>NC_090446.1:537336652-538586652 GCF_031143425.1 Pleurodeles waltl | reverse complement strand
TTGATTTGCTAAATTGCATCATTATTGCTGATATTCACTGACTTATGATTTGCATCATTATTTACATTTTCTTTGGAGAAAAATGTTTTCCTTGATGAACTAATAAAGTATGATTAATAAAGGCATGATTAGCATTTGATTAGAATTGTAATCAATAGGGAATACAAATTGTTAACCTTGCCATGAGTGATGGTTATTTTGGATTAGTATGGTTTTCTTTGTGGTTTCTTAACTGTTTGATCTTGATAAATTGATGTTGATTTTGGTTCAGTAATCACTGCATGACTAGGATACTCCATGCGATTCAAAAGGTTCATCGACCTATACGCGTCCCCTTGTAAGTTCACTTATTAAGGACCGGGTGCGCTAACAGTTTTTGGTAGCAGCTTGATGGTTAGTTTCCTAGGGGAATTAGTTATGTGGTGATTACTGGTTATGGTGGTAGTTTAAGTTAGGGTTCGTTGTTTGTATTTTTATGAGGTTTGAATTTTGTTTTTCTGAAATGGCAATTGTAGCAAAGATGATGTCCCCTTAAGCCCAGAAATGACTTTCCCATATCCTAGATCCTGCTAGTAAAATTGGTTATGTTTTCGGCGTGTTTTATGGTAGTGTGAAAATAGTAGGTTGCGCTTGCACAGGCTTAAGCAAATCGCAGGTGAATTGTGAGGTATGTGAGGTATAGTAGGGAGTCTGCGTACTCCAGTTGAGGTTAGTAGGAGTGTGCGTAGTCCATAGTATGAGAGTAGGGAAGTAATCGAACTTCACATGTGTGTGGGGCTTTGCGCTCAAATATTAACCACGTGGTTGTTGCTGATGTCCGGACCCTGCGTGGTCTAAAACTCTGGAGTAAATTGACAAGTGTATGAGACACTTGGTTATATGTTCTAATCTGTCTAGTTTAGTAGGTTGATCGGGCATGGTCAACAAGTCGGTGTGTGTGATAATTGGGTAACAGAGATTTCGACTGAGATTTTACGGAGTTCTATGTACACCAGGACAGACCCATTGATCAGTTGAGAGTAAAATTTGCGGGTTGAATTTTGCTTGCGAATATGGGAAAATGAGAAAGAGGAATAGCTATGTGGGCCAAGAGAGCCATTAGTCAAAATCCATAAGGTCTCTGAAGTGATTGTGTCCCTTCCTGTAGTAAACCAGCAGGTTTGTTTTAGTTACTGGGTTTTGGTAAGTACTCGCAATAATTTGCATTAGTTGTGTGAATCGAGCCAAGGAGGACGAGCCGCAAGACTTTCTCAGCCGCTGTGCATGAGTGTGACATCAGAGTGTGCTGCGCTGGGATAGGTCGGTTAGTGAGAAGAGCTGTGAGCGGATTGGCAGCCGTCCGTAAGAGGCAATTGGTTGAGTAAGCGGGTGAAGGGAATCTTGGGAGTAAAAGTAATTTAATATTTTGAATCAAAGGTAAACAAAGTAGGTAAAATGAAGTTTTTCAAGACATTTAAGAGTGCGATGAAGGGTGATACTTACATTAAGGCATCAGTGGGGGAACTGACCCCACCCGAGGATTCTCCGGCCTATATTGTGATGGCAGAGTGAGGTGTAGCACCATGTTTATGGTTAAAGCAGTGGTGCAAGTTAACAAAAAAACAAGGGTCTTTAGCGTTTCCGGAGCATGGAACATTTTATTTGAGAATTTTGGATCAATTGCGAATGTCATTGTACAACATGAAGCCATTACTGAGACTAGCACAGTTTGAAGCTTTAGCTATTTGGGAGCTAGTGGCCAGTCAGCAACAAGAGATGAAGTTCAAGAGGAGGATGAAGCGTGTAGAAAAATCATTAGCTGAAGCCAGATGGGATTGGGAGCAAAATAGATAGAGAATTGCAACATTACAGGAGGTCAAATTGTTTCCTGCAATTGCAGAGGGAGATGAGACAGAGAAGGAAGATAGTGCCAAAGAGGACAAGACTGGAGGGAGAAAGAAAAAGTCCTATGTGGATGATGATGATTCTGATGTTGAGGATCTCATTACACGGTTATTAAGAGATTGACCTCCATCTTCAATAACCTATGCAGGGGGTCCAGGCGTTGGTGCTACTGCCCCTCCAGCTGCTCCGGTACAAGCCCAGGGAGCTGAGGGAGCTGCATAGGCAGAGGGTGGACAAAGACCAGGGGTAGTACAGAGCACACCAAATGCACAACTACTACTGTAGTTCAAGCGCAGATACATCCACCTTCAGTGCAGAGAATTTATCCAGATGTGCCAATTCTTGAGATAGTCTCGAACATAATGGTGCCAAGGGAGCAGGTGCTTCCGAAGCCAATGCTGATTCAGACAGATCCGACACCAATGTTATTGCCTTCAGCTCAAGCACAGGGTCTACCGAAGTTTACACCACTGACAGGAACGCAATCAGATATCACACCAGTTATGAATCAGGCAATGGGGGTAACATTCTCGCAAGGTGCAGGTGCTAGGGCAGCTCCAGATGCAATATCGCTACAAATTACTGTTGGTCCAGCGGTACCCTTATTTGCACAGAAGAAGTCAGATCGGGAGAAGAATGAAATGTCACAAAGTCTTGTTAGAAGAGGAGTGAGTGATCCTGCACAGCTAATGTCGTCTGCAGGACAAACTTTCAATGGAACTAGACCTTTAATGGATCTTAGTCCACGTGTAGCACTTCCAGATGCAGTGAATGGCACGAATGCGAGTCAGAGTTTGAGACTTTTGACACCGCAAGCTTCAGGTGCAGTGATACCACAGCTACCAATGCCGAATGCAAGTAACATTTCATTACAGGGATTGTCAGCTCAACAATTAAGTGTGTGGTTTGACAGTCTAAATACACCTCAGAATGCATCCAAGGGCGAGGATCAGATGAATCGAGTAAGGTTGAATATAGAGGCTACCGAATTAGTCGAAGGAACAATGGGTGTGAATAGATTAGAATCCTACACAGAAGAAGAGCTGAGGTACTTATGCCAAAAGATTACAAGAGAAATGAGTAAAATACATCAGAAATTGGCAGAGCTAGCAGAAAAACATGATATTGACATTGACAAAAATAGGCATTTGAAGCACAGCTATAGATAAGATTTTGAGGCGAAGGATTTTGAACACATGAGATCAGCTGGAATGAAGGCACACTTGAAAGAATTAAAGCAGAGTGCACAGGTTCGGGGAGCATTAGAGAAGTGGGAAGGTAGATGGACAAAGAAAAAAGATAAACGAAAACGGGATTCACAAGAAGGGGCTGAAGTTGGCGAGAAAGGGGAATCAGTCAAGATGCTTCCAATGAGAGAAAACCCAGGAGGACAGTTTGTTCATGTTCCATGGCACAGGACTGACATATTGTCATTTACAAATGATTATCCAAAATTGAGAGAGGAGCCGGTTGAGTGGTATCAACAGACAAAGAGCTTTGTGAAGCTTTCCAAATGTTTGTGGGAAGACTTGAACACGCTATTGGAGATAGTGGTGCAGGCAGATTTATGGGTCGAGTGTAAGAGGGCTGAGGATTGGCCTTTATCGGAAAGGGATAAAGCAACAGGTGCACCTTCACCTGAGGTAATGAAAAATTATTATAAAGTGATTGAGTTCTTGAAGACAAGGATTTCTCCCAAAAACAATGATTGGCAGCGGATTGATAGAAAGGGACAAGAGTCTAAAGAATCAATACATACCTACTATGAAAGATTGTTAAAAGCATTCAAAGAGTACAGTGGTAAGGAAACAATTGAGCTGAAAGACATGTTGCATTTTGTGTTCAGGTTGGTCGATGGTCTGAGGCCAGAAGTAGGGCAGATGATTAAGAGTCATTTAATTTGCTGGCAAGCAAAGCCGATTGATGAGGTGTTGCAACATGCGAAGTACTGAAGTGACAAGATTGAATTGAAACATAAAAAGTTGAAAGAGAAAGCGATGGTGATGCAAATAAAGGCAGCTCAAACAGGAGTGCAGGGAGCTATAGTACTGCCATTGCCACCGCAGCAGAGAGCTATTATGTTCCGGCCTCAAGTGAGAGGTAGGGGGCGTGGAATGGACATGATGCGTGGTCCAGATTTAGGGACTGTGGTTGTTCAGAATGACATGCAAGGTATGAAAGAGATTTTACCGTGTCATTTGTGCGGAAACGTGGGACACTGGAAGCAGGAGTGTCCGTTGATGGCGCAGGATGGTGTGGTTCAGCAATGTGACGTCAGTACATTTCAAACTGTGAAAGTCCCAAGAATTAAGTGATTCATTCCTAATGCTCAGAATCGAGGGCAGAATTTCCTACCGGTGTAGCAAATGCAGGTGTAGTGTGCACAATTTGCTCCATTACAGCCAGCACAGCAGCAGGTCCCCATGGTACCTAGACAGCAAATGCAAATACCTTAAGCCCCGATGGAGGAGCAACAGGTGATGCTTACTCAGCAGGTCCCAGGTCAAAGACGAGACAGTAGCAATAACATAGTACATCAGTTTCCATTTTACAGTGAGGATGAAATAAACGAAGAATGGATGAGTGACAGTTCGGATGAAGGAGCCTGCATGCTTGCTGCTTCCCTGGAAGTAGATCAGAGTGGGCCATTTGTGAAGGGGAAATTGATGGGTTACAAGGTCTCATTCTTGGTTGATACAGGAGCTACGCACTCTACAGTAAGAAGCATAGAAGTTCAGAATTTACCTCTCTCAGGCAGAACAGAACAAGTCGTGGGAGTGAAGAACAGACAGTTGACAAATCCAATCACAGAACCAGTGCAGGTCGAAATTGGAAATTACCAGGGAATGCATAGATATGTGGTGTGCGATTCAAGTCCTATATCCTTACTGGGTAGAGACTTACTGTGCAAGAACAAATGTTCAATCAATTGTTCCGACACAGGGATAGAAGTCCAGACAAATAGTGATGATAAAGAAGAGCAGGCAACTGCAATGATAGTTAACAATGCCTCTGAAGAATACCCATTGAGTGAATTTTACCCAATGTTCACTGTGAAAGAATTACATGTGGATTTACAGGGAACTGTGAAGGAAGAGGTGTGGGATCTGACAGGAAAGGAAGTAGGTTTGATTAAGGGAGTGGAGCCGATTAAAATCACTTTGAAGCCAAATGCAGTGTTCCCGCAGCTTCCACAGTATAACATGCCACAAGATGTTTTAATGAAAGTGGCACAAATAATTGGAGACTTTTTAAAACAAGGAGTTTTGAAAGAAGTGCTGAGTAGCCCATGTAATTCACCGATAATGGGTTTGAAAAAGCCACGTGGGAAAGTGCGTGTTGTGCAGGACTTGCGAAAAGTGAATGACATGGAGGTTAAGTGTTGTCCGATAGTGCCCAATCCAGCAGTGATACTGTTTCAGATTCCTTGCGATGCAGAGTGGTTCACAGTGATAGATCTGTATTGAGCTTTCTTTTCTGTGCCTCTTGATGAGGGTAGTCAGTTTCTTTTTAGTTTCAAATTCTTAGATAGAATCTGCAGCTGGTGGAGGCTTCCACAAGGGTATACGGAGTCACCATCACTGTTTAATCATATCCTGAAAAAGAACATGGAGTTGTTGGAATTGCCATGCCAATTAACTCTGGTGCAGTACATTGATAACTTGCTAATCGCATCCAAAACAAGGGACGAGTGTAAACATGACCCAACTGCCTTGTTTAATCATTTGGGAGAGTTTGGACATAAAGTCTCACCTGTGAAATTACAATATTGCCAAAAGCCAGTGAACTATGTGGGGCATCAGATTGAGAAGGTATTGAGGAGAATTTCCAGGGAGAGAATTACCATGATTCTGCAGAGAAATCCTCCGACTTCACAGAGAGATGTCCGAATGTTTCTGGGAATGTTTGGGTATTGTGGACAGTGGATTTCAAATTTTGCTGAAATTGCCAAACCCTTACATCAATTGACACATAAGGGAGTTACATATCCCATTACCCTGGATGAGGACCAGATGAAAGCATTCACCGAATTGAGAGAGAGTTTGTGCAGAGCTCCAGCATTGGGAACGCCTGATTGCACAAAGCCTTTCACATTGTTTTGTCATGAACGTGATGCTTGTTCTTTGTCTGTCTTGACACAGGTCCATGGAGGTGCTCATCGCCCAGTAGCTTATTTTTCAACTACCCTGGACCCGGTTGCAGCAGCTTTACCAGGTTGTCTGCGCGCAGTAGCCGCAGTTGGTCAAAGTCTTTCCCAATGTGAGGGGGTAGTCATGGGATACCCTTTGGTGGTAATGGTACCACATTCTGTTGAGATTTTACTGACAAGGACGAAAACTCAATATTTGACGGGTGCAAGACTGACGAGGTATGAGACGAGCATCTTGGGTGCTCCAAATGTAACATTGAAAAGATGTACTGTGCTAAACCCAGCAACATTACTTCCAAGTGATACTGTTGAAATTGAAAAAGAGGAAGATATTGAGCATGATTGTCTTGAGGTAACTGAGCTATGTACAAAACCAAGGCCTGACATTAGAGACGCGTTTAGAAGAAAATGACCAAATTGTCTTTGTTGATGGTTCGTGTCTCAGGGATGGAACAGGCTCACTGAGAGGGATTTGCTGTGTGCACAATTACAGGCACATTAGAAGCTTCATGGGTTCCAGGTGTATACTCTGCACAAGTGGCAGAATTAGTAGCTCTTACTAGGGCCTTCTATGTTCCTGCAAGGTTAAAAAGTCACAATCTATACCGAGTCAAAATGGATTTGGAATTGTTCATGATTTTGGCCAGTTGTGGTCGCAGTGAGGTTTTATGACCTCGACTGGAACTCCAGTAAGAAATGGTGACCGGATAAAAGAGTTGTTGTACGCAATTCAGTTACCTGAAGAAATTGCTGTGGTAAAATGCAGTGCACACCAAAAGACACAGGATTACATTTCCTTCGGAAATGGATATGCGGATCAAGTCGCAAGGTTTTGCGCATTGAACTGTATATCATTTAAGGACAAGTGGGAACTAATGTCCAAAGAAGAAAATAATTGTGCAAGTTTTGCTTTGAAAATAATTGACACTCCAGAGGAATTGAAGACCTTGCAGGAAAATGCAGACAAGGAAGAGAAAAAGCTTTGGGTAATACTTAAGTGTAGTCAAAGACCAGATGAGATTTGGGTCTCTGAGGAGGGTCAGATGGTACTACCAAATAGTTTGTTGACTCAGATGGCCCGTTAGTATCATGGCCAAGCACATATTGGAAGAGATGCCATGGTTAGATTGCTCAAGGTTGATTGGTTTAATCCATTGTTCAGAAAAGCAGCAGAGGCAGTATGTCATCGTTGCGTAATCTGTCAACAATTAAATGTGGGATAAGGGACATTGGAGAATTTGAGCCACATTGGAAGAGCAGGAGGACCATTCAGCAGAATGCAGTTGGATTTAATTGAGATGCCTGCATGTGGTGGATTGAAGTACGTGTTGGTGATTGTGTGTGTGTTTAGTCATTGGATTGAAGCATACCCCACACATAGGAATGACAGTCTCACAGTTGCAAAACTGTTGCTTAGAGAGTTAATACCACAGTTCAGATTTCCGATCTCTTTAGAATCAGATAGGGGAACACACTTCAATAATGAAGTGATCAAACTCTTATGTGCAGCATTAAACATTGAGCAGAAGCTGCATTGCAGCTACCGCCCAGAAGCATCAGGACTTGTAGAACAAATAAATGGTACACTGAAATCAAGAATTGCTCAAATGTGTGCCGCAACAAATCTGAAATGGCCAGATGCATTACCTTTGGTGTTGATGTCAATGCGAAATGTCCCTGACAGAAAGGACTGTCCCCCCACGAGATTCTCATGGGCAGAGCAATGAGGTTGCCAGCATTTCCAGCAAATGCTCTTGTGAATATTACAGATGATATGGTGTTGGACTACAGAAAATGTCTGGCTGATGTGGTTCCATCTTTCTCTCAGCAGGTGCAGGCTGCTACCCATCCATGACCCAGGTCACAATCTGAGAACTGGAGATTGGGTTGTCATCAAAAAGCATGTTCGAAAGGCTTGCCTAGAGCCACGTTGGAAGGGCCCATATCAGGTGGTGCTAACAACTACGACAGCTGTGAAGTGTGCTGGGCTACCGAACTGGATACATGCGAGCCATACCAAGAGAATGGTGAGTCCACAAGATCATGAAGAAGTGTTGTTGAGAGCACCAACAGCAGCGAAACAAGTGGCTCTTCATGTGCCAAAACCGGAACAAGCTGAACCTGAAATTGACCCAGAGCTGGTGGAAGAAGGGTCAATCACACCAGTAAAGTGCAGAAATACAAGAGGGTGAGCAAGAGTCTAACTCAACAGAGTCAACTGGAGAACCAAGCACAGGAAGGGTTCTCCCAGAAGTAGACAGTGCTGAAGCACAAGCAGAGCAAGTGCCAGATCAAGAGGGGGAAAGAGTTGAGACAGATCAAAGCCAAAGTGGTCTGACTCCTCCTGAACCTGTTGCAGGTCCATCAAGAGAAAGCACCATAGAAAGAGGAAAAGAGAAGAGTCCAATTTTGAAAAGAATATTGACAGAAGGATCAAGGAAAGGAGACAATTGGCCTAATCGCAAATTGGAAAGAAGAAAGAATTGATCATAAATGAGCCAATAGAGGAAGAAGTAGACACTACAAGAAAAGACAAACTAAGTGAAGGAGAATTAGCTGGAGAACGAAGGTTGAAAAGGGAAAGAGTAGCAAGTAGAATATATGCAGGTCCTGAGTGGGCATATGCAGCAACAATTGAATGGCAAAACAAGTTTATGTCCTTTTGCTTTGACAGAGAAGTTCTGAATCAGTACTTTGATGCAACCTGAAGGGAATCAAGAGACTGAGTTGTTGAGCTAATTTGAAGAAGAATAAATAGAGACTGTTGAAATAAAAACCGGAAAAGACATTGATAACCTGATATGACATTTGAAAACATGGATGTGACAAGCTGCTAACCAATTTTGATAAAGGAGAAACAGGTTCCTGCATGTGTAATTGAAGTGTGAGAAAAGAAGCATTTTTTATTTTTCCTAATTCTTGATTTCTCCTGTTGCATTTTAACTAAGAGTTATTTCTACTTTCTGATTATTTACAGATCAAGGCTGAATTAAATAATCGTGTTAGAAGTATTAGATATTGCAGATATTTGAGTGTTGGAGTGGCAATCATGTGTGTAATAATGTTTATAGTGATGATTGTGGGAATGTCTATTCATGAGATGAAAGAAGCTGCTATTACTCCTGTTCTTCAGACTACTACACTAACAGCTTTAGAGAGGTTCAAGCTAGATGAAAAATATTTGCATGACTATACTAATGCACGAGGAGAGCTTTCTTCTAATGTTTTCTATTGGTTGCTGAGTGAGTATGTGGAGACAATGGATGCAAGGAATTGTCTTGTGTGTCGGCAAATCCCTTCCTCTGTGGAAGAAGGGTTTACCATAGTATGCCTTAACGTACGGCATAACTTGTAGTTTGCTATTAACCAGATTGTATAACCAAGAATATATTCAATATTTCTACTCCAATCATGATTTAGTGTGTTCTTTTGTACCTATCATTAGATATTTGAGTAACAGAGCTAAGGATCATGACATAGTATTAGTTAGGGGATTCTTTGAACAAACACTAACATTTGGAACTGATTCTGCTCACCATAACAATTTAACCTGTTTATTAACTCCGTTAGAAAAGAGCTTTATAGGGCATACTGACGATAGAAGGAAGGCATTGAAGGAGAAATTAGAGAAAGGGCTGGAGAAAAGGACTTATAACAATGACTTTGCTTACACTGTTATTAAAACACAAGGGAGATTAGCCTTAGATGCATTACACATAGGTAAGCTTTGTATATATAGGCCAAAATCACACACTGACACTCTGTTTGTGGGAACAAGTGAATGTAGGCATGTGTTTTTGTTTCAGAGTAAATGGACTTTTATGCTGAATGGTGCGGACCCTGTGATTCCTGGAATTTATTATATCTGTGGACTTAATGCTTATTACCGTCTTCCTTGAGGATGGTATGGAACATGCTATTTAGGGATAGTTTTTCCTAAGATATATCAGATAGATGACCTAAAGAAGACATCGAAAGTGAGTGAATTACATCATAAACAACAGAGGAGGGAAACCTCTTCTGCAATTGTAGGGGATATTTTTGGTGCAATAATTCCTTCTGTAGGAGTTATTTTGAATGCAAACAAAATACTAAAATTGTCTACTATTGTGGATAATATGCTGACAAACTTTACAGGGGCAATACTCTTGTTAAATACTGAATTGGCTGCGGATAGTGCCATGACGCTTCAAAATAGGTTTGCTTTAGACATAATTTTGGCGAAAGATGGTGGAGTCTGTAAATGATTAATGCTAGGCATTGTTGTTCATTCATACCTGAGAATGATAAGGAGATAAGAGACTTAGGGCCATATGTTCTAAAGCATTTTCCCATAGACACAGAATGGGTAAAATCCTTTGGTACATCTGGCCCTTACTTACTAATATAACTAATTCAAGCAAGGATTCAAAATAATTTAAGGAACCAGGGGCTTGGGAAAAGGTTGGAAATGGATTTGCCTCTGTGGGAAATTGGTTTAGTCAAATTTGGAATGGGGTATTATGGAAAATTGTCCAGAGAATATTAATTGTAATTGTTTCTATATTAGTATTATAGGGTACATGCAAATTATGGCAGAAAATAAGATAAAGAAAATCTAACAATGATCAGAGGAGGGAAGAACCACCTAAGAGACAAATTTATAGGGAAATTGAAGAAGAAGGCAAAATACATCTGAGACAAATTTGTAAAGTATTGACAAGAAAGGCGTGATGACATATTTAGTCATCAGAGGAGGGACTGATGGAGCAGATATGTTAATTAAAGAATTTCTAATGATTAATGTGTGTTTATTAATGAGACAAATGCATAGATAAATTAATTTTAGAAAATACCGTGCACATTTGTAAATGTGCCCTCAGAGAGTGGTCACCATGTGTATTAACAGATGCTAAATAATAGAAAAATGTACAAGAAAACACACTAATATATCATAACTGAATGTATAACCTATGTTTTATGTCAATTCATATTCTTAAATTAGCAGGACTAGAGGCCTGGTTTCTCTGGGCCTTGCTTTCTCATAACGTGGAGACTTCGGAGAGCTTTGCGAGGACTGGAAACTGGAAGGAGAAACCTTGAACTGTTCAGAGTTCAGACGGCTCAGCTAGAACATTCTGCAAATGTACCAACGGACATGAGATGATGAAGACAATTTGATACAATTATGTGTAGTGTAGGCTAAATGTCCTTTCCCAGGATTTGAACAATAGAGGCACTGACTAGAGACTCGTATGCAACAATTTTGTTACCCGAAGAGCCGGATGATGTTCTCATCGCAAGAAGAACCAATCAGTTTTATGGGACATAAAGCATATGCAAAATTGAAGATTTGGTAAACAAAAACTATATGTTAGAGTCATAACTTCCGACGGACTGGCCAATTAGCAATTAGTGGGATGGACTGGGAGACACTAATAAAAAGTCATGACAAGGGGTGAGAAATCAGAACTGTGAGGAGAAAGTTGATGACGTCAGGAGATGCTGTCTGAGGTGCTGACAATTGGGTTTATACTCTGTGAGCCTGATCCGTAGCTGACCATTGATGACCTGGGGACGAAGACTGACTTGTTGCTGATCCATCCTGGATATGTAGCTATGAAAATGTGACTGACAAATTTTGTGCCTTTTCTTCTAGGTACCAACTGCGCTGTTTTATAGAAATTCTCTCTTACGTAGATTTTTCCAAATTAATGTTTTCACTAAATTGTTTTCGCATGAAGACCCACATGCTAATGCTAATCTTGGTTAGGTAGGCTGACAGGGGAGACGCTGACAGTGATAAATGGCTGACAAATTGATTTGCTAAATTGTATCATTATTGCTGAAATTCACTGATTTATGACTTGCATTGCTACTTATGTTTTCTTTGGAGAAAAATGTTTTCCTTGATGAACTAATAAAGTTTGATTATGAAAGGCATGATTAACATTTGATTAGAATTGTAATCAAGAGGGAATACAAATTGTTAACCTTTCCATGAGTGATGGTTATTTTGGATTAGTATGGTTTTCTTTGTGGTTTCTTAAGTGCTTGATCTTGATAAATTGGTGTTGATTTTGGTTCAATAATCACTGCATGACTAGTTTCTAAACAATCCAGAAAGCGCAAAGAAATAAACACACAGCTGTTCTTTATCTCCCACAGTATTGAAACATGCAGCAAACATGATTTTCTTCTCGGCATAGCATTCAAATGTACTCTTACATTGTATTCCTTTGAGCACACAAGTTCCATGTTACTAGGAAATCCACAAAGTAGAACAACCGAATCTCTTGAAACGAACAAAAAAAAAGAATCTGTGTAACAGCCATCATTTCTCCTTTTCTTCATGTGTAAAGTTGAAATCCTCTGTTTTTTTTCTCAGGAAAACCTGCTGCTTCATTACTGTGATCCAGACAGACAAACAGGATCACCATGCAGCAGCAGTCTTCTAAAATGGTGGGCGATGCATGTGAACTTTAACATTTGTGCCACTTTACCAATAAATTGAGTTCTGTTTCGGGTGACATTGTTTAAAATATGCATGTTACAACTGCTATTTTACTTTTGAATATATTGTGTATACGGTTAAATGTTCCCTTACATTTTCGTTTTAAATGCATTTCCATTTAAACATTTCCTCTAATTTTCGATGTTTTGCTGTTTGGTTTTAAATGACTCTTCTTAAATAAGGATTTCCATTACTTTTTTCCTCCAATATGCTTTTATGTTTTCATTTTTCTAAGAATGCACCTACTACCCGAATCATTGACATAAGAATAAACTGCTAGGCCCAAAATCTGCTGTTGCTTGTATGTTTATAAGCAGGCCCTAAACTTTTATTTAACCTGTGCTGCATGACTTGCGAAACTTGCGAGGCCACATAAACTATTTTCCTCTAACTGTTTCTTTTATAACCTCTTTTTGACCTGTGCAATGACATATCTCTTTAAAACAATAGGAGCTGTATTACTCACACTTTTACCCACCTACTACAGTGCTTTGGATTGTGCTGAGGGATATTAAAAGTAACCATGGCTAAGACTAGAAGCATTAACATTTCATGAGTGGTGTGAACTACGTGGGAGTTATGCTCATATGTAAAATTGTTCTTTCAGATATTTAAGATGGATGGGAAACTGAAGAAACGTAGCAAACCCTGTCATCCAACATGAAGATGTATTGTTTAAACTATGTTGAATATTTGACAATGTATCAATCAAATTATTATAGAAGTGTCCTAGGGAGAGTGGTCGAGCTATTGTTATTGCGCCGTATTACAGAGACGAGAGAGCAGCAGACCAGTAAGGGTGATGCGGTGTGATGCTGTGATTCCTGATTCCTAGATAAGAGAATATGATGCTATGGTGAGAGACACAGAGACGAACTCTGCCTCCTGAGCTACTGATGTTTGCTGCAGTTGCAGCTGAAGCTGAGAGCTATAGGTAAATATATAGATGAATGAAATATAGAAAGATTTAGAAATAGATTGTAGTGAGCTAGCTACATTAGGGCAAGAGAATTGAGTGTGGACAGCACTGTGAGAGTTTTCCAGCCATGGAGCTATTAGATACAACAGTTATTCATTCTATTGCAAGTTTGTATTAGGCCTTGGAGTAGTGGTTCCCAACCTTTTGACTTCTGTGGTCCCTCTACTTTATTATTACTGGAACCCGGGGACCCACACTTAGGTGGTCATTCTGACCCTGGCGGTCTTTGACCGCCAGGGCGGAGGACCGCGGGAGCACCGCCGACAGGCCGGCGGTGCTCCAATGGGGATTCCGACCGCGGCGGTAAAGCCGCGGTCGGACCGGCACCACTGGCGGGGTCCCGCCAGTGTACCGCCGCCCCATTGAATCCTCCGCGGCGGCGCAGCTTGCTGCACCGCCGCGGGGATTCCGACCCCCCCTACCGCCATCCAGATCCCGGCGGTCGGACCGCCGAGATCCGGATGGCGGTAGGGGGGGTCGCGGGGCCCCTGGGGGCCCCTGCAGTGCCCATGCCACTGGCATGGGCATTGCAGGGGCCCCCGTAAGAGGGCCCCTACATGTATTTCACTGTCTGCTGCGCAGACAGTGAAATACGCGACGGGTGCAACTGCACCCGTCGCACAGCTTCCACTCCGCCGGCTCGATTCCGAGCCGGCTTCATCGTGGAAGCCTCTTTCCCGCTGGGCTGGCTGGCGGTCTGAAGGCGACCGCCCGCCAGCCCAGCGGGAAAGTCAGAATTACCGCCGCGGTCTTTCGACCGCGGAACGGTAACCTGACTGCGGGACTTTGGCGGGCGGCCTCCGCCGCCCGCCAAGGTCAGAATGAGGGCCTAAGTCTTTTTTGGAACTTGGGGACCCTGGCCTAAACACTGTCAATGATTTGAAATGCAAAACAATACACAAAAATATAGAAACAAGCATTCATCAAGCACATACAAAAATGATTGCACATTTTATTTGATTTGCAAACAAATATAAATACAAAAATACAAAATTAAAAATTCAGTTGAATCCACACATTGTCCATACTGTATTTTGTTTGATGTACCTGCACTGCTCCCATGAATCTATCTGCAGATGCTAATTTAATTTTTAGCCTCCAATTTCAAATCCCTTGCCATTTACAGTATGTTTTAAAATTTTCAAATTTACATGTAGCTACTTTATTTATATACACTATTAATCTGTTATCATTTAATTTTCTAAGCAGTCGCGGACCCCCCAGAGGATGCTTCGTGGACCGCCAGAGGTCCCTGGACCACAGGTTGGGAACCACTGTCTTAGAGAGCTGATAAACTATTTCAGTATGAGCATGATATCTGTAAGCAGATGAGACTGATATGCATGAAAGCTTTGTGCAATGTAACAGGCTGAAGGTCTATTCTAAATCTTTCCCAGACCAAAAACTGTATTACTTGAGACTTATTACATTTGGAATACAGGGATGAATAGAGTAGGGACAGATTCAGGACACTCTTCATGTGTGTTTCTGTAAAGTGATATTTATGATTAATAAACCAAAATAATTCTCTTTTGAGAATAAATATTTCAAACCACTAAATACTCTCTTTATTGACTCTAAAAGCATTGTAAATTCCTTTTGCACTCTCATCAAAGGTCTATATCGAGAGTCCAAATAAAAGATATAAAGGGTAGTGCACCTAGCAGTAATTCTGGTAGCAGAGGAATGGTTTGAGTGCTAGAAAGTAGAAACAATTAATTAAATAAGCTTCAACAATTACAAGGATGCTAGAAACTAATTGAGAGTATTAGAGTAGAAAGCAGTGCTCAAAGCCTGACTTCAGTGAGCAGTTGAACTGTGGCTGATGGTGGTCACATTGGGCAGCAGCTGAACAACGAATGTAAGTATAAATAGGGCTGTTACGTCAATGAATGTAGAAGGACTTTGTTGTTTTAAATAAGAGGTTATCAGAATAAGAAATAGCCTAATATCCCAGGATAGATAATAGAATTGTTTTGTCTGCTATGAAAGAGTAATTCGTGAGACATCATCAATTACACAAGATTAGGGAACTAATGTTCTTTGTGTAAATGTAGTAATAGGTATGGGTGATTGAAGAACCCGATGCACAAAGGTGACTTGTCACTAATAAGGTCACTAAAAGGTAATCTTCTGCTGGAAGAAGAAACACTTGGATAAATCTGACACTTTGAGAGACTAGCTTTTGATTTCTTCAGAGGAAGCAGACAAAGATTTGCGTTTTTGGCAGATGTTCAGCAAAGTTTTTTTTCTCGAATGGAGAAAAATTGTAAAAAGGGCGGGAGCGGCTGCAGGGAGTAGGTTGTGACGTAATAAGGTCTTGAGCTGCTATTGGTTGGTTGGTGAAGGTTTGTGCTGTTATTAGGGGAAGTTTGGCGGAGGAGAAGTTCGTTTTGATTGTTCTAACTTACCCAAGTTCAGACAAAAATGAAGATTAGTTTTTTTTCTTTTTTATATATTTATTTATTCACTTTATAAAGATGAACATACAACAAAGAGCGTTCAGTGAACATTAGAACAAGATCATTATATCCCGTGGTCCATGCTGTACGTGAATAACCGATACATAACTCAAAACAGCCAATAAATGTCATAAGGGTTATCAACCCCATTTCCAGCTAAACATCACAAGTTGAAATATCATCAACAGTAGTATGGTATCAATAGTTAGCACAAAATCAGAGACAATTCTAGGTCAAACAGGTGTTCATGAGCAGAAAATCATTTCAGCGTCCAACGGGAAGAAAGGGGGGTAAAGTTGGGCAGAGAGGAGACGCAGAAAAGTGATGCAGCCATTATTTTATACATATCTGCCTTGCCTCTAGGGAATAGCTATAACAAATAAAGTGATAGTGGGCGTAGCCAAATGTAGTTGTATCCTCAGTCTCTCAGATCGGACTCCAGGAAGTAATGCAACAGAGCCCATATATCCCTTGGCTGAGAACCCTCAGGGGTCAGCTCCCAAAATATCATTAATTGTTCTTGGCAAAATGAGGCGTCTCGCAGCCAGTCCGATCCGCGGGGAGCACGGCCGTGGCCCCAGCACATCGCAACCCTGTGCTTAGCCAGTAGCAGCAGCAGGCCTACCAGTTTCCTATAAGCCGATGGCACCCCCTCAACGTATCCAAGGAGCGCTAATTTGGGGGTAAAGGGTAAGTTCAAGCCAGTCATCTCCTCAATCATATGGATTACCTCCATCCAATAAGTATGAACGTCCTGACAGTTCCGCGAAATGTGCAGAAAGTCAGCATCAGGGGCGCAGCATCTCTCACAGCATGCATCTGAGCGCAGACCCATGGTGCGTAGCCTTTGTGGGGTGTAATATACGCAATGCAGGAATTTGAAATGGATAAGACGCAGCCTATAATTAGGCGACAAAGCTCTCATGTGCGCACAGCTTTTCCTCCACTCCTCCCCGGAGATGTCCTCACCAATATCTATCTCCCATCTATCCTTAACAGACAGTACGGTTTCCCCATGCTGACTCTGAACACAGTTATACAACTTAGAAATTAACTTACGCGGGGACTGCGCACAGCATAGCATCTCCAGAGCCTGGCATACCAATGGTGTCTCGGGCAGGTGAGGGAAACGGGCGCGGAGCATCGCACCAAAAAACAAAATGAAGATTTTAAAAGCTATAAGGAGAGTAATAAGAGGGGATGTGGTAATACCAGTTAGAGAAGGAAAAGTGAAAGCTCTGGAAGGAACACCAGGTTACCATATGATGGTAGAGATGGGGTTACATACTTGTCTTTGGCTTTGAGAATGGAATAAGATCACAGAAAAGGAGGGTGATTTGAGTTTTCCAAGATGGGGAACATTCAATTTGGCAATAATAAGACACTTAAGAGAAACACTGTGTGATTTAAACCCACCTGCTAGACCCACTCAGTTTGAAGCATTATGCAAATTGGAAAGAATGGCTTTAAAGTTTGATAGAGAAAGATACATTAAGAGAACCAAAAGAACAGTAAAGAATTATCAAGATGCAGTTTGGGACCAAAAAGCATAAACGTGGAGAAAAAGTTTAGCTGAAGGGGCAAAGCTATTCCCTGTGCGTATACAGAAAGAGCAGAAGAGATTTATGATAATAGGCCACCAAGAAAGAAGTTTATAGAGGAATAACAGGAAGAACCAAAAACAAATACTGACACCGATTGAGGGGATGATTTGTTGGGGGAGATGTTATCTATGCGTCCTCCACCTTACACTGAAGCCTAGAGAGAAAATACTGGGAACAGTGTGGCAGATGCCACTGCTCCTGAAGATCCCACAATTTCACAACTTAGTAGCCAATTACCAACACTGATACAAAATATGCCACTACCGATGGAACGGAAAATTTAGCCACAGTCATTGATAGCCCGACCGATTGTTCCGCTAAATGTTACTATGCAGCCTCTGACACAGCAAACTGTTGTCAGCACTCCTGTTCAGGTTAGAGCTACATGGTTGATACCGCCCTCGAAGGTGTCTGTTGGACAAGTTAGGGTTACTCTTAATACTTAGGGCCTGATTACGACCTTCTGTGGAGGGGATATCCTGTCCACCTAATTACAAGTTCCATAAGATATAATGGAACTTGTAATATGGCGGGCAGGATATCCGTCACTTTTGTGATGCAGTAATCCCCTCCACCAAGATCATAATCAGGCCCATAGCATTACAACAAACAGGACCTATACAGTTTACACCTACAGAGACACTGCAAGCTTCAGGGGATAATCCAGTAAATTGTTTTGTCCCAACTTCTCAGAATTCGCTCCTTAAGATTTGGACACTACCACAAAATGTTATGACATTAGAAGAGGGAACTCGATTTGTTTCACAACCTGCACAGGCTAAGGAGACATTAATGGAAGGCTGGGTCCCAGAATAGATACAGGAGGTTATTAAAAAATATGGGAAAACAGAAAAAGCAGAGGAGCCAAGCACCAGCACTAGATGGTTCTGAAACACTAACAGAGTTTACAAAAGAAAGACCAATGAATCTTCCACAATTAAAGTTTAGAAAAAGGATGACGGTGTCTTATCTAAGGTTGGATGAGATATAGATTGGAAAGATATGTAAATACAAACATCAAATACAGAGAAGGAAAATATTAGTGGGTAATAGTAAATGTGAACACACTTTTGAGTTTCAGGTGGAGAATGGTAGATTTTGCAAAATGATGATCCAACTATACTACCTGGAGTGTAATTTATTTGGGGAAGAAATGCTGACTTTAAATTGCCTATCTTTTGGTGTTATGTAGGATTAATCCTTCCCAAAATGTATCACTAGATGCGCTAACAATGACACCTGCAATAAAAAGGTACAAGCAAAGTATGAATGAGGGGACACAAGTGGTGCTGAATGATCAGAAAATAAGAGAAGTTCCCACAGTTGTAGATAAATTAGCCACTAGTACCTCTGGAGCCATGTTCCCAGAAAACACTGAGCTAATTGCTGTTAGACGTATGATTTTACAAAATCAATATGCTCTAGACATTCCTTTGGCTGAGAAAGGTGGAGTCAGTAAAATGCTAAGAGTCAGGAATTGCTGCAGTTATACTCCTGATGAAAGTAAAAATATTTAAAAAAACGTATGCAAATAATATTCATGTTTTAAAACTAGATTTAGTACCGTTGGAGACTCTGACTATATCTGAAAGCATTTCTAAAAGTTTTTCTGAATTGGGAACAAGGCTGACAGGTCTGGGAGAAGGAATTCTTAGTTATATAATAATCCCTGTTATAGTAGTAATAGTCTTGATCATTGCCTTTGATTACGTTCTGTAATAATGAAAATGTTAATAAAGAAACATAAAGAAAACAAATAATTGACAAAAATAAAAAGGATATAGAGAAGAGTGAACGAGTGAGTGAAGCATATAAGAAAATAAAAGAAATAGAACTAAAACAAAAAAGGAAAGAATCTGACATGTTGGAAGAACAGATTAAAGTAAAACTATGATGGTTTCAAACCATCACGGGGGAAGTAATAAGGCCTCCATAGAAAATTAGAATAAAAAGAATCATAAGTATGAATCATTAACATTAGAATAAACTGCTAGGCCCAAAATCTGCTGTTGCTTCAACATTTAAAAGCATGCTCTGAACTTTACTTAATTCGTGCTGCATGACTTGAGATTCTTTCTAGGCTGACATAAACGTTTTTCCTCTAACTGTTTCTTTTACAACCTCTTTTTGACCTGTTCAATTACATCTCTCTTTAAAACAATAGAATCTGTATTACTTAAACATTTACCCGCCTACTAAACTGCTTTGGAATGTGCAGAAGAATAATAAAAGTAACCATGACCAAGACTACAAACATTAACATTTCATGAATGGTGTGAACTATGTGGGTGTTATATCCAAATATGAATTTATTCATTCAGATACATAAGATGGATGAGAAACTTAAGAAATGTAGCAAACCCTGTCATCCAACAAGAAGGTGTCTTTTTTAAACTATGTTGAATATTTTACATTGTATCAATCTAATGATTATAAAAGTGTCATAGGGACAGTGGTTGGGCTATTGTTATTGCGCGTATTGCAGAGACGACAGAGCAGAAGACCAGTGAGTGTGATGCAGTGTGATGCTGTGATTCCTGATACCTAGACAAGAGAACATGATGCTTTGGTGAGAGACTGAGAGATGAACTCTGCCTCCTGAGCCACTGATGTTTGCTGCAGTTGCAGCTGAAGCTGAAAGCTATGGTGAATATATAGATGAATGAAATATAGAAAGATATAGAGAATAGTGAGCTGACTACATTAGGGAAATAGAACTGAGTGTGGACAGCATTGTGAGAGTTTTACAGCTACAGAACTATTGAATACAACAGTTATTCATTCCGCTGCAAGGTTGTATTAGTTCTTAGACAGTTGATAAATTGTTTCATTATAGAGAGGAAAATGGAGAAAGAAAAGATTTTGGATTTTTAATAATGAAACATATGCAAATCTGTTGAGATACTACATGGACAGAAGCAGCAAAAGCCTTCCATATTTGAATGAAGACGTACCTGATGGTAATATGTCATGTAGCACCTCTGACTCCCTATTTAACTCAGAGCTGATCGACCCAACACATTAATAAGGAGAGATGAGCCAAGGGTCTTGCTTGCCTCTTAGAACTTGTACATGAGCCTGAAAATGTTTTTTTATTATTTTTTATTTTTTAAATCTGTTTATTCAACGTGATTCCAAACATAGTACAATAGCAACAGAACATTCCACAAAACTTGGTGAGAGAATACACAACTTCTCTGCACATGGATATCTTTTCGTATTTGTAGTTTTTTGTTCAATATGATTGCATTTTAGTGTACTGGCCTACAACTTAACATTGTGTAACTTTTGACATTAGACGTAGCGATTATTGTGCTTAAATGTATGTAATGGCGTCAGATAAAATAATGGTAGCATTAGGCTACACAGGCTTTAAGGGCAATGTTGCTTTTTATGTATTTAGTGTGGGTAAATACCAGTATCAACAAGGGGGCTAACGGGTTGATGACGTGTGGGCTTGGCTCTGCAGTACGGTTAGGTGAAGCTATGTTTGACAGTTGCTTATCTGCTTTGGGCAATTATGGTGGTTTTATGTCAAGATAGTGTTAGAGGGGCAGCTCACGGAGGATACGTGTTGTCTCTGGATTCTATTTTTACTACAAAAAGGTACCAGTTTTCAGTTCCTCCCTGTGTCTGTCCTTTGTGTTGTAGCTGTCTTAATGTTTGAGCCTCTGCCAATGTGTGACTATGCAGGTCACGCAGCTAAAGAGAGTGAGGAGGGGCATTTGGGGCCTTCCAGTGTGTGGCAATCAGACGCTTGTAAATCACAAATGCTAAATCTACAAACTTGTGGATGTGTTTATCTCCTTTTGTGCAGTGACGTATGCCAAGCAGGCAGGATTCTGGGGTAGGGGCTAGCACATGGGCTACTACTTCTGCAGTTGTGACGACGATGCGGTTCCAACCGGTGTTAATTGCGTCACAGTCCCAAACCATATGGTAAAAAGTAGCTGCAGGGGTGGGGCATCTAGGGCACGTTGGTTTAGAATTTGGGTATATTTTGTGGATACGGGCTGGGGAAAGATATGCTTGGTGTATGTAATTGAATTGCGTACATCTTAGTCTAGAGTTGCGGGATGCGGACTTAATCGATTTAAGGGCTGCTTCCCAGGATTTTTGGGTAGTTGGTGTGGCGAGGACAGCATCCCAGCGGTGTTTGGCCTGAGTTAAGGCCATGCAGTTATTTGCTAGCAGTATTTTATATAATTTGGTGACGACGCCTTTTACGTCGCCCATAGAGAGTATTGCAGTAAGTAGAGGGAATTCATTTGGTTTGCTGGGGCTGCATCCCCAGAGGTTGTGTAGGAGATTAGTTATGGCATTAAGGCCCATATTTATACTTTTTGACGCTAAACTGCGCTAACGCAGTTTAGCGTCAAAAAGTTTTGCGCCGTCTAACGCCATTCTGAAGCGCCATGCGGGCGCCGTATTTATGGAATGGCGTTAGACGGCGCAATCAGACCGGCGCTGCCTGGTTTGCGTGGGAAGAAACCACGTAGACCAGACAGCGCCGGCGTAGGGGGAAAATGGCGCATGGGCGTCTTAAAATGGGGCAAGTCAGGTTACGTCGAAAAAATCGTCTTAACCCGACTTGCGCCATTTTTTAACGACGCCCATCCCCCATCAACATGACTCCTATCATTGTAAAGATAGGAGTCATGCCCCCTTGCCCAATGGCCATGCCCAGGGGACTTCTGTCCCCTGGGCATGGTCATTGGGCATAGTGGCATGTAGGGGGGCACAAATAAGGCCCCCCTATGCCACCAAAATAAAATATAAAAAATAAAAAATAAAACTTACCTGAACTTACCTGAATGTCCCTGGGGTGGGTCCCTCCATCCTTGGGGGTCCTCCTGGGGTGGGCAAGGGTGGCAGGGGGGGTCCCTGGGGGCATGGGAGGGCACCTGTGGGCTCATTTTGAGCCCACAGGCCCCTTAACGCCTGCCCTGAGCAGGCGTTAAAAAGTGGCGCAAATGCGCCGTTTTTTGCCACGCCAACTCCCGGGCGTCTCTTTTGCCCGGGAGTATAAATACCACGTAAAGGCCTGGGAGTCATTTTTTAGACGGGAACGCCTCCCTTGCATATCATTAACGCAAGGAAGGGGTTCACGCTAAAAAATGACGCACATTCCGGGAACTTTGGCGCTATTCGCCTCTAACGCCATAGTATAAATATGGCGTTAGTTGGCGTTAGTTTTGCGTCGAAATTGCGTCAAAAAAAACGACGCAATTTCGGCGCAAACGGAGTATAAATATGGCCCTAAATGTCAGGAAGGCCCCAGGTTGCATTACTTCCGTGGCAACCGAATCTGCAAACTTAATTGCATTGGAGCCTGAATAGAGGTCTCCCATGCTCAAGGTGTTAGCCACCCGTATATCAGGATAAGAGGAAAGAGCTTGTATGCCCGGCACCTGTGCCATTGGTAGTAGGGGAGAATAAGGGGGGGTCGGTTTTCTGCCCTGTACATATCTCCGCCAGCAGTGTCTGGCCGTGTCCAGTAGAGGTGAAATATTTGGTGGGTGGGGGGTCCTGCTAGTAAAAATGCCAATATCATTTTTGGTGTTGTGTAAGCAGTTAATGCTGTAGATTCTGGGGTGGACGGCTCGTTGAGCCACACAGTGACCCATTGGAGGTGGGCTGCTGCGTAATATAATTCTAGGTTCGGCATGCCAAGACCGCCTTCTTCTTGCGGGTACTGTGTAATGGCTAGTGCTACCCTACGTCTATCCCTGCCCCAGAGTAAGTCAGTCAGTAAGGAATGTATTCTGTGGAAAAACGAGCACGGTAAGACTACCGGAAGCGCGGTGAAGTAATATAAGAATCTTGGTAATATTAGCATCTTGGCTATGGCTGTCCGGCCCATAGGTGATAAAGGCAGTGAGCTCCAAAATGTCAAGGCGTCACAGGTGGAGCGGAGCAGCCTGTCTAGATTCCCTTCCCTTAGGTCTGACATGGAGTGATATATTTGAACGCCTAGATATTTGAAAGTCTGGTGTGCCCATGATAGTTGGTGTATGGGAAGAGACGTTTGCTGCTTAGTGGTTATACGAGTAAGGGGGAAAATACAGGATTTAGTCCAATTCACATGTAGGCCAGAGGCAAGAGCAAACGTGTTCAGGATATGCATTACCTCAGTAAGGGAAGCGGAGTGATTGCGCAGGTATATCAGGGCATCGTCTGCGTACAAGGATATTATGTGATATGTATTAAATTCCTGTATGCCAAATGTATGCGCACCGCCACGGAGCTTAACGGCGAGTGGCTCCATAGCTATTGCAAATAATAATGGAGAGAGCGGGCAACCTTGCCTGGTGCCTCTGCCGATAGGGAAGTCCTCCAATATAACTTGGCCTGTCTTGACGCAGGCTATTGGTTTGGAGTATAGTGTGGCAATCCAGTTGATAAAGCCTATCTGGAAACCGAACGCTTTAAGGGTGCAAAAGAGATAATCCCAGCTGAGCGTGTCGAATGCTTTTTCTATGTCTAAGGTCCCAGTCATGGCTCCTGATTTTGTAGTATTATGCATGATACGGATTAGACGTCTTATATTTAAGAAAGTATTTCTACCTGGGATGAATCCCGATTGATCAGGGTGTATTAAGTCCGATAAATGGGGGAGCAGTCTATTTGCTAGGATCTTCCCTAAGAGTTGACAGTCAGAGTTCAAGAGGGATAGTGGTCTGTAGGATCTGACATCCAGTGGGTCACGGCCTGGTTTTGGTAGGACCACTATTAGTGCTTCGTGCATGGAGTCTGGCAGCTGTTTCCTATGACGTGCTTCGTTAAACACTTCTAGTAGGGGTTGCAGGAGGTGAGTGCTTTGTGAATTATAATATTCTGCTGGTAGTCCATCTGAGCCAGGTGTCTTGCCGCATGCCATCTGGGAGAGGGCCAAGCGGAGTTCCTCAATATGAGCCTGAAAATATTTGTCATTTAAATCATACAACAAACTTTGTGTAAAATAAGATAAATTCCAATCAAATTCCAAAGAAGTGTATTTTATTAACATATGGAAGCTTTGACATTAATACTTCACGTTACAGGGCCACACTGAGAGTACTACGTAAAAGTGGTAGTTTTTAAACATGTCCATAGAACCCTTCCTGCCCCCGCCTTGACACTGATGACAGTGTCATTAGAGAACTAAGAAGCAAGACAGTTGCCATGGAAATCATCGGCACCACTTTTGTGTTTCGGTTGGAGGGGGCTTCAGGTTACAGCATTCCAGGGTCACAAGAGGCAGTCCCTACATTATCACCACCTGTGCTTCATTTCGGCTCTCTATAGCGCATTCATCAGCCAAGCTGCATGGGATATCATTGTTACCACTTATGTGTTTTCCAGCGGAGGACTTCAGGTTCAAGCATTCCAGGGCCCTGGGAGGCAGTCCTAGTATCATCCACCACCTGTGCTTCATTCCGGCGATACATAGCGTGTTCATCAGCCCTACTGTGAGGGAGATCATCTGCTTCATTTCGGCTCTCTATAGTGCATTCATCAGCCCCGCTGCATGGGAGATCATTGTCACCACTTATGTGTTTTCCAGCGGAGGACTTCAGGTTCCAGCATTCCAGGGCCCTGGGAGGCAGTCCTAGTATCATCCACCACCTGTGCTTCATTCTGGCGCTACGTAGTGTGTTCATCAGCCATACTGTGAGGGAGATCATCTGCGCCATTTTTGTGTTTCCCAGCGAGGGGACATCGGGTTCCAGCATTCCAGGGATCCAGGAGGCGCTCCCAGCATTATTCACCACTGTACTTCATTCCAGAGCTATATAGTGCCTTCACCAGCCTCGCTGCGCGACAGGTCATCTGCACCACTTTTGTGTTTCCCAGCTGGGAGACTTCAGGTCCCAGCATTTCATGGCCCAAGGAGGTTGCCCCTGCGTTATTCCTAACCTGTGCTTCATTCTGGAGCTATATAGCATGTTCATCAGCCCTGCTGCATGGGCGATCATCAGCACCACTATTGTGTTTCCCAGCGGGGGGACTTCAGGTTCCAGCATTCTAGGGCCCCAGGAGGCCGTCCATTCATTATTCTCTAGCTGTGCTTCATTCTGTCAGTACCTGGAAGAGCTGGGGTGAGGGTGGGGCCACCCCCCTTGGTCCTCTGGATCGTACTTTTGACTGCAAAGCGGCTCCTTGACCTCCATCAATGTAGCTGTGGCCTAATCCTCATGCTTAGTCCCTACCAGGTAACAGCATCTGATGTTTACAGCTATCAGAGACTCAAACTCGCCAAGGTTTTGCCCACTATGTGATATAATTCACTAGTTTACCTTTATAAACTGATTATTTTTATTAGCTGTGGGCTTGGTTGGGAAATAATGTTTAGAGTTGGGGATATTGCTTGTTTAATAATCTTATTGCCTTCACTTCTGTAGTTTGATCATTTAAACCCAATATTGTGGGTGTAGCGCTGCTTAAAGTCGTGGGGAAAAAGAAATGCTTGTGAAGGCAGCCTGCAGACCTGTGGGGAAAAAGGCACCAGAATGTTCTTCACACAGCAGTACCCTGCAAGACATTGAGACTCTCATTGAGGAAGCCAAGCACATTCTTCATGGAGATGAAAGTAATCCTGGGGCTAAATCAAAAAAGCTCTAAATTGCCCCCCTATTGAGATAAAAAATGAGAAAGTTGTCACAACCCAAGGCCAATAAACACAAAGAGAAGGACGGGGGAGCAACGTTGTAGCTTGCTCCCCTCAGTGCTCTCCAACCAGATCCCCTATTCCACTGTACCATGTGATTGTGTGCTCCAATCGCTTTTTACCTTTGATTTCTACCGAGCAGTCCGCTCGCAACTCAGGGGCCCTTGTAGCTCCAGTTTCTAGTGACTGAGGAGGCCAACGCCCAGATTAAAGAGCTATGGTTGGTTATTGTCTCCCTGAGGGCTGAAATAAGGGAATTGTGGGGTAATGTTAAAACCCTACTAAAGTCCCAGGGCCTTGGGTCCCAGCCTGCTGGTAAGAAGGGGAGCTGCAGGCAGTCTGTCACCCAGGGAGCCTTTCTCTGTCCTGCTATCCCAAAAAGTCAAAATATACAAACTAGTTCAGGCATTGTTGGCCCACAGAGCTTCCTGGGGCCCCAGGCCTGGAAATCTAGATCTTTATCTAATGTGGGCAATCTTCAAAGCACCATAAGTGCAGGTACAATCCATCACCCCACAACTAAAAATTTTAGCCATATAAAGGAATGAGAGGTTCTATGTTAACTCCAGCCTATCTCCATACTTCAAATCCTCCTCCCCAACGTCAGCTGTTGTGTAGGAATTTGTCCCCGCCCATATATCACCTTTACAAAATTAGACACTGATTAGCCTTAATAACAATGCTTATTCCCATATTAGGATGATTTACATGACAGGTATTCCCAGCTACCCCATCTGCTAAAGAAGATGAGGCCTCCCTGAAAAATAAAGTGAACCATTGGATCAGGGATGTGAGGAAATGCCATAGTGTAATCCCTTCGGGCATAGGGCACTCTGGCTATCCACACAGACAACACTGATTTCACTTTCCTCAATGTGTGTTTGTTAATAGTTTGCTTTTCTTACAGGTGTGATACCTTATCCCTATTGACTCCCAGATACAGCTGAAATCCAGAGTTCCATTAGTACAGAGAGCTGAGCAAAGTATCATCTGCCCTCTTCTGAGTGGACTGACTGGGGTCCCCAGGGTTTCTGGCCATGTGCAATGGTTACCCCAAAAGCTTTCATCTGAACAAAGCGTCACTAAAAGTTCTGGCAGTGTTCTTGTGGTGGCCCCTTTTGTCCAATTACAGAAATCCCGAACGTTTTGCTGATACTCATTGGAAACCTCAGTAGAAAACCCCTTCTCTTCCAACAAAAAGAATACAAGTTTCTACTATGGTTACCACTAGTAATGCTCCAACCTCTTCTGTGTGGCTCTAGCTGATCCAAGCCATTTTTTAATATAGAAATGCTTGTTCCTCCTACCAGTGTTCACACAAGCCCACAACACAATATTCCCCTTATTCCTCCAAAGGGTATACAAGCTAAGATAATGCCTGGCATTAGCAGTGATCTTTCACTGGTTTCATGGAATATAACTAGACTAGTAAATAAGCTTGCCCAAAGCGACTGGGGAGCTTTTATTGACATGCTTGAAGTACTCTTATTCCAGGAAACCTGGGAGATTGATCCTTCATATAGACAAGGTTATAAGACCTATCACATACTAGCTTTCAAGTCAAAGGCAGGTGACCCTCGCGTGGCCTCTCCATTTCACTTAAGATCTCATTAGACTGCCATTTGAAACAATTATCAATTGATTACCCTGACTTGTTAGATCTCCAGATAACCCTGGGGTAAAATGTAAATATTCTTCTCTTTAATGTATATTGTAGTATTCCCCAGGCTGCTGATGTCCCAGTTCTATACCTGTTGAGAGATATTATACTTTCAAAGTCTAAGGCGAAGGTAGTCCTGATTGTGGCCACCCTTTTGAAGGAAATTGCAAGTAATGAGGACCAGTAAAGGGGCCTTCCCCGTTTTTCTGGCCCCAGTTTGACAACTCCTTCCAGGGTAGCCCTGCAATTGATGGACCCCTTTCTGAGCTGTCAATTGAGAGCTTGCAATGGTAGAGCTGAGTTGGATGTAGTGAGATAGGGCACCTTTAGCAGGCACTTTTACTGAAGCACCAAAGATTATATTTTGGTAGAACTCCAACTTTGAGAAAAGATTATTGATATGAAAGTTTTCCCTAGATTAGAGAGCAACCATTTCCCTTTGATTCTTACCCTTTGTGGCAACTCAGTTGGGATAGATAAAATGCAGCGATTACCCTGTGGTGATACATGGGTTAGTAATAACCATAGTAAGGTCAGATGGGAGAGTGTAGTGAAAGATAAGGTTGCATGTGCCAAACTATACCAGGGTCCAACCTCAATACAGCCCCAAATTGCCGAGCCAGAGCTAGATCCTAACTCCATTATAAATGTCCACATAAAGTGGTTTCATTAAATGAAAATGCGTTTTTCCATCAAACCTTTTATTTTAAAACATTCTCTTCCAACATCGGACACTTGGAGGTTCAATAGGGATTGTAGGCTAGCAAAGAAACACCTTATTAATGCCTTTAAGGGCGGTCTCCATCCAGTAACATTATCTGCTAAAGTCTCCTATAAACTAGCACAAAGGCATGCTAAAATTACCTGGGACACTGAAATTTAGACAGCCGTGTGCTCAGGAAGCAAGTCAGCTTTCTGGCATGTGATCTTCCATGGCACTACAATGTCAAGTATGAAGTCAGAATCTCTCATAACAAAGTGGGATTGTATGACCCATTTTGAATCACTCTACAGTAGTTCTCAACCTCACTCTTCTACTGAAGTCCAAGCCAAGCGTGGCCCCCTAACGGCTGCTATATTTTGTTTAACCCCATTTAAGCCTGATACTTTCAAAGTTGATGGCTTTTTTTTTTTTACTGTGGCTGAAATTAAACTTGCCATTAAGTCACAGAATGCCGGTAAGGCCCCTGGGCTAGACCATGTTCCGGTAGATCTCTTTATTTCCGAACCTAACATCGGGACTCTCTACCTCACTCCTGTGGCAAAATGCACTAATGGCAGGAGATTATGGGGGTCATTATGACCCCGGCGGTTGGCGATAATGTGGCGGTAGTACCGCCAACAGGCTGGCGGTGCTTACCACCACATTGGCGGATTGGCTGAATCCACCCTGCCAATGTACCAATCCGACCGCCATGGCGGTAGCAGCTGCCAGACTGGAGATAACCATCTCCAGCCCGGCGGCCGCCATTGTGCCGCCTATGGGATTATGACCCC
This sequence comes from Pleurodeles waltl, assembly GCF_031143425.1. NCBI lineage: Eukaryota > Metazoa > Chordata > Amphibia > Caudata > Salamandridae > Pleurodeles > Pleurodeles waltl. Next base: position 538,557,273 of record NC_090446.1, on the reverse strand, counting down.
GCCTTCCGACATGTTTTTGTGGCGTTCGTAACGCCACGAAAACCATGGTGGTAGGCCCTATCAGTGACAGGGAATTTCTTCCCTGTCACTGATAGGAGGCCCTTCAATACCCCCACCCCCAACCTCTCCAAACAATCCACCAAACCCCCACCTCTCCAAACACCCCCCACCCTCCCCTACATCCATGTCTCCCCATTCACACACACACGCAGACACACACTAATTCACACATACATACACAAAAAAGGTTCCAAAACAAATCCTGCTAATTACCAGCCAATTAGCTTGATAGACTCTTGCCCAGAAATATTTTGTATATTGGCTCTTGACTGCCTTATGGCCTGGACTAGTGAAAATGAGTTAGCGGCTCAATTTCAAGCAGGATTCCGCTCAAAGACTAGCACTGTATTCATGTTTCAATTAAATAGATGGAAGGAAATTGACCTCAAGAGGGGAAGTCTTTGTGCTACCAGAGGTAAACTTTGGAGTACTCTTATAGAGCTAGGGCTTCCTGGTCCCCTTCTTTATATCATTTTCCAGTTACACTGCAATACCTCTGCACAGGTGCAGTTGGGGTCTGATTGGGGAAATCACTGACCCCATCAGGGTCAACAAGGACATTAGGCAAGGCTGTTTTCTTGCTCCCTACTTTGTTCCTGTTGTTAATGAATAAATGTATAAATTATAATGGACTGTGACAATGATTCTCCGATACTTGGGGTCTGTAAGGTTCCAGAATTATTGTTTGCTGGTGATATCTTGCCAGTATCAAAAACCCCAAAAGGCCTTGAAACCCACTGGGAGAAATTCAACAAATTTTGCATTGACCATGGTGTGAAAATCAACGCAAGTAAAAATAAAGTGCATGGCCATCCAACCTTCTAGAGGTTTTAGAGGGGCAATTGTCCTAGACGGGGAAGTACTAGAGAGAGTGCCCAATTTTGATTATCTTGGCATCCTATTATCTTGCTCAAAAACTTGGACAAATCAAGTTACAAAAAGTGTAACTATATTGATTCACCAGGCATCCACTATTTTAAAGTTTGCTAGTACAACTTCTCTTCATTCTGTATCACCCCTTCTTGAAGTTTGGAGGGATAAAGCTGTTGCTGCCACAGCATGTAGCACAGAATTGTGGGGCTGCAGTAACTTAAACACAATCTGGAAGTTGTAGAAAACACATTTATGAGAATGGCATTTAATCCACCTCCCTAGAGCTCCCCACTAGTTTTCAGAGAAGATCTGAGTTTTCAGCCCATATCCCCTTTAATTCACTTCAAACCAATCTTATTTTGACTGTGACTTTGGCACACTTCGGAATGAGTTCATTATAGGGAGGGCTTAAAGGATATTTTGGCCAAGCAGCAAGGAGGGGTGATGCTTCCATGGCTGAAGCATGTGAAACAATTTGTTCATTCTCTAGGCCTTCAAGAATATTGGCTTGATCGACACAATATTACACCTTCTGCAGCAATCAAACTGAAGTGTATCTATTGGAAGCAGAAGGACGAAAGAATGCTTAAACGGTGAGGCCTGGGGCATTTGACTGAATGCTTTTTAGAGTTCAAGCTATTCCCCTCATCTGAGGGGTACATGGATAAGATAGTCCCTTTACATAAAATTTAGGCTGGGCACTCTTCCACGTTCCGCATTCACTACTAAATGGAATGCTGGAGTGGGGGGGGAGTAGCAGGACTTGTCTAGCCTGAGACGGGGTTGAAGAAACTGAAGGTAATACAGAGCTTATTTACAATCTCCTTGTGCCGTCAGCGTGTTACTTTTTACATGGGGAAAAAGTGATGCACCAACGGCACAAGGGACTTGTAAATAGGCCCCATTTTGTTTTTTGCCCTATATACCGTAAGCAGCAAAAACACTGTCTTGTGCCCCTGTGCAAGTTTTTGGGTGTTGGGTAAGATAAAGCTGCCCTAAGGATCTTCAATTGTTTTTTCCGTTGCTAAGTTCCTTAAAAGAATTTGGGCTATATGGTGCAAAATTATATATCTTTTTCTGCTCCTAAAAATCTAGTGGCCCTGTCTTGGGTACCTAGGCCCTCATTACAACCGTGGCGGTAAATGCCGCCTACTGCCGTGCTGATGGCCGCCAACATACTGTGACCGAGGCGGTATTCCGCTACAGGTATTATTACCCACACTGAGAAATCCGCCTCTATACAGACACCCACACAAGTCCGCCAAACCAAAGGTCAGTGATAAACTGGCAATAGCAAAACCCACACCGTTACGCCAACAGGAATAGGCCCACAGCATCACGACCCACGAATCACCGCAGCGGTCTTTCAACCACGGTAAACCATTGGCAGTACACACCGCTGCGCTCAAAATACACACACATTTACAAAACACCACCACATTGGACAATTCAAACTACACACACCTGATACATATACACATATACACACATCACACCCACACACTCACACCACTATAAAACACCCACCCACAACCCCTTACAGCGAAAAAAACGATAACACACAGAGAAAGACAAGGCAGGAACACCCACTCAATCAGAGGCACAGAACACCATCACCCATACACCATCCACGCACATCATAGCATACACCATTACACATCACCCCACACATCCCCACACATATCACTCGCACCACATCCATGGCACCCCAAAGACACCCCTGGTTTTCTGAGGAGCAGCTAAGGGTAATGGTGGAGGAAATCATCTGGGTAGAGCCACAGCTTTTTGGATCACAGGTGCAGCAGGCGTCCATAGCTAGGAAGATGGAGCTATTACTGAGAATAGTGGACAGGGTCAACGTCGTGGGACAGCACCACAGAACAAGGGATGACATCAGGAAGAGATGGAACGACCTACCGGAGAAGGTGCGTTCCGTGGTAGCAAGGCAGCAGGTAGCCGTACAGAGGACTGGCGGTGGACCCCCACCTCCTCCCCCACAACTAACAACATGGAAGGAGCAAGTCTTGGCAATAATGCTTCCTGAGGGCTTCGCAGGAGTATCAGGAGGACTGGACTCTGGTAAGTCATATGTTTACTATTATATCCTCCACCCTACCTGCATGCCATCACATACTCCCATCCTTACCCTCACTCCCATCACTCCATCACCTCACATATGCCCCACCATCACAACCCACCAATCCCAATACCAAGCCCTGGATGCAACACCAATGCTTTGACCCCCATCACAGACCTACATGGACACCCGTCACCACAGCAGGCCCAGTAAATCACCACTCACACAAGGCCAAGCTGACAGGGAAATCGCAATCATAGAGGGAAACACGCCCATGCACAATATGGCCCATGCAGATACAATAACACTGCATTTGCATCCCCACAGGACCAATACTCAATGTCACCGCAGAGGAGGTGCCAGCCACATCCAGTCCCCCCACAGAAGAGGCCCACAGCGACAACAGCAGCTCTGCATGCCTGGATCTCGGTGACCAACCTGGCCCATCCGGGACCTCTGGACAGTCGGTTCCCCTGCCACAGTCCCAACCCACCACAGAGCCTCCCCCCTCAGGAAACACCAGCACAGCACCCATCCAGTGTGCCCATGCCACTGTCCCTGCAAATCTCGTGCCTCAGACACCCAGGTGAGGAAATGTGTCCTGGCACACCGCAAGTACTGCATCACTGAGCACCAAGCCCCCTCCAGAACCTGTGGAGATATGCATCCACTCACCCCCTCCTTGGCAGGATGAAGCACACTGGGCACAAAGCCCCCTCCAGAACCAGTGGAAATATGCATCCACTCACCCCCTTCTTGGCAGGATGAAGCACACTGGGCACAAAGCCCTCTCCAGAACCAGTGGAGATATGCATCCACTCACCCACTTCTTGGCAGGATGAAGCACAATGGGCAAAAAGCCCCCTCCAGAACCAGTGGAGATATGCATCCACTCACCCCCTCCTTGGCAGGATGAAGCACACTGGGCACAAAGCCCCCTCCAGAACCAGTGGAGATATGCATCCACTCACCACCTCCTTGGCAGGATGAAGCACTCTGGGCGATGAAGCACACTGGGCACAAAGCCCCCTCCAGAACCAGTGGAGAAGCCATCCACTTGAGAGACTGTAGCCTTACACTCCCCAGGACCAAGCAGTGGGCAAACCACCCACTTGAGGGACTTGAAAGACTGGCTTTGCACTCCCCAGGACCAAGCAGTGTGCAAACCACCCACTTGAGAGACTTGAGAGACTGTGGCTTTGCTGTCATGAATAAGGCGATACGAGGTCCAGGTCTCGCCCGATACTCCGCTGCGCGACTCTGCGGTGCTTTATGCACACCATTTGTCATCCCCTCTTGTTCCAAAGGTGACCATCAACGTCATCTGCAGGGTCAGGACATTGGTGGACAAGATGCGCTCATCAGTGCTATTCTATGAAGGGACTACAATTCCCATGTTTTTAGTGGCAGCAGCCATCTTGGGGTGTGGCAGGCCTATAAAGCCCAGCCACACCCAACCATGTTGCTCACTATTTTGAAGACTTCGATGCAGCCAGACCTCGTGGGGGTTTCTCTGGAGAAGAGCAGAGTTCCTGAGTGGCAGAGTGCCATCCAACCAAAGTATCCTTGTTTTCCATGGTGCATTAAAAAACAAGTAGGTCGTACTCGTAGCAGTAAGGCCTTGCTGAATTCAAGTTTGGAGGAAGTAGTTATTTCCAAAAGGTAAAGTGCCCCTTAGCATAACGAGAAAAGCGTTTTCAGTTTGTAGAGTACAGCGGCCTTGGCGCAATGATCAAAGGCATTTCAGAGCACAGTTGTAAAGCGCTCTTTGCACAGCAATTCAAGCGATTCAGTTCACAGATGAAAAGCGCTTTTGACACGACAATTCAAGCGCTTCAGATGAAAAGCACTCTTGGCACGACAATTCAAGCGCTTCAGTTCACAGATGTAAAGCGTTCTTGGCACAGCAATTCAAGTGCTTCAGTTCATAGATGTAAAGTGCTCTTGGCACGACAATTCTAGCGCCTCAGTTCACAGGTGTAAATCGCTCTTGGCATGACAATCAAAGCGCTTCAATTCACAGGAGTTAAAGGTTCTTGGTTCAACAATCAATATGATTTAGGCTACTTGAGTAAAAGCGCCCCCTTAGTATAATGAACATAGCGCTTTACGGCAAGACAATTAAAAGTAAAGCGCTTCAAGTTCAATGAGTAAAACTTTTCAGTCTTTATAGTTGTGAATGTGAAAGTATTTTTGGAGATAAGCAAATCATAGTTTTCATTGTTCTTTGAGAGGCTTAAGATATGAAAAGCATATTTTATTCTTTGAGATTTTCTAAGTCATGATCAAAGGTTTATGTTGTGAATGCAGAGATGTTACAGGATTGATATATTCTGAGTGTAATCATAGTCCAAAGCTCTTGCCATCTCTTGTTTCTGAGGTTGTAGTTTATTCTTGTTCCATGGTTCAAAGAAGGGGCTTTGCCCTCATTTCAAAAGGGGTCTCCATTTGATATCTCGGAGACGCAGTTAGTCAAGAGTATATTGATAAGCTGCATGTCTATGAATGAGTAAATGCATATTGTTGTAACCTTTTCTTTTCAGATCTCTCTCCCTGCTGTTCCCTACCCTAATTCCCTTCCCCCGACTGGCTTCACCATAACTCTGTGCTATAATAGCTTTCTGAGTTGGTGACGCCAGAAGGTGGGCCTTTTGTTCAGCGACGTGCAGATCCAGAGGAAAGGACACTGTGACATGTGCACTCCCCAGGACCAAGCAGTGGGCAAACCACCCACTTGAGGTACTTGAGAGACTGTGGCTTTGAACTCCCCAGGACCAAAAAGTGGGCAAACCACCCACTTGAGAGACTGTGGCATTGCACTCCCCAGGACATCGCTGTGGGCATGGAGCCCCCTCGAGGAGCAGTGGCGTTCTTTCATCTTCCGGCTGAAGTGCCTCCCCCTTCCCCATCCCCCTGAGGTGCCTGTGTGTTTTCGACCTGATACCCCTGCAGTGTTCTCTCTGTATTGAGGCAGGAGTCAAGTGTGGGCTTGGCCCATGAGTTTTGGCCCAGTGGCCAACGAACACATGTGAAGGACAATGTACGGACTTCTGTACATGTTGTATATTTGTGTAAATACTGTTTTTTAAATTCTATAGTATATCTGCCTATTTCTAAAATATCACTAGTTTGACTCAATTCCTTTTGTCATTGCGTTCTTCCAGGGGATTACGGGATGTATCTATCATTTTGTTGGAACTGTTTGTGTGTATGGTGCTGTGGGTGAAGGTGGGGGTTATGCGTTTGTGTCACCCTCTTTTTCCTCCCCCCTCCCCTGTGTACTAGGTGCAGTACTCACTGTCGTCGTCGCCGCCGTCTTTGGTGTTCCTGGTAGATGAACAGGTAGACCAGCATCGGCAGGACCTGCAGCTCGGGCTCCATGGCGTCCTGGTTCTTCGTTGAGTGTCGAGCGATGAGTGGTTTCCCTTCCAAACACTGTTTCCGCCGTGGTTTAGATGGCATTGGTAACACCCTGGAAAAGCTGGCGGATAGGAGGGTTGTAAAGTGGTGGGCGATACAATGTCTTCAACCTGTCGGCAGTGACCGCCGCAGTGTTGGTTGCTACGGCTGTGGCGGTCGGAGTGTTAAAGTGACTGTCTATGTTGGCGGTTTCCGCCATGGTCGTGATCCCATTTTTTTACCGCTGGCCTGTTGGCGGTGTTACCGCTGCTTTAACACTGACAACCAGTGTTGTAATGAGGGCCCTAGTGTTTTAATGCCATTTTGCTTTTTGTACTAAATTGTTTTAATGTTTTAATCTATGACTTAATTGTGCTACTGCTGTAAGAGATTGACACATCTTCTCTTATTAAGATGTTCTTAATGATGTTTTTATTTATTTGCATTTTTTGTTTGTTACTTTAATGGTCATTGAGTGAAATAAAGTACTTGAACTAGTCTGTATTTGTCTCCTTTTTATGTGAAGGCTCTGCTTTACCTCTGTGCATTTTCTGCAGTTTTTATTACTGCAAACACAACCTTAAGGCACTAGGGCACTTTACATTAGCATCATTTACATCATAGAAGGCCACATTTGTTTAGCAGGGGTAGGTTAAGTGATTTGCCCAGAATCACAGAATATTGAGCCTATGGTGAGACTTGAAACTGGTTACCTAATTCCAGAGTCGACAGCTCTGGCCATAACGCCACATCCTGGACTGAGCATAGGACAGCAGGCAGAAGCCATATGAAAGCTCAGCTTGTTATGGGTTCAAGTTTCCAACAGCTGAGCCAGGGTTCAGGCTTGAGCCTGGCTAAAGCTTTGTGTTGTTTACCCTCCGCTAACACAACCTGCAGCAAGTTTCATTGCAGTCCTCCAAAAATCTGCAGGCCCACTTGCTATGGCGAGACATATTTTATCAGGTCAAGCTATTTTTAGGACCTACTCGCTCCTTCTGTCGAGTTGACAAAGAACAAGTGTTTAGCTCAGCTAGAAAATGAAGAAGCAATAAAGATGCCTTTGAATCCTGTTCTTAGCTTGCCACATTTGTTCTGTGTTCAGAGACAGAGGTCAAAAGTTAATTTAACCCCCTTTGCCAAACTTTATATCAGGCCCTAAGTCAACTGTACAGACATTTCAAAATATTTGGAAACATTAAAACTCTACCCCAAATTTGTAGTTTTTCTCTTGAGTACTTATGAAGTGACAACCTCTGTTAGACCTTTCAGCCTTCGGGTGGTCTTAGTTCAAACGTTTTCATTCCTTCTCCATTTTTGCTGATCTAGTTTTTACCGGCCTTAGGACTCTGCACACTTTACCACTGCTAAACAGTGTTAAAGTGAATGCACTCACTCCTTGAAATATGGTCACATTGGTTTATCCCCAATAAGCATTTTTAATTCACTTATAAGTCCCTAATAAAGTGATATTACCTGTGTCCAGGGCCTGTAAATTAAATGCTACTAGTGGTCCTGCAGCGCTGATTGTGCCACCCACCGAGGTAGCCCTTTAAACATGTCTCAGGCCTGCCATTGCTGCCTGTGTGTGCAGGTTGAATCTGCCATTTCAACTGGCAAAATAAACCTTCTGCTAGACCCAGCCCTTCCTTTTTAATACATATAAGACACCCCTTGGGTAGGCATTGGACAGCCCAGGGGGCAGGGTGGAGTGTTTTTAATAAGTAGGACATGTATGTTTAAGTTTTACATGTCCTGGTAGGACAAAATGCTCAAATTCATTTGTCACTATCTTAAGTCATATCTATGCCACAGGATAACATTGGAGTTACCTTATTACATTCAGTAAACTGTATTTTCCAATGTGTAGCAGGTAACCAGTTTGTTTTTAGTGTCTTTGGAATTGTGATGAAAAATCCTTACTTATGGTGAAGTTGGATTTTAAGTTACAGTTTTGAGAATGCCACTTTTAGAAAATTGGCATTTTCCTGCCTTAGCCATTAGTGCCTGTAGCCTGTCCAGGGGCCACATAACTAGGTGTAACTGACAGTTAGGCTTTGTGTATTCCTCCTAGACAGCCACTCACAATAGAGAGGTTAGGTGTGCCTGGATAGGCCGTCACTGTTAGGACAGGAGGGTGATCTGGACCCAGCCCTACTTGCTTTCGAATAGACTGTGTCCAGCCTCTACACAATGGGCTGCATACACCCTGTAGTTAGTATGGAGCCAGGGAAGGGTAGGCAGGATACCTGGGGACTTTATAGAGAAACCTCTAGACGCTCTTTTCCAACTTCAAAGCCATAACTGGGTATACATTCTGGACCTCAGATAACAACTCTTCAGTTCACTTCTGGACCTGTGGATACTCTGCCAGGAAGAATGCCTACTGCCCTGCTGTGCTGACCTGCTGACTGCCTCCCTCTTGGCTGGGTGAGAAGGAATGGACCCACATCTGTTGAACCCTGGTCCCCAAAGTGACTCTGAAGGCTAGTTGGCTGACCTCCTGGCTTCAGCCTCAGGGACAGAAGGCTCCAACAATCTTGAACCTCGCAGCTGGACTGCAACATCTGTGAGCCTACCCTGCCTTTTGGTGCCACCCCAGTCCTCAAAAGAGCCTAAGATGCTCTGCCCGCCTCTGTGGATCAAGTGGAACAGACACTTTTCCTCTGCTGTGCAGCACAACACCAAGCAGAACCAATGCTTTGCCGCCACTGAATGGATCAGTACCACTGCAAAGACCTGCATTGCATGGCTGCCCATCACCTCATATACACCAGTAAGAAACTAATTTACACTTTCATGGTATTTTCAGAACATCAAGTTACCCAGAGACATTTTTATACACAGAATGCAAATGATTACTAATCCATTCTTAAAAGCACCAATAGATTCCAATTAATAAGCTTCAGTCAAAAGCACTTAAGCCAACATGTGTTTTGTGGCAGATAAAGGCCTCTTCTTCAAGGCCGAAATTTTAAAAAAACACAAGGGCATAAAATTGGTGTCAGTATTTTTTTTACAATGCATCAAATAAAAACAAAAACATACTCTTCAATTCTACATTCTACTACTAATTCAGAATGTATTGAGAATATTCTTCTGAAAATTCCATCTTTCAGGCACCCTTAAACTACTACTTCCTTCTTTTATCAAGTGTCACATGGGAGGTATTCCATTAGTTATCCAAGTATTAGTTTAACCTCTATCGGGAAATCCTAATTTACTTCTGTGAAGGTTACAGATACACTCACCTGCCAATGAGTGCTGCAAGTACCAAATAACTCCTCTATTGCCTCCAACCAACTAATACTTCTATATGCATCAGTATTATTCATGAATCCTCTAAAATCAATGTTATATCTGTAGGGAAAAAGGAAAAATCTCAACCATCCCATAGTACATGCACATAGTAAAAACAATGTTCTTAAGTCACAACCATTGCTGGGCCCCAAGTACAGCTCTCAGTCATTCCTTCTTCCCGCCTCCGCATTCTGAGGACCCTCAACAGCCAAAACTTTCAACAAAAAGTCACTATTAATCTAATCCATTTCCATCCCTCTCTGTTCTGTTTTGAAAACCCATACAAGTCTTAACTGCAGGATCAGAGCTTGAGACAGCAGATACTGAGATAGCTTCTGAGAGACAGAAAAATGAAGCAGAATGTGAAATGATTTTTCAGTCAGCGGAGTTCCATTCAATCACTCACCTTTCAGCGATTCTAAAATACATGATGATGGCAGGTGTGCAGTCCCTTCTCAAGAACACTGGGCAGCTGAGCAACTGTAGCAGGGTAGGCCAAACCAGAGAGGAGAAACTCGTCTACAGGGTTTATCTCAGTTTAGTTCTAATCCGTTAATGCCTTTTGTAACCAGATAGCACTGAAAATGTTAAAACTTGGTAATAAATGTACTGAGAAACCTCAGATTTAGTGTAATGTGCTCCCACGAAAAATTTGCAGGTATGTTTATCAACGCTACTGTAGCATGTGGCATTAGGTAGTTTTCATTGTCAATGCGAGTCCAGCCTCCCTCCCCGACACCCCACTGCATAATATTTTAGCCAGCTTCTGGACGCCTTATGGAATTTAAGGAGACAGCCCCTGCTTTCGTAGGTGACTTACTCTGCAGCCATGCGGATGCCTCTACTACATTCTTGTAGGGTAGGGGACTCCTATGCCCCCCATAGCCTAGCCTAGCCACATCCCTGTTGGCCACTACCAAACCCAGGCCACTGAATATGAGCTTGGCCCATGAGGCTTGAACATCATTAGGGATACCCAGGATAACATATCGTCGATCGGGGGGCAGTGACTTGAAGGATCGTACTGAGTTCCCTTGTTATCTTGGGCCAGTAGGTTTGAATAAGCTGACAATTCCACATTCTGTGCAGGCCGGTCCTGCTTTTCCTGTTATACTGCACACAGACTGGGGCAGCCGCCCTTCCCATCCCAAACAGCATTTGCCGGACGTAAAAGGCCCAATGTAGGATTCTTAAACTGTATCAGCCTCAGTCTAGATTTAATCATCACTTCTCTGGGGTGCATCTACGCCACCTCCCCATCTATATCCTTCATCTCTGCCAAGTCTCTTTCCCATCTCTCCCGTAACCTGCCCAGCAAGTCTGGCATTTTATTGTGTACTGTCTTGTACATCAGTTACCCAGTTACTCCATAACCAACTGTCACTCTAGGGGGCGCATTCTCTGGGATCTCCATTTCTTCCAATCTCTCTGTCTGGCAGGCATGTTGTAACTGAGCATATTTCAGGAACTGACTTGAGTTCAATTGGTATTCCCTCTGGTGGGAGGAGAAGGGCATAAGATCTCTGTTCTCCAGTAGGTCCCCTACTTTTAAGATTTCCAATACGGTCCCACATTCCAAAACCTAGCAGGTTTTCCAGTTCACGGGTGCATCCTCCCACCCACAGGGGCATCTCTTTAGTAGTTTACAAGTCCAGCCAATGCACCTAGTGGTCTTTCCCCAAAGCACAAGCACCACCTGGGTTGCTGGCAGCAACTATTGGGTCCCTTTCCCACCATACAAGTAGTGTAGGTACATGGGGGCCTGCATCCTCTCTCTTTTCGGTCAAAAGGTAAAATTGTCCTGAGGGGTGAAAATCCAGTTGTTAAAATTTATCAGGTGTGCCACTCAGTATTATGCCTCAATATTTGAGAGGGTTATCCCTCCATTGCATTGGAATGTCTTCAGAGCTATTTTGGGGTGTTCTTTGTTCCAGAGCAGGGACCTCACCGATCCATGTATTTTAGTGAACATGGTTTGTGAAATATGACAGTACATGTTCTGGAGGACATAGAGTAGCTTAGGAAGTGTAATTATTGTAATAAATGGTTGCCTGTTCCAGGAGGGTGTGGGGTATTCCATGCCAATTATCAGCATCTTCCTGGAAATGCAGAACCACTTTTGCAAGGTTGCTGTTGAGAAAGAGCTCCCCACAAGGTGTCATACATATTCCCAAATATCAAAACCCCTCCAGCTCCCACATTCAGTTGTTGTGGTCCGACAATCCGTTTGGCTGGTAAAGCACTGACTTCTCCACAAAATTCAGAATATGGTGGTGATTGTCCTTTGAGTTCAGTAGTATAAGGAAGGATGTCATCCGATTAAAGCGAGAGTTTCTTGCGTCTCCACTGGTTGCTGAAATCATGAACCCCCCCTCACCCCTTCATGGGCTAGTACTATACATACCAGGGATTCTATTGAGAGTGCAAACAGGAGGGGGGACAGAAGGCAACCCTGTTGTGTCCCCCTCTCAATAGGAAATTCTGCTGACAGTGTCCCGTTCAGTCTGGCCACAGTGGTCAGGGCCTTGTACAGCAGTGACATCCATTCCCTGTAGCGAGGGCCGAACCCGAATCTTGTTAAGGTAAATTCAAGAAATTGCTAGTGGACTGCATCAAATGCCTTTACTGCATCGAGCGGGATAGAGCCATGAAGCGCCGACTGGTCCTTCACCTCTGTGATCCAATTGTGTGTCCGTCTTAAGTTATATTGTATTGATCAGTCTGGCAAAAAACCAGACTGGTCTCTGTGTATCAAACAATTAATGATGTGCAGGATTCTAGTTGCAAGGATGGTTGCAATTATTTTAACTGCTGTGTTGAGTAGGGAAATCAGGCCATACGACTTACACCGGTCCCTAGGTTTACCTTCCTTGGGTATGACAGCAAGGGTGGTGTGCTGAAGATCCGGCTTCAGTGCCAACTATTTCTAGCTTCTTTAAATAGGTTCAGGAATTGTAACCCCAAGTGCCCAGCATAGTGCTTATAGCCCAGCATAGTGCTTATAGCCTGGGATGTGGTTGTAGGGGTTCCCTTCCGGTCCAGTTCTGCATCCATTACGTCATTAAAGTCCTCATCCACTAAGTGCAGACAAGAGTCTGCTTCCAGAAGTATTTCAGCAACTTTATCTAAGGTGGGTGTTTGCAATATATGTGGTGCATACACACTGAGCAAGGTAACGGCTGTCCGTCCCCACTGACCCTGTACCCTCACGTGTCTGTCATTGGGGTCTATCATCGTTTTTGTCACTCAGAACAGGGTGTTCTTCCTTATCAGGATAGCCACACCCCTGGATTCTAATGTATAGCCGGTGTGGGCCACTGTGCTTTATGCCCCTCTACCCAGGAAAGAGCAATGTGTCCCCCCAGAAGTGTGTCTCCTGCGGGAGGACTATATTGGGTTTAACCTTTGTATTGACTGCACAACTAGGCCCCGCATGACTTTATGACCTTGTTATCCAGGCCATTGACATTCCACATCAAAACAATGGGTCCTGAAACATCTAAGACTCTTGGTTATGCCACATACCTCGAGTAGTGCAATATTTGAACAGATGCCCCCGTGAACATGATGTAAAAATGTCTGTACTGGTTCCCCACGTCTGTGAACCTTATTAAGTAGTAAGAACATAACCCCTTTGACTTCTCCCACCCCCAATCCAATGAGCAATAAACCATATTACTGAACTGAATTACTCGTGCAAAGAGTATGAGAGTTCTGTAGCCCACCACCCTCATCTAAACCCTGAAAAACCTTTGTGCCAGTCCATTCAGCAGATCCCCCATGACGTCATGTGCCCCGAATGGCCCCATCTGAGGGCCATCTGCCCCTCCTTTGGTCGTGCTCCCTCTAGGTGGCGGGATCACAAGCCCAGCCATCAGCATCCATGCCCCTAAAGCTGGGGGCACTCCTCTAACCAATCCCAAGCCTCCTCCAATAAGTGGAAAAAGAGGGATTTCCCCTGATAAAGTCCCTTGAGTTTTGCTGGGGAAAGAAACATAAATTGCAGTTGGAACAGCCGCAGCTTTTAACTCAGTCAAAAGTACAACATTTTATTTGGACTTCTCTTGTGTAGTCTGGGAATACAAGGATTTTAGAGTTTTCATGGTGGACCTCTCCCACAGCCGCACCGCTTGCTGGATAATGTCACAGTCTTGAAAATTCGAAAACCTTGCATCGACGGGCCTCGGGCCCATTTTTTGAGGTTTCCCATGTAATGCTCTGTGCACTTGCTCGATGATGAAGCAGCATGAGAACCTGGCTGGTGGGAGGGTCGCCTTCAGCCAGTCACCCAGGAAGGGTCCCATGTCTGTGTCCTCAATCCCTTCTGGGAACCCCACGAAGCACAGGTTGTTGCTCCTAGCTCTAATTTCTGCATACTGCAGTCGCCATGATGCATCTCTGGCAGCAGAGCAGACCTTGTCCATGTCTTTCTGGAGCCCCTGAACAGTGTCCTTTAGCCGTAGCTCAGTCTCAGTCAGTGGAGCAACCACCTTGACATAGTAGTCTATTTTCTCCTGTCAGGGTGGTTTATGATTCTTGTCTTTGGTCATTTATCAATGCCAGGCCCCCAGCACCAAGATGAGGGGAGATCAGCAGTCCCAGTCCAGGCTAAAAAAAGAAATTGGGGGGGGGGGGGCGATGTCCAGCAATCACAAGATTCTCAGACGGTGGAAGGCTCTTCCACCTATGGGCCACTGTTTATTCCCCACAGAGACACCAGCACTACTTCCTCAGGGATCTCAAGCCTCTCTCAGCTTGGCAGGGCAGCACCTCAGGGCCATCCTCCAGTCCATGGGGGCAGGGTGTCTTTACTGGTGCCTTCACAGTGTCCTCCCCCCATCAGCGACAGTGCAGCCGGGCCCAGGGCCTCTACGCTGGCCCCAAATGTTCTGGGGCACTGGTGCACATGCAACCTTTGTCCAGGTGCTAAGGGAACTGCGGTCCACTGGCACATATCAGCCCCACATGCCCCTGTAGTTGGCCATGTCTGACACTAGTCTTTTCACCACATACTTCTTGGAGCCTTGGCAAGGTAAGGGAAGTCCTTCTGAGAACCAAATGTGGAGGTAGCATAGGAAATTTCTACACTTCAAAAGGCAGCACCAGGTATAAATATTGGACCCTCACAACATCTCTTCAGTATGCTTCTGAACATGAGGAAATCTTCAGAAGGACTTCCTAGACCCCCTGAGGACCACCCTGGTGTTTGAGGCTTGCCATGTTCCCCAGAGGACTGCCCTCTGTTAGACCTGACAGCCTTAGGGTGGTCACCCCTAACTTTTTGCCTGCCTCCCTCCACTTTTTGGACACTGTTTTTGCTGGCTTTTAGGCTCTGCGCACTTTATCTCTGCTAACCAGTGCTAAAGTGCATATGCTCTCTTCCTTTAAACATGGCAACCTTGGATCATACCCAATTGGACTATTTAATCTACTTATAAGTCCCTAGTAATATGCACTATATGTGCCTAGGGCCTGTAGATTAAATGCTACTAGTGGGCCTGCAGCACTGGTTGTGACACCCTCTTAAGTAGCCCCTTTACCTTGTCTCAGGCCTGCCATTGCAAGGCCTGTGTGTGCAGTTTCACTGTCACCTCGACTTGGCATTTAAAAGTACTTGTTAAGCCTAAACCTCCCCTTCCTCTACATATAAGTCACCTCTAATGGGTGCCGTAGGGCAGGGTGCTGTGTGGGTGAAAGGCAGGACATGTCCTGGTAGTGTAAAACTCCTAAATTTGTTTTTGCACTACTGTGAGGCCTACTCCCCTCATAGACTAACATTGGGGCTGCCCTCATACATTATTGAAGTGGTAGCAGCTGATCTGAAAGGAGTAGGAAGGTCATATTTAGTATGGCCAGAATGGTAATACAAAATCCTGCTGACTGGTGAAGTTGTCTTTAATATTACTATTCTGGAAATGCCACTTTTAGAAAGTGAGCATTTCTTTGCACATAAATCTTTCTGTGCCTTACAATCCACGTCTGGCTGGGTTTAGTTGACAGCTCCTTGTGCATTCACTCAGACACACCCCAAACACAGGGTACTCAGCCTCACTTGCATACATCTGAATTTTGAATGGGTCTTCCTGGGCTGGGAGGGTGGAGGGCCTGCTCTCACACAAAGGACTGCCACACCCCCTACTGGGACCCTGGCAGACAGGATTGAACTGAAAAGGGACCTGGTGCACTTCTATGCCACTCTTTGAAGTCTCCCCCACTTCAAAGGCACATTTGGGTATAACACAGGGCCTCTGCCCTACCACCTCAGACACTTCCTGGAGAAGAAACTTGTAACCAGAACCTGCATCCTGCCAAGAAGAACTGCCTGGCTACCCAAAGGACTCACCTGACTGCTTTTCTACAGAGGACTGCTGCCTTGCTGTTGCCCTGCTGCCTTGCTGAACTCTTGCCTTGCTGCAGAAGTGCTCTCCAAGGGCTTGGATAGAGCTTGCCTCCTGTTCCCTGAAGTCTCAGGACCAAAAAGACTTCTTTCTTTCAACTGGACTCCTTGTGCAGTGAAAACTTTGACGCACAGCTTGCTCCGCAGTGAAAAATTCACTGCACGCCGACCCGGGCCGCCACCGCTCGACTTCGCAAGGAAAAGATCGACGCGGTGCCTGCGGTGCAACCGGAACTTCGACGCACAGCCCACCTGGACAACACCGCCCGACTCCAGAGAGGAAATCGATGCAGCGCCTGCCGTGAGGAAGAAAATTCCACGCACAGCCCACCAGAAGGACGCGCAGCCGGACAACAAGCCCAGGATTCCGCGCACAGACCCCGGGGCGTCTGAAAACCCTGCGACCCACAGAGGAGACTGTCTGCACACCGGAAATCGATGCAACGTCTTCCCCGCGTGAAAAATAACGACGCAAGTCTGTGTGTGAAGGGGCGAAACCGACACACACACCATTTTCCACGCATCTCCTCCTCTGCTGCCCTCTGCGGAGATTTTTCACTCCAAACCAGTTACTTTGTGCTTGAAAGAGACTTTGTTTGCTTTTTAAAGAGTTGACACTTCATATCATTTTTCAGTGAAATCTCTACAATTTCTTAATGCATCTTTTATCGTTTTGACCTGCAAATATCTAGATAAATATTATATATTTTTCCAAACACTGTGTGGTGTATTTTTGTGGTGCTATATTGTGTTATTGTATGATTTATTGCACAAATACTTTGTACATTGCCTTCTAAGTTAAGCCTGACTGCTCAGTGCCAAGCTACCAGAGGGTGGGCACAGGATAATTTGGATTGTGTGTGACTTACCCTGACTAGAGTGAGGGTCCGTGTTTGGACAGGGGGTAACCTGACTGCCAACCAAAGACCCAATTTCTAACACCCTCCTGCTACCAAAAGACTGCCCTGCTGCTTGAGACCTGTCTTACTCCCCAGAGGACTGCCCTGTTGCTAGAGGCCTACCTCGCTGCTTGAAGGAGAACTGGACCCAATTATTGCATGCAGAACCACCAGACATGACTCTAAAGGCTAGTTGGCTGGCCTCCTGCATGGATACAGGGCACAAGAAGCTCCAGAGACCTTGAACCCTGTATTTGATTACTCTGCTGAAGTGAGTCATAACACCATCCAAATTGTGTACCCCCCATTTGGTACCTTTTAGAAGAGGTTTTAGAGTTGCTGCTACTGTTACTCTTCTGTAGTGAAATGTGTGTTTTGTCCACTGACTCGTGTTGCACCACTTTGCACTTGGCTTAGCTGCCCACCGTCACATTAGTATTCACCAGCTACTGACTACATTTTGTATTCAGTTTAGCCTGAGATTCATTCTGCCTATTAACTTTATCATAGCATTAGACACTGCCATGTTAAAGGCTGGCAGTGATTTTCCACATTGTAAACTGTGCATTCTGCTTTTTTGTGTGCTTTTTATCACCAAGGGCATTGGTTGATAAGAAGGTATTCAGACGGCAGGGAACGGCCTTGTTTTGACTTGATAATTTGGGATTGTGGCAAAACCCCAATGTGTTATTTTCAAAGCATACCTAAACTAGCCAGCATGTTTGAATCGCAAAAGGAGGGTTTTTTTCAGAAAGCTCCTTTGGTTTTTTAGGATATGAAACAGACCCAGTGCGACAGTGAGAGAGTCAGTGGCCTCATTCAGATGAAGCACCTGACAGACCCTACAGTGATGCAATTTTAATTTGTTATTTGCTTTGCATTATAATATAGATACATATATTTGCAGTGTATATTGCAGTGGAAAATCATTTTGATATGTTTCCATTTCATTGTTGTGACTATTTTTAAATGTGTGCTTTCAACATGCTAATCTCCTTTTAGGAACCTTGCTTAGTGAAATAATAAATGTCTTCTTTGGACAAAGAAGTGCATTCCAGAGATTTTTGTCAGCTCGGTCATTAGTGAAAAGCAGAATATTTAGGCGTAGATATGACAGTCTAAAAGAGAGGTTGGAGGCTGAGAGTGCACGATTTAAAAGTGTAAATATGTTTTTATTCAGAGAGCTAACAGAAGCACTGCAAACCATGTTTGAAAATGCATGTGACATTAAAATGCCTTATGATGTCTTGGCAAATGTGTTTTCTTGTTTATCAGGACTTTCTAAATTTTGGAATGGGTGCTTGGATAAAACAAAATTATTGAATGTTTTTACATGTTTAGAAACGTTGCTTTTTGAATGGAATGATATCCCTTTTGTTCTTGACAGGAGGGTTTGGATACTTTTGTCTGCTTACGGAAAAATGCATGAGAGATGTAAACAGTTAGAATATGAAAATAAGGAACTGAGACAACAGCTTGAACAAACTAAATTATTATAGGATACAGCTGAAATCTACCAGGCTGTTACAGGGGAATCTGACTTTTCACATTCCAGAAATGAGGAGGTTAAAAAAGGTGGAGGCCAGTGTGAGCTGCATGAGCAGAATGTAGTTCGAGCGCAGCCAATATTTGGATGAAAAATACAGAGTAGCCCATAATTTTTGGCAGGAGTTGAAATGCATTCTTTAAAAAATTATATCCAGCAAGAAGTTGAGGATGTTAGTGATATATTCACAGAGCTTTTGCAGAGTAGGATGTGTACAATTAATTCAGATAAGACACAGGGACAGCTGCAAAATGTGCAGTTTCTAGAATTCAGTGGAATCCAGAACATAGAGAGATGTTGTTACAGGTAAAACAAAATATTTCAGAGCTTGCTACTCCTCACACTAAGCAAGAGACACAGAGGTTCATGGGATTGTTTGATTTTTGTAAACAGTATGACCTTCATCTGAGTAAAATCTTAACCCTTGGTACAAAGCAACCAGAAAAAAACATGAGTTTGAATGTGGTGAAGAGCAGTAGTATGCTTTTGATTTGGCAAATGAAATAATTCCACAACTTGTGGCCAGTGCAAGAGGGAGACATTGAGTTAGATATAACTGTTCAAGGACAATGTGCAAATTGGAGTAAATGGCAGAAACAGGGGATGACAAGGTTGCCCCTAGGGTTTTGGATTATAAAACTAGCTGACTTTGGGGAGCGCTATACTCCATTTGAAACACAGCTTTTGTCCTATTAATGGGCTCTAGTGGATACTTAGCAAATAACACTAGGTCATAATGTAATTCTGAGACCTGAAATACCAATCATGCAGTGGGTGATGAGTTCACCTAAATCTTACCATATAGGACATGCACAAGAGGCTAGTATCATATGCTGGAAATGGTACATACAAGACAGGGCTTGAGTAGGACTGGCAGGCACAGCAGCCCTACATGAACAGGTATCACAAGCCCCTGTACAGAATGAGGAGGGGGTGCAGGAGGTACAGCAGGTAAAAGAGTCACCAGTGAGATGGGGTGTACCATTTGAATTCTTGTCCCCTGAGGATAGGAAGCATGTTTGGTTCACTAAAGGTTCATCCAAATACATGAGTACCACAAGACATTGGAAAGCAGTGTCATGCAATCCAGTTTCTAAAAAGTTGTTGACCACTACAGGAGAAGGAAAAAGCAGTCAATATGCAGAGTTGTACGCTGTGTATGAAGCTGTAAAGCAAGAGCTGCTTGGGACTTGTCATATTTACCCTGATTCTTGGTCCACTGCCAATGGATTAGCCATTTGGCTTCCCACATGGCATGCACATAACTGGTTCATTCAGTCAAAGGAGGTGTGGAGCAAAGAGTTGTGGCAGGAAATTTGAACAGAGTAGAGTCACAGTATACTGTATAGATGCTCATTGTCCCATTGACTCATTATACTGCTGGTTCAATTCCCTTGCAGACGACAAAGCCAAACTTTCAGAGGCAGAAGTGGCAAGCCAGAATTCTGACTTGGTGGGGATGGCTAAGTGGGCACACCAGAAATGTGGACACCAAGGAGAAAAAGCCACTTACAGGTGGGCAGAGATAAGAGGGATGCACATTTCCCTAGATTTGATCAAAACTGTGATTTTGCAATGTCCTATTTGTCAGCACACACAACAGTCAAAGGTCAATTGGGGAGAGGAAAGTTACCAGGACAGATAGGAATCAAAGCTATTCTGTTAAATTGTGGAGAAGCTGATTTATTCATACAGATTGGAGACAGAATTGTCCAACTTGTCATAAGTTCAGTGTATGGAGGATTGGTGAGGAAAGGGACTGCCCCAGCCCTTCTGACAGTGCAATGAAGGGGAATTTGTGGTTCAGCTGATTAAACCCCCAGTGCTAAAGTGTGGCTTGAATCCCCAAATGGCCCTCCAGAACCTGCAGAAATTATAGCCAAGGGCCCCAATAACATCCTGCTGATTCTAAAACAAGGACAGGAAAATGGGAGCACATTTCAGATGACAAATGTTATTTGCAAGAAAATTCATACTTGTTTCTTTTACAGATCTTACTACGACTTGCCACTGACCATGATTGTGCTGTGTGGTCTCCCTTATGGCATTTGCGTGTGGGGTCAGCAGAGGGACAGCACCACAACTTGAACCTGTTTGATCAACCATTGTGCAATGCTCCTGCTGCTTTTAAAGTACAAAACCCATGGATCCATTTAGCGCTAATTGTGCTTCACACATCAAAGTTCTGCATGGGAACAATGCAGAGTACCATGGATCTTCTGACAACCTGTTTGATTACATTTTCCTCGAACTAGGCTATGGCTTGTTATCATCTGATGACTGCTGCCAGTCTCATTAAGCAAAGTTGCCAGTTGGCTGACTATTCTCGTATGGGAACCCTTATATTCCAGTAAACATTACAGGTGGACCGTGAACCTTTACATGATTAGGACTCATGATGTTTTCATCTAATTCTATACCAATTTGCTATCCTAGAGACACCATTCAATCAGTTATTATTACAATCAAAATATATAAGCTTCAGTCTTTTCATTGTTGGTGTGTCTGGTTTAACTGTTTATAAGATCAATAGGTTGATCCACTTCCATTGCTTTATAGTGATTGCATTGATCATTTGATTATGTTGCTGTGTACAGTGCATACCTGATTTGCTTGTAATGTTTTTTTTAAAGAGAAAATAAATAAGAGAGAAGTTGAATTTCAATCTGTAGTTTACATAAAGTCATTGATCAAAAGGGTGGAATGTAGTGAAATGTGTGTTTTAACCACTGACTTAGTGTTGCACCGCTTTGCCCTTGGCTTAGCTGCCCACCGTCACATTAGTGTTCACCAGCTGCAGACTACATTTTGTATTCAGTTTAGCCTTAGATTCATTCTGCCTATTGACTTTATCGTAGCATTAGACACTGCCATGTTGAAGGCAGCCAGTGATTTTCCACATTGTATACTGTGCATTCTGTCTTGTTTTCGTGCTTTTTTTCTCACCAAGGGCTTCGGTTGATAAGAATGTACTCAGATGGAAGGGAACGGCCTTCTTTTGACTTGACATCTTTGGATTGTGGCCAAACCCCAACGTGTTATTTTCAAAGCATACCTAAACTAGCTACCATGTTTGAACCGCAAAAGGAGGGTTTTTTCCAGAAAGCTCCTTTGGTTTTTTAATATATAAAACAGACCCAGTGAGAGAGCCAGTGGCCTCAATCAGGATTCAGACATCTGATGCCTGATATAGATTTCCCGTGAGGGTAGAGATTTCTTTTTCTTTCGCAGTCGAACGGGGTCATCTTCTTGCTGGCAGGAGAAAGATGAAGACCTGACAGGCTCTACAGTGATGCATTTTTAATTCATTATTTGCTTTGAATTATAATGTAGATACATATATTTGCTGTGCATATTGAAGTGGAGAATCATTGTGGCATGTTTTAATTTCATTGTTGTGACTATTATTAAACGTGTGCTTTCAACATGCTAATTTCCTTTTAGGAACCTTGCTTAGTGAAATAATAAATGTCTTCTTTGGACTAAGAAGTGCATTCCAGAGATTTTTGTCAGCTCGGTCATTAGTGAAAAACAAAACACCTTCAAACTTGGGACTTCAGTCGATCAGCCCAAGGTGCATTACCAGTCGGTCTGACTTTGGAGTAGCTCCTGCCACTTTCTTCTCCCCAGTAGTAAATCCTGTTCACCAGAACCTCTTGGCCACGCCATGTAGCCTTGCTGAGCCTTCTTCAACTACAGCTTGTAACGCTGTCCCACTGGAGGTTTTCAACTTCCAAGAGGTTGATTAAGGCCCTGATTACAAGTTTGGTGGATGGGAACACACGTCCGCCAAACTCCCGACAGAGTGGCCGCCACTGTAGTGGCAAGTCCCCCACCGGCCCCATTAAGATTTTCCCGCTGGGGTGACGAGGGGAGTCCAAGGTTTCCACCGGTCAGCACAGTGGTTAAGTGGTGGCAGCATTGTCGCCGGATCGTCGAGCTGTGGCAAATCTGCCGCCCACAGGAGGCACTAGCACCCTCATAATGCGCACTGTCTGCACAGTAGACAGTGCACATTATGAGGGTTCTGGGCAGGGGGATCCCTGCACTGCACATGCCCTGTTCCTGGGCAGTGGAGGGGCCTACCTTGGACCACTGCACCTGTTCTCTGCCAGTCTTTTCATGATGGTTAAACTGCCATGAAAAGGCTGGCGGAGAACAAGGGTGGAATAAGCAGGGCGGCGCTGCATGCAGCGCTGCCCTGGCTGATTACAACCTGCACTCACCATCAGCCCATTGGGATCACTGATCCCGGCAGAGACGGCGGTACCCTGATGGTCAGACCTCCAGGATACATAATGTAGCGGTCAGACGGCCAGAGCAGCAGCAGTCCAGACCACCACCCTGAGTCTGGCCAGACTCATAATTAGGCCCTATGTCTGAAGGTAAAAATCTTCACTGGGCTCATCCCCGACCAGCTTCTCATCGACGATGACAAACTCCTCAGCCTGGAGTTCAGCGCCACCTTGGCTGATTGCAACCAAGATCGGCGTCACCCCATTGGGATCCTGGCAGACACGGCCTTCATTTGGCAGTACGACCACCAAACTTGTAATGTGGCATCGGACCGCCACAGCCGCGACAGGCCGACCGCCACCACAAGGCTGGTGGTCTTTTGACCGCTAGCTTCATAATGAGGCCCTCTGTATCTTAAAAAGATATTCTGTTACCGCTTCTGAAGATAACCTGTCAATATTCTTACACTGAAATACGTTCTTCACTACAGCTTAAAGCCAGCTGCTTCTTCCTCACTTTAGAGAGTCTTTATCCAGTCTTCTTCTTAATTCTATGCACAAGGAAACAGCACTTGGCCTATAGTTCAATAACATTCATTTCCTCAGAAAACATATTCTAAATTCTCTGGTTTAATGTATTAAAGGAAGGGTCCCCGGCTTTATGGCATTTATTGGTTTGATATTTATTTGTTTATTTATATATATTTATCTATATTTGTTGTTTGCTAATTTTATTCGTATTTATCCATATTTATGTTTGGCTTACTATAAAAAATGAATCTGCAGTGGTTAGGTTTCCAGATTTATTTAACTGCCAAATGTTTACAAATGTTTGAATGTACAATGGGTTTTAGCCATTCAGCCATTCAGAGAACAATGCAGTCCTCTGAAAACATTTGCATTGTAGAACAGCTCAAGCAAGTGTACAGCTGCAATTACGTAACCTTCAGCAGGCAGTGGTACAGGTTGAGAGAGGTATTGGATGTGTCCTTGATGGTGCAACCTCTCGTCTCCAGCTGCTTGCGGTCTTGTTTCGCTGTTCTGAGTTCTTGGGAGTACCAGCAGGCCTTTCTGAAGATTTTCTCAGGCTGTTGCTCTTGATAGGGACAATGCTGTCTGCGCAATTGGTAATCCGGGAGTTTAAGTTTTTAACTCCCTGTTCATGGTTGGTGGCGGTAGCGGGGTTGGAGGTGTTGAGGGAATCCGCCCACCTGGTCTCTGAGATTTTGTTACACCTCCGGTGGGGGGCGCTGATCATCTTGGGAGTGGAGGTGTGGGGGCTGAACGTGCTGAAGTAGACAATGGCGTGATCGGTCCATGTGAGTTCAGTACCATGGCTGTATTTGATGTAGTTGCTGGAGTTGAAAATGGGGTCCAGAATGTGCATTGCAGTGTGTGTAGGGTCGTGGACAATCCGAGGCTGCTCGTGCTGTCGAGGAGGTGTGCAGTGTTGTTGTCATTGGGGTCGTTGATGTGGAAATTTAGGTCACAAGGAAGATGTAGTCCTTGGAGTCTAAGACTTGGGGCGTAATGAAGTCTGCGATAGTGTTGCAGAAGCTGGAGTGTGGTCCTGGGGTGGGTATGCGAGGGTCCCTCTGATGGTTGTTTTGTCATCTATGTGGAGTTTGAAGTTGAGATGTTCCATGAGGGTGGTGGTATTGTCAGTGGTGGTGGTGCAGTGTATTTTCTCTTTGTGGATGATGGCTGTTTCTCCTCCTGGCTTGTTGGTGTAGTCATGGTGAGTGATTTGATATCCGTCAGGGATCGCTGTAGCAATGTCTGAGGTGGATGTGAGGTTGAGCAAGGTCTCTGTGAGGAAGACAATGTCAGGTGCAAGAGTGGTGATAAGGTCCCATAATTCGATGGAATGCTTGCATAGTGACCATGTGTTGAGAAGGGCCCATGCAAGTTGGTGTTTTTGCTCAGGTGGTGTCTGTGGTGTGTTTGGGGTGGGGCTGGTCAGTCGGCTGGTATGTGTACTGTGGTAGGTGAAATGGCAGTGGGTGCAGATAAAGGGTCTTAATCTGGAGCTTGGTCAGCACAGTGTTTGTTGTGGCATCCGGGGTCGAGGGTGTAGAGCTCGGCGATGGTATATCTTCGAGGGGAGGGAGGGTGAGGGGTCATGGTGCTGGGTGCGGTCCAGGCTTGGACTGGTGCAGATTGGCTGGGCACCTCAGCGACACGCCTGCTGCACACACCTACTGCGCAGTTGCACTGCGGCCTGCATTAAGCAGCTTCTGGGGTTGGAAGGACCTCTATTGGCTACTGGGTTAAAGGGTTGAATGACGCAATATCGATGCTCAGAATATCGATTCATAAAAATATTAGAAATTTTATATTGTTAACAAAAATATAACCTTTCTAAACTTATCTAATAAAACAACAATTATAAAAAACAAAAATAAAACTATTTACTGTTATTGAATACAAAAAAATCTGTAGCAAAAATATTGTTCCCTTTAAATAAACAAATACTTTAAAAAAAATATTGCCACACACAATATCAATGACAGTAATATTGCCAAAATAATTACATTTCGAATTAGTAAACATAAAAATACTTTCTACATTAAAGAAAAACAAACTTAAAATAAACAATAAACAAAATATTCACATATTTTAACAATAAAAATGTAATTATTACATTACCAAATATACTTAAATAACGCCCTCAAAATATGTCAATGCATAACAACTTCAATAAAATAAAATATGTATAATCCCTACATTTACACAGCAATTTAAATATCAATAAATATGTATCTAAAACATGAAAACAAAACTATCTTTGTACATATTAAACATTATAGAAAATACATAAATTAGTGTTCACCATGGAAGGACATAACTGAAACAAAATTAAAACCAAAGGATAACTAACCAATAAATCAGTCTATAAACAAACTTAACCGAAGAAGTCTCACAAACAATTAAACTAACAATGTAGAAGGTACACAAACTTTATCAACTTACTCCTCCAAAAATACAGAAGCTGCAAGAACAGAAAACACTACTGTATTATCTGACAAAGAAACTGAAAACAGAAGTATATATTTATTGCCAAGAATTTGAAAAGTAACTAAATGTTATAATTAAACTCAACTCAATTTTAATTACATTTGAAAATGTGAAACATCAAAAAATTAATGAAGCACTCTACTACTTCTATCTCTTTACATGTACTGACAAAAAGAAATTACTACAGCATCACAAACGTGTTAAGCTTTCTAAAAACAACACCAGTCACAAACCTGGAGAAAGACACAAAAGAGTAAGTAAATGTAAATTATTCCAAAACAGGAACTCACCTTAAAACAGAAAAAACAACAATCTCAAACCCAACCCCCCTAATAACTGCAAAAACAAACATCTAAATTAAACTAATTGTTTTCTCCCAACCTCCCAACAGAAAAGAAACCACTTGCTCCACATTACAATACCCCCAATGGACAACCTTTTTAAGAAAACGTGAAACATCTAACAAGCACATACAAGTAAGTATAAAAAATGAAACAAGTTGCATAATTTAATTCATAATCAAAAAATACATTAAACATCTCAAGATTGTAAATCTTTATACAAGTACATTTTTGGGGGGACATAGAGGGTCATTACGAATTTGGTGGGTGGAAAACTCCGTCTGCCAATCTTCCGACAGGGTGGCCACCGCCTACGCGGCAACCTCCCCGCCAGAGTTATTATATGTTTCCTGCTAGGTCGGCGGGCATAAACCTAAGTTTCCACCTGCTGGCCTGGGAGAAAACTGGCTACAGCATTGTCTCTGGCTCATAATCAAGCAGGCGGTGATGCTGTAGTCTGTAGGGTGCACCAGCACCCTCGCAATGCTCACTGTCTGCAAAGCAGACAGTGAACATTGCATTGGTACTGGGCAGGGGGGCCCTGCACTGCCCATGCCAAGTGCATGGGAAGGATAGGGCCCCCCCTGTTGCCCCTTGCACCTGTTCTCTGCCAGCCTTTTCATGGCGGTGTTACCGCCATGAAAATACTGGTGGAAAATGAGTTTGTAATCCCCAGGACAGCGCTGCTTTGGCAGATTAGGATCTCCGTCACCTCCAGGCAACTGGGATCCAAGATCCTGGTGGAGCTGGTGGTCCAACTGCCAGGGATGTAATGTGGCAGTCAGACCACAGCATTGGTGGCTTTGCAGACCGCCACAGTGAGTGTGGTGGTCTATAGACAGCTAAACTCGTAATGATCCCCATAATGACAGAATGAGCAATTAATATTTCACATGGACTACACCCACAACCAAGAAAGTACATCAATGGAAACTATAAACCTGAAATGTGCTAAATATTATTGGAATGCATGAGATGGGGGCAGTAAAAAAGATGATGTAATAATTTTAGGGGAACACAACCACCAATTAATGTGACAGAACTTCAAGTAAGAGAAGTAGTGCAGAATATAAGAGTGGCTAGCACTAGCTCCCGGAAAGCCCACAAAAAAATCCTAAAAGATATAGGACCTGATTACGAGTTTGGCGGTCTTTGGACTGCCATGTCGGCGGTTGCGGTCCACCAGATTACGATGGTGTTGGAAAGCCTGCTTCAAGACCGTCGCAGGACCAACGCCACTGCCAAACCTCCTCCTAGTGCCACCACAGCAGTCCAGTACGCAGCGACTACAGGAGGCTGTACTACCGTGGTCACTGCCGTCAGGATCAGGACTTGCCTTTCAGCAGAGCTTTCCTTGGCATTGGGACTACCATGCAAAGAGCGTCGGAAAGGAAGGAAAAGGAGTGAAAACTCACCTTTTGTTAGGGGTTCCGCTGCACCATGTGTGTATCCAGGTCCCTCCTGTGCTGCTGCAACCTGTCCACGATGCTCTGAAAACCTGTTGTCCCAAGAATTGAACGAAGGAGACACCATCACTTCTCCTAGGTCATGCATGAGAACAGTCAGTGTACTTACACATATAACAATATATACATTACGCATGCCCACATACACTGTACTTCACATGTGTTTCCTGATGGGCACACATTGTACTTACCTTTCTTTTCTGCAGTGCCCCTCTACTCCATTGGTACTCTGCCACAGCACATCCTGCTGGCCCGTAGGGAATATAATAACACAGCGGGCATGAGACAGCCAGGGCCGCAGGCTTTCTCGGGCTGCTGCCTTGGCGGTCTGCCCCCAAACTCATAATAAGGCTCATACTTCAAACAAATCACAGACCAATTACCAAACTATACCACCTTAAAATGCTTAACTGCACAGAATAAGAAAGCAACCAAGGACACACCTCTTGTCCCAACAAGATAGCAAGATGTCAAAATACTTAAACAAGTTGGGCCTCATTAAGAGTGGGGTGGTCTGAGGACTGCCTCACTCGCGTTGACGGTCAGACCGCTGCTCTCTGGGTGGTCTGACCACCCAATTACGACCCAGGTGGGCGGACCTACCAAGGGACCGCCATCCCTGCCAGGAACATTGTTCCCGATAGGCTGATAGCGGTCTTTGTTGTAGTCAGCCAGGGCAGTGCTGAACTCATTGCAATCTGGCTGATTGCAACCTTATTCTCTGCCAGCCTTTTCATTGTGGTTTCCCCACCATGAAAAGGCTGGGGTAGAACAAGTGCAGGGGGCCACAGGGGGACCACTGTATTGCCCATGCCCATGGAATGAGCAGTGCAGGGCCCCCCCTGTTTAACACCGTCGGAATGCGCACTCTCTGCTTTGCAGACAGAGCCCATTCCGAGGGTGCTGAACAGCCCTCACTTTGCTATGATATATCACTCGGCTCCCTTAAGGGATCCGGGTGCTATATCATAGCATGGTTCTCACCAGACTGACTGGCGGGAACGCGCATTGCAATGTTTCCGCTGATCAGCCCGGCGGGAACATTGTAATACATTCAGGGGGGACGCCACTGTCATGGCAGTGGCGTGCGAGTTTGGCAGTACCATAGTGGGACCATGACAAATTAATCCTAATATTTTCTAAAACCGACAACTTACTAAAACTAAGGGCCCAAATATGAATTTGGCACTCTGAGGATCACCAAACTCACAGCGGTGGTCGGACCGCTGCACTCCTGGCAGTCTGACTGCCAGATTATGATCCTGGTGGTTGGACTGCCAGAAGACAGCCTCCACCGCTGGGAGCAGGGATCCCGATTGGTTGAAGGCGGTCAGAGAAGTGGTCAGCCATGGCAGTGCCCATGGGAGTACCTCTGTGGTGATCATGACTCAACTTTCCGCCAGGGTTTCCATGGCAGTTTCACCACCATGGAAAGACTGGGGGAAAGCCAGTGTTGGGTGCCCCCTTGCCAGTGCCCCCAGAAAGTGCACAGTCTTCTGTGTAGACAGTGAGCATGCCGAGGGTGCTGGTGTGTGACGGCCTTGGCTCTGGCTCCCGGGAGCCTATGCTGCTGCACTGTTTCCACTGGACTGACTGGCAAAATGAGGTAGTATGACGTTTCCGCCAGTCAGCCAGGTAGAAACATCAGAATATGACAGGGGTGAGGCCACCAGCTTGACAGCAGCATCATCACTGTGGCTTTGGCTGTCCAAGGGTCGGACCACCAAAGTTGTAATCAAGCCCCAAGCCTTTGTCATACCTGAGGGATGGATGGGACCTTCAAAATATGCCCCAAATTATTCACTCAGATATACACCACACATGGTGAATATCATAACTCAAAAATACCTTTTGTATACACCCTATTCCCAAATAAACAAAGTAGCATTTACTAAAAACTTCTAAATTACATAAAACATAAAGCAAAAAACTACTACCCACAAAAAATAATAATAGACTTTGAACCAACCATGATTCAAACCATTTTAAAAGTCTACCCATACAAGGCTTTTACAACCATTTTAATCAAAGCTTATTGAGACATCTCCAACAATCTGCACTAATGGGCAGTTTTATCAAACTTTCACACAGTGCAACACAGCAAGACATCTTGCTGCACTATTTGAAAGAGGGACAGAAGGGATACGCCATACCTATCAAGGTATGGCACATTCCTGTCCTCTGCCTGTGCTGGCACACAATTAGCAGCTTAGTGCCAAAGCAGGCACCCTTTCGCCATGGAGCAAGGGTGTCTGTATTGCAAGCAGGATGGTTTTTGTACAGGGAGGTCCACCTTCCTGCACAAAAAACAATACCGGGAGGCATTTTCCTCTTTCAACGTGTGCTGCAGAATGCAGCGTACGTAAAAAGAGTAAACAACAAAGAGGAGTAAACATATTTTTTCTCATTATGCCCCTGCCAAGGGAGGTGTAGGATTTTGATGCATTCTCAGAACTACCTCTAATGGTAAATCAGGGAATGTGCCAAAATACATGGGTGGATGCATGGGAACACCCACGCTTCACCCATGCAACGCCTCCCTAGGTCAGAGTAACACAATGCAGCGATGTGGGTTACTCCAGATTTATCAAGACATGCAGGGCCATATAAGGTGGCCTTGTGTGGCTTGATAAATCTCACTTAGGTTTTGCTTTGCCCTTGTGCTCCCTTGCATGGCTCAAGGCAGATGCAAAACTTTAATAAATCTGGCCCAAAGTGTAGAATACGCTACAGTCAATTTGCCTTTAAAATTAAAAAATGACAACACTAGCCCATGTCCCTGTCACAGACGTAGCTAACCACTAAACATTCCTTATAGAAAGTACTTTCTATAAACAAAACGTACACTGGTGCCAACCAAAATTCCAAATACCATGGTGGAAGGTCTATGACAGCACCTTGCCACAGGAAGCCAAAACAAATAATGCAATGGAAGGATGGCACAATGCTTCCAATCCACACTAGGCATTATGCAACCCACACTTTATAAATTTATAGAAGCTCTGAAACAAGAAAGAAGTTTCCAACGACTGTGAAAGGAAAAATCAGTGGAACAATCAGTAGCTCAATTTAAACCTACAATTAAACCTAAAATTAGAAAATAAACCAATAGATTGAATGACATGCTACAATGTAAGGTAAACTCTTTATAAACAACAAAGGAGTAGACAACCCAACTTAGAAGTAATAGCCAAACAACTATTGTAAAATAAATATTAACCTACAAAACTCCCAAAAACAAAAAGCATAATCTTAACCAACATAAAAAAAACGTTTAATGTAAATAAACATCTTATTTCACCAGTCCAAAAATTTAACAGAACCTAAATTTTAAATAACATTTATCACGTAAAACAATATGTATATTATATATAAAAATCCTAAACCTCAAACAACAAATTCAATCCATTGGAAAATATAAACTGACATACTTGATAACATATAACAATTCCCATCCAGATCAAATGAATGCAATTTTACCTACTGTTCTGCAGTTGCAGATCATGCTCTGCATTTCATGTAGTCAAAAAGTACATTCCACCAAAAACAGAAACATTTTTTTTTCAAAAAGCCCCAAAAAATACAAAAATGAAAGCAGTCAAATAGAGATTCGTCTAAGCAATCCAAAGTATCCAGGAACCATGAAAAAAATCCAGTTCTCCTTAGGACCAGTTCATAAAAAAACCTGCAACCCTGCAAACCCTGCAAAGTAAAATAGAACACAAACCGCAAAATACAACATATATTACTCCTAATAATAAAAGAACAACTATCATAACACAATATAATATAGCATATCTAAACATTAATACAACACTGTAGAAAAACCTACAAAACACCCTAGTGAAGAACACTCCAATTAAACGCATTAAAACCAACAAACAACACTGTAACTAACCTCCAGATACCCCAAATCTCTCCTGCAGTCAAAGCTAAAAATAAAAAAACTTTAAAAAGGACTTATCTGTTTCAATGAACAGCAGCACCTTCGGGTGAGCTGCATTCTGGAAAATAGACTAATAAACTACAAAATATAAGGTAGCAGTAAAATGAATGCCACATGAAACTAAATAGAAATCAATGGGAATATAACTTTAAAATGTTACAAAAAAACCTTTTTTTACAAAGTTGTAAAAAATTGTTCAACATGTTACAATGTTGTCAAATATGTGACAAAACTGTAAAGTATAAAGTAAATAATAGTATACAAAATATATAATTATTGAATATTTATTCAATATTTCTTAATAAAACATTATGTAAATGTCATGTCAAGAAAGGTATATGAAACAAATAGTAAATAATTGAACTTATTAATAATGCAGGAAACATTTTCAACATAAAAAATGAAACAAATATAAAATATTAAAACAAATTTGATAACAATGCATTTCTTAAATTAAAGCTATCTTCAATATATTTTTTTCAATATTTTAATATTTAAATTACATATGTCAATATCCTACATTATTTTAATTTAGCAAAACATTCGACTTAATTATTAAATATATTTATTAAAATGTAATACATAAACCTTTATTCATTTTTGTTAATTTGCAAAACATTAAAAAATTAACATTACATTAACAATAAAATCTTAACAAATACAAAATCTCCCCATCTCCACCCCTAAAAACCCTGCATCCTGCTAATAAAAAACAATATGAGACCCATTAATTTTACATTAAAGTGCATGCTACCTCAAAAGTCTGTTCTATGTTCCTAAATCCCTGCATCAAAAAGGTTGACCGTGAATTAAACTTATGTCCGTTACCTCCCCTTTATTTTTGAATAATCCTCTTCTTAGTTTCCATTTTCTGTATATCTCCTCCCCACATCATGTACATGTTTGCATTTGTGTCCAATGTTGTATTTCTGTAAATTGCCCACATCTCATCTCAAAGACCAAATGTCCCACACTAATGACACCATCTAATTTAATCCACCCCAAAGACACTGGAGTAAGTGAATTAGATGGTCTCCTGCACAGCAGAAAACTAAGGGACAGAATTATGAAAAGTGGAGCTTCACCTAATGCAGAGCCACTTTTCTTGCGCCCCTTAGCCCCCCTTATTGCCACCATGTGTGCACCCTATTTAAAATACACCGCACCATGGCAGTAGTCAGGGGGACTAGTGCCATAATTGTTTATGCTAGTCCAGTGCTTTGCAGGAATAGTGTCAAAAATTATGACATGAATCCTGCAAAGCACCAAGAGGACCATTGAACACAATGGGAGCCTCTTATTAACACCTGCTCTTAGCAGGTGTTAAAAAATGCAGATGAAAATTACACAAAGAAACCTCACAGATTTCTTTGCGCCATGTTTTCAGACCTCCCCCTTAGCGCCAGAACACCCCCTTCCATACATTACACCTGGCCCAGGCATAATGTGGTGCAAGAGGTTACAAAGTGGTGCAATGCAAGCACTGCACCACTTTCTAAATAAGGCACAGTGTTTTTGGCCTTTTAACACCACCTTAGCGAAACAAAATGACGCTAATGTGGCGTTAGAATGATGGTAGGCCCACTTAAATCTGGGCCTTTTTGGCCTTCTAACAGCATATTAATGTACTTTTGTACGCTAATGTGGCATTAGAAGGCCAAAAACGTTGCGCCATATTTACAAAGCGGCGCAATGCAATGCGCCAAACTACCCTAAAACATTATGACACTAGTTCTCTAACTACTGCCATGGTGTGCCATATTTTAAATATGGCGCACACATGGTGGCATTCAGGGGTTGATAAGGGGCGCAAGAAAAGTGGCGTTGCAGTAGGTGCAGCGCCACTTTCCATAAATCTGCCCCTAAATCCAATAACAACTGCATTTACCCAATTGTATGCTCTGGAGCAGTGTGCTGCTGGCATGAAGCAGTTCAATGCCTTGTCATTAGTAGTGAGCGCTATGTAAATGCAATTACAGTTACAGTTTAAAATAAATGTATAACATTATTTTGCAATAATATCTAACAAAGATATATGTTTGAGGCAAGTGTGGCTGTAGATACACATGCTGTGCATACTACTGCCATCTGGCTTTGGGCCATGGTGTGTGTGAGTTGTTTTTCTTCATAGAAGTCTTCTTGAGTCACGAGGCAGTTTGACTCCACTTCTTGCACGTACTGCGCATGGCCATCTGATCCATCATTAGATTGGTTTCTTTCCACTGTCCGGTTTGGATGTGCATCCCCATGCTCCAGATTGATACTGTTGTGGTGTTCTTTCGGTCTGCATGATTCTTCTCCCTCCGCGAGTATTGTCTGCAAGCTCATTCCTTTTTCTTTTGTTACAGGTCGACGCCTGCAGTTTCGCCTGGGGTGAACCTCTGACCCCATTTGACCCCAGTGGGGTCTCACCCTTCAGTGCCTTTCCTCTCTGTCTGCTCTGCTCTCACCATACCCCGTTTGGGAAGAAACAGCTCCCCTTTGGATACCGCCCTCAGTGTCACACGAAATACACTTGGGACGACCTTCACCAGGTCTATAATCTGACTCTCGCCCCAGCATGATGTGGCCTCCTGTGATGCTTGCCTCTCCTTTTGGTTGAAGAAGATTCTTCCAGACAGCCAGGTCCGTCTCCTCCAGACTTTGTGCTAGAGCAGAGATGACACCCCAGATCTCTTCAGCACCCAGGACCTTGAAGGGGGACATCATCCCGAGCCATCAGTCACCAACAAGGAGGCTTTCTGGCCCAATGCCAGTTCCAGCACTGACCTCAAGATCAAAGACTTCCCGTCTATGAAGTAGTTTGTGAGTATGGACCCTCTCCCCTTCATCATTGAGACCAGTGGCACTCTGAGCAACTCCTTCCCGAGGGGCGTACAGCCACTCTGGACCCACAGAGATGGCTTCCATGCTACCACTACCTTCCATCCAGAGTAGGCACTCTGCTTTGGACTCCACACCTGGCCTTAGCTGGGCACTAAAGATCTAGAAGCCGACCCGTTCCACGCAGACTGCTCCTGGCTCTGTGCCGACCCGACCTTCAGAGGTGAAGCCATAAGCATCAAAACTAAAATCAGCACCGGTGCCCAAAACTTTGGGTCCGACAGGAAAGTTGGCTCTGTCTAACCGGTCATCCAAAAGCTGCACGAAGAACTCAACACCTGTCAGAGGCACATCTTCATCCACCCTAACATGGGCTGGATCTTCACTTTACCACTGGGTCCCGCCTTTCAGCCTTCCAAGTGGCAGCTTAGCTTTAAGGTGGCCTTTGAGCTACCCCCATCAGACAAGCAGCCACATGTTCCTTCTCTCCAAATGACTCAACTTCATACCATGAGGTTCTGGGAAGGGCAGCGTCATATCGTAATGTGGACATGCACACACAACAATAAGTACAAAACTTTACCAGCTTCACAATCGGGCACCCTTTACATAAGGGATTAACTCCCTCCCTACTTCCTAGTGGTGCACACTGCCCGCAAACAAGCTAACGCACCGGTGATGCACTGCCACCAAACAAAGAAAGGAAGCAGAAGGATGCAGTTGGCAAACATTGAGGCGCAAATGGCCAACTAAAGATGCAATGCCAACTTTATCGGCTTGTTGTCTAATGGGATGAAATTGAGGAGCTCCTCCAACATTTCCCAGAGGAGCACAATAATAAAGGGTATGAGCTGGGGTCAGAGGGCAAGTTGTTGTCCAATATGACCACTCTTGATGCCACAGTTCGTGGCATCAACTCCATGGTGCTTCTCCATAGTCAAGCTTGGCTCCGTGTCTCCAGCTTCAAGCCAGACATCCAACAACATCTCCTCATCCTGCCCTTAGATGGGGAGCATCTCTTTGGGTCCAAGGTTGAGAAGATGTTTGAATATGGACACGGAGACAGCGAACGTCTTTGGTGTCCTACAAATGCCCACTCCTCATGGCTTCTTTCACCACTCAGCCTATCATGGAGGCTCCAAAACCACCTCCCTTGATGCCTCCACATTCTTCCAGTGCCATTAGGCCAACCAGACCTATAACAGAAGCTACTGCAGGGGTACCTACTGCTCTAGCAGCATCGTAGGTAGAGGCAAAGGTGGCTCCTTTGCTGTCCCAGTTAAGCAATGACTTGCCACTCCTCCCCTCCTGACCACACGACATCCACCCGGGATTGCCCCTAAAGGATCTTCCCCACTTGGCAGAACCTCACATCACCACAGTGGGTACTGGACATTGGCCAACATGGTTACTGTCTGTAGCACACTACCATGCCTCCCAACATACCCCCCCCCACACACACACCACCTCACCCCGTAAAACCTACATCTACTCTGGGAAGAGGTCAAAGCACTCCTTCTCAAAGGGGCCATTGAGCCAGTACCACACTATGTACAGGGCATAGGGGTGTATCCCCACTACCTTCTCATTTCCAAGAAGAATGGCTCCCTTCAGCCTATTGTGGACTTCCAGCCCCTCAATGAATACATCATTTTAGAATATTGCCACATGGTCACTCTTCAGGATTTCATTTCACTGCTACAGCAGGGGGACTTCATGGCTGCACTCATGTTCAAAGACGCCAACTTCCACATCCCAATCCACACTGCAACTCACCACTATCTCAGGTTTATGGTAAATTGCAAATACTATCAGCTCAAGGTGCTGCTGGTCTGGGTCACAACTGCACCCCGAGGGTTCATCAAATGGCTTTCAGTGGTAGGCGTCCACTTGCGGAGACTGGGTATCCGTGTCTTTCCCTACCTAGATGACTGAGTGATAAAAAGCAGCCACCATCAATCTCTTATATGACCTGGAGTTTACAGCCAATTCTTCTAAGCCCCACCTCCAGCCCCTACAGACACAACCCCACCTAGGGATGATCCTAACTTCTGAGGCGGACAAGGCCTACACCAGCCTTGCACAAGTATAGTCTTTCCAGGCGTTGCTCCCCCTCTTTCAGCTAGATCGGCAGGTCATGCTGCAGACAGTCATGCGCCTCCTAGGCATGATGGCCTCATGCATAGCCATAGTCCCTCAAGCAAAGTTACACATGCACCCATTGCAGCAATGCTTAGCGCATCATTGGTCCCAAGCGGGGTCATTGGGACACAGTTGCAGCTTTTAAACCATCCCGAGATAAGGACAGCTCTATTTCCCTGATATGTCTAAGTAGAAAAGTATACCTTGAGGCTACCAAAGAGATCTGAGGTTTCAGCATAGGTCTGCTATCAGTGACCACTCTGACACCTTAAACCGGTGCAGTAGGGGTAGGTCAAATCTTCCCAGAGATCCCTTCTGGTATTTACAACAATAACCTCGATATTGTCCCCATTCAACTAAATTTCTACTGACCACCTATTCCAGCTTGCAGAGGGTTGAGTCTGACACTAGGGTCACATCCACAGGAAAAAACCCTACTAGTGACCAAGAATGTTGTATTAAGATGCTCTGGTAGCAGAACTTAGTTGTTTGTATTTCTGTAATGTGTAAGAATAGTGGATGTCAAGAATATTGAAGGTAAGAATATAGTTTTGTGTTGTTTTTAATATTTTTGTAAAAAATATGCTTTAGAAAATATCATGGTATAGAATATTGCATATAAATCTTCTTTGGTATGTAAATTATTGTTGTGTTTGATTTCATGCATTTAATTTTTTTGTTATTAGTGTGTTTAGTAAATGAATTTACTACAATTAGTAAGCTCTGAAATTTTTATTTTCAGTTTTAACCCGTTGGGTGCCTTGGACGTAACGGTTACGCCATGGGCAGCACCACTCGGGTGCCCAGGACGTGAATGTTACGTCCTGCACCAGGCCGTAACTGATACGTCCTGCACCAGGCCCTCAGGGAAAGTGCTAGCGCCCCCCCACCCCCGAGCCTCCCTCCCACCTCCCCCAAGGCAGGGCTAAAAAGGGAATTGCTTCACCATCCATCCCCCTCCTCCTACCCTTATCTAATGACATCAGCACGCGATTGCGCGCTGACATCATTAGAGGCCACCCTTGACGCTGGAAGCCATTTGCTTCTAGCGCGTCAAGGGAACAGGAAGTGAGTTTTTCCTCCATCCGGGGGGATTGCACAGAAAGAGTCATTGGGGGAAATGAAAGGGTTTTCCTTTCCCTCGATGTCTCTGTCAGCATTCCTGCTGCCCGATCGCATCACCATACACCAGGGATTATTGTTTGTTATTTTTTGTAAAGTTTTATGTGTCGGGGAGCGGCACCTTGGGCAAGGGTCGCTCTCCTAAGGGGGAAAAAAATTTTCTGCTAAGGGGGACAGAACGGCTGATTATTTTTAGGCCGATCTGCCCCCAATGGGGGGCAGAAGCCACAGCGATGCCAGGGATGTTTTGCTCTTTTTTTTTTTTTTTGAGTGGGGGGTGCCACCTTGGGCAAGGGTAGCCCCCCAGAGGGGGAAATGCACTGTTGGGTTGTTCTGTCCTCTTTGTGGGCAGATCAGCCGATTTCTTTTTTAGGCCCATCTACCCCCAAAGGGGGGGCAGAATCCATTTAGCGCCAGGGATGTTGTGTGTGTGTGTGTGTGTGTACGCTTTGTGTGGGTGGTGGCCCATTGGGCAAAGCTCGCTCCCCATGGGGCCAATATTATTTACACCATTTCTGCCCCCACCTTAGGGGCAGATTAGCCTATCATTTTTAGGCCCATCTCCCCCCAATAGGGGCAGAAGCTACTAAGGCACCAGATTTTTTTTTGTTTTGTTTGTGGGGGGGGGAGGTGGCCCCTTAGGCAAGGGATTCAGCACAGTACTGGTGGCCATTTCTTCCCCCTTGGGGGCAGATCGCATGCACCCTTTCACAGCCATTGTCACTGCACCAGGTCACTTTTATGTCACCTATATGTTAGGCCTTCAAACCCTGAAGGCTGAGTTCAAAGTACCTGTGTGTGAGGGCATCCCTGCACTAGCAGAGGTGCCCCCTCATTATCCAGGACCATTTTCCCAGACTTCGTGAGTGCGGGGACGCCATTTTACGCATGCACTGGATATATATTCAATACCTAGGTCCAGCTTTACAATGGTAACTCCACATATGGCCATGTAAGTTGTCTAACACCTGGGAACTGTACCCCAATACTGATTCTAATATTGGTTTAACAATTTCATGCCCTCAGGGGGCTCCACAGTGGATCCCCAGTACTGCCATACCAGCCTTCTGAGGTTTTCCAGGCAGCCTAGCTGCTGCCACCTCACAGACAGGTTTCTGCCCTCCTGTTGCTCAAGCAGCTCAAGTTCAGGAAGGCAGAACAAAACATTTCCTTTGGGAGAGGGGTGTTACACCCTCTTCCTTTGGAAATAAGTGTTACAGGCATGGGAGGGGGTAGCCACCGAGAGCTTCTGGAAATGCTTTGAAGGGCACAGATGGTACCCTCCTTGCATAATCCAGTCTACACCAGT
This sequence comes from Pleurodeles waltl, assembly GCF_031143425.1. Taxonomy (NCBI): domain Eukaryota; kingdom Metazoa; phylum Chordata; class Amphibia; order Caudata; family Salamandridae; genus Pleurodeles; species Pleurodeles waltl. The sequence continues at coordinate 538,518,323 of NC_090446.1, read as the reverse complement.
TGAGGGACCCCCAATCCCTGCTCTGGCGTGAAACTGGACAGAGAAAAGGGGAGTGAGCCCTCCCCTGTCCATCACCACCCCAGGGATCGTGCCCATAGCTCCTCCAGAGGGTCCCTGGGTTTTGCCATTTTGGATTCTAAGGTGGTGGGGCACTCTGGGAGCATCTGAGTAGCCAGTGCCAGCAGGTGCCGTCAGAGCCCTCCCCTGATAGGTGCTTACCTGTATAGCTGACCAATCCCCCTTTCAGGGCTATTTATGGTCTCTCCTCTGGGTGTTCTCGCAGATTCGGATTGCAAGACTCCAGCAGGAATCCTCTGCATCTTTTACTTAATCTTCTACCAACGAAACTACATCTGGACCCTCCAGGAACTCTAAAAACTGCAACAAAGAAGCAAAGACAACTTCTGCAACATTGTATCTTCAGCTCCTGCCAGCAACTGTTTCCAGGTCGTCCATCCGAGGAGGACTGCCTGTCTTCAGCCTGCACCAGAAGAAGCGAAGGAATCTCCCTTGAAGTGAAGGAATCACTTCTCTGCTCCAGCAGGCACCCCTCTGCAGCGACAACCAGTGGCGTGGGTCCCCTCTCCTGATGAGGAGCGTGGATCCAGAAACATGGGTGGTGGACTGAAGTGACCCCGACTGTCCCAAGGTCCAGCTGTCCAACTTTGGTGGAGATAAGACCTTGCCTCCCCACGCAAGACACAGCCCCTGTGCACTACATGATTTGCACTTGCCAAGGCTTGTGTGCAACTTTCCAAGAAGTTCTTTGTGCACAGCATAGCTCAGGCCCCCAGCACTCCTCCCTGTGATGCACAGCTTCCTGAGTGGTTCTTCAGCGGCATGGGATCACTTGGAGCTAGATGTATCAAAGGGTTTTACCCATTCTGTGTCTATGGGAAAATGCTTTAGGACATATGGTCCTTGGTGTAGTGCTGCATGGGCCTCCATTTGCACCTTCTTTGTCCCCATGCTGTGGGACCCCTGTGTGTGCTGCCTGGTCTTCTGAGGGCTCTATGAGTTGCTGAGATCCCCCTCTGTCTCCCCCTCCTGGGTAGAGGCCACCAGGTCCCTCCTGGACCTAGGTAGCGCCATTTTCCACTAACCGCAAGCTTTGTGTGTGTCAAGGCTTGTTGGTGGAATCCAGCGACACAAACCAGACTGCAATCATCCATCTGGCGTGGGACATCATCTGCACCAACCAGGAACTTGCACCTGCCTTCTTTGGTGCAGTACTGACCGTTCTTCTTCACTGTTGGTTCTTCTTTTGCACCTTCATCCGAGTTAGCAGGGGCTCCTGTTCTCTCTGAACTCTTCAGTGCTTTTTCCACAGGTCTTTAGGTACCGAAATACATGTCGGTGGTGTCTTGCAGTCTCTTCTGGTTCTTGCATTATCTTCTATCATGTGTTCTTGGTTGGTGTCTTGCAGTCTCTTCTGGTTCTTGCATTATCTTCTATCACCTGTTCCTGTGTGTTCTAGGAAACTTACTGTGATTTATTCCTGCTTTCCTGGGCCCTGGAGTGGGTTCCGTTACTTACCTCTGTTTCTTTCTTACACTCCCAGTGCCCTTCTACACACTACACTTGCGTAGGTGGGAAACAGACTTTCGCATTCCACTATTTTAGTATATTGTTTGTGTTCCCCCTAGGCCCATTTCTAACTATTGTGATTTTCACTATTTGAACTGTTTTCTGACTGTTTTAACAGCTATGACTGAATTCCAGTGGCAGCCCATCCTTTAGGGCGGAGGGGCCACGCCCCCCCACCTTTTGCCCCTCATGAAGAGTATCTGTCAGGCTGAACAAAGGTCAGCCTGACAGACACTCTCCATGTTCAGCTCAGGCAGCCAGGAGCAGACATGCGCGATTTGCGCACAGTCATGGCTGCCTGAGCTGAACTTTGCTGGGCTGAGGAGGTCACAGCTCCTATGGGTGTGACCTCCTTGGCTCAGCAAAGGTGCCTCGAGGCCCTCCCCTGGGTGACGAGGAAAGTGTCACCAATTGACACTCTCCCTGGGCGCTTCAGGTTTAAGCCTGAAGAGCCCAGGGCGAGTGTCAATCAGTGACACTTTGTCAGAGAGTGGGGTGGGGTCAGCAGTCTCACTGACCCCATCCCACTCTGTGGAGAGGCTGGGACTGCTGCCTTCCCTCATTGGCTGACCTAAGGTCAGCCAATGAGGGAAGGCAGCAGTCCCAACCCTCCTGAGACCTGGAGGCTGAAGGTAAGTGTGTGTGTGTGATGTTTTAAATTGAATGTTTGGTGCGTGCATTCATGTTTGAGTGTTATGAGTGTTGTTAATGGATGTGCGTGCGTGAAAGAATGAGTGTGTGCGATCTTTTAAAATGAATGTTTGGTGCGTGCGTGCATGTTTGAATGGTATGAGTGTTGTTAATGGATGTGCGTGCGTGCGTGTCTGTGTGCGAAAGAATGTGTGTGTGTTTGTGTGTATCCCGCCCGCCCCCCTCCCTCCTAAAGCTGCTGGCCGCCACTGCTGAATTCTAGTGTATATACTGTGTATATTACTTATCTCCTAGGGCAGTATAGTCTCTAAGGTATTTCTGACATTTGTGTCACCAGAATAAAGTACCTTTATTTTTGTAACACCAAGTATTTTCCTTCATGTGTGTAAGTACTGTGTGACTACAGTGGTATTGCATGAGCTTTGCGTGTCTCCTAGATAAGCCTTGGATGCTCAGTTACAGTTACGCCTAGACAGCTTGGCTTCTAGACATTGACTACATTTCACTAATAAGGGATAACTGGACCTGGTATAAGGTGTAAGTACCTTTGGTACCCACCACAAACCAGGCCAGCCTCCTACAGTTGACCTGCAGTTTGCGTAGTTGCATGTTTTAGGTAAGTAAAAACAATTTACTCCAAAGGAATATTGTTGCCATGCATGAATGACATGTTTGTTGGTACTGTACTAAATGCAGGATTGTGTGAAAAATTGTCCTTAGATTTGTGCACAATGATATTTGTGTTGTCTTGTGTCTAATTTGCTTTTGGTGAGTCTAGATTTTTCAGGCAAATGAGTGGTATAGTTTTTGAGTACATAACTCTTTGTGATAAAGCCATACCTTGTTTATTACTTATTTTAGACAGTGCTGGTTGGTGCATTTCTCAAGTTACACTTCTTAGAAAAGATCATGGCTAACCGCAGAGTGACCGCTCAGCAGCTTGTTGGCATGCTTTTTGAGTCATCGTCTGACCATGATTAAGAGACTGACTCTGCATCTGAGGCAGAGGAGGAAGTGAGAGATTCTGGCAGTGAGTTTTCTGCCAGAGAGGAATCTTCTGATGAGGAAGCCGCTCTTAGTGCAGAGGAAGGGCATGTTTTAGAGGAGGACACTGATGTGCCAATAGTGCAGCAGCCTGGGGCTGAAAGGTTTCCCAAACGTGGAGCAGCCACATTTGCCTGCCATTACTGGTCTCCCTGGGTGTACAGTAAATATGGAAAACGTTTTGCCTTTCAATTTATTTGAGTTGTTTATGGACAATGTATTTTTGGAAGAATTGTTGAGCAGACTAATTTGTAAGATTAGCAGTATTAGAGGGACAACGCTGCCAGACTTAGGCCTCAGTCTAGAGCTACCCAGTGGATTCTCACAAATCTTTTGATGGTGTTGATAAGGAAGCCATCACTGGCTTCTTATTGATGGCAACGGCTATATTCCCTGCAACCATGACTCGTAATCTGTATTTGCTTCTTCTTCAGATGCTGCATTTTGTTGACAGTGCTTTAGCCTTGCCACAAGATCACCCTGATTATAACCATCTTATCCTATCCATGATCACTTTGTAGATCGTTTTTCAGAGGTGTATGTTCCAGGCAAACAAATAAGTGTGGACGAGTCTTTGGTCCTGTTCAAGGGTCGTTTGTTTTTTAGGCAGTGCATTTCTAGCAAGAGGTAACAGTATGGAATTAAATTGTATATGCAATCTGAAAGTATTATAGGATATGTTTCTAATTTCGGGGCCTACACTGGTAGGGATTCCAGTATTGACCCCCCTGGTTGTCCACCCACTTTTGGAGTTAGTGAGAAAATTGTGTGGAAACCTTGTAGATGACTGTTTAGCAAGGGTCACCATATGTTTTGTAGATAACTTCTACACTGGGTTGCAGTTTTTCAAGGACCTGTTCAGAGTGGACACTGTTGCTTGTGGCACGATCCGCTCTAACCATAAAGGCTATTCAAGGGAGCTTCTCTGTAAAAAACTTGAGAGGGACAGTGCAGTGCCTTGTGGAATGATGAGATGCTAGCTCTGAAATTTGCAGACAGGAGGGATGTGTACAAGCTAACTACCATCCATGATGAGAGTACTTCACCTGTGGCTATTTGGGGTCATGTTGCTGAAGTGCGCAAACCTGTGTGCATTTTAGACTACAATAACCACATGGGTGGTGTTGATAGAGTAGATCAAAGGTTGGAACCTTACACTGCTGTTCGTAAGTCTTACGTTTGGTATAAAAACTTGAAGATTAATTGGTTTAATCTAGCAGCTTTTAATGCTTTTATTGTGTTCAAAGGTTTGTTCCTCTGAGTCAAGGATGAAATTTGTTAAATTTCAGGAGTCAGTGATAGAGAGTCGTGTTGTGGTGGATCTTGCAAGAGTTCCTAGAGTAGCAGTAGTGGAGAATGTGGCTAGATTGAAAGATCGCAACTTTCTTGATCAGATTCCTCCCACTCCCACAAAATACTTTCTGGCCAAGAAATGTAGAGTCTGTGCCCGAAGAGGTACCCGAAGGGAGACTCGGATGTACTGCGCCAATTGCCCTTTAAAGCCTGGGCTGTGTGTAGCTGGCTGTTTCAGGAGATACCACACAAGTGAGCTTAAACTGCCTCTTTCATATGTTCAGTTTCACAGGTGGCATTACTGTCATGTATTTAGTTAGAGGTTATGTGTTTGTAGTTTTGTGCTTACTTATAATTAGTTAGTGGTTTCTTTGTTGTTTCTTTTTTTTAAAGTGATGGTGGTGTGCATTGAGTGGCACTTGGCTGGCCACACCTCCCTGGACTCCTCCAGGTGTCTAGTTTACAAAAATGTCTGGGTTTGGTAGGTTTCCCTAGATGACGGCCGCACCTGGGACCAAAAAAGCAGGTGCCCCCGCAAAAACAGCTAGTTTTATAATAGATCATTTTTATGTGTCCAAGTTGTGTTTTGGGCCATTTCCTGTTGTGGGCAATAGGCCTACCCACACAAGTGAGGTACCATTTTTATTGGAAGACTTGGGGGAATGCTGGGTGGAATTAAATTTGTGACTCCTATTAGATTCCAGAACTTTCCATCACCAAAATGTGAAGAAATAGCAGGGTTTTTTTTTGCCACATTTTAAGGTTTGCAAAGGATTTTGGTTAATAGAAGCTGGTGAAAGCCCCACAAGTCACTCCATTCTGGATTCCCCTAGGTGTCTAGTTTTCAAAAATGTATAGGTTTGCTAGGTTTCCCTAGGTGACGGATGAGTTAGAGGCCAAAATCCACAGCTAGGCACTTTAAAAAAACAGGCCAGTTTTCTTTAGGAAAATGTAATGTTTCCACATTGTGTTTTGGGGCATTTCCTGTCATGGGCACTAAGCCTACCCACACAAGTGAGGTACCATTTTTATCGGGAGTCTTGTGGGAATGCTGGGTAGAAAGAGGTTTGTGGCTCCCCTCAGATTCCAGACCTTTCCATCACCGGAATGGGAGGAAAAAGTGTTTTTCTTTGCCAAATTGTGAGGTTTGCAAAGGATTCTGGTAAACGGAACCTGTTGGAAGCCCCACAAGTCACCCCATCCTGGATTCCCCTAGGTGTCCAGTTTTTAAAAATGCATGGGTTTGGGAGGTTTTCTTAGCTGCCGGCTGAGCTAGAGGCCAAATCCACAGCTAGGCACTTTGCAAAAAACAGGTCAGTTTTCTTTAGGAAAATGTGATGTGTTCACGTTGTGTTTTGGGGCACTTCTTGTCACGGGCACTAGGCCTACCCACACAAGTGAGGTACCACTTTTATCGGGAGACTTGGGGCAATGCTGAGTTGAAGGAAGTTAGTGGCTTCCCTCAGATTCCAGAACTTTCCATCACTGAAATGGGAGGAAAAAGTGTTTTTTTTGCCAAATTAGGAGGTTTGCAAAGGATTCTGGGTAACAGAACCTGAGAAGCGCCCAACAAGACACCCCATCCTGGATTCCCCTAGGTGTCTTGTTTTAAAAAATGCACAGGTTTGATAAATTTCCCTAGGTGCCGGCTGAGCTAGAGGCCAAAACCCACAGCTAGGCACTTTCCAAAAAACACATCAGATTTCAATGTAAAAATGTGATGTGTCCATGTTGCATTTCCTGTTGCGGACATTAGGCATACCCACACAAGTGAAATACAATTTGTATCGGGAGACTTGGGGGAACACAGAATAACTGAACAAGTGTTATTGTCCCTTGTCTTTCTCTACATTTTCTCCTTCTAAATGTAAGACAGTGTGCAAAAAAAGAGGTCTATTTGAGAAATGCCCTGAAATTCACATGCTAGTATGGGGACCGCGGAATTCAGAGATGTGCAAACAACTACTGCTTCTCAACCTCTTATCTTGTGCCCATTTTGGAAATCCAAAGGTTTCCTTGATACCTATGTTTCACTCTTTATATTTCACCAAATGAATTGCTGTATACCCGGTATACATTGAAAACCCATTGCAAGGTGCAGCTCCTTTATTGGCTCGGGGTACCTAGAGTTCTTGATGAACCTATAAGCCCCACAACCAGAAGAGTCCAGCAGACGTAACAGTATATTGCTTTTGAAAATCTGACATCGCAGAAAAATATTAGAATAAAACGTGAAGAAAAATTGCTGTTTTTTTCACCTTAATTTCAATATTTTTTGTATTTCAGCTGTTATTTTCTGTAGGAAAACCTTGTAGGATCTACACAAATGACCCCTTGCTGAACTCAGGATTTTGTCTACTTTCTAGAACTGTTTAGTTCTCTGGGATCCAGGATTGCTTTCACACCCATTTCTGTCGCTAACTGGAAGGAGGCTGAAAGCACAAAAAATTGTAAAAATGGGGTATGTCCCAGTAAAATGCCAAAATTCTGTCGCAAAATTTAGTTTTCTGAATCAAGTCTGCCGGTTCCTGAAAGCTGGGATGATGGTGATTTTAGCACTGCAAACCCTTTGTTGATGCCATTTTCAAGGAAAAAAACACAAACCTTCTTCCACAGCCCTTTATTCCCATTCTTTTTTTTTACAAAAGGATAATTTTGCTGTTGGCTAATTTCTTAGTCTTCTCCGGAGGAACCCGCAAACTCTGGGTATCTCTAGAATCCCTAGGATGTTGGAAAAAGGACGCAATTTTGGCCTGGGTAGCTTATGTGGACAAAAGGTTTTGAGGGCCTAAGCACAAAGTGCCCCAAATAGACAAAAAAAGGGGGCAAAAGGCCTGGCAGCGAAGGGGTTAACAGAGAGTGAGAGCAGGTGGTGATCACAATACCCAGATACTGCAGGTTGCACTTATAAAGTGAATTAGTGAGATAGGTTAGTTAACATTCGGGTGAAGTGCATAATGATATACCATAGAGCACAACAAACAATAGGGTGCTCATAGGATGTTAGCAAGCAAATAAAGTGCATGAAAAAAAGACATGCATCAGGCATATTTCTTTTACATCAAGGTTTGCAAATAAGAAGATTCTTCTAATCTAACTGAAAACATTTTTACAAGAGTTCTATGTCTCAGGTGCAAGGAATCTAGGCCCTGATCTATACTTTTTTACGCAAAACTGTGCTAACACAGTTTTGCGTCAAAAAGTATAGTGCCAGCTTGCGGTATTCCAGGATGCCAGCCGGGTGCCATATTAATGGAATGGCGCATTCCGGCACAAAGAGTGGGCTAGCATCAAAAAGATTGACGTTAGCCGGGTGGGGTGGCGGTGGCGTATGGGAGAAGGGTGTTTTGCACCAAAAAATGACGTTAGGCTGGTTAGAGTCAATAAAAATTACTCTAACATGCCTAGTGTAATTTCTTGACGCAAAACCTACCATACCACATGTCTCCTGTCTTACAAAATACAGGAGTCATGCCTACCACCCCAATGGCCAGCACAGGGGACAAGGGTCCTCTGGGCATGGGCACTGCACCCAATGCCACGTAGGGGGGCCTATTTCATGGCCCCCAATGGCACTTAAAAAAATAAAACAAAATACTTACCTCCACTTACCTGGGATGGGGTCCCCCATCCTCCGCTGTCCCTCTGGTGTGGGTGGGGGTGCCCCTGGGCCTAGGAAGGGCAGCTGTGGGTTCTTTCCATGGTGTTCCACCATGGAAATGGGCCCATAGGTCCCCTAACGCCTGCCATGACCAGGCATTAAATAATGGCGCTAAGCATGCTCAGTGCCATTATTTAAGCCCGCCTCCCTCCGTGCACTATTTTTGCGCTAGGGCCTTAGAGTCATTTTTGGGCGGGAACGCCTACCTTGCATCTCATTGATGCAAGGTAGTTCACGCATCCAAAAAATGACTCCAATATTTTGGCGCTAGACATGTCTAGCGCCAAAATATAAACATGGAGTTAAGCTTCCACTGAATTAGCAACAAACAAATTGATGCTAATTCAGCGAAAACAGAGCATAAACAGCCCCCCTAGAGCATACAGACAAAGCCGCAAGCAGGTATCTACTGATTGTGAACACTATAATCCTGGAAGGATCGGAAATAAAAATCCTACGGGTGGTCAAGAATTTGTCTAGGCCCAACTTAAGCCAGAAGGGTTGAATCCATTTGTGCCTAAGGCTGGTATAGTATGAGCAGAAAAAAAAAAAATTGGTTAGTGTCCTCTGTTTTGTACCCACACAATTGGCACACAGTTGTTGGAAGTGAACCTGAAGACATTTGCTGGTGAAAGGCTTACAAGTAAAATGCAAAGGAGAATTTAACAAATAAACTTTTTGCAAACTTTTTGAGGGTAGATCTTGCCAAAAAAGCCTCTAATTTAGGAAATGGTTTGTAGGACAGGATTTGGCTGGGTGAAGATCCCAAGCTAGTGGACCACCGGCCCACTAAGAAGTCCCAATAGGTTTTTCTTTAGTTGAATTAATACACTGAGAATAGGTATTAAAGACTGGATTGCAGGTCACCCCTTAGAAGGTGGCTGAATATGAGTGACCCCAGCGAATGGAGTGTGGGGGCCGTGGCCACTTCCACCCCTCCAGAGGTGTAGGCGAAGGCCAGCAGCGTGGGTTCAGGTCCAGACTGTTACCGTACCAGAAATTCTGGCATGCCATGGTCCTTGATGAAGAGGTTAGGCGTATAGTCCCCAAGGGTGCTGGTGCGGGCTGGAAGCAGGGTCGGAGCACTTTGTTGGCCAGAAAGAAGTTTGATGAGAGGCCTCCTGTTGGTAATCTTCTTAATGCAGAGGCCTGGGGAGCGGTGGGTGCAGCAACACTGTTAGGAAGGTCCAGGCAAAAGAGCAGATCTGTGTCAATTTGCACCTTGGCAGAGGTGAAGAGTAGGTGTCAAGTAAGTCTGTGCAGATGGTGAAGCACAGGAGTGTTCCCTGGTTGGTGGTGGTTAAAATAACACAGCCAGTGGTATCCAGAGAGGGGTGCGCCAGGAACTTGGCACAGGGCCACGGGAAACCAGAGTTATGGAGGAGCAACTCTGGGGAGGTGAAGAACAGGATAGTGGTAGGAAGGGAGCTTCCTTTTTGAGTGTGAAAGTCTCATATGCAGACCCAGTGGGCAGAGAGGAATATGGAGGGGTACGGGGGGCCGCCCTGAAGCAGGGTATAGGGAAGGTGAATTCTTGAACATAGAGGGGTAATAGCTCCAGCGGGAGGGTCGGATGGCAGGGCAAGAAGCATCCCTGAGAATGGCGAGGAGCGGATCAATAACCGAAAGAAGGCAAGTGGACCAAGACAGTTGGGAGCTGGTGGTACATGAGAGAGAAAAACTGATGAGTGAGTTTGATGAGGGCTGGGAAGACTCTTGAGAGGTTAAGGGGACTCTAGGAGGGCTTGACAAGAGAGGACAGTGGGGCCCAGGGTGCATCTGTGGGTGAATGGGTGTCTGAGTTTTAGCAGATGCAGAAGGTGTGGTGAGAATTGTGGGAGTGGTTCTTAACGGCACTAAAGAAAGGGGAGGCAGGTGGAAAGGGTACTGGTGAGGAAGTACATGGGTCCAGTTCACAGGGAGCAGAGGCCTCAATGGGGGTGGGTAGAGGGAAGGCAGAGGCAGGTCAGCAGGAGGTCAGAACGCAGGTGGCCCACAGGTGGCACAGAAAGAGGGAGGGGCCACAGTGGACACAACGGTGGACAATATCCTGGGGGCAGAGCAAGATGTGAAGCGGAGTGCAAAGGGGAGTGATGTGGTGTTGCCACATATGGAAATAAGGAACCTTTTATGAGGGCACCCGATGCAAGCAATTAAAGATAATATTTGGGCTAACAAATATGTGGATATATTTAAAATACTTCACAGGGAAACAGAGGAAATAGGATTCAAGGGCAGAGGAGAGAGAGCTGTCTAAGAGGACAAAGGTGCCTAGTAACATACACCTGGATGGCAGTGTTTGCGTTGTAGCCCAGCATAGAATGCAAGAAGGCCCCAGTGTAGAGGTTGGCATTGTAGAAATATCTGGATGTTATCAGGACAGCCACCAACAGTTTAGGAGGCCAACGTAATCTCTCTGAAGAGCCTTAGGAGTGGAAATACATCTGGTGGGACCGTGATAGCGGTGGCATAGTCATCAAACTGTAGTGATCAAATACTGCAAGTACAACATTTAGCCAAATACATTTTATTTGATTGATGATGTAAGCAGAAACTGGATAAATCATCACCCTACATCCCAGGATCTGCCACTGATATGTGCCTATATCAATATAAGCACCCAGGTTTTGATGTGTCACCTGCATATTATTTATATGTGAGCATGTACTTTACAAGTGCAACACCTATTGGCTTTGGTAATGCTCTTTAGGGTTATGGTTTTGACTTGCAGAAATACAGTGTAGGGTTTGCAAATACATTATTATGTGTATGAGAATGATAGTGAGTTTTGATATGACAGATGTAGAGTCTGTTGAGGAGGTCTTGGGGCAGCTGTCCATCCACTGAGGGGGCCCAGTTCCTTTGCTTGCACTAAGGCCCAAGGCAATTTAGTTGTGCTACTGCTCTCCATGACTTACTGTTTTTGTCACGCTTCATTCAAACATACTTTACAACAATCTGAATAGTTGTATGATGTCCTGCTGTCATTAGGGACATCTGTGCTGGTGCCAATGGAGGTATCAGTCTCATCTTCTGAAAATTCAGATTCTGGTTATTGCACAGATATCTTCTCTGCAGCTTTCTCTCGTTGCGGCACGGCTGCAGCCACTGCATATTCTCTATCTCTTTTCTTCTCTTTTGTGGTCTCTGATTACTGGTACTCAGTCCTTTTTTCTATCTGGACATTATGATCTTCCAGTTAGCTCACCACTGCCTCTGCTTGGCTGAAAAGATGGACTTCACCTTCACGTACAACTGTAAACTTTGCACTTGTATAGCGCACTACTCACCCGTTAGGGTCTCAAGGCGCTGTACGCATACCGCTGTGGAACCCCTCCTGGCTTTTCCCTGTGAGGCACCCACTCCTGGACAGCCCCAGGGTGAAGCCAATCATCCAAGCGCTGTGAGGGCCGTTGTGGAGATTAAGCAAGCTATTGCCCAGAGTTACAGAGTGGGACCCATTAATTAGATTAGGCACCAAGATGAGAATTATCTGGTCCAAGGGAATTGGGCCCAAGACCCACTGAGGTGGGAATTGAACCCTGGCCCTGGACCAGATCTCTGCATCAGGGTCTGCCTCAATAACCATTGTGCCACACTTCTCCACATTAAATGTGATAGAAAAAACAGCATGTGCATGATCTGAGCCTCTTAGTCTATTTTTGACTTTCAGGAACGTGTATCTCTGTGCTTGTACCATTGCTGTGAAGTCTGGAAAAATGGATACCTTCACCTTTTTGGTTCTGTAGAAACCATGCTTGAGGTATTTTCCAGAATAGTGTTCTTGTATTCCTGTAGTCAGAGGTTTTTTGATCACAGGAAGCCCCTTGTGGAGGAGGGGGAAATGTGTTCTGTGGGTTCTCTCAATTCCAAACAACCTTGCGAGGTCCCATGGAATGACCTTCGCAAACGAATCTTGTCCCTCCGCCATCCCTGGTAGCCCAATGATGCAAATGTTGCTCCTCTTAAACCTTTCCACCACGTGGAACTCCGAGATGTGCACTATTTCCATTATGATAGCCATTTCTTTACAGATGTCTGTGACTTCTGATTTAAGTGTTTTCCTAACATATTCCATTGTACCAACTAGTTCTGAAAACTTCCTCTGAGCCATACTCAGAAGATGCTTCTTTGGCCCCCCCATAAGTCTTGGATTCAAGTGCTGATCTTGTCTTGAATAGCCAACTGTCTGAACTTTCTAGACCGGTGGTGACTCTGCGAACGCACAGACCACTAATGCCTGCAGATCATGTCTTGAAAACCAAAGAGACTCCAAGAAGCAATCCTATCACAGACCTCTGCCTACTCCAGCATGCGCTCCCATGTCAGCTTCAGTTCCTTTACTTTACATTATTTTACTGGGAGACCTGTTACTATAATGTGAAAACAAGCCAATAGGTGTTAGCATGCACATAAAGTAACAAGAATGGCTAGTCTACTACTGCCTTTCAGGGAACAGCGTCAATGCTTTAGAGCTCCCTTCCTTAGGATAAAAGGAATGTGAGGGCCTTAAACCCCACTACAACTGTCCGATTTCTTTTTTTTGGCTGCTGAGCTTGGTGTCTTCGAAAGTTGACTTAGGAAAACAGTACACGTTTAGATTGTGTGCCTATATAAGATGAGGTGCCACCTACCCTTTTCAGGCAGAAAACCAAACACCCTGGGGTTTTATATTACAAGTCTTAGGTATGGAGAGTGCGAGTCAATTTGGGTCAGTGAAAGCCATTTATGAATTTAACTTATATAATGTATTAGATTTCAAATGAAACCCCCGACTGGAAACGTGGTAGGTTTATGACATTGAGCTAGGTGGCTTTAATGTTGCAAGTGCAACACTGTAGTTTCTACTTACACCTTTGGAATTAATTATTAGTAGTCTAGTCCACGATGTGAATAGAAGATTCCTGCTCTCATTTTCTTTTGGGGTGTGTGATCAAGCCTCTGTGTCAGTTATTGCCAGGCCTCAGGGACTTCTAACCTCTTGGGGCACAGCACTTGTAATGCTGGAGAGGCACGACCTAGCACATGCCCCAGATAGGCCACTTCCACCTCCCATCACTCCTGTCCTTAGCGCTGTGCTCTTCTCCTTTGGGTGCCTTCCGCACCTCTCCTGGGGCTCTCACGTCTGGGTCAACTACCACTTTACGAATAACAGGTGCCTGTGGCTCGTCTTTTAGACTAAAAAATAAGATTGCGGTGGTGGACTTATATCACACCCAGGACCATGCGTACCATCTGTGTCATGTCCATTGGTCCAAGTGTTGAGGCCTCGAACCCTGTATCACACCTAGGGGACAAGCATACTACATGTGTCACGCCCAGCAGTCCAAGCGAACAACACCTCTCAATGTCGAGATGCTGGCCCTATATCACACCCAGGGTCTATGCGTACCATCTGTGTCACGCCCAGCGGTCCACTCGACAAACAACATTCACCTTTCCTAGCATGCTATCGAAAAAAGGGTGACTTGCACGGGTATACATCCAATGTCCCCTTGCGAATACTCAATTTGGACACATAAAATAAATTACATGCCAGATTTCTGTCAGTGGCAGGGCACTCAGATTAAACGTTCACACTTCTTCCTAGTCTGCCATACAGCAAATGCTGGGACTAAGGCTCTGATGTAGACTCTTACCCTATGAGGACGGCTTTAGGACAGACCTTCACCCACGGATTCAGCAGAACTTCCAACCAATTGCAGCTCTGCTTACCTTTCCTTGTTGCACAAATGTGAATGCGACTGAGTGGGGTCCCCTTCCTTCACCGATCAGCTCCTGGATGGATCGCCAAAATGTTGCTCACATGTGAATTTACCTTGAAAAAACATAAGACAAGAGGAGTTTGGCAAAAGAGTAACAGTTGGTTTAATCAAACACTACGGCCGGGAGAATAGTTACAGAACCGGGGTCTGAGGACTGTCTGAAAGTTCAATCGATCTGAGCTATGTTTTATACATTTCTCTGGGCACCATAAACCAATTTCAGCATTCCTATTTTAGGTAAAGAATGTGTGCCGCTACCCTGGAATCATAAATACGTCCCTGATAACAAATGAAGGTGGGCCATGCTCTTGTATGGACACGATGATGGCCAGTGGGTAATGTGTCCAGATGTCTGCATAAAGGGCATGTGATATCTGCGTATTACTGTGGTGCAGTGTTATGATTGGCTGAGTGTTCCTAACTTCATGTGGCATCTGAATTTATTGTATTTTGGGAATGCGAGCACCCTTCGGGCCATGTGTGTTTTATTGGGACTATTTTCCTTGGACCTTTGTGGTGTCACTGTGCTTATCTGTGGGGTTGATCTGAGATTCCTGTATGTGCATTTGTGTGCCAGCTATGTGCCTCCCCACCTGTGACCTGTCAATCAGTAACCTCAGGCCTAGGTCTCCGAGCCTGCATGATGGCGTATTTCTCAGTTGGAGTTGATGGAGAGTTCATGATGGGTGAATTCTATAACAGTGATGCGATTTTATATATGAATGTATCATTGTGCACATCAATATCAACTTTTTCAGTAGTAATATTCCCCCCCCCTCTAATTAAATTTTCAAATACACTATCTAACCCATACTTCATGACAGTCACATTATTGGGGGCTTGTTGTTCTTCAACTTTTTATATTATTATTTCCCTGGTTACTTGCATTCTACCCTATTTGAGGACCGTGTTTTTACAGCAGGAAACCCCCACTTGCAGGAAACCACACAAAAATAATAATAATAATATGAAAATGAGCAACAATGACGTGCACAGATCGGTCAGCCTCCGGGGAGCCAGGAGAACCAGTTCGTGAACCACTCCTGCTCAGGGGCACCTCCCTCCTCATGCATCAATATTAGTAAACAGTGCAAAGTTTGGATGGCAAGAGTCAGAGTCCCGTTGTCCATGTCATTGCCTGGGATGAACATGCAGCAGGATGCACCAATCCTGGTACACACCCTTCCCTCCATTGCAGTCATTAAGTCAAGCACATACTGATGTTACATCATCATGAGACAGATGGCTCTCAGTTCTTCCTTGATCAAACTAAGGCCACGCTCAGTGCTGTTCATCATCTTCAGCATTTCCCATCTGGTTATTTGTAATCAGCGGGCGTTCGCTTTTATTTGCACAGTGAAGAAAGGTAGGGACCCTCCAGATGATATCTGTGCATCAGAGAATACTCCGAGTTCTTCTAGAATGTCCTGGTAATGGGCCCAGCCAAAATAATCAGCAGTTCTTTTGTTACTCGAGCTTAATGCAACAGAATTGTCTTCTTCTTTAGCAGGTGTTGGTTCAACTCTGACAGATCTTCTCCAGGAATGACCAGGGTCTGGGTGTTTAAGGTGACAAGGGAGAAGAGGCCACACCATCCAGGGACGAGCTGAGTGTAGGCAAACTCACTGCATTGCTAGTCAGTATCCATCAACGTGGAGGCATCCCATTGCATGTCTTTGTTCCCAGTGGAATTTTTCTTTGCCTCTAAAACACAAGGAATACAGTGTACGTTGGAGTACAATTAGGTGTTTCCCCTTCCCTTCTAACCATGTTTATCTATCCACCTACGTAGCCAAGATTTTGTGACATTGGGTATCTATGCTGTTATTCAACCCTCCCCTGTGAGACTCATTTACCGTCGTATCATCGAGGTAGATGGCCCTGCACTGAAACTCCATGTCTGGGGTCCATTTGTTATTAAAGAAGACAGCCCAAGATACGCCAAGGGCCACCCTGGGATCACACATGGGAGCGGACGCCTTTGTGAACTGGCTTGGTGGTTTTTCTACCTCTAAGAATCTCTTTTCTGGAAAGTCTTGGGGCCAAACAGTGCCCTCCCCTATGGTGCCCCGCCTGCACATCCTATCTAGCTCAGTTTGAATATTGCTAGGCTCTGTGAGAAGGTACAGTGCTCATCTTGTATCTGGTCAGATTCACTACTACTCTATGGGGTTCTACTCAGTTGTGTTGTGTCTTGGCCCTAATCCTACATAGGTATAGATAGAGAGGGCATTTTGCTTTTTTCAGAGGCTACCTCTTGGGACAAGAAAAGCCTGTCTGCGTCTCTGCATGTGGTATCAGCAAGCAGACGTAACATGACCTGGTTGATATCTTGGAACACAGGGCAGCCATGTCCTGATACCATGTATTGTGTAAGAGGGATCTGTGTAGCCATGTGGACTGCTGGTGTTGGGTCCAAAGTAATTATAAGTGACATGGGAGAGGTCCCTACGGAAGGGATGTGGTAATTTCTGGGTGGACTCCATTTAACTAGGTTGTTCTTTGGCAATGAATGGATGTGCTGCCTCAAAACCCTCACAGGTGATTTGCCGCGCTCTATAAATGTTGGACTGATTGACTGATACGGCAGCACCCATAGTAAATAGAGGGTACACAAGTGTGCAACAATACATAACATATTAAGCATTGCAGGCATTGGAATGAATCCAGGGGAGATGTCTGTAGAGCTCTGGTGATTGGGGGGTTCTAAGTTTTAACAGTTCAAAAAGTTTGGAGTGCAGTTCACAGTTCATGATCCTGTTGGGATTGTTGATGTAGTCGCAGAAAAAAGCGGCTGTCAGCTGTAAAGGTGGTGCACTTTGAGGGTGGATTGCAGACCTGTTGGATAAGAGATAGGTTTGGTTTGTTATTATAGAAAACATTGCATCCTTGCAAGTGTCATCGCTAATCATTTCTTAGGGGTTCCTGTGCTTTTCTTTGGGGGGTGTTTTTTCCATGCTTCATTCGTGCTATTTTAGTGAGCCACCGGAAGGTGGCCCCACTTGGGGTATCTATTTTGAAAAAGAGTGGATTATTATTCATGGAAACATTGATTTTTGTGGGTTGTTGGGCCTCTCCCTCTCCGTGCATGACAGTAAAGCACTTTTTACAGGATGATCTTGTGTGCATATGGGTGATTATAGTTATTAACTAGTAGGTATTGCCAGCCCTGCAGTATCCTATCCCTCCTGGTGTGTGCATGGGTGTGCCATTGATGCAGGTGGTGTCTTCTGATCTACACGTGCGTGGGGTGATGTGTAAAGAGGAGGTAATGTTGCAACTGAACATTGGTTGGTATTCGCAACAAGTCTGAAGGCCACTGGTATACCCCTCTACTCCGGCATGTGGTGTGCACTGTTACCCTCCCTAGTGGCGCCAGGTGTCTTGACTGCACCCTTTTTCTAGAGACTTCTTTTGGGTAGCTTTGGGCTTCTATTTATTGATCTTTGGGAGTTTCCCTAGATCTTCACATGATCTGCTATCTTAATTGTTGTGAACCGGAGGGAGTCAGAGTTGTTCAGCGGCCCCCATGTGCCTCTGATATTGCAGTGTCCACGACTGGGACTACTGCTTCCTCTCAAACTGTGCGTGTAAGGTCTTGTGTGTTCGCTGATTTTGAGGCCTTATACGGGGTGAACATATTTCTACATTTTGTTCTCGCTCTGAGGTGTGATGGATCTTTTCGGACTCAGTTTGCTCTGCAGCCCCCTTCTCTCTCAGACCATATCTTTCTGAGGATATTTGGACCTTCAGGTGCAGAATGTTGACAGGGACTTCTAACCGGTGACATGCTTCTTTCTTTATTTTGGAGGGGCATGCAGACTTAGGTTACTGGGTATCTTTGAGGAAAAGGAGGAGGCAAAATATCGCTGCATGGAGAGTCCGGTGCAAGGCTATGAACTTGTCGAATTTTGCCCAAATGATGGTAATGGACTGGGATGGCTGGTTGTTCTAGTGAACCCCCTCTACTAACTTGGTGCCATTCAGTGCTTCACAATTGGTCAGATTTCATGCGTGTGCTGTAGAGATTAGGGGGTATTCGCCATCCCAAGCATATAGGAAAAATGGCTCCTGACACTGGAGGTCAGCTTTGTTGTGGAATTAAAGGGGGGGCCTCCACTTGGCTGGAGGCTGCTAGCTTTCTTGGGGTGCTGTTGGGACCACACACTGTAAGGGAATTTCAGTCCCAGGCTGGGTGCCTGAGAGTGGGACTTGGACTTTCTGCTGGTTTTCGGAACCCGTCCCTGTTGACTTGTGGGTGCAGGGACCTGGGTGCCTGCATTTAAGCACTGGTCAGGGAGCCACCCTGCCCCCTCCCCCCTTCATCAGACTGCTTTCCACTGGGGTGGTGCCAGCCAACCCCACCGGGGGGGGGGAGAAGTTCAGCAGCAGCAGAGTGGGGCCTAGGCTCCCACAGGTACCCTGAATAGTGAACTCTAATGAGGATACCCGATCGACAAAACGTGTACAACAGCCCTGAGCTTCCAGAATACAAGTAGAGGCTTGAATCCCTACTGTTTTCTTGTTAGTCCTTCTTTTGGGTTTTGGTACAGTGAATGTTGATGTGTGCGTGAGATGGATGCTTTGGTTTGTTTTTTTTTAAACTTACTGCACATCTGGGTTTTGCAGGGACTGACCCCAGCTCATCGATCTTTGTTCGTGATATGTTTTTAGCTGGCATCTGTGGGACATGTGGTCCATTCTGTGGCAATAGTGACTGTTTCTAAGGTCTGGCTGTTGCCAGCCTCCCTGATTTCTGATGTTGTAGCTAGGTAGAAAACCTCTGGGGTTTTCTGGTGGAGCTCCCTTTAGAACTATTGTCACTTGAACACAACACGGTCTCCTGGAGGGCGATCTTTTTACATTTTTGTTAGACCAACTTAGCGGTGTCTTTCTGGGCTTGCTCCTATCTTCCCCTTTCCTTTTCTTGTTTCTTTTTGTGATAGTGTAATATGTGGGCTTGTATGTCCTACCAGGGTTGGGTAGCTAACCCAACTATGCTGTCAAATCTGCTTTGTATTTCAGTGGGCAACCCCTTTTTGAGGATGTTGACAAATAATAGAACCTGGGGACCCGTATCGGTCAATGACTGCCTTGTCTCTTGTTCCCCATTGTTCCCTCAGCCTATCCAGAAAAATCGGTTATGGTCTCCCCAGGTTTCATATTTTCTGCCATTAACCCTCCTACATTAGGGCAGACATGGAACATTTCCCTTGGAGCAATCCATGTTTGGTGCCTGTATGAATTGAATGTAGCCCCACCATGATCAGTGCTTGTCAGTGTGATTGCTGGGTTGCGAGCTCATGCGAACATCATGTTGGTCTGCTCTCTGATAAGACTACTTAGCAGACTTTTAACATTGCCTACTGCTAATTTTATTCCTTGGTGTTCGCCTTAAAACATGAGATCTATTTCCATGCCCCATCGAACAATGGTGGAAATTTGGTCCTTAGCTCTTCTTTATCCATCTGAGCCCATGGCACATGGATGGTCCCTAATGCGCCCTTCTGCAGTATTGGGTATATTTAGGCTATAGGTAGCTCTACTGGTTTCTCCCTAATATAGCGTTCCTATCTTCTTAGACAATCCTGCTTGTAGGAGAAGTTCATCAAGGGATCTCCCCCCTCCGTGCTGGATGCAGTCTTCCGCAACAGCCATGTCCTCTGGTTCAAAGTATCCCTCTCTGGCCAAGGTATTTTGTACTGGTCTCTTACCCCAGTCCAGTAGGCTAACAGGTGGTAAAGCAGCCACACATAGATCTCGCATATCTCTCACCCACTATCTCTTGAGGTCAGTTTGTCAGTCCCGCATGCTCGGGAGGAGCAGTGGAGATCTTCGTCACTGCTCCCCTTGTGCACATCAAAGGTGCCATCTTAGTTCTCCTGTATCTAAGTTAAGTTTGCACCAGGCTACTCTGGTCTCTTATTTCCTGGTCAGCCCCTATCCTACATTGACGATCTGCTGAGGCTCGGATCCCAGCCAAAAGCCTTTCATCTAGTTCTGCCTCGGACTCTTCCCCGAACTGTGGTCTGTACCTACGCCTGCTCTCCTGAGGTGTAGTGCACGCCACTCTACTTTCTCGTTGTGCTTACAGGGTGTGAACCCTCTCTTTCCTTAGTTTGTGCCTTTCCTCTAAATCTCACCTATGTTGCTCCTTCGTTCTGACCTAGGTGCTGTTCTCTTTAGTTCGGACTTGCCCTCAAACTTGCTTTCTGTTGTTTCTTTGGCCACCTGAGCAAACCTTGTGACCCTCCTGCCATCGGATTCCAGGGGACTCTGATCCTTTTCCTTACCCCTGCTAGTTGTGTCACTGTCCAGAACCACTATGAACCTCCCTAACACTCCTGTGTGTTCACCTGAACCAGTGGGAGTGTATGTTCTTTAATTTTGGTAACAATGAGTATTGTCTTTTGTTGTGTATAAGTACTGTGTAACTATAGTGGTATTGCAGGAGCTTTGCATGTCTCCTAGTTCAGCCGAAGCTGCTCTGCTACAGCTACCTCTATCAGCCTAAGCTGCTAGAACACTACTACATTTCACTAATAAGGGATAACTGGACCTGGTATAAGGTGTAAGTACCTAAGGTACCCACTACAAACCAGGCCAGCCTCCTACAGGAGGCCACCAATGTCGACCCCTCCCCTTTCATAGGGTACTCCACTTTAAGTGCCCACCTGCTTTGCCACTGGTCTGGCCTGGCATGTGGGGCAGAACTGACAAAGGTCCTTCACTTTTTGGGACATTCCTGGTCAATAAAAGAGGTTAACTAACCTACTCCAAGTTTTGTTTTGTCCCAGATGCCCTGCTAGGGGGATGTCATGGGCTAGTGTCACGTACTGCGCTGGACTTCTCACCTCTGGATTTCGGATTGGCGAATACACCAAGTCTTCTACAGGTCCTGGATACTCCCAGATAAGGGCGACCCCTTCTAGTAGCCACGGTGCCGCTTGACAGGCTACGCCAAAGCAGACCGTACCCTCCAGAAGGAGTCCCAGAGGGAAAAAACCCCAACACTGGGGAAAAAACCTCTAACAGGAACTCCTGAAGGAAAACAAGAAAAAACAGGACTTGACAACAGGAAACAAAAATAGGCAGTATCCAGGGTAAAAGGCAGGAAAAAAGGAACAGGTAAAAATCTCCCAAGGCAAAAGCAGGAACAAAGAACAGGCAAAAATCTCCCAAGGCAAAAGCAGGAACAAGGAACAGGCAAAAATCTCCCAAGGCAAAAAAGCAGGAACAAAGAACAGGAGCGAACAGCACAACCAGAAGGAAGTGTTTGCAACGCAAGGAGGAACAAGACTGACTGACTTATATACTGAGAAAAGGGAAGTGACATCACAGGAAAGGGAAGTAACACCATCTTGGATTGGGAAAAGCCCATAGACCAGTATAGGAAAAAGGAAGTAGTATAAAAGAAAAACAGAGCATGCTGGGACAAAAACACGAAGAAGACAAGATGGACACAACATGGATTGAGACAGGCAAAGGACCAACAAAAAACCCACCACCACCAACAAAAGAAGAAAAAAAGCTACAAGTAAGTGTAGCGCTTCCGGAAGCGAAATATATGCTTCCCAGAAAGCATAGTCAAAAAACGCGGGGAACGGCGCTCCGCATATCGGTAGCGCGTTCCACCCGCGAGGACAGAAAGAGACACCGCGTCAGAGCGCGGCGTTACAGCTAGAGTGAGTAGGAATTCTCTGACCTTCTAGAGCACTATCACCCTCCTGGTTGCACCAGGTGTGTGGTCTCTGATCTCAGTGTACAGGAGCCCCTCCTCCCAATAGACCCTGTGGGTACCACTGACATTCCCTAACTCTTCCTGTCCAGCTTACTGCCTCAGGCCTCCAAGATTTGGGCAGGTCCTCTGCCCTTAGCACAGATCTTCCCCGGTGGGTCCCCCTGGGTCCAAGAGCTCTGGGTGGTAAGGTTCAAGCTCTTCAGGCTCATTTCCCTCCAAGAAATTTGACTCCTCTTCCTGGGAAGAGGGATCCTGATTTTGGATCGTTTTTGAAGCTGACCCCCAGTCTTCTTGCCTTTTCTCTTGGGAGGCTGGACCACTATTTCAGGATCCAGCTCTCCTTTTTCTCTCTGAAGTTTGCTTTGTGCCCTTGTCTTGACACATGCCCACTCAGGGAGCCCTAGCATTGCTGCATGGGTCATTAGTTGTACATCAGCCAAGGGGGAGTGCTCCAGGTAATTTTCAAGCAGGCAATCTACTGGGATGGAGGAGGACACAACTACTTATTTTTGCCCTACTGTTCTCCCCCAATCAAAGTTTACCGTAGCCATGGGATGGAACTTTGTCTCATTGTCAGCATTGGTGACAGGATAAGACTTCCCTAACAGGAACTGATTTGAGTGGACCAAGTGCTGAGTTACCACGGTAATGCTATTAATCAAAGGGTGCTGTCTGTATTTTTGCATATCACTTGGCCAGACAGCACAGGATAATTCTACCCCACCCTCAGTGACTTATGTTGCTTCTGTTGGGTTACTGACAGGGGCAGGGCACACCTCTGATCCCATTTGGAGATTGACAACTGCATTTACTGCAGATTGACTAGAGGTATTAATTTTGTTTTCAGAGCCAGAGTCTCCAGTTTGGTGCCCTTTAGTTTTGAAGTCATGGCACCAAGCCTTGCTTGGATCAAAGTGTCTCCCCTTGTATCCACCCCTGGACTGTGAGGAGTCTCTGTGCCCACCCTCCTGTGCAGGTTTTTGAGGGCCTTGAAAAGACTCTGTTATTTTTGTTTTGGCTCCAATCTTTCCCTAGAAGAGGGGTGGGGGCTTTTTGGCCTCTTTCTTTTGGTCTCCCCCACCAGTGGTAGTTTTTGTCACTCTTGTTTTGACCCAGTGGTCTGCCTTCCTCCCCAGTTCTTGAGGGGAAAGTGTACCCAGGTCTACCAGATATTGTGGTAACCTATAACTGGAACAATTACTCAGCAGATGCTCTTTCATGGACAGGTTATACAGCCCATCATAATCTTGTACCTTGTTTCCAGCTAACCAACCACCCAGCATTTTTACTGAATAGTCCACAAAGTCTACCCAGGTTTGGATCTGGATTTTTTTAGCCTCCCTGAACTTTATTCTGTACTCCTCAGCTGTAAATCCAAAGCCCTCATTCAGGGTACCCTTCATGAGGTCATAAGATTTAGAATCTGCCTCATTCAGTGTCAGGAGCCTATCCCTGCACTTTCCTGAGAATAACTCCCACAACGGTGTGCCCCAATGCTTTTTCTCAATTTCCCACTCAAAGCAGGCTCTTTCAAAGGCAGAAAAACATTTAACTATATCATCCCCTTCAGGGAAGGGAGGGACAACTCTTTTTGGGAGTTTAATGTTGAAAGATTTGTCCCTCAACACTTGCATGTTGCCACCAGAGATGGGTCCTAGGCCCAACTCTTTTCTCTGTTTTTCTATTTCCAAGAGCAGTCTCTCTAAGGCCAGTCTCTTGGTCAGCCTGGCAATGTCCAGGTATGTTTCTGTGGGTGCTCTAGAGCTTCTGGTAGAAGAGTAGCTACCCTCATCCCCATTATCCACAGGAACTTCTTCACCCACCGCAGATGCATCATCTTCTCCATCACCTAGGGGATTATCTTTTTCATACCGGGCCACCAGAAACTTACATTTCTCTGTACTGGGGATTTTTCCAGTACGAATTTGTGCAGCCTGCAGAGTCTCCTTATTTGGTCATAGCTATGTGCCTGAAAAGGTTTCAGGTTGACCTCCTGTGTCTTGGTCTCTGAATCTGTCATTTTTACTTTACTAAAGTTGGGACCTTTTTATAAATTTTGAATCCCCTTTTTGGATAGACCAACTAAAGTAAGGACTTTTAAAACGTTTAATTAGAGTTGTAGGGACCTAACCAAGGCCCTAACAATTAATTTAAAATGTGCAAAAAATATTTAGTCAATTAAAAATCAAAAATAATTAATTAAAGGCAAATTGGAGGGTTAGCTGTGTGCTCATAAAATTGACAGAGTGGTATCAGCAAATGTAAAGTCTTTATCCCACTGCTGATTCACCAAATGTAGGAGGCTGGCCCTCTATGTAGTGTTCAAAGCCAGGCACACTGTGCAAAGGGGCCAGGCAACCGTACGTTGGTTTCCAGGGGTGAAAACTAGATCACTAATGCTCAAATTTTTAAGGTAGCTTGGTTCGAGCAGTTAGGCCAATCTTGGAAAAGTGCAAAGCATCTGTCGTACTGACAGTATCAATCATGCAACTCACAAATTTGAAGGAATTACTTGAGACCAATTTATAAAGATACTTCAGATTGGCATATAATTTTTAAGACCAAGATTATCAAAATTGGTTAAATACTTTTTGAGATATGGATTTTTTAAGTTTAAGAAAAATAGTATTTTTATGCGTAATTACGCACCATAGGAATCAATGGAAAGTCGCCTTTAAAAATACATATAAAATCACACAGTTGCTGTGAGAAAACAGTGCTGATTGCAGAGGCCCCCTAACTTTTTGCCCCCATTTTCCACTTTTTGCTGTTTTTTTCCTGACTCTGATGGTGCCCTGGGTACTGCTCCCAGGGCCTGTGCTCTGTGTAAAATGGATATGCAAATTAGGCTAATTATAATTGGCTAAGTTAACCTACCTATAAGTCCCTAGTATATGGTAGGGCATGTAGGTTTAGGGACCACAGCATAGGTGGTGCGCCCATAGGTGCACTGCTGAGGTGCCCAGTGTCATTTTAAAGGCAGGCCTGCCTTGCTGGCTGCTTTTAAATTAAAGTTATATGCAAATTCGACTTTGGAATTAAAAGTAGTTCCAAAGTCTTAAACTACCTTATTTTTACATATAAGTCACCCCTAAGGTGTGCCCTATGTGCCCCTAGGGCTGGGTGCCATGTAACTATCAGCAGGGATTATATAAAAATAGTTTTATAAGCCCTGGTGAGGTAAAAACAGCCAAATTCGTTTTCCCCTCATTGTAGTAAATGGCCTCCATAGGCTAGAATGGGGAGACTTTATTTTAATTTTTAAAGTCTCCTTAAATGATGCATACCAAGAATTTGGTATCAAATTAATTGTTGTAATAAATCCCACAACTTCCAGTTGTTGGATTTAATATAACTTGTTCAGGTAAAGAGTTTTAAACTTTACCTGAAAAGTTGCCAATTTCAGCCCTGCATTGATTTTGCTGCTGTGCTCTGATTGGCCAGCCTCTAGCAGCTTGGCCAAGCTGCCTTGATGAGGTGTGAAGTGGCCTGGCTTCACACAAAGGAATGTGCCTGTGGGAAGGAATCTCCCCTCAGAAGATGGTGAGGCAGGAAGGGGGAGGGCTGCCAAACTGGTCTTCAAAGGCAGAGAAGGACATTTGGAGCAACCAGCAACACCCCCACATCCTGCAACCCCAGACAACTAGGTGCCCCCTTGATTAGATTAGGAGAGGGCAGGAGAGGGGTGTGTTTATGATTTTTAGCCACACCAGTGGGTGGGCTCAGCCAGATGTAACCTCTAAAAATCAGATTCAGCCATGATGGATTTTTAGAGAATGTTGCCTCCTGGGATTGATTTTTGCCACACTTCCCAGGAAGTGGTCATCACAGGGGGAAGGGCCCTGTACCTGATTGGAGAACCAGGACCCCCCTGCTTTTCACCCAGGAGCAAGGATAAAACTGGCAGACCTGCACCCCCACCTCAGTTCCCTACCACATCCAACAAAGAAGAACTACAGAAGAAGAAGGACTGCCCTGCTGGACCCCTGGCCTGCACCTGGAACCTGCACTCAGAAGGACTGCACCAGCTGCACACTTGGGCTTCACCACAAGAAGGACTTTGCCTGGCTTCAACTGGTTCAAGGAGGGACTCCCTGTTTGCTACAGGTGAAAAATTGCTAACCAGAGTCCCCTGCACCAACTCCTGAAGAAAGCGACCAGCTGACCACTGTCCAGTGGCCAAAAAGGAGTTTGCGCCAGGTGCATTCTGGGAGTTGTAGTCCGCACCCCCCAAGGACCATCTCAGAACTTCTGGACCCTTGGGGTGAGCTGTGGACCCCAAAATAACCTTAAAAGGACATCTGGGAGAAGCCCCAGAAGTTTGGAGAAGTTTGGACAACTTTTGTAAAAAAGCTCCATAGAGGGACCGACCCGCCGCGGCAACTCTTGCAGGCTTGCCTAAACCGCGACCCGGCCTGATTTGCTGGTTCGTCCCGGTAAAGAAAATCTCTGAAAAAGAGACTAAGTCCGAAGATAAAAAGTTGACCGGGACCTCCCAGCCAGCGTATCCGAGGAGAGCTCCATGGATGTCGGATCAAGATCCAGGTTTACCCCGGTCGAAGGATTTTCACCTCGAAAAAACGACTAAGTCCGAAGGTAAAAATCTCCAAAGAGGATTCCAGCATCGTGTATCCGGAGAGGGGCTCCAGGAGGTCGGATTGGACTGGCAGGTTCGTCCCGCTGAAGAAAATCTTTGAAAAAGAGACTAAGGGGGTCATTACAACCCTGGCGGACGGTGTTAAAGCTGCGGTAATACCGCAAACAGGCCGGCGGACAAAAAAAGGGAATTATGACCCTGGCGGAAACCGCCAACAAAGATAGCCACTTTAACACACCGCCCGCCATGGCGGTACAGACAAGCAGCGCGGCGGTCACCGCCAACAATGTACCGCCCATAGTATCACAACCCGCCAATCCGCCACCTTTTCCTGGGCGGATTCACCGTGGATAAAAACACGGCGGAAACAGCTTTTGCAATGGGAAAACGCTCACCTGAACACATCCCACGAGGAACAAGGACTCCATGGACCCGGAACTCCAAATACTCCCTGCCCTTGTGTTTCTGCTCCTCTACGACCAACATCTACGTAGACGCCGAAGACGACGGTGAGTACTGCACCTACGACATGGGGGAGGGGGGAGGCAAAAGTTAGGGGGACACCCACCAAACACCCCCACCACCAACCTCGCATAATACAACATACACACCAATGCATTCACAAAAATCACAGTAACAACCCACAATCCCCCCGGAAGAATGAAAATACAAAGCGAAATTCGGTCAAACATTGTAATGTGGCAATATACATGTCATACAAAAATATACAGATATATATGAAAATCAGCCATAATTATATACATTATGAGAAGTAGTGCAGATATGTACATAACAATGTCCGTGCACCAACAGTCCAAAAATGCATGGGCGAGGCCCACAAAGGATACCTGACTACAATCGGAGAGAACACTGCCGGGGCATCAGGTAGAAATACTACAGGCACCTCAGGGGGAAGGGAAGGGGGGGGGGCACCTCAGCCGGATGACTGCAAAGCCAAATCCACAACGGGGCTCCATGCCCATTGATGTATCCTGGGGAGTGCAAAGCCACAGTCTCTCAAGTCTCTACAGTGGGTGGGGTGCCCACCGTGCCATCCTGGGGAGTGCAAAGCCATAGTCTCTCAAGTCTCTACAGTGGGTGGGTTGCCCACTGTTCCATCCTGGGGAGTGCAAAGCCACACTCTTTCAAGTCTCTACAGTGGGTGGGGTGCCCACCGTGCCATCCTGGGGAGTGCAAAGCCACAGTCTCTCAAGTAGATGCAGGTCTCCACTGGTACTGGGGGGGGGACTGGTGCCCAGAGTGCTTCATCATGTGCAGGACAGACAGAGTGGATGCAGGTCTCCACTGGTTCTGGAGGGTGACTGGTGCCCAGACTGGATGAGTCTCCCTGTGAAAGTTCCTGTCCTGTTACTGTCCCAGCTGCACATGGGATAAGGATGCCTGATGTGGCGGTCTATTCATTCCTACCCGGTGCTTGCCCTGTTCAGCGGTGTTTTGCCATGGCAGTCTTTGCCCTGTTCAGCAGTCTTCACCATGGCGGTGCTTGCCCTGTTCAGTGGTGCTTTGCCATGGCGGTCTTTGCCCTGTTCAGCGGTGCTTTGATATGGCGGTACAGGACTGTTCAGCGGTGCTTTGCCATGGCGGTTCAGGACTGTTCAGCTGTGTTTTGCCATGGCGGTCTTTGCCCTGTTCAGCGGTGCTTTGACATGGCGGTTCTGGACTGTTCAGCGGTGCTTTGCCTTGGCGGTTCAGGACTGTTCAGCTGTGTTTTGCCATGGCGGTCTTTGCCCTCTTTAGCGGTGCTTTGACATGGCGGTTCTGGACTGTTCAGCGGTGCTTTGCCATGGCGGTTCAGGACTGTTCAGCGGTGTTTTGCCATGCCGGTCTTTGCCCTGTTCAGCGGTGCTTTGACATGGCGGTTCTTGACTGTTCAGCGGTGCTTTGACATGGCGGTTCAGGACTGTTCAGCAGTGTTTTGCCATGGCGGTCTTTGCCCTGTTCAGCAGTGCTTTGACATGGCGGTTCTGGACTGTTCAGCGGTGCTTTGCCATGGCGGTTCAGGACTGTTCAGCGGTCTTCAGCACGGCGGTCTTTGCCCTGTTCAGCGGTGCTTTGACATGGCGGTTCTGGTACGGACATTGGTGTGTGCATGACGTTCCCTACACTGGGCATTGGTGTGTGGCATGACATTCCCTACACTGGGTATTGGTGTGTGGCATGACGTTCCATCATAGCCCACCTGGGCTGTGGCAGCCGGGGCCCTCATGGGCACTGACTCCGGCGGTGGCGGTGGTCTCTGGACCAGTGACGATACTTGGGCCCTCCTGGGCTGTGACTCCGGCGGTGGTCTCCAGACCAGTGACGATACTTGGGCCCTCCTGGGCTGTGACTCCGGCGGTGGTCTCTGGACCAGTGAGGACGGTGCTGGCGGTTGTGTCTCGACCGCCGGAAATGATGGCACATTTCTCCGCCGTGACACTCACAACAGGCTGGGCAGACTCCCTCTGGCCCTTCCCCACCTTTGGTGGAGTCACAGCTGACTCTCCAATCCCCTTGGAACCCATGTGAGTTGTTTTCCCACCAGGAGTCTTCACACGGTCCCGTCGTCCACTCTCCAATTTTAGAGCCTTTACAGGGGGTGGGCTGCCAGTGCCTTGGGTTCGGGTCACACTGCCTGCCCTGGTGGCCGGTGCACTCCAAAAACCTTGAACAGGCACCACTGGTATTGAAGGCTTTTTGGCTGAGGCGCTACGACGGGACTGATGAATTGGAGGGGGGGGGGGTGGGGGAAAAAAGGTCAACTTTACAGAGGGACAGTTTCTGACGAACACTTGGATGGGTAGTTGGAGGGGGCCTGGGAGTGGAGGAAGAGGAGGTGGTTGTCGGAGGTGTCACTTTAGGTGTTTTGGGTGCAGGTGCAGGTACTGGAGGCTGTCTTGAGGTGGATGGATGTTGGGTGAGTGATTGCCGGCGTTTGTGTACTTTGGGAGGGGGCGTCACAGACACACTGGGAGAGGACACAGGGGACGTGTAAATGGGAGTGGAGGTGGTGAGTGCAGGTGAGCGGCTTGTGGTGCTGGGTCTCCTTGTGCGATTCATGGTGCCTGTTGATGTGGTGCATGCAGGTGTGTGTGTAGACGAGACTGGGAGGGAGGAGGGAGAAGAGGAGGAGGGGGACACAGTGGAGGCAGTGGATGTTGCTGTGTCTGTACGTGGGTGAGGCTTGCGTGAGTGCCTGTGGGTTGTGTGGTGCCTATGTTTGCTTGAGCTACCTGTGTGTGCTGACTTGTGTGCATGCTGGTCTGTAGGTGTGCTTGGGATGGGCTGGGGTACAGGAGATTGGGTCTGGGTGGAGGAGGTTGGATGGGGAGGCTAGACACAGGGACAATGGCTGCCATCAGTGCTGAGGCCAGAGATTGCAGGGTTCGCTGAAGGACAGCCTGACCAGAATGAATGCCCTCCAGGAATGCATTACAGTGTTGCAACTCTCGTTCTACACCCTGGATGGCATTCACAATGGTAGACTGCCCAACAGTGAGGGACCTGAGGAGGTCAATGGCCTCCTCACTGAGGGCAGCAGGGGTGACTGGAGCAGGGCCTGAGGTGCCTGGGGCGAAGGTGATGCCCACCCTCCTGGGTGAGCGGACACGGGGCGAACGCTGAGGGGCTGCTGGGAGGGCGGTGCTGGTAGGGGAGGTGGCGGCTGTACCTGTAGAAGTGGGGCGCACACTTGGTGCCGCCACCACAAGGGAGCCCCCATCGGCGAACGAGTCCGTGTCGCTGCTTGGTGATCCGGTGGCCGACGTGAAGCTCCCCTCGCCCTCCGTCCCACTGGTGCATTCAGAGTCCGTGGTGTGGCCCTCCATGGCCATGTGGGATGCAGGTCCCTGGTGCTCCAGTGCCACTGTACCTCCGCCTGATGATGCTGATGTACAAAAGGACAAGGAGAGCAGAAAAAGGGGGGAGACAGAAGAAAGAGAGTTTTAGTGCATGGCATACCGCTACCGTTGGCGGACAAGACAGACACAGCAGCCCCCTGCATTACGCCGTGCTCCTGCCCTCTGCACATGCAATTTCTCGGATATGGCCTACATGGCAATGGTGGACATCTGCGCACATGGATGCCACAGGGGCAACTATACCTCGACTTGGCACTCTGCTGAGGTGGGGTAGAGTGCCACATGGCCTACATTATGTATTGGCCTTGCCTACTGAACTCGCCCTGGCCTAGGGACACCCACAGCCCACCTCCCCCACCCAGACACCTCCACTGCACGCAAAGTCCGCAGAATGAGAGTGTACTCACCCACTTGTGTCTGCTGTGATGCCCTCAAGCGCCCATCCAACTCCGGGTAGGCCACCGCCAGGATCCGGAACATTAGGGGGGTCATGGTGCAACGGGCAACCTCCCACGTTGGGAGGCCATCCCCAGCTGAGCCTCCGCCGTCTTCTTGCTGCAGCGGCGAATGTCCTCCCATCTCTTACAGCAGTGGGTGCCCCGTCTCTGGTGGGCGCCCAGGGTCCGGACCTCCTTGGCGATGGCACGCCAAATCTCCCTCTTCTGGTGGGCGCTGACCTACATGACATGCACAAGGAAAGAGGAACAGTTGTTACCAACTGCACCGTCGTTGTGAGTGGCCCCTCCCTACTCTGGCCATGCGGCCCATTCATTCCCATGCATTAATGTTCTATGAGCTCTGCCCCCTTCCCTCTTCCAACCAGCCCTCTCCACCCAGGCCTAGCCCATACAACGTGCTCCCTATGTACTAACCTGTTGGTCTGGAGGACCGTAGAGTAGCGTGTACTGGGGGAGGACCCCGTCTACCAGTTTATCCAACTCCTGTGCAGTGAAGGCAGAGGCCCTTTCCCCAGACGCAGCAGCCATCGTCGCTTCCAGACCGAGGTCACAGCAGCACTTGCAGTGCAGGTCCTCTCCTGTCGAAGGTCAGCTATCTAGTGATTGAACAGATAGAAAATGGCGGTGACGTCCGCGGCGGTGCACATCATCACCGCCGGCGCACCTGTTCATTGGCTCCTGGGACCCATAGGGTCCAATGTTAACCAATGCAGCATGGCGTCGCGGTCTGCGACCGCCTACCGCAACGGTGTGCAACGCCAGCGCAGTTACCCCACAATCCCATTGTCCCAGTTTAGAGGTCAGGCAGACGCCATTTCAGGGGCCCACATGGATTAATTTACCTCTGCATCACACATAGCTAGGCCTACACTCAACACACATACAGGAAGGGTTTTGTGAGTGGTGTAGTCTTGTGTGTAACTTTGGGTACATACCTGGAGGAATAATGACTGATTCGTCGCTGTTGTCCTTCGTAGGCACCGTCAGCTGGGACAGTTGAGAAGATGGCGGAATCCTCCGGTGTACCGACCGCTGGTGGACCTGTTGACAATGGAAGAGCGACATGTCATCATCACCTACCAGTTTGACCGTGCCACAATCCAGGAACTATGTACCCAGTTGGAGCCAGACCTGATGTCACCAATCCGCCATCCGACTGGAATCCCCCCTGACGTGCAGGTGCTGTCAGTGCTCCTATCCTTGCAAGTGGGTCTTTTCACACAACAGTGGCCATGGCATCAGGGATGTCCCAGCCTATGTTTTCCAACGTGTTGTCCAGAGTGCTGTCTGCCCTTCTGAAACACGTAAGGAGATACATCATTTTCCCTGAGGTGGCAGATTTGCCTACAGTGAAAGGTGACTTCTATGCCCTTGGACATATCCCCAACGTCATAGGTGCCATTGATGGGACCCATGTAGCTCTGGTCCCCCCCCCACAGGAGTGAACAGGTGTACAGGAACAGGAAGAGTTATCATTCAATGAATGTCCAGATGGTATGTTTGGCAGACCAGTACATCTCGCAGGTAAATGCTATGTTCTCTGGCTCAGTGCATGACGCCTACATCCTGCGGAATAGCAGCATCCCTGATATTATGGGTCAACTCCAGAGACACCGTGTATGGCTATTGGGGGACTCTGGTTACCCCAACCTTTCCTGGCTATTGACCCCGGTGAGGAATCCCAGGACCAGGGCAGAGGAACGGTACAATGAGGCCCATGAGCGGACTAGGAGGGTGATCGAACGCACCTTCGGCCTCCTGAAGGCCAGGTTCAGGTGCCTGCATATGACAGGTGGATCCCTATTCTACTCACCGAAGAAGGTGTGCGAGATCATCATCGCCTGCTCCATGCTCCATAATTTGGCTTTGCAACGCCAGGTGCCTTTTCTGCAGGAGGATGATCCAGATGAAGGTGTTGTAGCAGCTGTGGAGCCTGTGGACAGTGATGAGGAGGAAGCTGAGGAAGAAGACAACGACAACAGGGAGTCAGTCATACAGCAATATTTCCAGTGACACACAGGTGAGAACATTTTCATGTTTAACATTACATTAACTTTCACACGTCTACCTCTATCCTGTCTGTCGGTTTCAACCATAATTTGGTAACTGAGTTGTACCTTTCGATTACTGTTTCACAGGTGTGGTTACCAACGTGTCATCTGCTTGCATCCTTCAAGGACTTGTGATGTGTGACATAGGTATGTTAGCTTTACAATAGGAAACGCATTATCACACTGTCATTGATAATACATATTTACTAAATCACAGACTGACTCCAGATTGTTTTGTGTTTAAAGGGTGTTTATTGAAGTGCTAATTATTGGAGGGGGTGGTAAAATGGTGAGTGGTGATGGTGGAGGAATGTCCATGGCACAGTCCAGTCTATTAGTCTCACAGGTGCACTGCCCATCTGGGCATAGGAAGTGGAGCTGGGGCAGTTTAAGTATGGACAGGGTAACAAGGTGGGACAGTGGGAGGACAAACAGGGTGGTCTCATTTCCTGGCGGGGGTCTTGCCATCTTGCTCTGTCCTGTTCCTGGATCTCAGGGACCGCTTGCGGGGTGGTTCTCCGTCTGCAGGGGTTGGGGTGCTGGTGTGGTGGTCCTGTAGCGGGGCGTCCTGTCCACTAGCGCCGGCGGAGGTGGTGGGCAGTTCATCGTCCTGGCTAGTGTCAGGGGCCCCTTGGAGTGCCACGGTGTCCCTCATGGTGTTCTGTATGTCCTTTAGCACCCCTACAATGGTGCCCAAGGCGGAGCTGATGGTCCTGAGCTCCTCCCTGAACCCCAAATACTGTTCCTCCTGCAGGCGCAGGGTCTCCTGCAACTTGTCCAGGACCGTCGCCATCATCTCCTGGGAGTGGTGGTATGCTCCCATGATGGAGTATAGGGCCTTGTGGAGAGTGGGTTCCCTTGGCCTGTCCGCCCCCTGTCGCACAGCAGCCCTCCCAGTTCCCCTGTGTTCCTGGGCCTCCGTCCCCTGGACCGTGTGCCCACTACCACTGCCCCCAGATCCCTGTTGTTGTTGGGGTGGTGGGTTATCCTGGGTTCCCTGTAGTGGTGGACACACCGCTGATTGACCTGTCCTGGGTAGGGAGGTTTGGGCCCGCAGGGTGGGTGCTGTGCTGGTGTTACCAGAGGGTGGAAGGTCAGTGTTGGGCTGTGCCTGTGCAAGGGGAACCGACTGTCCCAAGGCCCACGATGGTCCGGGCTGGTCATCAGGATCCAGTAGGGCAGAGCTGCTATCGTCACTGTGGACCTCTTCTGGGGGTGGAGTGGTGTTGTCTGGACCCTCTGGTGTGGCGACGGTCCTTCGGGTTCCTGTAGGGGCATAAGAGCATGATTATTGCATGTGTGTGTGTAATGGTGTGCAATGGGTGGGTGTTTGTGTACCCCAGTGCAAGCATTCCTCTGTGTGGGTTTGTGTGATGATGGTTAGGGGGTTGTTCTGGGTATGTGCAGCGAGCATGCTTTAGTGAGGGGTGACCATGCTTAGTTGTGTCATGCAGGGCTTGGTGTTGGGATGGGTAGTTTGTGTTATTAGTACATTAGTGAGGAGTTGGAGTGATAGGGGAGGGGGTGAAGGTGGGGGTGTGTGAGCACATGCAGGTAGGGTGGGGGATATGATAGTTAAGATTTGACTTACCAGTGTCCCATCCTCCACCAACTCCTCCGAGGCCCTCTGGATGCATGATGGCCAAGACTTGCTCCTCCCATGTTGTTAGTTGTGGGGGAGGAGGTGGTGGTCCGCCGCCAGTCCACTGCACCGCGATGTTGTGCCTGGAGACCGTTGAACGCACCTTCTGCCGTAGGTCATTCCACCTCTTCCTGATGTCCTCCCTATTTCTTGGGTGCTGTCCCACGGCGTTGACCCTGTCCACTATTCTGTGCCATAGCTCCATCTTCCTGGCTATTGATGTGTGCTGTACCTGTGAGCCAAATAGCTGTGGCTCTACCCGGATGATTTCCTCCACCATGACCCTGAGCTCCTCCTCAGAGAAGCGGGGGTGTCTTTGGCGTGACATGGGGTGGTGTGTGTGATGTGTGGGGTGGTGTATGTGGTGATGAGTGTGGTGATGTGTAGTGGTGTGTGGTGTTTGCTGCGTCGATGTTGTGTGGGTGATGGTGTTGTGTGCCTCTGTGTGATGGGGTTGTCTATTCTGTGCTCTCTCTCTGGCCTTCGTTCATGATTTTTTGGTCGTAGGGGTTTGTGGGTGATGTGGGTGTGTGTTTTATATAGCATTGGGTGTGTGGGAGTGGTGTGTGTACGTGTATTAGGTGTGTGTATTTCGAAATGTCCAATGTGGCGGTGTTTTGTAGAAGTGTGTGTATTTTGAGCGCGGCGGTGTGTACCACCAATGGAATACCGCAGTTGAAAGACCGCTGCGTGGATTCGTGGGTCGTAATAGCATGGGTGTGTTTCTGTTGGCGTGGAGGTGGAGGTTTTGTTATCGCCAGTTTATCACTGACCTTTGGTGTGGCGGAGTTGTGTGGGTGTCTGAATTTCGGCAGATTCCGAGCTGTGTGTCATAATAGCTGTGGCGGAATTCCACGGCCGCGGTGGTGTATTGGCGGTCTTCTGCACGGCGGTAAGCGCCTTTTACCGCCAATGTTGTAATGACCCCCTAAGTGTGAAGGTAAACTTTTAACTGAGGCCTCCCACGGCCTGTAGCCGAGCAGGGCTCCATCGCGGTCGGCCTGAAACTTTGACTTTGCCCCGATCGAGGTGCAACCAGATGACCTGAATGGCACTTTTTGTTTCTAAAAAAATTATAATTCTTTAAAAATTCATATCTCCGGTTCCCCTTATCTGATTTTATTCGTTTTTGTGTCATTTTAATGATAAAAATATAATCTATTTTTATAAATTGGTTTTGGATTTTTAAACTGTTTCCTGTGTTTTATTTAATTACTGTTTTGTGATATTTGAATGCTTTACACTCTGTCTCCTAAGTTAAGCCTTGACGCTCGTTGCCAAGCTACCAAGGGTTGAGCTGGGTTTAATTTACTGAGACCTAACCGGACCTTAGTGGAGGTTAGTGGCCTATTGCTAAGTGTAGGTACCTACCTGCCCTTACCAATAAC
Source organism: Pleurodeles waltl (assembly GCF_031143425.1). Lineage (NCBI taxonomy): Eukaryota > Metazoa > Chordata > Amphibia > Caudata > Salamandridae > Pleurodeles > Pleurodeles waltl. The sequence goes on along the minus strand of NC_090446.1, from coordinate 538,482,585 downwards.
CCATTTTCCAACATTTTTGGTGAGCAGTGGTGGGATCCTGTACTTGTGTTCAGTATCACGTTACAGTTTTAAGTAAAACAAATAAAAAATCCTTTAAAGTGTCCTAGTGCAAAAATTGTTTTTAATTTGGATTGATTTCAATTATTGAATTTTTGTGATTTTTCTAAATTCTTGTTTCCAATTTTTGCAAAAAGTTTTTGTTGACACAAAACTAGGGAACCATGGAGCTTGATCTGGCTAGCCTACCCACACTGACAGTAGTCCAGCTTAGGGGGTTGTGTACTGAAAGAGGGTTGCCTGCAACCACTGACCTCAGGAAGCATGTCCTGATCAAATCCCTGACAGCGTGGGCTGAGGCCCTAGAGGTAGACCCAGAGGAAGCTCCAGAGGATGGAGAAGTAGGGGAGGATGCTAGCTCTAACCACTCAGGGGAGGGAGGGCATCTGAGGCTAAGTGAGGATGAGGAAGACCGGTCCTCATTACATACAGTCACTAGGGGCAGACCCAAAGCTAGCTGGGGGAAGGGGGTCCCTTCAGGAGGAGAGAACCTGTCCCTCAGAGAAAGAGAGCTGGAGGCCCAGCTAGCATTTATAGCTTTGGAGGCAGAGAAGCTGGCCCTAGAAAAGAAAAAGTGGGCAAAGAGAGAGAAAAGAGATGGTGGCAGCGACAGAGAAGTTGAGGAGTCCATGGGTGGGGGGTTTTGCCCCAGATTACCAAAGTGGGTGGTTCCTGCTTATGTAGAGGGGGATAATATAGACAAGTGGTTGGAGGCCTTTGAGAGGGCCCTCAAAATGAGAAGGGTTAGGCCTCAATACTGGGGTTCCCTTTTGTGGGAGTTGGTCCCCAACTCAGGGAGGGATAGGCTTCTGACCTTAAGGGGGGAGGAGGCAGATTCATACCCTAGTATGAAGAGGTGCTTAGCCAAGAGGTTTGGTCTGACCCCAGAGCAGTATAGAATGAAGTTCAGGGACACCCAGAAGGTCAGTACCCAGTCTTGGGTTGACTTTGTAGACACCTCACTTAAGGCACTAGAGGGCTGGATTATTGGTAACAAAGTAAATACTTATGAGGGGTTATACAATCTGATCATGAGAGAGCACATCTTGACTAACTGTACCCAAGAAAGGTTACGCCAGCATCTAGTGGACTCTAAGCTGGCCAACCCTAGAGAGCTAGGGGAGGCAGCTGATGAGTGGTTGAGAACCAGGGTGGTTGTCAAGTCCCAGGGGGGAGACTCCAAGAAGGGGGGGGGTCAGGTCCCCAAAAACCTAAGAAGGAAGGTGGTAAGCCCACCACAGAGACTCCCTCTGTACCCCAGAACCCCAAGAAGGAGAGTAAATTCCACTCCCACTCTGTCAGAGACAGGGAGACCCAGGGTTAAGATGCAGCCTGTCCAAAGAAGGTGGTTAGCACTGGGCTGTCCAGTGTAGCCATAGAGGAGGACTCCTCAGATGATGAAGTCCTCCTAGCATTGAGCTGGGAGACAGGACCAGATGGTAAGCTGGTGATCCCTGAGGGAGGGAGTAGGCACTTCCACCCCATTCAAGTGAACGGGTCCCTACCACTGGCCTGAGAGACACCTGTGCCAGTCAAACTATAGTGAGTGACCGGTTAGTGACCCCAGACATGTATGTCCCAGGAGAGACCAGGACAGTCAGGATAGCCACAGGGGAGGTCACCTCCAAACCTGTAGCCATAGTGCCCCTAGAGAGGGAGGGTATCCTTGACTGGTTTAGGGTGGTAGACAGTGCTGACCTCCCCCTAGATTGTATCCTGGGCAATGACCTCCCAGAGGTGAGTCTGGTCCCAGATGGGGCGGTCGCCCAGGGCGCCCCCAACCCAAAGTCCTGGGGAGTCAGTCCCTACAGTTAGGAGACAGGGGTCCACAAGAAAAGGAAAGAAGAAAAGGAAGGGTAGGCCACTCTTAAAGAGAGTTCCAGGGAGCCAAAGGCCTTCTGACCCAGTAGGGGGGGAGCCCAGAGTTGGCACTGGTGAGGCCTCACCTGACTCCAAGGAAGTATTGAGTAGTCAGGCAGCTGTCCAGATGCAAGGTGTTGCCCCTGCACTGACAGAAGGGAGAGTGGAAGGAGGGTGTCTGCCACAGGAGGTGGTAGCCCCCCACTCTAGACAGCAAGAGGGGTGCCAGGACCCCACAGTTGCCCCTAAAGCAGCTCAGCCACCTGTCAGTGGAGAGCTTAGGGTGTGGTTCTGGGTACTGACAGCTGTCAGTAGCCTCTTCTTGGCGCTAGCCTTCCTGGCAGCACTGTACTTGGCCTGGGAGACAGACCCCAGGGCCAATAGCAAAGTAGGCCCCCTGACCCTGTTGGTCACGGTCGGGTTGCTCAAGTGTTGGGTGACCTCTTTGGGTAAGCTAGGTGTTGCCCTAGCAAAGTTAGGAGTAGGGGAGGTGGGCACCTCACTACCCAAGTTGGCAGAGAGAGAGGAGGAAGACCCCCTAGAGGGAAGTTTCAGTTTGAGATGGGTCCTTTCACTGTTGGGGTGGGTTCACTACCCAGAGGGAGTGACCATGACAGGAGGATGTAAGGCAGAGTAGGCCCTGCAAAGGGACAGCCAGTTTTCTTCACTGTCTTCCTCGCCTAACAAGCCAGGAAGTCTCTCCCAGGGTTGGGCTGAGTCTCCTGGGCGTGTGGGCTGGGGGAGGCTTGTGTGAGAAAACAGGGCTGATTGCAGAGGCCCCCTAACTTTTTGCCCCCATTTTCCACTTTTTGCTGGTTTTTTCCTGACTCTGATGGTGCCCTGGGTACTGCTCCCAGGGTCTGTGCTCTGTGTAAAATGGATATGCAAATTAGGCTAATTATAATTGGCTAAGTTGACCTACCTATAAGTCCCTAGTATATGGTAGGGCATGTAGGTTTAGGGACCACAGCATAGGTGGTGCACCCATAGGTGCACTGCTGAGGTGCCCAGTGTCATTTTAAAGGCAGGCCTGCCTTGCTGGCTGCTTTTAACTTAAAGTTATATGCAAATTCGACTTTGGAATTAAAAGTAGTTCCAAAGTCTTAAACTACCTTATTTTTACATATAAGTCACCCCTAAGGTGTGCCCCTAGGGCTGGGTGCCATGTAACTATAATCAGGGATTTTATAAAAATAGTTTTATAAGCCCTGGTGAGGTAAAACAGCCAAATTCGTTTTCCCCTCATTGTAGTAAATGGCCTCCATATGCTAGAATGGGGAGACTTTATTTTAATTTTTAAAGTCTCCTTAAATGATGCATACCAAGAATTTGGTATCAAATTAATTGTTGTAATAAATCCCACAACTTCCAGTTGTGGGATTTAATATAACTTGTTCAGGTAAAGAGTTTTAAACTTTACCTGAAAAGTTGCCAATTTCAGCTCTGCATCGTTTTTGCTGCTGTGCTCTGATTGGCCAGCCTCTAGCAGCTTGGCCAAGCTGCTTTGATGAGGTGTAAAGTGGCCTGGCTTCACACAAAGGAATGTGCTGTGGGAAGGAATCTCCCCTCAGCAGATGGTGAGGCAGGAAGGGGAGGGCTGCCAAACTGGTCTTCAAAGGCAGAGAAGGACATTTGGAGCAACCAGCAACACCCCCACATCCTGCAACCCCAGACAACTAGGTGCCCCCTTGATTAGATTAGGAGAGGGCAGGAGAGGGGTGTGTTTATGATTTTTAGCCACACCAGTGGGTGGGCTCAGCCAGATGTAACCTCTAAAAATCAGATTCACCCATGATGGATTTTTAGAAAATGTTGCCTCCTGGGATTGATTTTTGCCACACTTCCCAGGAAGTGGTCATCACAGGGGGTAGGGCCCTGCACCTGATTGGAGAACCAGGACCCCCCTGCTTTTCACCCAGGAGCAAGGATAAAACTGGCAGACCTGCACCCACACCTCAGTTCCCTACCACATCCAACAAAGAAGAACTACAGAAGAAGAAGGACTGCCCTGCTGGACCCCTGGCCTGCACCTGGAACCTGCACTCAGAAGGACTGCACCAGCTGCACACTTGGGCTTCACCACAAGAAGGACTTTGCCTGGCTTCAACTGGTTCAAGGAGGGACTCCCTGTTTGCTACAGGTACAAAATTGCTAACCAGGGTCCCCTGCACCAACTCCTGAAGAAAGCGACCAGCTGACCACTGTCCAGTGGCCAAAAAGGAGTTTGTGCCAGGTGCATTCTGGGAGTTGTAGTCCGCACCCCCCAAGGACCATCTCAGAACTTCTGGACCCTTGGGGTGAGCTGTGGACCCCAAAATAACCTTAAAAGGACATCTGGGAGAAGCCCCAGAAGTTTGGAGAAGTTTGGACAACTTTTGTAAAAAAGCTCCATAGAGGGACCGACCCGCCGCGGCAACTCTAGCAGGCTTGCCTCAACCGTGACCCGGCCTGATTTGCTGGTTCGTCCCAGTAAAGAAAATCTCCGGAAAAGAGACTAAGGGGGTCATTCCGACCCTGGCGGTCATGGACCACCAGGTCCGGGGTTGGAGGATGCACCGCCAACAGGCTGGCGGTGCATCAAGGGCAATTCTGACCGCGGCTGTAAAGCCGCGGTCAGAAAAGGGAAGCCAGCGGTTTCCTTCCGGTTTCCCGCTGCCCCTGTGAATCCTCCACGGCGGTGCTGCAAGCAGCGCCGCCATGGGGATTCCGACCCCCTTCCCGCCAGCCTGGTTCTGGCGGTTTTCACTGCCAGAACCAGGCTGGCGGCAACGGGTGTCATGGGGCCCCTGGGGGCCCCTGCAGTGCCCATGCCACTGGCATGGGCACTGCAGGGGCCCCCTAACAGGGCCCCACATTGATTTTCAGTGTCTGCTTGGCAGACACTGAAAATCGCGACGGGTGCAACTGCACCCGTCGCACACCAGCAACTCCGCCGGCTCCATTCGGAGCCGGCATCCTCATTGCTGGTGCTTTCCCGCTGGGCGGGCGGGCGGCCTTTTGGCGGTCGCCCGCCAGCCCAGCGGGAAAGCCAGAATGACGGTCTTCTGGCAGAGGAACTTTGGCGGGCGGCCTCCGCCGCTCGCCAAAGTTGGAATGACCCCCTTAGTCCGAAGGTAAAAAGTTGACCGGGACCGGGACCTCCCTCCCAGGGCTCCATGGACGTCAGATCAAGATCCAGGTTTACCCCGGTCGAAGGATTTTCACCTCGAAAAAACGACTAAGTCTGAAGGTAAAAATCTCCACCGAGGATTCCAGCATCGCGTATCCGGAGAAGGGCGCCAGGAGGTCGGATTGGATTGGCAGGTTCGTCCTGCTGAAGAAAATCTTCGAAAAAGAGACTAAGTGTGAAGGTAAACTTTTAACCGAGGCCTCCCGTGGCCTGTAGCCGAGCAGGGCTCCATCGCGGTCGGCCTGAAACTTTGACTTTGCCCCGGTCGAGGTGCAACCAGCTGACCCGATTGGTGATTTTTGTTTCTAGGCGCTAAAAAAATAGTAATTCTTTAAAAATTCATATCTCCGGTTCCCCTTATCTGATTTTATTTGTTTTTGTGTCATTTTAAAGATACAAATATAATCTATTTTTATAAATTAGTTTTGGATTTTTAAACTGTTTCCTGTGTTTTATTTAATTACTGTTTTGTGATATTTGAATGCTTTACACTCTGGGGGTTATTCCAACTTTGGAGGAGGTGGTAATCCGTCCCAAAAGTGACGGTTATACCACCAGCCGTATTACAAGTTCCATAGGATATAATGGACTCGTAATACGGCTGGTGGTAAATCCGTCACTTTACCGTCACTTTTGGGACGGATTACCACCTCCTCCAAAGTTGGAATAACCCCCTCTGTCTCCTAAGTTAAGCCTTGACGTTCTTTGCCAAGCTACCAAGGGTTGAGCTGGGTTTAATTTACTGAGACCTAACTGGACCTTAGTGGAGGTTAGTGGCCTATTGCTAAGTGTAGGTACCTACCTGCCCTTACCAATAACCCATTTTCCTACAGTTACTATACCAAGTTCTTCTTTTGCAGGTTTGTCGAAGTGGTCAGTGGGCACAATGTGCCAGCTGGAGAAGTTCGGGTGACTCCCGGTTCTGGTGTGAGCAGATGTGAAAAGTCTCTGGAGCTGGTGCGAGACCACTGCGGGGGACCACTTGGGAAAGATCTGTGCAGGTACGTTTAGAGGTGATTCCTTGAGGTCACCTTGGAGTGTTGAGGTCACAAGGGAGGAAGGACCATTAGGGCACAGCACGTTCTTCGTTGCAGGGCACCGTCGGCTGAATGCAGAGCAAATTGGTGAGCCAGGAGCTGTGAGCAAAGATGCCCTTTGGATCTGGAGGTAAGTCGCTTCAAGGGTCACTTGCAGGACAACGGGGCACTCTGGCAGGAGGCCTGGGATGTTCCTGAAATCCCTCGACTAGGGCTTCATCCTGGTCCTTTTTCATCCCTGAGCAGGCTGGTTTTCCTGGTGTCTGGCGTAGCTGACCAATACCCAGGGTATTATTATGGTTTGAACACTGGAGAGCGCAGAGCCGCCAACCTTGGCACACTTCCGGGTTTGGTCCTTGTGGTCGTCGATGTGCCGTCCGGTCCAGCTGCAACTTCTGGTTTTGGAGCTAATGGCAGGTCTGTGAAGTGACCCTCATGTGTTCGATGGTTTCTTCTTGTTGCAGAGTGGTACCTCCACTCTGTAGGGATTGGCGATTGGCATAGCCTGGAGGCCCTCTGAGCTTCTTGAGGTCTGTCCAGTTGCCCAGCAGCTCCACAGCGGTGATTGTCGGGTCCTGAGTGCAGCAGGCAGGGGTTGGTGCCTTTTTTTGTGCAGCAGGGCCACAGTTCTCGTACCTTGGATCTTCTTGGTGCTGGTCTTCTTTGTGTCCTTCGAATCTGATTACATGGTCTAGGGGTGCCCATTAAATACTGAATTTAGTGGGTGTTTTAGGGGGAACCTGGTAGTGTACAATGGGGCATCTACCTTTGGTGGCTACTCCCACTATAGTCACCACTTCCTGTGGGAAGGGTCACTTCCCTATCCCTGATTGGCTATTTTCCTTCCATTAAAATGGAGGAAAATGAAATGGAGTGTCCACCTCGCAGGCAACACTTTAGGGGTGGTGCATGCCAGGTGGGGTCACTCCTCCTACCCTTTGTGTAGTTTCCCACCTTTGCCCCCGCCAAAAGTGGGGGGTTGCAAAGGGCTTGACCATCTGCTGCTAGCAGCAGGCCTTGGGGCGAGTTTCAAAGGTGGTAAGCCCTTTGAAGCTCGCCGCCAGGTCAGTGCACATTCCTGAGGAAGGGGGTATTAGCACCCCCTCCCAGGAAGGGCATTGTTCTACAAACTAGAGAGACAGACCTCTCCCCCAAGGTTTGTAGTTGTTTGGGTGTCTAGAGGTGGCAGACTGGATAGAATCAGTCAGCAATCATGCCAGGGTAGTTACATATTGCAGGGGGCACCTCTAATGTGACCCCTAGCTGCATTTAGGGAAAATCCAATACTGGTAACAGTTTGGATTAACCATTCTGAGTTGTTTGATTCCAAACAATCCCGGGTTCAGAGTGGCCATTATGTAGCTGGGGAACTCATGTTGACCAGTGTCCAGCACATGTATTAAAATGGCTGCTCTGTTCACTCATTATGTCCAAGGTTTGGCAAAGACACAGTGGGTGCATATTGCTCATGCAGCTATGCCCTCACATATAATATGGTGCATCCTGCTTTAGGGCTGTAAGGCCTGCCAGAGTGGTGTCTTACCCATAGTATATGCAGTGTATGGTGGACAGGGCACACAGGCAGTATGCCATGTCGACTTTGTGTTTTAGGTGTGCACCAGTACACCCGGCCTGCAATGGTAGTGCTGGGGGCATCTGGATGCATGGACCTAGAGGGTGACACAGTCAGTGCTGCTGCCCTCAGAGACCTACCCATAGTACTTCATGCCCTGGGTACCTATGTACCTTTTCCTAGGGACTTATTGTGGTAGCTAAAGGTGTATCCAATTGTGCCAATGTATCACAACAGTTTTAGGGAAAGAGCTCTGGCCCATGGAACCTGGTTAGCAGGGGCCCTGGGCACTACAACTTCTAGGTTCCATCAAACATCAGGCAAAAAGTGGAGGCTAACCATGTCAAAAAGAGGCCTTTTCTCACAGCTGCCACACAGCCTGATCATAAGTGGTGGAGGTTAGAAGAGGTGCTATGACATAGGGCACACCACATGTTGGCACTCAACGTGGTGGGCAGTGAAGTGTTTGCCAAACTCAACTTTTTTAGAGGAGTGTGAATGTTTGACTGTTATTTTTGGAAACCCAACATCTGCACATGAAATGCAGTCTCAGCGCCTTTGCCACTTAATTGATTAAGCCTTGATTCCATCAAAGAATAAAGCCTGCATCTCACGAACTGAAAGTTGATTGTTATTACTTTTTATTTTGTGGCCAAGTGGTCCATTCTCTTGTAAATCCGTCAGCCAGCCCCACTTGTCAGACGCTTCATTGTTACATTCTGGAACTTGTATTTTTCTTAACATTATAAGCGGGATAAAAATCCCTAAATGAAAAGTGCTTCTGACTAAAAAAGGACCTCCTCAAATAGTCACAATTGACTTATGATCAATTGAATGCTAAGTTTTTCAATGTTACCAAGCGGTCTAGCCTACTTCCAATACTGTTATTGCTTGACGTGCTGGTAAAACTCAATATGTTCACCTGTTCTATGGAAGTGCACTATTTCATTCATAACGTGCATAGAAAGAAGCATTGACAGTGCCATCTATTTTTACTTCTAAATAATGCATAAAGCAAATGTGTTTACCAAGCTTCACTAACAAGCAAGATATGTACAGCTTGGGGCAGTAGTATGTCAACACATCTAAACAACACAAGCAGACTGGGAAAATGGACGGTGTGAGTGAGTATATGAAGGCATATATGAGAGAAAGTGTGTCCGGCAGAGAATATGTGTGTGTGTGTGTGTGTGTGTGTGTGTAGGAGGCTGGACTGGCTTGTAGTGAGTACCTAAGGGGTACTTGCACCTTGCACCAGGCCCAGTTATGCCTTATTAGTGTATAGGGTGTCTAGCAGCATAGGCTGAGAGATAATGGTAGCTTAGCAGAGCAGCTTAGGCTGAACTAGGAGACGAGTGAAGCTCCTACAGTACCACTTAGTGTCATATGCACAATATCATAAGAAAACACAATACACAGATATACTAAAAATAAAGGTACTTTATTTTTATGACAATATGCCAAAAGTATCTCAGTGAGTACCCTCAGTATGAGGATAGCAAATATACACAAGATATATGTACACAATACCAAAATATGCAGTAATAGTATTAGAAAACAGTGCAAACAATGTATAGTTACAATAGGATGCAATGGGGACACATAGGGATAGGGGCAACACAAACCATATACTCCAAAAGTGGAATGCGAACCACGAATGGACCCCAAACCTATGTGACCTTGTAGAGGGTCGCTGGGACTATTAGAAAATAGTAAGGGTTAGAAAAATAGCCCACCCCAAGACCCTGAAAAGTGAGTGCAAAGTGCACTAAAGTTCCCCAAAGGACATAGAAGTCGTGATAGGGGAATTCTGCAGGAAAGACACAAACCAACAATGCAACAACGATGGATTTCCAGTCGAGGGTACCTGTGGAACAAGGGGACCAAGTCCAAAAGTCACAAGCAAGTCAGAGATGGGCAGATGCCCAGGAAATGCCAGCTGTGGGTGCAAAGGAGCTGCTACTGGACAGTAGAAGCTTAGGTTTCTGCAGGAACGACAAGGGCTATAGACTTCCCCTTTGGAGGACGGATCCTTCACGCCGTGGAGAGTCGTGCAGAAGTATTTTCCCGCCGAAAGACCGCCAACAAGCCTTGCTAGCTGCAAATCATGCGGTTAGTGTTTTTGGATGCTGCTGTGGCCCAGGAGGGACCAGGATGTCGCCAATTGCGTCTGGGGACAGAGGGGGCATCAAGCAAGACAAGGAGCCCTCTCAGCAGCAGGCAGCACCCACAGAAGTGCCAGAAACAGGCACTACGAGGATGCGTGAAACGGTGCTCACCCGAAGTCGCACAAAGGAGTCCCACGTCGCCGGAGAACAACTTAGGAGGTCGTGCAATGCAGGTTAGAGTGCCGTGGACCCAGGCTGGACTGTGCACAAAGGGTTTCCGCCGGAAGTGCACGGAGGCCGGAGTAGCTGCAAAAGTCGTGGTTCGCAGCAATGCAGTCTGGCGTGGGGAGGCAAGGACTTACCTCCACCAAACTTGGACTGAATAGTCACTGGACTGTGGGAGTCACTTGGACAGAGTTGCTGGATTCAAGGGACCTCGCTCGTCGTGCTGAGAGGAGACCCAAGGTACCGGTGATGCAGTTCTTTGGTGCCTGCGGTTGCAGGGGGACGATTCCGTCGACCCACAGGAGATTTCTTCAGAGCTTCTAGTGCAGAGAGGAGGCAGACTACCCCCACAGCATGCACCACCAGGAAAACAATCGAGAAGGCGGCAGGATCAGCGTTACAGAGTTGCAGTAGTCGTCTTCGCTACTATGTTGCAGTTTTGCAGGCTTCCAGCGCGGTCAGGAGTCGATTCCTTGGCAGAAGTTGAAGAGAGAGATGCAGAGGAACTCAGATGAGCTCTTGCATTCGTTATCTAAGGAATCCCAAGAGACAGAGACCCTAAATAGCCAGAAAAGAGGGTTTGGCTACCTAGGAGAGAGGATAGGCTAGCAACACCTGAAGGAGCCTATCAGAAGGAGTCTCTGACGTCACCTGATGGCACTGGCCACTCAGAGCAGTCCAGTGTGCCAGCAGCACCTCTGTTTCCAAGATGGCAGAGGTCTGGAGCACACTGGAGGAGCTCTGGGCACCTCCCAGGGGAGGTACAGGTCAGGGGAGTGGTCACTCCCCTTCCCTTGTCCAGTTTCGCGCTAGAGCAGGGCTAAGGGGTCCCTGAACCGGTGTAGACTGGCTTATGCAGAAATGGGCACCATGTGTGCCCTTGAAAGCATTTCCAGAGGCTGGGGGAGGCTACTCCTCCCCTGCCTTCACACCATTTTCCAAAGGGCGGGGGTGTAACACCCTCTATCAGAGGAAGTCCTTTGTTCTGCCATCCTGGGCCAGGCCTGGCTGGACCCCAGGAGGGCAGAAGCCTGTTTGAGGGGTTGGCAGCAGCAGCAGCTGCAGTAAAACCCCGGGAAAGGCAGTTTGGCAGTACCAGGGTCTGTGCTACAGACCACTGGGATCATGGGATTGTGCCAACTATGCCAGGATGGTATAGAGGGGGCAATTCCATGATCATAGACATGTTACATGGCCATATTCGGAGTTACCATTGTGAAGCTACATATAGGTAGTGACCTATATGTAGTGCACGCGTGTAATGGTGTCCCCGCACTCACAAAGTCCGGGGAACTGGCCCTGAACAATGTGGGGGCACCTTGGCTAGTGCCAGGGTGCCCTCACACTAAGTAACTTAGCACCCAACCTTTACCAGGTAAAGGTTAGACATATAGGTGACTTATAAGTTACTTAAGTGCAGTGTAAAATGGCTGTGAAATAACGTGGACATTATTTCACTCAGGCTGCAGTGGCAGGCCTGTGTAAGAATTGTCAGAGCTCCCTATGGGTGGCAAAAGAAATGCTGCAGCCCATAGGGATCTCCTGGAACCCCAATACCCTGGGTACCTCAGTACCATATACTAGGGAATTATAAGGGTGTTCCAGTAAGCCAATGTAAATTGGTAAAATTGGTCACTAGCCTGTTAGTGACAATTTGTAAAGAGAGAGCATAACCACTGAGGTTCTGGTTAGCAGAGCCTCAGTGAGACAGTTAGGCATCACACAGAGAACACATACCTATAGGTCACAAACTTATGAGCACTGGGGTCCTGACTAGCAGGGTCCCAGTGACACATAACAAACATACTGAAAACATAGGGTTTTCACTATGAGCACTGGGCCCTGGCAAGCAGGATACCAGTGAGACAGTGAAAACACCCTGACATACACTCACAAACAGGCCCAAAGTGGGGGTAACAAGGCTAGAAAGAGGCTACTTTCTCACACAATCCCCCCCCCTCACCCCCCCAAACGAAGGACAATAAGGCTAACCTTGGCCAGTTGAGACTTTATTGTCTAAGTGGTGATAAGTAGAGAGTAGCTCTGCAATAGACTGGTTACTCCCTTTATCATCCACTATATGGTTACTTCCCTGTGGGGATGTAAACCACCCTGTTTGAAGTTTTTTAGCTAAGCAACAATGTGAAGATGTATTTTCAGAGTTTCTATCAGTAAGTTTTAGTTTAGAGCAGTGGGAATTGTCCACTGAACCTATTTGTAGTGATGGAAATGCCAGACAGGGATGCTGTCTCAGAAAAGCCATAGCTGGGCAAAAACTTTGTCCATATGGCTGGAAGAGAGAACAGGGATGCTGTTTCTCTTGGGTTGGAGCAGGGCAGGGATGCTGTCCTATCAGCTCCACACTGGGGCAGGGATGCTGTCCTAAGTGTTGTGAGGCAGTGCAGAGTTTCTGCACTAAAGTTTCTCTGGGAGGGTTGGAGGGATGCTCCATGTTAACTAAAATGGTGCTCTTTTTCTCACCAATGTTAGTTATCCCACAGAGAGGTACTTCTACCTCAGGGAGTATAGCTTTGCCAGCTGATGCTTCCCTTGGAACAGGTGCCACCCCAGGAGAGGTTTCTCCCACCACAGGAATGGTATCCTGAATGGCAGGGTGGTTAGGGGATACTGTGATACCCTTTTTACCTGTTGATGGAGAGGGATCCTGAGTTTTCAGGCCTTATCTCCTTTGCTTTTTCATTTCAGTAGAAATGAGAGGGAACAATTCCTCTGGGATGCCCAGCATGGCTGCATGGGCATAAAACTCTACATCAGCCCAACCTGAGGCCTCTAGGTCATTACCTAAGAGACAGTCTACAGGTAAGCTAGGTGATACCACCACCTGCTTAGGGCCAATAACTCCACCCCAACTAAACTGAATTATAGCTAAGGGAAGGAACTTAGTGGAGTTATGGACATCAATAATTTTATACTGTTGTCCAATGATGTGTTGTTCAGGAGCCACTAGGTTTTCAGTCACCAAAGTGATACTGGCACCTGTGTCCCTGTAGGCCAAGACCTCAACACCATTTATTGAAACTGTCTGCCTGTACTTATCCATTGTAAGGGGACAAGCAGCCAGTGTGGCAAGGCCAATGCCACTAGGTGTGACAGAAACTGTCTTGGGACTGACTACCCCAGTTTCTATTATGGACCCATAAGTGAACCCAACTACACCCTTAACTTGACTGTTGCCAGCAGTCCCACCACTAGTACCACTACTGCTAGGGGCACTACAGCTTGATGTATTAGTGGTGGTAGGCTCAGGGGGTTTACCTGGACAGGACTTATCCCCTGGCCTATGGCCTCTGTTTTTACACACAAGGCACCAAGGCTTTTTGATGTGTGCAGGTTGAGAAGAAGAGGAAGAATTTGTTTTATCCCCACCCTCTGAAGAGTGTTTAAGATTTGAAGTGGGATCTTTGGTTTTACCCTTATCCCCATGCTTATCTTGAGATTTTTCACCATCTTTCTTCTTATTGCCATCTTTGTCACCCCCTGTATGAACTTTTCTGTTCACCCTTGTTCTGACCCATTTGTCTGCCTTCTTTCCCAATTCTTGGGGAGAGGTCAGATCAGAGTCTACCAAGTACTGGTGCAACAAATCAGACACACAATTATTAAGAATATGCTCTCTCAGGATCAAGTTATACAGGCTGTCATAATCAGTAACTTTACTGCCATGTAACCACCCCTCCAAGGCCTTCACTGAATGGTCAATGAAATCAACCCAGTCTTGTGAAGACCCCTTTTTGGTCTCTCTGAACTTTATCCTGTATTGTTCAGTGGTTAAGCCATAACCATCCAGGAGTGCATTCTTAAGAACTGTAAAATTATTGGCATCACTTTCTTTCACAGTAAGGAGCCTATACCTACCCTTTCCACTAAATGATAGCCATAGGATAGCAGCCCACTGCCTTTGAGGGACATCCTGTACAACACAGGCCCTCTCAAGTGCAGCAAACCACTTGTTAATGTCATCCCCCTCCTTATAAGGGGGAACTATCTTGTGCAGATTCCTAGAATCATGCTCTTTTGCAGGATGACTATTGGGAATACTGCTGCTGCCACCATGGGTTTCTAAACCCAACTTCTGTCTTTCCTTCTCTACTTCTAAGGACTGTCTATCCAAATCCAGCTGTTGCTTCTTGAGCTTCAGTCTGGTTTGTTCCACTCTCAATCTATTGAGCTCCCTTTCTAACAATCTGTCATCAGGGTGGGTGGGAGGGACATTCCTTGAAACAGAAGTGTGGTGAGAATGGACAGAAGGAGACCTGTCCCTTACAGAAGTCACCCTAACAGCTTGGTTAACAGAAACATCACTTCTACTGTGGTGAGAAACAATACTTTTGCTTTGATGTGAGATAACACTATCTGTATGGTGTACCTCTTCCTCATTACCAACTATGCTAGACTGTCTAGTAATGGGCAGGCTAGGAAGTTTCTTTCCTGAATCTTTTCCTAGGGGAGTCCCTGGATCAGATTGGGAACCATTGGCTACTTTTTCAACAGATGGGGCCCTTCTGGCCTTATCTTGTTCTCTAAGCATGTTAAGCAATAATTCCAAAGAAGGATTCTTCCCTACACTCAAACCTCTTTCTACACAGAGACTCCTTGCTCCTTTCCAGCTAAGGTGGTCATATGCAAGTTTGGACAGATCAACATTTTGGCCTGTGCCAGACATTTTTAGAAAGAGTTTAAGTGATAGAAAAAGAGAAAAAACTTTTCAGAACTTTTTAGAAAGACAGAAAAAAAACTTTTTAAACTTTTAGAAAGTTTGGAAGTACTTTTCAGCACTTAGAAAAGAGTGAAAAGAGGAAATGCAAAACTTTTTAGTTATGTGTACACACACTGAACTTGTTTTGTATATTTTTCTCTTATGAAAAGTACAATGACAAGAGTGGTAAGTAGTCTCAAAGCACTTATCCCACCGCTGCACAACCAATGTAGGAGGCTGGACTGGCTTGTAGTGAGTACCTAGGGGTACTTGCACCTTGCACCAGGCCCAGTTATCCCTTATTAGTGTATAGGGTGTCTAGCAGCATAGGCTGATAGATAATGGTAGCTTAGCAGAGCAGCTTAGGCTGAACTAGGAGACGAGTGAAGCTCCTACAGTACCACTTAGTGCCATATGCACAATATCATAAGAAAACACAATACACAGATATACTAAAAATAAAGGTACTTTATTTTTATGACAATATGCCAAAAGTATCTCAGTGAGTACCCTCAGGATGAGGATAGCAAATATACACAAGATATATGTACACAATACCAAAATATGCAGTAATAGTATTAGAAAACAGTGCAAACAATGTATAGTTACAATAGGATGCAATGGGGACACATAGGGATAGGGGCAACACAAACCATATACTCCAAAAGTGGAATGCGAACCACAAATGGACCCCAAACCTATGTGACCTTGTAGAGGGTCGCTGGGACTATTAGAAAATAGTAAGGGTTAGAAAAATAGCCCACCCCAAGACCCTGAAAAGTGAGTGCAAAGTGCACTAAAGTTCCCCAAAGGACATAGAAGTCGTGATAGGGGAATTCTGCAGGAAAGACACAAACCAACAATGCAACAATGATGGATTTCCAGTCGAGGGTACCTGTGGAACAAGGGGACCAAGTCCAAAAGTCACAAGCAAGTCGGAGATGGGCAGATGCCCAGGAAATGCCAGCTGTGGGTGCAAAGGAGCTGCTATTGGACAGTAGAAGCTTAGGTTTCTGCAGGAACGACAAGGGCTAGAGACTTCCCCTTTGGAGGACGGATCCTTCACGCTGCGGAGAGTCGTGCAGAAGTGTTTTCCTTCCGAAAGACCACCAACAAGCCTTGCTAGCTGCAAATTGTGCGGTTAGTGTTTTTGGATGCTGCTGTGGCCCAGGAGAGACCAGGATGTCGCCAATTGCGTCTGGGGACAGAGGAGGCGTCGAGCAAGACAAGGAGCCCTCTCAGCAGCAGGCAGCACCCGCAGAAGTGCCAGAAACAGGCACTACAAGGATGCGTGAAACGGTGCTCACCCGAAGTTGCACAAAGGAGTCCCACGTCGCCGGAGAACAACTTAGGAGGTCGTGCAATGCAGGTTAGAGTGCCGTGGACCCAGGCTGGACTGTGCACAAAGGATGTCTGCCGGAAGTGCACGGAGCCGGAGTAGCTGCAAAAGTCGCGGTTCCCAGCAATGCAGTCTGGCGTGGGGAGGCAAGGACTTACCTCCACCAAACTTGGACTGAAGAGTCACTGGACTGTGGGAGTCACTTGGACAGAGTTGCTGGATTCAAGGGACCTCACTCGTCGTGCTGAGAGGAGACCCAAGGTACCGGTGATGCAGTTCTTTGGTGCCTGCGGTTGCAGGGGGAAGATTCCGTCGACCCACGGGAGATTTCTTCAGAGCTTCTAGTGCAGAGAGGAGGCAGACTACCCCCACAGCATGCACCACCAGGAAAACAGTTGAGAAGGCGGCAGGATCAGCGTTACAGAGTTGCAGAAGTCGTCTTCGCTACTATGTTGCAGTTTTGCAGGCTTCCAGCGCGGTCAGCAGTCGATTCCTTGGCAGACGTTGAAGAGAGAGATGCAGAGGAACTCAGATGAGCTCTTGCATTCGTTATCTAATGAATCCCAAGAGACAGAGACCCTAAATAGCCAGAAAAGAGGGTTTGGCTACCTAGGAGAGAGTATAGGCTAGCAACACCTGAAGGAGCCTATCAGAAGGAGTCTCTGACGTCACCTGATGGCACTGGCCACTCAGAGCAGTCCAGTGTGCCAGCAGCACCTCTGTTTCCAAGATGGCAGAGGTCTGGAGCACACTGGAGGAGCTCTGGGCACCTCCCAGGGGAGGTACAGGTCAGGGGAGTGGTCACTCCCCTTCCCTTTGTCCAGTTTCGCGCTAGAGCAGGGCTAAGGGGTCCCTGAACCGGTGTAGACTGGCTTATGCAGAAATGGGCACCATGTGTGCCCATGAAAGCATTTCCAGAGGCTGGGGGAGGCTACTCCTCCCCTGCCTTCACACCATTTTCCAAAGGGAGAGGGTGTAACACCCTCTCTCAGAGAAAGTCCTTTGTTCTGCCATCCTGGGCCAGGCCTGGCTGGACCCCAGGAGGGCAGAAGCCTGTCTGAGGGGTTGGCAGCAGCAGCAGCTGCAGTGAAACCCCGGGAAAGGCAGTTTGGCAGTACCAGGGTCGGTGCTACAGACCACTGGGATCATGGGATTGTGCCAACTATGCCAGGATGGTATAGAGGGGGCAATTCCATGATCACAGACATGTTAAATGGCCATATTCGGAGTTACCATTGTGAAGCTACATATAGGTAGTGACCTATATGTAGTGCACGCGTGTAATGGTGTCCCCGCACTCACAAAGTCTGGGGAATTGGCCCTGAACAATGTGGGGGCACCTTGGCTAGTGCCAGGGTGCCCTCACACTAAGTAACTTAGCACCCAACCTTTACCAGGTAAAGGTTAGACATATAGGTGACTTATAAGTTACTTAAGTGCAGTATAAAATGGCTGTGAAATAACGTGGACGTTATTTCACTCAGGCTGCAGTGGCAGGCCTGTGTAAGAATTGTCAGAGCTCCCTATGGGTGGCAAAAGAAATGCTGCAGTCCATAGGGATCTCCTGGAACCCCAATACCCTGGGTACCTCAGTACCATACACTAGGGAATTATAAGGGTGTTCCAGTAAGCCAATGTAAATTGGTAAAATTGGTCACTAGCCTGTTAGTGACAATTTGTAAAGAGAGAGCATAACCACTGAGGTTCTGGTTAGCAGAGCCTCAGTGAGACAGTTAGGCATCACACAGAGAACACATACCTATAGGTCACAAACTTATGAGCACTGGGGTCCTGACTAGCAGGGTCCCAGTGACACATAACAAACATACTGAAAACATAGGGTTTTCACTATGAGCACTGG
Source organism: Pleurodeles waltl (assembly GCF_031143425.1). Lineage (NCBI taxonomy): Eukaryota > Metazoa > Chordata > Amphibia > Caudata > Salamandridae > Pleurodeles > Pleurodeles waltl. Next base: position 538,464,639 of record NC_090446.1, on the reverse strand, counting down.
GCCCTGGCAAGCAGGATACCAGTGAGACAGTGAAAACACCCTGACATACACTCACAAACAGGCCCAAAGTGGGGGTAACAAGGCTAGAAAGAGGCTACTTTCTCACACAATCCCCCCCCCAAACGAAGGACAATAAGGCTAACCTTGGCCAGTTGAGACTTTATTGTCTAAGTGGTGATAAGTAGAGAGTAGCTCTGCAATAGACTGGTTACTCCCTTTATCATCCACTATATGGTTACTTCCATGTGGGGATGTAAACCACCCTGTTTGAAGTTTTTTAGCTAAGCAACAATGTGAAGATGTATTTTCAGAGTTTCTATCAGTAAGTTTTAGTTTAGAGCAGTGGGAATTGTCCACTGAACCTATTTGTAGTGATGGAAATGCCAGACAGGGATGCTGTCTCAGAAAAGCCATAGCTGGGCAAAAACTTTGTCCATATGGCTGGAAGAGAGAACAGGGATGCTGTTTCTCTTGGGTTGGAGCAGGGCAGGGATGCTGTCCTATCAGCTCCACACTAGGGCAGGGATGCTGTGCTAAGTGTTGTGAGACAGTGCAGAGTTTCTGCACTAAAGTTTCTCTGGGAGGGTTGGAGGGATGCTCCATGTTAACTAAAATGGTGCTCTTTTTCTCACCAATGTTAGTTATCCCACAGAGAGGTACTTCTACCTCAGGGAGTATAGCTTTGCCAGCTGATGCTTCCCTTGGAACAGGTGCCACCCCAGGAGAGGTTTCTCCCACCACAGGAATGGTATCATGAATGGCAGGGTGGTTAGGGGATACTGTGATACCCTTTTTACCTGTTGATGGAGAGGGATCCTGAGTTTTCAGGCCTTCTCTCCTTTGCTTTTTCATTTCAGTAGAAATGAGAGGGAACAATTCCTCTGGGATGCCCAGCATGGCTGCATGGGCATAGAACTCTACATCAGCCCAACCTGAGGCCTCTAGGTCATTACCTAAGAGACAGTCTACAGGTAAGCTAGGTGATACCACCACCTGCTTAGGGCCAATAACTCCACCCCAACTAAACTGAATTATAGCTAAGGGAAGGAACTTAGTGGAGTTATGGACATCGATAATTTTATACTGTTGTCCAATGATGTGTTGTTCAGGATTCACTAGGTTTTCAGTCACCAAAGTGATACTGGCACCTGTGTCCCTGTAGGCCAAGACCTCCACACCATTTATTGAAACTGTCTGCCTGTACTTATCCATTGTAAGGGGACAAGCAGCCAGTGTGGCAAGGCCAATGCCACTAGGTGTGACAGAAACTGTCTTGGGACTGACTACCCCAGTTTCTATGATGGACCCATAAGTGAACCCAACTACACCCTTAACTTGACTGTTGCCAGCAGTCCCACCACTAGTACCACTACTGCTAGGGGCACTACAGCTTGATGTATTAGTGGTGGTAGGCTCAGGGGGTTTACCTGGACAGGACTTATCCCCTGGCCTATGGCCTCTATTTTTACACACAAAGCACCAAGGCTTTTTAATGTGTGCAGGTTGAGAAGAAGAGGAAGAATTTGTTTTATCCCCACCCTCTGAAGAGTGTTTAAGATTTGAAGTGGGATCTTTGGTTTTACCCTTATCCCCATGCTTATCTTGAGATTTTTCACCATCTTTCTTCTTATTGCCATCTTTGTCACCCCCTGTATGAACTTTTCTGTTCACCCTTGTTCTGACCCATTTGTCTGCCTTCTTTCCCAATTCTTGGGGAGAGGTCAGATCAGAGTCTACCAGGTACTGGTGCAACAAATCAGACACACAATTATTAAGAATATGCTCTCTCAGGATCAAGTTATACAGGCATTTGACAAAAGAAATAGATAATCCTCTAGGGCCATGACACTTCTTTAATACGTCCTGAGTGACCTTTCTGAGCCTATAGGTTTCTACCAAGTGTATTTGAAAAGTATGGCTTAAAATAAACTGTTTGGCCCCTTTATTTTTGTAAAGTGACCTCCTAGCAGACATTTGTCTTACTTGCTAGACGTCATGGACAGTATTACAGCCACCACATTTAACCATTTAACGATCACCAGCCACCACTGGTGAGCCGAAGCGTCATGGAGCACAGAGGGAAGTGTACGGGGGAGCAATGTGTGAGCAAAGCAAACAGAGGCAGACGTGTCATTAAATGAACCGTGCTGTCTAATGCTAAAATTGATATAAATGCTACAGTTCAATAGTGGACAAGCGTGATGACTGAGGTCCTGCCACTCTTCACAATTTATATTCAAAATAGAGTCATGTGACCTAGGCCTCGCCGAGAACCTGGCTCCCGTAGGCCCTCGCTGACTTCTCGGATGTGTTCTTTAGCTCACTCGCGCTTTTACCGCCAGGCTGCTAAGGCCATTTCATCAACAGCACTCCTCACCCTGGCATTTTTGAGCCTCTACTCTGTGTTAAAAGAGAAACTTCAAGTCCCAGAATGCAGGCTGCTGTTGGCGAAAATGCAACCCAATCACTGTATGAAGGTACCGCACATAACACGGAGGCCCTTGGCAGCTATTTGGCTCACTAAAATCAAGGCACAATACTGGCCCTGGGTTTTGCACTGTGCCTGGTACACTGCAGGGAGAGACTGTGCCATGTAGCTGTGTTATTTATTCTGTCTATGGCCTAACAGGGAGAAGAGACAGAAAATCGCTAACACCATATTGAGTGTCGAGATACTGACAGCGTTGAGCAGACTGTGTGCCTATCAATTTTGATTCGTGTGCAACAAAAGATAGCCAGTACTTTGCTTGTCTGCTTTTCTTTTAATGACCCCCGATTTAATGCAACGCCATCTTGGGTAGGTAAGTTATTTAGTCATTTGTCTTTCATGTAGTGCTTTACACTGGACTACTTCAGTTTTCATATCCCTGTCAATGTCTGGATGTGTCCCAGTTTCATGTACACCACCTATAGACAGGTCCACCTGTTCACTAATATCCGTTTTTGCAGAATGGTACCTCGGGCATGAAGACGCTAAAGGAAAATTGAAACAACGCATTCACAACGCTAAGGTGTTCCCTCATGGATTAGTGAAACTCACAATAACGACTTTCCTTCTTGTACTTTTTAAACTTTTCCCTGAACTGCAATCTGCTTTGGGGTCGTACCATGATAAAAATGTGACAAGCTCTAAGACATTTCAAAGTTAGCAGTTGAACGTCTAATAGGTGTAGGCCCATTCCCATTTAGAAGTGGGTGTCGAACGGTGTCGTCGCTGGACTCCAGCTGATGGCTAATTGTCACCATTAGCCCCTCACTCACCGTGTGCTTCAGCGCCGCTTACGGGGTTCAGCCCCTCTCCTATGTGTTATGCAAACCGGCCCCGCGCATCCTGTGGAGAGAGAGGCGACGCAGAGACAACGGCCCCCCTGGACCACAGGCATAAAGCGGCCCGCCTCGCTGCAGAGCACTTCACCTCTCCCGCTAGACGGGTCTCCTCCTAGCAGCTCTCCCGGCTGGTGGGTGCCCACTCTGGAAGGTTCTTACTCTGACTGTGTTTTTCTAAAAGATAATTCTCAGGTGAGTTTTCTCTGATGGTTGTTTTTCCTTTTTGGCGCTAGAAGATTTTTTATGGTACTTAATTCCACTAAAAACATGGTTGCTCTCTTGGGACTTTATTTTGTCGAACGATGCTCGTGGGTAAAAAAAAAAAAACGTTTTTCTGCTCTCTCTCACCCCCCCCCCAACAGCGCGGTTTCTTAAAATGCTAGTGGAAGTTTCTGCAACCTTTGCTCTGTTAACTGTAAAGGATCTAGCTAGTGGACGCATTCTAGCGTCATATTTTTGTTCTATATACATTAGATTGCCCAGCCGCTGTTTTATATTGACTAACCACGTCATGATGGCTCATGCCTGCAAGATTTGTGGTGACAAGTTGACATGCAGCACGTTCTGATGCGCACATCTGATGAAACGGCTGTGGACAGTGAAGTAATTTTATTGTATAGTTAATAAAACCCATTATATAAACGCTTCAAGGTGCTGATAGCTCGTCCCATGGTACCATACAAACATTCTAAAAAATAATCTGTTACAAATAAAAATGCTGATTGCTACATTTAAATACCCTTCCGAGGTCGATATACCTACTGGTGAATTGGGGAGGAATCAAGAAGTGATCGTTAACAACGTTCCTCTACTTTTTAGAAAGTTTTCGTAGGCAGAGCTCTTAAGATACCCACCAGCCTTTAGCTTTGCATTCTGGGACTTGTAGTACTGATTTCCTAACGATATTGGACAAAAAAACGGAAAGAAAGGGGAAACGTGGACTGAACGAGACCCTCACGCCCGAACCTGAGAAACTTGAGAGCAGGTAACGCCTAACCCTTCAATCTTACTTGGTAGGAAGAGCAGAGACCATTGCATCTACCGAAAGCAGTGCCCTCCATTAGCATCCACCACCCCCTGCATCGGCCATAGTGCCACTCCTCGTTTTGAAACACCTTTCAAACCAGCAGGTCATGCAGGCTTTCGTACTACTGTTCTCAAGTTTCAACCTGCTGGGCGCAAGCAACTCATTAGAGCACCTAAGAGTCTGCGTTTTCCAGTTTTTCTCCGCCTCCTTATTTCTCCCTCAAGTCCTGCAACCACTGACACGAATTAAGCATTGTAAGTGGCTCCAGACAGCATTGGCGGGTGACTTGCGTCTTGAACGTGGGTTTCATGTGGTAGAATTTTAAAACCAACATCTCCTAAAATCCTGTGCTACACACTGAGAAGGTAAATTCAAGTTTGAGTGTGTTTGAAACACTGGTCGCCTTTGGTAACATTAGTCTTTCCCAGGCCCAGCTGCTTCAGACTGTCCGTGGTCACAGGGCTAGGGCCCTTCAGACCCTCTGTAACGATGCACTGTGGGGCTGTAGCTAGGGATTATGGGTACAGGTTCAGCACGAGCACAGCGGGCACTGTGGGAAGGGGTACTCCGTACAGAGCACGCCAGAACTGTAACAGCGGTGAAGTGGATGATGTCACGTCTGTCCCGGAGGTTTGTATTCGTCATATCGAGTCCTGTTGTGTTTTGGACCGAGCTACTTAAATGACAAACTTTGCCAAATGCACCGAGTCTAGCTCGACTGTGGTAACACACCCATGTAAGCACTGACAAACGAAGCTGCTTCCACGGGACAGAATTTTAAAACCAAGCCGGTTGGCTTCGCCAATGTATATAAACACTGGGGCGTAGCAATCTGCAATAATGAACTCGCGCCACGTTTGTTATTTTGCATTCCTGAAATACTTTGTGATGTGCTTCACGACACATCGGGTTTCACCGCCAAGTGGAAGGCCCCTACCTATAAAAGTATCTTGTTGTTGCAGGATGGAATACCTCAGGTTGGCCAAAATAACGCTCGCTGGGCGAGACGCAGTTAGAGGCTTGTTTATCATGCCAGTTAATTGAAAGGTGCAATACTGTGGCTATCCACTGGGTGGAGACTGTTGGCAATTGATAACATTTTGTACTGCATGCAAGTTACGACATTTAAAACTTCCCTTCAGATGCAGGATTTACTGAAACCCGACTATTCCAAGAAGTCTCTTTTCGTTAAAGGTATCCTGCTCACAGTTCCAGTTTGTTACAATCAGTTCTTTTCTTACAATAATTTTTTTATGCGACGGTATTTTATTGCATCAATACTATCCTGTAGTGCTAATTTATGATTATATTTGGAAAGGGTTGGTCGGAGTTACTTTGTTGGTTTTAGCAATAGAAGACGGAGAGCCAAAATCTGACATAGCTAGGAGGCGTCTATTAATTTCCAGGCCCCTGGGTGGCGGGGGGTGCGAGTGGGAGAAGAGGGTTGCGTGGTTGCAGACCAAAGCCGCTAACCTCCTTCCTCACTGGCGTAGGTTCTGGGGTGGGTGGCGCGCACAGGGTGTTACACCCCATAATAAATGTATTTTCTGATAAATAGTTGTGTACATGTGCTCTCGGTCGGGTATGGTGAGATGTCTGTCGGGTTTCTCCAGGAATTGTTACATGGACACAGACAAAATTCTCTTTTCCTCTCTGTTTTTAAGGTCTTAAAAAATGTGTTATTTCACAAGCCTCTCTCATGCATCCTCCTTGTCAAGTAAAGTATTTTAGCACTATATGCCAGCCTGATTGTCCGTAAATCTGAAGCTCACCCCCCACCAAAAAAAAAAAAAAAATCTGATCGACCAGGCTACGCTCCTAATTACGCTCCTAATCAGAGGGTGCGCCCAACTAGTCATGTTCATATTGAAGCAGTTAACTGTAATGGCAGAATCTTGCACTGAAGATTTACACCAATGTATTGTACCAAAGTATATCTATCCGGCGTGCATGCTACCGGTAATATGAAACCTGTTGAGTGAAACAACTACATACCACACGTTCATTTTTATTTTATTTTAAATAATAGTGCGCGTGTTTGGGAGGGAGGGTGGTAGCTCTCCTTCTTTATATTGTAAAACAGGTTTTGTTGACTTCTGGACTGTGAAGCCAGACTTAAACACAGCTAGGCAGAATGACACCAGATTTTGCATGCTAACACCCCAGTTTTTCCGTGTGCTGTTAGGAGTATGGTTCCATTAATTTTCCTTAACCTCTTAGCTGCCTCTTAGCTTCCCCCCCCCCTCTCCCCCCCCCTCTCCCCCCCCTCCCCAGCGCTGAGCCCTTTTTTGGCTATTTGGGGTAGTTCGCGCTTAGGCCTTCATAACTTTTTGTCCACATAAGCTAACCACGCCAAATTTGCATCCTTTTTTTCAACATCCTAGGGATTCTAATGGTACCCAGAGTTTGTGGTTTCCCCTGGAGGAGACCAAGAAAATAGCCAAAATACAGTGACAATTTCGTTTTTTCCCAAAAAATGGGGGAAAAAAGCTGCCGAAGAAGGCTTGTGGTTTTTTTCCCTGAAAATGCCATCAACAAAGGGTTTCTGGTGCTGAAATCACTATCTTCCCACCTTTCAGGAACGGGCAGACTTGAATCAGAAAACCTAATTTTTCAACACAAATTTGGCATTTTACTGGGACATACCCCATTTTTACTATTTTTGGTGCTTTCAGCCTCCTTCCAGTTAGTGACAGGAATGGGTGTGAAACCAATGCTGGATCCCGGAAAGCTAAACATTTCTGAAAACTAGACATATTTCTGAATTCAGCAAGGGGTCATTTGTGTAGATCCTACAGAAAATAACAGCTGAAATAAAAAAATATTGAAATTGAGCTGAAAACAACAGCCATTTTTCTTTATGTTTTACTCTGTAACTTTTTCCTGCGATGTCAGATTTCTAAAAGCAATATACCGTTTTGTCTGCTGGACTCTTCTGGTTGCAGGGATATAAAGGGCTTGTAGGTTCATCAAGAACCCTAGGTACTCAGAGCCAATAAATGAGCTGCACCCTGCAGTTGGTTTTCATTCCATACTGGGTATACAGCAATTCATTTGCTGAAATATGAAGAGTGAAAAATAGGTATCAAGAAAACCTTTGCATTTTCAAAATGGACTCAAGATAAGGTTTTGAGGAGCCGTGATTATTTGCACATCTCTGAATTCCGTGGTGCCCATACTAGCATGTGAATTGCAGGGCTTTTCTCAAATAGACGTCTTTTTTACACACTATCTTATAATTGGAAGGAAAAAATGTAGAGAAAGATAAGGGGCAATAACACTTGTTTTGCTATTCTATGTTCCCCCAAGTCTCCCGATAAAAATGATACCTCACTTGTGTGGGTAGGCCTAGCGCCCGCGACAGGAAATGCCCCAAAACACAACGTGGACACATCCCATTTTTTTGACAGAAAACATAGCTGTTTTTTGCAAAGTGCCAGCCTGTACATTTTGGCCTCTAGCTCAGCCGGCACCTAGGGAAACCTACCAAGCCTGTGCATTTTTGAAAACTAGAGACCTAGGGGAATCCAAGATGGGGTGACTTGTGGGGCTCTGACCAGGTTCTGTTACCCAGAATCCTTTGCAAACCTCAAAGTGGCTAAAAAAACACATTTTCCTCACATTTCGGTGACCGAAAGTTCTGGAATCTGAGAGGAGCCACAAATTTCCTTCCACCCACCGTTCCCCCAAGTCTCCCGATAAAAACTGATACGTCACTTGTGTGGGTAGGCCTAGCGCCCGCATCAGGAAATGCCCCAAAATACAACGTGGACACATCAATTTTTTTCATAGAGAACAGTGCCTACTCTGTATTTTGGCCTCTAGCTCAGCCAGCACCTGGGGAAACCTATCAAACCAGCGCATTTTTTTGAAAACTAGAAACCAAGGGGAATCCAAGATGAGGTGACTTGTGGGGCTCTGACCAGGTTCTGTTACCCAGAATCCTTTGCAAACCTCAAAATGTGGCTAAAATAACACATTTTCCTCATATTTCGGTGACAGAAAGTTCTGGAATCTGAGAGGAGCCACAAATTTCCTTCCACCCAGCGTTCCCCCAAGTCTTCCGATTAAAAATTATACCTCACTTGTGTGGGTAGGCCTGGTGCCCGCGACAGGAATAGATCCCACAACGGTCAATGTTGGTCCTTACATGAGGCAGCTGTTGACCCTGGGGTGATCCATTCCTGATGCAGGCACTAGGTGTAGGCATTCAAGTGGGGTAGTGTTTTTATCAGGACAGGTGAGGAGTCACTGGGTGGTAGGAATTTTGTGGATCCCAGCATATTCCTGTAGTTTGTGTGACAGAAATGCAAGAAAAATAGAGTTTTTATTCAACATTTCAGCTTTGCAGGGTTTTCTGGGTAAGAAAACTTTGGGGGAATCCACACAAGTCACACCTCTGTGGACTCCCCCGAATGTCTAGTTTCCAGAAATGTTTGGGTTTAGTGTGCTTCTCTATATGGCCGCCGAACCCAGGACCAAAAACACAGGTGCCTGCCTTACAAAACCAGTTTGTTTTGCCATAGATAATTTTGATGTCTCCACAATATGATTTGGGTGGTGGAATTTGGGGCTGAACTAAATTGGGGAGCTCCCAAGAGAGCACTCTCTCTGCTTGCCGCCGCATTCACCTGCTCTCTGGGTTGGGCTAACCCACTATTACCCAGTTGCACAAACAGCTTGCGAAGGGACAGCAGGACTGTCCTCATCACCTCCCTCATAATGTACTGGAAGAGGAGTTATCGAATGGGACTCCTCCGACTGAAAAATCACTCCGAGTCTGCGCCATTGTCCTATCCCTCAGATGCTGTCTCAGTATCTGATGTCTCAGTCTCTGATCCTATGTCAGAGCGGTCCTCTATAACCCGAGTGCAGGCAGCAGTCATCCATCAAGATGCCATCTCTACTATTGGCTAAATTGTTGCTCTAAAACACTAGCCTACGTAGACAGTCACAAAATCGATGGTGTGTGTGAGATACGTGCAACAGTAGAGGCCACCTTACCTGCGCTTCTTCCCTCAATCAGCACGTTCTTTCAAGACACTCAAAAAACACCTTGTCACATACCATTCGTCAGTCTTTAGCACCTCCTGCGCCCAGTCCAACAATCATTATTGGTGCTCCCACTCCCTCCTCCTCGGATTCCCTCATTACCACCCAGCAAAAGTGCCCTTCATCTCTCCATAGCCGCCCTCCACCCCGCACATACATTTCATTGGTATTATAGCGCAGGTAATGGCTGACTTTACTAATGTACTCAGCTATTTACATAAAATACAGATTTGCTCTTTGCAGTAGGCATATAAACCTTCTGCACTTCTTTATGGCACTAAAACTGCCACTAGACAAGTCTGACCCTTTTCCCCCCAGGGAAACCACACACATATTGATTGACAAAAGTGATATATATATGACAGCCAACCACCTGAAACTCAACTCAAGCAAAACCAAAATAATCCTCTTTGGCCCACACAAAAACACCTGGGACCCCTCATGGTGGCCCACCACGCTAGGCCCTGCACCCACCCCCGCCAACCACGCACGCAACCTCAGCATCATCCTAGACTCCTCCCTCTCGATGACCCAAAAAATCAACGCTCTCACCTCTTCATGCTTCAACACACTCCGTATACTGAAAAAAACATTCAAATGGATCCCCACAGAGACCAGAAAAACTGTCACTCACGCACTCATCAGCAGCAGACTTGATTACGGAAACGCCCTCTACGCCGGCACCACTCTAAAACTCAAGCGCAAACTACACGCATCCAGAACTCAGCAGCACGACTCATCCTCGACCTCCCCCGACACGAACACATCTCTCCACACCTCAAATCCCTCCACTGGCTCCCCATTGACAAAAGGATCACCTTCAAGATCCTCATCCTCGCACACAAATCACTCCACAACACAGGCCCTGCCTACCTCAACGAGAGTCACCTTCCACACCCCCACACGAAACCTCCGCTCAGCTGACCTCTCTCTCGCTTCTGTTCCCCGCATCAAACACACCACCACCGGGGGCAGATCCTTCTCCTACCTTGCACCCAAAACCTGGAACGCCCTCCCAACCCACCTTCGCAAGACCCAAAACCTACTTCTTTTCAGGAAGGGCCTCAAAACCTGGCTTTTCGAACAGTGATCCTCCCAGCCCCTTTCCCTCCCCCTGCACCCCCCCCAGCGCCTTGAGACCCTCACGGGTGAGTAGCGCGCTCTATAAATCTCTTTGATTGATTGATTGATTGATCTATATAGCGCTCTCTCTCTCTCTCTCTCTCTGTATATATATATGTATATATATATATATATATCTCTACATAGATATAGATATATAGATCTATTTTTTTTTAGTTGTTGTATGGTTTCCTTGGGGGCCAAAATGGGGTGTGGGGATTGGGGGCGAGGGGGCGGCCCATTTTCCGACGGGGGGGGGGGCGATTCCCCACCCCCCCTCTCCAAGTGAAATCCCTGGCGTCTAGTGGTGTTTCCTGGCCCCTGATCGCAGCACAGCTGCGACCGGGGGCCAGGAAACACTTTCAGGAAGGCCTCGTAAGAAAGGGGACACTCTCCCCTTTCTTACGAGGCCTTCCCGAACGTGTGGAAGGCCGTTTTCCCCATTGAAGCAGTAAGCGGCCGCAAGGCTGCTTTCTGCTTCGATGGGGAAAACAACTTTGTAACGTCAGCTTGCCTTGCGGCGCGCTGACGTCACAAAGGGGCGGGGGGAGACACGGAAGCTTCCGCACCCGAGGATTTATTAACACCCTCCCTGGTGTCGGCCACTGGTCGTGACCCGCACCAGGGAGGTAGTGCGGGCATCGGCCAGTGGCCAACGCCCGCATTGAAGGGGTTAAAGACAACCAAGATCCCAGTATTTATGTGGAGTTGTTCTTGAGAGGGGGCAATACATAACATCATTGCACAATGACGTTTCAATTACAAAGTGCAACTGGATACAGTGCTGCTTGTTCTGCTGAGGTTAAATTATAGATGGTTTACCTTATCAGAGTACACGTTATAGGTTATTATACTCTCAATATGAGAATAATGCAGTCCTGGAGGAGTTGCCCACTAGTGTGTGCCACCCCTCTTCAAGTGCTAGGGCCTCCAGCGAAATCCAACATTTAATCAACGTCCACCTGCCACCTACTGTTCTATCACATGCAAAAGCAGTTACAAAAAAATCAAACTACATAATATGTTTATCTAAAAAATCACAAGATTGATATTTGGGTGACTCACTGATATCTTTGCAAACATTTTTTTCCCAGAACTGGACAGAAATAGAAAACCAGACCAGCCTGTGTGAGAGAATAACATTAACTACCCCTTCCTGGCACTAAAAATCAAGCTAGTACAAAACCTAAGTTTTATCTGTAGTATAAGGATTTTTCATGCTTCTAGTATTACTAGTCTTTATTTTTGTTCTCAATAATGTATTATAATTGAATTTCAGGTTGATCTTGGCAATAGTTATTTTGTTGTGGGATTGGATTAGTGCAGAATCCTGCATATGCACTTTGAGCTTCTCAGAAAGTGGATTATCTTGAGGAAAGTGGATTTTCAGGAAGTTACACTATGTCCTATTTAATATTTAGTGAAGCATAACTGTGATTAGTCACCATGAGAGACTGCTGTTCACAAAAGATGAACATCAGTTCCACCATTGCATTATATCTATTGAAGTACCCTTTCCACTTCTTGGGAATGTTATTTAACGTAAACACTTGCAGAAAAATCAGCCTATTTCCAACACAGACTTTTTTATTCTGGCGCTTAAGTCTACAGAGTGACCATGATTGCTTAAAAAAAAAAAGTTGCAGGTGTTCGTTATAGTTGCCCGTTTTCTTTTTTTCTAATTTTCACTGATTTAAGCAACGTGTCTTCTGTAAGAACAGTTGAGTTCTTGATGTTTTTCAAATGTATTGAAAAGTGCTGAAGTGGATTCTTGGTTTGTACCAATTTTCAAGGTATTTGTACTTGACTATTGGTCTCTGTCTGTAGGTTCAGCGATAAATTAAGCCATGAACCAAACAGTTATTGAGACACAACGCATCCTGGAAGGCCTGGTGTCCATGATGTCTTGTAGGCTGCAGGAGGTGCATCTTGAAGACCATTATCAAGTTGTGGAAGAACTTGGTTCTGGGACCTTTGGGTCTGTGTTGATGGCAAAAGATAAAGCAACAGGTAAAGAGGTGGAAAGGAGGTTCTTAAAATACCTACTCCCGAACAACCCCTGAAGAATTAGATTTTGGATTGTAATTAGAAATTAGATTGTAAAGCAGAGCTGTTCTTTCTTTGCACACTGAAGGATAATGCAGTGGACGCTTTTTGATCTGGGTCTTCCTGAGTATATACACATAGATTTCATGTCTCTTGATTATCAAACTTGTTAGATAACAATTGCTCTTATAAGAAAAGATCAATTTAACTTTTGGATACTCATTTAGTTGAATGAAACAGAGATATTGGTTGAAGAAAATGTCAGCCTTGTTAATTTGCAGTAGCATATAAAATAAATACACCTTAATGGAACGATTTTGAGTGATTTGCTACAAAGATGAATCTGGTGTGGTCCACTGACTCAGACCAGAACTTGTTATCATGCATTTTCCCTTCAGTCCAAACAGGTGTTGTGCAAACCCGTATGTCAAACCTCTAATGTTAAGCTAGGGCAGGAGTTATGGAACATTTACTCTGAGGTCCTTCAAAAGAGGTTGACATGAGAAATGCAAGAAGACAAACTATACATTTTACACCCATATTTCTTACAGAGAAGATTGCGGCATTGAAGTTTTTAAAGAAGAGCCAAACTTCGTTGGAGAGTTTTCTGGTGGAGCACTACACATCTTTCTTTCTCTCGTCACACCCCAACATCATCGGCTCCTATGGAGTTGCTTTCCAGACTATGGACTACTACGTTTTTGTCCAAGAGTGGTCTCCTGTTGGGGATCTGTTCGACATGATCGAGGATCGGGTATGTGTGCTTTTTATTTTGGATGTATGAGCAGAAGTGTACAGTGAGTAATTAGTAATGCACCACAGTGTGGATCATAGGTCTATCTAACTTGCAACAGTTGGCACACTGGGGTGTTTAGACCTGATTGGTGGCTTCTCTGTGCTATACCTTCTTTTTTGGCATCCATAGCCTTTGCATTTCTGTACCTGAGGAAAAATGCTGAGGTTCTGCCAGTGGTAAGCTTCACTGCTGTGAGATATTCAATCCTGAACAAAAATTACAGTTTTGTTGGTGTCCCATATTTTAAACACATCTGCACCCATATGGGAATATAAAAAAAGTTTTCAGTTTGGTTTCAAGAATCCATCATGAGACCGATTTGAGTAGAACTGATAATGCAGTGAGGTACAGGTGGACTGTGAGGGGCAAGAGGCAGTAAGAAAGGAGAATTCCAAGGGCGGAAGAGCAAGAAAGGCTAGCTCGTCACTTTGAATAGGATGGTAATACACCAATATTCCAAATAACAGCCATCAAATAGCTCAGTGTATCTCATGTGCACTCTAATATATCTGCAATGGTGGTTTGAACTTTTGAAGAAAGGGTAGAGTGCCTGGTTGGACATTCGGTGGAACCCTCTGAGCATCGTATAGAGAAGCATTTTCATGGTATAATTTGTATTCACTTCACAATATCTTGTCCATTGGCTAATGGTCCACCACAACTATGTATGGATAAAGATTTTGATATTTCTATAGCCTCAGTTCTGGAATGTAGAGCTGGGGAGCAATAACAAAGATCTTTCTAGAAAATTGCAGAGTCGTTCCTGATTATAGATGAATGCTCAACAGCATTAATAATGGTGTTTATGAAGGGAGGAGTGTGTCAAGATTAGAACACAAATGCAAAGGAAACTGTTCACCATACCATGTCTGATGTCTGAGTGTGAACTAGTCTTGTGTAAGATGTGCACTGACCTGCGCAGTGCTGTTTACAGAAAGGTAGTGATCTATGCGTTCTGTCAAAGTTTATTTAATTTGTTTTAATTCTGGCTTTCAGGTTGGAATTCCAGAAGTAAAAGCCAAACGTTGTGCTGTGCAGATTGCCAGTGCTTTGGACTTCATGGATAGCAAAGGACTGGTGCACTGTGATGTGAAACCTGAAAACGTCCTCCTGTTTGATGAAGACTGCCACTGTGTCAAAGTGAATGACTTTGGTCTTACTTGCTTGAAGGGCACACCTATCCGAGCCAGGTCTGGCACCTCGTCCTATATGTCCCCTGAACTCTGCCGCCCTAGAGAGGGCGACACCTTGCACGCAGTCTCCAGTCTGGATGCGTGGGCCTTTGGAGTGCTCCTGTTCTGTGTGATCTCTGGATACTTTCCCTGGGAGGAGGCTGTACCAGAGGACAGCGGCTTCAATTCATTTGTTGACTGGGTGGACAGCAGTGTTGCGGGACCACCTCCTATGTGGGAAGGGTTCACCACTGAAGCTCTTCATATGTTTAGGCAGCTCTTGGCTCTCAATCCCAATGAAAGGATCAATGCTCTGGAGATCATGAAGTTTGTAGACTTTCCTTGGAAGGCAGAGAATCACACTGACTGTGGTATGGAAGGACTCCAAGCGGTTCTGAAGAAGCCAAATTATGACTCTCGTAGTGATGGTGCCATGTCATCATACAGTGATTGCGTCCTGAGTGATGTAGACACCAGCAGTTGCATCAGTGGAACTTTATCGATGTCGTCTCGTTCTCTATACTTTGAGGAAAGAAATAACTCAAACAGCATTAACTTCACTCTTTCCTAAAGTCAAGATCTACTCTATGGATATTTTACGAGTTTTAGGGGTTTAAAGGGACTAGAAATAGAAATTATTACACTTGGAAATGTAAGAGTCAATACTTTGACAGCAACTCAAAATGACAGGTCAATGTGAGAACCTTGAGTCCTGGAGGGGTGTAATATCCAATGCCGAGTCCACCATCATTTGTGTGATTTGAAACTCGCGTTCTCTGACCACTGCCATCATCATACAGCTGACCTACCGGACTATGTCCCATAAGCAACATGTGGGTGGTGGGTCATATGGTATGGGTGCCCATAAGGGTATCGAGTCAGTATGGGAGCAGCTTTATTGGTCCACAATGCACTGCTCTCCTAGGTTCTGTTCTGAGCCAGTCAAATGGTTACTGGAACTATGCTTTCTTCGGATGGAGAGTGTTCATGTTGACAAACGTGTCAGCCTCTAACCTGGATTTATTGGGCAATGTGAGGCTAGTCTATGGAGAAATCATGCTTCTAGGGTCTAGAGAACAAAACAAATGGTCGCTTATGCAGGGGTAAGCAAGCAATGGGAAGAAACATGTAAATATCAATATTATGAAGTCAGGCTCTTTACAATGTTGCCACCGGGACTGCGAAAGGAAATAACCACATGCACTGATGTGGGAAAGTTATGGTCTGAGAAATTCCATGTTTTTCCCAGTGGTAACTTTAATTCATAGTTTTTTGAAAGTCCAGTTCCTTTGGTCTGACCAGGAAGTCTTTTGTCGAGTTAGTTGCCACACAGATAAATTACAACATTGTTTTCTGTCAGTTTGCAATAGTATTGTATGCACAGGCTTTTCAAGTCGTATAATTCAAGCCTAGAGCAATGGCTGTGCATCCTTCCTTCCCTTCTGGAACATTGTAGGCCACCGAAGCCCTAACCACCAAGGTGATTTGAAGGACAATTGGATAAAGGCCAAAACCTAAAAATAAGGCAGTTACAGAACCCTCTTGAGAGACCCTGAACAGTCCTGGGTATGTGTCAAAGTGTATTGTTTAACAGATCCAGCAAAACAACATAGAGAAGGAAATTTTAAAGTCACTGCCAAGAAACTGTGGAGTAGGAGGGTTCCAGTTCACATGTAAAGGAGGGCCTATCCATCAAGGATTCTACCTCAATTGAGCCATCAACACCTAGGCATGCACCAACACACACTGAGAAACAATAGGACAACTCAAACAGCTACTTCTAAAAATACTGACAACATGCCCCCTTTTCAAAGCCCTAGATGCACAACCTTGCTAGCTGTTCACGTGCTGCTCATTAAATGCAAGGGGTGTGCCTGACCTGCCCTAGAGTGGACAGGCAGACGCAGTTACTCATTTGATTGAATCCACAAGTCGGATACACAACATGAAGATACGTCCTCACACAGCCACTGCTGTAACTACATTCAGCAGGAATGTCTTTCAGGGTTTCCTCTCCACGAAGAGCACGAGCAGATATCATTACACTTGCCCTAGTCACACTTGAAAACAAAATGTAACTGTGAATCCATATCAGCTATGTCCAGGACTGCATTATGATCATCTCCCCGCAGAATTAAAGTAGACTCCCATGGCAGATAAGACATCTGCCCATAAAATCTGTCAACTTCTTTTCAATGGCTGATGCCTTCTCAGAAACTGACACGAAATATCAGTGGCGTGGGAGGGCTTTAGAATATTGCATAGCGCATCTGCTTTCGGTGTATGTACCTGTGCATCACCATCAAGCGACCACGGAGCTGTTCGTTTTTTTTTTTTGTCTACAACCAGAAAGGCAACATTAGATTTCACATTCATAATGTATGTGATGCCTCGATGCATCAGGGGCTTCCCAGCATGATTCCAGAGTATAGAGGACATACATACTCTGGCACAAAAACTGGCAATACTGTGTTCAGTAGGAGAGCACAAGAAGGCCCATTCACACCACCACAACAGCAGCAGGAGGCTAGGGACATATCTAGCTCCTTGAAACCTTGCTATATAATGTGTGACTGAGGTTGCCACCTGAAGGCATTTTTGCACCCTGGAGTGTTGCACCGTGAAAGTTAAACTGACACCCTCCCACTGCACTACATGCAGTTGATTGCTCCTAGACATGTGCAGAACCAAGTCCAGTTCTTTCTGTCCTTGATGATAAATTATATCAGGAGAGGGAAGCACCACCACACTTCACCCAATGACAGAAGAGCAACTGCAGCAACGCCACAGCCAAGAAGTATCTACCTTATGGATCAATAAAAACCACTTGTTACGTACAGGTAAGGAGCTCCAGTACATCTTTGATATTTTGCAGAAGGGGAAAGGAGAGAACACCAATGGCTGCCGGCTGTTCAGATCTGATGGAGAGTACTCCTGCCCAACAAAAATATCTACTCTCCAGGGCCCCAGGAACCCTTAGTGCACAACATCATCCATTGTACTACATCGCCTTACAGTACACAGAAAAGGATGGAAATTCGTACAAATTGTTCCATCCCTTTGCAAGTACATCTGTCTTGTTCTCTTGAGTTCTTGCCTATAAAGCTGGGACCTTGGATCTAGCTCTGACACGGTCGCCCATTCTTATTGCACCCTAAGGGGTTTGGGATAATTTTGTATTACGTACCATAACGTGGCACATTCCTTGGCAGTTTATTTTGCTATTTTATTTTAATACATTAATACTGTCTGGGGAGAGCCTAATTGGGACCCCCTTGAATATGACAACGAGGATCTGAAAGTTGATCTGTTTACCTTTGCAAAGAAGTCTTCTTTTTTTTTTTTTTTTTTTTTAAATAACGTGAACGGTTTGAGTTATGAGTTTTTTTCTTTTTTTAATTGAAATCTGCCAGTTACTCTTGGGGTTCTGTGCTTGTTACACTTCTGAGATAGAAGTGCTGAACTCCATGAACGACCTTGCACAAAACGTGTCGTCCTTGAACGTTTCGCTCCTTGGAGGTGCCCTGTGTCACCTTGGCCACATACGGGATATTGTTTTTATATACTAAGACAGACCTAGAGGGTACTGATGATTGGTAACACGTAATCTTCTTTTACAGGCCATTACAGGAGTCGTGCATGAAAAGGCTAAGTGGCATCATGCAAACCACCAACGTCCACGATTATAAGGAAAGGTGGCCGCACTTACTGGGATGTCGCAAATGTTCAAAAACTAAGAACAAGATTCAAAATGTGCAGGATCATTGAAGGACAGTGTTGAATCAGCAGACTACCACCATGGCCGATACTTTACCAGGGTAGAGGACAAGTAATACAGACTTGTGAAAAAATACCAGAGATTTTGCATAATGTGAGATACATGCAGAGGTCCTGTAGCACAAATCTACTGATGAACAGTGTGCAGTGGACACAGCAAGCAACTAAACTGAAAGAATCGGATCATTTGTTTTTGTCCCATTGTTCGCACCATTTCACACTCCATTCCACATCTTTCTACCTTCTTGTCTTTAGTTGTGACCTTACCATGTTTATTCATATATTTCTGTTTCATTTTAAATATATTCTGACTGTGAAGTACACGTGTTTGATGAGTCTTTTTGTACCCAAACTCTAAAAGTGCTTCTGTACAATTTGGGGTTTTTGTAAAGTGCAGCAAATCCAGCTTGCAGTGTCCTCAGACCACCTTTGAGTGATGGCCTTTGTTGGAGTGACAGGCTTCAAGATGGAACTTCTGCAGACAATCATCCGACATGGAGGGGGAGTATCTGTTGATTCCCAAAGTCAAACATGTCCAAAGAAATGATGGCAAACACTTGTAAGCAACCACAGTAATGAAAGCCAAGTCTCTGTGGACCTGGCACGCCTGCCCGAGAAGAAGGATTCCAATCACGAGCTACATATCACCACCACCCCCACTCCTTTCACAGGAGCAACTAGAGACCTAACCAGTGAATAGAAGTCGTTGAGAACCTGTGATCGCTACAGATGCGTGATTGCGAGTGAAGACTTGCTGATCACTGATTCCTATTTGCTTGGGGCCTCTTGCATCTAAGTCACCTTAATTGACTGCTCATGCTCTAGCTCAAATCAGGTCTCTTTGATCCTGCGAGGTGCACGTAAGACTGACCTTGGGACTGTGGCACTGAAATACTATTGACTTTAAGAATAGAGTCATAGTTTACTCTTGCGACTTGGACTGCTAATGGGGCTTACCCTGGATGTTGCCTATAGTGAATGGGAAATAACCACTTTCACCGACTTGAGGAAGAAGTGGGACTGGGAGCCACCAATGAAACACTAGAGCCCTGACCTCAAGGGGGATTGTGTAGTTGTTGGTGAATGCCGTGTTTCTCCTTTCTGCAGGTAGGGCATGGAACCTTGGACTGCTCAGACCACGCATACTCTGAGAGTTAAGTGCAGAAGGGGTACTTGGCTCAATTGCTCAGAAGCCATAGTAAATTGGGTACTGGGACATCAGGAGTAAAGTGCCTCAACACCAAGAGTAACCTCCTGCTTGCCCCATGCCCTCTGAAAGGGGTTCTGACAGTCCCCAGTAACAGCTTTCCATTTTTGATCAACACACTCATTCGTCCTATGTGAGCTTGTCATTTTCTGAAAATACACTTGTTTCAAATGACAGTTTATTTTTAGTAAATAAATAACGTATTCGCATCGGCCTGCTTTTTCCATAGAAAAACATTATTTTGTCCCTAAATACTTGCTCATCTTATTAAAAAAACAAAAAAAAAACTGTTATTTTGATTAAAAAAATATCAGTTTGTAATTGAATTTAACCGAATTAATGCATGGTTTGTAACTCTCGCAAGACGTACTCTGTTTACTGTGGCAGGCTTTGAGAGAGTGGAAAAAGCAAAAAATGCAGTATATCAACACTAAATTGAGAACGGCAAATACATTTTCCACTCCCGTTAACATCATTAGGCATGTGAATACCAAGAAAAAGGCAGCAGCAATTTGATGCTTGCCTCATTACTTGTGTTTTACTAAAAAACGTATTAACAGTTTGCATATTCTCTGCTGGACTGTTTTCGGTCAGCTGAATCTGTCCAAGAAGGAAAGCTTCCACTGTGCCAGAATCATTTCACGCACGAGGGCAGCAGAGAGTGACTGCAACAGGCTCCCAAAGTGGCCCTGTCACTATATGCCACTTATTTTGCCATTGGAACCAGCATCCTTTCCAGGAACACGGGTTGCAATACTGGCACACTGCAAATGTAGAGAAGGGTCTCTGTCATTAGCAAGCCTCAATTTTTGCATTTGGAGACGGTTGCAACGGTTCAAAAGTGGGATATTGTATAATTGTTGAGGTAGGATTTCTGAAAATCCCTGAAACCTGCCCCTTTGCACTGTGCCAGATTGGCGCAGAAAGCACCGTGATGTGATCTGGCCAATGACATTTGGCCTTGTGTCACTAACTACCGGCCTCTCACTTCTTAATGAAGTAAGCTCCAGCCTATGACTTCCTGAAACTGCACTCGTTTGTCAACAAATATATTTTTAACAGATCCACTATTTTGGTTCAAAATTTTAGCTTTTATTTAATACTGCCCAAATGGGCAGATATTGCCATGCATTCCTGCGCACTGCCTTTTGCGCCATGGTCCTTCCTCGCAACCTACCCATTACCAGGAACAGCTTTATATGCCGTGGTACAGCCTCATGGGGCCTTATTCAACTTTAAGGGCCATATGTACGAACACATTTTCCCATTGAAACAGAATGGGAAAAAGCCTTTGCTACATCTGGCCCTAAATGACCAGATTCAGTGTTGTGATTCCATATGCCACAATGATTTGAAAGGGATGGTTTTATCATGTCACTCATACTAAGCATAAGCCAAATAATTCTATGCCACATACAACCGCCGTTACCATCATTTGACAAGTAATGTCATCATATACCAGGTGATGCCCCAATATGGCAACATATGCTACCCAGTGCTAGCCAGGAGCCCTACCTCATGCTAGCCACATTTACACAAATAAGCAGGGACACTGGAATTATGCAGCAAGAGAGGGCCCACCGCAGGGTTGAGTAAATTATTCAGCAAGAAAAGGTAAACATGAGGCATAATGCGCCACATTTTGCAATAGTAATAGTTCATTATGTCATCGTTTTTACATTTGTTAATGTTATCTGGGCATTGGCTGCACCTCATTAGCACCAGTTTAACACCCAAATGTAGCAATAGGCAACCTAATGGCGGCCAGTCAACCTTTACAAAGTGCCTTCCATTGGGGGCAACACTCGTTGCTGCATTTTTAGGAACTTTTGAAACTCTAGAACTAGAAACAATTCTTTTGTTAAAATGTGCAAATTAAGCGGCAGATGATGGATTATGTGGTAATGCAGCAAATCCATTTTTAAACAAAACTTGCTGCAGCTGCACAATTACATAATTCCAGTGGCCCTAAATATATGCAAACCATACAAGTACATGTAGAAGGGCACACAAACATTCACAGACTGTAGAAGTGGGGAAGGTCCATCTATTTGAAAGATTGATGGAAAAAAGAAATACTAGTAAAAGTAAACACAAAATAAATATTTGAAAACGCCATTTTGGGTTTATTTTTATATTGTATAATAGTGATACTAAACAAATAAGGCATTTTGAGCAGTTGCAATTTTATGCAATAAAAACAGAACATGTACACTAATAGACATGGCGGAAGTTGGACAGAAGCAATGGAAGTTCACCAGAACATTCAGTGAGGGATCAAAGCGGAGAGGAGGAGGAAGGAGGAGGTGGGAGAGTGGAGGAGAGAGGGAGGGAGGAGGAGGGGCAGTTGGGCTGTGTGGACATTCAGCAGCTCGTGGCTTGCCCTGCCTGAAGCATACTTGGCCCGAAAAACTCCTCTCCTAAAGAATTCCCTGGACTTGAGGGCAGCAGCAGTCCTGACAAAGAAAGAACAAGAGGGGCCAAGTTCCAGGTGCCACTTCCACTATCCATACAGGCAAGGCAACCTACTCAATTGAGGCGGCCGCCTGCACCAATGTACTTTCATGGAACAATACTGGTACCAGCGAACGGGCTCAGGTTCAGTCTTTGGCTCAGTTTTTGAGTGAATTTGACCTAATCAGCCTTCAGGAAACATGGTGAACGGACGAGTATCCGCTTGCAGCCTATTTGGAATTTTAAAATCCTGCTGAGAAAATCAAGAAAAATGGACATCCAAAAGGAGGCCTATCTATTTACATCTCTTCCTCCAAAATCTTAAATGTCAGTCAAGACCAAACGCATGCAGGCAATCTTGATCACTAATTGTAAATCAGGAACATGACAACCTCACTTATAAAAATAAACATTTATATAAAAATCCTAAAGCAACCATGAAACAAAAATTGATTCAAGCAGCAGAGAACATATTACTAGAGATACAAGCCACTCAGTGGGAAACTCTGTGGATTATCATGGGTGATTTTAACTTAACTGTCACAATCAATCACAATAAAAGTTTCAGAAAATGGGCCTTGGGGATGATGTTTGGGATCACAGTGCAGGTATCCCACCTCATAAATATTAATTAAAGTTATAACATCCAAGTGCATGTCAAGTAGGCTTTGGGTCTGAGAGCCCTAAATGGCCGAAGCCCAACAGATACCACAATGGGAGCAAAGCATAAAATGAAGGACTTGGAGTGAGCCCTAGATTACACTTTAATTTCAGTCTCTAAATTCTAAGAACTGCAAAGCTTTCCTTTTGAGATCAGAAGCAAAATCAATCATCACCCTCAGATTAAAAAAAATAAAGAAAACTAACAGGGGCATGATCAGTGTGGAACATCTTGGGGGGGGGGGGGCGAGGATCTGGGCAGTCTCTGGCAATTCGTAAGATGGAACAACTTCTCCATGGAAAACTTTAAGAAATGTAAAATAAGCCTTCCAACTTTCCAAAGGGCTGAAACTGACCCCATTGTGGAATGGGAGACAACACAGTTAGCAATGAAAAAAACAGCTAGGTCAATAACCCTTAAAGGACAAATGCTCAAGGCCCAGGCAAAAATAACTGGTTTAATCAGAGGCTCGGGTCCGTTATTCTCAGAAGGGATGCATGACAGAGAAATTTCCCTCACTAAAGGGGGTTAGACAGGGATGTGTCCTTGCCCCTTTTCTTTTTCTCTTGTATATAAACGGCCTAGAGAAATTTATTTGCGAATCAGGGAAGGATTCTCCAGTCATCAATAATTCTCCAATCCCTGTACTTCTGTATGCGGACGATGCTGTACTCATCTCAAGGACAGCAAATGGCCTCCAGATTTTATTAAATGCCTTTCATACTTTTATGGGGAACCTTGGTCTCAAAATAAATAGAACTAAGTCATTTGTGATGAAGACCGGACCCAAATTAGCAAAAACGAAAAAATTTGTTTTAGACAGGCATGAGATACTCAAGGTCCCACATTTTACGTATCTGGGGGTTCCTATTGATATAGATTTTAATTGGAAATTTTTAGTTAATATACGCTCAATACAATTCCAAAAAGCCATTGAAGCAGTTTTTAGGTTTGCGAAAAGACTCCGACATAAACCTGTTAAGGAAATGGTGACTGTCTTCTCCTCTAAGTGTTTTTCTATTGCGACATTTGGAGCCGGGGTCTGGGGGTATGCAGAATGTACAGGACTTCAGACTATAGAAAATAAATTTTTAAGAAGGTTATTAGCAGTCCCTCAATCTACTCCAGTAAAGTTGTGTCACAAAGAGGTAGGCTTGAGATACATATCTAGCTACATAAAACTTCAACCTGTAATATTGTGGGTTAAAATCTGGACTAAGCCAGAAGCGCATTTATGTAGAAAGGTGATACAGGATTGTCTCCTCTTTTCACGATCTCTGGATATACCCTGGCTAAATTATGTTTATCTCTCCCTCCTATCACTAGGATTAGGGGATTTTTTTCTAAAACCAGACACCCTAACAAGACAGGACATTAAGAAGGTTAAAGATACATTCTGGCAGAAAAATCAGGCCATGGAGTCAGCATCTGGTGTAATGAGATTATGGTCGAGGTATGAGACACAGCAATTTAAACAAAGCTGTATCTGACCATTATTAATCATGAGCGACCAAGGTTTTTACTCACGAGGCTACGTTTAAATATTCTACATTACTTGGTAGCATTTCCAGTATGTGGAACCTGGTTTAAGAACCTCCCTCCTTGTCGCTGCAATGGAAAGACACCCTAGAATACATTACATTTTATGCTTTTTTGCACTTTATATGTTGTCCCAAGAAAAAGGTTTTTACGTCCGTTATTTTTGTGTAATAATATTAGAACTAGCCAGCTTGCTTATTCCCATTTACACGATCTGGGAAATATGGACACAATTCCGGCTGTGTTAAATTTCATACATGCTGCTCATGGTATTCGGAAAATGTATTAATAACGTTTTTTGAAATTTTAATGACTGAGAAATTTGTATGTTTTATTTATTTGATGTCTTTTATGGTCTTTCTATACCGAATAAAGTAAATGAATGAAATGAACTGGTTTAATCCTGCCTTATGACAACAGAGGCTGAAAATAAACAAGAAGCTGCAAGCTCAGTCAGATGGGGTTCACCTTAAGCAAATCCAGGAGGTAAGAGCAGCATATAAGACGGCTGTATGGGAGGCCAAACAGGTATGCAGGGACCACGAGACGCTTAAAACTGTGGAGGCCTGAAAGGCTAAAAACAGCAAACTGCTCTGGTCAATTAAAACCAGCTGGAGCAAGGGCCAACTTGAGCATTAGGCAATACAATAACAGAAGAAAAATGAGTACAGCATGTTTCAGCATTCTATTGGAAATCAACTAAAAGTGTCCCACGACGGGCAGTCCTAGCAGAACTGCAGACCTAATTCTTGCTCAAGACTCCATTGAGGGAAGCATTTTGGCCAGTAGAAGTAGCAGGCCACTGGGCCCAACAGCCTGCTTGCAGCACTATTTACAAACAACTCAGTGTACCTGGGAAGATTATACAGCACCTGCTTATCACAAAATAGAGTTCCTGACTTTTGGAAATGGGCAATTATTCACCTCATTTACAAGAAAGGTTATTAATCTAACCCGGGCAGTTATTCTATGATTACGTTACTCGATATTGACGCAAAAATATGTGCAGGTTTGCTACTTGATTCCTGGGCGACAGAAATGAACCTTATTCCTTTCAATCAAAGAGGCTTTCAGTCAGTATCCAGTAGCACAGGCAATTTTTCTGCTCTAGCTTTGCTCACGGAAAATAATCTATAGCCTGCTTTGCTAAATTCCTTTTTACAGTGGATTAGTTATGAAGAGAAAACAACCTGGAACATTGAGGGAAACAAACATGCTGGTAACTAAGTTAAAATCCTTCCAAACAAGCTACGGCCATGTGTAACCCCCCCCCCCTTTGAAACTGGCTAATAAAGCGGTATTGCATTCTTATCCAGTTAGGGGGCTCACGGAGGCATTGAGTGAATATGATCACCTGATGAACTGTACACACCGATCCACTACTGATCGGCTAGATGACAAGAGAAGACCACCCAACCTTCTAATAGCCACTCTTCCCCCTGCCAAATTATTTGTATAATTGTTATTTTGCCTAATAGGTGGGACTTTTTAAAATGAATGTAGACAGTGCTCCAGTCTGGACTGGCTTTGTTGAAGTCCATTTTGCAAAGTTGCACAAATTGCCTAGCTATTACATATTGTCCCAGGATAATGGATGATCATCTAACCTTAGCACTGATAAACACTTTTTCCCTTGTAAATTTTTCTAAAGGTTTAGCTACTGCAACTTAAGGGAGAGTCGTTTTTTCAAATAAAATGATTATGCTGCATTAACCAGGACTGGTTCTGTTTAAGCTTATTTTTAACTGGGAGAGTTACACAGACGAAAGCAAACTGCGTTTGGCTTGGCGCTCTGAAATTGCTGTTGAATGTATTAGCTGTGCAACACTTTTCATGCTGATGAAATGCGCTTTACTATTTTAGTTCTTATTTCATTTTATGGTTGTAACAAATGCTTTGATGAATTGCCGCCAATCCGTCAACCACAACCTTCTGTTGTACTTTTCAATGGTTTTAATTAACTGCACAAATAAAGATTTGACATATACACGAACAATTAAACTCTACAGATACCAAACAAATTCTGACTGCAGTTATACCTGTAACAAATCTGAACAATGTATTCCCTGGCCCTGGAACGGAGGCCTCCTGGGTAAAGAAGAGCAAAGACTCATTCCCCAAGTGAGAACACATCATGGTCACTTTAGCAATCTGGTAACAAAATGGTTTCCGTCAATAATTTCAAGACTTGCTTATTTTACCATGAAAGACTCACAGAGGGGCCGCAGTGCTATTATGTGCAGATAGGAGAATTACTTTACACCTCACGCCTGAATCTTTCAGGATTTAACACACTTGGGTTGTGATTGGGGCCCTTCTCACCTGCCATTTCACAAGCTGGAGATTCCTGCCTGGCTGACTTCTCCGTGGCCCTGGGTACCAGTGCAAGGTCTGCTGAGAGGAGGTCACAGCGGGCTTTCAAGGGGTTGTCTCTGGCGCTTTGCACACTAAAAAACCTTTTTTGATTTTGGTTGCAATAATCTAGGGCTGTGAGTTGTGACACCAAGAAGGTGATGATATCACAATGCTTGTCATCCCAGAGTCTAGGTCACTGGTTACATCTGAAGCATCACATGGACAAACTGATGGAAGATTGAGCTTATCAGGATAACGAACATTAAAATATTGCAATGTATTATGTTAGCTAATAATGTTTTCGGAAATATTATGTTCAGCATTGTCTAAAATGTTAGCCCTCCACCAATATTGTGCAGAATATATCAATGTCTTTGTTATTACTACTACAGAGATGAAAACACACCATAACCCGTTTATGAGATTACATTTATGTTAACAGTTATACGAATGGGAGATTTTGTACAACTGTAGAAAAAGATAGTATTATTTCCCAGCACAATAAGTAAAATGCTAGATATGACTTAGTTGGACACACCTACCTCACTGAGACATTGAATGGTATTGCTCACACACAATATTACATAGCATTTTATAATTTTGTGTATGAGTGGATCTGCTCCTGAAATGGTTTGTGGTCGACTCAGTGTGGGGATGCTTTCCTAAATAGATGGACACCCAAAAAACTGCACATTTTGACAGATTCCTCCCTACTTTGGATTTGGTGAAGATTTACTCCTGTAAAGGAGTCTCTATCCTGTATGGAAATTGGGAAGGTGAATCTGAAAATTGGTGGGGTGTAGAAGAATGAGTTTGTCCAGTGGAAAAATGTGGAGAAAAAGGATAGAAATGCATCCTTGGTTTATATGTATACATGAATAAATGTATATGTTATAAGTACCATAGTCATAGCATCCCTGGAATACTTTTGGAATTCTCAGTGAAACCTTAAAAAGTTAAAACAAATAATTCAAGCATAGACATAAGCCCCGGGAGTACATTTTTGGTTGAGTGTTGGGTCATGTTATCCAAAAAGACACTACATATGTGCATATTTGCAACATGATTTTGTGTGTTTGCAAAGTCCATGGATACATTGTGGATATTTGGTCTGTGATTACATTTTCTCAGCATTGCCCAGGGTCAGGAGTGGCCATGAAAATACTGCACAAATTAGAGCACCACACATGAAGCAGTAACTTTTCAGGCATCCATTAACATGCCGTCCATGCACTTACTAAACTTATCTAAGCCATCATCTTGAACCCAGATGGATCTGATGTAAGTAGTGCAGAAAGTCTGCACGTGAACACAAGTGAGTCTAGGTTTTCAGGTTGTTGCCAAGGTTACAGTTACAAAATGTAAACTACACAACTCTATTCCTACCTGTATGCATGTAGAAAGGAATGCACTGCTTACATAATACACCCGCTAAACTATTTAATTATATATATTATACTGAATGTAAGGCTAGGAAAATAGGCATACCCTATTGAAAACCCTACATTTATGCATACACATTACGGAAAATTTAGGCCACATCACTAATTTTTCTAAGGAGAGGCCTGGCCATTTCAGTTCAGTTTGAAGAAGGAGTGTATGTCTGCTTTGCAAACGTGTTTGCCCTCCAAAATGAAGTTTATAGCCCTCAAAATAAAAACATCTAAATGCACAACCCTCTTCGAATCCCAGAATCATCACTACATTGCAGCGGGGGCACCAAGCTTCCATAGCTATGCTAATTTTTGAGGGCTGCATCATCTAGAAGGGTTTCAGTATTCGGAGCTGTGGCGTATTGAACCCTGTTCTCAGATTCCCAGTTAATGACTTTACCTTCGAAATTTCAATTATGTT
The DNA here is from genome assembly GCF_031143425.1 of Pleurodeles waltl. Lineage (NCBI taxonomy): Eukaryota > Metazoa > Chordata > Amphibia > Caudata > Salamandridae > Pleurodeles > Pleurodeles waltl. The sequence goes on along the minus strand of NC_090446.1, from coordinate 538,436,250 downwards.
AACTAGTTTTGCTGTATTTTCAAATATAAAATTGATAGATATTGGATTATTGGGGCTTGCAAATAGTCAGAAGACAGCTGTGGAAATAATGACAATGGGGGCCCTGATTGACTAAGTTTTGACCATTTCCTTAATTTGAAATACCTGAGAAGCAGACACGTTGAAAAAGGGTTTGCAGTCCATGTGTTGTCGAAAGCTAAAATCAGCCTCTGTGTGGACATAGCAGGGCAATAACTATCACAGAAAATGTCAGGGTTCATCCAACAGCAGTGGACGAAGGTCTCATTGGACAGAAAAGGTGTATGCTTTAAATCATGATGTTCTTGGACTACAAAACAAAGCATGACAACTTTGGCTGGATGGGCAGTTGTTGAAGCCGTGGCACTTCGAATTTTAAGATGTACTCTGAGGTAACCTGTCCACCACTGTTCTGCCGCCCACCACCCAATGAACCCTGAACCTCGCCCTGAACACCTAAACCCAGCCCCACTGTCAGTATAGGAAGTGGTCCCCTTGCTCCCCTGCCACTGTCTGCTATCTGGCACCAGCATGCTGGTGCTTTTGGCTTAGACAATGACTGTTGAATTGCATAACAAGCAAGGGCAAAGCCAAACCATTCCAAAATGTCTGCTGTGCATGTTTATTATGTTTTCTGAAACTTCATTACAAGATGGAGGAAACCTGGAACACAGTGTTGCAGGTAGTCTACCACAAAGGAAAACTCAAACTGTGTCCATTTGTCCATAGTTTGAGAGCATCTTTGAGAGATGCAGAAGCACGTAAGATGTTTATCACTAACTTATAGGATGACACACAAAGTGTCTTGGAGCCCCACTTCTATGCAATAGAAACAAGAACCATAGTCACCTATGAAAGTGGCTGTGTAAACCTACTCTACCTTGAGGTTGTGCTCAGGGACGCCACCTGTGTGATGTAAGTCACTTATGACATTACGAAGTGACTATTTTAGCTTCACTCGTAGAGGTAATCATAGTCTTTCTTTTTTTAAATATCGATTGCATTTTTTTCTACAGGTGGCTGTTTTTGGGAGAGAGGGGAACGGACATCGAGTCTTGTGATGAAACTGAAGACATTGATAATGACGCAACCTCTAATCTCAAGAGTGATTGATTGGCAGATGCTGATTACCCTCTTTTGCGCAGCCTTTGGAGGTGTGCCCGGTGCCTTCAGAAGCAGTGACCCCCTTCATGACCCATAAATCCCCCCATTGCTACTATCATGAGTGGAACAAGGAGGTGGCTGAGCGATGCCAGAGCCTGGGTTTGGGGCTAATAGCCTGATCTTGTGAATGGTTAAGCTTGGTGTAGGAATGTCCCCGGGAAAAAGGTGAGAGACAGCAGTCGTGCAGCATTGGCAAAGCTGTAGGATATGATCCATAGGTGTACTCGCTGCAGGTGCTGCAATCAGCACATGTGCTGCAATGGAATGTTTTGCACTGGTGCAAGTTTGCAACATATGCAGCAGTACATGTATATGCATCTAACATATGTATGCCTGTATATATGTTTTGGTATTTCTAAAGCAGGAACCTAGCTGGTTAGCAACAAAGCGCTCTACAGAGGGCAATGCCTGGTGGGGATACATGGGGGAGGTGGCAGATGGAGGATGTAGAGCTGGTGGAAGGAGTAGAAGTTAGTCTTTCAGAAGTAGGGGTCCTTACACGGATCAGTATTCAGGTTCGATCTGAATTGTAGCAAGATTGGTGCTGTTCTAATGTCAGAGGGCATGTTTTTTTCACATCTTGAGGGCATAGGCTGAGAGCACTTGTTTTCTCCTTTCTGCATCCTTTATTTACTGGAACCGCAATACCATTCTAGAGCTAGATATGATAACTTAAATAGAGGAAATATATTAAAGCTATTACAAGCCATTCCTGCATTAAAAGATATAAAATCTACTGATATCGTCTCCATCGAGTTTTTAGCAAGGGAAAAAACAAATGAAGGAGGCCAAAATTAATCAACCCTGGTAAACTGGAGAGCATCACATTTGGTAAAAAGAGTTGTTAAAGAAAAATTCTCCTTTTCAAAATGGGGAATGAAATTCAGCATACCCAAACAAGTAGGCTATCCTGACCCATTAGAAGATCAAATTAATATGGCTAATCAATTTAAACCAAAAGAGTTGGATAAGCCTTTCTCGGTTCTGAGATCTGCAACTGGAAGAATGGAAGGCTACCACTCAGGGTGCATTCTATCTAAAACACACTCCTTCTCACAGTTAGATTTAGGCTGGATATCGGAAATAATCCATCTAGAAAAAAGTCAGTGACTTACGAGTAGTAGGGCACATAAGAGGTTGGGAACTTCGCATGATGACCCTCTCCAAGTTTGTTCCGGGAACATAAATGAGGTTAGATCAAACACCAATCAAAAAGATCTATCAAGCGTAATAAAGAAATTTCAAATTAATCTTCTCCGGGAGACCTGGGCCACCAACCCCTTTGCAATTGATGGGTTTATGGGATTTGTTTCCCCAGCAACAAAGGAGAAAAGGTATGGGCATCCAAAGGGGGGATTAGCAGTTTTTATCTCAGCAGGATTAAACATATTATGTACTCGAGTATATGAGGAAAACAAAGATTTCTTGCTAGTGAAGCTAGACGGGTGGAATAAGGAACACTCCAGCCCTCTCCTGCTAATTAATGTCTATATCCATCCAGATGCCCGATCCAAAAAACATATATATATCTTTCAAATTGATAGACACAATTTTAACTGCCCATCAGGATTTAGGTCCCCTGGAGCTCCTAATACCCGGGGACTTTAACCTGAAATTATTAAATCCCTTTGAAAGGAACGCACAAACCATCCTGCAAGACCAATTATGGGAAGTACCACAGCAGTCCCTGGGGGCAAAAGAGAGAAGAAAAACTGGCACACAAGCACTCTCTTCAGTAAAAGATCTTGGGGCTCTTGGGCTTAGACTTCTAAATGGAAGATATTCACAAGATATTCCGCCAGCAACTACCTGCTACGTCACTGAAACCCAAGCGACAATTGACTTTACTGCAGCTTCCTTATTTTTCCTCTTGTTAATTACAAAGTTTTATATTGTAAAATTAGATATGAGTGACCATGGTCAGCAATGCCTTGAGATAGGAGGTGGCCTTCCCAATTTTAACCCTGCTCTAACTACACCAAGGGATATTACTACAACAAACTATAAAAAACACTCTGATGGACTGAAAAGTCAAAGGAATCCATAGTTGAAAGAGCAATAGTGATAATTGACCAATGCTATATGGACATAACCAGGGAATTAATAATAATCTGGTCGACTTTTGTAGATAGATTTGCAGCTGGTCTTCTAGTAGACAGATCACAAAAGAAGTATCAAAACCAGGTGCGAGGTGCGAAAACAAACAAGAATATACATTTTTCAGCACACATGATTAAGAAAAGAATGAAATAGAGTTTTAAGACTATATAACAAGAATCCAAGAAACTGTTATATTAAGGCTGACCTAAAAAATCTAAATAATATATATCGGAAACAAATTTGGGAATGTAAACATCAAGAAATCTATGACTTTTGGGCAAAGACCCTTTTCTTAAGTAAAAAATCAAATACACAAGGTTTTTGGAAAATGATAAATGACCTGAATAGAGCCCCGATGACTCTGACCAGCACTAAAATGTCAGAAGCCGTCTGGTTTGACTATCTGGGTCACCACTTTGACAAACAAAAGAGAGCTAGCAAATATTTAGAAGAGGAAATAAGTCAAGCCAAGAAAAAGTAAAATTAAAGCCCCTTACCCCCCGAAAAGGGACCGAAAATGTTTTATGTACAACGGACGAAATGTTGAACTTAATAAAAAACAGCAGAAGTGGGGGTGATCCTGGTCCAAATAGGATCCAAATGCCTTGTTTAAATTGAATCCTGCCTTTTGGGGTGAAAAACGGGCCTTGACTTTTAACCACTGTTTAGCGCTAGGAAGTTTTCCACAATCTTGGAGGGGGGGTGATAATCCATCCAATATTCAAAGGAGGTAGTAAATCACAACCTGAGAGTTATCGATTAATTACCTTAACGGATGTAGATGCTAAATACTATGCAGGGATTTTATTGGAGCATCTTTGCAGGTGGGCAATTGAAAATAGTATCATTCCCTCTAATCCAACAGGTTTTGTAAAGGGCCTGGGTACGGCTGCAAATATTATAACTCTATCCATGGTTATTGATAAATGTAAACAAAAAAATCAACCCTTGTATCTGTGTTTTGTTGATTTTAAATCGGCTTTTGATTTGGTACAACAATCTCTTCTATGGGAGAAATTAGCCTCCTGGGAGATACCGGAGAATCTGTTAAAAACAATTCAGCAGCTACACACAGATACTTGGATAAGAGTTAAGATACGAGATGGATCTTTCCTTTCAAGGGAAAGTAAGACAAAACAAGGACTGAAACAGGGTTGCGTGCTGGCACCATATCTCTTTAATATCTTCCTATCAGACTTGACTGCGGAACTAAATAACGTAAATGTGCACTCTCTAAAACTCGGTGATATGACTATTCCAAACTTGCTATATGCTGATGATGTAGTACTCTTGAGTCAAACCAAAGTAGGGCTACGGCGGCTCATCATAAAGATATCTGAATATGCTGAGCAGAATGGAATGGAAATTAATCAGAAAATGGTCCATGCGAAGGGGTGGTTTGGAACAAATAAACCAGCATAGATATCTAGGTGTACTTTTTGATGAACAGGATTCGTTTCTCCCCCAGAAACAGGAGCTATACAGGAAATTAAATGTTTTAATGTTCGTTTTCCGCACTTTAAAAAAAACTGCTTACCAGCCCTAGCTACGGGCCCTTACTTCAAGTCATTGCAGCTAAACTAATTCCAACTTTAGGATACGGAAGTGAAGCCCTGTGTGGTCAAGATGCTATTATCCTAAATAAAATAACTGGAAAATGTTTTAGGTCTTTTTTCCAGCTACCGGGGCATATCTCCCAAGCTCAAATTAGGCTGGAGTTTGGCTATATAAATCAATGTATAGATAGGAAAGCCAGTTACATTAACGCCTGGAAACGTTTACAGCTAACAAAAGCAAATCAGCTCTGCTGAGCATTTTAGAAAGAGATTAGTTCAAACCCTAAAGCCAAATCTTGACAGTACTTAGACCAGGCACTAATAGACTTGGAAGTAGTGGAATTATGGGATTCAAACCTTTTCTACCTTGCCTTCAAAAAAATCTTAAACCGAACAGTGAGAAAAAGATCAGTAAATATGGACAAGAGCTTATTAGCCACCAGATTGCAATCCTGGATGGTAATAAACGATTATAAACTCTTGAAATATCAGCCATATCTGGAGGCTGGGTGGACAAAGTCAGACAAGGACCTTTTCATCAAATATTGATTCTGACTCATTCCCGGTGGTGCCCATCTACTCCCGTGGGAACGCCCTGCAATAATCCCTCAGTGCAGATTGTCTCGCCGTGGTCAAGAAGATATAATTCATTTGATCTGTATTTGTAATGACCTACGAAAAGAACGCAAATCTCTATTGAAGGCAGCATTCAATCAAAGGGACATACGGTCTTGCAGGCAAGCGGTGATTGCCTGTTTCAAACTTTCTGATGTTGTTCTGAATGCTAGATTTACCAAATTGTTATGCTTAATAGCAATTTTTTTTTAATACAAGTTCATAATTAGTATAAATATAATAAGTCTTAGCACAGAATTTATGAATTTACCTTTATCTTTTATTCCATATAATATTTTAGAGTTTAACCCACAAGGGTACAGTTAATTTGTACTCACCTCGGAATAGCAGGTACCTTTTAGAAAAATTCTTAAATGATAGTCATCCCGGACTGCAAATATTTTGGTTTTAATTAGAATGATGTGATGTATTAGTTTTTATTAAGTATGCATAAAAAAACTTGAACTTGATGCATCCTTTAGTCTCTAATCTAGCAATGCCAGAGCTCCTTGTTTATTGTCGACTTCAACACAATATTTGTTTAGTTAGGACTCTTAATGTAGATAGCTTGGTAAGTGATGCAGCTGATCCTGAAGATGAAGTGTGCTTGAAGGGGCGGCTAGGGTACACCCTTTAGTGCAAGGGTGATGTGGTGAGGTTTCTTTAGCTTCTTACTACACCATGCTGATGCATGAAGGAACCTTATCGGGGGAGCGACAACATCACCTGGTTTGTCATTGAGCAGGTCATTTTCTCTATCTAGGGGTGAAAGGGCTAGGACTTGAACTGTCTTTCCGACGTCTCCTTCTGGAAAAAAGGGTCACTGTTTTCAAGACAGAGTTGAAACAAGGGTGTATTTTAGTCTTCTTGGCAATGTGTTCTGTGAGTGAGAATTTGGAGATGGGGTGAATCTGAAGGATTTAGCCTGTTCTATGAGTTGCTGTGTGAAGTCTGGTTTCAGTTGGGAGCCATGAATGAATCAGAGAATGTTTGATGAATGAAATGAACAGGATGGATTTGAATTATGTGAGACTTAACATCCAGTAGTTTGTAGACATCCAGATATGGGTGTGTTCAAGACAGGTTTTGAGTCTTTATATATCTTTAGTTAATTACATTTTCAGATAGTCTTTTGTGTCATCAGCGTACAGATTGATTTTGATGTCTGCAAGAACTGCACCCAAGGGTTCCTTAAATCAGTTGAAAATGATGGGTGACAGGATGGAACTTCAAAGTAGTTAAACACTTCTTGCTTTAGAGCTTTATATATATGAAAGGTACTTAAAAATAGAACATCCATATTTCCTTGCATGATCACTGAAAAGTAGGCATCTGCACAGACTTCAGTTTGGATGATTTTCACTTATAAAAATGCCAAGCCAAAATGTGGAGATTTCATAGCCAAGATTCTGCACTTGCATCAACACCTAATATAACACAAGTTGGTATGATGCTGTTTGCCTCAGAAAGGAGTAAAATGTCCTGCTAATTTGTTTGTTAGAAATGTCTATTGTTGTTAAATCAAGGAAAGGTAGCAGCCACATAGAGACCTGAAAGAAAGTCCAGATATAAGTGTGAAACCAAAGCTGCGGAAATGAAGGGCAGAAACACCAAATATAAGGAAAGTCTAGAGGTTTATTATAAACACCTCAGCCAGCCACCCATCCAACATCAACTACCCTTCACAGTCAAATAACATTCTAGAACTCCCCTTTGTCATGCATTGAGCTCAAGCTGAAGCCACAACATTACACTTCTCACTTCCCAAGAAGTATTTTCCAAAATTTGATTATCCAACATATGTTAAAGTAACAGAAAGAATATTAAATATTACCAACAAATATTACATATATCTTTTGAAACAATTATACATTATTGAACAGTGATTGAAACAACATATTCCTGTGAGGAAAGCACATATTTCTCTACAACAAAGTCTTTAAGATTAAGACAAAGCTTTTTGCACCCTGTTAATATTCTCCTGTCAATTTTTCCTTCGTCCCTTTGACTGGGATTAAAATGTACATCACATTCAACAGGAAAATCTTGAATTTGTTAAACTTTTACAGCCCTGTGCATGTTCCATACTCTGCCATTGTCCGTTTTGATAGCGTTCATACAAAGCTTTATCACTCTTTTATTTTGGGTGAATTTAGACCACTGAGCACATCCTATTAGTGCTCTTAATTTCACTATATCTCCGACCTGTATCGCCATGTCTTTAACTGTTTTATTTTTGTCTAAATCCTCATTCCTTTTCCATTGTGACTTAGGGCCTGTGACGATTCCATTACATCTTAAGGAGATTGTAATACAGCAGTTGGAATATCTGTCACATTTGCAATAGAGTATTCCATCCACCAAGATAGTAATCAGGCCCTTAATCTGTTTTTCTCGCCTATCTCTTGGACCATTACATTTAACTCCCTTGTTCCAGATCATCCAGCTCGGACGTAATCTGGTACCTGGATATCACCACTTGAATGATTCAAAAGCAGATTTTCCAGTTGTGGTGCGTGGAGACATACGATATGCAGTTATGTGTTCTAGTAACACCCTCTTCCAATCGATGTGATTCATTTTACCAGCTGAATGCTCTCCTTCACAGTTTTGTTCATTCTCTCCACAGCTCCATTAATTTCTGTACGATCGATAGATCCTCTCTTGTGTTCAATACAACATTTTACAAGAAAGTTTGGAAACTCAACAGAACAGAATTGAGGTCCATTATCAGTTAACAATGACTTAGAAAAGCTGTCACGTTTAAAAACTTTGCTTAAAAATCGTATCATACTGAACGATGATATGTGAAAGACACAGCTAACTTCTACGCACCGAGTATATAAATCTAATAAAACAGTCAAGTACAGAGTCTGATGTTTATCTCATAGTGGGACAACTATACCCATAGCGATCTCCTCCCACTGATGCTCTGAAAGCTTCCTCCAAACCATTGGCATTTGCTTTATGACCAGGTTCTGATCACTTATGCAGCATTCAATACAATCACACATACATCTTTCAAATTGAGAATCCAGAACAGGCCGCCAAAGGTTTGAGTGTAATCTTTCCTTGGCCTTAACTATTCCTAGGTTACCTTTGTGAGCCAAAGAGATTAGCCTGTTTCGTAATCCAACAGGTGATGTAAGCCTAGTCCCTCTTAAAAGAAGCCCCCTGTCATTTGCCAATTCATCTCTCCACATTAACCATGGTTTGTTAAGGCCACCACTTCTCTTTTCTTTCACACATGCAGTCTCCTCTATCAAGTCATCCTCTTCATAAATCTCATCTACCTTACTTTTAACTAGTCATGAAAGACAATCTGTAGAATAATTCTTGGCACCTGAGATGTATTCTACCACAAAGCTAGACCTTGTAAGGCAACTATTCAACTCCTTATCCTAGCTAAAATAGCATCCAGACCTTTTTTCATGAAAACTTCTTTTACAGGTTTATGATCTGACCTAACCTTACAGTAAGTACCACACACACCGTTTCTGAATATATTTAAGGAACAGTAAATTCCCAGTGCTTCCCGCTCTATTACAGAGTAGTTCTTTTCAGATTGCTTCAACCCTCTGGAAGCACATGCAAACAACTCCACCACCCTTTTCCTCCTTTGAGTAAGGATTGCTCCTAAGCCTTTCAAAGTGGCATCTGTCATAATGATTGTTTCATCTCCTGCTACACATGCTTTTTAGGTTGGAGAATTGTTTAGACTGTTTTTTAATTCTTCAAAATCCCTTTTGCATCCATCACTAAATTCAAAATCAACATTCTAACTTAAAAGAAATCTTGAGTTTACAGTTTCTTATACATAATTGGGAACACATTTGTCATAGTATTCAGTCAGATAAAAAAATATTTTAACTCTTTCTTATTTTTGAATCTTTTCAGTCCCATTATAGTATTCACCAATTCCCTGTTTTGTAAAACACCATTGCGTGCAGGCAACCCTGATAATGCACTTCCTGTATGCCAAATTTACATTTTCTCTCCTTCAGGGTGAGAGCTGACCATTAATCTATTAAGAACCAAACATACTCTTTCATCCTTTTTATCTTTACCAAAGAACAGTAAATCATCTTGGCAACATCTTACTCCATGAAGGCCTTTTAATACTTCAGGCATCGCCCTCTAGAACACCAATGCTGCAGGTATGAGACTAAAAGGAAGACTTTTAAATTTGTAAGCCCCCACCAATGTTATAAAAGTGGTCAAATCGGGTGAGGGTAAGTCACATTCACCTTGATGATGTGATGAAGTCCTTTCAAGTGTGGTGAAAACATTGGCCCCTTCCAATGTTGTTACCATTTCCTCTATATTTGGAAGGGGGGATTTATCCACCACTACGTCATGATTCAACACCCTTAAATTGACACATAGCCAAATACCCCCATTCTGTTTTGGTGCAATAACAATGAATGCTAGACACCCAGTAGCCTCTACAGATCCAATTACCTGCAAACCAATTCACTTCTGAATTTCATTTCTCATTTTGTCTTGCACGCTGAGAGGAATGCATCACAATTTAGCCACCACAGGATTAACATTTTTCTTTAACTTTTTATGATGTAAATAACCCTTCAAACATCCTAGCTTTTCTTGAAATAATGAAATAATTTATTCTACAAATATTGAGGAAAGATGTTGAACTTCTTGTATAAGAACCTTGGGATTTGAATTGGGATCTAATCTGACCCCCAACAACTTTTGATGAGGCCACCCTATCAAACTGTCACCTTTAGGGGAGAGACATAAGCTTTCCCTTCACGTGTGTAACCCCCAAGATCAATTTTTGCTATAAAGTAACCTTCCATCTGAAAGTGCATCCCTCCATATCCACCAGGATGGATATCCAGTGCACACAAATGAGTCTGAATACCAAACGTTTCATCAAACATTTTCTTTGGTATTATGGACAAATGAGAGCATGACTCAAAACACACCGATAGAGCTACACCATTGATTTTTACTAAGGTAAAGAGATGCTCATGTTGTGAATCACAACACACTCTGTTTACATAAGTTAATTTATCTACTTGAAAAACTATGTCTGGCATCACTTCATTGACTGTCTTCCCTTTGTTTTTCTTAGCTTTGCTTTTGCAACACTTTCCAAAGTGACATTTCTTGCCACATTGATTACATATGACATACAGCAGAACACTCACTGTCATTAGCCTTGTGCCCTTGCCTTCCACATCTAAGTCACTCACCTCTAAATTTACTCTTTTCATTCATTTTATCACTAGTTTTATTTATCACACATACATTCTTATCAGTTTTTACATTATCCCCTTCTTGCTTAGTTTAATTATTTCACACATTTCAACATGTGTTCTACCCTTTTCGCAAATCTTATGACTTCATCTAGAGGCCGCTCATCTTTCAGCAATAGCTCCTCTGTGATCATATCACCACTGCATTTTAATACTAGCTGATCACAGAACCTCTCATCCATTGCTCTACCAAACTTGCATGTGGCAGTCAACATCCTTAAGATAGTTACATATTCCTCCACAGGTTTTGTGCTACCTTGTTACCTTGTACAAATCTCATATACATTAAAATTTCTTGCATCCTCTGAACTTAATTCAGGAATTGTCTCCAACACCTCTTGCCTCACCCCTCCTAAACACGGTAAAAGTAACTAATATTTTCTTTCGGCACTCAAATTTGTTCAACGTGCTCTTGCATAATTTATAAAAGTCTTTTCCACTTATTCCACTGTACTGGTGGATTCCCCAGGCTACTTAAAAAAAGTTGAGGAGGTGTAACAATTCGCATTTTTTGTTTTATACTACTTGTAGAAGCAAAAATAAATATTGTTAACATTTCCCAAATACTGCAAACAGCTTAAAAGGCTTTTGATAACATCAGTTGCATGCTATCATAACTACTCATATTTCCCACTTGTGAAGAGATTTATCTTGTGTATTTTAACTAAAGTTATGTAGATGTGCCTGTTATTGACACTACCAAGAGCTGTTTGTAAAAGGCAGTCACAGTGGAAGGTGTGCTGGTCACAGTGTTCATAAAAGTTAGAAAGGTACTGGTGCGCCTGTCACCATTTGTTAATCAATGCAGTCTCCCCAGGTGAAACTGGTTAGAATAAACTGACTCTTCAATCTAACTGATAAACCTGGGCGAAACAGAACCACAACACCAGTATACCTCAATGGAAGACTTCTCAATCTTCCACAATGGCCACCAGAAGTGATGTGCTCAGCGTTATTTTTGATGCCTCCTGGTGTGTTGAGCTTGTTTTCCTCATGTGTCAATGCAGCGGAAATGCTTACTTCAAGATGACCACAGAAGATTGTAAGCGCTCTAGTTTTTACTAACAACATGTGCAATGCCCAGTGCAGCCTCTCTGACTCCCCAAACCATTTTCCACATCACCGAACTCCGTGAGCTCACCAACCAGTTTCAAAAGGCCACTTTCCACCACCTTTTCTTCAAATCTTCAGTTGTGGCATGATGTGCTGTTGCTCTACACCGTGGGTTTCAACAGGTTTTTACACCAGAGCTTTTTAGGAATTAGAAGGCTTGTAAAGTAAGGCTGCTTTATCCCAAAAGAAAGCTAAGAGTAGTTTTATCTGTCATTGCAGCATTTGTGGTGACTTGCTGGAATTCTGTCTGCTGCAATTCATGTGCCAACAATAGTGAAAACAAAACGGACTACCTGTGTATTAACCCAGCCCTCCAAGACATGAGGTTGGGAAGATCCTTCAGCCCTTGCTTAGTTGCTAAAGGCCATGGCAGGAAATGTTCAAGGAAAGTAACCTGCCACTTTTGGTGGGTGTAACTTGCGAATTGCATGTAGCATAAACACGCTGAATTATCTAAGAATTTCTGAGCGATAATACTGAATTAAACAAAAAGAGTAATTCTGCATTTAGCGCTATTTCTTAATGCAAAAAAGCCCCCTCACAACCAAAATGGATGTGAGAATGCATAGTGCTAAATGCAGCAGAATATGATTAGTGAGCTTGAGCGGCCGATTGTGCTCACTAAATGTGTTCTTGGGTTAGGAATTTTCCTCAACTTACTCCCAAACAACAGCTTTGTCATTTAAACATCTGTAACTAAATATGTTCCCGCACAGGTGAGGGCCCTTACAAATATGGGGACTGGAAATAATGACCCTTCTGTCTTCCTAGCAAAAAACATTGTTAAACTACCGCTGAACGCAGTGCTGCGCAATGTTTTTGACGCAGTAGTCCCAGTCACGTATGGTAGGCCAAGGAAAGTCCCTCTATTATCAACCTCTGCCATAGGGCCCCCCACCCATCAGTCAGGGTATATGGGCTGCCAGACACTTCACCTTCTTTATTAGCTAGTCTCCCTTGTGCTTCAGGAGCAATATGTGTGGGTAGGCAGTGACAGAAACCTCCAATTTAGGAGCCATACAGCAGATCACCCCCACTGCAGGGGCCAGCATGACAGCGAGATGCCAGGCTCAGCACTCTCTCTATCTGGAAGTTCGACACTGTCACAGGCTGCCGGGGCCTCGTTTCCCTGAGGCTCTTCCTCCGTGCGGCTCCTGGACTCACCTGATAGATCACCGCAAGGCCTCTATGGGCAGTTAAGCTCTTGGGTACAATGTTCTGCCCCAAGGCTCGCTGGTACGGCTTCCACTCAGCGCAAGCCGGTCTGGGACGATGGGCTATGCAGGTCCCATGTCTGTGCATTAGCTCGACATGCGCAGTGAACAGTTGCGGGCTGCTACAGCCTTGCAGCAGGTCCTTGAAGCCTCAGAAAGCAGTTAGGCCCATATTTAGACTTTTTGGCGCAAACCTGCGCTAACACAGGTTTGCGTCAAAAAGTATAGCGCCGGCTTGCGCCATTCCTAGATGCCGGTCGGGTGCCATATTTATGGAATGGTGCTAGCCGGCGCTAAGGCCCTGTTAGCGTCCTTGGAAAGGATGCTAACAGGGCTGGGGAGGCATAGGGGGGAACTGGGGCTTGTGTGCCAAATTTTGGCGCTACACTGTTTAGAGGCAACCAAATAGCCTCTAAGCAGTGTAGTGCCATTTTTTGGCGCACACCCCCATGGACATTGCATGATAAAGACAGGAGCCATGCCCACCACCCCATTTGTCCCCTAGGTATGGTCATTGGGGCAGTGCCGTGCAGCGGGCCCCAAATCAGGGCCCCTGAACGGTGTTGGGAAGGAAAAAAATATATACTTACCCGGAGTTACCTGGGATGGGTCCCTCATCCTTAAGTGTCCTCCTGGTGTGGGTGGGGGTGTCCGTGGGGCAATGGGGTGTCCCTGGGACCTGTGGGCAATTTCCATGGTTTCCATCCATGGAAATCTGCCTACAGGTTCCCTTACGCCTGCCCAGACACAGGTGTTGAATGATGGTGCTATAAATGGCGCTAAGCAAGCTTAGCACCATTATTTAAGGCCCCCATCCCCCTGTGCTGGATTTTAGCACAGGGGGATACGTATGGCACAAAGGCCATATCGTCCTTTTCTGGACGGGAACGCCTACCTTGCATCTCATTGACGCATGGTAGGTTTTTCCCTCCAGAAAACAACGTAAACTCCATTACTTTGGCGCTAGACATGTCTAGTGCCAAAGTTTAGATATGGAGTTAGGTTTGCACTGAATTAGCGTATATAAAAAATGACGCTAATTCAGCACAAACTGAGTATAAATTTGGGCCTTAAACTTGCAGCTTAGTGTAAATCAGCATTCACCCAGCTGGTTTCTATTTCATAAGCTAGCATCTGGGAGGATTAATGACGGATTGTGCTACCCGACAGGCAGAGCTACACTAAGGTGTGGCCATCTTGCCGTGGGCTCTCGCCCCAACATGGACAATGAGTTTTGAGGAAGCTTAGTAGCTCCTCGTATGAATACGTTTTAGGAGCACTGCTACGAGACATTACACCTAGGAGGCCTGGGCAAAAAGATGCATTAAAAACTGTTTATGGCATGGAGGGTAAAAAAAGTAAGGCATTTAAAGGTGAGTTTAGTCACACAATGCAGAAAGGTCCGTAAGAGCAGCCACAAATCAAAAGGGATGCGAATGTTGTCATCATCACACACAGAAGCTTTATTCGGCCAACAGACCATCAAAGCAATACAATACAATACAATATAAATATAAGTAAACATCATAATATCATAGCAACATTTAAAAGAGTAAAATCCATGTTTGCCCGACTTGGAACAATTTCAAATCATTGTAAATAAAAGATGCGTATGCGCCATGCCATTACTAAAAACTTGCTTACTGCATAAATTGTCACATTTGAATGATGGCTTTTTAAAATCCTCAAAGCTAAAAAACATTTCCTTAAGTTCAATTCCCGACAGATTTTGCGAATCCATTTAAACCTTGGGGTTGAGTAAGCGGGACAAAAAAACATAAAATGTTCTACTGTTTCGGAAGAAGTGCCACATGCAGGACAAATATCAGAGCTTAACTTAGGTCCCCATCTGCTCGTCAAGGCCTTCAAAGGTAATGTTCCGAATCGAAATCTGGCATACAAACTTTTGCCTTGTAAATCAGGTATTATATCTAGATATAGTTCGAACTCTGGGTACCATTTGAAATCAATAAACAAATTAGTTAAATGACCATTCGATTTTTGAGAAATGTAATTATTACGTATGTGGGACCAGTAAGCTCCTTTCAGTACTTTTACATGGGACTTCACAAGTTGCTGGGGATTCTCCCAAAAGTTCCTCAATCCCAGCGTACAAAACCAACTGGATACGTGTTTGATCCATGGGATGGACGTAGAGTTAGGGCTTTTTAACAATTCTAATAGAGAAAACGTATATATGGCCAGTTCGGGAACTATCCAAAGCCTCACCCAGTATAATAGAGGCCGTAAGATCATTAGATCAGCCATTCGTTTAAACCCTAGGTCTAAAAATAGGGGGGTTAATGGGGTGCTAGTAGGGCAAGCACATAAAGCCCGTGCAAAGTATTCTCAATTTTGGTTATCCTACTGCTATCTGACATGCCCCAAATCTCTGTGCCGTAAACAGCAGCACCCTGTGCCTTAGCCAAATAAATCTTTACTGCTGGAGACACAACTTTAGCGATCGTATTCCTATAGAGGCGCAATATGGATGCTGCCCGATGTTGCAAAAGCCCAGCACTCTTGCCAACTTGTTCCTCCCAAAGGAGTGAATCTGTAAGTCTCACACCCAAGTAGTCAATGGAGCTAACCTGGTCCAAAATAGCTCCATCTAACCTAATAGTACATTTCTTATGAGGGCCAGAGCGAAGCACCATCAATTTTGTTTTCTTCGAGTTCAGCTCTAAACCAAAATTCCAGCAGAATGATTTAAATCTGTCCACAAGAATTTGCAAACCCATAGGGGTTTTTGAAATCAATAGAGAGTCATCCGCAAAAAGGAGAATAGGGATTTTCTGATTGACTAGGGTGGGAGCATCATTCTGGCATGTCATTAGTTCTTGGACCTCCTGGTTGATGAATAAAGAAAACAGAAGTGGTGCAAGCACACATCCCTGACGGACACCTCTTTTAATGGGAAATTTGTTAGTCAATTCACCTTGATTGCCCCATCTTACTCGCGCGTATGTGCCTTCATGCATGCGTATCAATAGACGGATAATATCGGGTGGTGCCCCTATTTTGTGTAACACTCCCCAAAGCTTATCTCTTGGGACCAAATCAAAAGCAGAACGCAGATCAACAAAAGCGACATATAGAGTTTGCTTTGCCAAGACTACATATTTCCAGTGTAGCACGGTCAACCTAAAAGCCTGGTCAACCGTGCTAACTCTAGAGCGGAACTCTGCGTGAAGCGGTGAAAGGATCTGCTGCTCCGTCACCCAGCTCGATAGTCTAACTAGCAACTGTTTGGCAAAGATTTTTTGTAAGTTGTCGATTAAACTGACCGGTCTGTAATTGATTGGAAGATTTACATTACCCTTTTTATAGATTGGGATAATTTCTGCACCCTTCCACGTCTCAGGGATCTGTCCTCCTTTTGTGATTTTATTTGACAGTAGGTTAATATACCAGGTCCATATAGATAACTCTGATTTATAAAGGTCGCCTGGAATTTTATCGGGACCTGGGGCTTTACCTAACTTTAAAGAGTTGATAGCATCTGCAGTTTCTTCTAAGGAGAAACAAATATAACTCTCAGAGTTATATAGATTCCCATCAGGTGGAGAAGTGGCAAGGTTATCATTTGGTAAAATTAGGGGGTCTAATCCCACTTTATCGCAGTCAACAGCCCCAGTGGAGATAGTTCCTTCATACAAGAGAGAGAAGTGCTCCACCCAGGTTCCGGGTTGGATATGGTTCCTTAGATTAGACCTACCCCCTCTCTCGTGCTTAGTCAGCAGTTCCCAGAAAAGCATATTGTTGTTTGCTTTTGTAGCATCTAACAAATCCTGCCAAATAACATCTTCCCAAGTTTTCTTTGATTGTAAAATTGTCTTTTTATACATACATCTTGCTTGTTTGATCACCCCCGGGGACCCGGCCTTTATGGCCTTTTTTAGCTCGGTCTTAGCCCTCATACATGCATCATTAAACCATCTACTGTTAGACCAACCCCTGTGTTGCCGGCTTACCATGGCTCCCTTTTTATAAAAAACACTTTGAAGTTTGACCATCATATCTTCGTGGATATCAAGAAGTGGGATGGCTTCCGGCTCGAGGTCTTCGTAAACTGACAGATTATCTAAAAACACTTGATAAATCTTACGTAGCAAATAGGGGTTTGACATAACTTTGGCCCACCTCACCTTTGTATTAGCATTGTTTAAAATAGGGGGAGGGACCATTGATGGTTGCGTATTCGAGGTTCTACCAAAGATATTCCCAGAAAGGGTAAGCAGCAGTGGGAAGTGATCACTCTCGCACCTTGAATCTACCCTCATGTCTAGCAGCAATGGCCAAAGACGCACATCCACCAAAAAATAATCAATTACACTGGCCACAGAACCTCGTAGGAATGTCAGTGCAAAGTTTAAATCAGAAGGAGTTCGACCATTGCAGGCCCTTAGGCCAAACTTTAAGCATAATGTAGCAAGCTGTGCTGCGACACGAGAGCGTGGAGGATCCCCCATAATTCGTCCTCTTCCACAGGTAAATCACTAAGAAATGCAGAGGGTTCGAAAGTGCAATTTACATCCCCTGCAATAATTAAATAGGAATTAGTTTGTATCGTATCTAAAAAGTCAGAAAGTAGAGTTAAAATATGTGATTCTGAACCACGTGCAACAGAACGGGCATAAACATTGATAAGAGTTAATGTTAAAGTTTTGATGAAAAGAAATTTGTAAGCCCATCAAGTCAGGACAATCAAATTCTAAAACCTTATAATCACATTGGAGCTTTAAATTTAAAAGAATTAAAAGTCCCCCTTTGCACGACCAGTTGCTTTCTCTGATGGCTGTGCAGGGATATTAAAAGAGAGAAACCCATCCATACTTGATTGGCCCTCGACCCAGGTTTCTTGGAAAAGACACACATCTTGTGACTTTATGTAGGCAAGCCAGTCCACATCATCCAGTTTCCTAGTAAGGCCAGCAAGATTCCAAGTCATAATGGATAACCCATTAGTTCCCGTTACAGTCCCATGGTTTGAGGGTAGAGCATCCTTATAATTCGGCTCATTAACAAAGGTCTTATCTGATTTATCTATTGTGGATGGCACTAAATTATCCTGATTGATGGCTTCCTGGGCGGAAGACAGTCATACAGAACCATGATGCAAAAATACGCCTTCCTCCCTAGAGCATCTCTCATTAACATTGGCAATGGGACCAGACACAGGAACCTGTTTTGAGTCAGTTAGATTAGAAACTAGCCTAATGCCTCCTCCTTTTAGCCCCTTGTGCTGTCCCTTGCGTGCAACAGAGTCAATAAGTTGGTCTGCCAAGAATTTATCCAAAAACACAATCATAATTACATCAAGATTTGACCCAGAGGGGCTCCATCTTTCAGTTTTTAGAATGTCCGAGCGTATAACTGAAAGGCATCCCTGACGATTGCGTAGCCAGTGAATAACCTTATTAAGTCTAGACTCTTGGCCCTCAACAGACCTGGATGGCAACTTTGGGACATTAGTTAGGAAAAGAGTGTTGGCTCTGTGTCTAGGACCAATACAATTTGGAGACACATCTAAAGCACTATTCATTCTTCGAGAAGAAAAAATGCAAGCTAGATCCTTAGTTAGAGGGTTAGCAAGTATCTTTCTATTAGTGAGAAAAGGGCTATCCCTATTTTTTGGTATATTGGTAGTAGGATTTTGCCTCGTAGTGGAATGACAATTCGATGGGGCAAAGAGGCTACCGATAAGGTCTTCCCCGTTCCTTATCTTATCTCCACCGAGGGGAATACTGTTGCCCCCAGTGTATTTATTTTTAGGATGGATAATGTAAGAAGATATGTTACCTTCTGCGGCCCTCCTATAGGATCCAGATCTCTGGGCATGGTAAGTTGGCCCCTCACATATATTAGCATTAGATGTAGCAGAGTCGACTACCAAAATTCCACCTGCCCCTTCTGCCTCTGACTTATGACATTTGCATCCCAATTGTTGAGCCATATTCCCCTGGAGCAGTTTAGTTAGCTGCAATACTAGTTTCTTGATTTCATCTACTCTCTGAAGAATTAAAGGCAGTTTAGCTACACTGGCAGACGGATCAGAACACATAGCAATAGTAATAGGAGGGGAAGTGGCAGCTTCAGTAGCTATGACAGCTGTATAGGGGTCGTGGGCCTCAATCAAATCGCTTCCCTCAGACAGAAGCTCAAAGTGATTTTTACATGGAATATTAGGGGCCAACATTATCTCAGGACTCAATGGTAGGGGTATACGTTCTATTTCCTCCACGTGCAAAATCCCCTGAGTTTGTGAATGATTAGAGGTACTGCTACAAGCCACGATACCCTGTTGAAGTGAGGGAACAGTGGCATTAACAGTAGATGACTTCCCTACGCAATCTGTTAAGCCCCCAGAAATCGCTGATCGAACTTTTCTATTTTTGGTGAAAAACTCCTGGATCTTTTTAGGTTGGAGTGGAGGCTTCTTCGGGGGCAAGAGGCCATGAGTACCTAGTTCGCTATTAAGTATAGCCTCCACCTCCTCAAATAGTAG
Source organism: Pleurodeles waltl (assembly GCF_031143425.1). Classification (NCBI taxonomy): domain Eukaryota; kingdom Metazoa; phylum Chordata; class Amphibia; order Caudata; family Salamandridae; genus Pleurodeles; species Pleurodeles waltl. Next base: position 538,416,680 of record NC_090446.1, on the reverse strand, counting down.
ATCAATCTCATCAAGTGATTTCGGTTCCCCTTGAGCAGGCTTAATAGTTAATTTCCTAGGTCGCTTTTTCTGCTTTTTTATACCTTCCAATGGAGCCGGCGGGCCAACAGCCTTTCTTTTCCCCATAATCCGAAAATAAAAAATAACAGGAAGATATAACCTGGAAACTGTGGTCGTATCCGGTCTCTTGGCAGCGAGACGCTCCTTCTAGCAGGCAAGCTGTGGCTTAGGCCGAATCAGGCTCCAGGATCTGGATGAAGAAGTAAAGAGACAGGGCCCAGCCCGGCCTCAGTCGGTCGAAGACAGGCGTAGACGGGCCCGTCTTGGCCCGCACGCGTCCCGCGAGGCGGGAGCGCAATTCCAGATTTAAAGGGCTCCTGCCCTTTGATGTGAAGTCTGTGCCTGGCCCCCGGATCAGCTGTGCGCGTCCCGCGAGGCGGGAGCGCTATTCCAGACTTAAAGGGCTCCTGCCCTTTGATGTGAAGTCTGTGCCTGGCCCCCGGATCAGCTGTGCGCTGTGCGCTGTGCGCTGTGTGCGTCCCGCGAGGCGGGAGCGCTATTCCAGATTTAAAGGGCTCCTGCCCTTTGATGTGAAGTCTCTGCCTGGCCCCCGGATCAGCTGTGCGATGTGCGCGCCCCGCGAGGCGGGAGCGCTATTCCAGATTTAAAGGGCTCCTGCCCTTTGATGTGAAGTCTGTTCCTGGCCCCTGGATCAGCTGTGCGCTGTGCGCGTCCCGCGAGGCGGGAGCGCTATTCCAGATTTAAAGGGCTCCTGCCCTTTGATGTGAAGTCTGTGCCTGGCCCCCGGATCAGCTGTGTGCTGTGCGCGTCCCGCGAGGCGGGAGCGCTATTCCAGATTTAAAGGGCTCCTGCCCTTTGATGTGAAGTCTGCGCCTGGCCCCCGGATCAGCTGTGCGCTGTGCGAATGTTGTTTATCAGACTTAATGGAAGAAGGAGATTTTCCTTAGTAGTGGAAAACCCCAGGTCGTCACAGACTCGGGAGTTGTTTCCTAAAACTATCTTAAGAGGAGTGCCATACAAATAAAGAAGGTAGTCATAGATGGCACTTAGTAAAGTGCTCTTTAGGAGATGGGATGGATACTGTTTCCCACAGCTGTTATGAACGAACCTGAGCATTTAGCCCCTGTGCCTGCCAATACTCAAGAGGTAGCCACAATGTTCATTCTATTGAGATCTGAATCCCTTTTCTTTGTGACCTTGGAACTACCTATCCTGCACCAGGGCAAGGGTTGGCTAGTCCTAACTACGTTATCTTTTGGCAAGTATTTATTTGTGCGAGTAATGCCCTCACAAACATGGCTTTAGAGATGAAAACTCCCACTGATTTCAGAAGCAGGCAAGGAAACGGTGAGAAGGAGGGGGAGGTGGATGGGGCCGCAGGGGACGCAGCGGCGAGAAAAGAAGCAGGCAAGGAAACGGTGAGAAGGAGGGGGGAGACGGAAGGGGCCGCAGGGGACGCAGCGGCGGGAAAAGAAGCAGGCAAAGGAGACAGGATGGAGGTGGCGCGGATGGCGGAGCGGGGAGCGACCTGCCTGCAGAAGCAGGGTCAAACACCTACCTGTCCAATACATGGGAACCATAGTCATGTTGAGTGGTGGGTACAATGGATGGCAGATGCATTGAGATTTAGATTTGTTGTAGCTGCCAATGTTACAGCTCAGTTGGAAGTGGGAATTAACATGTCAAGAGAGGGAAGTGGATGCAGGACGGAATTCGCAGGCCAGCAGACAATTGGCCTGTACACTCATGCAAAGACCCTGAGCCCCAAGCATATGACACATGCAGAAAGGGAGTACCTGCATCTTTAATAACTATGTACGAAACAGAACTTAAAACTATGTAACACACCTATACTAACCTAATCTTTCCTAACTATACATTACCCACACCTGGCCCTTACTACCCTATGCTAAGCTTACTAACCACATTTAACAACACACCCTCCTTATATGACGAGACACATGCAGGGCCAGGCTGACTAATCTTTATCATCTGAGTCAACTTCAAAGCACACAAGACCAGTGACTCGTAGATGTAATTGGCAGGAGGGTATGCAGTTGCTAATCATAAGAGGTCAGTGTTGTTTGGGACACATGCATGCTTGAATGAGATGACTGTCATCTACACTGTGACCATCACATCTACATACATATATGTTGTTCCCCTACCCCTGTGCCTCAGGGGGGGTGGGCATGCAATACATCATCACAACTGTCAAGGACAACCACAAAGGCATGTCCACTTGAGCATGGATTTAGTGAGTGGATCACATGTGAGGAGGGATGCCACCCAGAAATAAGGTATCCATAGGTCATTCACATCTACACTCATGTGTCCTGTTGTGAACAACCATCAACACCTGATCTGCCAACACAATTCCCAAAACACCCACATTAATGCCAGCACACATCTAGCCTTGACTTGCATGCATTCCTGCAGACATTATCATACTTTCTGGATACATCTGGGTCCTGAAATCGAGCCACTTCCCTGACGGTATAGGGGGCATGCCCACCTGTAAAATATGGGAAGGAAATGTATGCTCAATGTCAGATCACTGAACAAACGTGTGGACAACATATGATAGTGTGTAACATTTTACATGAGTGAGCTGGTCATCCTGTGTGTATGCAGTCCAACTGACATACTCACACTGACACTGACACTCCAGTGAGTGATAGCTACACATCTGCACACATGCACTGGGCCGAACTATCATGTGGTGCTAGACCTGACTACAACCATTTGTGGCTAATCCATTTCAGATGGTACTCTATGTCATGATTTGTATTTGGGTGACAATTTCAATGGCACTTCCCTGGTGCACTGCAATACAAGTGACTCCGGTATTGTGGCTTGTGCATCAAGAGACACTGAGTTACTGTGTGATGGACATGTGGCTCAATTTGTAGTATTCAATTATCATGCATTCAGTGGTCCATGACAGATGTGGCACAGTTGTATGTAGGTAACAAATGCCTAATTGGCAGTGTCCCCTAAGCCGTGTATGCCCCCTTTGCCAACATAATGGCAGGGATCATGTGTGTGTAATGATGACAATGTAGTGCTGAACATGGATTGGCCACTTTGCTGTCCTGATGCAGTGAAATGTGGTATGCTTACAGTGTCTTACCTGATCATCATTGACAGAAAGCATGGGCACAGATATTGTCATTGTACCTGAAATGTGTGACTAAGGGCCACATGTACGAAGATCAGGTTTTATGAGTCACACATTGCGAGACTTAGTGACTCGCAATTTGCGAGTAGGATAATCTGATGTACAACACTGTCAATGACACTGTTTGCAAATCACAAATGGGGTAACAAATGATCTACCTCATGAAATTTAACAAGGTAGGTCTAATTTTGCAAACCCCTTAGAAATGGCAGCACTCACAGGAATGCTGGCCTGCTGGGCTCAGCAGACCACCTTGTCTGTGACTGCTTTCAAATAGAGATGTATTTTAATTTAAGAAATGCAGCCTTATTTCATTAAGGATAAACAGAAAGCATGTAAAAAACCAATATTATAACTTTAATATTTTCTTGAAAGCAGACAGTGGTCTGTGGGACCACTGCGAGCTCTGAAACATTTTTTTGGCATGCATTCACAAAGGGGAAGGGATCCTCCCTTTTGCGAATGGGTTAGCACCAATTTGTAACTGGTGGTAACTGCAATTGTTTAGTGACAACATTTGCAGTCAACAAACAATCAATCTGCAGATTGCAACTCACAAATAGGAAGGGAACGCCCCTTCCTAAATGCCACTAGCAAACCCTGCTTTGTGATTCGGCAATGTGATTGCAGAATTGAAAAATTGCATATGTGCACTGGAATAAACATTTTTTCTTGATGTAAACACACAAATTCTGAAAACTAGGCCATTTGTGACAATTAAAAATAGGTTGGTACATGTGGCCCTAAGTGATAGTCGTACATGACCCAACAAACCTCAGGACTGCATTGTTAATATGTATAGACATGTGGACTTCATCTCAGTTCTGGGACTCTAACACTTTGTTCTGCTTGCATTCAACATGGCCACAAACATTGCATGCAGCACGTCAAGAGATCTGCTACTGTCACTCAGGAGCATTCTACTGTACACATTTGTCAATGTGATACTCACCAACAGGGACACCGATCACCAGGTGGTCCAGCAGATCCTGCTCTCTGGCCACCAGGTCAGCCCACCGATGCTTCAGCTGGTGCTCATTCCTGCTCGTATGGTAGACACTTTTGAGGTAGTAGAGCACCTTGCCCCACCGTAGTCGCTTTGCTTCTGTGTGATACCCCTGTATCACATGCCCACCCATCTCCAGCATTAAGGGAAGGAAGTAGCACACCAGCCACACAAAGCCCCCAAGCTTCTCCTCCCCCATGCAGGTCAGCCTCGCCCTTCCCGACATGTCCTTCACAACAAATCAAAATTGAAAAAGTGTAAAAAAAAGAAGGAAAATAAATGTAAAAAACAGAAACTTACAGCCCAAATCTATGAACCCCAACTGACCCAACTAATCTAATCCCCAGACAGACACCTGATAGTACAAATACAATCTGAAAGACACTAAACTACACAAAAGCACATACACAGGTACAATAAACAAACAGAATTCACAAAAGACACAAGAGAGACACCACAAGATGCAATAAACGCAATCCAGACACAAACAACACCGATACACAGCCACACAGTCAAGAAAAAGCACAGACTGTAAAGAGAAAGTGAAGGTACACCCACTGTACCATGCCTGTAAACAGGATTTCCTATTATATCACTTCCTGTCCCCTTTGCGGCCCGTTTTCCGTCATACGTGTATTTTTTTTGATGCATACGATGTTTGCGGGAATATTTTTGACGCATAACCTACATGTGTGGCAAAATACCACGCATTACCTGTAGATTTCAATTTCAATGGATATCCGCATGAGTGTCAAAATTTATGACTCAAACTGTGATTGTGTAATTTTCAAATATTTCACATGCATGCACCTTGTATCAACATGAAGATAGGATGGTATGGCCTGCAGTGTGTGGTATAGTGGTTGGCCACATGTGGTAGAGCATGCAACTGTGTGTTTTGGGAGTGAATGATCTGTAACGTGTGTTTCTGAAGGAACAGCATGCAATACATTGGACGTAATGCTCGGTATGAATGTGTTCCAAATGAGTATCTACATCTCATGGCAATCGGTGATCTAAAATAGTCATGATATGTGTTTGTAATATGTGTTGACTCAAGTTATGTGTGTAGTTGTTTGACTTTGGGGACATTACATTTCACATGACAAACAAAACTCTGGGATGATTGAGGATGTTACCCCTCATATGCCATTAATTGTTGGTTTCGACTTCATGTTGACTTGTGTGTGAACTACACATATGTCGGACATGTGTACATGTTTGGTACGTACTGCGTTTGAGACACTGTGCCTTAATTCCACCCATAAAATGTTTGGTACATGTCAGTTTGACTCATAACAATTACCCATGTTACTTATGTTGTTGTGGTGGACCTGCTGCCTTGGCTGCATGTGTTCACATATTTTCAGATGTGCATTCCATAGAAGTGTGTGGGCATGTGTACCCTGTGTCAGGATTGGGCTCCATGGTGTTACGGTTTCACGCAGGTCTAGTCAGGACTCTGCTAGGGGCACACCTTAAGTTCACAGAGAATCTCGCAAAGAGGTAGTAGTGTACCAAAGCAGAAGAGCAGCTAAAGGCATACAAGTGGAAAGGCCAGCTATGGTAAGGCAGAGAAAACAGAAATGTGAAGGCAGAGCAACCTTAGTGTGAACAAACATGGAATGGGTCAGTAATGGACAAACACGCAGGATTTATCACTAAGATTGTACACAGGGTAGGGCTCAGAACTTTCCACAGCAACAGGGAACGTCAGTGCCTCTGTGCAGATTAATCTTACAGATAGTCACCATGCAAGCCCCATTTAAAGGAGGCAGCAGAAGAGATTCTGTGTCTGGACCCTTAGTGCACAAACAAGGATTGTACTTACATACACCCCCCGTTGTGGGTCCGGCTAGAGACACAGTGGCAATTCCTGGAATATAGCCATAGCACACTGTCACTATTAGGCACTAAAGACTACATGCAACACTAGACAAAGGATGGGGGCTGGATTTGCCTCCTGGAAAACAGGTGCCAACCCAAGTACAAAGGAAAACACTCCTGCACAGGTGAGGACTGATAGGACACTTATCAGACACGAAAACCCAAGAAAAAATAGAAAGCGAGGGAACCAACTAGGAGGCAGAGACAGGCACAGGAAACAGGCTCAGGCTGACGCAAAGGCTGGAACAGGTCTGGGAAACAGAAAGCAGGCTCTGGCAGAAACAAATGTGAACAAGGCTGAGAAACAGGGAGAAGACTCTGGCTGGGACAAGCAGGAACAGGACTGGGTAAACAGAGAGCAGGTTCAGGCTGAATCAGGACTATAACACAATCCAACAAGGGGTCTGGAACACAAAGGAATTGTACTCCAAAGCACGACAAGGAGCTTCAGGGAATGGCAGCTTATAAGCAGTTCCAGGCAGCAGCAAGGCCAGAGCAGAGCCACATGGCTGGCCTGCACAAGAGAGGTCACAGGTCTGTGCAGCTTGAGTCTCTCACAAGTCTTGGAGGAGAGAATCCAGTATAAAGGGACAACTGGCCATTTCCCATAGGAAGCAATGGACAGAAGATTACAGGTCTTACCGACTACCAGGCAGTGCATTACTGGACCTGAAGTCCTTGCCAACTAATGTAGTTCTTCTATAGCATGCCATATGGAAAAGGGAAGCAAACAAGAGTCAGAAAGGGACTCTGGGTGAGTGTTAATGATGATTCACAGGGTACCGATAGTCCGTTTACAGTGCCCCCTAGAGATCAGACGACAGAGACGTAACACATGGCAGTGGCAGGACTTATTTCCAGGGATGGACTGTACAGGGCATGTGTTGTGAACATTGCTTGTCATTCCTGGGACACTCATGCTATCCATTTTCACAAATGAGCCCCCCTTGTCAGACAAGCTCCTTGCAGAGATTGCAGATGTCACACTTACTAAGGTCAGGGGTCTGTTCATACATTCCCATTTCAACTGATATTTCACATACATTGCCTCATGTATGGGGCGCTTATTTACCTTATGATTGAAGATGTCACAGTTGTGGGTCATGTGCTACAATAGACCATGTTGGCAAAGTGGAAGTGTGTCATATGCTGTTGGCCATTGATTTTGTCCTTCATGTGTGAAATTAGTTTTTTTAAATATGTGTGTGATGTTTGCTGTACAATCATACGCATCACATGTGATGTAGTCAGATTTGTCTTTGTAACATGCTCCCAGAGGAAATACCTGCATTCCTAAGGAACATATGATAGAGAAAGAAGAAACCAGAGCAGGATTGTGTGATCAAGTAAGACGTTTATTTACATATCTTAACAAGGTGTGTAAAGTGACTATTGGTTGAATTTTTTTTGAGCAATTAGCTGTCTGCAGCGCATTCCTGCAGCTTTGTTTTGCTGTTCCCCCTCATTTTCCCTGGCACATCCTCCTCTTCCTCCTCCTCAGGCAGTTCCTGCTCTGGCTCATAGAGAGGGATGTTCCTCCTCACACAAATGTTGTGCAGGATAGCACAGGTAGGTAAGCATGATTTTGCACACAGTGTGTTGGCCATATACGAGGCTGCCTCCTGTGATGTCAAGGCACCTGAATCTGGACTTCAGTATGCCAAAGGTCCTTTCAACAATGGTGCTTGTCCTCCGATGTGCCTCATTATAGGCACGCTCTACTGCTGTGCTTGGGGAATGGGGTCATGATCCATGTTTGGATCCCGTAACCCTGATCCGCTGCAAAATATAATTGGAGTGAGTATTTTGTTAGTGCTTGCAACAGGAATGTTATGTAGCATGGTAGTTGATATCTTGTGTCGTCTGTGACTCATATGTGTTTGTGGTATTGTGTGAGATCCTGGGCCTCTGTGAGTTTTTTTCTGCAGTGGGTTGTTTGACTAGACAACTTGTGTTTGGCTCGTTGACCTGGGATCTATGATTTTGTTTCCAAACTGCAGGTCAGCATGTATGTACCATGTGTTGTGTCCAATATCTTTTAGTGTGTTTTCACTGGAGGGGACATGATACTTCCACACACACAATAGATTCTGATGTGGTGGTAACATGGTTGCACTACATGGCCTGGACATCCCATCCAATTAGACATATGTTATTGCAGATGAAATGCAACAGTGAGGCCCTTTGATTTGGCTAGGTGACAATGCGCAACACATCTCCATGAGTTGGCAGCACTGAGGTGTTCAGTATTGACAATGCACAATTGTCCCATGTGTGACATGGTTCTAGGCAAACCTTTGTTTTTCCCTCTCCCAGTGGCTCATGTGCAACCGTGCACCCACACTACCAAACGTGCTCCAGAGAACCTGGCTAACTGCCTTGTGGAGGTGGATGTATCTGTGCAGGAAGGGCCATCTCCCTGTACATATGTTATTTTGATGGACAATTGGCTCTTTCAGTGTGTGCAGTTTGCATTAGTGCCACATCAATATGTTTTCATAGCACAGTCCACTTCCTTATTGCTACCTGGCAACGGCACCCCAGGAGTGATGTATGATGTTGGGACTGCCTTTGTATTTCCGTGCCACCTACATGTAAGTCAGCATCATTATGCTGTGTGTCTTATGGTGTTAGACCTGCAGCAACACACATTGCACACCCCTTCCACACTACATACTGCCTGAGAGGGTGTCGGATTGACTATGTAGCTTATTGTAATTGTAAATGGTTCATCTTCAAAGTTGTACTTCCAGTGCAGGCCATGTCATTGTCACTGTGGGTTTTTGGCATTGGTCCCTTGTTGCTCTAGAGTGGCAGCTAATGTTTGTGGCAGCCGTCATTGGTCCATAGGTGTGTATCACCTTGTGTCAGGGTGTACAACATAACTACCAGTGTTACACCTCAGTGTCATCCTGCCCACGTGTCTATGTAGTGGTGTATGTTTTGTGTGTCCCACAGGGTTGTTGTGCTATGTGTATATTGCTAGGTTTATGGACTTACCAACAAGAAGGCCATTGCCATATTGTCCATCCTGGAAGTGCTGATTGATCGTGCTGTAGAGGAATATGAATGAATCATGTGCACTCCCAGGATACTTGGCCAACATGTTGGTGAACAATCCCTGGTGGTCAACTATGGCCTGCACATTGATGGAATGCGTGTGCTTTCTGTTCTGGAATAGGTGCTCTGTTGCTGCAGGTGGTACGATCCGGGCATGGATGCAGTCAATTGCACCAAGCACATGTGGAAAGCCATGTACTTGGTTGAAGCCCCATTTTATCTCCTGGTGCTTCTGCTGGGTGTTGGGGAAGCTGATGTGGTGGGGTGTGAGGGAGATTATAGCATCTAAGAACTCGGGCAGGAAGGCCGAGAATGAGGGCTGGGATACCCCAGCGACTAAGGCACCTGTTGACTGGAAAGAGCCACTTGCCAACATATGCAGGACAGCTAGCAGCTTGGTAACCAGTGGCATATTGTGTAGTGTCTGCAGGCTAGCTGTTATTTGTGGCTCAATTTGGCGCAGCAGCTGCTGTATGGCTTCCCAGTTCAGTCAATACCTCTGGATGATGTCCTGTTCCCTGAGGCCATGGAGGGTTGTCCTGTTCCTGAAGACCCTCTCCTGCCTTCTGCGTTGCCTTTGTGGGCCATGTTGGGGTGGTGGTGGCTGCTGCTGTTGGTCCTGTGCTCGGCGTCATCCTGCAAGCTGCATCAGTAGCACCTCATCGTTGTCCTGTTAGTCTGTGATGTTGCTTGTGTGTGTTTTCCTTAAGTAGTGGTGTGTTTGCCTCATTTTAACGCCTGCCTTGACCCAGGTGTTAAATTTTGACGCAAATCGGGCTTACCCTCATTTTTCGGGTCCGTCTCCCATCCCCGTACATCATTTTTGCCCTGTTGGATGAATATGACGCTAATGTGTTTGAGTCATTTTTGGGATGGGAATGGCTACCTTGCATCTCATTGATGCAAGGTTGTTTCACGCATCCTTAAAATGACGCTAACTACATATTTTTGACGCTAGACGGGTCTAGTGTCAAAATATAAATATGGAGATAAGTTTGTGCTTCATTTGCGTAAAAAAAATGACGCAAATCCAGCACAAACAGAGTTTAAATATGGGCTTGAGGCCTGATTAATACTTTTTTAGCACCGCATTTGCGTTATTTGGTGACGCGAAAGCGACACAAACTTACAAAATATAATTGAAGTATGCAAGTTTGCACCGTTTTTGCATCAAAAAATTACGCAAATGCGGCGCTAAAAAAAGTATAAATCTGGCCCTTAGTTTCATGAACCCTCCAAATTCAATTTAGTTCCTTTATCAAACCCAATTTATATAAGCTTAGGTCGGACATTAATCAAGTGATCGTGCATAGAAGGTACACCTTGTACATTAAATTTTAAATCCATTGCATTGATGTTGTGCCCATTTTTGAGTAGCCACCACTTTACAGTGTACATTGCTATGTAATTTCACATGACTGGTTCTTTGAGAATTACTGTGTCATTGCAAATTGCTTTTTAAAATAAACATTGGCAAAGACAATAGGTCGCGCCTATACCAGAGCTATTGGATTTGGCAAAGTGTTTTGCAATGTTGTACATGAATGTGGCTGCTATCCAGCATGGATAAAAGTTAGTAGCGTGGAGTATCAGAGTAGAGTGGGGGAGTAGAGTATTGTAGAGTGGATTTCTTGGTGTGTTGTACAGTGGAGTAGGGGGAGTAGAGTGTTGTAGATTTGAGGAGAGTAGAGTTCAGTGGTTCAGTGGCACAGAGTTTCGTAGAGTGGAGTGGGGTGAAATACAAAGGAGTGGGTTGACGTGGGGTGAGTTAGTGAGGTGGATTGGATTGGAGGAGAGCAGGGTGGAGTGGACTGGGGTAGAGTGGGGTGGATTAAGTAGAGTGGGGTGGATTGGATTGACGTGGGGTGGGGTGGGGTGGATTGAAATGGGGTGAGGTGGATTGAACTGAGGTGAATTGGAGTGGGGTGGATGGTTTGGATTGGAATGTGGGGCTGGGATTGGAGTAGGGTGGATTGGAGTGGGTGGATTGGAATAGACTGAATTCAATTAATTGGATTGGAGTGGGGTGGATTGGAATGGGGTGGATTGGATTGGGGTGGGGTGGATTGGATTGGATTGATTGTGGGGATGGATTAGATTGGAATGGGGTGAACTGGGTGGGGTGGATTGGAGTGAGTGGGGTGGATTGGACCAGAGTGGATTGGAGTGTGGTAGATTAAAATGGAGTGGGATGGATTGGACTGGTGTTGGTGGGCTGCAGTGGAATGGGTTATATTGCACTCGGGTGGGGTGGATTGAACTGGAGTGGGGTATGTTGGATTGGATTTGGGTGGATTGGAGTGGGGTGGATGGATTAGAGTGGAGTGGACAGAACTGGGATGGGGTTGATTGGACAGGGGCCGGGTGGATTGGATTGGGGTGGATTGGCATGGAGTGGATTGATTGGTGTGGAGTGGATTGGATTTGAGTAGGGTGGATTGGAATGGGGTAGGCTGGTTGGTTTGGTTAGGAGTGCGGTGGACGGAACTGGGATGGGATGGGGTGGGGAGGACTGGATTTGGGTGGAGCGGGTGGAGTGGGGTGGATTGGAATGGGATGGATTGAATTGGAGTGGATTGGATTGATTGAGCTGGATGGATTAGATTGTAGTGGGGTGGACTGGGGTGGGGTGGATTGTAGTGAGTGGGGTGGATTGGACCGGAGTGGATTGGAGTGTGTTAGATTAAAATTGGGTTTGGTGGATTGGACTGGTGTGTGATGGGCTGCAGTGGAATGGATTAGATTGCAGTCAGGTGGGGTGGATTGAAGTGGAATGGGGTATGTTGGATTGGATTTGAGTGGATTGGATGGGGTGAATTGGAGTGGGGTGGATTGGAGTGGGGTGGATGGACTGGAGTGGGGTGGACAGAACTGGGATGGGGTGGGGTGAATTGGTCTGGGGCGGGGTGGATTGTAGTGGGGTGGATTGGATTGGGGTGGATTAGATTGGTGTGGAGTGGATTGGATTGGAGTGCGGTGGACTGAACTCAGATGTGGTGGGGTAGACTGGATTTGGGTAGGGTGGAGTTGGTTGCAAAGCGGTGGGGTGGATTGGGGTGCAGTGCACTAGAGGGGTAGGATTGGGTTGGAGTGGATTGGACTTGGGTGGCATGGGGTGAATTGGACTGGAGTGGGTTGGACTGGAGTGGGGTGGATCATATTGAGGTACATCATATGAGGGTGGATGTGATTGGGTAGATCCCATTGGAATAGATTAGATTGAGGTGGGGTGTATTGGTTTGAGGTTGATTGGAGTGAGTGGGGTGGAGTGAGTATGGTGGATTGGATTGGAGTGGGTGGGCTGAATGGATTGGATTTGGGTGGACTGAACTATGGTGTGGTGTGGTGGATTGAACTGGGATAGAGTGGAGTAGATTGGATTAGAGTAGGGTAGATTAGATTGGACTGAATTAGGCAAATTGGATTTTCTGGATTGGAGTAAAGTGGAATGGGCTAGAATGGGGTGGATTGGAATGGGGTGGATTGGATTGAGCGGGCTGGTGGATTGGATTGGAATGGGGGGGACTGGGAGGGGTGGAGTGGGGTTGATTGGATTGGGATAGGGTGGGGTGGATTGAAGTGGGGTGTGGTGGATTGGATTGGGGTGGATTGGATTAGGGTGTGGTGGGTTGCAGTGAGATGGATTGAATTGCAGTGGGGTGAGATGGCTTGGACTGGAGTGGCGTGTGTTGGATTGGATTAGGGTGGACTGGAGCGGGGTGAATTGGAGTGGGGTGCATGTAATTGAGGTGGGGTGGATTGGAATGGAGTCAGGTGAATGAATTGTAGTGGGCTGAATAGAACTGGGATAGGGTGGTGTGGATTGTAGTGGGGTGGACTGAATTGGAGTGGGGTGGATTGGTGTGTGATAGGCTTGTTGGATTGGAGTGCAGTGGACTGAATTGGATTGAGGTGGGTGGACTAGATTGATGTAGAGTGGGGTCGATTGGAGTAGAGTGGGGTGGGTTGGAGTGGATTGAAATAGGGTGGGGTGGATTGAAGTAGGGTGGGTTGGACAGGAGGGAGTGGGGTGGATTGGATTTGGGTGGCGTTGGGGTGGATCAGACTGGGGTGGATCAGACTGGGGTTGATCAGACTGGGGTTGATCAGAGTGGGGGGAATCAGAGTGGGGTGGATCATACTGGAGTGGAGTGAAATGGATTGGAGTTGAGTGGGTTGGACTGTGGTGGGTTGGATTGGAGTGGGGTGGATCGAACTTGAGTGGGGGTGGATTAGAGTGGATTGGGGTGGATTGGATAGGGGTGAGGTGTATTGAAATGGAGTGGGGTAGTTTACTGAACTGGATTGGGGCAGATTGGATTAGTGTGGGGTTGACTGGATTGTAGTGGGGTGTATGGTGGTGGATTGGAATGGGGTGGATTGTAGTGGGGTGGAATGGATTGTAGTGGGGTGGATTGGATTGGAGTGTGGAGAGTTGGAGTGCGGCAAATTGTTTTGGATTGGAGTGGGTTGTTTGGGATTGGAGTGGGGCAGGGTAGAGTGAGGCAGGTTGGAGTTGGGCAGGTTGTTTTAGATTGAAGCGGGCAGATTGTAATGGATTGGAGTGGGGCCGTTTGGAGTAGGTAGAATTGTTTTGGATTGGAGTGGGGCGGACGACAGAGGGGATTGTTTTAGAGTGAGACAGTTTGTATTAGGGTAGACTGGAGTGGATGGATTTGATGGGAGTGGGGTGGATTGATTAGTGTGGGGTGGATTGGTCTGGATTGGACTGGAATGTAGTGAGGTGGATTGTGGTGGATTGGAGTGGGGTGCAATGGAGTGGGGTGGATTGGATTGGAGTGGGCGAAATGGAGTGGGGCAGATTGTTTTGGGATTGGATTGGGTTGTTTGGGATTGGAGTGGGGCAGGGTAGAATGAGGCAGGTTGGAGTGGAACAGGTTGTTTTGGATTAGAGTGGGGCAGAGTGAGTGGGGGAGATTGGAGTGGTGCGATTTTGAGTGGGACCGATTGTTTTGGGATGAAGTGATTCAGACTAGAGTAGGGCAGATTGTTTTGGATTGGAGTAGGGCAGATTGGAGTGGGGTGGATTGGGTTGGTGTGGATTGGATCAGAGTGGGTTGGATTGGATGGGAGCGTAGTGGATTGGAGTGGGGTGAATTGGGATGGAGTGGGGTGGATTGGATTGGGGTGACGTAGATTGGATTGGATTGGAATGGAGTGTATTGTTTTGGATTGGAGTGGGACAGATAGGAGTGGACTGGAGTGGGACTGATTGTTTTGGAACGGAGTAGGACAGACTGGATTGGGGTGGCTTGGAGTAAGGCAGATTGCTTTGGATTGGAGTGGGGCAGATTGGACCAGGGCAGATTTGAGTGTGACAGATTGTTTTGGATTGGAGTGGGGCGGATTGGAATGGGGCATATTGCTTTGGATTAAAGACGGGCAGATAGGTGAAGTGGAATGGGTCAGATTGTTTGGAATTGAAGTGTGCCAAATAGTTTTGGTCTGCAGTGGGGCAGACTAGAGTGGATTGGAGTGCAGTAGATTGTATTGGGGCAGATTGGTTGGGAATGGGCAGATGGATGTGGGGCAGATTGTTTTGGATTGGAGTGGGGCATATTGGAGTTGGGTAGATAGAAGTGGAACATATTGTTTTGGGTTGGAGTGGGGCATATTGTTTTGGGTTGGAGTGGCGGCAGATTAGAGTGGGGCAGATTGTTTGGGAGTGGTGTAGGTTGTTTTGGATTGGAGTGGGGTGAACTTGAGTGGGGCAGATTAGACTGGGGTGAGGTGGGAGGATTGGAGTGGGGTGGGTTGAAGTGGATTCAATTGAGGTGAAGTGGATTGGATTGGGGTGGGGTGGATTGGTGTGGGGTATGTTGGGGTGGATTATAATGGGGTGGACACTGGTTGGGCAGATTGGGGTGTACTGCACAATTATGTGTTAAAGCATCATTTCAGAAATTACACATAATAAAGAAACTATGTTGATTTGCAATACTTAGAACAAGGTAATCGCCCATTTTTTGAGAACAGCGCCCACAAGCATAGACAAAAGAAAACATGAGTGCAAAGTGACAACTTGCCAAAAAATAAAAGAAAGTTAGCTATAAAAAATAAAACTTTGGAATTTTGTTTGTCCTGCTGGGGACCTTTTTTTTTAGTTTCACACCTTCTGTTTGAAGGGAACTAGAAGTTAAAAAGAAAAAATAGTACCTCAATCTTGTCGTGAGCAGGGGACATGCACTGATCAAGTTGAATCAATCAGTGTTTGGTCCCTGCTCCACACAGAGGAATGCAAATGATGCCAGGCCTGCAGTGACGAATTACAAGGTTGTAAAGCATAGTGTCACACAAGCCAACAAATGGGTTGACTCTAAAAAATGACTGTCTTTACAGAATGTAATTGTGGATCGCTACGTCCCAAAGAGTTACTGTCATTAGGCATCACTGTAATACTGAAAATGGTTGTGTCAATACTAATTGCTGTGTCATCATGAATCAGTGCATCACTGTAAACTGCTGCAACTCTACAGAACTAGTTGTGTTATTCTTAATTTGTTATTGCGAATTGTTTTTGCTTCACATGTCTGTTGTGAAAATCTTTGTCATCATGAATTTCTGTTTCAATGTGTGAGAAAATATGACATGTATATTCTGTGCAATATATTGTGACTGCATTGTCAAATTCATTACCAATCACCTCCACTACTGAACTGTGTAACCATTTCACCATCTATGATCTAATGTACCCTCTTCTTACTATGAACAGTGTTTCTAGTACAAATCATTTGTTTACAAGTTAGGTGCATCTAATTATCTAGCAGATTGTGTTACCACTCTCAGCTGCTGTGACAGTTTATGCCATTTTGACTTCAGAATTGCTGTTTCATTGCGCATTGTTACAAAATTGCAGATTTACAATACATAAGATCCTGAAGGATCTTGCAGACTCTCTCAAAGTCACCATAAAAACTGATAAGGAAGTTGCTCCTCTATCACCTAGCTAAAGCCTTGGCTCTGCTAAGCTTTCTGCTAAATTTAACTAAACATATGCAAATGTTCTCAAGGATGGTCCAACTGACTAATTCATCCATTTATTCACTACCAATTCTCTGACCCATCAACACAGGAATCACAACTCTAACAGCCAAATCAGACAAGCACACACTGAATGTGCATCATATTGTCACATTCCCCTTATGAAGTATGACACAACTATTTAATCAGTTATCCTGCCATCTGTCTTATCCAGGTGACCGATTGACACCTGATCTGTTCGATATAAGTCAATAAGGACGCTCAATGAAGGACCACACGCCAATTATGAACACAATTTAGCTTTACTAGAATTCCAGGAAAATGTATGCATTTGGCACATCAACAAAGTAGAATGAAAACCAGCAATAAAGAGCATCTATTTATATATGAGCAAAGAGTTCATTGACAGATATAAGCTTTGATTAACTGTATACGAAACGCATATTTCAATTACTGCAGCATGCTCACATTAAGATGTTCAGGAAGCAAAATATAAATGAGCTGAATACTTCAGATTATAAACATGGTGCAAGCATAATAATCAATCATATTAGAGCAGAGAAACAAAGGCCTTTCATCCTTGGGTGGAACTTAACTTAATCCACAAATGCTGGGAAGCCCTCTACCGCCCGCTTGGACCTCTCTCCCCCTCGAACGTCACGGTCTCTGAACAGCAAAACCAGGGAGGCAGCGCTGTGGGCTGGGCAATGGCAGCTTTCACAACCCCATCTGCGAGCTGCAATCCCCTCACCTGTGCTTCAGTGCTTAAATAACCTGAAGTTTGGATTCTATCCCTTTCTCGCATCTTCTAGCTATGTTATCAGTACATGTCCCTTGGCTGGTCTGCCGTTCCCTAGCCATTGTTTTTTCCGTCTTTTTCCTGTACTCCCTTTCCCAGGGTTAAGACGACCTTTGTGTCTCTCTCCTACACATCCTGCTTCTTACACATGCACCTGCAAATAACTTTATCTATGGAATGTTGGAAAACAAACTTGAAAACAACATTGTGGAGTTTTCTACGTTGTTTAAGGTTTCAGCAGGCATCACGCTCATCTACACTGTTCCAGCTAATTAACCCTGCGCGTCACAATGTCTTCCGCACCTTTCCCTATACTGATCACTCCACCCCTTAGATGAGCGCGATGCATGCGAAACAAAATTGTTTATTTTGACTTTTTGCTAGCTAGGTTACTACGAATACTTGTCAGCATTATTCTAAGCGCTTGCATTTTAGTATAAAGCTGTTTTGTGCATACATATAGTCTACATAGTATAGTAATTAACGTAACACAAACAAGCAATAACCAAATAAAAGGATGTAACATTATATTTAGCGTCTTTGTAGCTCCTGGTGCCCAGCCCAAGAAAATATCATGCCAGTGGTGCTCAGCTACTTGCTGGATGCGTGAAGCAATGTGCATAAGCTGTTTGGCGTCCATGGTCATCTTTATGGCGGTATACTTGGTGTATTTAGCTTGCATATCAAATTGAGCAAATGTGGCTTGTGCGTAGTGCCTGATTACCTCTAGTCTGGGTAGCTTAACAACAAGGGGGATGTTCCATTCTAACTGTGCTCGCATTTGCGTCTGTAATGTGGTTGTGGTGAACTTAGTCGGTCGGTATAGGATGTGAGTGCTTATGTCAATAATGCTGGTAATATTGCACATACACATTACTTGTTCTCCGGTGGTTTGTACAAATCTATTAATGAGTAAGGGATGATAAGTAACGTAACATATACTCTCTGTCCCTATTTGATATAAGTCTGTGCCATTAATAGCATAAGGTAACCATTCACATTCTCCTGGTATCGGGTGAAGGCATGAATCTAGCACCCGTCCAGTGTGGGTACATACCCACCCCTTAGACCAATCTGCATATCTAGTTTGATCTACAGTGTGATTTGTTTGATCAGTCCACTTTTTGTCAGTATGAGGTATCCACCACTCTTTACCTATCACTATGGGGAGCAATATAAAGGGGCACCATATTTCAGGAGGAAGATCACTTCTTGCTATATCAAAATGAGCATAAAACATTTCTCCTTCACAGTGAAACTGTATGGGCTTTACCCATATTTCCTTAGGTAAATGCAATTGTTGTCTCCAATGTTCACCCTGAAGCTGTCCCCATTCCGCTTTAAAGTCTGCATACTGTTGATTAAAAATACTTTGCCATAGTATGCACTGGATGCCCTTGGACACTGCTTGTGTGTTTTGAAAGCTTTTTCCAAATTGCTCATAAGTGAAATTATGCCATTGCCAATCACGATACAACCCTCGCAGGATCTTCCATACTTCTTGTGAGTGTGTGGGCCCCCATTGAGAAATTACTTTTATGGCCTCGCCTGTACTATATCCTGTAGAGGATAGCTTATTCCTAATGGCTTCAATATCAAAAGAATTCAGGGCCCTTACCCCTATTCCAGTGGCCCCGGCTATCAGGGGTCCTAGATCTCTTCTAATGCGTAGCTTCGGCAAGGGCCAAAACTGTCCATGGTGCGCATAATGGATCATACTTTGAGACATTCCCTTTGGCAATATTTATCCGTAACACAATACGGTTAATTATGCTTGCATGCAAAGCTTTCTTACATCCTATCCTATATCGAACTATGGAGACGTTGCCTAAGTTGCTAAACATGCATCTTTCAGCTACATAAAACATGAAGGCTGGTGGTTTGGAATATCGAGTTTTTTTGGTTCCAATGTTCATTGTAACAACCACCATATGTCCTGGTAAAATACTTTGTCAGAACAATCATAGGGTTTGCACGGATATGCCTGTGCTGGTGTAAAGATACAATGGTATCACAATATTTACATATCATGTTCAGGATATAATTCAAAGCCTGTACTGTTGCTGGCGTCCCTTGCAACTCGTTTAGTCCATTAGCATGTCAGATTTGCTGTCCAGTTACCTTCCAGGTCACAGCTTTGGCAGCCATCCACTTGCCTCCAGGTACCTTTACGTTGCAAAGTGAAATCTTTCCCTGGTCATCAGTTACGTTAGCGGCTTGAGGTGCACAAGTGACATGAAGATCCGTAACGGCATTCTCTGCTACATTCGGTCGAACCCAAACACCTCTTCCGGTTGCAATTATGACCGCAAACACGAACCACGTCATCAACTCAGATGTCATAATTTACGACCGGGGGTAAGTCTCACTGCAGGTGCAAACACAGGTACATTAGAGTTCTTTAAAAGTACAATATACGTATTCCCCACCACTTGACTCAATGTTTCTCCTGCCTCTGGCTTTTTCCCTGGATGATGCACCCATACTTTTCTTCCTGTGCTTCCAAATCCTCCCTCACCTCTCTGGGTATTATCGGGGGGGCAGATCTTTCTTCAATGTGGGGGGTGTATGCTTGTTCACAAATCGATTGCGCAAGACTGTCATGTGCGTGATATGATACAGCAGCATTTCCTTGGTTCAACAATACTACTTTAACTTCTCCTCTATAATCTGGGTCTATGACTCACCCTAGTACCGACACTCCCTTGATGGCTAGGCTGGATCGAGGGGCAATTCTACCATATGTTCCGGGTGGTACTCTTTTTCCTATTCCTAGGGGAACAGTTTTTACCTGTCCTACAGGTACTTCTCCATCTTCTGGAGCAAATAGGTCCAGTCCTATACTGCCAGAAGTAGTCTGCAAAGGTAATCGAGCGCGAGGGTTCGTTTTTCCAGACAATCATTGTATGGGTGGTTTCCCTATCATGCCCTGTCATCCGAATGAAAGGAGTCTGCTGCCCAACTGGTCTGTTTTTCAATTCAAATATGGATTTGTCTAAATTGCTGCTCCACCCTTTTAGGGTATGATGTGTTGATAACCTTTTTAGCTGTTCTTTCAACAATCTGTTATATCTCTCAATCATGCCTGCAGCTTGTGGATAATAACTAAGGTGTAATATCCACTGAATTCCCTGTTCCTGGGCCCAATCCTGCACTGCTTTCCCTGAAAAGTGTGTGTCCGTATCTGTTTGGATCTCATCAGGTACCCCATAATGTTTTATCAGGAAGTTTAGCCCTCGCAAAGTGGACTTCTGGTCTGCAGACTTACAAGGCATACCCAGCATAAAGCCAGAGCAGGTGTCCACCATGGTCAATACGTAGCTTTTCCCTCCTTCTTTTGGTAGCGGCCCGATATACTGTAGTCCAATTCCCACACTGTAGCAGCTGAAGTTCCTCTTCTGATATGACCGCTAGGTTTCTTTTGCAGGGGCATTTGTCTAATCTGGTTGCATGTGGGGCACTCCTTTACTGCTTGTTGCACTTGTTCTTTAGTAACTGGAATTTGTCGTTGCTGTGCCCATGCATAAGTGCCATTCTCTCCTAGATGTCTGGATGTTGCATGGGCCCAGTTTGCTAAAGCAGCTTCAGCTTTCTCATTGATGACCACTGTTCGTGTTTTGGCCATCTGATCTGCAGTATTGTTGAATAGAGATGTAAGCGAGGTGTCCGATGGGCATTGGGCATCCACATGTCCCACATAGATTTGACATTTTTGCCCTTTCTCCCACATCTCTTCCCATAGCTGCTCGCCTCCCCAGATGGGGGTGCCTTTAATTTTCCATTCATCTTTGCGCCAAGTCGGGGCCCAACTTACTAGTCCTTGGTAAGTAACCCAGCTGTCAGTGTACACAAACGTTTTCTCTCCGATGGGGGCCTGTTCAATCACTGCTGCTACCCCCTGCAGTTCTGCAAGCTGGCTTGATCCATTATCTCCTCCTCTCAGCAACAGCGTTTCTGTAGCAGGCTGGAATGCAACTCTTTGCCATTGTCTTTTTCCTTGATGGTACCGGGCAGTGCCATCTGTGAACCATGCATTTTGTTGTTCCTCTTCAGGAAGTTGTTCAAAAGGTGGGGCTGTTTTAAACGGTGAAGATTCGATTTCAGAAGGTTCTGGCGAGGGGGCCATTGCCTGCAAGTCCACTGCCCCTAGCATATCTTCTTGTAACTTCGCCACTCCTGCTGGCCCTGACTTTTCCCTCTGCTGCAGGTACCATTTCCACTTTACGATGGTAGACTCCTGCGCCCTGCCTACTTTAGTGCCAACCCCTCCATCTCTTATCCAGCCTAGTAAGGGGACCTGCATTCTTAAGGTAACCAGCCGGTCACCAGTTATGCGTTCCTTTTACCACTAGTGCCCAGTATGCCCCTGCTAGTTCTTTCTCTAACGGGGTGTAATTGCTCATGGATGGTGTTAATCTCTTTGACCAGAATCCTTGTGGCACCCTCTTTTTCCCTTGCCTCTGCCGTAGGCTCCACATCACTACATCATCCTGTACTATAATTTCTAGCTCAAACTGGTCTCCTTCTGTGATGGGACCTAACGCAAAAAAGTTCTGTAATGCATCTTTGCCCCGTCAAAGGCCTCTTGCTGTTCAGGTCCCCATTGGAAAGCGTGCTTGTTTTGGGTGACTTGATATAATGGTCTCAGTATTAATCCTAAGTGAGGGATATGTTGTCTCCAGAATCCCATCAAACCAATAAATTGTTGTGCTTCTGCCTTAGTTGTAGGAATCTTTAGCTGCTGTACGTATCAATCACTTTCTGTGGTATTCTTTTTACCGGCCCTGACCAAATAGCCCCCAGGAATTTCACCTCTTGTGCAGGGCCTTGGACCTTTTTCGGATTAATAGCCCATCCTCTCTGCTGTAAGTACTCAATTAACCTTTCCAGTGTGTCTGAGATTTGTTCTTTGGTTTCCCCAGTGATCATGATGTCATCAATGTAATGTGCAAGTCGGGTGCTCCCTGCCGAGAAGTTGGCTAAATCTCTGGCTATTAGTCCATGACACAAGATGGGACTATGTACGTATCCCTGGGGCAACTTCCTGAATGTGAATTGTCTGTTCTGCCAGCTTATTGCAAATTGGTCTTGACTTGCCTCATCAATGTCAAATGAGAAAAAGGCATTGGCTAAATCAGTTACGGCATGCCATTCCTCCACATCTTTGCTCAACTGTTCCACTAGCGTGATGATGTCTGGGACTGTGGCTGCCAAAGGTGGAGCCACTTTATTCAGTTGTCGATAGTCAACATTCATTCGATATGTATCATCTGGTTTCTTTACGGGCCATATAGGAGAGTTAAATGGGCTCACGGCCGGCCTGAGCACACCTGCATCTAGCAGCCCTTGGATGGTTTCTGAAATCTCTTTATGACCTCCATGTATGGGGTACTGTTTAACACACACTGGCTCCTTTGGAGGTGCACATGTAATGGGTTCCACTTTGCATGCCCAATCAGAACTGTCATAGATTTCTTTATATGTACGCTCCTCACACCAAAAGTAAATGTTCCCCATTGTGTATCAATAGTTTTGCCTAGTAACAAATCCATGCCAATAATGTATTCTGGTACTTCAGCTATTAATACCTCTTCCGAGAATGGGGGTCCTTTACCAATTGACAATTTGAGTTTAACGGGTTTGGCCTCTGTCTCAGCACCCCCGTAACCATTAATGATCACCCCCTTTCCTGGCAGCCTCTTAGGGTTTCCATTTATCAAAGTTACTTACGCACCTGTAGTGAGCAGTGCCATAACATGTTGTGTTCCTTTTTGCCAATAAATGATAAGAAGTACATATGGCCACCTGTCCCCGGGGCTTACCTCTTGAACTGCTCTGACTCCTGGTGTTTGGCCTGACCTTCATAATAAGGGGTCTGGGACTTCCCAGCCATCGCTGGACAAGTCGGGATATAGAGTTGAGACAGGCACCTTCCTACTCTTCCCTGACTCTGTTTTTTCTTTCTCAGACTCTTCCATTGGTGGTGCTGAGGGCTGCTTTTCATCGAATGCCTCCTTTTCTTTCTGTCTACGCTGCAATGCTTTCCATTTATTAAGCAGATAAGGGGTAGGCTTCCCGTCTATCTCCTCTTTTTTCACCCCAGCATTAAAAAAAACTATCCAGATCTGTTGACTGGTCACTTTTATTGTAGACTCTGCACCCTCATACTTATTGTCTGTCTGGCTCTTGCTGATTTTTGCCTGTCAAGCCCTTCCAGTTGTGCCATTCATAATACCACATCCCCCACTGGTCTTCCCTGAGCAGGTCCTAGAAGAGCCAACAAGGCACCTTTCATATGCGGAGGGGCATTCCTGATCAGCTGTGCCCTGATCCCTGCTGTTACAGGTTCAACATCAGGCCCTAAAAACTGTTGGGAATACACTGCATTCTGCATCCCCATTTCTCGCAGTTGTTCATTTGCCTCTGAAATTGTATGCCAAGGGCCCCAACTCTCTTCCACATCTATAGCAGTTGGATACAATTGCTTCACTCTTTCCATCAACCAACCCATTAGAGAGAAAAATTGTTGTCCCTGTGCACCTCGTAACCGTTGCCCTAACATGGCATGTGTAGTTACTGATCCCATTTTCAAAAGTTCAGTTGGCGATAATATTTACCATCTGCTCCAGTGTCCCACAATCTCACCAACCATTTAAACAAAGGCTCTGCAGGCATCTGCCTAAACATACGGGTTATCTTCAACAACTCACTTTGTGTATAATCTCTTATTAAACGAGAATTCTGTATTTGCCCACCATTCACTCCCTTTGATTTGTTTTGCAAGAGTGGGCGAACCTCCATTACACTTCCCCTTCCACCTTCAGCTTCACCTACACTTCCTTCTCCACTTTCAACTCCACCTAGTTCTGCTACACATACTTCCACCTCATCCTCCCAATTCCAGTCATCATCATTATCCGAGACTGTTCCATCCCAAGTATAAGGATCCCAGTTTTCTTTGCGTACCAATGCCCTCACTTGCACAGCTGAGGGTACTTTAGGCTTCTGCCTACTCTTCTGTTTTGCTACTCGTACTTCTAATGCGGTGCACCTTGCCTCCATTTGAACACCCTGAGTCACTGCACTTTCTGTAGTCTCTTTCATAAGTAACTGCCTTTCCTGCAAGGCTGCAACCTCATCCCGCAGCTTTCTTATTTCTGCATCTTGGGTTAATGTTTCCCTGTATACCGTACGGAGCGCAGACAGCAAAAGCCATCCCACTTGCCCTGTTGCTTTCAGCTCCAGCTTCGCCCCTCTTGGTTTCACACTCTCGACCGCATCTTCCACTAAGAGAGGAGTCACTTTCTCATCTAGTGCTTCCCACAAAACCGGCGCTGCCCACCGGTTCAGGAGTCCTGCCACACCAGAGAACGGGTCAGTTGCTAACCACCCGGGAATGGATCTGGCTTCTGCCCCATGCTGCCTTCCGCTCTCTGCCCCACTTTTCTTATGTCCCCAAAGTGTCATTACTGACTTATACCCCACTTCTGGTACCAAAATGTCTTATCCAGGTGACCGATTGACACCTGATCTGTTCGATATAAGTCAATAAGGACGCTCAATGAAGGACCACACGCCAATTATGAACACAACTTAGCTTTACTAGAATTTCAGGAAAATTTATGCATTTGGCACATCAACGAAGTAGAATGAAAACCAGCAATAAAGAGCATTTATTTATATATGAGCAAAGAGTTCATTGACAGATATAAGCTTTGATTAACTGTATATGAAACACATATTTCAATTACTGCAGCATGCTCACATTAAGATGTTCAGGAAGCAAAATATAAATGACTTCAGATTATAAACATAGTGCAAGCATAATAATCAATCATAATAGAGCAGAGAAACAAAGGCCTTTCCTCCTTGGGTGGAATTTAACTTAATCCACAAATGCTGGGAAGCCCTCTACTGCCCACCTGGACCTCTCTCCCCCTCGAGCGTCACGGTCTCTGAACAGCAAAACTAGGGAGGCAGCGCTGTGGGCTTGGCGATGGCAGCTTTCACAACCCCATTTGCGAGCTTCAATCCCCTCACCTGTGCTTCAGTGCTTAAATAACCTGAAGCTTGGATTCTATCCCTTTCTCGCATCTTCTAGCTATGTTATCAGCACATGTCCCTTGGCTGCTCTGCCGTTCCCTAGCCATTGTTTTTTCCGTCTTTTTCCTGTACTCCCTTTCCCAGGGTTAAGACGACCTTCGTGCCTCTCTCTTACACATCCTGCTTCTTACACATGCAGCTGCGAATAATTTTATCTATGGAATGTTGGAAAACAAACTTGAAAACGACATAGTGGACTTTTCCACGTTGTTTCAGGTTTCAGCAGGCGTCACGCTCATCTACACTGTTCATGCTAATTAACCTTCGCGTCACAATGTCTTCCGCACCTTTCCCTAAACTGATCACCATCCTAAAGGCAGAAAGACATTTCATAATCTTAGAAGTGTGATAAATAAAATAGAGGACCAAGGTTCTGCAAGCTGTTTGAGAGTCTTCACTGGTCATTTTTGACTCTGGCCTTGGCAGATATGCTTTTCACACACTTTTTTCAGAAATCAACTCGCCAATTATGTACGTACCAAAACTAGAGCAAGGATTAATGTCTTACTATCCTGGAAATAGAATTTAGAAGAAGCTAGAGACAGTGATTCCCCTGCCTCCTGTCTTGATCACCCAATCTGTACAATACTCTTGCAAATGCTACAAGACCGTACCTGTTACAGAGGCCCAATGATAAAAAAGTGAGAAGACAGGTGTTCTGTTTGTGATTGGCATTCTTGTTCATTTAGGTATCCAGCCTCTGCTCAACCAGAAATGTATGGAAAACTACTACATTTCTGCGAAATCTTAGGCTTTAGAATCAACTAAGGTAAATCAGCACCTTTAAACATATTCGTAGATGCTTCCTAGGTCAAAATCTTCAAAGCAAATTGTTGTTCAAATGGACTCACTAAAGGATAAAAATACCTGGAGATCTTCAACTAAATGTTTAAGTCCTTGCAGCGAGTTGGAGTGATCCTGGATTGTTCCAAGATTGATAGAAATACCAGCATCAAAATAAATGTTCTTCCCATGCTGCTTTATGCTTAACACAAAGTTCTAATAACGCTTCATAAGGACAAAATCAGCACAATTCACCTGAAACATTTTCCTTCATTTGGCAACGAAGGAAATAAGCGTCTCCTGGAAAGTAGTGACGATGCACTCATCCAAGTGCAATGTTTCTGACCCAGACATACATAGAAAATTAATGACCAATAACTTTACCCATTGACGGCACCAAGCTAGTCCCATATGGAGCCAGCCAGTATATCCCACCATCCGATGATTTGGTTGTCAAATAGACTTAGAAGATCACTGCGATATACACTGAAACTTGATTAAATGTGTCTTACTTGCTGAGACTAGGAACATGACTGTGCAGATTTTTTTTACCTGCCCTTCCCTTTTTACAGCGGTATTTTATATCTGGGTGTTTGTACCTGCGATAACTCCACACACCCTTTAAGCTGAAAAAGAGAGAGACCTAACTCAATAGAGTCAACAATATATAGATGGTGAGCCAAAGAAGTTGTACATTTGCAAAGAAGAAACTAATGTTAGAGTCGTCATTTACAATATTTTCGATATACTAATGGATAACCAATCTCTGAGACATTAATAGGAAGGTTTACGTTCCTAAATGAGATACAGAAACTCCAGTTTGCCCATTCCTTTCTGCTTTTTTACCATCTGTGCCGTTGGCCTTCCACGCATCCCCAAAGACTCACTACTGGAACCTTCAACTAAGCAATTTCTATGATCACAACCTAAAAATTATGCACAAAACACAGAAACAAGTGTACATCAAGCAAACATACAAATTATGAAATCTTTTATATAACACACAAACAAAATTGTATGCAAAAATCGAAATTGTAAAAAATTTAGTTTAATTTCTAAAACAGAGCGAAATATTATTCACTAGCATATCATTTTATTTTGTTTGCTTTTTATTTGAGGGCATATAGTAATGCTTCATTTGAGGTAAACAGTCATCCATAATAGATTCCTACTCCCAAAAATCAAGATAAGGTCACCAACATATTTCTTAGAATCCGCCCGAGTAGCTATCGCAGACGCCCACCCCTCCCCACCATCTCCCAGGTCCAAGAACCAATGGTTAAGAATCACTGATCTAAGCATTTTGCATCTCACTCGAAGGGACCCAAAACGTATATGTATGTCTTATTAGGAAGCTGAGCACACAAACAGTAATGGGAGGAATGCTTACAAATATAATTTAACTTGCAATGGCCTGAAGTAGCATTCCAGCCCATCACATTTTTGCCCTCCATGCCATCTCTGATTGTTCCCAGCTCTGGGCAAATCAATGTTGTTACTGTTCCTTTAAGAACAGTCCAGCCCAAACTGCCAAGCCAGGTCCTCTCTCAAGTGTAACAAGGAAACCCAAGATTGGTTTTGGCTTATCTGGATTCTTCAGTCAGCTTGGATGTAGTGGCCAAAGTGAGCACAGGACCCACATCTCAGCCTACCCTTAGCCGCCTACGGGTTTACATCAAACACGCAAAAGATGATGGGAGGAGTGCTTGCAAACAGTCAGCCACTGACAATCACTCAAGGTAGCATTCCAAGCCACTATTTCTTTGCCCACCATACCCCCTCAGATTAGACCCAGCCATATGCAAGTCAGTCTTGGTCCTCTTGTAATAGGAACAATTCAGCCTGAACTGCCAAGTCAGGTCTTCTCTGAACCAGAACACAAACAAACCAAAACCGGTCTGGGGTTGCTTGTGTGCCTTTCTGGCATGGCCGCGCAGTTGAGATTGTACTGTTCCCACAAGGAGCTGGATCAGTAGTGATTTGCATAATGTGGACCTCTGTCTTTAGCGGTGCAGTGGGTGAAAAATGATAGGTCGGAATGCTACTCTGAGCGATTGCCAGTGGTTAGATTATTTGCAAGCATTCCTCCACACCTGTGGTGTGTTTGATAGGAAGCTGACCACAAGAAACCTCATGTTCCTCATCCATGATCCAGGATTTCAAGATCCCCAAAATGTGTTCTTGCAAGGGATAACACAAATAAGATCTGTTTTTCCTTGAAGTGTTGATTTGCAGCAAAAACCCAGCCTCACTGTTTCATATTTGTATGATTGTAGGTATACACTCTGGGAAATGTTGTCCCATATAACTTTTATCAGTGGCCTTGTTGTCCCCTTCGACCTGCTGATTTGCTTACTAGAGGAATCCTAGATTTTGTTAATATTCTAAATTCACTCATTGCATGGGAATAAGAAACACTCTTCCAATAATCATACAAATAAATAAAATCTCTCATTTGCTATAGGAATTAGATAAACTCTTCCAATAATCGCCTAAATACATTTTAAAAAAAAATATCCGAACCGTTCCTCTCTTTTATGGTCAATGTGTCCCATGTCCTACAATGTGTGTTCTCTTAAATGTGCGTCCTTGCCTCGCAAAGTTATGTCACCAAAAGAGTGCATCTGATGAGCTTGAATGTTCATAATATTTCAACCAATGCCAATTCTCAATGATTGATTTAATGTAAGATAACTTAATTATTTATCTAAACCCCTACCTTGTCTAGTGACCGCAGTTCACTACTCCGAAAGTGTCAATAATAATTAAATATCAGATATTTAAGTACTGGCAGCTGTAACTTTCTTCTGCCGTATCAGTTTGAACACATACATAAAGTATTGGAAAAATGCTACTACTTTGTAAGTTGGTTTTCTTGTTAACCAGTTTCACAATGTGGATGGGATGTTGCTGTAAATCCTTACGCGACTCACTGGCAGCCTGAATCTCTGTTAATAATCAATATGCCATGGTGAATTGCTATGGTGCTGAAAATCACTGGTGTTGCTAATTTATATTTCTTTGTTAATTGCTTTGTCTCTGCTTAACCGTTTTGTGAACTGCTACATCAGCGTAAATTCCTATGACATTTTGATTTCTGTGTCATTATGAATCACTCTCATCACGAGGCGCTCTTTTATTGTGAATCCGTGTCATTATAAAGTACAAAAAAGTAGCATTTCCGCATTGTTCACTCGTGCATAGCGTTTCTGTGTGCGTCTTTCTATTATGTTCCTCCTTGTGATTTGTAAATTTCATTTATCTTTTGCCATTTATCTGTGGTCAAATCTTTTTAAAAGTACATTCGTGTTTGATGCCATAAAAAGCTGGTTTACAGAGTTAAATTATTAGGTCGTCCTCTGTTGTCCATATATTGGTATTCTGCAGTGACTGTATAATCTGGGACCAAAACTGGTGCACTGTGGCCTTAATTATCTTCACCAAGTCACTTGTTGTCATAGATAGATTTGTTGTCGAGCTATTATTTCTTGTTAAATTAGAAGTTGTCATAAGAACCAATTTGGAAGTGGTTACTGGTGTAAATTTCAGAACATCGGTAGAGTTCAGTTCCTTTTTATTGAATAAATTAGAGGTGGACGTAGTGCTTACATTGAAGGAAGAAGTACTTACTATGGTTGTGAAATGGACAGATGACACCTGTACCCCAGAGGTTACGTTGACATTTGCATTAAAGTCAGATATTGTGGTTGAGTTAGAGAACAATGGGATTGATGAAGTGTTCTGCAATGTGTTTGTGTTGAAATGTGGATTGGAGATCGCCAGGGAATTTGTTGTGATGTGGGTGCTGAGCACGGAAAGGTTGTGTGTGCTCATGAAGTTGGTAGGTGCGATTGTTATATTGGAAATGGGCCCAGATCCCTTTTTGTCTGTGGTGGAAATGTTTAGCATGGATGTGGGAGTTTGGTGAGCATCCGTTGTGGAGGAAACCTTCAGTATTAAAGATGAAGTAGGGTCTGATGTACTGTTAAGAATGGTATGTGCAGTGAAATTGGGAAAAATAATTCTGAAAGTGGAACCAAGGGGTATGCTGGGTGTATTTAAGTTGAGAGGTCTGGTTGATGAGTTTGAATTCAATGGTGTTGTAAAATTTGGGGCAACAGTTGCTGTTCCATTAGATATATGCTGAGTGACCCATTTAGATGTGGCTGCTATTGTGGTGTTGGAAACAAATGTAGTATTTGTTGTGTTTGCAGTTGGTTGCAAGCCCATTGTGATCGACCTTGTGCCTACAGTGGTGTTGGCAGAGATTGGTGCATTGGTTGTGTTAGATTCTCTGGAAATTGTATAACTGATGTTTATTTTTGAGGAAGATGAGTTGCTTGGCTGAGATACTGTGTTGACAATGGAAGCTAATGCACGTGTAATTGAGGAAATGTCTAACGATTTGGAGTAAGACACTGATGTAGACACATTCAAAGCTTTTGGAGTTATGGTCACTGCTGAAGTGCGTATGGGTGATAAGACCACACTAGTTGTAGCAGTAGTACTGGGTCCTGCTGGGGCAATCCCTGCAGAGGAAAGTGTATTTCCTGTGGCACTACAGTCCAGATCTGGTACAATGTTGTTGATCCAACTGAGGTAGGAAGTAACTCGTGTGTAGACACCTGGAGCTAGTGGCGAAGCACAGACTTTAGGGCCCCAGCTCACCACTCCAGCCAGAAGCCATGTACCATTTATGCTGCAGGCCAAAGGACCTCCGGAGTCTCCCTGGAAAACAAAAATACAATTGGTGAAATCCCAATGCTACTCAAGCGATCAGTGACTCAATGCATATCTTAGGGGCCTGATGTACAAAGGGATTTTATAATTCTAAAGGTCAAGTTTGAGCCTTTGTGACCACAAAATGGCTTTTTTTAAAGTGCATATTCAAAATTCTGATTCAGTAACGCCTTAGAATAAATACAGTATCACCGTTTAGCAGGGGTGTGTAGAGGCGTTCCTTCTAAATACCCATTCTTCAGTGTATGTATTAATGTTTTGCGACAGAAATCCAGCTGCAAATCATTAATACTTTACTACCAAGTAGGTGGTAACCATGTGGAAATGGGAAGGGGTATGAAAGGGACTCTTTCACCTTTGTGAATGCCCACAAAAGTGCATTTTATGAGTAAGCAGGAGTCCCTGGGACCACTGCCTGCTGCTAAAAAATGTTTGTAAAAGTATTTATTTTCTCTTTTAAACAAGCCCGTTTTCCTTTTAGGAAAATGTCTGCATTAAAAAAAATTAAAAAAGATTACCTTATTTGAAAGCAATCACAGACACGGGGGTCTGTTGACCCCAGCAGGCCACCATCCCTGTGACTCCAACCAATCGTAGTGGATCACAATTTGCAACTTGCCTCATGCATATTAATGAGGTTTGTCGAATTGTGACCCACTAGGAATCTGTATTTTTTTTTTATCAAACTATTAATTCATAGCTTAGTTCACAAAATACTAATGCATTTAGTAGAGGTTGGTGTGCAGATTCCACCACATCCATTTTAGTGGATTTATAATAACCAGTAGCAAATTGCAAATAATTATTGGATGCAATTTACGATTTCCTATTAGGAATCTTTCTGCATCTGGCCTTTATTCTTTAATTTGCAATTGAAAGAGGTATTTTAACAGACTCACAAGCACAGTGTGGTGACTCAGTCACTGGACTGCGCTTGTACGCACCGATCCTTTCTTAAAAAGTAATATCTATCCATTAAATTTTCATCTTTTCACTGATCATCTACAATTTCCTAATAAGATTAATTCATGCCTATTTACCATCTAATCTCTTCTGCCTCTTTTTAGCCATAGCACCATGACACCCTCTTTAGAGCAACAGCACACTCTATGAGTATTTTCATTAATTCATTGTTGTTTTGTAATATTGTATTCTTTTGGTACGTTTTTACTGTGATGTGTTATTGTGTTTCTGTATTGCTGTCTTGCAGCATTTCGTTGTTTGGTGACTGTGGGGTTGTAGAATTGTTGTGTCATTCTTGCAATTCGTTTTTTGTCCTGTCAGTGTGTATACTTGCATTGCTGTTGTATTGTTATAGGATATGTTGTTGTTGTTTTGCTGTGTATATTTTTGTTGTACAGTTATTGTATTGTGCTGTTTTGTGTTGATTTGTCGTGTGGTTTGTGTGTTGCAATGTCATATTAGCTTGTGTCATGATTTTTTTTTTGTGTAATTGCCAAAGTAGCTTAGTGTTTTATTGTTGTGGTGTGTTTTGTTGTATTATTTTGTGCTGTTACTGTGTTGCGTTGTATTTTATGTGTCCTATTGTATTAAATGGTGCTCTTGCTGTGTCTTAATGTTCTTATGGTGTTTTATTTTCTGTCATGATTTCATTGTACTGTGTTTTTTTATCAAGAGTGCCTATTCTGGTGTTGTGATGCTATGTTGTGATTTATGTGTTGCATTGATGTGGTAGCAATGACTGATGCATTGTACATTTATGATGTGTTGTTGTGGTCTTCTGCTTTGATTTGTGGTTATTTTGTTTTTGTACTTCTTGAGTTGCAATGGTATATTGATTTTGTGTTTCCTTTTGTCTGTTGTTCTATTGTTTATTGTGCTCTTAATTGATTTTGACTTTATTGTTTACTGAATGACTATGATTTATGTTGTTTTATATGTTGTTTTATGTTGTTGTATTCTGTTATGTTGGTGTTATTGTTTCATTGTCCTGCGTCTTTCGCTTAGCAGACTTGAAAAATGTTCCTATGTTTTCTCTCAAAATATGCACATTCCACTGAGTTCCAAACGTTTACCTCTGCATGAGGTGATAACATAACACTGCTCCAGCTCTTTAACTTATCAGGGCACATAACACCCTCAAATCATGGCATAGACCAGGGACATCATATACACCTTGGTGAGTGCCATGCCACCCCTCCAACAACAGCCAGTTATTGAGACAACTCTGTACACTGCTCCCCTGGTGATGACCACCCTCCTTACTTACAGATCCTCTCCTGTCTAGCAGAGATCTCTGTACCTTCAGTGCTTCCTGTGCTGAGTCGGCACTATGGCCCAGATTTAAACTTTTTGACGCAAACCTGTGTTAGCGCAGGTTTGTGTAAAAAAGTATAGCGCCAGCTAGCGCCATTCCAGAGCGCCAGCCAGACGTTATATTTAAGGAATGGCGCAAGCCGGAACTAAGGCCCGGTTAGCTTCAAAATACATGGCGCTAACCGGGTGGGGGAGGCGTATGGAAAACTAGAAATTGTGTGTGAAAGAATGGAGCTAGTCAGATAAGAGTAAAAAAAATGACTCTAACCTGACTAGCACCATTGTTAGATGCACAACCCCCATGGACATGACTCCTGTCTAAGTAAAGACAGGAGTCATGCCCCCGGGCCCAATGGCCATGCCCAGAGGACTTGAGTCCCCTGGGCATGGCCATTGGGCACAGTGCCATGTAGGGGGGCCCAAGTTAGGTCCCCATGGCACTTGAAAAAAAAAGGTAAATACTTACCTCTACTTACCTGGATGGG
The DNA here is from genome assembly GCF_031143425.1 of Pleurodeles waltl. NCBI lineage: Eukaryota > Metazoa > Chordata > Amphibia > Caudata > Salamandridae > Pleurodeles > Pleurodeles waltl. The sequence continues at coordinate 538,383,336 of NC_090446.1, read as the reverse complement.
ATCCCCCATCCTCGGCTGCCCCTTTGGTGTGGGTGGGGGTGTCCCTGGGGCCTGGGGGGCGGCACCTGTGGCCCCATTCCATGGTGTTCCACCATAGAAATGGGCCCACAGGTCCCCTAATGCCTGCCCTGACCCACGCGTTAAATAATATTTAGGCCCTCCCGTGCACCATTTTTGCATGGGAGGATAAATGAGGCACTTGGACCTTTGAGTCATTTTTAGCCCGGGAACGCCTACCTTGCATCTCATTGATGCAAGGTAGTTTTCCACCGGTAAAAAATGACTTTAACTCGAATATTTTGCCGCTTGACATATCTAGCGCCAAAATATAAATATGAAGCTGTTTGCGCTGAATTAGCGTAAAAAAAATGACGCTAATTCAGTGCAAACAGGGTATGAATATGTGCTTATGTTTGTATCACCCACTCAGCATTCTTTATTATTTTACACAAACTTAAACAAAGAAACATAGCCCTGATATGTAGGGAGGTTTCTCCGTCAGGGTCACTGTATGTTTTCCCCACGGGCGTAGCTTCTGGGGGTGGGGGTTGGGGTGCATGCCAAAGCTCCCCCCCAATAAATGCTCAGTCGGGCCACATGGCTCTGCTAGTCAGGTCTGATTGTCAGACCAGGCAGGGCTAGGGCGTAGATCTGCCCTAAGAGGCAATTATCACACAACCATCTTTCTCGTGGTGCTCGGCTCCTGGCAAACCTTTCCAACAAGTAAGGCAAATTTTGGTTTGAGTTCTTGCAGGAGTATATTTTGTTCCTTTTTATTTTTCGGGCTACGGATATCGGAAGGGCTTATCCTGGTGCACATGCAGTGCATCACAGCGGTTTTCCTCTGCAGCGTAGTTCACGCAGTCAGGGGACTACTCTGAGGGGCACCAGTGACTGTGCACCAGGATAACACTATGACAGGCACATTTTATTGAGCAGCATATTAACAACATTTTTTATGCTATAGTGGTTCATGTAATCTGCAGTGTGATTCTGGAGCGCTCTATTAATGGGTGTTTCTAGTGACCCATGGTGCAAGATATCTCAGGTGGTTAATGCCCATATTTCCATCATACACATCTTTGTACAGTCTCTGGGCAACAATTTTAATAGAATAGAGAGCTAATGTTCATGCTTCAGAGTATTGCATGCAACACTTCACATTTGTACTGTATTAAAAGTAGCAACTCAGCCCGCAGAAGCTGAAGTACCACAATCCTGCACACTCTGTAGCTAGTGACGTGTCTATAAAATGTACCTACCGCCTGTGATCTGTCCTGATACTGCATCCATATGTACGTACGTCTATCTGTGTGGGCTGAGGTACCAGGCAGCTCTATTTGCAGCGCACTACGTCTCGTCACACAATGCTGCGTGTCCTGTCTGTATACGACTCCAAGAAGCCTGCACGTGTTCTCTGCAGCCTGTAAAATGCTTGTATAGATGAGATACCTGTATGCTACCTGCAGCCTTCTGGCTGTGTGTACTTTTTTAATTAAGACATGTGAGATGCCCCTACAAATTGCAAGCACAGAAAGCCTTTACACTGTCCATGCAACCTGTGCCTTTGTTGTGCTGCAGGGGCATGTTGCCTGCGCCTCATCTCCTGGCACTGCATTGTGTCATTAGGGCATGGCTCACCATGTATCATGTGACTTTGTTGTGCTGCAGGGCCGTGGTTGTTTGCACCTTTCTCCCTTGCACTGCATAGCATAATTAGGGTGTGGCTCCCCATGCAGCCTGTGCCTTTGTTGTGTTCTAGGGCTGCTGTTGTCTATTCCTCACCCCTCAGCACTGCATTGTGTCATAAGGGCATGGCACCCCATGCAATATGTGCCTTTGTTGTGCTGCAGGGCTCAGGCTTTCTGCTCCTCACCCCTCAGCACTGAATTGTGTTGTTAGCGTCTGTGGGAACCAATCATTTGGTTATGCTACACAGCTGCCTTATTATGAAAGTTGCTTTTAGACCTGGCAGCTTTTTGGCGTATCTCCCTTGTCTTTTGCCTTCTGACCTCCTGTTTTATGGTATACTGGACTGTTTTTGCTGGTGTATTGTCTCTGCGCACTTTACCACTGCTGATCAGTGCTAAAGTACAAGTGCTTCCTAGGTAAATTGTATTTGTGATTTATCCATGATTGGCATACTTGATTTACTGGTAAGTCCCTAGTACAGTGCACTAGAGGTGCCCAGGGCCTGTAAATCAAATGCAACTAGTGGGCCTGCAGCACTGGCTGTGCCACCCACATTAGTAGCCCTCTACACATGGCTCAGACCTGCCACTGCAATGTCTGTGTGTGCAGTTTTAAACTGCAAATTTGAACTGGCAAGTGTATCCACTTGCCAGGCCCAAACCTTCCCTTTCTGTACATGTAAGGCACCCCTAATGTAGGCCCTAGGTAGCTGCATGGGTATGGTGCAGTGTATTTAAAAGGTAGGGCATGTACTGGTGTGTTTTACATGTCCTAACAATGAAATACTGCCAAATTAGGGGTTCACTGTTGCAAGACCTATCTCTCTCATAGGTTAACATGCAAGCTGCCTTTAAATTACTTTAAGGCAAAGATTCCCTTTGAGAACAGATAGAAATATGGAGTATAGGGTCCCTAAACTCACAATTGAAAAATACATCTTTTAGTGAAGTTGTTTTTTGGATTGTGAGTTTGAAAATGCAACTTTTAGAAAGCAGGCATTTTCTTGCTTAAACCATTCTGTGACCTGTTTGTGGATTTCCCGTCTGGGTCAGTTTGACAGTTGGGCTGTTTACACCTCTCCTCTAGACAGTGACACAAAGAGAGCTGGGGTGTAGCCTGTATTTCCTGATGAGCCATCTGAGCTAGAGTGGATTCATGCATTCTTTCACTCATCCATCCTTACATCCACCCTTTTACCTACCCACCCATCTATTCACTCTTTCATTCATCCATCTATCCATCATTTCACTCATCTATCCACCCTTTCACTCCATATATCCATCCACCCTTTCACTCAGCCATCCATCCTTTCACTCGTTCATCCACACTTCCATAGTTTGCCCAGAATCACAGGATTTAGAACCAATGCCAGGACTTGTACCTAGTACCCTACTTCCATTAAACTACTCCATTTGCTGCGAGGCCCAGGGGAGGTAGTTTCATCCCCTAGGCCTCACAGCAATAGTGTAGCAGTGAAGCCAATGAGAAAGGGCCCCTGCCCTGAGCCTCACAGCACTGAATAATGGCTGCAAGGTCCAGGGAAGGGGGTCCCATACCTCGACCTTACATCCTGATGCAACGCTTCAAGGTCCAGGGTAATGCGCTTTGCTAAGTCCTACCCTGCCACTTTTTTCTGGCTATTCCGTCCTCCCTTAACCAACCTCTCTTCACCTAACAATGTACGAATGGTCCTTGGAACGAAGGGAACCATATGTTGTCTGGCAATGCGAAACATAAAGAGCAGGCAAGGCTTCAGGGCACGTTTTTAAGAGTTGCTGCCCGCCCTTGGCATTATGTGCCAACACAACTATTGGCTTTGCTGCTCTACACTTCTCCTACCACTGTTTCCCTTCCTCCACCCCTTCATCCCAAGAATGTCACCATTCCTTTGGACCAACGAGGTCAAGACACCTCCCTTAAATAATACATTTGTGATGTGATCGGATGGAGGATAGGGGTTTGCCACTGGAGGCGCAGACGGGCTGATGTTGGGCCAGATGTATGAAAGCATTTTGCATTCGCAAACTAAAATAGCGATTCCTTAAAATTGCGACCCTGTTTAGAGAGTCGCAAATTGCGACTCCCTAAATTAGAAATCGAAAAGAAGGATTCCTTATTCGCGATTTCTTAGCACATGTATTAAGCTATTCCTAAATGTGATTTTGGCATTTAGAAATCGCTAATTACCACCAAGTTGAACTTGGTGGTAACCATGTGCAAAACGTAAAAATGCATTTAAAATGCATTTTTAAATTGTACATGTAAAGCACACATGCCCTTTTGGCATGTGTGCACCTTGCATGTTCCCCCAAAAACTTTTGGCGTACAGCAGAGGGGGCCTTAGCCCCCCAGCACCCTCGGGTTTTGCATTTCCAAAATTGCGATTTCTGGTTCAGAAATCGAAATTTTGGATATGCAAAAAATTTGCAGATATGGGCCAACAGGCCCATAGGTGCGAATGGGGCCGGTGTCTCAATTTGCAAATCGGTAATACCATTTGCGATTTTTAAGAAATCGCTGTTACCGGTTCGCAAATGTGATACATGGCACTTTGCGAGTCGGAAATAGCAATTTTTAAAAAATGGGCCGTGATGATACATCTGGCCCTAAGAGTGTAGAATTTCACACACAAGCCACCTGTTATGGACTTGAGCGCGGGCCATGGGCAGCTACCCACACTGGTCATGCCTAGCGCCTGGCCTACATTTCATGACTCAAAATAGTTCTCCAGTGCCGACATTTAACCGTATTGATATTAGAAATATCTTTGAGGAGCCTTAAGGCACACAATGCTTGGGATATAAGGGACAAATCAGTGACTGATTGAGAATTTCTCATTAAAAGTATGAGCTAGTTGACAACAAACTGAACCATTATCAAGAAGAAGTAATCTGTTTTGCACGCTTTTCCTATAACGCTTTTCCTATAATTTTGTGCTTGTCCAAGACTTTCTTGAGTCTAAAATGCTTTGCAGGACCTGTGAAACTGACTGTGTACACTGCACTATCAATCTTCACTATCTGACTTAAAAACTGTATTTAAAAATGTACTGAACAGGTATCTTGCATCACATTTGTATATGAGGGCACAGCTCTCAAAAATTTCCTTACAGATGACCACCTAAATGTGTTTTGTGCAGTAGACATAATTGTCACCAAATTCATGTTTATTATGCATGAATAAACACCCAATTTTCACCTAATCTCATTTCAGAACTTTGATATTTTACGGCTTTGTCTTTACTTTCGATGGCGGTCATGTGCCCTAAAGGTAAGAGTCCTGCAGTTGTTACACTTAGGTTCATATTTATGCTTGACTTGTGCCATTTTAGGGTAAACATTTTTGTCGCTGAAACAGCGCATAGCTAACTCCATATTTATATTTTGACGCTAGACCTGTCTAGCGTCAAAATATAGGGGTTAGCGTCATATTGTGGATGCGGCAAACTATGTTGCACTAATTAGATGCAAGGTAGGCATTCTCGTCCACAATATCATGGTAACCCCCTACTGCCCTACAAAAATGACGTGCACGGAGTAGGAGGACCCAAATAATGGTGTTAAGCCTGCTTAGCGCCATTATTTAACGCTTGGGTCTGACCAAGCGTTAAGGGACCTATAGACCCATTTTCATGGCTAAACACCATGGAATGGGCCCAAAGATGCCCACCCCAAGCCCCTGGAACATCTCCACCCACACCAAAGTGACGCCATTGGATGGGGGACCCTATCTTGGGTAAGTACAGTAAAGTATAATTTTTGTTTTTGTGCCATTGAGGCCCCCCCTCAATGGAGCACCCTGCCTGGCACTGGGTATTATGGCCTTGCCCAGGGGACACTGGTCCCTTGGACTGGACATTGGGGTGGTGGGCATGACTCCTGTTTTACTAAGACAGGAGTCATATTTGGGTGGTAGTGCGTCAGAAAATGACGCTAGGCTGGTTAGCTGCATATATATTGCCACTAACGAGTCTAGCGTCATTTCTGGCCCACTAACACCTTTTCTCCTCCTGCCATCCCCTGCCCTACTAGCATCTTTTCTTTAGACGCTAGCCTGTCCTTTGAGCCACTGTGCTCCATTCCTAAATATGGCGCCCGGCTGGCGCTATGTATATTGATGCGAAACTGCGATAGTGCAGTTTTGCGGCAAAATCCATAAATATGGGCCTTAGTGCTTTCTATTGTGTGTGTTTTGAAATATGGTCTGCCAGAGAAATGTATTTAATCCTTTAGCTCCCCCTTGCTGACTAAGCCTTAGCAGTCCCTAAAAAATTTGTTAGATGTTGTATGCAACAAATCAAACTAACAAAAACATACTTAAATAACTGATTTACAAAAAGAGAAATATTCTATGAGAAAAAAATGAAAAATGGTGGACAAGGGACAGAAACGTTAAACAGAATTGGAAAATGTATCTTTGAAAATAAATCCAACAGGTGTGTTCCGAAAGTCAATGCAAAGTTCAAAAATACCCGAAAATATCCACATGTCCTCCAGACAAATGTTTATATTCTGGAATCCTCATAGGTGACCTGGAAAGTCATAGAGTGGAGGTCATAATGGTGGTTGGACCCACATCCTTGCTTTACTTGTCACTAGTGTGAAAGTTATGTGAAGAAAATCGGTCCGGCAGCAGTCTTTTTCTGATGGCTGGCACAGGCATATAACGGTGCCTACACCAGCCTTAAGAGAGAGTTCGCCCAAGGCTGGAGAAATCCCATTCCTGGCTTTGGGGTCCTGGCACGCCTCTGTGCCTCCATATTTGTGATGTGTTAGGTGTCACACTTAAAGGTAGACATGGGTACTGGAGACTTAAACCCTGCAGTGCCCCTTGTCACACGCCAATCAGCCTATCACCCCATCACCTCACCCTTTCCCAACTCATCACAGAGTTGGCAAAGAGTGGGGTGAGAGAGCAGATATTAAAACCTCAAATCTACAAGGTTCAAGGTACAGTGCCAGGAGGACCTGCTGCAAGGTGAGTAAAACGCTTTATAACTTTCTAATATTGTGTGCTGTGCATATGGATAAGTGTGTGTGTTTGTGGGTAACAGTGTGTCTGTGGCGGCATGTGTGTGTGTGTGTGCGCAAGTGAAAGTGAGAGAATCAGTAAAGGGAGCAAGTGAGTGACGATGAGTGATAGAAAGAGTGAGTATGACATTGAGTGTAACTGTGATGGAGAATGACTGTGAGTGTTACTGTGAGGGAGAATGGCAGTGAATGCAAATGTGAGGGAGGATGACTGAGTAACTGTGAGGGAGACTGACAATGACTGTAACTGCGAGGGAGAATGACAGTGAGTGTAACTGTGAGAGAGAATCACAGTGAGTGCTATTGCACTGTGAGGGAGAATGACAGTGAGTCTTACTGCGAGAGAGAACAACAGGGAGTGTTATTGTGAAGGAGAATGATTGAGTGTAACTGTGAGGGATATTGATAGTGATTGGAACTGTGAGGGAGAATGGAAGTGAGTGTAACAGTGAAGTAGAATGACATTGAGTGTTATTGGGAGGAGGAAGGGTGCCTGTGTTGGTGCTAGGCAGCAGTTTGTGCATCAGAGCAGGCAGAGAGCAGGAATGTGACATATAGGGCAGTGCTGTAACAAGGAAAGAATCGCTAGTGCTTTATGCAATTTTTTGTTTGCAACTTTATGCAGTGTAAACTCAACCCAAAGGTATTGGGGCACTTTCCATAAGCACCAGTTATATTACAGAAGGTCACATTCTTTTTTTTTAATAAGCCACGGAGAGATTAAGGGGGTCATTCCGACCCTGGCGGTCCGCGGATGCACCGCTAACAGGCTGGCGGTGCATCCAGGCCAATTCTGACCGCGGCGGTAAAGCCGCGGTCAGAAAAGGGAAACCAGCGGTTTCCCGCCGGTTTTCCCCTGGCCTGAGGAATCCTCCATGGCGGCGCTGCAGGCAGCGCCGCCATGGGGATTCCGACCCCCTTCCCGCCAGCCTGGTTCTGGCGGTTTTGACCGCCAGAACCTGGCTGGCGGGAACAGGTGTCGTGGGGCCCCTGGGGGCCCCACAAAGATTTTCAGTGTCTGCATAGCAGACACTAAAAATCGCGACGGGTGCAACTGCACCCGTCGCACCCTTTCCACTCCGCCAGCTCCATTCGGAGCCGGCATCCTCGTGGAAGGGGGTTTCCTGCTGGGCGGGCGGCCTTCTGGCGGTCGCCCGCCCGCCCAGCGGGAAACTCAGAATTACAGCGGCGGTCTTTTGACCACGTGGCGGTATTCTGACGGCGGGACTTTGGCGGGCGGCCTCCGCCGCCCGCCAAAGTCAGAATGACCCCCTAAGTGATTTGCCCTTAATCACAGGTGATTGAGTCGAAGCCGAAACTCGAACTTGATTCCCCAGCTCCAAAATCAGCAGCGCTGGCAGTAATACCACATCCTCTTCCCACTCTTTGGGGTTCCAATCTCCTGCTACAACTTTTTTTAAAAATGATAGAGAAGACCTCACCTGTTCCTTATTATTGCAGTTGATGCACAGCACTACTAGGTGGTGCCAAATACTTTGTTTCCTCTTTCCCCAGCCTACTTGTCTTTGTTAATACAAGCTGTTTCTTGGATCAGAATGGCCCGTGTAAAGTTGTAGTCCACAGACCCACAATAGCTTCTGACATTCCTGGGGCACGGATCACCTTGTAGGGTTAGCGTAGTGTGGCACTGCACATGCCAGCAGACCTTTGGTTGCTCCACATTAATTTAAGGGGCCCCTCCCTCTCCTTGGTGACGCACCCACCTCCCATGGCACTCACTTTGATTTACTGAGAGAGAATGATCTCTCCTTGCTCTGTCAAGGAGTGCAGGCTTTCTTGGCAAAGGGAGCCATAGAGTGGGCGCCAGCATCAGATGTAGGTTTTAGTTGCTAGTCCCACTACCTTCTAATGTCAAAGAAGGACAAAGGATTTTGTCCTATCCTGGAGCTGCACCTTCTCAACCGCTTCTTGAAAAAGAAAGACATCAAATTGCTCACACTTGTCCAAGTTTTGTCTGTTGTGGACCTGGGAAATTGGATGGTAGTTTTAGATTTGCAGGATACATATTTCCACATCCCCGTCCTACCTGCCCACAGATGCTATCTACTGTTCACAGGGGGCCAAGAGCACTTTCAATTTACTGTGCTACCTTTCAACCTTACCAGCACCCCTTGGGTATTCACTAAGGTGTTGGCGGTGGTCGCAGCTCATCTGTAGAGGTCGGAATGTCAGTTTTCCCTTTCCTTGATGACTGGCTATGGAAGTTGGGCTTGCCTCAGGCAGTTGTCACCCACCTTCAGATTACGGCAAACCTCCTGCACTCATTGTGGTTCACTATCAACATGCTGAAGTCACACCTCACTCTCTCTCAGATGCTCTCTTTCACCAGAGTTGTTCTGGACATGGTGCAGTTTTGGGCCTATCCTCCAAAGCGATCAGCTTCTGATATTCAGGCTAAGATACTGGCGTTTTAGCTTCTATCCTGGATTTCGGTGAGACTGACTCTAAGGCTGTTGAACCTCATGGCCTCCTGCATCCTACATTAATACATGCCCATTGGCATATGCAGTCTCTGCAGTGGGACCAGAAGGCTCAGTGGATGCTGCACCAGGGGAGTCTCTTTGACATAGTCTAGAAACTTAGAGAGAACTGCAAAAGACCTGTAGTGGGGGCTAACAAAACCACAAATAGGTCAGTGGCAGGGCCCTCTCTCCCAACCAGATCAAATGGTGGTAACAGATGCATCACTCCTGGGCCAGGGTGGACATCTGGGAGAGATGGAGATCAGAGAACTCTGGTCTCAGGTGGAGTCTGAGCTCCACATAAACCTATTGGAGCTTCGGGTGATTCATTGGGCATTAAAAGCCTTTCTTCCTTCGATCAAGGGAAAGCAGGGGTAGTTGTTCATGTACAACACCACCACCATGTGGTACTCCAACAAACAGGGTGCTGTGGGGTCTTGCACCATCAGAGCATTTACCTGGTGGTGAAGCATCTGGCAGGCTCTCTGAATGCCAGAGTGGACAAACAGCTGAGGATGCCTAGAAGATCACAAATGGTGCCTCCGCATAGTGGTTGTGCATGGTCTCTCTCAGCAGTTGAGAGAGTCTTCATTAGATCTGTTTGCCACTGCTAAGAATGTGCAATGTCAGCAGTTCTGCATGCTGGAGTTTCCATGGTGACTGTCACTCGGAGATGCTTTTCATTTTGAGTGAAGCTCGGGCCTACTGTATGCCTTTTTTGTCAATACCATGCTTGCCCAGAGTTCTCAAGAAGATAAGGAACGACCAAGTAATTCTTCTGGCTTTGGATTGGGCACAGAGAGACTGGTATAACTAGCTGTTGAGCATGACCATTGGTCCTCCAGTCAGGCTGCCTCTTCGGGAGGACCTTCTGTCACAGCAAGAGGGCAGGGTTCTGCACCTGAACCTGCTGAATCAGCATTTGTGGAGATTGAGCGGTGACAATTTTAGAGCTTTCGACCTTCCTCCTGATGTAATTTTGGCAGTAAGGTGTCCTTCATCCTTGGTGTATGCCTGCCACTGGGAGAAATTTGTGTCATGGTGTGCGTATCACAATGTTGACCCTCTCCCCATCTGCACCTTTCTCACAAGTTATCTTGTTTGCATTATCTTCGGCCCAGGAGGGCACTGCTTTGGACACAGTTAAGAGCTATCCTTCTGCTGTCTTAACATTCTTGCGGTTGTTGGGCCAACCTTCTCATTTTAAATCACTTGTTGTGGCTTGGTTCCTTAAAATATCTTCCCATATACAACCTTCATCATGCCTCAGTGGGAACTCAACCTGGTCCTCATCTTTCTCTTCTGAGCATCATTTTAGCCTTTGCACAATTGCCTTCTTAGGCTGTTGACAATCAAAGTTGTATTTTTAGTAGCCAAAACATTGGCCAGGAGGACCAGCAAACTGCAAGCACTCTCTGCCCACCCTCCTTTTACCACCTCTCTGGACGCGTGCCTCCTTCCTCACAACGGTTGTGACTCCATTCCATGTAGGCCAGAACACTCCCCCACCTACTTTCTTTGCTCCACTTCATCCCCCCAAGGAAGAGGAGAGACTCAACCACTCAGACCCAAAAAGGGTGTTGTTGTTCAACCTTGACTGCACAAGAAAGTTCCAGGTGGACTATCAACTCTTCGTGGGCTACGTGGGAGCAAATAAAGGGAAAGCTGTACAGTACAGAACCATCTCACAATGGATTGTCCTGTGCATTAAGATCTGCTATGCACTGGCCAAGGAACAGCCCAATCAGGTTTGAAGACTCACCTCTGAGAGGTATTGCCTGTGTATGTATTGAGAGGTAAAGAATTTGTGGCTAGAAGTTGCTATGAAATGAACAAGTTACTTACCTTTGGTAAAGCCTTATCTGGTAGAGACTATCTTACCGCAGATTATTTACAGATGTTCCCTTCCTTCCCATCCTCTGTGAACCGGTTCAAGTGTAAGGGACACCCTTTTCAGGGTCTTAGGCCCTCATTATGACATTGGCGGTAAATCCCTTTTATTGCCACGCTGACGGCCCCCAACTTACCGCGGCGGCGTGGATACCTGTTCACCATTATGACACACACACACCAATCCGACAGAATACTGCCACAGACACAAATCTGGCAGACTAAAGGCCAGTGATAAAATGGTGGTATCAGAACCCACACTGTTACGCCAACAGAACAACACCCACCACATTATGACCCACAAATCACCACAGCGGACATTCAATGGTGGTAAACCATTGGCTGTACATACCGCCACACTCACAATGGACACCCACAGACAAAACTACACGACATTGGACAATTTAAACAATACACACCTGACACCCATACACACACCACACCCACACACCATACCACTATAAAACACACACCCACATTACAAACAACCCTTTACAATTACAAATCATTGGCACGAGACTGACACCAAGACCACAGACACAACTACATAAACACACCACTTACACCCATACATCCCTCATGCACCCCACTTCACACACCCCAACACATTACCCAACACACCCTCACCAACACACATCCCATAACACCCATGGCACCAAAAAGACATCCCCGTTTCACAGAGGAGGAGTTAAGTGTCATGGTGGAGGAAATTGTCAGGGTAGTGCCACAGCTCTTTGGAGCACAGGTGCAGCAGATATCCATTGCAAGGAAGATGGAGCTATGGCGGAGAATAGTGGACAGGGTCAACGCCGTGGGACAGCACCCAAGAACAAGGGACAACATCAGGAAGAGGTGGAATGACCTACAGGGGAAGGTACGTTCCATAGCAGCAAGACACCAGCTCGCTATCAAGAGGACTGGCAGTAAACCCTAACCTCCTCCCCCACAACTCACAGCATGGGAGGAGCAAGTTTTGGCAATACTGCATCCTGAGGGCCTGGCTGGAGTAGGAGGAGGACTGGACTCTGATAAATCAACTTTCAACAACTATCACCCCCATACCTGCATGCCATCACATACCCTCACCCTCACCCTCACTCCCAATACTCCACTCCATCCCACACACCCCACCATCACATCTCACTAATCCCAATGCCAAGCCCTGCATGCTGTACCAACGCATGGACACCCCTCACAGCCTTGCATGGACACTCATCACTAAAGCATGCATAGTAGAGAGAACTAACAATCCCACCATACACAAGTAAAAGCTGACAGGGCAACTCCAACCACAGGGGTGAAGCCAGGGATGTACAATATGTAATACACATGAAGCATAACACATAATTTACATCCCCACAGGTACCCCAGCCAATGTCACCAGAGAGGAAGTGCCAGCACTATCCAGTCCCCCAACAGACGAGGCCCACAGTGATGACAGTAACTCTGGACTTTAGGATCTGGATGATATACCTGGCCCATCAAGGATCACTGGACAGCCAGTTACCCAAGCCAAATCACAGACCACCACAGAGCCTCCCCCATCAGGATCCAACACTACAGCACCCACCTAGAATCCCCAAACCTCTGTCCCCAGTGCACATCAATCAGTAGTGTGCCCACCTGTACAGGAACCCCAGGCTACACCTCGCACCCAAGACAATCAGGGACCTGGGATCAGTGGCAGTGGGCCCACGGTTCAGGGGACAGAGGGACAGGCCACCAGGGACACTGGGAGGAATGCTGTGCACCAGGGGGAGGACAGGCACAGGGAACCGACTCTCCAGGAGGCACTCTCCTAGATCCTGGGAGCCTATCAGCATTCCCAGGACACAACAGGCCAGATCCTGGACAACATGTAGGAGAACAGGCGGCTGCAGGAGGGACAGTACCAGGGGATAAGGGAGGACTTGCAGGCCATCACCAGCACCCTGATCTCCATAGCAGGGGTGCTGGCAGACATGGGCAACATTATGAGGGAGGCAGTCTCACACCAGCGGGACCCTGCCTGTAGCCAGTAATCGAACAGCCTTCCACTTCCACTAGTGGCCAGGAGGGCCGGCCACAGGACTCATAGGCCACCAGCACCCCCGCAGAAGGTGAACCACCCCGCAAACGTTTCCTGCGACCCAAATAGAAGCCAGAGACACTTGCCAAGACCCCGCCAGGAAATGAGACTCTCCTGATTTTCTCCCTTGTGTCCTACTCAGTCACCCTGTCCACCTTGAATTGCCATTCCTCCCCTTCCTATGCCCCCTTGGAGAATGCACCTGTGCTGCAAACAGACTAGGACAATACCCTGGACTTTCCTCTATCATCACCCAATCCCATTGCGCTTCTCCCTATATGTTAGCACTTCAATAAACACACTTTGAAAAAAATGTATTTAGAGTATGTCATGTATTTCAAATATGTATTGATTGAAACAGGTACAACCAGTGCAAAAGAACTGTACATAGAACGAGCATAAAATGAATGACCTGTAGCTGGCTGTTGTGATCAGACCAGGAATATTTGTCAAATCACCAACATCTGCAAAATGAATAGTCAGAGGAAACAGTAAGGGCCAGATGTATAAAAGTTTTTTTCCCATTCTGTGTCAATGGGAAAATTTATTCGTACATATGGCCCTAAGTGGGCATAGAAGTGGGAAATACCAGCATGCCAATGCCACACAGAATACAACCAAAGTCATTGAAATGTAAAGTTACACTGTCTCACCTGTGTGTCATTGGAAGTACTGACGGATTACAGTTGTTCTGTTGTCCTCATCCTCATCCTCTGCCTCCTTATCCTCACTGTCCACAGGGTCAACTGCTGCCACAGGGGCATCTCCAGTCTCCTCCTTCTGCAGAAAAGGGACAGCCAGATTGTGCAACATGCAGCATGCCACGACTATCTGGCAGACCTTCTTGGGTGAGTAGCACAGGGATCTACTTGTTTGATGGAGGCAGAAGAACCTGGCCTTCAGGAGGCCAAAGGTTCCCTCAATTATCCTTCTGGTTCGCCCATGTGCCTCATTATAACGTTCTTCTGCCCTTGTCCTGGCATTCCTCACAGGGGTTAGCAGCCATGATAGGTTTGGGTAACCAGAGTCACCTGCAAATATTGAGGGACAACATTTAGCCACACACTATCCTATATGGCCCACACCATACACATACACCAACATATACAGGGTGGGAACCAGGGCTCACCTATTAGCTACACCCTGTGCCTCTGTGGTTGGCCCATCACATTTGGGATGCTGCTATTCCTCAGGACAAACGCATCATGCAGGGTACTTACCATTGATGTGGGAGATGTACTGGTCAGCCAAGCACAGCATCTGCACATTCATAGAGTGGAAACTCTTACAATTCCTGAACACCTGTTCATTCTGGCAGTGGGAACAAATGCAATATGAGTTCTGTCAATCGCCCCAATTATATTGGGGATATGTCCCATTGCATAAAACTCGGCTTTCATTGTGGCCAAATCCTCAACCTAGGGGAATGCAATGCAGCTGCACATGTGTTTTATCAGGGAAGACAATACTCTTGTCAGCACTATTGAGAACATTGGCTGTGGCATTCCTGCTGCCAAGCCCAATGTCACCTAGAAAGAACCAGTTGCCAGGAAATGGAGCACTGATAGCACTTGCGCAAGAGGGGGGATCCCAGTCGGATGATGGATAGCAGATATCAGGTCAGGCTCCAATTGGGCACGCAGCTCTGTGATTGTGGCCCTGCCTAGTCTATGGGTGATTATTATGTGCATGTCCTCCAGTGTAGCCAAGTCAATCAGGGGTCTGTACATGGGGTATGTCTCCATCTCCTATTCATCCAAAGCTGTAGGAATCTAAGGGCCAAAAGAGTGAGGAGGCTGTCATAAACTGAACAGTTGAGCCATAACAGTAGTTTGCAATCTGTATACATGTAATGGGTCAGTGTGATCTGTCTATTTCTTCTGTGACACAGCATTATTCCATAGGCCTGCCCCCCCTGAAATGGTGACCGCCTGTCCTGTGTGGAGGGACAGGTGGTAATGCTGCTGACGTTGTGCGCCATAGTGGGAGGTAGTCGGGAATCACCGTGCAATTCCTCATTGGTTAATATTGGGCCCTATGGGGTACAGTGGCCAATGGTGATCTACGCTAGCGGTGAAGGTTTGCACCGCCGCGGACGTGACTGCCATTTTCTATGTGATTCCTCACTTGTTTCCTGACCATCCATGGGAGAGGACCTACACTGCATGTGCTGCGGTGACCTGTATCTGGAACCTACCATGGCCTGTGTGACAGAGGAAAGTTCCCCAGCCTTCACTTCGGAGGAGTTGGAGAGACTGGTGGATGGGGTCCTACCCCAGTACGGACTGCTGTATGAGCCTCCAGACCAACAGGTGAGTACACTGTGGGCACGATGCATGTGGCATGCATGGATGGAGGTGTGTGTGAAGGCATTGTGTAAGGGGGAAGGGATGTCCTCCTGGCTGGGCACACATTGAGTGCTGGGCTGTATGTGTGCCAATAGTGCTGGAAACGGATATGGCGGGCCATTTGTGTAAGTGGCTGGACTGTTTACCTAATGGTGTTCTCTTGTCTGTATTGCCTCTGCAGGTCACCGCCCATCAAAAGAAGGGTATATGGCGTGCCATCCCCAAGGAGGTGCGGACCCTAGGGGTCTATGGCAGGCGGAGCTGGGCACGAAATACCGCAGAGACTCAGCTGGGGATGGCCTCCCAATGAAGAAGGGGTGCCCGTCGAACCCTGAGCCCCCTGATGGCCTGCATACTGGTGGTGGCCTATCCAGAGCTGGATGGGTGCTTAAGGGCAACACAGCAGCCACAGGGGTGAGTACAGTGCCCATTATTGAAGGAAAAGGTAGGAGGGGCGGTATCTGGGTGGGTGTGTGTCATTGGGTGCTCCTAGGCCAGGCCAGACATAGCAGCGTAGGTCCTCTGGTGACTAAGGGTCTGAAGGGAAAATACTGCCTACCTAGCTTGTTAGCATCCACTACTGTTCAGGGCTGCCTGGGTCTCAGGTGTGTTACAATTGGCGGTGTGTGCTCCTCCTCATGCCTTGGTGGCTGGCAATATCACTGTTAGTGCAATGCATAGTGTATAGGCCTGTACCTTGTGTGTGAGGGCGCTGTGTATGCCAACTGTGGTGTTGGTGCAGTCATTGACCCAGTGTTTCCTTTGTCTCTCCCCCCCCCCCTTTCTTGTTTTGTCATCCTGTCCTTATGTGCATTAGCATCATCTGGCAGAGGAGCAGAGGCATCGGCGAAGGAGGGAGCTGCATACCACAGGACCCAGGTGGCAGAGTCCACTGACGCTGAGGGCACCAGTGGAATGGAGGGCGAGGGGAGCACCACGGCGGAGACTGGAGGGGACAATACAGACTCAGATACCTCCTCCGATGGAAGCTCCCTGGTGGTGTCGGACACCTCTGTGACCACGCCAGCTACAGGTACAGCCACCACCTCTGTACCGGCACCGCCCTCCCAGCAGCCCCTCAGTGAGTTGCCCGTGCCCGCTCCACCATGAGGGTGGGCGTCTCCTTCGCCCCAGGCACCTCAGGCCCTGCCCAAGTGTGCCCTGCTGCCCTGAGTGAGGAGGCTATTGACCTCCTGAGATTCATCTCTGTAGTGCAATCAACCATTGTGAATGCCATCCAGGGGTTGGCAGCCTGAATGCATTCCTGGAGGGCATTCACGGTGGATTGGCCGCCCAACAGAGATCGATTCATAGTCTGGCCTCCTCTCTGATGGCAGCTATTGTTCCTGTTTCAACAGTCCCTCCTCCAACTTCCACTTCCCAGTCCCATTATCCTCAAGCCCAACCCATACCAAGCACACGGCCAGACGAGCATGGACACAAGACAACACCCAAAAGTGTCACAGGGAAAATCAAGCACCACAGTTCATCCCACAGGCTCTCAAACAAACACCATTCAGTTGCAGACACAAAAACATCCACTATTTCCACTGTTTCCCCCTCCTCCTCCTCCACCTCCCACCTAGTTACGTCTACACTCACACCTGCATGCACTTCATCACCACCGCACCAAGCAGAACACACACCTCACTGGCAGACACATCCACAACATCCACGCACAGATCCCCTGTATCCTCTCCCACTGTGTCTGTCCCTCACCCTAAAGAACACAAACGCAAGCACTCCGACACCTAACAGCCATCCTCCTCACAACAGCATACAACCCATGCACCTGCACCCAAATCCAGCAGACAAACACCTCCAACAACCACTCCCTCATCCTTCACTCCTATTTCTTCCCCCTCTTCCCACCCCAATGTGCCTAAAAAGCTTTTCCTTTCCACCATTGACCTCTTCCCTACCCCCCATCCTGCACATATGGCCAGAGTATCAAGAACCCAGCCAAGCACCTCAGCCAAACAGTCCACAGGCCCAGTTCCATCAGCACCTACTCGTGGTGCAAAGGACTCCATGCCACAAATACTGATAGGGAAGGCCATCAAAAAGGGCAAGGAGCCTGCACCAGCCAGCAGAAAGGGGAAGGAGCCCGCACCAGCCAGCAGAAAGGAGAAGGAGCCTGCACCAGCCAGCAGAAAGGGCAAGGAGCCCTCACCAGCAGCTGTCACAGAGCCTCCACTGCCAGCTGTGGTTGTGCAGCCATCAGTGAGTGCAGGGGCTGAGCAGGAGCCTCCCACTACCACCAGCACTACAATGCAGCCTTCGGAGGGTGCCGGGGCTGAGCACGAGCCTCCCACTACCACCACCACCATAGTGCAGCCATCACCGCCAGCGGACGCCATATAATCCAGCCTCTATGGACTGCTGTGCGGCCTGTCCCTTTCGGAACTAGTGGGCAAGTCACCCACTCAAAAGACTGTGGCCTTGCACTCCCCAAGACCAAGCACAGGGCATGTTGCCCCCTCCAGAACCAGTGGGCAAGTCACCCACTTGAGAGACTGTGGCCTTGCACTCCCCAGGACCAAGCACAGGGCATATTGCCCCCTCCAGAACCAGTGGGCATGTCACCCACTTGAGAGACTGTGGCCTTGCATTCCCCAGGACAAAGCACAGGGCATGTTTCCCCCTCCAGAACCAGTGGTCTTGCTTCCGCATTCGGCTGAGGTGACCCCCTCCCTTTCCCTAAGGTGCCTGCCTATTTGCCAACTGATGCCCCTGCAGTGTTCTCTCCGTATTGGTGCAGGGAACGAGTGGGGCCTTGGACTTTGCCCTGTGACTATGTGGCCCCTGTGAACTGAGGACTGGCCAGTGTCCCTTTTTTTGTTCATTTGTACATATATTAGTGGCATTGTCAAATCGAATTATTAATTTTGTGTTGTTCTTATTACAATCACTTTAGTCAGTCCCTGTTGTCTTTGCATTTTGTAGCCGATTTACGGGGATAAATTTTTTATTGTGCAGCTGGTTGTGTGTATGGTGTGTGTGTTGTGTGTGCGTGTGTCACTGTTGTTTTCCTCCCCCCCTCTCTTGTGTGCTAGATGGCTGTACTCACCATCGTTGTCTTCGCTGGAATTGCTATTCATGGTGGAGCGTAATGTAGAAGATCATTGGGAATACTTGCAGTTCTGGTTCTATGGCAGCATGGTTCTTCCCTGTGTCTCCAATGGTGAATCCTTTCACTGCTGTGATGTGCTTCCGCCAGGCTTTTGATGGCGTTGGTACCGCCCCGGAAAAGATGGAGGAGTGATGTGTCTTAATATGGTGGGTGGAAGTTTGTCTTCCGCCTGGCTGTAGGCGGCTACCACCATGGTGCCTGTTGTTTCCGCCCTGGCGCTCGGTGTGGTACATTGGCTGTCTTTCAGAGATCTAACCGCCATGGTCATAATTTGGCAGTACTTACCGCCAGCCTGTTGGCGGTATTACTGCCACTTTATCACTGACCGCCAGGGTCGTAATGAGGGCCTTAGTCTTTTCCACACCAGTGGTCAGTTTTCATTGTGGCTCCTCGCATGGAAAGTTGCAAAAGTTACTGATGTCAGCACACCAAGGTGGCGCCTATATGGGTACCACACACATCACTTCTGTCGCGGTAGACACTGATGATGTGGATCCAAATGACACCACCTACAGGTTTACAGGTTTTCTGCTAAACAAATCTTTTGGGATCCAGTCTGAAGCCTAGGGATAATCAAAGGTAAAAAGTCTGCGGCTAGACAGATTCTCTCCCTGGTAAGTCTTTATTGATGGTAACTCATTCTTCACTGGAAGTCCTCTAATAGCCCTCAGGATTCTGAGTGCTGCTGAGAGACTATAATGAGAGTGATGTATGGGAAACAAAATGGGTTATGGAATGTGTGGCATAAAACGGGCAGGGGTTCCACGGGAATAGACAGAGGTGAAGAAGAACAGCAGGAAGTAGGCTTAATTTAAAAGGAGGTGAAAGTCTAGGGAATTGGATGAAGAACAAGGTGGGAGCAAGATGGGCAGAGCTCAAGCTGAAGAAAGCAATAGGAAACAGAGAGCGAGAAGAGGAGCTGGACTTTATCCCAAGGCCACTTTGAGACGTTTGTCTAGCCCTGTTTTTTTCTTTGCATTGTGGTATATGTTTTTTGCATCTTCAGTTAGCAACACAAAATTACAAACACCATGTGGCACAAAATACGGCAGTGGATGAACTTCTAACACCTGACATGGGTCTGCTTAAAATCTATGGTGGAAGAGGAATACCAGGATGGAATGGAGGAAATGAGGGTGAGACAGTGGTGCTGGATCAATTTCCAGAGTGGTAGTGCTGCTATCAATATTATATCACTGAAGTCACAGGGACTGTGAAAAAATCAAGCGTCACACAAAGAACAACAGTAGCAAATGAGCAAGGGCCATTCAACAAAGGAGTGATGGGTGTGCGGTGAATTTTGGAACACACTGTTGCAAATATATTACTAAAGCATGGTGTGGTAGCACACTGTCATTTAAAGAAAGCACATTTTATGGAAAAGGGCATTTAATTTGCACAGACATGCAGTTTTACAGATAAAAGTTCAGCAAATATTTATCTGCTGCGTCACCCACTAAAGTGTCTTGATTTGAACATATTAAAATGTTTGCTTCCATCACACTTTAGAGTTGAAAAAAGAATGTGTTCCATTTGTGCTTTCCTAACTGTTGCTGTATTTTGAAATATGTGTACGGTTCATTTACAGGTACTTGCATTTTGCAGTATTCTAGTAAAAAGTGAAGTCCTACAGCCTTTCTTTCACACTCAGTATCCTAGCGAGATTGTCACAAACATCACTTTACAAACTCCTCTCAAGTTGCAGTAGGAGAAAGAAAAAAAGCACCATTCTACATGTTAAATAAGCAAGCAGCAATTTGTCTGAAGACATAGCCTGACATTTGACCTCGGTCTTCGAACGCACAGCAAATGTGACAAGATAAAAACAAAATGTAATGACAACTCAATTGCTCATTCACATACTGAACTCCAGTAAGGTTATTTTGAGGGTGCTGCAGCACCTTCAACACCCCTCCTTCCAACGCCTACGGGGTGAGAGGGAAACGGACAAAGATAAGGCAGGACTAGAGAGTGGGACTGCGAGAAAGAGGGCTAGGCAGAAGACAATCAAGGAATATCATGAGTCAGGCAAGGAGAAATAAAGGGAAAAAGTGAGGGAAAAGAGACAAGTGACGAGGGGAGGGATATATCAGAAGAAAGGAAGGATCAAATCAAATCATTAGCATTTATAAAGCGCGCTACTCACCCGTGCGGGTCTCAAGGCGCTAGGGACAAAGGGGGTGGTTATCGCTGCTCGAACAGCCAGGTCTTTAGGAGTCTCCGGAAAGCGGAGTGGTCCTGGGTGGTCCTGAGGCTGGTGGGGAGGGAGTTCCAGGTCTTGGCCGCCAGGAAGGAGAAAGATCTCCCACCCGCCGTGGAGCGTCAGATGCGAGGGACGGCGGCGAGTGCGAGGCCAGAGGAGCGGAGGGGGCGGGTGGGGACGTAGAAGTTGAGCCGTCTGTTGAGGTATTCCGGTCCCTTGTCGTGGAGGGCTTTGTGTGCGTGGGTGAGAAGTCGGAAGGTGATCCTTTTGCTGACTGGGAGCCAATGCAGGTGTCTCAGGTGTGCGGAGATGTGGCTGTTGCGGGGTACGTCGAGGATGAGGCGGGCTGAGGCGTTTTGAATGCGTTGCAGGCGATTTTGGAGTTTGGCGGTGGTCCCAGCGTAGAGGGTGTTGCCGTAGTCCAGGCGGCTCGTGACGAGGGCGTGGGTCACGGTTTTTCTGGTGTCGGCGGGGATCCAGCGGAAGATCTTGCGGAGCATGCAGAGGGTGAGGAAGCAGGCGGAGGACACGGCGTTGACTTGCTTGGTCATGGTGAGAAGGGGGTCCAAGATGAAGCCGAGGTTGCGGGCGTGGTCTGCGGGGGTCGGTGCGGTGCCGAGGGCCGTGGGCCACCAGGAGTCGTCCCAGGTGGACGGGGTGTTGCCGAGGATGAGGACTTCAGTTTTTTCAGAGTTCAGCTTTAGGCGGCTGAGCCTCATCCAATCTGCGACGTCCTTCATACCCTCTTGTAGGTTGGTCTTGGCGCTGGCGGGGTCCTTGGTGAGGGAGAGTATAAGTTGGGTGTCGTCGGCGTAGGAGGTGATGATGATGTCGTGCTTGCGTACGATGTTAGCGAGGGGGCTCATGTAGACATTGAAGAGTGTCGGGCTGAGTGATGAGCCTTGAGGTACGCCGCAGATGATCTCAGTGGGTTCTGAGTGAAACGGAGGGAGGTAGACTCTTTGGGAGCGGTTTACGAGGAAGGAGGCGATCCAGTCCAGGGCCTGGTCTTGGATCCCGGTGGAGCGGAGGCGGGTGATTAGGGTGCGGTGACAGACGGTGTCAAAGGCAGCCGAGAGGTCGAGAAGAATGAGGGCGACTGTTTCACCGTTGTCCATCAGGGTTCTGATGTCGTCTGTGACTGAGATGAGGGCAGTTTCAGTGCTGTGGTTGGTTCGGAATCCGGTCTGTGAGGGGTCGAGCAGGTTGTTGTCTTCCAGGAAGGTGGTCAGCTGTTTGTTGACGGTCTTCTCTATTACTTTGGCTGGGAAAGGCAGAAGGGAGATGGGGTGGAAGTTTTTCAGGTCGCTCGGGTCAGCCGTAGGTTTCTTTAGTAGGGCGTTGACTTCGGCGTGTTTCCAGCATTCGGGGAAGGTAGCAGAAGAAAAAGAAGAGTTGATGACGGTCTGGAGGTGCGGGGCGATGATGTTGTCGGCTTTGTTAAAGATGAAGTGCGGGCAGGGGTCTGAAGGGGCGCCGGAGTGGATAGAGTTCATGATGGATTTGGTTTCTTCCGTGCTGATGTGGGTCCAGTTGTTGAGGGTGATGGTCGGGGATGTGGGTTCGGTGGTGTTAGGTTGGGTCTGGTGTCCAAAGCTGTCGTGGAGGTCGCTGATCTTGCGATGGAAGAAAGTGGCGTGGGATTCGCATAGATCCTGTGAGGGCGTGACGGCGTTGGCGTTGGCGCTGGGGTTGGAGAACTCCTTGACGATGCTGAAGAGTTCTCTGCTGTTGTGGCTGTTTTTGTCCAGTCTGTCGGTGAAAAAATTCCTTTTGGCAGTGCGGATCAGGTGGTGGTGTTTGCGGGTAGCGTTCTTGAGGGCGGCCATGTTGTCAGCGGTGCGGTCCTTGCGCCAGGCTTTCTCAAGTGCGTGACAAGTTTTCTTTGATTCTTTGAGGGTGTCAGAGAACCAGAGGGGTTTCTTGGTGTTGTTCTGTCGCTGCGAGCGTTTGAGGGGAGCAAGGTTGTCTGCGCAGTTGGAGATCCAGTTTGTGAGGTTGAGGGCTGCGACGATTTACAAGATCCCTGAAGAGCAACTCTTCGCCGCACTCGCCGCCAACCAACCCACCCTCACCACCGAGTGAGGGTGGGTTGGTTGGCGGCGAGTGCGGCGAAGAGTTGCTCTTCAGGGATCTTGTTCCACTGTCGGCGAGGGATGGGTTGAGTGCGGAGGTGGCGGGTCTCGCGTCGGAATGTGAAGTGGATGCAGCTGTGGTCGGTCCAATGAAGGGCGGAGGCGTGGCTGAAGAAGACGTGTTTGCTGGCGGAGAAGATAGGGTCGAGTGTGTGTCCGGCGATGTGGGTGGCAGTGTTCACCAGTTGTTTGAGGCCGAGGTTGGCGAGGTTGTCGAGCAGGGTGGTGGTGTTGGGGTCATTGTTTTGTTCCAGATGGAAGTTGAGGTCGCCTAGGAGGATGTAGTCCGGTGAGGCGAGGGCGTGCGGGGAGATGAAGTCGGCGATGGTGTCGCTGAAAGGGGCGCGAGGTCCGGGAGGACGGTAGACGAGGGATCCTCTGAGGGTGGTCCTCGGGTCGGTGTGAATCTGAAAATGCAGGTGTTCAGCGGCAAGAGGGGAGTCTTCAGTGGAGGTGGTGACGCTGATGGAGTCTTTGAAGACGATGGCGATGCCTCCTCCTACTTGGTTGGTGCGGTCTTTCCTGGAGATCTTGTAGCCTTCGGGGATGGCGGTGGCGATGTCTGGAGCAGAGGAGGCGTTCATCCAGGTCTCCGTGATGAAGGCGACGTCCGGTGCTGTGGAGTCTAGGAGGTCCCAGAGTTCAACGGCGTGTTTGTGAACGGAGCGAGCGTTGACTAGGATGCACTTGAGGTGGTTGATGGCGCGTGGGCTTGTGGTCGTAGTTGTTGCGTGGTGGAAGATGCGTTTGCAGGAGTTGCAGGCGAAGGGTCCATTGGTGCGTTTGGGGTGAGCTTGGAAGCAGGTGTTGGAGCGTCCTGGGTTGAAGGCATGGAGGGTGGTGGGGTCATAGCGGATCATCGGGGCTTGGGAGCGCTGGGGACCAGGGGTCATGGCGCTGGGCGCGGGCCAGGCGCGGACGGGCGCAGACGGGCTTGCCTCTGGCGCGCCAGAGGCGCACCCGCTGCGCGGTCGCGCAGCGGCCGCCATATGAGGTAGGAGGGGGGGGAGGGGTCAGCTGGGGGTGAATGGGAGCTGGGATTGGGAGGGAGTCAGAGCAAATGTCATCCAAGATGGGAAGGAGAGTCGAGAGAAAGGGAAGAAGGGAGAGGCAGGGAGATGGTGCACTGACAGCGGTCAGTATTTGATTTGATTTGGGTGTGCGTAGCTTATCTAGTCCTGTTCGCATTTTTAGTTTTGATTGTCGGTTATAAATATGGGATTACAAATACCAGAATGCCAAGGAAAAGTTACAGGTGGAGAGGGGGGGTTTGAATCTTGGATGGAAGGAAGAGGGAGAGTGCAAGAAAGGAAAAAGAAGATGGACTGAGAGATAGCAGAAAGCAAAACGAAAATGAAGGAGAGGAAGTCAGAAAGATGGTATGTAAAGTCACTTTCTGTGTTGTCACTTCCTGCTGTCATTTAACAGAGCCAGATCATTTAACTTGTGACTCGAGCGTCCTGATCTACAGCAGTGTACCGCCCACAAGACATGTGGAAGTTGTCACCTCAAGCTCTGCACATACAAGACAGCTGCAAATATACGAATGGGCACTTCCGATACAAACGAACATCACAAACAGCAATACTCACATTGCAGAAGCTCTTCTGTCCCGCTGAGTAACCAGCGCACAGCATGTCACTCTGGATGAGCGTCGAACCCTGGCTCAGGTTTAGGTACTGCAGGAACATGGAGTTGCAAGATGTTGAGTTCATTAGAGGGACCTGCAGCTCTTGTAGGGTGTTCGGCGGGGGCAGGTTTGCTGCGAGGGCAAAGAACAATGGATGAACAAAAAGACAGCAGTATTCTTATACCTCAGTTTCTGCAGTCCAGCAAAGATTTTCCATTATTTCAAGATCGTCTTGTAAAGCCCAATCCAAATCCAAAACGAATTACCTGTGGTGGAGGGGGTTATTGTGAAGGTATTGACAGAATAGTAAGAGGGCGTTCTACAAAAGGTGAAATACAATATATAGCAGTTTTCAAAATGCAAAGTAAAACCAGCTCCTTCTGGCCCAGCATATTCTTAACACAGTCATGTTCGGCCGGTTCAGAGACATTTTAAGGATTATGGGAGCTCCTGGCCAAACATCATTTAGGGGCCCCTGCTCAGTACAGCTCTGAATGTATTATCCAATTTCAGCTCATTTATACCCTCAATGACTTTGGTTGTATAGTTGACAACCCTCTTCTTTGGCCAGCTTCCAAATGGGCCCAATATTAGAGTTTCTCTTTGACTGGTAAGCACCATAGAAACAGAAATATTATCAGTCTGGACCAGCCTATTGCATGTGGTGCTGTGGACTGCTGTCTCACCTTTTGACCTGTGCATATGGTGGGTGTTCCTTAGGGTCAAGAGTGCATGCGTAAGGCTTGTGAAATGCTGTTCTGTTTAGGAAAAGGACTTGGAGGATGCCCATTGCTTGTCATTTGTTGGATTGCATGGCACTCTTCTTTACAGCCTTGTAATTGGTCACGGTTGGCCTATCATCATTTCTGTTCATGTCAGTGGAGCGATGACCAAGCACTGACTTAATCGGTGCCGTCCGCTGCTCCTGGAGTGATTGAGGTACTATTTTGTTTTTTGTTTTATTTCCAGTATCATGCAAAAAGAAGGCGCATGGCTGAGTAGGACAAACAAAAATGCAAAGTTGTATTTTCTATAGTTAACCTTTTTTTTTATTTTGCCAAATCTTCTTTTCTCACTTTGCACTCACGTGTTGTTTTGTTTTTGATTGTGGGCGCTGTCCTCAAATGATGTCTGTTATCTTGTTCTAAATATTGCAAAGCAGCATTTTTTCTTTCTTATGTGTAATTTTCAAAGTTATGCTTTATCACATAATTGTGCAGTATGCCCCAATCCACCTCACTCCAATCCAATGTGCCCCACTCCAATCCAGACCACTCACTCCAATCCACTCCAGTCCACCACACTTCAATCCCCCCAACCCACCCCACTCCATTCTGTCCCACTTCAATCCAAAACGATCTGCCCCACTCCAATCCAAACAAATCTGCCCACTCCAGTGCAGCAGTCTAAGACAATCCATCCCACTCTGATCCACAACAATCTGTCCCACCCCAATCCAACAATGTGCCCCACTCGAATCCAGTCCACCACATTCAATCCAATCCACCTCACTCCATCCCAAACCACCACATTCCAATATTCCCAACCCACCCACTCCAAATCTGCCCCACTTCAATCCAAAACAATCTGCCCCACTCCAATCAAAAACAATCAGCCCCACCCCAACCCAAAACAATCTGTCCCACTCACACCTGCCTCACTCCAATCCAAAACAATCTTCTCCACTCCAATCTGCCCTACTAAATCCAAAACAATTTGCTCCACTCCAGTCCTCCCCACTCCAATCCAATCCACCCCACTCGAATCCAATCCACCTCACCTAGTTCCACCCCTCCCTACCCCAACCCAATCCGCCCCATTCCAATCTGAACCGCTCCAGTCTGCACCACTCCAATCCAAAATAATCTGCACCACTCCAGTCTGTCCCGTTCCAGACAGCCCCGCTCCAATCCAGTCTAACTCACGCTGATCAAATCCACCCATCAGCATCCCAATTTACCCCTCAGCATCCCAATTCACCCCACTCCCATCCAGCACAATCCACCCCACACCAATCCAATCCACCCCATTCAGACCAATCCACCACAATCCAGCCAAATTCAATCTGCCCCACTCCAGTCTAATCCAATCCAACCTATCCCACTCCACTCCACCAGAATCCAACTCACTCCAGTCCACCCCCTCCCGCTGCAGTCCAACCCACCTCACTCCAATCCAACCCACCCCAATCCAATCTAGCCCAGTCCACCCCATTCCACCCCACTCCAATCCACCTGCCTCACACCACTCCATACCACTTCAATCCAATCCACTTTAATCCACCTCAGTGCAATCCATTTCACCTTAATCCACCCCACTCCAATCCACTCCACCCCACCTTAATCCACCCCACTCCAATCCAATCCACCCCACTCCACACAAATCCAATCCATTGCACTCCACACCAATCTAATCCACCCCACTCAAAAACAATTCCTCCCACTCCAGTCCAATCCACCCAACTTCAATCCAGTCCACCCAACCCCAATCCAATCCCATCCCTCTACTTAATCCAATCCACCTGACTCCATTCCTCTCCACTTCCCTCCAATCCAATTCACGCCACTCAATCCAACTCCCTCCACCCCAATCCAGTCCATACCACTACAGTGCATCTCCCCCACTCCAAACCACCCTACCACACCCCAAATCAATCCAACCCACTCCACCCAAATAAAATCCACTCCAATCCACCCCCCAACACCACCACACCGCTCCTTCCCATCCAATCCACCTCACCCCATTTCAATCAACTCCTCTCACATCCAATCCACCCATCCACTCCAACACACTTCAATCCACATTACCACCACTGTACTCCAATCCACCCCATTGTACCCCAATCTACACAACTCTAATCCAATCCTACCTACTCTAGCTAAATCCACTCCACTTTACTCCAATCCATCCAACTCCACTACAATCCACCCCACTTCACCCTACTCATATGCACCCCACTCTTCCCCAATCCACCCCATTCCAAACAATACCACCCCAGTTCAGTCCACCTCACTCCATTCCACTCCAATAAATCAAATCCACCTCACTACAGTCCACTCCAATCCTCTAATCCACCCCACTCCAATTTACCCCACTCAAAACCACCCCAAACCAATCCACCCCACCCTAGTCCTATCAGTTCAGTCCAATCTACCCACCCCAATCCAATCTAATCACTCCAGTCCAATCCACCTCACTCCAATCCACTTCACCTCATTTCACCCCACCCCACTCCAATCCACCCCATTCACTCCAACCCATTCCACTCCAATCCAATCTATCCCACTCTACTCAAATCCATGCACTACCTCAATCCACTCCAACCCAGTCAATGCTATTCCACCCCACCCCATGCCAGTCCACGCTACAATACTCTCTGCCCCCGAACCATTGAACTCTACCTGTTGGCTTTTTGTTTAATGTACTCCAATTCCTGCTATATGAGGAACTGGACTCTATGTCAGGTGGCACTAAGCTGTGTTCACACCGGCTCAGCAGCGCCTCCATGTGGATGGTGTAATCATAGAGGGAGTGTATAATGCTGCACGGCAAATTGACATGTGCCTTACCTGCCACATAAACAGAAGGAAAAGTGGTCCTACTTCCCACACTCTTGGTTACACAGTAGTTAGTCTGTCAGAGCCATTCGGGTACACAGCACTGATAAGTGCTTTTGTTTACTGGACTGCCTGTGCTGTGAGTGACAGGTATTCAGGGTCAGGAAGCAGCAAGCTGTGATCCCTTAACCTGGCTGCAGCCCCAAAAGGACAAAACAGTCACATTGGAACCCCTCCATGTCAATCTTGATTGCACAGAAAGGGCCAGATTTATTAAATCCTTGCATTGCCACTGCATCATGCAAGGTGATGCAAGGGCTTAATTCCGATTTAGCAAGC
This sequence comes from Pleurodeles waltl, assembly GCF_031143425.1. Classification (NCBI taxonomy): domain Eukaryota; kingdom Metazoa; phylum Chordata; class Amphibia; order Caudata; family Salamandridae; genus Pleurodeles; species Pleurodeles waltl. The sequence goes on along the minus strand of NC_090446.1, from coordinate 538,354,828 downwards.
TCGCAAAGCCCCCTTGATTGGCCGTGCATGGCTTGGTAAATTCAGAGTAATGAAGCTAGCACAAGTCTCTGTCTTACATTGCTCTGCCTCTGGAAGGCATACATGGGTGGAGAGTGGGTGTTTCCACACATCCACCCATGCTTTTTGGCACATTCCCACATTTGCTAGGAGTAGTAAACCTGGGAATGTGTCAGAATTGTACGCCTTCCCAAAAAAGGCACAACATGGAGAAATAACTCTATTTCTCCATGTTTTTCCACTTTCTAAGTGTTTGCATTTTGACCCCATGCATTGCTTTTATGAAGGAAGGTGTCCCTTCCTGCAAAAAACACAATCCTGGATGTAACAAAGGCACCCTTGCACCACTGTGCAAGGGTAACTGCGTTGGTGCTAGGCAGCACTCAGTGCGCCAGCGCAGAGAGAGAGAGAGCAGGGATGCGCTATACATAGTAAATATGGCACATTCCTGCCCTTTCCCTTTCACACAGTGCAGCAATTTGTCTTGCTGCGTTCTGTTGCGTGAAAGGTTTGTAAATCTACCACTAAGTCTCCATATGATGAATATAGTAAGAGGCTGTGCCTATTCACTTTCAAAGGTAAACATGCCTCCGGAATCAAACCAGAATAAAATAGGTATTTTCTTTAAATCCCTCTTTTTGTCAGGCAGGGGCTGGATTGGCCTGACAAGGTGGCTCAAAAAAAGAAAGTAAGTAAACAAACTAGTTATTTTGTAACTCTAGACGGAGTGGAAGCTGTCCTGAAAGTTTAATAAGGAGCCCCTTTAAAGGTTCCCACTTTGCCCATGCCTTAAAACATCTCTAGGCCGATTTTCCAAAGATAACTGTTCCATTAACAATTTTACCATCGATTAATTGCAATATTGACAGTCTCTGCAAGAATATTTGTACTGCATGTGACAAATGCGAAATAAAGATTATAATTGAAGACACTGAGCCAAATATTATGAATTAACGTCTTGACTTCTCAAACAAAAATACCATAACATTTGTTTTAAATGAAAAGGATACCTTCAAAACTGAGGGCCGAATTGTGAGAAAATGAATTATGCTCTTAATCATCATTTCTTTTTGAAGGATTTCTGTATGGTCGGTGCAGAGAGCAGATGTTTTTTATGCCACTGAAGGGCTTTTATTCGATGTGAGTTGGTGCATGTATAGCTACTAAAACTTCATATACATGTTTTCCGCATGATGAACAATGCCATGGCCTTAAAACGACTACAGATCGACCTCCTGCAGACTCAATTTCTTGATATATTTTACAAAACCGTTGCACCTAATTTCACGTCCGGTATTTCATTGACTTAGGTGGCTCCCTACAAATGTGCTGAGTGATGTGTCTGTTTTTAATGCTCATTCTTCCAAAGGGGATCTAACTTCCAGGGCCCCTTTGAATGTCTGGAAGGAGGGAGGATTTAAATGTAGCAATTTAGTCAAATACTGACACTTTTAGGGCCTGTTCTGAAGTTTAGTGGACTGGGCACTTCAATACAAACGTGACAGAATACCCTATCTGCCTAACAAATTGTCTCCCCACTCTATTGAGTTAGACAAACCGTTATCGTTCCAATGGTGGTGGACCACTGGTTATGCAGTGGGGATGCCTCCGCTGATGGGTGAACAGAGGAGTGCCATAAAGGCTTCTCTGGGAGATGGAAATGGGGGTGGAGGGTGGGGGTCATGCAGAGGGGGCACATTCTTCACAGTGGTATCACCGAAGAGAGTACATTTAAGATTAAACCACTTTTGGCCAACCTCCAGTGCCTTCCAATCAGTCCTCATCCTCTCTCTGTTCAAGTCAGTTTCATGTTGTACAAACTGATGCTTTATCTTCCAAAGTTACCTTCAGTGAATTAGGAAATAAAACAGAAGTCGCCATCCCATTTTTCATTGCTTTCTTTCACAGCTCTTGCACTTTTTGCTTATTTGTTATATAAATGAAAATCTGGTCCAGGAACAGAAGAATTTGTCTCTTCAAATGGAGCAATTATTTTTAATTGTAGCTGCCTTAAGGATTTTTTCGTGCATGCCCAACTACCTCGGTTAAAAAGATTGTGCCCCCCTCATATCTGCCTCTTCTAGGGTCCTTCAATGTCTACCAGATTGCTCCCTTAATGGACATTAGATTGTTGAGCTGGAGAGGACTTCTTGATGGAGAACCACCTTGGGCTTTTCTGAAAGTTCATCAGCTGATGGCCTTTTCAAGCCCTGCATGGTTCTGGCTCTCTGTAGGTTTTCTAGCATACCTACCTGGTCTCAAGCCGAACAACTGCTGTCAGTGTACACAAATGAGTGTGGAAGTATTAGAAGAATCTTGGTTCAGATGCTGCATTTCTGCTACATTTTCTTAATCTGTCCTTCCACAGCATAAACTATCTCACAGTTTCTACAAGTAGCCACTCAGTTGTCTCTATTTTGGTCTTGGCAGTGGTTAACCTCTGTTCCATATTATCCAATTTATCATGCATGTTTGTTATGGATGACTTTAAAATTGTCTCTCCTTTCATAAATTTAGATAAGTCTTCTTTTTCTTCCACAGAACATTCGAGCATAGAGGACAGCTGTCTTTGAAAGAAGTGATTGGCTAGTTTAGGCTGCTTTACCTACCTGACAACAGGGCCTTCAACCATAATGCCCTCTTTATGTGTCTAAAACTTGAGAAAATGTTAATGTCTCTTTTGCCCAGCTGTAAGAAGTCTGTGCACCAATCTCCCAGTATGGGAAAGGTCACTCTTAGTTGAAGCAGAGGCACGGTAACGGCGGGCATATCAGGTGGCTCCAATGCAGGTACCCACAAACTATCTGCTCCTGGTTGTACTGTTGCAGGGATAGTTTTTCCTGCCCCAGCTGTGCCTTAGACTTCGGGCCTGATTTATGAAAAGTTAGTGCTGCCTTTATGTAATTTTTTGATGCAAAAACGGTGCAAACTTACAAAATATAATTATATTTTGTAAGTTTATGCTGCTTTTGCGTCAAAAAATGACATAAAGGTGGCACTGACTTTTCATTAATCAGGCCCTTCGTGCGGTGTAGACCTCAAGTTGGAGTGGTTACTGGTCAGATAAATCACAGAAGTCATACACTGAACCTCTCACCCTTTTAATCCTGCGCACGGTCCTTCACTACTGTTGGTCAAGTTGCAGGCGGGGGCATAGCTAAGGCAATAACGTTAGGGGATGAGATTTCACAACAAGATATGTAGTGTACTAAACTAGAAGTGGGCTGGGGCAGCTGGGTAGATAGTTAAGAAATGATTAGAGTAATTGGTATTAAGTTGAAACCCAACGAAAAAAAAACAAAGTTGCAAAGTGATCTTGTCACTGTGGTCTATTTAAATGAGTCCACCAATCCGCGAAAAGAAACTCCTCTTAACATGAGCATGTCCACCTGAGCCATTTGAACTATAATCTCCCATACCTAGTAAAGAAGAGCCTGTCCCTCTGGATCAGCTGAGCTAAGGTTCTCTAGGCATGGAAAAATCACTCTATTGGTAATACCATGTTCTCATGCTTTCTGAAGTATTGTTTAAATCCAATCTCATGGGGATTTGTAGTTTCTAAGGTGCAATAATTATCTCCTATTACAAGTTGTAACCTTTAAAACGAGACATAACATGCGTAATTGGTATTTAACGGACCAGATTCTGCACTTATTGCTTTTTTACAGTCCTTGGCAAAATTTTATTTACGCAAGAGTAATCAGCCATTAATCATTTCTCTTGTGAGGTGAAATTACCAAAATAACGGGATTACACAGTTTGAGTAATTAAGAGTATTTTGGGGCAAAATCCTACCGCAAGAGCACAGGAAAAACATCTTTTGGCCCATTTTGGATGTGACGGTGCATTTTGCATCGCGAAAATAGCACTAAGTACTGGATTGTGCTTCTCATGTAATTAAGGGGTGTAAATGTGCCCCCTGCAGCCCCCGTGGTGCGGGGTGCCCCAGTCTTACCCCTTCTAATGTTAGTGTGGAGGGCCCCTTCAGCATATCTTCCAGGTTGAGGCCCCTCACATTTTGTTACGCCACAGATGTAATTACCCCTAATTATAAGTCATTTAGAGGCAATTACAAATAATTACGCTAGAGAAAATTATGCCAGCTGTGCCCACCACTAGCCTTCTCTCAAAGTACCCCCCTCAATTTTTTTCGACTGGTTTGTCCTGCTGGAATTTATAAGGGGGAAACTCAGAGAGAATGCTAATTGTCACACAACTCATAATTCCGATCCCTGTGAAAACCCATGTGCAGAGGAATCGGAATTTAGCCCTACACTTGTAATCAGAGCTTCAGTGATTGAACAAGAAGAGCGCAGCTGTTTGTGGGCCTTTAAAATGGTGGTCTTTCTTGTTTACCTTTAATAACCAGAGCTGACCATTATCCATTTATTGAAAACCCGATCCTACTGGTGGCTGCAGGTATGATATTTGTTAGAGCAGTTCATGAAGGAGATAACACATCACCAAATCAAAGTAAAGGTGGCTTAGTGAATGTGGGAGTGGACATGATGGTGGACAGAGATGTTAGTGGTTCTGCAGAATTATTTAGGCTCTCATTACAACCCTGGCGGTCAAAGACCGCCAGGTTGTTTTGGCGATTTTACCGCCAACAGGCTGGTGATACAAATCTACATATTATGACCGCAGTGGTAGCACCGCGGTCGCTCCACCGGGACTGACGGTTTCCCGCCATCGTTGATCCGGCGGTTTTAATCCCCGCCAGGGCAGCGCTGCTTGCAGCGCTGCCCTGGGGATTATGACTCCCCTTCCCGCCAGCCTCTCCATGGCGGTGGAGACCACCATGGAAAGGCCGGCGGGAAGGGGAGTCGCGGGGCCCCTGGGGGCCTCTGCACTGCCCATGCACTTAGCATGGGCAGTTCAGGGGCCCCCAGGCACAGCCCCACCCTGCTTTTCACTGTTTGCACAGCCAGGTTACGGCTGACATCCGTTTCCGCCCGCCGGCCCAGCGGGGATGTTGTAATGCGGCTGGTGGGTTTGCGGCCGCATAGGTGGCCGCTCGGCGGTCCAACATTGGTGGGCGGCCTCCGCCACCCGCCAAGGTTGTAATGAGGGCCTTAATGGCGTAAAGACACTTGAAGGTGTTGAACTTCCTGTGACACAAATGATTTTATATTGCACGCCTTGTGGGCGACTTGGCCTTGACATTTTGCATACTATGCATTTATTGGGCTAGAATTTAGAGGATAATTACTCATGCTGTCTGATTGTCCATGTCTTTTTTACTACTGTTTCTACAGTGGTGAGGTCAAGCGAGGCAATCTTACATAGGGAAGTGTTTCTGACAGAAAGGAAATCTATTGAAATTTAAGTGAAAAGATATTGTACATATATATGTATTCACTGAAAAAAACAAAGGTTACAGGGACGTTATAGTTGGGAAATAGAATTTAAAAAAATAGAAATTCACTTAAAAAAACACAAAGGTTACAGGGTATTATAGTTAGCTGCACATTTTAAACGTACAAAACCATCAAAATATAGCTGTTAGAGTTATTTCAAGTAACTATAACTCATGCCTTAAGGCAGCTATAACTCCTGCACTGCTATGCACATTTATCTCAGCAATAATTTTACTTCAAATGCTACATTGATATTATTAATGATGTTAAAGAAGATGTAATGAATGCTGTAATATGTGGGGTAAATAGCAGTGCATTGCAAGGGTGCAAGTTATAGTTACCCTAGGGCAGTAGTCTTTAAACTGTTTAATGCCGCACCTCCCCCAGTGGGAAAAAACATCATCAGGTCACCCTTCAAATTTTTCACTATTATTCTGTTAAATTGGCAATGTTTAAATATGCCTAGATTTATTGATACATTTCAGTTAAGTTTTGTTACTGTTTAAAAAATGTAATCAAATACATGATGGCAAACATACTATTCTTGTCAGGCAGGCGTTGCTGACGTGTAAAGGTATCCAAAAAGTAATCATTGGGGGTTAAGGGTGGGTTTGAAGAGTATTTGAAGAGTATTTGGGCTCCCTCCCCTTTTGCATATACCTTCCAGCGTGCATATAAATGTCAAAACACGTTAGTGCATCACAGAGCGGTTTGGTGCTGATCATTTTTTTCAACATAAAACAAAGCCCTGTTCTCAGTATAATGCTTCTTTTGGCCACAGTCTGGCACCTCTTGGGTCATTTAAGGCCCTCCTAGGCAGAGCCCGCCCCTAGTTTGAAGACCACTGCCTTATGGCATGAGTTATAGTTACTTGAAATAACTGCTGAATTTCTGTGGTTCTGTGGTTTAAAATGTGAGCCTAACTATTACGTCCCTGTAACCTTTGGTTTTTGAAGTTAATTTCTATGTTGTTTTTTAATTCTATTTCCTAGCTATAATGTCCCTGTAACCTTTGCTTATTTCAGTGAATATATATATATATATATATATATATATATATACACACACACAATATCGTTTCCCCTTAAATATGAAGAGATTTCCTGCTTATTTCAGTGAATTTCTATTTTCTTTCATGTAAGGTAATTTTCTTTCATTACTACACGTTAATCCAATCACCTGCGGCCAAACCCCGATAACCACCCAACCCTGCACTACGCACAGTGGGGGTTTGGGTCTCAGTAGCAGTTGACAAGAAAGAACCAACTCAGCACAGTTACAATCACTACAAGAGATGTTGCGCTAAAAAAAAACAAGGATGCAAACATCTCTGTCAAGGCTTACAGATAACTTCTCAAGGTCGAGATAAAAAACACTTGCTTTGCCTTCACCTTGCACAAGAAATTTGGATGATTAGTACTTTACAGAAGTCGAGCTTCAACTTGAGCACCTTCTTTGTTTATATGTGTAAATGCTTCCTGCTGAGGTTTTATTTCTGGGAAATAGGCATCATGCCAGAAGGAATCCTGCCCTGCATATTTATCCAAGAAGAGGCCAGCATTTTGTACAGAATACCAACCCAACTGGAGTACTTTCTACTGACTAATTAGCAAGTGCTACCTCGTTGGGTAGATGTATAGTGCATCTCCTACACAACAGCTGGGTAAATGAAGCCCAAGTAATGTCTCCAGTGATATTGTGTGGCTGTAACTTTGCCATTGTGATTGATCCTCAAGCGTCTTCATCATCTTACTTTATAGGTTGGAATTGCGTCAAAAACACACTTGGATGATTTGTTCTTTACAGAATTAAGTGTTTTTTTCTAGTTCTAAGGGACCACAGGGGAAGCCTCAAGACCCCTGCAGTACCAGTGGGCTTCCTGCCTACTGTGGGAGCCAGCATTGCTCCTGTATGCAGGGAGCTGCTGTCAATGCAGATCCTTGCATGTAGGAGCAATACTTTAATCTCTTTTTCTGCCCGCATGACAGAGGGCAGGGAAAGAGAGGAAAGTTCTGCTTTCAGCAAGCAGGAGGATTTTTAAAGCTCCTGTTTTCTGAAAGTAGAGTGTTTGCTTCTGCTTGGCAGGAGCTGTCACAGTTTCTGCCAAGGAAAGCAAACAGCTACTTCCAGAGGGTGGGCACCTTGGGAGGTAGCAGGAACCAGCCTTTAGGGGTGGTGGTCCTCAGAGCCATATATGGCTCCAGGAGAGGGGCCTTGCAGTCTCCCTCCTTCTTTTTTTATTTCTCGTTGGCCATGGGGGGTGTTGGTCACCCAGGGGGTGGGTCTGTGCAGCCCCTCCTATTTATTTTTCTCTTTCTAGCCCCGGAAGGTGGTGGTCCCAGGGGTGCGTGCCATCCCCACATACTACATTATTGTAGCCCTGGGGAGGTGGTGGTCTGTAGCCTTGGGGAGGGGGGTCAACAGGGCGCCATGTGTTGATTTTCCTCTTTCCTGCTCTGGAGAGATGGAGGTCCCCGGGGCGGGGGGGGGGCGGTCTGCATATCACAAAATTGTAGTCCAAGGGAGGTGGTGGTCCTCAAGGTCTGGGGGGTCTACTGGGCCCACCCTATTGATTTTGTATTTCTTGCCCTGGGAAGGTGATGGTTCCTGGGCCTAACAGGGGCAGCGTGCCCCCCAAAATACTAACATAAGACCCGGGGTGGTGGTGGTCCAGGAGGGAAGTAGAATGGCCTTGGAGGAGGGCCCTGTGCACCCCCTTCATTTTTTCACATATCCCCACATTTCCCCGGGACCCGGCCCACCCAGGGGCTACAATTTAGATAGAAGTTCGAGAGCAACGTAGAGGCATCAGCGCATGTATTTCTTCCTGACATGCACAAACAATATTTTTCCATCACCAGCATAGCGGCCTAAATGTTGACAATAAGCCTGAAGTCCTATCTCAATTGCGATGAAAGGGAATCCACTAATGAGGACGATATTTCTAGTATTTTAAAGAACTAGAAAGACTGTGGGGGTCATTACAACATTGGCGGTAAAAGCCGCTTACCGCCGTGCAGAAGACCGCCAATAAACCGGGGCGGCGGCGGGAGACCGCCACAGCTATTATGACACACATCACGGAATCCGCCGAAATTCAGACACCCACACAATACCGCCACACCAAAGGTCAGCGATAAATATGCGGAAACAAATCCTCCACCTCCACGCCAACAGAAACACGCCCATGCTATTACGACCCACGAATCCACGCGGCGGTCTTTCAACCGTGGTATTCCATTGGCAGTACACACCACCGCGCTCAAAATACACACACAGCTCCAAAACACCGCCACATTGGACAAATCCAAATACACACACCTGATACAAGTACACACACCACTCCCACACACCCAACACTATATAAAACACACACCCACATCACACACAAACCCCTACGACCAAAAATTAGAGACGAAGGCCAGAGAGAGACAGCACAGAATAGAGAACACCATCACACAGAGGCACACTACACCATCACCCACACAACATCCACGCACAAAACACCACATACCACTACACTCACCACACTCATCAACACATACACCACCCCACACATCACACACACGACCCCATGTCACGCCAAAGACACCCCCGCTTCTCCGAGGAGGAGCTCAGGTTCATGGTGGAGGAAATCATCAGGGTAGAGCCACAGCTATTTGGCTCACAGGTACAGTACACATCCATAGCCAGGAAGATGGAGCTATGGCAAAGAATAGTCGACAGGGTCAACGCTGTGGGACAGCACCCAAGAAATAGGGAGGACATCAGGAAGAGGTGGAACGACCTACGGGGGAAGGTGCGTTCAACGGTCTCCAGGCACCACATCGCGGTACAGCGGACTGGCGGCAGACCCCCATCTCCTCCCCCACAACTAACAACATGGAAGGAGCAAGTCTTGTCCATCTTGCATCCTGAGGGCCTCGGAGGAATCGTTGGAGGAACGGACACTGGTAAGTCAAATCTTCACTATCATATCCCCCACCCTACCTGCATGACATCACACACCCCCACCCTCACACCCTCCCCTATCACCCTAACTCCTCAGTAATCTACCCATAACACCAACCACCCATCCCAACCCCAAAACCTGCATGACACAACTAAGCATGGATACCCATCACTAAAGCATGCCCACTGCACAGACCCAGAACACCCCCCAACCATCACCACACAAGCTCCCACACAGGAATGCTAGCACTGGGGTACACGCACACCCAAACATTGCACACCATGAAACACACACATGCAATAATCATGTACTTATACCCCCGCAGGAACCCGAAGGAACGTCACCACACCAGAGGGTCCAGACAACACCACTCCACCCCCAGAAGAGGCCCACAGTGACGACAGCAGCTCTGCCCTACTGGATCTTGATGACCAGCCCGGACCATCGTGGGCCTCAGGACAGTCGGTTCCCCTTGCCCAGCCCCAGCCCAACACTGAACTTCTACCCTCTGGGAACACCAGCACAGCACCCACCCAGCGGGCCCATACCTCCCTACCCAGGACAGGTCAATCAGCGGTGTGTCCACCACTACAGGGCACCCAGGCTAACCCACCACCCCAACAACAACAGGGACCTGGGGGCAGTGGTAGTGGGCACACGGTCCAGGGGACGGAGGCACAGGAACATAGGGGAACTGGGAGGGCTGCTGTGCGACAGAGGGAGGACAGGCCAAGGGAACCTACTCTCAACGAGGCCCTCTCCTCCATCATGGGAGCATACCACCACTCCCAGGAGACGATGGCAACGGTCCTGGACAAGTTGCAGGAGACCCTGCGTCTGCAGGAGGAGCAGTATTTGGGGTTCAGGGAGGAGCTCAGGACCATAGGCTCCGCCCTGGGCACCATCGTAGGGGTGCTGACGGACATTCAAAAGACCTTGAGGGACAACGTGGCACTCCAAGGGGCCCCTGACACTAGCCAGGACGACGAACTGCCCACCACCTCTGCCGGCGCTAGTGGGCAGGATGCCCCGCCACAGGACCAACACACCAGCACCCCACCCCCTGCAGATGGAGAACCACCACGAAAGCGGTCCCTGAGATCCAGGAACAGGACAGAGCAAGATGGCAAGACTCCCGCCAGGAAATAAGACTACCCTGATTGTCCCCCCACTGTCCCACTTTGTTACCCTGTCCACATTGGAACAGCCCCAGCTCCACTTTCAATGGCCAGATGTGCAATGTACCACTGAGACTAATAGACTGGACTCTGCCATGGACATTCTTCCACCATGACCTATCCCTATTTCACAACCCCCCTAAATTTTTATGCACTTCAATAAACACCCTTGAAACCTCAATAATATTGGAGTCAGTCAATGATTGTGAACTTTGTATTGTCAATTACAGTGTTAAAAAAGGTTACCCATTGGAAGGCCAACATACCAATGTCACACATCACAAGCCTTTCAAGGGTGCAAGCTGTTGACACGTAGGTTACCACATTACTGAAACTGAAATGGAAGGGGACAACTCAGTTAACAAACAGGGAGTGAAATGTAGGTACAGGATAGAGGTAGACGTGTGAATTTTAATATTATGTGATACATGAAATTGTACTCACCTGTGTCTCACTGAAAATATTGCTGTATGATTGACTCCCTGTTGTCGTTTTCATCTTCATCAGCTTCATCCTTATCACTGTCCACAGGCTCCACAGGCTCACAAGCTGCAACAACACCGTCATCTGGATCATCCTCCTGCAGAAAAGGCACCTGCCGTCGCAATGCCAAGTTATGGAGCATGGAGCAGGCGATGATGATGTCCCACACCTTCTTCGGTGAGTAGAATAGGGACCCACCTGTCATATGGAGACACCTGAACCTGGCCTTCAGGAGGCCGAAGGTCCGCTCGATCACCCTCCTAGTCCGCCCATGGGCCTCATTGTAGCGTTCCTCTGCCCTGGTCCTGGGATTCCTCACTGGGGTCAGTAGCCAGGACAGGTTGGGGTAACCAGAGTCCCCCAATAGCCATACACGGTGCCTCTGGAGTTCACCCATCATATCAGGGATGCTGCTATTCCGCAGGATGTAGGTGTCATGCACTGAGCCAGGGAACATTGCATTTACCTGCGAGATGTACTGGTCTGCCAAACAGACCATCTGGACATTCATCGAATGATAACTCTTCCTGTTCCTGTACACCTGTTCATTCCTGCTGGGGGGACCAGAGCTACATGGGTCCCATCAATGGCACCTATGACGTTGGGGATATGTCCAAGGGCATAGAAGTCACCTTTACCTGTAGGCAAATCCGCCACCTCAGGGAAAATAATGTATCTCCTTACGTGTTTCAGCAGGGCAGACAACACTCTGGACAAGACGTTGGAAAACATAGGCTGGGACATCCCTGATGCCATGGCCACTGTTGTCTGAAATGACCCACTTGCAAGGAAATGGAGCACTGACAGCACCTGCACGTCAGGGGGGATTCCAGTTGGATGGCGGATTGGTGACATCAGGTCTGGCTCCAACTGGGTACATAGTTCCTGGATTGTGGCACGGTCAAACCGGTAGGTCACGATGACATGTAGCTCTTCCATTGTCAACAGGTCCACCAGCGGTCGGTACACCGGAGGATTCCGCCATCTTCCAATATGTCCCAACTGACGGTGCCTAAGAAGGACAAGAGTGAAGAAACTGTCAGCATTCCTCCAGGTATGTACCCACAGTTACACACAAGACTACAACAGACAATCAACCCATCCGGGAAAGGTTTTGAGTGCAGGCCTCGGTATGTGTGACGCAATAGTAATTGAAGCCATGTGGGCCCCTGAAATGGCGGCTGCCTGACCTCTAAACTGGGACAATGGAATTGTGGGGTAACTGCGCTGGCGTTGGACACCGTCGTGGTAGGCGGTCGTAGTGCGCAGCGCAATGCTGCATTGGTTAACATTGGACCCTATGGGTCCCAGGAGCCAATGAACAGGTGCGCTGGCGGTGATGATGTGCACCGCCGCAGACGTCACCGCCGCGGATGTGACCGCCATTTTCTATCTGTTCAATCACTAGATACCTGACCCTCGACAGGAGAGGACCCACACTGCTAGTGCTGCTGTAACCTCGGTCTGGAAGCGACGATTGCTGCTGCGTCTGGGGAAAGGGCCCCTGCCTTCACTGCACAGAAGTTGGAGAAGCTCGTGGACGGTGTCCTCCCCCAGTACACACTACTCTACGGTCCTCCAGACCAACAGGTGAGTAGATAGGGTGCAAGTTGTATGGGCTATGCCTGGGTGGAGAGGGCTGGATGTAAGAAGGAAGGGGGCAGAGTTCTGCGAGCATGAGGGACTGTGAATGCATGTGCCAGATGGCAAGAGCAGGGATGTGGGCCACTCACTGCGACGGCGCAGTTGGTAATGACTTCTCTTATTCCCCTGTACATGTCATGTAGGTCAGCGCCCACCAGAAGAAGGATATTTGGCGTGCCATCGCCAAGGACGTCCGGGCCCTGGGGGTCCACCAGAGACGGAGCACCCACTGCCGGAAAAGATGGGAGGACGTTCGTCGCTGGAGCAAGAAGATGGCGGAGGCTCAGCTGGGGATGGCCTCCCAATGTGGGAGGGGTGCCCGTTGCACCATGACCCCCCTGATGTTCCGGATCCTGGCGGTGGCCTACCCTGAGTTGGATGGGCGCTTGAGGGCGTCACAGCAGACACAAGGGGGTGAGTACACTCTCATGCAGCGGACTTTGCGTGCAGTGAAGGTGTCTGGGTGGGGAGGAGGGCTGTGGGTTTCCCTAGGCCAGGGCGAGTTCGGTAGGCTTGGCCCCTCCGTTATACAGGCCATGTGGCACTCCACCCCACCTCTGTAGAGTGGCAAGTACAGGTATACATGCCTCTGTGTCATCTATGTGTGCTGATGTCCACCATAGCCATGTAGGCCATATCCCAGGAACTGCATCAGTAGAGCCCAACAGCGCGGCGTAGTGCAGGGGGCTGCTGTGTCTGTATTGTCCGCCAATGGTAGCGGTAAGCCATGCACTCAACCTGTCTTTCTTCTGTCGCCCCCCCCCTTTTTGTGCTCTCCCTGTTCTTTTGTGCATCAGCATCATCAGGCAGAGGTACAGTGGCACCTGAGCACGAGGGAGCTGCATCCCACATGGCCATGGAGGGCCACACCACGGACTCTGAGTACACCAGTGGGACGGAGGGCGAGGGGAGCTTCACGGAGGTCACCGGATCAGCAACCAGCGACACAGACTCGTCCTCCGATGGGAGCTCCCTTGTGGTGGCGGCAAAATCTGTGCCCCCCACTTCTACAGGTACAGCCACCACCCCCCCTACCAGCACCGCCCTCCCAGCAGCCCCTCAGCCTTCGCCCTGTGCCCGCTCACCCAGGAGGGTGGGCATCACCTTCGCCCCATGCACCTCAGCCCCTGTCACCTCTGCTGCCCTCAGTGAGGAGGCATTGATCTCCTCAGGTCACTCACTGTTGGGCAGTCTACCATTGTGAATGCCATCCAGGGTGTAGAAAGGGAGTTGCAACATACTAATGCATTCCTGGAGGGCATTCATTCTGGTCAGGCTGCCCATCATCGAACCCTGCAGTCTCTGGCCTCAGCACTGATGGCAGCCATTGTCCCTGTCTCTAGCCTCCCCCTCCAACTTCCTCCACCCAGACCCAATCCCCTGTACCCCACCCTATCCCAAGCACACCATCAGACCAGCATGCACACACGTCAACACACAAGGGAAGCTCAGGCAAACATAAGCACCACACATCCCACAGGCACTCACACAAGCATCACACACATACAGACACAGCAACATCCACTGCCTCTACTGTGTCCCCCTCCTCATCGTCTCCCTCCTCCCTCCCAGTGTCGTCTACACTCTCACCTGCATGCACTACCGCTACAGCCACTAGGACCCGCACCAGCACACCCACCACCACACCCCGCTCACCTGCAGTCACCACCCCCACTCCCATTTACACGTCCCCTGTGTCCTCTCCCAGTGTGTCCGTGACGCCCCCTCCCAAAGTACACAAACGCGGGCACACACACACCCAACATCCATCCACCTCACCCCAGCCTCTAGCACATGCACCTGCACCCAAATCATCAAACGTTACACCTCCTACAACCACCTCCTCTTCCTCCACTCCCAGACCCCCTCCAGCTACTCGTACCAGTGTTCCTAAGAAAGTGTTCCTGGGCAACCTTGAACTCTTTCCCACCACCCCCCCTCCAATTCATAGGTCCCGTACTAGCACCTCAGCCAAAAAATCTGCAGTACCAGTGGTGCCTGTTAGAGGTATGTGGAGTGCACCGGGCACCAGGGCAGCCAGTGTGACACAGAGCCAAAGCACAGCCAGTCCCCCCTCCTGTGAAGCACCAGAAGTTGGACAGTGCCCGACGGGATAGGGGGAAGACTCCAGCCGGCAAAGCCGCTCACAAGGGTCCCGGGGGGATTGTCAACTCAGCTGTGACTCCTCCCAAGGTGGGGAAAGGGCAGAAGAAATCGCCAAAGTCTGGGAACAGCAGCACGGCGGAGAAGACCGCCATCATCCCCGCTGCACAGGAGGCCACCGCCAGCCCGATCGTTACTGGCCAGGAGACCACCGCCAGAGTCAGTGCCCAGGAGGGCAGTCCCATCGTCAGTGGCCAGGAGGCCACCGCCAGAGTCAGTGGCCAGGAGGGCAGTCCCATTGTCACTGGCCAGGAGACCACCGCCAGAGTCAGTGCCCAGGAGGGCAGTCCCATCGTCAGTGGCCAGGAGGCCACCACCAGAGTCAGTGCCCAGGAGGGCCCCGGCAGCCACAGCTCCGCTGGGCAATGAGGGATCGCCATGGCAAACACCGCTGCACAGGTCAGAGACAGCAAAGTCAAGCACTGCTGAACAGGGCAAGCACCGCTGAACAGGGCCAAGACCGCCATGGCAAGCACCACTGAACAGGTCAGAAACTGCAAAGTCAAGCACCGCTGAACAGGGCAAGCACCGCTGAACAGGGCCAAGACCGCCATGGCAAGCACCGCTGAACAGGACAAGCACCGCTGAACAGGGCAAAGATCGCCATGGCAGGCACCGCTGAACGGTCAGAAACTGCAAAGTCAAGCACCGCTGAACAGGGCAAGCACAGCTGAACAGGGCAAGCACCGCTAACTCAAGCACCGCTAGCCCATGTACGGCAGGGGCAGTGACGGAACTGGGACCGTCACGGGGAGAGTGATGCACTCTGGGCACCAGTCCCCATCCAGAACCAGTGGAGAACAGCATCCACTACCTCAGTCCTTAACAGAATGAAGCACTCTGGGCACCAGTCCCCCTCCAGAACCAGTGGAGAACAGCATCCACTACCTCAGTCCTTAACAGGATGAAGCACTCTGGGCACCAGTCCCCCTCCAGAAGCAGTGGAGACTGTCATCCACTTGAGAGACTGTGGCTTTGCACTCCCCAGGATGGTACAGTGGGCAAACCACCCACTGTAGAGACTTGAGAGACTGTGGCTTTGCACTCCGCAGGATGGTACAGTGGGCAAACCACCCACTGTAGAGACTTGAGATACTGTGGCTTTGCACTCCCCAGGATTGAACAGTGGACAACCCACCCACTGTAGAGACTTGTGAGACAGTGGCTTTGCACTCCCCAGGATGGTACAGTGGGCAAACCACCCACTGTAGAGACTTGAGAGACTGTGGCTTTGCACTCCCCAGGATTGAACAGCGGGCAACCCACCCACTGTAGAGACTTGTGAGACTTTGGCTTTGCACTCCCCAGGATGGTACAGTGGGCAACCCACCCACTGTAGAGACTTGAGAGACTGTGGCTTGGCACTCCCCTGGATACATCAATGGGCATGGAGCCCCGTCGTGGATCTGGCATGGTGCTGTCATCCGGCTGAGGTGCCCTCCCTTCCCTCTGAGGTGCCTGTTGTATTTCTATCTGATGCCCCAGCAGTGTTCTCTCCGTTTTGCTCAGGTATCGTGTGTGGGCCTCGCCCATGCATTTTGGGCCCAGTGGTCCACGGACATTGAATGGTGCATACCTGCACTACTAATCGTGATGTATATTTTGTTGAATGTGTATATATATCTGTATATATTTGCTTACTGTATTTTGATACATTACAATGGTTGAACTCATTTCCTTTTGTCTTTGCATTCTTCCGGGGGGGTTGGGGGTTGTTACTGTTATGTTCGGATATGCATTGGTGTGTGTGTTGTAGTGGGTGAGGGTCGAGGTGGGGGTGGGGGTGTTGCGTGTGTGTGTCCCTGACTTTTGCCTCCCCCCTCCCCTATGTCGTAGGTGCAGTACTCACCGTTGTCTTCGGCGCCAGCGTTGATGATGATCGTACAGGAGCAGGAAGACTATCGCAGGGAGTATTTGGAGTTCCGGCTCCATGGTGCCCTCCTTCCTCGTGGAGTGTGTAGAGGTGAGCGTTTTCCCATTGAAATGGCTGTTTCCGCTGTGTTTTTATCCACGGTGAATCCACCCCGGAAAAGGTGTCGGATTAGTAGGTTGTGATACTGTGGGCGCTACTTTGTCTCCCGCCTGTCTGTTGGCGGTGACCGCTGCACTGTTTGACTGTACCACCGTGGCGGTCGGAGTGTTAAAGTGGCTGTCTTTGTTGGCGGTTTCCGCCACGGTCATAATTCACTTTTTTTGTCCGTCGGCCTGTTTGCGGTCTTACCGCCGCTTTAACACCGTCCACCTGGGTTGTAATGACCCCCTTAGTCTCCTTTGGCAACTGGGCGGGGATCTATATGGAGGGCGGAGGTAGTAAAGGGGTTGGCAGACAATGATGGTCCTGGGGTAGTCCCAGATGGGTCCGCCACCACCAGGGAGTGTCCACTGGAGGAGGATTCCGAAGAAGAGGTGGTAGATGTGGTCTACCCCATGGCACACACCTCTGTCCCACTGGGTCCCTCGGCCTCACTGGTTCCAGCTTCCTGGGTCCAGTGCGCTGCTGCTTCACCACTCACCTGTGCCCCTTCTCCTTCGCCTGATGATGCTGATGCACACAAATAGAGAGAGAGGGAGGGAGAGACTGTTAGAGAGATAGGGCAAAAATGGGTTAACATATAGCTCTCAGGCACACAGGTTAACAAGCACATCTGTGACAATACTTATCCTGGCTAGTCCATCGTAGGTGCCATTATACATTATTACTTACATCATGTCACAACATGTCCCTACCACCCACACAGTATAAAATGTATGCCTGAATAGACATCATACCTCTCCATGCCCCTATCAGCCATTGGATGTTCAGCTGACTGAAAAAAACACTACTGCCCACTACTGTAACCACACATGATCAGACCATGCCCTCTGTAACATATCTATAACACTGAAGACAACTCCACTCACAGTCCACACTGCACCTGCCTGGCAATTTACATGCCAGACCAAACACTCTTTACAGTGATGCCAATATGGAAATCAACACTGATTTGGCCATTACAAGTTAGACACCCAAATTGTTGACATCTGATGTGTAAAATGAGTCTTTGGTATGGCCATTAGAATAGTTTGACCCAATTATAGAGCTAGATTAGCAGACACCAAAATCATATATATCACAACTGACCATATTGCTAAGCGCAACTAAAACGTCCCACATAGCACATATGACACATCCATCACTGAGTGCAATGTCACACCAGATGTACTTCAGGAACACACATATTACATCACGGTCCACTTACAATGCAACCACACATGCGGTCACACCTGTCAGACTGCGCAACATGACAACTCCACCCTCAAACACCAACCCATAAATGACAATACCTGTCACAGAGGTCAGATAACTCATATCTCAGATGGTAAATGTCAGGATACATTATGCACAAATCGATCAACACCACTGCCTGCATACCATTTACACATCCCACTACTACATGAGCCAGACAGTGGAGACAAAATGCAATATTAGAATCACATCTACATGCCTTGTCACATGCAATAGGCCAGCCTCTCCTATTCTGCCACTTCAGCTTGGCCAAGGCAAGCAGAAAAGTTCCAGCCCATCAGATGTGCCCCCAACCTACCATTAGGACATGATGTAGGCAGTAACTCTGCAACGTAGCACATCAATTGCTAGGCCATTGCCATCCATCCAATATACATACCATGCTGATATATATACGAGACCTGTCAAGCCACCTCTAGTACCTTTCCATTGGTTTAACGGTAACATCCCCACAGGTATGGCACCTAGGAATGGATAATGTCTGCAACCAGACCTCATCAATTGTACATGTTTCAGTTTTACAGTTAGCCTAACTTAAAATACCCTACAGTCAGCAGATCACCTATATATGACAATACAGCTATAAAATCAATGATCCAGTCACATGAAGGCCATATCTGTAGTGTAACTTTGATGGCAGCCCCATATTCAGTCAAAACTATTACCAGTACATGATGTATTCAGTTGCTATGATAAAACTAGAATCACACAGTAGCATATACAGCTATGCTACACAGATGGGCGTGGACTGACACCTCTGAGCCACAAATGCAGATGGATGGAGCTGGTCATACTCAATCAATCAAGGATTTATCAATCAATCAATCACTCAATTCTTAGGGTGATACTAATACAGACATCTTTTGCATAGGCAGGATGGTCTCACACATGTGGCAATGTCATATGAGCCTTTCCACATTCCAGACACGGAGAGGTATTTTAATGGGAGATGTACATACACTTACAGTAAAGCATGCCAAAACTTCTAGTATCTACACTCAGCCAGGGTGCATAATACTCATTCCCAATAGATGACACATAGGATGTCATTACAACGTCACTTTGACTGCATTGAGGCACAATATCCTTATTGAGCCCAGCCAAGTGCCAGGATACAGTCTGTACTCACCCGCTTGTGGCTGCTGTGCTGTGCTGCCCTCAAATGCCCATCCAGGGTAGGCCACTGTCAAAATGCAGACGATTGGGGGGGGTCAGGGTCCGACGGGCACCACTCCCTCATTGGGAGGACAGCCCCAGCTAGGCCTCCGTGGTTTTCTGGGCCCAGCATCTCAGGTCTTCCCACTTCGTTCTGCAGTGGATGCTCTGCTGGCTGTGGATCCCCCGGGTCCGCACTTTCTTGGCGATGGCACACCAGACCCCTTTCTTCTGATGGGCGTTTTCCTGCATCGGTGACAACGACAGAAGGAGAAAGACAGGTACACATGCCCCATACCAACAGCAGTGGACAGTACTCATCTGACTCACCCCGTGCCCACACGTACCATTCCTCTTGGCTCACATGCCTCTACTCCATGCCCCCTGCATGCATGTACTTTCTCCCCAGTACACTTACCCCTTACACCATCACAGACACCCCTGTCACACATGACTATGGCATTGGGCTCACCTGTTCTTCTGGTGCCCCATACAGCTGTCCATACAGGGGTAGGAAACCGTCCACGAGCTTCTCCAGCTCTTCTGGGTTGAAGGCTGGGGCCCTATCACCTACAGGACATGGTATTATGGCTCCTAGAGACAGGAAACAGCAGCTCTGCTCGTGGAGGTATTGCTTACAAGAGTGTCAGAAGTCAAGTGAGTAAGGTGGCAGAAAATGGCAGTCACGGCTGCCGTGTATAGAACAATCACTGCCGGCGGTGATCGTCAGTGTTCCCAATTCCCACATAGGCAGCAATGTTATCCAATGAGAAGTTGCTTGGCAGTTGCAACCACCTACTGCCATGATGACATACACTGGCAGACTTAGGTCACTTCCAACTGTCCTGTGCAACAGGCCAGGCGGATGCCATTTTGTGCATATATCATGCCTTGCAGTCCCTAAATAAGTGAGTCGAACACATTTATGTGCAAAGTGCAGAGTAGGCCTGTGTTGTCCTATCATAGTTTAGCCAGTATATGTGACATGCATGTCACTGTGATGCTTCAACTTGCACATAACGTTATGTGTCAGCAGTGCAACACATGTCTACTGTGCTTGGTGTGTGTGATGATGACCTGCACTGCTTCCATGTGTGAAGGACTCATCACTCAGTACATTTTCTACTCTCTATCCTAGATACCATGCCATGAGGAGATTGAGACACGCACTAGTGTACAGATGACTAGATTACCTTACTACCATGGAGAACAGGCATCTCATCCAGACCTATTGTCTGAATCGTCAAACCTTCATGGATCTATGTGGCCAGTTGGAGTCTGATCTCTTACCTGTCATACGCAATCCCTATGCCGTCCCTCCCATAGTACAAGCCCTGTTAATGCTACACTTTCTTGCCACTGGGTTCTTTCAGAATACAGTGGTCTTGACAGCAGGGATGCCACAGCCCATGTTCAGTCTTGTGTTGAAGGATGTACTGTGTGCTTTATTGAAACACCTGGACAGCTACATCAGGTTCCCCCAACGTGTAGATTTGGCCTATGTGAAGGTAGACTTCTATGATGTGGGACACGTCCCTCATTTCATAAGGGCCATAGATGGCATCCATATAGCTTTAGTCCCTCCTAGAGCCAATGAACAGGTGTACAGGAAGAGGAAGAACTACCACTCGATCAATGTCCAGGTTGTGTGTCTGGCAGACTAGTACATTGTACAGGTGACAGCCAAGTTTCCAGGATTTGCGCATGACTCCTACATTCTGAGGAACAGCGATGTCCCACACATGATGGCACAACTACACAGAGAGAGGGCTTGGCTCATTGGTATGTATGCATTTGGATATGTTTCTCTGTTATGGCACCTGTCATCACAATCTTCCCTGTAGCTGTACCTGCATTGAAACAGGTCCTACCTTTATGCACACCAGTGAGGTACTCTGCCATGGAAGGGGAACTCCATTTCAATGAGGCCCACAGCAAATCAAGGTGTGTAATTGAAAGGACATTTGGAATTCTGAAAGCCAGGTTCAGGTGCCTGGATGGCTCTGGAGGTGCCCTTTTATACACTCCCCAAAAGGTGCGCCAGACCATAGTTTCCTGCTGCATGCTCCACAATATTGCCCTGAGACGTCAGATAGCATTGCTAGCTGATGATGAGGAGGCAACTGGACCAGTGGCTGGTGATTCAGACATGGAAAGTGATGAGGAGGCAGATGAGGATGGTGTACTTGACTCTAGGACTGAGCTCTCATAAATCAGCACTTCCAGTGACATACAGGTATGCTGACTGTGTATTTGCAAGTAATGTATATCCACATTGATTGCCAACAATGGTCCTCCTGATTAGTTTAATCAGTGGTGTTATAATGTGTTCCTTTCCCTATGTGTGTGTTGGTGGAGGTGAATGCTTAAATGTAAGGAACTGAGTTTACATGTATTTTATCTAACATGTATACCCACTGCAGGTTGCTAGATTCACATCTATGGACAGACCTGTGTTGAGCTATGTGTCCTGCATTCTCCTGTCCTCATGTTATTCCAACCACTGACTGTGTTCTGTAAATCAATACCTCTGCTACCTATGGCTTGAGGCATTTGTGCTTATGGGCTGTTGGTAGCTATATACAGAATGGAGCTTTGCACATGACAGATGGCAGTTACAGTGTATTGTCATGTATTTCCTGTGACTGGGGATATAGAAATGTCATCTGTTTTGACCTGCTTCGGTGGCAATCACTGGGCTAGACAACTGTGTACTGCATATGTGCTTTGTGTGGTACAGTGCCTTCTATCCTGATGTATATCTGCGTCATGATCTCTTTTGCAGGTTGGATGAGTGAATTTACTGTAGTGTGTGCATGGGCTAGTGACTTCCTTACCCTGGAACATTTCTGTTGTACTGTGTCTCCTGAAGATAATGCCTCCTCTTGCTGTCCATTACAATGCCTGTTGGTTTAGGGGGGCATACCCACATCAAATTTTGCTAACAAAATATTTGTACATGTTCAACTAAAGATACATATGCAGTTGCTGTGATCAATAGTGTTTATTGGGCATACAGGAGATTTGTGAACAAACAATATATGGTGCATATAGTGACAAACAGGTGATGAGTGGGGTCATGGTAGTTGTAATCATCAGAGTAGGTGGCACATCTGTAGGTAGCACATGTCCAGTGTCCAAGGGCCATGGTTAAATGGAGTAAAGTAATTGAACAGTCAACAGGGTGTCTCAGTGGCATACACAGGAGAGAAATCAGGAGAGTTTCACTTCTTGGCAGTGGGCTTTAACTTGGCATCTGAACCAGTCGGATGTCTGGGTGGACATCCACTTTTACGGGGGGTTCATTAGCTACAGAGGGAGGGGTGCCAGAGGCCAGTGGTCCCCCTGGCAGGGCCTCCATTCCACTACCTGTGGCAGATGTGGATGGCTCAGTTGTTATGTGGCTAGTGGAAGGGGCCTGCTGGTGGGTGGTGGAAGCACGCAGGGTGGTGGTGAGGTCACTGAGCACCTCTGCAATGGAGGCCATGGTGGCATTGTGTGGCTGCCACTGCTGCATGACCTCCTGGTGGTATTTGCTATGCAGCTTTTGGTTTTCTCCCATCCTGGTGATAATCTGGCCCTTCCTGTCCTGGAATTGTTGGTATGCTCCCAGGACATGGGAGATGGTTGCCTGGTCAGTTGAGTCCTCTGGGGGCCCCCTCCTCTGGCCCACCGGTTCTCTCCCATGCCCCTGCCCGTGCCTATGCTCCTGGCACAGTGTGCCCACTCCCACTGTCACCAGGACCTTCATTGTCTTGGGTGTGATTGGCTGACTCCGGTGCCTGTACTTTGGGGAACACTATTGATTGAACTGTCCTTGGGACACAGGTTTGGGGATGAAGGGTGGGCTATGCTGTTGATGCCACAGGGTCGGGAGATGTGAGCAAGGCAAGGCTGGGAGTGGTAGACTGACCAGGTCTCCTAGATGGGCCAGGTAAATAATCAATGTCCAGACATCCAAGGGAGTTGTCCTCACTGAGGTCTTCATCCTGAGGGTGTCTGGCTGTCTCTGGCATCCTCTCCATGGTGGCAGTGGCAGGGGTACCTGTGGATGGAGGGAGAGGGAGTTAAATGGTGGACGTGTGATTGGTTGTCTCTTTGTCTGATTCATACAGTGGCTTGAGATGATTCCCAGCAATGGCAATGACAGAAGCAGCACTGCAAAGCACTGCAAACATTGTTTGTGAATAGTGGATTGTGACATGTGTACCATGCTCCATTGAGGATTGGTGTCAATCTGGGTAGGTAACGTTTGGTGGGTAGGTGGGATCAGGTCCTGTGTGATGGTTCACAAGGCAGGTGTGCCCTGTTTACTTGTGGTAAATCAGGCTTGCTAGATGTGAGTGGGGAATGACTGTACATTGTAGCATGGTGTCCAAGTGGGAGGTGGAAATGTGTGTATACATGGTCACTTGTCCCGTGTGTGCATTTGGTGCATGGGGTTTACCGTCTTACTTTCTAGTCCATGCTCAGTCCATTTCAGGATTGTAGATCTGGATAGGTGGCCATTTGGTTTGGTACAGTGCTGTGGCTGTGTTTGGTCTTGTTTGGCATTGTGTAGTGCCATTGCATTGCTGTCATTGCCATTTAGTTTCCTCAATCGAGGCATCCAGTTGGTGTAGCTAGTGCAATAGTCATACATGCAAGAGTTGTGTTGTGACGTTGACATAGCAACTTTTTATGTAGATGAGCTAGTGCAATGTGGGAGATGTAGTGATTATTATTGGCACTGCTATCCGTGCACTTGCCATGGACTATGTGGGCATTGGGGCTGGGTGGTGGTGTGGCATGCAGGAGAGGGGCATTAGGTGATTAGGTTGGAGGTGTAGTGGGAAATAGAGCCACCTGTGGAGTGTTTGGGTGGTGAGTAAGCATGCTAGATAAGAGTGATTTGTTCCAGGGAAGTGGTAGTTAATTACCGGAGTCCAGTCCTCTGTGTATTCCAGTAAGGCCTTCTGGATGCAGGATGTCCAAGAGCTTCTCCTTCCACGGTGTGAACTCTGGGGGAGGAGGTTGGGGCCCACTGCCAGTCTTCTGCATGGAAATTTGGTGTCTCGATATCATGGAACGCACCTTCCCCCGTAGGTCGTTCCACCTCTTCCTGATGTCCTCCCTTGTGCATGGATGGTTGCCTACTGAGTTGACTCTGTCGACACTTCTCTGCCATAACTCCATTTTACTGTCAATGGATGTTTGTTGGACCTGTGCTGCAAATAGTGGGCTCAAGCTTGACAATTTCATCGACCATGACCCTCAACTCATCGCCTGTGAAGTGTGGGTGCTTATGAGGGGACCTGGTTGTGGGTGGGTGTTTGTGTGTAAGGGTGCAGTGTAGGGTGCTTAGTTGGGTGGGGGTTTGATTGTGTGTGATGGTTGGTTGTGGTGTTTGTGTGTAGTTGTGATGTGTGTATTGTGTTGTTCATGCAGTTGTGTGGTGTGTGCTGAGTGTGAAGTGCATATGTGCCTATGGTGTACAAGTGCAAATTCATTGGATTTTTGGCTCCTCTGTGCCAATGAATGTCGTTTTAGTTGCAAAGGATAGATGGTTGTGTGGGGGTGTGTTATATAGTGCAGTGAGTAGGTGTGTCTGGTGTGAGTATGGTTGTCAGGTATGGGGTATTCGAATTGTTCAATGTGGTGTTATGTTCTGTCTGAAGTGAGTTTTTGAACGCTGTGGTCCGCTCTGCCAATGGTTTTCTGCCATTGAAGGACTACTTTGATGATTTGTGGCTCGCAATGTGGTGGGTGCGAAGTTGTTGGGCTGGTGGTGCTGGAGGTTGAACTGCCTCTTTTCCGCCCTCAAGTGTCATGGCGGTCTTAGATTTTTGGCTGTATTTTGGCGGGCTTCACTCTGTGACTCTTTATACGGCAGTCGGCTGACCACCAACATGGAGGTCTGTTGGTGGCCACCACCGCGGCTGTCTTCCAAAAAGACCACAAAAACTCGTAATGAGGCCCAGTGTGTTTAATATGTATCGAAAGCATTGAGGAAAGCAATCTTTTGCCGAAACCCTTTGCATAGAATAAATACTTGACTGTGGCAACCCTGTGAATGCCTGTATATTTTTGGTGTGGGTATGTGAATGCGTGAGTCCTGCTGTCATGCTTACAGAGGCAACAGCCATGAGACTGGTAAAGGTTGGTGGGATTTGGGCTGATGTTAATTTTGATGCGCCCAGAACCACAGTCTGTTGACCAAGGAGGTCGTGAATTATACATATTAATGGATATTGGTAATTTGACTGATTCCTGTGGTGT
Organism: Pleurodeles waltl; assembly: GCF_031143425.1. NCBI lineage: Eukaryota > Metazoa > Chordata > Amphibia > Caudata > Salamandridae > Pleurodeles > Pleurodeles waltl. The sequence goes on along the minus strand of NC_090446.1, from coordinate 538,329,331 downwards.
ATCTTGGTAAAATATCCAGCTGCAAGTGAGGGGTATTAGCGCACAGTGTAGAAGCAGCCCTGATATGGCAGTAACGAATAACAGCAATTTGAATGAGTTTGGTAGTGGTTGGTGGGATTTGAGCTGATGTTAATTTTGAAGCTCCCAGAACCGCCGCCAAAAGACTACTCCCTCGTTCAAGGGGGTTGTGATTGATACATATTCAGGGATATCAGTAATTTGACTGATTCCTGTGGTGTATGTTGGTAAAATATCCAGCAGCAAGTGAGGGGTATGTACCGCACAGTTTTGAAGCAGCCCTGATGTGGCAGTAACGAATAACAGCAATTTGAATAACGTTGCAAGCTGTAAATGTGGGGACTAAATTGAATACGTACCTATTGAGGTGAGACCAACTTGGAGGCATCAGAGCATGTATGGCTTTCTTACATACACAAACAATGTTTTTCAATCACCAGCATGGCGGCCTAGATGTTAACAATATGCTTTTAGTCCTATCTTAATTGCCGAAAAAGCGAATCCACCATTGAGGACTATGTTTCTATTATTTTAATGAACTAAAAACACAGTGTGTTTGATATGTATTTGCAAGCATTGAGAAAGGCAATGTTTTGCTGAACGCAGCTGCATGGAATAAATACTTGATTGTGGCAGCCCCATGAGTGCCCTGTAGACTTTTTGAAGTGGGTATGGGAATGCGTGAGTCCTGCCATCACGCTTACGGAGGCACCCACCATGAGTTTGGTAGCGGTTGGTGGGATTTGAGCTGATGTTAATTTTGATGCTACCAGAACCACTGCTGAAACCTACTCTGTCAACCAAGGAGGATGTGACTTATACATATTCATTGATATCAGTAATTTGACTGATTCCTGTGGGGTATCTTGGTAAAATATCCAGCGGCAAATCAGGTGTATCCTTCTGTGATGTTTCCATTCCACAAAACCGGGCGCTTCCACTTATAATTTGATTGCACAACAAATGGTCAAAAAGCGGAGCGCTCCTACTGCCGGTGCCACTAAAGGGTTAAGGCCACAGGTGGCGAGGAAATACTAAGTTCCTGCGTGTGTACTATACACTTGGAGACAGATAAATATGTAAACTTCAAATGCGCCTTGCGCCATCCTGAAATCAGTGGGACATCCTCATGAAGAGGTTTGGTGAGTTGATGTCTTTCAATTATTGTGCCACAACACCGATGCAGCAATGACTCAATATTGATTCAGGGAAAAGGGCCAGAGGCAATGTAGTAAATCTCAATCTTAATTGCCACAGAGACAGAGTTAAAGGGGCTTGTGAAGAGTTAATTTGAACAATGTGCCTGCAGACAACGCTTTACTGAGATGTTTGAACATACCTTCTACTAAGAAATCAACTCTGTGTGAATGTCATCTTTATCATTGGACAGACGAGCATAAGAGCACTGAGCGTAATAATACAGAGACTGTTATGACCTCTCATAGCTTGTTTGCTTTTGAAATCAGCAGAAGTAGATGTTGGACTGATTAGCCACAGTGAAATAAAGACTCTGAAAGCGGCACTTTGAACTATAACTCCCAGAATGCCCCTGTGATTATAAAAGACAGATAAATGAGAACCATGTGTGCCTACAAACTGAAACCACCTGAGGAACACAGATTGTTGAAACACGTTGTGGTGTTGTGGTGTTTGATGTGCTGCTGCTCTGTGAATAAATGGAATCTGCTAATCCACACCTCTGGGAGTGCAGCAATTCTTGTTGGATTATATATATATAAAGAGAAATTCAGGTACCACCTTCCTGGTACCAGAACAAAAAAGGAACTCCACAGGATTAGTGATGAGAAAAGATTTTTTTATCACAAGCCTGTGGAGTGCGTTTTTTTCTGGTACCGGGACGGTGGTACCTGAATTTCTTTACTTATTTGTAAAGCGGTGGCCGGCTTCTGCTCATCGCACCGACCCCGTGGATGTAGCCGAGGAATGCTGGCAGAAACATTTATATATATATATATATATATATATATATATATATATATATATACACACAAACTCCTGCTGTCACAAAGATGTGGACTCACGGGAACTGTGCTTGTAATGAAGGATTTATTTCCAAACTGACTTTGCTTTTGTGAAAAAGACTGTTAGGTCGAAACACCTCAGTTTGGCCAGAAATCCTTCATTACGAGCACAGTTCCCCTGAGTGTGCAACTTTGTGTCAGCAGGATTTTGGATTTGTTACAACATTCTCCACCGTACAGTGCGCCACCTCTGCTTAGGTGCCTGAATAGGAGAAACCTGGAGGCAGTATATATATATTTACTGAGAAAAACATTAACGTTAATGAGGTTATGAATTTACTCGAACAAAACCATAGAAATTCAGTAGTTATTGTTATGGTTAACTCAAGTAACTATAACTTGTGCTCTTAGGTAACTATAAATTGCGCCTCTGCCATGCACAATTATCTCATCAACAATGTTATTGCAAATGTTGCAGTGATAATATCAATGATGCCATAGAAGGTGTAATCAATGATGTAACATGTGGACTAACTAGCTGCGCATGGTGAGGGCACAAGTTATAGTTACCTTATGGCGCCAGTTATAGGTACTTGAGTTAACTATAATTATAACTATAATTATAACTGATGAATTTCTATGGTTTGGTGTGAGTAAATTGAGAACCTAACTATAACGTCCCTGTAACCTTTGTTTTTTCCATGAATATCTATGTTTTTTAGGACACAAACACATAAATATAGCTTTTTACTGTGCACGGCGGGCGGTGGCCAAGCCTGGTGGACAATCCTCCTGCATGCACCCAACCCTAAGCTGCGCAAAGCCTTCGCCCATGCGTAACATAGGTTTGGATGTAGTGGGTGTTTTTTTTGTTTTCAGTTTTTCTCTGGATCTGCAGATCCACGCGTGGATCCACGGATCAGATTTAAAAAAAATATGGGCAGTTTTTTTGTCCATGAGCGGTCCCCAATGGACCCCTCTGTATGTGCTATAGGGTCAGGATACCTGTTTCCTGACCCCTTATTTGTTTTTTCACTCTACGTTTCTCACCCCCCTCAGCCGATGTGACAAATAAAATGGCAGCAGCACATTTTCTGTCTTGTTGCAGCCAGCCAATCAGAGCCTTGCTTTTTCTCCCCATATCCGCGGAACCACCGTTCCTCCGCATCCCTATATATATATTTTTTTTACCTTAAATAACTCTGATTTTACTTAACGGATTCACACCAAATCACAAAAAGCACAATCTGTGCACCAAGATCTAGTTTTCTGCAAAATTTGGTTTAATTCCGTTTAGCAGTTCGAGCTGTAGGCGTGTCTAAAGACTGTATGGGAAAGTGCATGGGGAAAACGTGTTTTGGGAGTCCCCATTTTTCTCTTCCCCCACTTGACAAATCACCTTGAAGCTTTCAAGTCAGCAGCTGAACCAACTGTCTTATTAGTCTTTATATTTCATGAAGATTTGTCAAGCGGTGCCAAAGTTCTTGTTTAAAAATGCTTTTCCTGTGGAAAATAGGTCATAATTATAACTACTTACTGGTAACTGCCAGTTGGTAATGTATAAATATAATATATATTTATAGAGAGAGAGAGAGAGAGAGAGAGAGAGAGAGAAAGAGAGAGACTCCCTCCCAGAAACTTTATTCTAAGAGTAGGAGGTTTGTGATCTATACTTGAGGGATGGTCTCCATGGAGACTGATTCACCCCTCATTAAGGCTTGGGTGATAGGCTCCATGGAGACTTATTAACCCCTCATTAAATTCGGCTGTGTGACTGAGGCAAGACAGCACAGCAGGAGGCTCTTTAATAAAAAATAAAACTCTGTTCCTGGTGTAAAGAGAGGGTCGGTGTGAGCATGAGCCTTCACAGCATAGTGATAAATGTGCATGGTCTGCCGACCATATCTCAAAACCAGGGACATGTATTTGTTTTTTTAAAAAGTGTCTTGACACCAGGACAGTCCTCTCAAAACCCGAACTGTCCGGGCTAATCCGAAAAATGTGGTCACCCTCGCAGGGTGTCTTTATGTACCCATGCATCCACTGTAGTTCTTTAGAGTGGTAGGGCATAGAAAGTGTGCAAGGAAGGTGCCCGATGGGCAGTTTGTGATTTCTGCTTGCAAGATTGTGCGGTAGATGGCACCAGAAGATTGCAAACCAAAACACTGTGAGAAAATCTACACTCAATTGCACAATATTTTTGTAAACAATATTTAGGACACAATGTTTTCACCAGCCAAAATTTTTGCTAATGATTTTCTGGCATACAACTCAAAGAGGAGGGTAATTAGGAAGATAGCAGAGGCTGGTGGCTCATGAACCAACTTCAGGGATTTGTGTGTGAACCCATGCTTACAGGTTTAAGCCATTTTGGGTCCCCTCCATGTGGCATCCTTCCAAAGTTGATAAGTACTATTGAGTTGGATAGTAATATACATCTTACAGTCATTAGTACCAAATTATCACTCTTGGCGAACATGCAGTCTGCAAAAATCCAGGTACGATATGAGAGCCAGTAATAGGGTCATTGATGAGCTCATATGCCTTTGTGGTTATATTTAGATTTTTATATTTGTATGTGATCGCCAGTGTGACTGTGGTGTACAGTTGTATGAATCTGGTATGTCTGAGTGAATTACTATAGAAATGTTTCAGATAGAAACTGAATGTGATGTAGGGTAGAATGTCCATGTCAGTCTATTACAGATCCGTTGTGATAGGTGGCTATTTGGGGGATTCTTTCTGGAAGTGTAATTTTTATGTTCTCAGCGGTGGTGGTGGGGGAGAGGGGGGTGCTTTCCAAATACCATACCTACACAGACCTCTGCTGCAGTGTCCTGTGCCTAGCTATCCTGCGCCCCAAAAAAACATACCTAGGTACTGAACATTCCCCCATCCAGTCACCCAGCAGTTCGTCCCTGGTAAAAACTGTGCCGTGGCAGTAGGCAGGCAGACGGGGCGGATGGAGCTGGTGTAGGCCACGCGTGTCTGCAGCTCCAGCAGGGCAATGTCTCCACTCGATGTCACGCTGTAGTCATAGTTGAGGTTGACGATCACCTGCTTCACCCCTGTGATGACTGTGTTTATGTTGGTGGTGTTGGACAGTTGGTACACTCCAAGTCTGACGACATACAGAGAGGAATTTATGGGCCTGTAACACATTAGAGTAAAAGAAACATCAGACACTGTACTCTCACTCAATTTGACAAATGTAGTGAGTGCCTATCATTCATGATGTTCACAACACATGTAATGCAAGTGGTTGGTTGTTGGTTTTCCATGCTAAAACTTTCAGCAGAAATGTGTACCATAAAATACTCCCCAGAATAGAATTAACCTGTCCTAATCTTATTCTCCTGGCTAGAAGTGGCTGAAATGAATTATTTTTCTGTCTTCATAATCTATAAGGGGATCCCATGTGAGTGAAAAACCGTTATAACAAGAACAGAGTTTTACCTAGATACGGATTATTGGTATACCCATAGAGGAAATTTTTCCTCACTAATACTACTTGGTTCTGAAAACCAATGTGTTTTTTTCTTGTGATTTAACTTTTTCCTTGAAGCATTCTAAAAGCTCAGATTGTGATGTACACATTAATTAAAAAAACACTTTTGAAACCTAATTTACTAATCGTAGTGTTCATGAGTATTATGGGCCATATTCATCATCTAGTTGCCTTGCACTTGCACCGCGTGGGGTGCAAGTGTGATGCAACTACTAAGTGTGATTTATCAAGCTTTGCAGGCCACCTTGCATGGCCGTGAGTGGATTGATAAATCTGAAGTAACGCAACAAAGCGTAAATCGCTAAATTGCGTTAGTCTGCCCTAGGGAGGTGTTCCTTGGGTGGTGCATGGGTGTTCCCATGCAACTCCCATGGATTTTGACGGACTCCCAGATTTACCATAAGTAGGCCTGAGAATGCTCCAAAACTGCTACGCTTCCCTACGTAAGACCTAAAAAGGAGAAATATGTTTATTTCTCCTCGTTTCTTCCTCATTCTATGTGTACTGCATTCTGTAGCATACATAGAAAGAGGAAAATGCCTAGGGAATTGTTTTTGTGGAGGAAGGTGCCCCTTCCTCGACAAAAATAATTATTATTCTTACAATACAGGCACCTTTGCACCATGGTGCAAGACTGCGTGCGTAGGTGCTAGACAGCACATTATGTTCCAGCGCTGGGAAAAGACAAGGATGCACCATCCAATGTTAAATACAGCACATTCCTGCCCTTTCTCTGTCAGGCAGCCCAGCACATCATGGTGGCTAGATTCGCTGTGTGAATATTTGATAAATATGCCTCTATGGGAATTGTGAGACAAATGCACACACTCCTCAAAAGGAGGACCTGCAACTTTCAGGACCTGCTGCCTTGACCCAATTAGGGCAACATCTGCAACACAACACCACACCGCAGACAACTCTGCAGGATTGAGGTCAAAGCCATTCAAAGTTCAAAGCCAGTCCACAGTGGTGGCTCCAGCAGCTAATCGGAATAAATAAGTGCTTTATTTTTTACTAAAGGAAGTTAACTTCCATTAGTTTGAGGATTTGAGAATATAGCATTGAACATTTAAAAAATGTTTGGCTCTTGGGAACTGACAATCTGACATAAGGTCAATGTCTTTTTTGACTATACATTTGTGGTTTTGAATACAGTTGAAGTATTCATTCATTTTTGTGGATCTGCAGCTGTGTGCCATTACAAAACAGGGCTTACAGTATCCATTTTAGGACATCCTCATTCCTCACTCCTCATCCCTACTTCTTATACCTGCTTCTCATCCATCATCCATGCTTCTCTTCCATCATCCCTACTTCTCATCCATCATCCATACCTCTCATCCATCATCCCTTCTTCTTATCCGTCATCCCTACTTCTCATCCATCATCCCTACTTCTCTTCTGTCATACATCATCCTTGCTTCTCTTCCATCATCCCCACTTCTCATCCATCATACATCATCCACACTTCTCATCCATCATCCCTACTTCTCATCCATCATACATCATTCCTACTTCTCATCCATTATCCCTGCTTCTTGTCCCTCATCACTGCTTCTCGTCCATACTTCTCTTCCATCATCCCTACTTCTCATCCCTATTTCTCTCCCATCATCCCTACTTCTCTTCCATCATTCCTACTTCTCATCCCTCATCCCTGCTTCTCATCCATCTTCCATCATTCCTACTTACCGTACTTCATCCATCATCCCTACTCCTCATTCCTCATCCCTCAGTCATACCAACACATTTTCAGTTTTGTGAAACACACCTTCACGCTGATCGGTTGGCAACAGCCAATCAGAGTTATGAGAGAGGCCTGCATCTGTTTCACTGAAAAACAGCCTTCTCATTGCATGTGCTGGGTGAAGACAGAGGAGAGGAAATGTAATGGTGTGCTTGTTTCCAGTGAACTCAAGGCTGTTCAACATTTAATTTTATTTAACTAAGTTTTTTTTTTGTTTACACAGGCATCTGCAGAAAGCTCTGCTGGTTTGGGAAATACAAGGAGCCCATAGCTTGGGCCATAAGTCAGGTCTTGGGGAAAGGTTATACAGTTGATCTACAGTTCAATGAAAACCTTTCTGGTTTCAGAAAAGAAAAAACAGCTCTGAGAAAAAGCAGCCTCAGATTTACATTTTTTGTTACAAATAAAAATGAAACCAGAAAAGGTTTGGATGAATAAAAAATGTTCTAGCTATCGCGTCAAGAATTTTCAATTCTATCAAGGACACAGAGATGAGGATTATGCTTTCTCTTTCTTTACTGAAAGAATACAGCAGCCAATGAATGTTTAAATACATTAAAAAAACTACATGACTCAACATTCCCAGTAGTCCATATCCTGACCAATCCCAGGTCTACTGTCCTTATAAATGTCTCTGCCTCTTTAGTCCTTCCTCTTTCTTTGCAATAACAGAACAAGACAACCTGAACTTGAACCGAATCTTCAACTCCAACAAAGAACTGCTCCGCGAAACCAGTACTGCTTACTGCCCACCTTCCCTGTTTTCAACGTATCTCCGGATATTCATGCACCTTTGTTATCAGAACCTATACAGTTAATCTACAGTTCAATTAAAACCTTTCTGGTTTCAGAAAAGAAATAAACAGCTCAGAGAAATAAAAGCAGTCTCAGATTTAAAAATGTTGTAACAAATAAAAATGAAACCAGAAACAGTTTCCGTGTCCTTAATGGAATTGAAAATTCTTTACGCAATAGATAGAATGTTTTGTATTCTAAGGCAGGACCGGAGTCTTCGGATTATGGTAGTTCAAAGTTGATCCACTAGAACAGAAGTTACATCCGCAATAGGCTTATGATAAAAAGCCTTAAATGTGCTGTCAGAAGACCATTCTGCGGCATTCATAATGTCCTCCAACTGAGAACGAGCTCCAAATGACTTAGAGGCCATTGCACCTCATACAGAATGCACACCAAAAGAGTAGACATCTATACTGCTTCTTCCAACAACCATCTGATCCATCTAGCCAAGGTGGCTGATGAGACTGGAGAAAACGGTTTCTGTCATGAAATGAGTAAATGCCCTCAAACATCCCTGCTAAGTTCTCGAGTGCAATCTTCATAAGCTTTTAAACATTTTACAACACACAGTTTTGGGTGATGTGGATACACATTTAGAAGCAGTCTTTGTGCGTCTGGAAATGGTGAAGGAAACCCCCGTAGGAGTAAATACATGCCCTGCTAAATCAAGGGCTCTTACATCTGATACTCTTCTACATGAAATAAGACATACTAATAACATGAAGTTTGGCTGACAGCTGTTTGTATCATAAGTCTTCATCACAGGGCCAATTTCGCAGAAACCTAAGCACAATGTCAACATCCCATAAAACAGCATATTTAGGTTGAGAAGGATTAAGCATTCTAATGCCTCCCAAACGCTTACAATCGACTTGATGTTCGCCCACCCGTTTACCTTCAATATGAGGGTGTTCTGCTGAAAGAGCAGATCTAAAATTATTGATAGTCCTACATGCTAAGCCTTGTGTTGCCAAATCTGATAAGAAACTGACAATCATACTAATGAGGGCCCCCAGGGGATCAATACTCCGTTCACTGCACCAACCCACCCTTCACTTCAAGGAAGCCTCATATCTCTTATGGGTGGAAGGGGCCCAAGTCTGGGATAAGAAGAACATAGCTTCTCTTTTTAAACATCTGCCATTTGCCAGCATCCCCTGAAAGGCTCCACGCTGTGAGGGACAATAATCCCTATAGTATCAGAGGATGAGGGAGGAGTCCCGGATCCACGAGTAATGAAGGGACCAACAGCAGTAGAGTAGGAGAGGCACAAGATAGGGACATCGCCACTGGGAACCACAAATGGGCACTTCAAAGTGGAGTTACCAGGATGGTCTTTGTCTCTGTACCAGAGAAAGTACCATCTGAGTCATGGAGAATGGGGGAAACGCATATAAGAGATTGTCTGTGCAGACCTGGAGGAAAGCAGCCATCCCAGGGTTGGCGGATCTTGTCTCCAACTGTAAAAGTGAGGGAGTTGAGAGTTTAGCCAAGATGCACACTCACCCCCTCGTGTCATCAGAGCTAGGAAAACTGACTGATGACGTTTCCAGTGCTGCTGTTCCTCAAAACACGAGGGTTCCAGTCTACTATCACATTGGGGCAACCCAGTATGTATTCCGCCATCACTGAAATCTGATGTTGTAGACAGAAGGGCCAAAAATCCTTGGCAATCTCCGCCACTGTGCAGGATCTGGTCCTGCCCAATCGATTGATGTATCTCACCGCTTAAATGTTGTCCAAAAGTAACAGTATGCAGCAACTGACTTTGTGGGGAGAGAGGGAGCGAATCGCAAACACTCCTGGCAGAAGCTCCAAACAATTGATGCAAAGGGAGAGTCCCTCTGGAGACCACCTGCCTCCTGTCTCCACTGTTCCACATTAATCTCCCCACCCCCATTGACTGGAATCATACTCTATGATTATCTACAGGGATAGCCCTTGTGAAGATGAAGAATCTTTAGATGTTGAAGGGCCCGGTAATGCAGAGGACTTGGAATTATTGCTTGGATAGAGGAGGCCAAAAGTCCTACTAATCTTTCAAGGGTTCTCAATGATATATTAGGAGAGGCAAGGGCTCTCCGTAACTCTCGCTTGATCTGAGTTTGTTTCACAAGAGGAAGTTCTAATTGGGCTTTGATAGAGTCCACTTCTGTACATTGTGAGGGCACTGTGATTGATTGTTCTGAATTTATCAGGAAACCCAGCTCTTGAAAAATCTGAATGGTCCAGTCTAGGTGTACCAGAGCTAATTCTTTGGTTTAGGCCATAGGCATAATATCGTCTAGATAAATGATGAGGTGAATGCCTCATTCCCGGAGAAATTGTACAACGGGCCGCAGTAGTTTGGTGAAACCCCATGGGGACGAGAACAGACTGAAGGGAAGGACTGCAAACTCGAATCATAGGCTTTACCAACAAAACTACAAGAATCGACGATGGGGAGTGAAAACCTGCACCATTAAATAGGCATCTTTGAGATCAAAATGGACAAGCCAATCCCCTTCCTGTAACAGGTCTCTTAATAGATGAATGCCTTCCATCTTGAAATGGTGGTAAACTATGTGCAAATTGAAATCCTTCAAATTGAGGACCAGGAAATAACCTCCTCCCTTCTTTTGCACGAAGAAGATTGTGCTGACAAACCCTGCTGGGTGTGGGTTCGTTCTTACTATTGCACGTTTCTGCAGAAGAGAAGCGATTTTGTGGTCTATGAAACTGCTCTCTGGTTGAGAAAAATGCAGAGGAAAGGGAATGGTTATTAGCCCGGGAGGGAAATAGAACTCTAGTTTGTAATCCAGTACCGTTTGTATGACCCAAGGATTTCAAGAGAATGTTCCCAAGCATGCAAATGCTCTTTTATCAACCCCCCACCAGAAAAATTATTCTCACTTGCTGCTGCCATATCTGGGGCATTGAAGTTGCCTCTACCTCCACTCTGGTGGGCACGACCTCAACCTCTCCTACGTGAGCGGTAAAATCCTGAAGAGGCTTGATATGAGCCTCGGCTTCTCTGCGAGCATGTGGAGGAGGCCTGATAGAAACCTCGGCCTGGCCCTTGGCCCGATAACATCTGGCCCTGAGAAAAAGGCTGCCATTGAACATCTTCTTCATTGAGGTGTGGGCTTTATCTTGGACCGAAAAAGGGGAGATGTATTTACTTAGATCTTTAACAAATTTGTCCCCAACAAAAGACCGTTGGCAAGGGTCCCAGGCTCCAAAGGGGCCAGTTCTACCAATTTTGAATCAACCCCCACTAAAAATTATTTGCGTCACTCTGTGGACATGGCACAATTGGCATTTCCAAGGAAACAAATTGTTCTTTGCGCCCATTGCAAGACTGCTTCAGGGCCTAATGGCGTATTGTCGTCTTTGGCTTGCACCACCAGCTCCAGAATTTTTGTAAGAGGCTATGAAATATCTAACAATTTGTCCTGACTGCCTCTCCAGGCTCTATCCAGGCTTTTCTCTGGGTCTTTTGTGAACCTTTTTTTAGAAATGTGGCCATGCTAGGGTCCAATTCAGGGGTGTCTGCCACCTTGCCTAGGAGAGAAGGGTGCAGACACTTGAGCGCAGAAGTTTGCGAAGTCTCTCTTGGACATAGTGCGCAACCTCCATAGAATATACCCATTCAGTGGATCGTGGGTGGGTGATACTCTCGGATCAAAAAGTAGATGCTTTTGCACTACTGTCTCCTCCGTAGTATGATAGGATTTGTGTTTCCACTTACCCGGCAGCTTGGGTTCACCCTGAGCCCATTCTGAATCTGAAGAATGGGAAACGGAGGATTGCGATTTCTCAGGGCATGCCAACTCGTGGCCGGGGTCTCCATGAGGTCCTTTTGCTCATATTCATGGACTCTTAGAACCGAAGTAGCCATCTGACCTAGAATCTCCGCAGAGGACTTAGGTCCTTTCAAAGCTCTCTGGGCAAGGCCCGTATCTGGGGGTTGATTGTCTATCACACTTGTCTCAGAGGGGTTTCTCCCCATCAGCTCTCTTTGCCCAAATCTCACCAGGGGCTGTGTAAAAGGTTTCAAAGCTTTTATTTGAGCTTGGTTTACAGAGTCCTGCACATGATGACCCAGGGCTTGTACTAGTCTTTCCTCCATTTGATTTTCCTATGGCTCTTCAGCCTCTTACTGAAAGAAATCATCCTCTTCTGCGTAAAACGCCATATCAGTAGATATAAGAGGTTTTGAAGGAGTTCAACATGGGGGAATCAGCCCTTGCAGGCTTAAATATGGGGTAACTCCTTTCAAAATAAGAGCAAGCTCTCAAAAAGCGACGCAAAATCAAAGTGGAGGGAGCACCTGCACCAAATCCCCTATAAGGCAAAGCCTTTAATCGCTTTTTCCACCCCGTCGGGCGTTCTGAGGCATTATAAACTTAGAGCTCCATGTACGCTGCAGCCAGATGAGCTCTGAAGCAAGCAAAGCCCTGGACTTCACCCTGCACAGGCGCACCCATAGAAGTCAAGAAAGGACTAGCCTCTCGCACCAGCGCTCACTCGGCCTCACAGAAAGGCCATAAACACACCGTGAGGCACGGGGGTGCCACGCGGGAGTGTCTTTATGTCCCCCAGTGATTCTGCTTGCTCCTGAGCTCCCTGCTATTGGCCCTAAGAATGGGCAATATCAAATGAGCGCGCGAGTGCGGAGCACGCAACTGACTTATTTAAAGAGGCGGTGAAGCCTTCTGCGCAGAGCCGTTTGACCCATGCTCCCACTCCACGGTCGTCATAACAAAATGCAAACAATTAAGCATAAACGTCAGTAAATAATAAGAAAGTTTTGGGTACTTATTTCTGGCTGCGAGCAGCAAAGAAAGAGGATGGACTAAAGAGGCAGAGACATTTATGTGGATAGTAGACCTGGGATTGGTCAGGATATGGACTACTGGGAATGTTGGGTCATGTTGTTTTTTTTTAATGTATTTAAACGTTCATTGACTGATGTATTCTTTCAGTAAAGAAAGAGAAAGCATAATCCGAAGCCTCCTGTCCTGCATAGAATTGCATAGCACTCTCACCAGAGTTGATTTCAAACTTTTTCTTTCTACATATGAAACTGAAACCAGAAAGGATGTAGATTAACTGTATAACCCTTTCTCCAAGAGCTGATTTATTGCCTGAGCTGAGCGGCTCCCTGTATTTCCCCAATATCAGAGCCTTCTGCAGAGGCCTGTGTAAACGGAAAAACACTTAGTTAAATAAAATGAAACATTGTACAGCCTTGCATTCACTGGAAACAATAAAAACAGTTGCATTTCCTCTTCTCTGTCTTCTCCCAGCACATGCAATGAGCAGGCTGTTTTTCAGTGAAATAGAATGCAGCTCTCTCTCTCATAACTCTGATTGGCTGTTGCCAACCAATCAGTGTAAATGTGTATTTCACAAAACTGCAAATGTGTTGGTATGACTGAGGGGTGAAGAATGAGAAGTAGATGATGGATGAGTAGTAGGGATGATAGATGATGTATGAGAAGTAGGAATGATGGAAGATGGATGAGAAGTATGGATGAGAAGCAGGGATGAGAAGTATGGTTAATCGAAGAGAAGTAAGGATAATGGATGAGAAGTAGGGCTGATGTATGATGGATAAGAAGTAGGGATGATGGATGGGCAATAGGGCTAATGGATGATGGATGAGAAGCAGGGATGATGGGTGAGAAGTAGGGATGATGGATGGATGAGAAGTAAGGATGAGAAGTAGGGATGATGGAAGAGAAGTATGGATGATGGATGATGAGTGAATAGTAGGGATGAGAAGCAGAGTTGAGGGATGAGAAGTAGGGGTGATGTATGATGGATGAGAAGTAGGGATGATGGATGAGAAGTAGGGGTGATGGAAGAGAGCAGGGATGATGGATGACAAGTAGGGATAATGTATGATGGATGAGAAGCAGGAATGATGAAAGAGAAGCAGGTATGAGAAGTAGGGATGAGGAGTGAGGAATCAGGATGTCCTAAAATGGATGCTGTAATGGCTTGTGTGGGCTCGGCATCTGTGAAACATGATTATGTGAATCTTTCTGCTGGCACTTTGTGGTGTAAATGACGTCCAAGTCCCCAGCTATAGTATACCCAACTACTTTGCACATTTTGGGGAAAAACAGAAACCGTAATTGACCGCTGATCCTCACTGATTCATTGGGTATTAGAACAACGTTTATCAGCCATATTAATGAGCGGGGTACACGTTTCACTCAAGATTTGCAGTCCAAGTGAGTTTTCTTAAATCTCTGTGATAAGGAAGGGGGATCTATATAGCTACAGTTGAAAGTGCATATCACACAATAACATGATCTCCTTTCACATTCTCAAGTACTAAGATTGTCAAAGGCGAGTGGTCTGATTTTAAGGTGCAAACACATGCAAAGGCAGGCAGATAAACATGAATAGATTTTGCAAAAACTTGTGATTTGTTACTTTTTGTGTTATAGATGTTGGATAGCAGAGGGACAAAACTGTAGGTAAAAAAATGTGTTCACACCTGTTACAGGAAATTATACATTCTCACAAATATATGTATGCTTATTGCAGAACGGTGACACATTTGTGATTTCTACCACTGGTGTAGCTTCAGGGGGTGGTTCAGTGTGACTCCACCCAAATAAATGCATTCTTGGCTTGGTAGTGGGGTATGGGAGCCCTGAGTGGGTCTGCTTTGTCTGTGTTGTTTTTTTTTCTTGTTGTGGTCTAAAAACAAAAGCCAAAATAATAAACCTTGATGTAAAACAGGCGTGAAAGTGGGACAAACGTATACATCTGGTGGCTGAATTTCAGAATGTTAAACCAGATAACATGGAATCAATACTGGCTTCCCTGCTTTTCCCAATTGATTGATCCTAGGCAAACATTTTATTTGATAGAGCCTCCTATTTTATTATCACATACGAGACAACTTTTAAATAGTTGAATTCAGGATGTGCACAGTACAAGCACCTCTTCTGCTTGATTTAATATGGGATATGTTTATGGTTTACATGACTACTGATGTGCCTCTTAGTTCACTAATGGCATTGACATTAGTGGGCCAGCCAATAATGTTTTAAAGTTCATGTTTAATAATTTTTAAAAAGCGGCTGTGTATGCAGTGATAAAATCTGATGTACTAAGGCAAAACACTTATGCACGTTAAAGAAATACCCTTTTTAGGGTCGAGCCTGCGTCGCATGCGCTTGCGCATGCGTATCGCTAGCAAGACACTTTAGGTATTAGAAAAGGGCTCGGATCCCCGTCGAAGTCACGTCAGTGTCTTTCATTGCCACGTTGGCTTGCCTGTTAGAATCCGCTTCTTATGATTAGTAGAAGGCACGCATACGTCATGCCTTTTCCGCTGGTTAGCCCTCCTCGAGCGCAGCGACCAAGTACAGAAAACATGCGAGGCTGGCTGGGTTTGTGTACTACTTTTTGTCTGTTTTCGCAGCGCGATGTTGCTGGGCAGAAGTCCAGCGCTTCGCTTGCCATCGACCTTGTTGTTTTTTGTTATCATTTTCTTTTCACTGTGCGCTTTGAGGTTGCTAAGATTCACTGGCTTCTATTTTATTTCATTTTGAAGCCACAATGCCGTTTGGTGGACCATCCTCATTTTCTAAACTATTTAAAAAAAAAAAAAGAAATAAGATTTCCTAAGAGTGTGGAACTTCCTGATATGAATATTGTCTTAACTAGTGTAAGCTTTAATTGGTCCGGCTAGGCATTTTTTTAGAAGTATTGAGAGCCCTTGTTTCGTATGTTTGTTTGAATACTGTGGAAAGTTACCGAGGTCAAGAGCCAACCCTCTTTAGTAAGACCAGAGGGTTAATTGGGTGACATCGAAAAAGCTTTAGGCTTTTAGCCACTCATTGTCGTGGTCGCTTTCCTTGGGAGGGTCGCAGCAGTCCAGGACTGTTGTCAATAATGGGCATGTTGTAAGACGAGTGTGTATTTGATAATTGAATTGAAATAATCTATGTTTCGGAGGAGGGCGGAGGCTGGTGACCTTGTATGTTGTTGAATTTGTGAATACATAGAGCTTTTCGCCACTAACTTTGCTGACATATGTAGCCTTGTGGCGTCCGATAAATACACGCAATGACGGATTCTTTCTACTAAGAAGGAGGGAGAGCTGCGGTGCTTTCAAGCATGTAACGTTGAATAACCTAATGAGTGATGAGAGGTTTTTAGCACAGTGCACAAAGGGCCTGCTTGTATGTAGCTAGAGGTTATGAGGGTTAGATGAGCTGGCAGAGCTCAGAGGTCTGATACCTAACCTAAAGAATGTGGTCTCCATTTGTAGGAGCAACGTGTTTTGGCAATGTGGAGTGGTTTAGTTGGAGAAGTGCAGTCATTATCCTGAAGCAGGGTGTTTTTTTTTTATTGTAGGAGCTTTTTGGGCAAAGATTCTTGAATGCCACTCCTATTTATTACCAAGCAAGTGGTATGCACGTAGGGTGAGGGCCAGGTGGTGCCACATTTTTAGGTTGAGCGAGCAAGCGCTTCCACCTCTTATAAGTATTGTGGGCTTTTAACCACGCCCACCGCACACCCATCACTTTCACTCATTTGTGAGCTTGCTGTTCAAAAATCCTTCATCATTTGTAAATGCTTCACCTTTGTCCCGCCTTGGGGCGGTTTTGTTTTCGCCTTGCGGATTGCCCTTTTACATGGATAATTGCATGATTGCCGATACGTTTGACTGTGAGCAAACTTCTTTTTCCTTTTCTGTCACTCCTTCGTGCTCATGCTCATGGCGCTTTCAGTCGGCTCACTTATGTCAGCTAACGTTTTACTTTTCATATTCAATTTATGTGGCAAGTAATGTCCAGTTAGGAATTTACAATGACAATAGCTCTAACTCGAGCAAACGCGAGACCCATTGCATTGCAAATGCTTGTTTAATTTTGAGGAGGCTGTATCATATTTTTACATTATGTTTTTTTCATGATATACATGTCAAATGTTTTCATGGCTTGGCTCATGCACGGACTCTTAGAGCCAAAGCCCAACCCTTGGTTCCGCTCTGGTTTGCCCTGTTCATCTGCTGGCACCCCCACCTCTATTTACAGCTCGAGCTTTGTACACATGGCTGTCAGTTACTTTTTATAATGGCTTGTAAAATGCATGGATTGGAAAAGTGGATCCCTTCTTTACCATCAATGCTTTTTGTAGAAGATACAAAGAAGAGCATGTGCAGTAAAAATACATTTCAAAAAAGTAATCCCATGCAGGGACTCCAGGCCAATGTGTTGTATGTGACTGTAGTCTTAAGTACCCACGGAGAAATACTAGGTCGAGGTAGGACGGGCAGGGGCATATGTTAAGGTGGTGTGTTTGGGGTGACAAACACACCACATGCATTCTTGGCTTGGTAGTTAGGTCTGGGGGCCCTGAGTCAGATCTGCTGTGTTGGATATTATGGTGCTGGTTGTCCTTGTCATTCTCACTTCACTTAGAGCTTTTAACGTGTTTATTTTTTCTTGGAAACTTAAATATATAGTGAGTGTTTACCAAGAAAAGTAATATAATTCTATAGAAGTACTCCATGAATGGGTGCAAATGTACTTTTGAATTCACAAAGGAGTAGTAGATTAGGAGAGTTGCACTGTCTCAAGTATCCAAGCATACTACTGGCAATCAAGCATCCTAAAGGTCATGGGGTGATTGCCAGAAGATAGTCTAGCCAGAGGCAATTGCTCTGGATAACATCCCAACCCATATATTTTCACCAACTGTGCCACTCTAGACAGAAGCCGACCTACACAGCAGTATTCACCCTATTCCTCCTCCGAACAGTCCACCATGAACCGCTGTAGTTTCACCCCTCCACTCTGCAGCCAATGCCTTTTTTAGTTGGGAAATTTAAGATTCACAACCCCGAATCTCAGTGACGAAGTTGATTTCTATACATCTGGACAACACACATTCTGAACAACTGATACAAATAGCGACCCTGGTGCTGCAGAACAGCAAATCATTGCAGCCGTTTCCTGTGCCACGAGGATGTACCTGCCAGGTTGCTCATTGTGCTATCAACTTTGGCAAAATGCTACTATGCCACTCCTGCCAAAAATCTTTTCACGACTCCTTCCAGAACACATGGGGATACTTTTAAACTACGCATAACAAAGCTCACGTTGCTTTGAAATCAATGTAATTGTGTTCTGTGTAATAATTAATCTATTTTTATGTTTCAAAACGAGTATAAAATAAACTGTAGACTTTAAAATGTCAAACTGTGGAGCTGTTGTTTTAAATGTAAAAGGGCATTATTAGGAACTCTTAACCTGACCACAGCCCTGATTATGATTGCCTGTTGAAGGGTTCGCTACTTCTCGCACCCTATCAAATGTGACACCACGAGGGTCGACATTCATCGGCTGTGAGAAACAGCACCGATTACGAGATGTTCTCAAATAGTGGGAACTAACATGCATATGTTGGTATTTACCGCACAAAAAATCTGCAGGTACTTGAAAATAGTAGCCATTTTCACCTGTTAAAATCTGACAGATTTGACATGCCAAAATGCGATCAGGGATGTGAACTTTATCACAACCAGCAATTACCAGGGGTGATAAAGTATGCATCACTTGTAATTCTAATCCCTCCGCACACTGGCTTTTGGGCAGGGATTGGAATTCTCTGGCCCCCTCATATTGAACGCCTAATTATTCTGTTCATCCTTTAAAATGTAGTCGACTTTTTCCCCATAAACATGTAAAAAAATGAAGTGTGGACATTAAAATACCAAAGTGAGTAAGTGATGTGTTGAACACAAAAGAGCAAAGGCCAGCAAAGTAGGAGTTCTGGAAAAGTCTTTGTAGAGAATGTAATGTATGACAAAATGCTAGTGGTGAAGTAAATGCAAAACACATTGGTACCTATTTCTAGCTCGGGCCAGAGGGAGCTTTAGCTGTCTTCCTGTCTCGTGCAATCAAAACAAGAACTGGCAAAGTCAGTAGGTGTGGCCTTAGCAAGCTGATTAGATGGTTATTTTTTTAATTATCATTGCAAGCATGTGCTGCAAAAACAGAGTGAAGAAAAACAGTAAAACATGCCACTGTCTAAGGTTAGCAGCATATATTTGCAGAAAAAATATTTTTCAAAAATAACAATTGTAAACAAATTTAATAGAGGAATGGTGTTACTTGCTAGCAGGGAGGAGGACTTAGAGCAGGCAAGAAAAACCTTGTTAGTTTGAATGCACTTTACAGGAAAATATGATTCATATTGGTGCAAATTAAAAAGTGCTAGTGGCTTTTATTTATAGTGAGCTAAAGACAGTTTAAACAAAGAAGGCTGACTAAATAACATAAAAAAATAAATTAAAAACACATTGCCACAGTACAAAAAGGGATCCATCAGCCATGAAGTACGCCTTTTTTAGGCAGATGCTCAAATGTGGTTAGACAAATGCACAATGCACAGTGCACAGTGCAAGCAGGACAGTGGCTGAAGTGGCGGATCCAGTGCCGCGTGATGTATGGAGTGGTGGGCAGAAAGAAAAAGTGAATGACAGTTGGACAGACCAATGGATGAAGAGGATTGTGCCACCACTTCTGCAATGTGAAAAACACTCAATGATTGTAAGGTGCATGCGCCAGAACTTGCATCAATATGAAATCATGGCTTTCACTAGGTTAATAAACCATTGCAAGACACGATTGCCACTTAATGTTTGATCACCTTGTCGGCAAGGAGTCGAAGCAACTGGCACAACATTTTGAAGTTCTGAATTGCAGTTATTCCATCTTGAAAGTGGAAGTCTGGACCGGTGGGGGTGGGGCAGTCGTCCAGTGACAGTTCTGCCGTAAAAACTTCACTTGAGGTTGTCAAGTGTGCTAGAAAAGAAAACGATTCTTGACACATAGGCTTACTTTGGGAAGCAGTGTGCTGCTGACACCACCCAGCGCTCCGAAATCAGGCTGCCTCCGCAGGTGTGGTATCCTGGTGGGCCAATGCTGGCCTGCCAGGGCCAGCTTCGGGCCTGGGCGTCCTGTCCCCCCGCGATGCGATTGGAGCCTGTCTGAGGTATACAAGCTGCAAAGAAGGAGGTAGGTTCTTGTTAGTTACTCTGTTTACACTGTCTGGAAGCCAGTGTGTCTTCATGTCCCACACAGATGTTGCCACCAAGTTTTCACTTCTGTTTACCAATTCAAAGTAAGGTGGAAGGTGGCCGTAGGGGGTGTATTAGAGCAACCAGTGCCCGAATGACAACAGGCTAGTGCTCTAAAACGAGGTAATATATCATCATACGCATAAATAGGCATTTTTACTGGCAAAGAGGCACGCAATGTGGCTAGGCCTTCTAACTATATAAAGAACGCACTACGGACAAGATGGGTGAACTTAACCCCTATTAGGTAATATGAAATCGGTAATACAGGTTAAACCCTTAGTTAAACTGGATCAAAGATCGCCTTTGGAAATTAATATTCTGACTAGGACCCATGTGCGAGAGAAATGGTTACATCATATCCATTGGTATAGCCCTTAATATACATCATGATAAAGTTATCGAATTTATATCGATGGTGTTATAAGTGTGTATGATGTGAATGCCAAACTTGTAGTTTGTATTTATTAAGATTTTTTTTTAATGTAAATAAACATGAAATGCAGTAAAGACAGTATGCTTAAGGATGAATAAAGTCATACCACGGGTCCTTCAGACATAATATGTGTTGAGGGATGGCATACTGCAGGTTTGCATCTGTTTCGTTATATTTGAAACACGTGTTACAGTAGCGAAGCAAGGATGCCATGGGCCCTGTTACAAGGAAGAAGAATGGCCACTTTGGGGTAGTAAAATATAAAAATTATCAGGGTTCAATGGGCCCCTTAAGGCTCGGGGTCCCGGTTCCCCGGCTGCACCAATGGTAGCTACGCTCACTGACTTGTGATAGCTCCTGACACATTATGACCATGACCATGCTGAGACACAGGCCATGGTGGCTGCAATGATTGTATATACTAAAGTTAGCAACATCAACAAGCATTGGAAAATACAATAGATCTGGCTTTTTTATTCAGCTGTTTAGTAACAGTTGAACACATTTCTGTATTTTGCCGTACATAGTTCTAGACACAAAAATCTCTTTACGAAGCAATATGTTGGGCTACGACAAAGACTAGTGCAATCACAAAACCTATTGGGAACAAAAATAAACAATGTAACCATGGTCAAAAAATCAAGACTTCGATGGGCAGCTCACCCGAGCAATAATAAATCATTTAAAACACATGAAAGACAATAGCTGAGGGGACTGACACAAAATACACTTACTGCACTTTTTATTTTATATTTGTAAGGCAGTGACGGCCGGCAGCTTTAGGAGGGAGGGGGGCGGGCGGGATATACACACACACACACACACACACACACACACACACCCATTCTTTCACACTCAGACACGCACTCACATCCATTAACAACACTCATACCATTAAAGCATGCACGCACCCACCAAACATTCATTTTAAAAGATCGCACACACTCATTCTTTCACACACGCATGCACTTCCATTAAAAACACTCATAACACTCAAACATGCACGCGCACCAAACATTCAATTGAAAACATCACACACATACACACACACACACACTTACCTTCAGCCTCCAGGTCCTAGGAAGGTTGGGACTGCTGCCTTTCCTCATTGGCTGGTGGGAAGGCAGCAGTCCCAGCCTCGTCACAGAGTGGGATGGGGTCAGTGAGACTGTTGACCCCACCCCACTCTGTGACAAAGTGTCACTGATTGACACTCGCCCTGGGCACTTCAGGGCTTAAACCTGAAGCGATAAGGGAAAGTGTCAATTGGTGACGCTTTCCTCGTCACCCAGGGGAGGGCCTTGAGGCACCTTTGCTGAGCAGAGGAGGTCACGCC
This sequence comes from Pleurodeles waltl, assembly GCF_031143425.1. Classification (NCBI taxonomy): domain Eukaryota; kingdom Metazoa; phylum Chordata; class Amphibia; order Caudata; family Salamandridae; genus Pleurodeles; species Pleurodeles waltl. The sequence goes on along the minus strand of NC_090446.1, from coordinate 538,307,406 downwards.
CATAGGAGCTGTGACCTCCTCAGCCCAGCAAAGTTCAGCTCAGGCAGGCAGGAGTCTGTGCAAATTGTGCATGGATAACTCCTGGCTGTCTGAGCTGAAAATGAAGAGTGTCTGTTAGGCTGACCTTTGTTCAGCCTGACAGACACTCTTCATGAGGGGAAAAAGGTGGGGGGGAATTAGCCTCTTCGCTCTAAAGGACGGGCCGCCACTGTTGTAAGGATTGTTGACATGAGTTTATTGTGATACAGACCAAGAAATCAGAATGCTTGGTCGAAACATGGCCAGTCCCTTTGAGAGAGGATGGGGAGTTGGCCAAAACTTGTCGGAGGCACTTTTTGATCTTCTAGCACTTTGGCCCTATGCGCTTTGCGGATCAACAAATGGACTGATTATTTTATTCTATGGAAGGTGGAGTGAATATTGTCAGACTTTGAGTCTTTCAGATGAAGAGTGTTTAATATAAAGTGTGCATTTTAGATTTCCCTCTGCATCTATTGTCTGTATTTAGCAGCTGGTAATGCAACACAACTGTTTTCGGTTTCACTAGCCCTGTTTTTGTACCGAACACGCCTTAACCCCTGTCCTGCGAGCTACCTTCAGGACATTACAGGTCACCAGCACCCCATTCCTTGTCCCACGGGGTGTTGACACTCATTACAAAAAGCCTCAAACTCACAGCTATAGGGGCCCTGTACACCCATCCTCAAATACACTACAGCGCCCTCCTGCAATTGCACAAGTAACAAGACCACTGAATGGCTGATCTTCTGTCTAACAGACTTTGAATCACACCCTCATCGGTGGGACCTGTTTGTGATGTGGCACAGACTGCAGATGCTTTTATTATTGTATACTAAGCAATGACTAATGAGTAGTTATAGAATTAATACAGGCTCATTAACACACTCACCATGGGGAAGGAGAACTAGGACTCCAAGCAGATGGAGATACGCCATCTCTCAGCCTTGTTGGGCTTTGTGTACCGCGTCTGATAAAAAACACCTCAAGATGCAAGCGCCCTATAAGGTACAAGAGAATAGGAAAAACACATAAAACTGAGAGCCTGTAATGCACAGTCATCTGCAATGGACGATGCAAGATCAGGCTGTTTCCTGAACCTATGCGCTCACCTGTAGCACAGCTGTGCTCCTGCTTTTATGTGGTTGTGCTGTCTAAAGTGCCTAAATCTGAATCAGAATTTTCTGAGTTAGTGTATGAGCTTCAAAAAGCGCAGCTCGGACACAACAAGCCGTGGTTGCTTCTCCCGGTTTCCAGGCTGTGCTCTGCAGCTCATGCACTAACTCAGAGAAATTCTGAGTTAAATGAATGGAGTAGGTTAATTGTTTTCCAGTACAACCCTGAGTGAAGGTCAATTACTTGTTATCAGGCGTGAAGAAAACACACTGCTAATAAACATGATTAAAATGGCAAGATCTGATATATCTAGATTTTGTTAGATTCCCTGTTAATACTTATAACGAAATCTTGAAATCTTTCACCGCTTTTACCAATGCCATTCGCCCAATATACTTTAAAAATCAAAATATTTACTTAGGGTTTTATTTCACTTTCAGATATTTTATGGAAAACCACTGGTGTAATGAATTTTGTTCCTGGTTTAGGGATAAAATAATAATTATGCATTGTTCATTGTCTATTTCTTTTCTACAGACTAGGTGATGGTTTTATTAGGTTGTATAGATGGCATGCATCTCTAGAAAGATCAATGGTCTCCATTACACCTTGCAACAGAAGAACTTTCCTGCGGCCCTTTTGTAATTGATTCAGAGCAGCCCGCCTCTTCCTTCCCAGCTTACATTATTCCCTCTTTCTTCTTCCATGTTTGACTCCTTACAAAACAGGCTTTACAAAGGTGGTCTGTGCCAGGCCAACGAGGGCATTTAACAAATAAAAGCAAGATTACTTTAATGAGAGGCTTTTTCCTTCCCCGATAAGGCCTCGCCTTAGAGAGAATGAGTGAGGGATTGTTGCCAGTAGATACGGATTATTGAGCCAAATTAAATACGGATTTATATGGAGTGAGTGATTAAACATGCAGACCAAAAGAGCAAATTATTTATATCTTTCCAGTGATTTATATAAAAGTGAGAGAGCGGTTAGGATACACAAATGTGTGTTGTATTCACCCTGCAATAATATAGCATTAATGAGCATCTGACAGCCATCATCATGAATCTTTATTCGGTCAACCATTGACCATAAAAGAAACAAAGTACAATAAAATCCCACAAAATACACTAAACAGTACTAAAATTGTTGTTTTATGTAAAATCATGAAACCATAAAACTGAAACATGTCAGGCAAGAATATAATTTTATGGTACAATTGCGGAACCTGTAGCCCGCTATATAAAAATTGTAGCTGAAAAGCATATCCTCACTGTTGGCAATGTCTATAAAAAATTCATGGCGGCACTACACAGTCAAAATGTGCCTGCTTTTGAAAATGTAAAATAAACATTTTCCTTTGCGAAGAATAAAAGTTGCAGAAAATAATAAAGTGTATTGTGCCTTGTTCAGAGTGTCCATCGCATGGGTAGGCAGGCAGATTATCAGCAAACGTGCCCTGCGTGGGATATTCAACCTCAATCTGGGTAGCAAGAACCTATGATGTAGGCTTCTAACCCTCCTTAAATAAGGCTTAGTTCCAAGGCAGGTGCAAATTTGAGTGTGGGCAACAACGGTGGGCTTTCCTACATTTTTGGACATTCTCTCCTCCACACATTTGGCGAAAAACAATTTGGTCAATGATCTCGAGAAACTAGAAGAAAAGGTACATTGATTTCTGAAAAATTCACTTAGAGTCAACCAATTACAAGTCATATGCATGTATGTGATCCAAGGTATTTTTAGGCTCTTTTCCAATGTAAGACAGTCTGCTCAAATTCAATGGTTTAGAAAGGTTTACTCATTAGTCCATATTTTCAGCCATAGCAGAAGGGGTTGTAACATCACAGTGTTGCTTAAGTCCTCAAGCCCAGTTTCAGTGTGACATATGTAATTGCTAGTGGGCCTGGGCACAGCTAGCAACCTTTTTGTGAAGCCATTTTCCTCCTTTCCAAACCCTGGTTGGTTGAAGAAGCCCCATACACTGGCCCCATATGTGCCACCTGGAAAGCTCTTAGCCTTATAAAGGGTCACTAACTCTTAATCGGCTTGCTACACAATCTGGCTGCAAAACCTAGGACTGCCCCTGTACTCCTTGCTAAAGTGGCGGCCCTGACAGCTTTCAAAGTGCCCCTGGTACATCTATCATCAAACGTATTTCCACATAAGGATACAAAGAAACCTTGCTAATTTTCATTCTGTTAACAGCAAATGCCTTATTTTTTTTTATCTCGGATCCAAAGACCATGATGTGAGTTTTTGTTTAGTTACCATTGGGTCCAAGCCATTTATAAAGGCACAGAACCGATCTAATAAATGATGCAAGCCAATCGCAGTTCTGGCCAATAGGACAGTGTTATCAGCATAGATGAAAGCACGTATACTACGAATACTGACCCTGGGACAATCAATGTTAAAATTCAACAAATGTTTTTTTCCAGACCATTGATGTACAATGAAAAAGAAAAGGGAGCCAGTACACAGCCCTGGTGCACACCTTGATCAAGCATGAAGGCTTCTGTTGTGTTCCCAGCTGGACTAAACCTCACGCTGGAAGTTACCTCTAGATTGAGTTCCTTCAAAAAGTTGACAATACAAGACTAAACCCCTAGATCAATAATGATTGCTTATAGTTTTGACCTGTTGATGGAGTCAAAGGCTGAGCTCAGATCCATAAAAACGAAATACATTTTACCTTCCTTTGCTACTGTGTATTTCTTAATTAGGAGGCTATGGATTGAGGCACTGCTCGACAGTCCCAAAGCCAGTGCGAAACCTAACCTGGGGATTTGAAAGCATGCTGTTATCAGTCGGCCATGTTTGCAGACATTCCAGCAAAATCCTGACCATTATATGGGCAGTGGAATTTATTAGATATGCGGCAGGAGCATTTTAGGACCCCTTGGATTCTTTCTTAAAAAGAGGGACTATTGTTGCATGTGACCAAGTCTTGGGCAGGCCCAAAATTAAGGAAGCCTTAAAGACATTAGTCAGGAGAGGGGCCTAGAAGGGTAGGTTTACCCTAAAAAGGTCCACTGGTATCCCATCTGGGCCTGGAGCTTTCCCAGAAGGGTATCTTTTAATAGCCTCCATTACATCATTCAGACTAACATCTAAGCTGCAGAACGGCTGGGTGGAAGCTATTGAGATTACAGATGTTATTGTCTGGCTCTTGCTCGAAGCATGGTCCTACTGAGGCAAAGGTTCCGAATATAATTGAGAAAAGTTTCTGACCCAAACCTCAAGGGGATCTCTGTATCCAGCACTGTTTCATAAGGTTTCTCGAGATAGTTACAGTTGACCGTTTGCCAAAAGAGTTTGCTGTTTGTAAGTTCATTAGCCATTATTAAGTCATTGTAAACTTCTTCTCTTTTTATTATTTTTTATTTATTCATTTATGCTTACAACCTGCAAACAAACAAGGGAACCTCTTCCGCCCACTTATCATTAAGATAAACGCAACTACAGCCTAATTCAGCCACAAAGTATCGCCGGGCACTAATAGCAACATGTGTCTCAACTAGTCCACTGAGTTCTAGAAAACAGAGTCCAGCAGTGATATCAAATGTCCATTTGTAGGCAGCATGTAGCCGAACAAGTCTCAGCAAGCTGCCGAGCCCAAGGGGCGAACACAGAAGAAACACTCAACAGAGAGAGAAGAGAAAGGAAGCCGGGGAGGAAGCAGAAAGTACCATCAGCAGTCATCTCAATCAACAGCAATGCACAGGAGCGAGGGCTCAGACAATTCCACATTTATGCCCAGTCAGCAGAAAAGCTCCTTAAGTATGCACAGACGTAAGATAGGATCGGAGGGGCACCCAAATATCACGTGGCCTAGAGCCCTCCGGCACCAGCTCCCAATAAATTGTCAATTGTTCCTGACAAAATGCGGCATCTCACAGCCAATCGGAGACTCTAGGGGGTCCACCCCGGCAAATTGCCAACCTGCGCTTAGCCAATAGCAGCAGCATACCTACTAATCTCCTCACCGTCAATGGCACCCCGTTCACCGTACCCAGCAGCGCCAGCACAGGAGAAGGAGTCAGCTCCAGTCAAATTATCTCTTCAATCGCATGAAAAACCTCCTGCCAAAAGTCATATACTTCCACACAGTGCCACGTCAAATGAATAAAGCCAGCGTCCGGAGCGTGACATCTTACACAAGTGTCATCCGCTCGCAGCCCCATAGCGGTAAACTTCTTCTCTTATTGTAAACTTATTATCTTATTCCCTTTTCTGGGTCGGTATGGCCTTCTTGTACATCTTTTTACTGATGTGGATCCATTCCCGATCTCTTGCCACCGCTTTAAGGGTTGACAATATCTGGTTGTGGACCCTGGTACAGGTCAAGTCAAACCACCTCACACATTTATTTTTATGGATGCTATTTGTAACACTGACATTTCCTGTGCAGTGTCACAGATTCTGTAAAAACTGCTGATTATTTCGAGCCTCTCCTCCTTGATCTCCTCCAGGCATGTCAAAAATCACTACAAGTTGTGGCCATTAGCTTTCATAAAAAAGTATTGTTAACAACTATTGCCCATCTCATGATAACCCCCTTATTAGTTGAGTGTACCAGTGGTATTGAGTGGGTCGTCACCTGACACTTTATAAAAAAAACATTACTCATCAAAATAGCTATGAGCCTATGATCACTCAAAGGGGAATCTAGTAATGCATATTCTTTGACCCATACCCTAAGATTGTATGAAAATGAAATAAAATCAATTAAACTAAAATAGATATGCCAAACAAAAGTGGGAGTAACAACGTGGCAACTGTTTAAAGAGTCAAAAGCAAACATAAGGTAGTACCTCACTAATAGCAAATTGAGTTCATCTCCATATGAGCTATGACCAAAATGTGTTGTAAGCTCCCGTTCGTTGTTCAGCAGTCCTCATGACATTGCTGGAGACACTTGACAATGTTTTCCATTAAAATCCCCCATTCATACAATCGCATAGCTACCGTTGAATCTGCTCACACTTTGCTCTATATCCACCTGCAATGCTTTCACTATGACAGAGTTACTGTCATGAAAGACATCATTATAATAAATGGCCAATAACGTATGCTCTCGTTCACATTTTATAAGTATCATCTGATAGTGGGGAGAAGCCAAGTTTGCCCTCACAAGCCGACCCAGAGAGGTAAGTTTAACTACAGCTCCCTCAGCCCTGCTCTTAGATCCTGCTATCACAGAAGTGAAATCAAAATCCAGGTGCTAGGAGCCACCATTCATGCATGCAAAGAACTGTATAGGGCAGAGGTCTTCAAACGGAGGGGCGGGCCCCCCAGGGGGGCCTCAAGTGATCCCAGGGGGGCGCCAGACACTGGCCAAAAAAAGCATTATGCAGATAACATGCCTTTGTTTTAAGCTGAAGCATGTTATTGCATTTTTAAAAAGGTAACATTACTTAACTGCAATGTTTATATAGTTCTAGACATATTTAAACAGTGCCATCTTTATAAAACAATTGTAAAAAATTCTCAGGGGGGGCAATGATATTTTATTTTTCAACTGGAGGGGTGCGGCACTAAGATGTTTGGAGACCACTGCTGTAAGTGATAGCCGATCCATAGGATGACATGGAACTTGCACCCAGACAGACCTGGATTGCTAGCTCAATTATGATACCCTCTAGACATGTCATGTTTGGTTTCAAACAAGCTGCCTTCTCTCCCTTGACAGAAATCTAGTGTTGAGGGACAGCTGGCATGTACCCAGGTGGCACTTCAGAGGTTACTCACCTGTTTGCCCCAACTTCTTTGTGCTCTGGCTGGTCTGCCTGCACGTTTCCCATGTCTTCTGCCACCAAGAAAGGATTCTTATCTCATGCCAGGTAGTGTGGACACTCCCAGGAGTCAGAGACAAAGACTGATGCAGGAAGGAGGTCACACATCCCGCCCCCTAGCCTAGGCTAATGAATAGGTATATCAGGTCGGTAACCTTCAAAAGCTTCACCGCCCCTGATAACCATCTGTGATGTCTCCCAGAGGAGGAAACAGCCCTGCACCTGCCACAGGCACATTTGCTTGTGGTCAGGTGGGAAATTAGATATGGCGAACAGTACACACTTCCATCAGGCTGACCGCACGTTTAGGGTGAGCATCCCGGTCTGTGCTCTAAATGTTGATTTCTGCTATCCTAGGAGTGGCAGAATAGAGGGTTCTGGGTAGCAAAAGGTGACCCACCCCACCATGTGTGGTCACCTCAGAGGTGCATTAGCCATAGGAGATAGCAACCCATTGGCCACTAGCCTCCACACTCCTTACTCCCCTAAATCCAATGTTTAAGGGCCACCCCTGACACCAGAACCTCAGATCTGATTGACCATCTTTGAAGAAGGACCAAGAGAAGACCTGTGTCACAGAAAACCGAACTTTGACTACTGCAACAAAGCAAAAGAGGGATACTCTGTCCTTGAGGCAAAAGGCTGTGAACAGTATAAAGTGACCCTCATCCTTGGCTAAAAGTCTGCACTCCTGACCAGACGGACCCCTGTGGACTCCAGAAGCACCCTCATTCTCCCATGGACCAGTGGCACTAGTCCCCTGCAAACTGCAGGTAATAGCACTCAGGCTCTGAAGAACCAGCATCCTTCAGGCCCTTCATGGGATTGCTCAAATCCAGGTGGTCCAGTTACTTCTGGGAGTTGTAGTCTCACCTGCCCTGAAATTTCAGGCCGCTATGTCATTCCCCTGGACCCTGTGAAGTTCCTAAACCTTTACCCATGCCAAGGCTTGTTGGTTGCCAGGCAGTAACTGGCACTGCATTTGACGCTGCAACTGCAGGGCACACTGTGCATCCTGCATCCGACATTGCCAATCCGGCCCCAGCTCAGTTTTTGCATCTTCTTTTCTGCATCGTCATATAACGGGTATAATAAGCACGAGTCTGCTTAGCACCACGGGCAACCAGGACAACTCTGCATGGGCCATGTAAAACTGAACTGACTGTCATGGCCTGGTATTAGGACCCGCACAAACTTACCTCTGCAACGGTTCCACGTAACTCAACCTCTAACTGGTCTTTTGCCACACAAGGTTTTTCTATCTTGACTTCAATGCAACGTTTAAAGGCCATTTTTGCTGTGATTTAGTTTTGCTTCAAAAATCCATAACTCCTGTTATACTTAGGCAAATCTGTTCATTTTGGTGCCTAAACTAAGATAGAAATAAGCACTATTTTTATAAATTGGTGTTGGATTTCTTTCCGGTCATGTCAATTACTTATCATCCATGTTGGTACTCTGAAATGCTTAACACATGTTTCTCTAAGTAAAGCCTGACTGATCTTTGCCACAGTACCAGGATTGCGCATGGGATTTACTAGCTTGAATCCAAGGAACATCTTTGGGGTATTGTGAGAGTATTACATGGTGAGGACTAACCCCCACACCACATAATACCCCGCTTTCCTACAGCGCCCCTTTATTTTAAAGCACACAATAATTGGCCATGTTTTTTTTTTATTATCTTCTGTGAGGCAGTGTGCGCACAAAGATAGGAGGTGAAGAGGTCCGTGGTGACAACAGGACTGTACACGTGCCATTGGTCCCCAAGAATGTGTGCAGGTTTTCCTTGACTGGTTTCTAAAGCTTCTTTAAGGTGACACACATTGCAGACAAGTAAGGCGGCTGCGGCTGCAATACCAAACATGCATACAGTCCGTGCTATTTTTTCAGCTAGAAATAACTCAGATGGGAGAAGGGTATGTCATCTGCAAATAATGATACAACGCAAGCAGAGTCGGACTGTCCGAATTTCAGAAAAAGCGTGTGAAACAGGCATCCTTAGAACTGCCTTGGAAATCAGCGACAGATTCACGAATTGCTTCATAGAAAATGAATATATCCTAGGCCAATCTGGTTTAGAATTGGACATGTTATGGTCTTGAGAGCAATACGAAGAAATAATAATGAGCAAACAAAATGTGCACAATGTTAACATGGACATCAGTTCACCAAAGTACCAGGGGTAGCGGAATTGACATCACACAACCTTTGCCCTTCACTTTCACATGCATACATTCATCCATACACACTCTCACTTAAACACACTCCCACCTGCAAACACGTACGCATCATACACTGAAAAGCATTTTTTTACTTACCTCAACTGCCAGTGAAATCCCTATGTCAGCTCCATTGTGTATTAAAATAATAGTGCAAATTGTATTTTTCTTCACTATTAGTGAAATAAAAACGTTATTGAAAATAAGGAGAATGGCGCCCTTATGGACATCAATAAGGACAATACAGTATATGGAGGATCGGCTGCTCTATTTCAGGCACTGATCTTGCCCCCAGGGGTCGCAAAGGCAGTGGCAGGGGTCGCAAGGGGAAAGACACCAGGCGACCCCTACGTCCATGAATGTTAAGGGAAACAAAACAAAATAAAATGCTTATTTCAATTCAGAGGTGAGGACAGCCTCTTTGCATATAAATCAGCATTGTACATTTTATATCATAACCAAGTAGCGATATTTTTCTGGTTACTGCCATTATTCTAAGTTTAAGATTTTAAACGCACTGCTTTTTATAATTACACAGGCTTTTGGTGCATTACATGTCTGGCACAAGGTTTGTGCTCCAACAAGGTTTGCGGCAACGTTGCTTCATAATGAAAGCCACACAGTTATTTCTTTTTAGAGTCCCTCTCACTAATCAGGGAGGCCTCGGGTACAAAAAGTCAGTGAAACATCATACATAAAGGCCATTATATTATAACCAAAACGAGACAATTTGAAATAATATGTCAGTGCAGCAAATCAGTAAAATGAAAGAAACATTCAAATATTACCTTGCCAGTAATATGTAAAGCACCTCTGCTACCTTTTACTGTCTGAGACTGTGTCCTTTTCCATTTTGGATTGTGTGAAACACTGCTGCCTAGAAGCTATTAGCTCATTTGTTTCTGCTGATAAAAAATACTTTTTGAAACAGTGGTCAGTCAGTCACCTGAAACAATCTTGTGCTATGTGTCTACCAATGTATAGGACACTTTCAGTTGCAAGAACTCATATGCAATTAATGTGCAAGTCAAAAAGACGGTACTCTATGGATGTAGTAACAGGCTAAATTATGACATAAGGGTACGTTATCCATCATTTTCTTGAGTTTTTTAAAATTATAATGATTACAATTTGCCTTCCCACACCGTCAGATAATATGAATGTTGAGTAAATGAGAGATAATGCTAATGCAAGCCTATTGGCATACATTTGTCTGCATGCTGAATGTGGAGACAGTGGGCCCCAATGGAGAATAGGCCCTTTTGTGATTGCTAAAAAGCCTTTTTACGTGCACTAACCCTATTTTGCGAGTTCGTAACATATTACCAACATGCAAAATAGTTTTTGTGATTCGGTATTAGGAAGAGGCGTGTTAAGGGCACCCCTTCCTAATAGTAACTTGCATTGGTATGTGTGCGGTCGCAAAACATTTAGGGCCATATTTATACTTTTTGACGCACAACTGCGCCAACGCAGTTGTGCGTCAAAATTTTTAACACCGGTTAACGCCATTCCAAAGCGCCATGCGGGCGCCGTATTTATTGAATGACGTTAGCCGCCGTTAGCCGGCGCTGCTAAGTGGTGTGCGTCAAAAAAAAATGACTCACACCAGGCAGCGCCGGCGTAGGGGAAAATGGAGCTTGGGCGTCAAAAAATGGGGCAAGTCAGGCTGAGGCAAAATTATTGCCTGAACCCGATTTGCGTCATTTTTTTTTGACGCCCAGACGCCATTGACATGACTCCTGTCTTAGCAAAGACAGGAGTCATGCCCCCTTGCCCAATGGCCTTGCCCAGGGGACTTATGTCCCCTGGGCATGGTCATTGGGCATAGTGGCATGTAGGGGGGCACAAATCAGGTCCCCCTATGCCACAAAAAAATTACGGAAAAATATACTTACCTGCACTTACCTTAATGTCCCTGGGGTGGGTCCCTCCATCCTTGGGCGTCCTCCTGGGGTGGGCAAGGATGACAGGGGGTGTCCCTGGGGGCATGGGAGGGCACCTCTGGGCTCCATCCGAGCCCACAGGTCCCTTAATGCCTGCCCTGAGCAGGCGTTAAAAAATGACGCAAACGCGGCTGGACGTAATTTTTTAAGGCCCGCCCACTCCCGTGCGTCATTTTTGCACAGGAGTTTAAATATGGCGCACAGGCCTGGGAGTAATTTTTTAGAAGGGAACGCCTACCTTGCATATCATTAACGCAAGGCTGGTTCCCCCTTCTAAAAAATGGCGCACATGGTGGAACTTTGACACCCACTGCGTCGGACGTCAAAGTATAAATATGGGACAGTGTTTGCGCCGAATGTGCGTAAAAAAAAAAAAAGGACGCAAATCCGGCGCAAACAGAGTATAAATATGCCCCTTACATTTTACTGACTCCGTGAAGGAGCTGGTAACCCATTCCCAAACGGAAAGGGATCCCCAAGGGACCCCTTTCCTTTTGTTAATGTGGGTGCAAACATTTATTAAGAGCAGGCAGTGGTCTTATGGACCACTGCCTACTCTTAAAAAATTAAAAGAAAACTTTTCATTTTTTTTTTCTAATGCATCCCGTATTCCTTTACGGGAAATGGGCTGCATTTTAAAAAAAATTGCTTTATTTAAAAAGCAATCGCAGACATGGTGGTCTGCTGACACCAGCAGGCCACCATCTCTGTGACATCAGACCATTCCCAATGGGTCACAAATTACAACCTACTTCATGAATATTGATGAGGCTGGTACATTTGCGACCCATTGGGAATCACGAAATGTGTCTGAGACACATTTGTTCATCGCAGTTTGCGTCTTCCTAATCGCAAGTCGCAAAAGCTCACAATTACAAAGTCATAAACCAATTTCTATGTACATGTGGCCCAGTGTCTTTTAGCCTGGGACCCCCTTGGGTCAGTTGGTGTCACTTACTTTGCTCACTTGGTGGCAGTCGAAAATGACTTTTACGCCTCATTACTCTTAAAAGCCACCAGTCTCCACTGCCATTGATCCACCCTCCCTTTAAATCATCAATCCATTCTTTCACTCATCCATCCTTTCTCCCATCCATCCATCTTTTAACTCATCAGTCTATCCAGCTATTAATTCATCCATCCGTCCACTCTTTCACTCATCATCCATCCATGTGCTCTTTAACTTATCCATTCTTCATTTCACTCAGCCATCCATCCTTTCACTCCCTCACTTATTATCCATCCATGCTCTCTCATCATCCATCCATTCATCTGTCCATCCATCCATCCATCCACCCTTTCACTCATCTATCCATACTTTTATCCCTCCATCCACCCTCCCTTTCACTCATCCATCAATGCTTTCATTCATTCATCTATCCACCCTTCCATCATCCACCCTCCCTTTCGCTCAGTCATCCATTTTTCACTCATCGTCCTTTTATCCATCCTTCACTCATACATTCATCCAACCTTTCACTCACTCATCCATTCACCCTTTCACTCGCATACACCTCCATCCATCCATAGATCCTTTCACTCACCTTTGTCTGCTAAGTTACAGACAGAAGAGGCTCATCAACAGCTCTACCTCAGCTGTAGCATCTATAGCAGAGGGGTTCACAACGCCCCTAGTAGTGAATCATTTTGGGTAGATGAAATCTAGCTAGCATAGAACAGATTATTCTTTGGTGGTTTCAAGTTGGCTAATAGCCTTCTTCAGTGATTTCTCCAGTGAACTATGTGCATAGATGCATATGCTAAAGGACGTGGGGATGGAGTTTGAGATTGTCAGACGTAATGGAGGTTGGCAGAGGACATAGCCAGTCATTTCTATACCTGGAAAGAAACTGTTGTCAAGGCAGTTCCCTTCAAGGTACAAAAGGTTTAGTGGACGCGCCATCGCTTATATTTTTTGGATTTTCAAAAGCAAACTTCCAAAGCTGGAGTTTGTTTCTAAAAAAAAAAACAAGACCAATGACCACCAATCCAGGGGACTTCTCTCCCAGGACATGAGGGTCATTACAGTTTTTTTCTGTCCCTCACCACCAGCCTTTATGTGGCAGTGAGAGACAGGAATACAAAATCACTCTATCTGCTCTAAATAGAGGGGATGGTGTGATGGTTTTACGCGGATGGCACAACAGAGCTTTCCAAAAACAGAACAAATGGGAGCTCCCCCGACAGAAAGCTTTTGGTCTGCCAGTCTCTAAATGAGGCGCACACTAGCTGGTGTTGCCTTGCCGAGCTGCCCGCATCATTAGCTAGCTATCAGCTTTGATGCAATGTAGTGAGCGTGTCAGTTTCATATATTTATCTTAACGTGTTAGGAATGGCCGATATGTGTGTTGGTGAAAGTGTACTGATGTGCTATTGAGGTGTAAATACTTCGGCAACTACTAATCTCGGCAGGAAGTGGAGTGATGTGAAAATGATAAAGCAGCTGTTCACATGATGGTGCCATGCTGGTGCCTCTTAGGTTATGCTAACATATATAGCCTTGTTTTTGAGATGTTGATATCTGGAGCTTATATGGGTGTGCTGTTATGCTGTTGAGGAGGCACTGCACATCTGTGTACACATCATATATATAGCAGCTGAGTGATCCGAGGTCAAACAGAATCCATCACAAGGGTTAACTGCATAGCCTTGTTTAACCTAACATACTATAGCGTAATATAGCATAATATAGACTTAACAATGCACAACATATACAAATATGTAGTAAAACATAGCATGACTTAGAATAGCACTGACATCATACCGTAAAATAATTTAGCATAATATAGTATTGCTTAACATGATATGACCTGGTACGGAATAGCACGGTCTAATACGCAATAACGCATAAAAGTAAAATATATGGTCATTTACGGCAGTATTTTCTAAAATACCAGATATCGTGCATGATAAAAATGATAAAAGAGAGTTAAAAAGGCAAAAGGCTTATGTACACACACACACACACACACACACACATATTTTTAGCCTACATCATACAAAATAATAACACAACAGAGCACAACGAAAATAACCTAACATTTCACACCATACAACACAAAACACACCATTATTTTTATTATGTAGGCTAGACATGATCAATCAATCAATCTATCTATCTATCTATCTATCTATCTATCTATCTATCTATCTATCTATCTATCTAACTATCTATATACGTATCTATCCATCATTTGAGCCTACATCAGAAAAAATAATAACACAACAGAGCACAACGAAAATTACGTAAAAATAACGGTACATTTCACACCATAAAAACACCACAGTACTCTGTATCACAATGCACCACAACACACCATACAGTAGCTCCTCATAAAATTTCACATTGCATGTCCCCACACCAAAACAGCGTAATACCCACATCATGCCATATTACACCACACCACACTACAAAACAATAAAAAAGACTGATCCCCAACTCGTGAGACCATAAAACACACCACACCGTAGAATAACACAGCAAGATAGCCAATATTCCCCTTTCTAGAGACACCTACCGAGCAGACGACAGATCAAGTGCAGTGTGGCTTCCACCGTCAGCACAGCAGGCTTAGTATACCCTTACTCCTTTTACAGAGGTGAACAAAAACACAATGTCACACCCAAATATGCCACTTCTCATCTGAGACGGTGTCAGGCGATGTGAGGGTGCCATTGATCCTCCCATCAACACACAGGATGCGTTATCATGAAACACAAAGAACACATTTTGAAAGAAAACATTCAAATAATACTAAAAAGAAATCAGAAGAGAGGCAACAGAATAGACAATGTGACATAGTGTCAATTACAGACATCCATTAAGGAATAATAACTGTAGACCTGGCATCTGTAGGGAAGGCACATACTTTTACCCCCTCCTGTGGAACTTAGTCCCTTTTACATATATTTGTGTCATTATTGAAGAATAAGAAAGGCACAGCAAAATGAACTGCCTCCCAGCTACGGGAAACTTAACAAAAGCTATGAATTTGTAAGGCAAATAATTCTCGTGAGAGTTACCTGAATAACTTTGCTTTGTGAAGTGGCCATTTTTCTTACTCAAGCGGTAAGGTGTACCAAAAGGGTGTGTGTGTTGGTGGGTGGAGGGGACGGGGGCGCTTCTGCATAACAAAGCCCTTTAGCCACTACAATTTTAGTGCTGGAAATTGAGCATGTGATAGTCTCACACGCCTGCTTGTGTTGTTTTCACTCACACACGAAGGTGGCATGTCAGTATGTTGCTGTTAGAATAAAATGCTGTATATAATACCTTCAAAGTAACAAGCTCTTCAACTGTAGCATGGTAATTTGTTTGACACCAAAGCTGCAGGACCTCATTTAGATTAAACTATTCAACTCGAGTAGACCCACTTAGTAATGCTACATCTTGTTCACTAGTAAATAAAGGGATATGGTGATAGTAAGAAGTGGGTTGGACTCACTTGACTACCATCGCGCCATTTTGTGATGTTCCTCTGGCGTGGGTGGTAGGACCCTATGAAGCTGTCTCAGCTTCAAATGGTGTCTGTTCCACTGGTACCATAACCGCAGTTCCTAGCTGGAAATTAATCCTAAAATCAGCATCCCAAATCATACGTAGAGTTTTGGCACAGCCAGTGAATTTGTGTTTCTGTACATTCAGAGTCAGGAGTCTTGATCGGACATGTGGACTTGTGGTAAATAGATAAGGCAGTACAAATCTATGCGGCAGATGCTCAAAGCTTTTTTTTTGTTCGCAAATGACTCTATTCGATTGCGAACAGAAAAAAGCGTTTTTGAATGTACAAAACCCTATTTTGCAATTCAGTAATCTATTACCGAATCGCAAAATAGGTAGCAATTTGGCATTAGGAAGGGGAGTCCCAAGTGGGTCCTTTCCTAATAGCGAGTCACACTGGTATGTAAGAATGTTTTGTGACTAGGAATACGGTCACAAAACATTTGCAGTTACCACCAATGTTAAGTTAGGGACCCTTTCCTTTTGGCAAATGGGGGTGGGGGCACATCTTTTTTAAGACTAGGCAGTGGACTTTTTCCTTTAAGGAAAATGGGCTGCATTACAAAAAAAATATTGCTTTATCACAGATATGGTGGTCTGCTAAGTTCAGCAGGCCACCATCCCTGTGACTGAGCCATTCACATTGGTTCGCAAATTACGACCCGACGCATGAATATTGATGAGGTAGGTACGTTTGCCACCCACTGCGAATCACTAACAGTGTCAAACACAATGATGGCTACCGCCAATCTAAAGTGGTGGTGGTGGGGGTGAGGAAGTGAGAAGGGGGGTGTTAGGGGAATAATAATAAAAAAATCAAAACTTACCTGCCGTTCCTGATCCCACTACCAGCTGCCTCTGTCACTCCTCTCTTCCTGGCAGTCATTGGGGCACAAGCTCCCAATCCAGATGCTGCTCTCATGCTATACCAAGCATGAGAGCAGTGAAGGGAATAGCTTGAGCGGGTTGGTCAGATGCTCGCTCAAGCACAGGGAGCCTGTTCCATTTCTCCACCTGGCTGTGTAACACAGCTGAGTTGAAGAACTGTACAAGCACATGTCAATTCAGACAACACTCTTATGCTATGCCAAGCACGAGAGCAGCTCAGGGATTGGCCTGAGTGGGCTGGTCAGATGCTTGCTCAGCCACAGGAAGACTGTGTCATTTCTCCACCTGGCTGTGTAACACAGCTGGGTTGGAGAAATGTACATGCACATGCCAGTTTGCCCCGGCTAAAACGGCTGGCCAAACCAACATGTGCACTTTACAGTGCCCACCATTCCTACTCCCTTCCATGGCCCAGCTCGGTCCCACCCTAGATCGGCATGGCTCAGTCGGAATGAAAAATAAAATGTTAATAAAATTGCTTTAGTATCATGTTATTTTTCATTTGCTGGCACTGAGCAGGGGAGCAACGCTCCCCCGCTATCACGGAGGAGCTTCCCCTTGGCAAACACATTGTTGTATATCGCAGTTTGTGATTTCCTAATAGCGAATTGCCAAAATTCAGGTGATTTCGTACATCTGGCCCTATATTAGGTACCTTAATCTTGCCCAGTTTCATTTTATCTCATTTTCTTTCAGAGAGGTAGCGAGCATTTATAGAACTGGCAACTCTCCCTGAAACTCTCATGTACCGAACCAGCTTAATAGTATATTTTCACATCATTGCACACCATTTGCACATCATTGTTAAAGAAATTAATAAAAAAAGCCCTGGTTGTTACTAGGTATGTTGTTGGTTCCAAATATATGGTGGAACATGGCAAGGACAAAAATTAGCCCTGGCATGTTGTATCACAAATGTAGTGTGGACAGATGACACACAGGTATACAGCTAATATATTCTTGATTTTGTGGCCCGCCTTTGTAGATTGTTCTTCTACTTCTGGGTAACCATGTGTCCATCCAAGCAGTACCGGTGCCACCCTACTATAGAATGCTCTGCTTCGCCTTATACTTCCTGTCCACTCTTTAGGGTCTGGAATTGGTATCCTGTGTCTTGGCTTCGAGCATGACATTGGGTGCCTCAGAGGTGATGGGGATTATGTTTGTTATGTGAGAAACCAATGTGAGAGACCATTTTCAGCCACTGCTTCTTTAAAAGTTTGATTCTTTCTCGACCAGTCGCCTGAGAGACTCCTTTTTCCCTAATTCGAGCACAGCAGCGCAGAAGCACTGCTTTTCCAATGTGTTGTTATCTATGTGGGCTTTTAGCCACACCCACCTCATGCCCATCACTTTCAATCTTTGTGGGCTTGCCTTTTAAAAATCCTTTGTTATCATTGGTAAATGCTTTACGTTTGTCCCTCCTTGGAGCAATTGTGTTACCGCCTTGGGCACTGACCCTCTTACATGGATAATTGCACGTTTGCTGATACGTTTGACTGCAAGCAAACTTATTTTTCCTTTTGTGTGGACCTATGCGCTCATGGCGGCCTTGGCGATTTGAATCGGCTTGCTTATTTCAACTGTTTTACTTTTCTTTTTGTTTTCTGTGCACAAGCAAGAGGGATTCCAAGGCTCTTTTAGAACTGGCAAAACTTCTCAGCAGACATGAAATCTTTGATCAAAGTAATGTCAAATTCAGTTGAAAATAATAAAATGTGTGCTAGAGTTCAAAACAGCATCGACATCAAGGGAATTAATTAGTCTGTTCAATTCCCCTTTTCCCAAGTACAAGGAACTATCTATTGTGACGAATAAGGTATACATTTCCAAAATGACATGAAATAGTTTTGCTGCCTTTATTTTGATTAACTTCTTGTGCTGAAAATAAAAAGCTTCAACTGCTTTGCGTTCGTCCTATCAAGCAAGGGCAGTATAGTATTGTGCAGAGTGGCATGCTATTGGCAGAAATGTGCATATGTACTGCAGGCGCTTTTCCACGGTGCTAGAAGGAAAAAGATGCAGGGTGAAAAGTGCCTAAGCAAGTACTGGAGAAGAGATGACAATCAACTGTTTTAAAAATAATAATATTTAGTGGAAACGCTAACAAGAAAACAAATGGCCCAAAACCTCTTTCACACAAATTGTTCTCTCAAAGTTTGTGTCTCGATGGAAGCAAATGGAACATGGGCATTCAGTGCGTTTATTAAAACAAGTATAATTCTTCTGCAATTAAAGTAGGTGACAAAATGATAATTTATGTCTACTTATATAAATCATTTTTAATTGATAAAGTATGTCACCTGCAGTTTACAAATGAATGAGATTATTTAGTGTTCCAAGAATGTAGCGTGCAAGAACCTTAATTTATCAGAGAGCCACTCTGACAAAATAAGCAGCTTCCAACTGCCTCTAATCTTATAATGTAATACATTTATTTTTGGAGGTGTCAAGTTTGTCTTCTTGCAGATATTTGCTATGGAAACCACTCTGATTTATTTTCCCAAGGCAGAAATCCACCGTGTCGGACAACTGGGGATTATATATGAAAAGTGGCGTGGCTCTGCAAATAACCAAGAAGGCTTATCTGACTGACCCACCTGCTCAAAGCTGCCTTAGATTGTTTTATGCCCTTATGTCCTGACATGAAAGTCACAAAAAATAGTCCAACAAAGGAAGTGACATCATTGAACTTCCTACCATCTTTCTCCAAGAAGTTATATCATTGGTTTCCAGCCAAAACCTTATTTAAAAAAATGTCAGCAGTTTACAGAAGCACACCATTAATTACTTAACAGTCAGATGCACAAACTCAGGTTACTGCCTGCTGAAAAAAAAGGGTCTTATTACAGACCAGATTCTTACATACCACGATTCCATTATGGGACACATCTTATACTTCTGTGGACACTTCCTATGAAACTAGCGTCCTGTTTTTAGGTCGAGCGCACAAACTCTTTGACCTGTTGTGAGTATTGTGGGCTTTTAACCATGCCCACCTCACGTCCATCACTTTCACTCGTGCGTGAGCTTGCCTTTCAACAATGCTTTGTCATCATTGGTAAAGGCTTTACGTTTGTCCCTCCTTGGGGAGGTTTTGTTACCGTCTTGCAGATTGACCCTGTTACATGGATAATTGCACATTTGGCGATATGTTTGACTGCGAGCAAACTTCTTTTTCCTTTTGTGTAGCTCCTTCACGCTCACGCTCTGGGCAGCCTGGGTGCTTTTAATCGGCTCGCTTATGTGAACTAATGTTTTACTTTTTATTTTCAAATTATGTGGCAAGAAAAGTCCACTTAGGAATTTACAACGCCAATAGCTCTAACTGGAGCCAATGCGAGCCCCATTGCATTGCAAATGCTTGTTTCTTAGTGGGACAGAAGACTGTCCTATGTGGATGAAATTATACAATCAACTACAGCCTGCATGAAGGCTGCGTCTAGAGAAGCTCTATAAAAATCCACGCCCTTATGAGAAAATCAGTGATGCTAAATTTTGAGCCATTTTACTGTGTGGAAATGCCATGGGAACACCAAGAGGATACCATGCCTCTGAAGGAACACAGTAGTTATGTAGCTAAGGTAAATGTAACTTTAGTTGGAAGAGGTCACGTTGAGGACAGTTTCTTTTTACCGAGTTAGTAATATTTCTGACAGAAACATTGTACATAGTAAGAGCAAGCAAACCAGAATCTCGATGCGGCACAGAGGCGTGGGCTCATAAGGAGACTGCAGTTGACAGTTGACAGGTTTGCAAGTCTCACAGCTGGGTGCGGCGGGAAAGAGCTTTGTGACGTACAATGGGGAACTCTGAGGTGGTTTAAGAATGTATGCTTGCTGAGGTTGGGTAAAGATAATGTACAATGGATTACACCTACCGGCAAGCAATTGTCCATTTTGTTCAATACTACTTTATTTTGGCGAAAGCAAACACTTAATTTGAGCTGGTGGTTGCAGGTGGGACCCAACAGCACTTATTTTTGGTGACTAGCACTTATGTTTCCTGTTAGACTTTGAGCAAGAGAGCGAAAAACACATGGTGAATGAAAAAGGAAGCAGCAGCCAGAAACAATGTGACAAAGAGAAAAAGCAGGGATGAAAAATAACCTTCAAGAGTGAGATAAAGGGGCAGGGAGTGTCTGGTGGTGGATGATTTAGGCTGATGGAATTAAAACTATGCAGCTGTGGTATTCAGCATCCAGACCTTCAATAGCATCAGCTGTGGGCTTCTTAGCAAAACGTTGGCCTCATCACTTAATCTTTTACCAATTAAGGACCAGATTTAGATCCTGGTGGATAGAATACTCTGTCACAAATTACAGATATCCTGTCCGCTGTATTGTGATCCCCATAGGCTATAATGGGATTGTAATACGGTGGACAGGATATCTGTCACATTCCTGACGGAGTATTCCCCTGTACCAGGATCTAAATCAGGCCCCAAGTACTGATTGAAGTGATGGTGGATTATTGTCATGTTAGTTACCTGGTATCGGGCTGCTATAGCAATAGTGTGAATGAACGCTACTAAACTCCTGCTTGAGTTAAATAGTATACCAAGGATGTTAAATGCATCTATGGACGTTTTAAACATAGGGAACACTGTACCCCTTTAATTGGGTGTGCCAGGCACAGATGGGGACAGAGTGGCTGCAGTAGAGCACGGCTAAAAATACCTTTTTACAAAAACTGCCATGATGTAGCCAGCCCTAATGCTCTTTCAGTTTAAAAAAAACAAACAAAAAACAAATGGTGGATTTGGTTGTGGGACGAGGCAACAGGAAGGGAGGGAAAATGGAAGAGAAGGCAAGGGGGAGAGGGCATGTGAGAGACAGTCAGGACACACAAGGACAACAGAGGGTGGCATTGTATGTTATTTTAGCCATATTTTAGACACGTTATTTTAGCTAACTAGGCCTGCCGTTGTTCACTTTAGCTCAGTTGCATTTTATCGAGCATCACTTTATTTTTCTAGCAATAGCCACTTTTGCTATGTTGTTTTATTTCTCTCTATCTAATTGTTCTTTCACCTAGGAAAGCAATACGTTCTCAGTAGGACATTCATTTCACGTTGTGCTTTCTTCAAGGCTACAGCCAGATAGGGTTGCCAGCAAAATTTGCATGCTGTGTCTCCAACATTCACAGAAATATACACACTCATACGTGGGGACCTTTTCTTGGAATGTCAACTGTTTAGTTATAAAAACACTAAATTGTCCCATACAAGTTAGAGGGAGATTCCAGCCAGATGACCGCAACTGCATGCTGATTGCTGATTGCCTCGCTACAGCTGCAGTTTAGACTGCCAAACCCCTGATCTACATGGGGACGGTGTCTTTCTAGACTACAGGCTTCTTTACTCAGGTATGAAGGATGATGTTTTCCCAGGGGGAAACCTGAAGGGCAGATTAGGCCTATTATGCTGTGCTAGAACATAGCGTAGATAGGAGAACTACATATCACTCCTAGGTAGAGTATGGTGGGACTGTTTTTGTGTTTCACTCTCCTTGTCACCCTCTTGTTTTTATTGTGTTTTATCATCCTAGTTATTGCAATACATGCGATTTTATCTAAGATGCAGTTACTTCAATAAACCCTTATTGAACTATATTCTGCCTCTGTTGGCTTTGCCTGTGTGAGACCAATGTAACTGAGAAAAAGGGATGAGATCTGATCGACCACGATTCCCCTTCAGAGTCTTCCCTACCATGCGTCTGGTTACCACAATCATCCATGCTCTTGGGTAGAGATGATGCGCTGCTAGTTAGCTGGAAAACCTGGATTAGGCTGACAGGCGTCACATGGTGTGGAATTGTACTTAGTGCCCCGCAATCTATTCAATGCTGCTGCCCAAATCCAGTAGCCTCATTAGCCTACTGAGAATCTACGCAACTGCATAAAGACCTTGAGAAGCGCATGGACAATGGAAGGTGTGCAAGAGGGAAGGCAGCAAGCTGACAATGGAGGCGGGGAGACAGAGCGTTGAGGTAGGGTCTGGGGAAGCATGCTGATTATAGAGGCCAGGAGGATGGAGAAGGGGCAGCAAGTTGACAATGGACATGGAGCCGTGAGCTAACAATGAAGGGCAGGTGGGAGAAACTAGGGCAGCAAGCTGACAATGGAGGAAAGGCAAGAGGCTGATAAAGGAGACCAGACAGGGTTGGGGCACACACGGACAAAGGAGGGCTAGCAGAAAGGGAAGCAGAAATACATAAACAATGGAGGGTAGGTGGGAGAAGTTGGGGAAATACATGGAAAATGAAATATGGGTGCGTGGGGCTGAGCGTGTAAATGAACAAGTGGGTTTTTGAGAAGCAAGAATGAAAAGGGAAGGCTGGCAGGGAGAAATCAAGAATGGCAATTGAGGGAGGTGAGAAATGGGAACACAGAGGTGGAAGAAGTACACAATGGAAGCAGTTGGGAAACACATGCACCCTCATAGTGCTTAAACAAAAAACAAAATTGTGTCTGAAAAATGGACAGTGGAATGAAATACGTAGTGTGTGCTTGCTTCAGGGGAAGAACAAACATAAGAAGAGGAAGGAAGCTACAGAAGCTGATTAATTAGAAACAAGAAGATGAGAGCGACAATGAAGCCAACCAATGGTAAGCAATGGAAGGGCTCTATGTCTACTGTTTCGCAGCAGGCAGCAAATGCACTGTCTTAGGTGAGATCTAAGAAAGAGGTGGGACTTTTCAGGATTGAAAATTATGAAGTAACATAATGGCATTACAGGAAGCAAGCTGAGCTTTTGCTTTCTGGGGTGCTGTGTAATTTCAGACCCTCTTTTTCCTTTCTGGACATTCAGAGCTGCCAGGGACCTTTCAGAGATGATGGTTGCTTTGGGCTAGCCACAAATCCTTCTCATTTGGGGTTCATTGTGTGTGGTGTGCCGAGACTGACTTGCTGCTCTCCCTCCGTGGATACCTTGTTGATGTTTTCTTTATACATGCTCTACCTTGGAATGTTTTGCTAAATTCCTTCCCTGTTTTTCATGACAGGTGTTGCAGGAATCTTCTGCCTTTACTTTCAAAAGCCTTCAGGGTTTATTGGCCTAGAAGTGTCATGGTACAATTAACTGTGTTTTAATTCCTCATAAACCTTTAGATTGCTCCTTCTAAAATATCTTCTGACATCTTGTCCAGATGATGGCCCTGGTCAAGTTAACCATAGGGGCTGGAACATCAACGCAATTTTCTAATATGGACTTGTAAAATCATTGTATATTTAACTCCCAGACTTGATACTCTTTCTTGAGAGACCTTTTTTCGCGTCATTTTGATTTTTCTTTTGCAGCCCCCTTTAATTACAATTTTTGTTTTTTTTCCAATGTGTGCACCTAAACTTCACTTATTTTTTACTGCGTTGTCACACTTTTTACACTGAATCTTTGTAATTTACCATGATTGTGTTTTAATCAGTTTTTATCTATTTATATATTTCTTTGATAGTGATTGATAAAATTGTGCTTCATAAACAATTTTGCTTTTTTTCACCCATCTTTTCCGAGGTGGGCATTGGCTTATTACAGGAAGTTACATCAAAATGTTTGATCCAGTAATGACTCAACAGAAAAAGACATGTCAGTGTGTGAGGCTCTAACAATGTCTGGCGTCTGGGGATCTTCTAATTTTTGAGAAAACTCCACAATGTGATCATAAACATGTGGGTGCTCACATTGCACCAATCAACATAATGGAACGGTTATCTCTGGCTTCCATCTAAGGTCCATAGGAGGATTTTGAAAAGAAAACAGCTAAATGATTCATTTTAGAGCATAGTTTCAAAATATAACAAAGAAAAAAACTACAGGATTGGCAGGCAGGTCTGAAGCGGCACAGCAGTGTAGAACAATATTTCCTGCAGCAGCAAATCATATATTGGTGTTTTATAAGATGATGTGCCTGATACAAAACACTTAGGCCCGTATTTATACTTTTTGACGCAAAACTGCGCTAACGCAGTTTTGCGTCAAAAAAATTAGCGCCGGCTAACGCCATTCTGAAGCACCATGCGGGCGCCGTATTTATTGAATGACGTTAGCAGGCGTTAGCCGACCGGCGCTGGCTGGTGTGCGTAAAAAAAAACGACGTACACCAGGCAGGCGGCGTAGGGGAAAATGGCGTTTAGGCGTCCAAAAATGG
The DNA here is from genome assembly GCF_031143425.1 of Pleurodeles waltl. NCBI lineage: Eukaryota > Metazoa > Chordata > Amphibia > Caudata > Salamandridae > Pleurodeles > Pleurodeles waltl. The sequence goes on along the minus strand of NC_090446.1, from coordinate 538,282,776 downwards.
GGCAAGTCAGGCTGAGGCAAAAAAATCACCTCAACCCGATTTGCGCCATTTTTTTACGACGCCCAGGCGCCATTAACATGACTCCTGTCTTAGTAAAGACAGGAGTCATGCCCCCTTGCCCAATGGCCATGCCCAGGGGACTTCTGTCCCCTGGGCATGGTCATTGGGCATAGTGGCATGTAGGGGGGCACAAATCAGGCCCCCCTATGCCACAAAAAAAAAAAAAAAAAAATACTTACCTGAACTTACCTTAATGTCCCTGGGATGGGTCCCTCCATCCTTGGGTGTCCTCCTGGGGTGGGCAAGGGTGGCAGGGGGTGTCCCTGGGGGCAGGGGAGGGCACCTCTGGGCTCATTCTGAGCCCACAGGTCCCTTAGCGCCTGCCCTGAGCAGGCGTTAAAAAGCGGCGCAAAAGCGGGTTTTTTTGACCCGCCCACTCCCGGGCGTCATTTTTGCCCAGGAGTATAAATACGACGCATATGCATCGGAGTCATTTTTTTACACGGGAACGCCTACCTTGCATCTCATTAACGCAAGGAAGGTGTTCACGCCAAAAAATGACGCTAACTCTATGAACTTTGGCGCTAGACACGTCTAACACCAAAGTATAAATATGGAGTTAGTTTTGCGTCAAATTTGCATCGAAAAAACGACGCAAATTCAGCGCAAACGAAGTATAAATATGCCCCTTAATGCACTCGACACATATATGTGCCATAGTAAAATCATTTGTCCCTACAAAACGTGCCCTTGAAAGTCATGTGTCGGGAGAAATAAAAAAAATTGTAAATGCTCTGCCAGACATTAATTCATATTACCTTTTTTCCGTACAGCAATTGGCTCATCAGTGTCAAAAATTAACTCCTTACATATGTACCGGTATAGCCGAGGCCTCTCTCCCCGACCATTAATCCGCCTTCCCCAGCACATCCCATTACTTCCCACACTGGCAAGCAAAATATACACAATTTTGGATTAAAGGTCATAAATCTCCGGCCGTATTTTTTATTTAAACATACAAACATTTTTTGCAGTAAAGATCACATATCTTCTCGAGTATTTATACACACCCTTAATATTTACAGCTTTATTTACAGTTGATGACTAGCAGTAACAGAGACGCTAATACATCCGATTTCCTACCACTGTCTAAACATATTCTTGCATATCACAATTTATGCTCGCGAGTGACATCTTGAGTGGACCCAATGGTGTCTCCTGGTCCAGAATCACACTTTCCCATCTTTTATACCTGTGGTGGGTCCCTCCTTATGGGAAGACCCCACCCACCCGAATCCCCTGCCAGGGTGCACCTGTGCAGGGGGCCTGCCTTGCCGCCAGGATGCCTACCTTGGGCAACCTCAGAATCAGATCCCAGCTACTGCTTGCAACCCCGCACCCCTGGATCCTCCATTCTACTTGTTGCCAGCACCTCTTGGAAGGCCCGGTGACATCGCTGTCATGCTTATGTAGGGAAAGGTATGCTGAATTGTCCCTCGATTCATGACCTCACCTGCCACAGGCCAGCATAGTTCCCCTACTCCCTGGACTCTTCCAAACAGTTATCCTACTGAGAGCGGTGCTCCAGCCATGCTAATAGGTTCTCTAGAAACATCTCATTACCAACCTTTGACAGGTGCACTCTGTCTTGCATGTATAAAAGCTTGCCTTTTATGTAACCATGGGGCATCCACAACAGTTTAGGCGATCTGAACAACTTACCAACCTTGTTGTTTATTCACTTCACCGAATCATTCAAAGCCCTGACCCTCCACTATAATCTTGGGAAGATGTTAGACCATGCCAGGGTGGCATGAGGGATTTTTTTTAGCCACCCAACAAATTTCACCAGAATAGTTTAAAAAGTGCCAGCTCATACTCACAATTGCCCCAACAATACCCCATCACCCCCAACACCAAGGCCCCCAGCCTTGTGCTACAAGCGAGTGCATTAGCTCTCAGTTCAGGTGAGTGACTCTCAAACTTGGATGCCCCTAGGAATGAGAGGAATGAGATGGCTGGGCTGGTACCGTAATATCTGATGCAGAGCACAGAGCGGAGTGTTTGTCCTGCAAGAAAGAAGCTGGGCAAAACAAAGATCACAGAGAAAAATTCCTTGTGGTGTTCATGGAAGGGAGCGGCGGCATCCTTGTATTGAGGTGGCGAGCTGGAGCAAAAGACCCGCTCACTGCTATGACGTCCCTTTTATGGTCAGGGCCAGTGCGCCCACTTCAACTGCACGACCCGGAAACACTGCAACTGCTTCTGGGTTGCAACTGCGCTGCTGCCCAATTGCTGGCCACTATACTGGTGTGTGCCTCCACTCCCCAGGCTCCATCCCGGCACATATCCCCAATATAGAGGGAGCCTTTGCCAGATGTGATGCAATAATATCCCTCCATATATGTTGTGAAGGCGTTTGTCCAAACCTCTTGAGCGCTGCAATTTATGCAAAGTTCTCCTGTAAGTGATGCCTTATGCACTAGTTGAATATACTTTTCAATGCAACTATGTATAGAAATGTAACTGTGCAATAGCAAGTATCTCTATGTGCTTCCATGATTACAGGGAGCTCTGTGTATTGATAAATAAATAAAAATTATATGCGTCTGACAAAATCGAAAAAGTAAATAATAATAAAATAGGGCAGTTCTAGGAGGCAAAAGTCCATGTCTAGGGTGGTTTGTCTACCAAATGACCGTTAAAAGCTAGAGCTCTCTTGCATAGCAGCACAGATGTGTTGTTTTGAGGAGCAGTGGTACCTTCCTGATTTAGCCAGATCATTGCTCTTTTTTCTGAACTAAGTATCTAGTGCACAATAAGGAAACTCGTAAAGATTACAATGGCATACGCACCTGCAAAAACATATTGCACATCTGCACTAACAATGGCTTAAACTGCATGGAAATGACCTTTCGAGATACACACACAATAAGTGAGGTAAATATTTGGGCCATGATTTCTAAAAGTTGCACCTAAGGAGATCCTGGGAATCAGAAATAACTTTGTTTCACCTTCCTAATTATCACAGCCCTTGCTTTTAATACTAGATTGTGACTGTTTCAATAAATGTATTGAAAACATATTTTGCATCGTGTGTCTCACCTTGGCCAGCATGAGTAACTGAGCGAAAGGGGTACAATCTGTTTCCACAGCTTCCCTGGGGAGCCGGAGTGTCCTGTTCAGGCTGCTCAATCACCTTTTACCCCAGTGGGTCAGGAGGTTTGGGTGAGGCACTGTGATCTATTTAGGAGTTAGGTTGACAACTAGCATAAGCGTAGTTTGCACTCCATCTCCCTCCCTCAGACGTGCTGCTGCCCTAAACACACAGTCCATTTTTAAAGTAGGAAACGCATAATAATGTCATGCATTAGAAAAAACTGATCTCCTACAGCCTTCCCTTTCACACTCCCTGTACCCCAGCAAGATTGTCAGATAGCTCACTTTACAAAATCCTCTAACTTTGTAGCCAGAGAAAGAAAAGAAATGCCATGGTCCATGTTAAAAGAATAAGTAGCATAATATCAGAAGACATAGGGCCTCATTCTGACCCTGGCGGTCTATGACCGCCAGGGTGGAAGCCGGGGGTAGCACCGCCAACAGGCTGGCGGTGCTACATGGGCAATTCTGACCGCGGCGGTAAAGCCGCGGTCAGAAAAGGGCAACCGGCGGTTTCCCGCCGGTTTACCCCTGCCCAAGGGAATCCTTGCAGCGCCGCAATGGGGATTCCGACCCCCTTCCCGCCAGCCTGGTTCTGGCGGTTTTCACCGCCAGAACCTGGCTGGCGGGAACGGGTGTTGTGGGGCCCCTGGGGGCCCCTGCAGTGCCCTAACATGGCCCCACATAGAGTTTCAGTGTCTGCGTGGCAGATACTGAAAATCACGACGGGTGCAACTGCACCCGTCGCATCCCTTCCACTCCGCCGGCTCCATTCGGAGCCGGCATCCTCATGGAAGGGGGTTTCCCGCTGGGCGGGCGGCCTTCTGGCGGTCGCCCGCCCGCCCAGCGGGAAACTCAGAATACCCGCGGCGGTCTTTTGACCGCGCAGCGGTATTCTGGCGGTTCCAGCCAGGCCGGCGGCTTCCGCCGCCGGTGGGGATCAGAATGACCCCCATAGGGCCTTACTACGACTTTGGCAGTCTGACCGCCGGACCACCAAAGCTGCGGGTTTGAATCCGCTGTCAAGCCAGCGGCTTCACCCCTGTCGTATTATGATGTTTCCGTCGGGCTGACCGGCAGAAACATTGCGGATGCATTGGCCTTGGCTCTCTTAGGGAGATGAGGACAATGCTATCATACAGCAGCACCCTGGAAATGTGCACTGCCAAAAACATGGTAAGTGCTGTGCAGGGGCCCCTCTGTTGCCCCAGCACTGGCTTCCTGCCAGCCGTTCCATGACAGAGACCCCGCCATGAAAAGGCTGGTAGAAAGTGGAGTTGTAATCAGCACAGTGGTGCCAAACTGCACTAGGCCTACCCACACAAGTGACATACCATTTTTATTGGGAGACATGGGAGAATGCTGGGAAATATGTGTCTTCTCTCAGATTCCAGAACCTTCTATCACCAAAATGTGAGGAAAAGGTATTTTTGTTGCCAAATTTTGAGAATTGCTATGGATTCTGGGTAACAGAACCTGGTAAGAAACCCATAAGCCACCCCGTCCTGGATTACCCTAGGTGTCTAGTTTTAAAAAATGCATAGGTTTGGTAGGTTTCCCTAGGTGCCGGCTGAGCTAGAGGCCAAAATCCACAGCTAGGCACTTTCCAAAAAACAGGCCAGTTTTCTTTGGGAAAATGTGATGGGTCAATGTTGTGTTTTGGGGCATTTCCTGTTGCGGACACTAAGCCTACCCACACAAGTGAGGTATCATTTGTATCGGGAGACTTGGGGAAATGCTGGGTGGAAGAGAATTTGTGGCTCCTCTCAGATTCCAGAACCTTCTATCAACGGAATGTGAAGAAAAAATGTGTTTTTGCCACATTTTGAGGATGGCAAAGGATTCTGGGGAACAGAACCTGATGAGAGACCGATAAGTGACCCCATCCTGGATTACCCTAGGTGTCTATTTTTCAAAAATGCATAGGTTTGGTAGGTTTCCCTAGGTGCCGGCTGAGCTGGAGGCCAAAATCCACAGCTAGGCACTTTCCAAAAAACAGGTCAGTTTTCTTTGGGAAAATGTGATGGGTCCATGTTGTGTTTTGGGGCATTTCCTGTTGCGGACACTAAGCCTACCCACACAAGTGAGGTATAATTTTCATCGGGAGACTTGGGGAAATGCTGGGTGGAAGAGAATTTGTGGCTCCTCTCAGATTCCAGAACCTTCTATCAACGGAATGTGAAGAAAAAATGTGTTTTTGCCACATTTTGAGGAGTGCAAAGGATTCATGGGAACCGAACCTGATGAGAGACCCACAAGTCACCCCATCCTGGATTCCCCTAGGTGTCTAGGTTTCAAAACTGCATAGGTTTGGTAGGTTTCCCTAGTTGCCAGCTGAGCTAGAGGCCAAAATCCACAGCTAGGCTCTTTCCAAAAAACAGGTCAGTTTTCTTCGGGAAAATGTGATGGGTCCATGTTGCGTTTCCTCAACGGACATTAGGCCTAGCCATACAAGTGAGGTACCATTTTTGTCAGTAGACTAGGGGATACACAGAATAGAAGAAGAAGTGTTTTTGTCCCTTGTCTTTTTCTACTGTTTATCCTTCCAAATGTAAGACAGTATGTAAAAAAGACTTCCATTTGAGAACTGACCTGTAATTTACATGCTAGTATGGGGACCCCAGAATTCAGAGATGTGCAAAGAACGCCTGCTTCTCAACACCTTATCTTGTGCTCATTTTGGAAATACAAAGGTTTCCTTGATACCTATATCTCACTCTTTATATTTCATCAAATAAATTGCTGACTACCCAGTATACAATGAAAACCCATCGCAAGGTGCAGTTCCTTTATTGGCATTGGATATCTTGGGTTCTTGATGACCCACAAGCCTTATATATCCCCACAACCAGAAGAGTCCAGCAGACGTAATGGTATATTGCTTCAGAAATCTGTCATAGCTGGAAAAAGTTATTGAAGAAAACGTAGACAGAAAAGGCTCTTTTTTCACCCCACTTTCAATATTTTTAAAATGTAGCTGTTACTTTCTGTAGGAAAACCTTAAAGGATCTACACAAATGACCCCTTTATGAATTCAGAATTTTGTCTACTTTTGAGAAATGTTTAGCTGTCCGGGATCCAGCATTGGATTCACACCACCCATTCTGTCACTAACTGGAAGGAGGCTGAAAGCACAAAAAAAGTAACAATTGGGTATGTTCCAGTAAAATGCCAAAATTGTGTTGAAAAATGCGGTTTTCTGATTCAAGTCTGCCTGTTCTTGAAAGCTGGGAGGGTGATGATTGTAGCACCTCACATCCTTTATTGATGCAATTTTGTGGAAAAAAACACAGGCTTTCTCCTGCAGTTCTTTTTCCCATTTAAAAAAATATATATTTTAGCTGTAGTTTGGCTAATTTCTTAGTCTCCTCTAGGGGAGCTCACAAACTCTGGGTACCTCTAGAATCCCTAGGATGTTGGAATAAAAGGATGCAAATTTGGCATGGGTAGCGTATGTGGACAAAAAAGTATGAGGGCCTAAGCGCAAACTGCCCCAAACAGCCAAAAAAAGGCTTGGCACAGGAGGGGAAAAGGCCTAGCAGCAAAGAGGTTAAGTAGGGGCCTGGTTACTTTAATTTTTCACCTTTTTTAATGGGAAAAATGTTGCACAGTTCAGTACCTTTTCTCCATGTTTGTTACATTTGCAATATTCATTTTTTTTACTATGTGCCCTATTCTGCCAATGGACCACCTAGCCAGTAGGTCCGGTACTAGTCCTCAGTGCATGAAACAACTGTTTCTGTGCTATATGTGTTCTGAAACATCATTTAGAGCAGGGATGGCATTGGATTAAATGAAAAATGCTGGCTATTTTTTGTATTTCATATTTGTTCCCACAAAAGGGTATTCCAGGGTAATATGCTGTCAAAGGAGGATGTATGTTGTTGTAAAAATGTTATAGCTCAGTTTTTTTTCATGTTTGGCATTACTGAAGTAATGGTGGTGTTTTCTTCAGTGTTATCATGCCTCCTTTGTCTGGCCAGTGTGTGTGTGAGTGTATTTGCCATAGGCCTCTGTTTGTCTTTGTTCTCCATGTCATATGGTCAGGGGCCATTTTGCCTAATCTTCATCCCCTGACCTGAATGTGTTCTTTGTTCTCCATTCCTCCTTGCTAGTTGTTGTTGTTGGAGCATATGGCTAGTGGCCATTTTGTGCTGCCAGTCAGTGCAAGCCTGAAATTAGCAAGGAGGACAGTATGAGGGACCAAGCTATCCCATTGTTGCATCTGTTGTAGGACCAGCTAAAGAAGGTGTCTGAAAATTTCACAGTTGCAGGTGTGAATGAAAACGCAGAAGAGCATGCCATGGTTGAAAGCTTAATCCTTTGCTTGGCTTGTATTGCTTTTGTCAAAGGCTTGCATGTGTTTTTTGTTCTCCATACCTTCTTGCTTGCTGCTGTTGGATTGACCAGATGGCTGGCAGCCATTTTGTGCAGCCAGCCAGTGTGCTTTTCCCGTAGGCTTTCATGTGCTCCTTGTTTTCCATGCTTCCCTGCTTGCTGTTGTTGTTTGACCATGTAGCTGGTGGCCATTTCATGTAGTCAGCCAGTGTGCTTTTGCCATAGGCTTGCATGTGTTTTTTATTCTCCATGCATCTTTGCTTGCTCTTATAGTTTGATGGTTGACCATGTGGATGGAGGCCATTTTGTATACTCAGCCAGTGTGCTTTTGCCATAGATTTGCATGTATTCCTTGTTCTCCATGCCTCCTTGCTCATTGTTGCTTGATCATGTGGTTGGCGGACATTTTGTGCAGCTAGCCAGTGTGCTTTTGCCAAAGGCTTGCTTGTGCTCTTTGTTCTCCAGGCCTCCTTGCTCACTGTTCTTGTTTGACCATGTGGCTGGTGAACATTTTGTGCAATCAGCCAGTGTGCTTTTGCAAGAGGCTTGGAAGTGTTCTTTGTTCTCCATGCCTTCTTGCTCACTGTTGTTGTTTGACCACGTGACTGGTGACCATTTTGTGCAGCCAGCTGGTATGCTTTTGTCATAGGCTTGCATGTGATATCAGTTTAATAATATGATTGAGGATCATTGCAGTGTATGGCCCAAATATAAGGATAGCCTTGCGCCATCTGACACCACATTAGCGTAATTTTTCTGATGCTAATGTGGCATTAGATTGCCAAAAAATGCAGCACCATATCTACAAAGTGGCGCAATGTATGCCTTGCACCACTTTGCGACCCTCTGCGCCACATTATGCATGGGCTATGCATAATGTATGCAAAGGGACGTACAGGCGCAGTCAGGCATGCAAAAATGGCACAATGAAATCTACAAGATTTCATTGCACCAATTTTGGTGTCATTTTTAATGCCTGTTGAGAGCAGGCATTAAAGGGACGCACCCTTTGGAATCAATAGACCTTCTTGCACTTTGCTCCACTAGCATCAGAATTTTTGTTGCTATTGGAGCGAAGCGCCACAATAGCGTCAATATTTTGACACTATTGTTCCTAATACTGCCACGGTGTGCCGTATCTTAAATATGGTGCACAGATGGTGGCATGGGGGGGTGCAAAGGGGTGCTAGAAAAGTGATGCTTCACGAGGTGAAACGCCACTTTTCTTGAATCTGGGTCTATGTAAAATATGAAGATGATGTGCTTTATATTACATGCATTTTTTTGCATTTTTCATATGCACCTCCTTGCCTCCCAAACAGTTTATCATACCACTGCAGTACAAACATAACCAACTCATTTTTCTTTTAATTTTTTCTTTTTCTTTTTAATGTAATTTTTTTATTTTGTAATTTTTAAAATTTTAATTTAATTTTTATTTAATTTTAATGTTTGTACTTTTTGTTCATTTTGCCTCAAATTGATTCATCCACCACCTGACTACAGTAGGAGCACAGCCGCACAACAGCCTTCATTTTGTTAGGTATTATTTAATTTCCCTCTGCACCTGCCACCTGCCATAGAGAACTGCAGACACACTAGCATCATTCATTTTTTAACGATCATTCTATTTCCCCATGCACTCACCTGGCTGAATAGATGCACATAAAGCAAAGAGTTATATCTGTATGTTGTGCTATCCTGATTGGAAATTAAATTTTATGTTTTGGTGGTGTGGTTTGACTTTAAAAAGGTTGGATAAATAGTCGTTAATTATTACCTAAGTAACCAACTACACTAATGCCACAGTTCACTAAATGCTTTTCTTGCTTATTTGCTTTAGGTGCACAAGAGAAGAAGAGACATCACCCACAGTATTGCTAAACAAAGGGCCTGAACAAAAACATGTGATGTCAATCCTCTAATGTCTTGCACTTGTGCAGCTTGGTGCCACTGCCAACTGTCAGCTTTAAGATGGCCCCAAACAAAGGTGCTGCCAAGAAAGCAGCCAAAGAGAAGAGGCAGACTTCGGCCACTGGTGTGCTGACCGCAACCTTTTTTGAGAGATGTGTGCCTGCCGCACTGGCCTCCGGGGAGGAACTTGGGAGCAGCACTCCTGCATCAACAGCACCACCCCAACCGAAGCCCAAATCCATGTCTGTCAGCGAGGCAGCCACTGCAATCATGGCGACACCGATTTGCAGTGAAATCGAGTTGGATTTGTCTCTTTTGCAAAGTAGTACCGAATTGTTTCAGGAAACAGAGCAAAGCGGACAGTAGTCGCAGCCAGCCTACCTAGCTCCCCATTGCTCAAGTTAATATTGCTAGTATTTGTTTTCATAGTAAGTCTTCTTTGTTGTGCCTTGGTGGTAGTCTGGTCTCAGTCTTTCTAAAGGTATGATATAAATAATATAACCCACTAACTCTATATGTACTTTCAATCTAGTTGCCTGTGATGGATAATCCTTAAATTAATATCACAGTTGCAGTTCACTTAGGTGGGAGTGGAATCTCTCTTCCCTGTTAGCACTCTAGTCTGCTACTACTGCCACCACACTATACGATTGCACCCTGGGAAACCCTGCAGTAAGAAGACTGAGAGAGGTAGCAGCCCTCCCTTCATCTATTCAGGTAACAGAACTGGAAAGTGAAATAGTTTAGTTAGTAACTAACTTCTACTGAAGATGTTGTTTGTGTGTATCTAGGTTGTTGTAGGCAATTTAGGCAATGGCAATCCCACCCTTGCGGTCAATATAGTTACAGAGGGTAGTAGGATAAGGGTAACTAACTGTAATACACTTTTTTAATCAGATGTAAAACAACAGGCTATGCTAAAAGACAGCAGTGCAAAGAAAAACAACACAATGCAGATAGATTTGAGGCATAAATAAAGTAAAATAAGTTATTCCCCTTCTATTATGTTTAAATGATAAATCCTTCCCTTTATACCCAAACAGGCACACTACTCTCCCCAAACAAATCACCCCATCCCCATCCAATGTCCAAAGAAAACTTGTGTCCAAAGTCCGAACTAGTCCAAAACCCAGTCCCAACTCCCTTTCCCACCCTCTCCACCCACAGCAAATGTCTCTCCTACCAAAACAAACATTTTAAAAAGGGCTAAAAGAGGGTGTTCTGCAAGTGGGTCCGGAGATCTTCAAGAATTCTCTCAAGGTGTGCCACCCTGGGGTCCAGGCACTCTAGATGCAGTAGGATGTAGTGCTGGAATATGCAGTCGGAGTGGGAGGGGGGACAGCAATGGCCTGATGTGGACAGGCAGCTGCCAGCTAACGGTGGCATTGCCGATAATGTTGCTGCTGAGAGGCTGGACGCACTGGCAGCTGACTGAAGGAGCTGGGGCCTGCAGACGAGGTAGCTGCTTTGTCCTCCTCCTCCGGCAGAGCCAACAGTCACTGGTACTCTGAATGGGTGGGCTCCAGCCTGTGTCGCCGCAGCTGGGCTGCAATCTCCTGGCCTGTAGGTAGTCCACCAGGAGTAACTGTATCAAGAATGAAAAAAAAGTCAAATTGCAATCAGTGCTCTGTGCAAACACTTCTTTAAAATTTCAGTGGCACAGTACCGGTACATTGCTAGTCCCCTAGGACCACTGAAATGTGATGATGCTGATTACAAGTCACAGGGCCATTTTTTACCCACACATGCCTCACTGTAGTTGACGTATGTCGAAAGGGGAAAATTTGAGCAGGCATGAATCTGTTATAGAAAACATGAAATGTATGAATCACATGTCCAGAAAAATGTGGCACATGGCAAAATGGGATTTTTCAATTATTTTGGATGGATGGGACAGAACTTTGGAAAGAATAAAGGACTGAAGTACTAGGAGGTGTATGCGTGGGCACTGGGAGGGAAAGGAAACACACCTTGTTTTCGGTTTGCAATGCATTGAAAACTTTGTAAGTGCTGCATTAACTGAAGCAGATGCACATTGCACAGACAACATTAGTATACTGCCGAATTGAGCCATGCAACAGTTATCTCATTACATGGGTGACTAAGGGGGTCATTCTGACTTCGGCGGGCGGCGGAGTCCCCCCGCCAAAGTTCCCCCGACAGAATACCGCAGCGCGGTCAAAAGACCGCCGCAGTAATTCTGAGTTTCCCGCTGGGCCGGCGAGCGACCGCCAGAAGGCCGCCCGCCCGCCCAGCGGGAACCCCCCTTCCACGAGGATGCCGGCTCCGAATGGAGCCGGCGGAGTGGAAAGGGTGCGACGGGTGCAGTTGCACCCGTCGCGATTTTCAGTGTCTGCTATGCAGACACTGAAAATCTTTGTGTGGCCCTGTTAGGGGGCCCCTGCAGTGCCCATGCCATTGGCATGGGCACTGCAGGGGCCCCCAGGGGCCCCACGACACCCGTTCCCGCCAGCAAGGTTCTGGCGGTCAAGACCGCCAGAACCAGGCTGGCGGGAAGGGGGTCGGAATCCCCATGGCGGCGCTGCCTGCAGCGCCGCCATGGAGGATTCCTCAGGCCAGGGGAAAACCCGCGGGAAACCGCCGGTTTCCCTTTTCTGACCGCAGCTTTACCGCCGCGGTCAGAATTGGCCTGGATGCACCGCCAGCCTGTTGGCGGTGCATCCACGGTCCCCGGCCCTGGCGGTCTATGACCGCCAGGGTCGGAATGACCCCCTAAATGCCATGGGCAGGGAGATGATGAATGGTGATGAATTGGAGTATACATATCTGCCTTGCTTAACACATACAGGGCCTGATTCTAACTTTGGAGGACGGTGTTAAACCGTCCCAAAAGTGGCGGATATACCACCTACCGTATTACAAGTTCCATAGGATATAATGGACTCGTAATACGGTAGGTGGTATTTCCGCCACTTTTGGGACGGTTTAACACCGTCCTCCAAAGTTAGAATCAGGCCCACAGTGTGTTAAGGGAGTAGAGAGAATATTAAAATACCCCCCACTTTGAACCAACGCTTTGATAACCAAGCAAAGCAAGTGAAGTAGGTGAACACGTCCCTTCTCATTTCTTCATCCAAGCAATTATCCATTCATCCTTTCATTTTTCTATTCACACTTTGATACCCACTTTTTAAGCTTTAAATTCTCTCATCCAGTCTTTTACTGTGTCAATCCATCCATCCACATATCTACCCATCCATCCATACAGTCACCTATCCAGCCTTTCAACCATCCTTTCACCCATCTAACCATCTACCCATACATCGTTACCCATCCACCCATCTTTTAACCCACCCGAACATCCTTTCACGCATCCACCCTTTACCCACCCAGGAATCCTTTCACCAATATACCTTTACATCAATCCTTTCACCCACCCATCTATAGCCTATCACCCACATATGCATCCTTTCACCCACCCACACTTCCTTTCACTCATATACCATTTCACCCATCCTTTCTTTTACCTGTCCATCCTTCAATCCTTTATCCATCAACTCATCATTGTAATGTTAATTTACTGTGAGCTTTTGTCTGCTGAGTGTCAGATATCAGAGTCCATTAAGAACTCAATCCCTGCAGTAGATGCTATAGCGGGAGAGGGGGTCCACAAGCAACACCATTGCAGTGAGTATACTAGTAATTGTCAATTGTTGGAAATGGCCTCTCTGAAGGGTCACCCCAAAACTTTTTGCCTTCCTCCTCTTCTTTTTCTGACCTCATTTTTGCTGGCTTTAGGACTCTGGACACTTTACCACTGTTAACCAGTGCTAAAGTACATGCGCTCTCTCTCTAAAAACATGGTAACATTGGCTCATACCCAATTGGCATATTTAATTTATTTGTAAGTCCCTAGTAAAGTGAACTACATGTGTCCAGGGCCTGTAAATTAAATGCTACTAGTAGGCCTACAGCACTGATTGTGCCACCAACCTAAGTAGCTCCTTAACCCTGTCTCAGGCCTGCCTTTGCAAGGTCTGTGTGTGCAGTTTCACTGCCACTTTCACATGGTATTTAAAAAGAACTTGCCAAGCCTTAAACTCCTCTTTTTTATATATAAAAGTCACCCCAAGGTAGGTCCTAGATAACCCATAGAGCAGGGTACTATGTAGGTAAAAGGCAGGACATGTACCTATGTGTTGTATATGTCCTGGTTGTGAAAAACCCCTAAATTTGCTTTCCATTACTGTGAGGCCTGCTCCTTTCATAGACTAGATTTATGACTGCAACCATTAACTTTTTGTGTGGTAGGTTCTGATCAGAAAGGGGTAACCAGGTCATATTTAGTATGGGCAGAATGGTAATAGAAAATCCTGCGTAGTGGTGAGTTTGGATTTTATATTACTGTTTTAGAAATGCCACTTTTACAAAGTGAGCATTTCTCTGCACTTAAAAAAACATCTGTACCTTACAGCCTGAGACCAATCCATGTCTGGGCTGGGCTAGATGACAGCTCCCTTGTGCATTTCATCCAGAAAACCACAAACAGAGGACACTGGGTCACATTTGCACTCATCTGCAGATTGAATGGGTCTTCCTGGGCTAGAATGGTAGAGGGCCTGTCACTTACGTTTCAAGGGCTAGTGATCTGCCCTCACAGAATGGACTGCCAAACCCCAGCTGGGACCCTGTCAGACAGACCTGTACTGAAAGGGGAACTTGTGCACTTCAAAACCACTCTTTGAAGTCTCTTCCACTTCAAAGGCATTTTTGGGCATATAAACTGGGTCTCTGACACCACCAACTCAGACACTTCTGGACCCGCACCTGCAACCTGTCAAGAGGAACTGCCTAGCTGCCCAAACGACATATCTGGACTGCTTTGCTGAGAAGGACTGCTTCCATGCTGTTGCCCTGCTGCCCTCTCACTGTGCAGAGAAGGACTCTGCCTTCTCCAATAGTGCTACAACCCTGGTGGTTGGTGTTAAAGTGGCGGTAATACTGCCAACAGGCTGGCGGTAACTACAGCCAAATTATGACCATGGCGGAAAGATATCCTAAAAACAGTCAATGTACCACACTGACCGCCAGGGAGGAAACAACACCCACCACGGCAGTAGCTGCCTACAGCCAGGTGGACGTCAATGTTCCATCCACCATGTTAAGACCCTGGAAACCGCCACCTTTTCTGGGTTGGTACCAATGACATCAAAAGCCTGGCAGAAACTGAGCTCAGAAGTGAAAGGACTCACCATTGGAGACACAGCAAACAACCACGTCACCATGGAGCCTGAACTGCATGTCTTTCCCATGACCTTCTACGTTCTTCTCCACCACAAACACCAAAGCCGGCGAAGACAACAACAGTGAGTACAGCTGCCTAGTACACAAAGAAAGGAGGGAGGGTGGAAGGAAAATGAGAGTGACACACACAACACCCCCCAACACCATACACACAATCAGCTGCATTACAAAAACAATTTTACCCCATAAATCGGAGGAATAATGCAAGGACAAAACGATTTTGCAAAAGTGAACGTAATGAGATCAACACAGCATGAAAAATAAGTTAGGCAAGATAATAGATATATATATATGTACAGAAAAAGGGATACAGCCCAGTCCACAATGTTCGTAGGCCACATGGCCACAGGCCAAAGTCCAAGGCCACACATGTCACCTGCCTTAACATGGAGAGAACACTGCAGCGGCATCAGTTGGTAAATAGGAAGGCACCTCAGGGGAACAGGGGACGGGGGCACCTCAGCCGGGAGATGAAACAAGACCGCTAGTTCTGGAGGGGGCAACATGCCCTGTGCTTGCTCCTGTGGAGTGCAAGGTCACAGTCTTTCATATGGGTGTCTCACCCACTGGTTCTGGAGGGGGCAACATACCCTGTGCTTGGTCCTGGGAAGTGCAAGGTCACAGTTTCTCATGTGGGTGTCTCACCCACTGGTTCTGGAGGGGGCATTGTGCCCTGTGCTCTTGATCCTGGGGAGTATTGGGCATGTGGGTGTTTTACCCACTGGTTCTGGAGGGGGCTTCGTGCACTGTGCTCTTGACCCAGGAGAGTGCAAGGACACAGTCTCTCAGGTGGGTGTCATGGAGGAAGGATTACATACCGTCTGCCGGCGGTGCTGGCTGCTCAGTGATGGTGCTGCTGCTGGTGGGGGAGACTCCTGCCAATCCGCTACAACCTCATATGGCTGCTCAGTGGAGATGGTGGTTCTGCTGGCGGGGGCTCCTGCCCATCCCCTGCAACCTCGGATGGCTGCTCAGTGGTGGTGGTGCTGCTGGGGGGGGCTCCTGCCCATCCCCTGCAACCTTGGAGGGCTGCACAACCATGGTTGGTGGTGGGGGCTCCGTCACAGTTCCTGCTCCAGGCCTCTTAGCTTCCTGCCTGCTGGTGCAGGCTCCTTGCTCTTCCTGGCAGCTGGGACAAGCTCCTTTCTCTTCTTGCCTACTTCACCTTCAGGACATGTGGCCTGGATCCTTTTCCACCAAGAGTGGGTGTGGTGACGACTGGGCCCATGGACTGTGTGGCTTAGGTGCTTGGCTGGGTTCTTCCTACCCTGCCCATAAATGCAGGATGGTGTGGGGGGGGGTAGGGAAGAGGTCAATTGTGGACAGGAACAGTTTTTTAGGGACATTGGGGTGGGAAGAGGGCAAAAGAATGGGAGTGGAGAAAGAGGGAGTGGTTGTTAGATGTGTCTGTCTGCTGCTTTTGGGTGCAGGTGCATGGCCTGTATGCTGTTGTGAGGTGGATGGCTGTTGGCTGTCTGAGTGCTTGCGTTTGTGTACCTTAGGAGTTGGGGGGGGGACAGACACAGTGGGAGAAGACCCAGAAGATGTGTGCATGGCTGTTGTGGAGGTGTCTGCCCGTGAGGTGTGTGTTCTGCTTGGTGTGGTGATGATGCTGGTAGTGGATGATGATGTAGTGCACACAGGTGTCAGTGTATACGGAACTTGGAGGAGGTGGAGGAGGAAGGAGAGACAGTGGAAATAGTGGAAGTTGGTGTGTCTGAAGCTGGATGGTGTTTGTGTGAGTGCCTGTGGGATGAAGTGTGGTGCTTGTGTTTGCCTGTACCACTCTTGTGTGTTGTCTTGTGTGCATGCTGGTCTGGCTGTGTGCTTGGGATGGGTTGGGGTTGAGGAGAATGGGACTAGGAAGAGGAAGTTGGAGGGGGGAGGGTAGAAACAGGGACAATGGCTGCCATCAAAGAGGAGGCCAGAGCCTGGATTGATCTCTGTTGAGCCGCCAATCCAGTGTGAATGCCCTCCAGGAATGCATTAGTCTGTTGCATCTGGGCTGCCAGCCCTTGGATGGCTTTCACTATGGTTGACTGCCCTACAGAGATGGATCACAGGAGGTCAACAGCCTCCTCACTCAGGGTAGCAGGGCTAACTAAGGCAGGGCCTGAGGTGCCTGGGGCGCAGGAGATGCTCACCCACCTGGGTGAGCGGGCATGGGCAACTCGATGAGGGGCTGCTGAGAGGGCAGTGCTGGTACGGGGTGGCGGATGTACCTGTAGCTGGGGTGGTCACAGAAGTGTCTGCCACCACCAGGGAGCTTCCATCGGAGGAGGTATCTGTGTCAGAACTGTCCCCTCCAGTCTCCGCTGTGGTTCTCCCCTTGCCCTCCGTCCCAATGGTGCCCTCACCGTCGGAGGACTCTGCCTCCTGGGTCCTGTGGGATGCAGCTCACTCCGTCGCCGGTGCCTCTGCTCCTCCGCCAGTTGATGCTAATTCACATAAGGACAGGATGACAAAACAAAAAGGGGGGGAAGAGACAAAAGATACACTGTGTCAATGGCTGCCCCAACACCACAGTTGGCGTACACAGCACCCTCACACACAGGAAACAGGCCTACTCAGTATGGCATAGCACTAGCAGAGAATTAGCTTGCCACCAACGCATGGGGAGGGGCACACACCACCAAATGCAGCACACCTGGGACCCACGCAGGATTATCCTTTCAGAACCCTAGCCACTGGGGACCTATGCTGCAATGTCAGGCCTGGGCTACGGGCACCCACTGACACACATCCCCCACCCGGTTACCACCCTACCATGGATAACTTGTAATGATGGGCACTGTACTCACCCCTTTGTGGCTGCTGTGATGCCCTCAAGCGCACATCCAGCTCTGGATAGGCCACCGCCAGTATGCGGGCCATCAAGGGCGGGGTCAGGGTTCGACGGGCACCACTTCCTCTTTGGGAGGCCATCCCCAGCTGGGCCTCAGCTGTCTTCCGTGCCCAGCGTCCCAGGTCCTCCCACCGTTTGTGACAGTGGGTGCTCTGCCTGCCATAGACCCCCAGGGTCCGCACCTCCTTGGCGCTGGCACGCCATATACCCTTCTTTTGATGGGCGCTGACCTACAGAGGCAATACACACAGCAAAATAGGATTAGACAAATAGTCCTGCCTGTTACACTTATGGCCCACTGTAGGAAGTTGGCTCTGTATGTGCTATTTCAAAGTAAGGAATAGCATGCACAGAGTCCAAGGGTTCCCCTTAGAGGTAAGATAGTGGCAAAAAGAGATAATACTAATGCTCTATTTTGTGGTAGTGTGGTCGAGCAGTGGGCTTATCAAAGGAGTAGTGTTAAGCATTTGTTGTACATACACACAGGCAATAAATGAGGAACACACACTCAGAGACAAATCCAGCCAATAGGTTTTGTATTAGAAAAATATATTTTCTTAGTTTATTTTAAGAACCACAGGTTCAAATTCTACATGTAATATCTCATTTGAAAGGTATTGCAGGTAAGTACTTTAGGAACTTTGAATAATTACAGTAGCATATATACTTTTTACATAAAACACAATTAGCTGTTTTAAAAGTGGACACAGTGCAATTTTCACAGTTCCTGGGGGAGGTAAAGTATTGTTATTTTTAACAGGTAAGTAAATCACTTACAGGTCTCAGTTTTGGGTCCAAGGTAGCCCCCCATTGGGGGTTCAGAGCAACCCCAAAGTTATCACACCAGCAGCTCAGGGCCGGTCAGGTGCAAAGGTTAAAGAGGTGCCCAAAACACATAGGCTTCAATGGAGAGAAGGGGGTGCCCCGGTTCCAGTCTGCCAGCAGGTAAGTACCCGCGTCTTCGGAGGGCAGACCAGGGGGGTTTTGTAGGGCACCGTGGGGGACACAAGTCCACACAAAAAGTACACCCTCAGCAGCGCAGGGGCGGCCGGGTGCAGTGTGTAAACAAGCGTTGGGTTCTCTGTAGATTTCAATGGGAGACCAAGGGGTCTCTTCAGCGGTGCAGGCAGGCAAGGGGGGGGGCTCCTCGGGGTAGCCACCACCTGGGCAAGGGAGAGGGCCTCCTGGGGGTCACTCCTGCACAGAAGTTCCGTTCCTTCAGGTGCTGGGGGCTGCGGGTGCAGGGTCTTTTCCAGCCGTCGGGACTTCAGGATCAGGCAGTCGCGGTCAGGGGGAGCCTCGGGATTCCCTCTGCAGGCGTCGCTGTGGGGGCTCAGGGGGGACAACTTTGGTTACTCACAGTCTCGGAGTCGCCGGAGGGTCCTCCCTGTGTTGTTTGTTCTCCACCAGTCGAGTCGGGGTCGCCGGGTGCAGTGTTGCAAGTCTCACGCTTCTTGCGGGGATTTGCAGGGGTCTTTAAATTTGCTTCTTGAAACAAAGTTGCAGTTCTTTTGGAGCAGTGCCGCTGTCCTCGGGAGTTTCTTGTCTTTCTTGAAGCAGGGCAGTCCTCTGAGGATTCAGGGGTCGCTGGTCCTTAGGAAAGCGTCGCTGGAGCAGGTTTCTTTGGAAGGCAGGAGACAGGCCGGTAGGACTGGGGCCAAAGCAGTTGGTGTCTTCTTTCTTCTTCTGCAGGGGTTTTCAGCTCAGCAGTCCTCTTCTTCAGGTAAGTTGCAGGAATCTAAATTCTTAGGTTCAGGGAAGCCCTTAAATACTAAATTTAAGGGCGTGTTTAGGTCTGGGGGGTTAGTAGCCAATGGCTACTAGCCCTGAGGGTGAGTACACCCTCTCTGTGCCTCCTCCCAAGGGGAGGGGGTCACATCCCTAATCCTATTGGGGGAATCCTCCATCTGCAAGATGGAGGATTTCTAAAAGTTAGAGTCACTTCAGCTCAGGACACCTTAGGGGTTGTCCTGACTGGCCAGTGACTCCTCCTTGTTGTTCTCATTATTTCCTCCGGCCTTGTAGCCAAAAGTGGGGGCCGTGGCCGGAGGGGGCGGGCAACTCCACTAGCTGGAGTGTCCTGCGGTGCTGGAACAAAGGGGTGAGCCTTGAGGCTCACCGCCAGGTGTTACAGCTCCTGCCTGTGGGAGGTGTTAGCATCTCCACCCAGTGCAGGCTTTGTTACTGGCCTCAGAGTGACAAAGGCACTCTCCCCATGGGGCCAGTGTGGTACTGAAAATTCTGGACCCGTGTTATAAACATCGTCGTATCACAACGATTTTGGTATCAGCAGACCGAGAATGATTAGAATAGTATGCACAAGCATTGTATTCATATTCAGGTGATGAAATCACCCGAATATCAGAGTTTCCGTCCTGAAACTCTGAGGTTCCATTTAAACGACAGCCATTTTATGATTGCCCTCACATAGGTCAATGTTTAATGCTGAAAACGAGTCTGAAGGACACGTACACCTTTGCTGACTCCTCTGTGACCTGGGCAAGCTGACTCCACTGCCTGAAGCCAAACCTGTTCGGCCAGTTTCTTTCCCAGTGGCCGAATGAGATTAGTATCA
The DNA here is from genome assembly GCF_031143425.1 of Pleurodeles waltl. Taxonomy (NCBI): domain Eukaryota; kingdom Metazoa; phylum Chordata; class Amphibia; order Caudata; family Salamandridae; genus Pleurodeles; species Pleurodeles waltl. Next base: position 538,262,680 of record NC_090446.1, on the reverse strand, counting down.
AGGCACAACACATCATAAACCTTTCATCACACACAAACCATGCCTAATCTTACACACACCTGTCTCTGTTTCTTTCTTTATGACTTGCTTTACAAGGAGGAGGTGCCCGTTTATATTGGGGGTCCGTCATTATCTGATGAAAGTACTAAGCCTTGCCGGGTAATTGATTGAGGGCTGGACAAATTGAAATATGGGCTTGTCATCATAAACCTGCTATTTCTTTGTAGTGAAAACATGTGAATGGTCAACTGTAAAATAAGGAATGTTTGCCTAAAGCATAATATTTTGTATAAAAGAGAAGGTTAGCTTTGCAAAGGGAGCAGTCTCCTGAGAATATACACTGTGTTGTACTTCTAGGATACCTGTTACTGGCTGCAGCCAATAAACAAGATCTTTGACTTCACCAAGAAGACTCTGTGTTTCTGTAGTCCGAAACAGGAAGGACTCGAAGTCTTAGGGTGTGTTCCCTGGCACCGCTGGGTTCTGAAAAACCCAGTACTTCACCAGCAACATGTCTCTAGTGTGGCAGGCTGCTGGAACCAGTCAGCCTACACAGATAGTTGGATACAGTTTCAGGGGGCACCTCTAAGGTGCCCTCTGGGGTGTGTTTTACAATAAAATGTACACTGGCATCAGTGTGCATTTATTGTGCTGAGAGGTTTGATACCAAACTTCCCAGTTTTCAGTGTAGCCATTATGGTGCTGTGGAGTTTGTGTTTGACAGACTCCCAGACCATATACTCTTATGGCTACCCTGCACTTACAATGTCTAAGGTTTGGCTTAGACACTGTAGGGGCACAGTGCTCATGCACTGGTGCCCTCACCTATGGTATAGTGCACCCTGCCTTAGGGCTGTATGGCCTGCTAGAGGGGTGTCTTACCTATACTGCATAGGCAGTGAGAGGCTGGCATGGCACCCTGAGGGGAGTGCCATGTCGACTTACTCATTTTGTTCTCACTAGCACACACAAGCTGGTAAGCAGTGTGTCTGTGCTGAGTGAGGGGTCTCCAGGGTGGCATAAGACATGCTGCAGCCCTTAGAGACCTTCCCTGGCATCAGGGCCCTTGGTACCAGGGGTACCAGTTACAAGGGACTTATCTGGATGCCAGGGTGTGCCAATTGTGGATACAAAAGTACAGGTTAGGGAAAGAACACTGGTGCTGGGGCCTGGTTAGCAGGCCTCAGCACACTTTCAATTCAAAACATAGCATCAGCAAAGGCAAAAAGTCAGGGGGTAACCATGCCAAGGAGGCATTTCCTTACACCCACCATACCCCTTCACATCACCATTTATACACAAATGGCCCAGCACACAACCTATATGCCGCCCAGATGGCATCCACCCACTCCCCTTACACAAGGCCTTAACACTCATCACTCCATGTATTCCTGCCACATGCATCGTGCCCACAGTGTACTCACCTGTTGGTCTGGAGGCCCATACAGCAGTCTGTACTGGGGTAGGACCCCATCCACCAGTCACTCCAACTCCTCCGAAGTGAAGGCTGGGGCCCTTCCCCAGTCACACGGGCCATGGTAGGTTCCAGATACAGGTCAAAGCAGCACATGCAGTGTAGGTCCTCTCCTGTGGAAGGTCAGGTAGCAAGTGAGGGATCAGATAGAAAATGGTGGTCACGTCCGCGGCAGTGCATACCGTCACAGCCAGCATAGATCACCATTGGCCACTGTAACCCATAGGGCCCAATGTTAACCAATGAGGAATTCCATGGCAGTTCCCAACCGCCTCCTGCAACGGCGACACAAAGTCAGCAGAATTACCTCACTGCCACCTGTCCCTCCACACAGGACAGGCAGATGCCATTTCCGGGGGGGGGGGGGAGACCCTGGAAAATTGCTGCATCACTGGTGAAAATAGGAGATACTGGACAAATCACACTGACCCATTACAAGTTAACAGCATGCAAAGTTCTGTTGTAGCTCCATTGTTCTGTTTTTGCCCCATAGATTCCTACTGCTGCAGATGAATAGGAGATGGAGACATACCCCCGTGTACATACCCCTGGTGGACTTGGCAACACTGGAGGACAGGCACATAATACTCACCTATAGACGTGACAGGGCAACAATCACTGAGCTGTGTGCCCAATTGGAGCCTGACCTAATATCTGCTATCCGTCACCCCACTGGGATCCCCACTCTTGTGCAAATTCTATGAGTGCTCCATTTCCTGGCAACTGGTTCTTTCCAAGTGGCAGTGGGCTTGGCAGCAGTGATTGTCACAGCCAATGATCTCAATAGTGCTGACAAGAGTGTTGTCTGCCCTGATTAAACACATGTGCAGCTACATTGTTTTTCCCCAGGTTGAAGATTTGGCCACAGTGAAGGCCGAGTTCTATGCAATGGGACATATCCCAAACATAATTGAGGCGATTGATGGAACACATATTGCATTTGTCACCCCCGACAGAATGAACAGGTGTTCAGAAATCGAAAGAGTTTCCACACGATGAATGTACAGATGGTGTGCTTGGTGGACCAGTACATCTCCCAAGTCAATGCTAAGTTTTCTGGGTTGGTGCATGATGCCTTTGTCCTGAGGAATAGCAGCATCCCAAATGTGATGGCCCAACCACAGAGGCACAGGGTGAGGCTAATAGGTGAGCCCTGGTTCCCACCCAGTATACGTTGGTGTATGGGTATGGTGTGGGCCATATGGGATAGTGTGTGGCTAAAAATTGTCCCTCAATATTTCAGGTGACTCTGGTTACCCCAACCTATCATGGTTGCTGACCCCTGTGAGAAATACCAGGACAAGGGCAGAAGAACGTTATAATGAGGCCCATGGGCGAACCAGAAGGATAATTGAAAGGACCTTTGGCATCCTGAAGGCCAGGTTCCGGTGCCTCCATCTGACAACTGGATCTCTGTGCTACTCACCCAAGAAGGTCTGTCAGATAGTGGTGGCATACTGCATGTTGCATAACCTGTCCCTCAGACGCCATGTCCCATTCCTGCAGGAGGAGGAGGCTAGAGATGCCCGTGTGCCAGCAGTGGAACCTGTTGTCAGTGAGGATGAGGAAGCAGAGGATGAGGATGAGGACAACAGAACATCAGTGATCAGACAATACTTCCAATGACACACAGGTAGAACAGTGTTATTTCACATTTCAATTAAATTTGTTTGAATTTCTGTGGCACTGGCAGGCTGATATTTCCCACTTCTATGCCCACTTAATGTTCCCTCAGGCAATTCATTTTGCAGATGTTGATGACCTCACATATACTCTTGGTATGATCACTGCAGCTAGCTACAGGTCATTCATCTATGCTCATTTTCTTTAAAGTTGAATTGCAATGTTCGTACCTGTTTCAATGAATACATAATTGAAAAACATGACATACTCCAACTTCTTTTTTTTCCCAAGAGGGTTTATTGAAGTGCTAAAATATTAAGGGGCAAGTGCAAGGGGATGGGGTGATGATGGAGGATAGTCCAGGGTATTGTTCCAGTCTGTTTGTAGCACAGGTGCATTGTCCAAGGGGACTTAGGAAGGGGAGCAATGACAGTTCAAGATGGACAGGGTGACTGAGTGGGACACAAGGGTGACAATCAGGAGAGTCTCATTTCCTGGTGGGGGTCTTGACAAGTGTCTCTGGCTTCTGTCTGGATTGCAGGGAACATTTGCTGGGTGGTACCCCTTCTGCAGGGGGAGGGGTGCTGGTGGCCTGTGATTCCTTTGGCGGGGCCTCCTGGCTACTAGCTGCAGCGGAGGTGGAAGGCTGTTCAGATGTCTAGCTAGTGGCATTGGCCCGCTGTTGTGTGACTGCCTCCCTCATAATGTTGGCCATGTCTGCCAGCACCCCTGCTATGGAGATCAGTGTGTTGTTGATGGCCTGCAAGTCCTCCCTGATCCCCTGATTGGCAGGGGTACCTGTGGGGATGTAAATTATGTGTTCTGTTTTCTGTGTCTGACATATTGTGCATCTATGGCTTGCCCTCTTTGGTTGGATTTGCCCTGGCAGCTTTCACTTGTGTATGTTAGTGTACGGTAGGATTGTTAGTTCTCTATGGTGTGCATGCTTTAGTGATGAGTGTCCATGCAGGGCTGTGAGTGGTGTCCATGTATTGGTAGAACATGCAGGGCTTGGCATTGGAATAAGTGAGATGTGATGGTAGGGTGTGTAGGAAGTGGTAGAGAGATGGGAGTGTGGGTAAGAGTGGGGATATGTGATGGCATGCAGGTGGGGGGTGATAGAAGTAGAGAGTTGACTTACCAGAGTCCAGTCCCCCTCCTACTTTGGCTAGGCCCTCAGGATGCAGGATTACCAAGACTTGCTACTCCCATGCTGTTAGTTGTGGGGGAGGAGGTGGGGGTCCACCTCAAGTCTTCTGTAGAGCGAGCTGGTGTCTTGCTGCAATGGAACGTACTTTCCCCTGTAGGTCGTTCCACCTCTTCCTGATGTCATTCCTAGTTCTTGGGTGCTGTCCCACAGCATTGACCCTGTCCACGATTCTCCACCATAGCTCCATCCTCCTAGCTATCAATATATGCCTCACCTGTGCTCCAAATAGCTGTGGCTCTACCCTGATGATTTCCTCCGCCATGACCCTTAGCTCCTCCTCTGTGAAGCAGGGGTGTCTTTGTGGTGTCATGGGTGTTGTGTGAGGTGTGTAGGTGAGGGTGTGTTGGGTAATGTGTTGGGGTGTATGATGTGGGGTGCGTGGTTGTGTCAGTGGTTTTGGTGTCAATCTCCTAGCAGTAATTGTTGTCTGTAAAGGGTTGTGGGTAAAGTGGGTGGGTGTTTTACAGTAGTGTGGGTGTGGTGGATGTATGGGTGTCAGATGTTCGTCTGTGGGTGTCCATTTTGAGCACAGTGGTATCTACCGCCAATGGTTTACCACTGTTGAATGTCCGCCATGGTGATTCGTGGGTCATAACGTGATGGGCGTAGTTCTGTTGGCGTAATGGTGTGAGTTTTGATACCACCAGTTTATCACTGGCCTTTGGTATGGCAGATTTGTGTCGGAATACTGACAGATTGGTGTGTGTGAGTCATACTATGGTGAACAGATATCTGCGGCGGGCGGTAAGTTGGCAGCAGTCAGCGTGGCGGTAAGTGGGATTTACTGCCAATGTCATAATGAGGGCCGTAGTCCCTCATTATGACTTTGGCGGACTCAAAGCGGGACCGCCAAAGCCACGGGTGCCAGAAGACTGCCAGTGCTGGTGGTTTTCTGCCCACCGTAATATGGATACTGCTGGATTTCCACCACATTTAGGGTGGAAGTCCGGTAGTAGCCATGCTGGTGGACAAGGTGCCTGGGCATTGTTACCACCTGCACCGCTCTGCCAGTAGGACGCTGCCAGCTGTATTCTGGCCATAGCTGACGGGGCGCTGCTGGCGGTAGCAGCGCCCCCTTCCTGTTCCCTGCCGGACGACCTCTTCACCGGACAAGGTAAGTCGGGAGTCCGTCAGGGGAGGGGGTGGAGGGGAGGGGATGCTGTGTGTGAGTGTGTGATGTCTGCGTGCGTGTATGAATGTGTTGGGCATTTGTGTATGCTTCTGTGAGTGTTGTGGTGTATGCGTAGTTGTATGGATGTGAGTGAATGCATGTATGAATGTTACAGTGAGTGCATGTCTGCATGTCAGTGTGTTTGCGTGTGAGTATGTGTGAGTGAATGCATGTATGGAAGTGGTGGTGCATGGGTGCATGTGCCATGCGTGTGGGTGTGTGTGTGTGTGTGTATGTGTATGTTTGCGGGGAGGGGGGACACTGTGAATCAGGGGGGTGCTGTGATTCTAGGGGGGTGGGAGGGGTTAGGTGATGGCTGGAGTAGTGAGGGAGCCTTCTACCGGTGACAGGGAAGGAGTTCCCTGTCACCGGTAGCCCTAGTGCCACGGTTTTTGTGGTGGTGGTACCTCCGCGGAAAGCATGGCGGTAGGCCGGCTCTTAATACTGCTGGCAGTCATGTGTGGACTGCCAGGTCGGAGATGCACATCTCCAGCCCGGCAGTTCATACCGCCATGGCGGTATGAGTGGAGATGTGGCGAGTTGGCTCCTGCCAAGCCGCCACACTTATAATGTGAATCTTTACACCGCCGCCTGTTGGCGGTGATACGGCTACATTAACCCTGGCGGTCAAAATGCAGGCCTTAATCTCTTCAGAAAACTTCCTGTGCACTGAAGGTCGAAACACTGCCTGCCGGAAACGATGCATAGCCTGCCGGAAACGATACACAGCCTTCCTTGTAACTGTCAAATCGCCGCACAGCCGAATCGGAATGACGCAACCTGACTTCCTGAGTGGAAATTCGATGCAGAGCCTGCCTTGCGATGGAAAATTAGACACATTGCCTACCAGATCGACGCAACACCTGTGCCTCTTCTGTAGTGCATCAAGGATTTCCCTGCATCGTCCCTGGGCATCAAAAAGATCCCTGCATCGCAGTGAGGAACCAAGACTGCGTGACATAAAATGATGCATGCCCCTTGCAGCATGGAAAGTAACAACTGTCTGTGCCGCGTCTAAAAATATGACGCACGCCTTATTTTTTCACACATCTCCTCCTCTGTGGTCTCTGTGCGTGTTATTTTTCAAGCAAACGAGGTACTTTGTGTAACCAAGAGACAACTGTTGATTTATCAGATTTAAAACGTCCAAAAGTGATATTGCAACTTATGCTTATTGAATCCTTGTTGTTTTGATATCATTTTAGTCAGATAAATATCTATTTTTCTAAACCTGTCTGGTGTATTTTTGTGGTGTTTTCACTGTGTTACTGTATGATGTGCTGCACAAATACTTTACAAATTGCCTTCTAAATTAAGCCTGACTCCTCAGTGCCAAGCTACCAGAGGGTGGACACTGGATAATTTGGATTGTGTGTGACTTACTCTGACTAGGATTATGGTCCCTACCTCGACAATGGTGTATACCTCTGCCAAATAGAGACTCCATTTCTAACATCAATAAACAAGCAATATGTCTTACCAAAGCCCTTCCTGGTGCTGCTAGTTCTCCATCTCAATCCGCTGCTGTGTTTCTGGCGCACTGGTGCTGCCACTGGCCCTGGTACTGGTGGTCAGTGCGGTTGGCAAAACATTATGCATTTTAGATGCCAGATACGCTTGCCTTTGTTATTTTTTAAGAACAAATGCAACAAAATACAACCCCAATAGATCACTACAGTTCTATATTTTTCTCTCATTCACTTTAGGAATTTTGCTGGTTGACTATGTTAGAAAAGGCAGGTAGTCAAGTCAAGCCAACCACAGACATTTCGTAACGGAGGGGTAGAGCTAAGTAACAAGGGCAATGAATGGGTAGAATAACTGGTCAATAAAGGACATATGGTGAGGTCTTGGTTGGCAAATAAAAATGGGACTATCCTCATACTACTTCCCAGCCATGCTGCACTGTCATTAACACTGCTGGTATAGTATACTACTGCATAAATGAATAATACTGCATACAACATAACATTGGGTGGGTCCACCAAGGCTATGGCACCTCTCTCATTTTACTGTTTAAGCATGAGCAAGAAAAAGAAAGCGTCCTCAACAGACATGCATAGAAACCTAACTTGGGCATGCAATCTTTAAAAAAACAGGATAATGCAGGGATGACAAGACTTTAACAAACCTTAGATCGAAGGAAGATGAGTTGGAGAAAAAGGTGACAGGCACAGAAAAAAAAGAACAATTATTCTAAATTGGGAGAGGTAAAAGTTAGGGAAATAACAATAACATAACAGGAGGACTTACTGAGGCCAGCAGATCCGCCAGTTGCTGCACTGGTGGTGGCATCCCCATCTCCCTGACCTGCCTCAGAAGCCCCCTTCTTGCCATTGGGAGCTGAGGTAAGAAATAAAGAAGATTACAAAACAAAGTAGATGAGTGGTACAGTTAATCTCCCAAAAAAATGTTGTCCGGTGAAGGCAAACACAGTAATATTGTACTTTTTAAAATGAGATTGCCCATAGTACTAGTATTGAGTTGACCTATCCTTAATTTCTAAAACCTAAACCCTATTCCAAATTACCTAAACCTAAACTACATTTGGAACTACTAATGAATTGCAACAAGTGATCTTTTTTCTTAACCACGTTTGATATGGTCTAAATGAGTCTCCCTTTTCAATGCATAGATGCATACTACACATCAGTGGGTGACTGCGATTGGGACTCTATGAGTTACATAACGAAAGGCACAGAGAACACTAACTTACTGATATTACTTACTACTACTCACACTGTCTTGATGACAGGACAGAGGAGTCTGCATGGCTTTTTAAATAATCAGTCAAAGCGAGTGCTGACGAGTAGGATTAGGAAGCACTGAGCACCTGGCTAGTTCAAACTGGATCACATAATATTCATTGTAACATAAACTTAACTTATCTCTGAGTGTGAGCAACATGCTATTTGAAACAATTTAGCATTGCTCAACACAACAAATGAATAATTACTCACCAAGCCCTGAGACCTCGATGCCCAGCGGATCGAGCGGGTTTTGCTTCTGGGCCAATATGTCCACCCACTGGTGAGTTAACTGCTGCTAGGTATGCTGGACCTGTGTGTGCTGATGCACACACCACCGAACCCTCTCCCGCAGCAGCTGATGCTCCAGCAGGGCATAGCCACTCCCAGTCTTGCTGCCAGCATGGAGGGGGATGTGGCTGCACATAAAATACAAGTGCTGCCACCTCTACTGTGGAAAAAATTGGGTAGGGCTGCACCTCTTAGCAGGGTCAATGGCTGCAAGGTGTGCGGCTAGAGGCTGTACTGGCGCCACAACTCCCTTTTTCTCCCTAGTCTGTCATAGAGCTGGCTGATTAAAAAAAGAAAGGAAAAACTGAAGAAGTAAAAGGAAAACAAAAAAAAGTACCAAAAGTCATGAAAAACACAACAAATTACAAAATCTTAAAATACATAAACATTAAGACACACACTGATACAGAAAAGGAAAATCTGAGATGGGTGAATCGGATAGGTGGAGAAATTAGAAGATTAAGAGTGGATTAAAAACAGGTCCCAGCACCATGCACTGAACAGAAGAAAACAAAATGGCCAGGCACATGTAAACTGCATGGTGGCATTTGCCCTGTGTCAGAACTTGCATGTTGCTCCTAAATGTCAAATGGGTGTGTCGAGTACCTCTGCCTGTTAGTGGAATTCTGTGGAATCTTGCAGACTTTTTGGAGCAGCTCGTGGAATTCCACGTAGCAGGACTCTGTAGGCTCCTCCCTGGCCTAATTCTAAGGTACCCTATACAGTAAATGTTTCTCCCAAAGGATAACATTACCTCGTTCGAGAGTCATGCCTCAAAACTGAACTATTTCTATTTTACTGTAAAAACCTAACTCCAAAAGTACTTACCTTATTCAGATGATCTCAGGGTCTGAAAATACGTTGAAATCAGTGTCAGATTTCTTCTTTGAGTGTGTGTGTTGCTTACTGACTCTGTGTGTGCAATAAATGCCTAACACTCCCCTTTCATTAGCCTAAGCTGCTCTACGACCCTATCACAAAATAGAGCACTTGGGATTATTGATGAAAGCCCCTGTACATCAATTGAGGTTATCTGGACTATCTGCAAGTGTACCCCTTTAGTACACTACATAAATAGCCAGCTTAATTCATCCTGCCTTTAAGCAAGGTTTGTTCCTTTAACATGAAAAGTAGCAATATTTGTGCAATTCCTAAAAAATCATCACACCTTCTAGCACCGACGAAATACTGTCACATCTCACTCCTTCCATTGTTCAGAAAAATTTCCAAACAAACTGTGACTGAACAAGAAGTGGTGAAGCAATTTCTGCGCAATCAAGCTTTCGGTAAGGGTAAAGCACTGAAACAGTACTTGTTAAGGTAACAGTGGACCTGTGAGCCACACTGGACAAGGGAGGCACCGCTGCATTACTCCTAAGCAATCTGTCAGCAACATTTGGTACTATTTTGCAGAAGATCTTGATAGAGAGGCTGACATATGCTGCGACAGCATGAACAATGTTGAAATGGTTCGAATCCTTTCTGGAGAATCAGAAACACACAATGTGGCTGAGAGAGTTTTGCTCATCTGAGACAGAACCATGCATTCTGTTGTAACACATGCTGTTACAAAGCGCCTGTGACAATGCGAATGCCATTACGAAGCATAACCATTATCATGCATATTTTTACAACTATGATGCCTTTACCACACATGCCTTTACAACAAATTTTATTGTAAAAGCATGAATGGTAAAGGCCTCTGCGTGGTAAAGGTTTTACCAGTAAGTATTTTACCAGTAAGTACACACAATGTAGTCATACAAATACACATGCACTGCTGGCTCTGACTGTATAATGCTTGTGTCACTCCTGGGGAGGGATGGCAGTGAACAGCCCACTCAGAGACTACAACCTACATGTGTTGTGGACCTGGGGGGACATGTGGAACAGGTCAGGGAGTATGATCAACATTGTCCTGTGCTTAGATCAACATTGTCCTGTGCTTAACAACATGCAGGTGTCAAAACAAATGGCACTGTCCTTAATTTGACTATCCACTATAGAGGGAAACATATTTGATGAACCTGATATGGATGTTGACTAGCAAGCAGTTACTAAGGCTCCCAATCATGAAGTGCAAAAGGTATCATGCAGTCATTGTGAAAGCTGATGTAACTCACACCACAGATGGCTGGTCTAACCATGGATAGTAGCAATCAAACAACATTGCTGTGACAAGCAAAGGATGCAAGCATAAGTGTGTAAGGGGCAGGCATCAGTGTGTAAGTAAAAAAATCCTTGGATTAGAGTGAGCGCAATAACAACAACATTCCACAAATGCATGTCACATGACTTACCTACATAGAGCAACTGTAGGTGGATACCTGTGTTGGGCTGTGTATGAGTTCACATCCAGATTGTCACATACACTGCTCAATGATGTTTGTAAATGACTCATATGTTTCCATGGCCAATCTGACAGGTACCTGTCCGAAGGGGAATCACCTAGTCACACATGTAGGCAAATACTGCAAGCAAAGACAAAGGCATGTACTTAACATTACCTAAGCAGACATGATAATTCATACACAGTAAATCATAATGGAGACATATGTAGCAAATAACTACATTTATTTAAAACTGAAATATATGTAACTGACACTACGTAACATACAAAACCTAACTGTCTTAACCTAACCAACACTAATACATACAACTAAACTTAACCTATATTCCTCTCTACATTTAAAATCACATAATAAACATCAACCTCCCCCTTAAAACACATCAGCAGACAAAGACGACAGCAACTACAGCTATACATAAACTAAACAAATGTATATTTTTTTTGTATTTTTTATTTTTTATTTTTTATAAACACCCACTAAAAACTCCTAATAAAGCCAAAACCCTAAAAATGTACCCACCCTTATGAATAACTACAAACTACTAACACTATCATACACTAAACTAGCTTACCTTTACAAAGCTATCTAAACACACCTAAAATAAAAAAAAAGCTATCTAAAAGGGAAAGGAAAGAAAGGGTCCTTGTGGCTCCTCCTGCCATTTAGTGTTTCCGCGCTGCCTGGAAATCTCCCGAAGCAGGATGAGCATATTGTCTATCCTATGCTCCAGGCTGGCAATACGAAACTTAAGGTTAGCTACTTCTTTACGCATGTCCTGCTTGAAGTCGGGTGTGAGTCCTTGGGTTTGAGCATGGGAGACAGTTTGGTGTGTGTGACTACTGGTGGAAGCAGATGGTCCTGCTCCTGCAGACCCTCCCTTGTCTGAACCTGAGCCTTGCTGGTAGTAGGCATTTCCATGGTTGGTACACCTTGTGGGAATGTACTCCAAACACCGGATGCCTTCTCCTTCTCAAAATTCTTCACCATCTTCCTAAATGCGTTGTGCACTTTACTGATATGCCTGTAATGGTGATCACTTATCTGGTGCTGCTTCTTTTGGCCTGGGGTCATGTTCCTTTTGTAATCACAAAGAAAACATCTCATACAAAGATTAACTTGGTAATGATCATCACCCATGATACGTACATTCTATCTTCAAACATCACATGTTGCACTTTACATATCCCAAATATATCTTGAAGGTTGAAGTGATCATTCATCTGCGCAATAGCTATAATCTCCAAAATTACCATGGTCAAAGTACCAAGGCTAAGCAAGTGGTGCATAGGAGCAATGCACCATCATGAAACATTTAGGCATGACCATGTCAGCATTGAGTGTGCTTAGGAACAATGCTGTTTTGTGACCATGGTATGGCACACTCTTCATGTTGTATTGATCAGCAGTGTCCCTTCTGTGTCTTGCAGTGCTCTAGATTCCATTGGCATTAGCCAAAGTAAGATGAGCAAGGACTGAAAATTACACGTATTGTGTCACAACATTGGGTGCCTGATATGGCAAGGACACATATTGACAAATTGCTACATATAGTTTACATGTGCCAGGTTTTATATGTGAGAATGGAGGGTGGATAGCTCGCTCACATAAAAGAGAGACGTTTGAAACAACTCCTATATGAACTCCTGTTAGTATATGGTAGGATGTGCCACAGCTTCTTGCATTCTCCCAAAGTAACTGCATGTTTCCCACTATGCAGCCCATTGCCAGTACATAGGGATCAGATATTCATGTCACCTTGCTGCACACCAGCACTCAGCAGAACCATTTGATGGGTGTGTGCGACCATGCCCCATGCACAGGGATCTTGGGATGTCAATGGCTAATGCTGTTCATAGTGTGACCCTTTTTCCAGGTGCTTTTGGAGGCTATCATGTCCAGCACTATTTGAAGATTGATTGGGTATTGGCATGCCATTTGACTATGCTGTGCAGACATTCCTCTGGACCAACTCACAATGGCATATCTGTGACGATGGTAAGGGATAGAAATGTTGCTCCATCCTACATAGAGTATGGGGCATCACACAACATGAGTGGGCACTTCAACTGCATCCCCAAGTGTGGAATGTTGACATCCGTCTTGCTACACTTAGGGCTCTGTTCACAAGTCACTCAGTCCCGGAGTAACATCATTTTTTGTGATGGTCCTGTGACACACACAGCAGAAACATATTTGGAAAACTACATGATGCCAATCTCCATGGCTTGTTAGGACCCTGTAATTCAGGCACATTGCCTTACTGTCATTGCTGTGTTGTGAATCGTACCACCTGTGTGGGTTAGCCATACACATCAAACATAGATTGCACGGTGAGCATCAACAGCATATCTGTGCATCTGAAATGCATTTGTTAGGTACACCATCCCCTGCTATGTTCACCTATGAATCCACTATCACCTTTGATCACAGATACTGGCACTGTGGTCATTGCTCTATGGTCATGCCAGCAAACTTGTGGCCCCTCAGTGATATCAATCAGATCCTTCTGGATATTAGTCAGAGGCAACTGCACATCCAGAACACCTTCCTGTCCAGATAAATATGGAATTTGATTTGGAATCGATGCACATTGAACATGTCTTTGCACAAAGCATCCAACATCACACACACTCCTTGCGCTATCCATTAAGCATACGGGATGACAGTCATTGGTAGCATCGGGTTCACTGAAGCTCTCACCCTTTACAGCAGTGTAAGTGTAGGAAAGCACCATCTTTCTTGGCATGTTACCCCCATTTATACCTGTATGCCATTATGTTTTCGCCTGTCTCACTGGGATCCTGCTGGTCAGGATCCCAGTGCTCATAGTTTATGGCCTAATGTGTGTGTGTGTATGTATAGTGCTTAACTGTGTCACTGAGGCTCTGCTAACCATAACCTCAGTGCTTATGCTCTTTCTGCTTTTAAACTTGTCACTATAGGCTAGTGACTTAATTTACCAATTTCAATTGGCGCACTGGATCCCCCTTATAAGTCCCTAGTATATGGTACCAAGGTACCCAGGGCATTGGGGTTCCAGGAGATCCTTATGGGCTGCAGCATTTCTTTTGCCACCCATAAGGAGCTCAGACAAACCCTTCTGCAGGACTGGCACTGAAGTCTGCGTGCAATTGTGCACACATTATTTTATTGCCATTTTCACTGAACTTCATTTAATGAAGGCTAGGTGCAAAGTTACTAAGTGTGAGGGCACCCTTGCACTAGCAAAGGTGCCTCCACAGAGTTCTGGACCAGTTCCTGGGACTTTGTGAGTGCGGGGATGCCATTACATGCATGCACTACATATAGGTAAATACCTATATGTAGCTTCACAATGGTAACTCCGAATATGGCCATGTAAGGTGTCTAAAATCATGGAATGGTACCCCATTCCAAATCTGGTATTGGGGAGCAAATTCCATGCATCCTGGGGGTACCACCATGGAACCCAGTATTGCCAAACCAGCTATCTGAGGCTTGCAACGCTACAGCTGCTGCCACCTCACAGACTGGGTTCTGCCCTTCTGGGGTCTCAGGAAAGCAGAACAAAGCATTTCCTTTAGGAGCAAGGTGTTACACCCTCTCCCTTTGGAAATAGGTGTTACAGGATGGGAAGGGGTAGCCTCCCCCAGCCTATGGAAATGCTTTGAAGGGCACAGATAGTGCCTTTCTTGCATTAGCCAGTCTACACCAGTTCAGGGACCCCCTGGACAAAGGAAAGGGTAGTGACCACTCTCCTGTCCATCACCACCCCAGGGGTGGTGCCCAGAGCTCCTCCAGTGTGTGCCAGACTTCAGCCATCTTGTTTTCCAGGGTGTGGGGACACTCTGGAGTCCTCTGAGTGGCCAGTGCCAGCAGGTGACGTTAGAGACCCCTCCTGATAGGTCCATACCTGATAAGGTAGCCTATCCCCCTCTCAGGGCTATTTAGGGTCTCTCCTGTGGGTTCTCTTCAGATTCTACTTGCAAGTTTCCAGCAGGAATCCTCTGCAACTGCTACTTCATCCTCAACCTCAGATCAACCGCAGACTGCTCCAGGAACTACCATAACAGCAACAAAGTATCCAGAAGGGCTATTTTTCCTCTGCAACTTCACCTCCAATCAGCAACTGCAACCGTTTCCACTGAGTGCATTCTCTGAGGACTCCCTGTCTTCACCCTGCACCAGAGGGACCAAAGAAATCTCCAGTGAAGTGACAGAGTCACTTCCCTGCTGAAGCAGGCACCTTCTAAGTTGACGACTGGTTCTCTTAGACTCCTCTTCTGGCGAGGAGCATGAGACCCCATTGACACAGACTGTCCTGAGGTCCTGCTGTCCCAATTTGGAGGAGGTAACACCTTTCCTTCTCCGAGAACGACAGTACCCCTGTGCACCACATCTTATTCATCTCCTGAGGCCTCTGTGCACTATTTGCACAATTCCTTCGTGCACAGCCTGGTCCAGGTCACCAGCACTCTGTCCTGTGACGCTCAACTTGCTGAGTTGTTCTTCGGCGGCGTGGGACCTTCCTTTGTAGTGCTGCCCCAACCGCATTTTGCACCTCCTTTGTCCCTGTGTCCTAGGACTCCCGTGGGTGCTATCTGGTGTTTTCAGGGCGCTCTAAAGTGCTGAAAGCCCCCTCTTCCTCCTCACACAGAGTTGAGGCCCCTAGGTCTCTCCTGAGTCTAGATAGCACCAACTTAATGCAACATGTGATTTTGCAGGAACCAAGGCGTGTTGGAGGAATCTAGCGCCAAAACTTGCCTGCATCCTACTTCTCTTCGTGGGACATCCAGTGCATCATGGAGGAAACCTCTTACATCTTCCTTGGGTGCATTTCTGCAGTCTTCGTCCAACCAGGGACTCTTCTTTTGCACCCTCTTCTGTGTTGGCAGGGGCTCCTGTCCTTCCTGGAACTTCTTTCGACTTCTGGACTTGATCTCCTTCCTTTGCAGGTCTTCAGGTCAAGGAATCCATCATTTGTTGTTTGCAGTCTTGCTTGGTTCTTGCAATAACTCTAATCACAACTTGTAGTCTGTCCTAATGAAACTTAAAGTACTTTACTCCTGCTTTTCTGGGCTTTGGGGTAGGGTCATTTACTTACCTTTACTGTATTCTTACTCTCCCAGTGATTCTATACACACTACACTGTCTAAGGGGAAATTCGTGATTCACATTCCACTTTCTTAGTATATGGTTTGTGTTGCCCCTAGACCTATTTTCTCACATTGCATTCTATAGCATTTCCTATTGTTTGCACTATCCTATGCCTAATTACTACATTATCTTGGTGTCTAGTGTATATATTGTGTATAATACTTACCTCCAGTAGGAGTATTGCCTCTAAGATATTTTTGGTAATGAGTCACCCAAATAAATTACCTTTATTTTTGGTAACATTAAGTATTGTCTTTACTTGTGAATAAGCAATGTGTAACTATAAGTGGTATTGCACGAGCTTTGTATGTCTCCTAGTTCAGCCTAAGCTGCTTAAACTATAGCTACCTCTATCGGCCTAAGCTGCTGGAACACTACTACATTTCACTAATGAGGGATAACTGGACCTGGTGTAAGGTGTAAGTACCCAAGGTACTCACTAAAAACCAGCCTCCTACATTGGTGGTGCAGCGGTGGGATAAGTACTTGCAATTGCTTTACCACTTTGTTACTAGTGCTTTTCACAAGAAAAGCTTGCTCCAGTACTTAGAGCTATACATAGTATATGCCTAGAAGTAATTTCTAACTTTCTAAAAAGTTCTTTAAACTTTGCAAACGTTTTTGAAAAGTGTTCTTCTTTTCTCTAAATAGTTAGCTCTGTCAGGCTACTGACTTTTTACTCACTTTCCTAAACTTTTTCTCTTTCATTATGTATTCTGTAGAATCTACCCCTAGAGTAGTAAAAACTACCTATGAGAATTGAAACTTTAAAAGTTTGAGGGGTCTCTGTATTGAAAGACGTTTAGGGATTGTGAAGAACCCCAATAAGGAGTTCCTCTTAAATGTTCTCCTCCAAGATGACCAGGGACTCAGCACTGGTACAGATCAGACAGAGGGCTGGGGGAGAGGGGTAGAGGAAGATTCCATCCAGGCAGGTTCAGAGGAACACACTGATATTCCTGGGGAGGGTCCTTCCACTGATCTTTCTGTTAACAGGCCCCCTAGTATAACTGGGATTGGGAAGGGTTCACACACTAGTAGGGCTCCCTTCACCCCTTCGGGCCAGGTCACTAGAGTGACCCCAGTTAGAGAAAGATTAGCCTCTGCACATTCCCATGTTACTTCTGTCTCAGACGTATCCCACAATTCTAACCCTGAGGACCAGTCCCTAGATAGTGAACTCAGACAGCTGAGGTTGGAGGAGGCCAGACTGAGGCTACAGCAGCAACAGTTGGCCTTAGGCAGGGAATCCCTGGCTGTGGAAAAGGAAAGGCAGGGTTTGGGGTTAGCTCCTCATGGTGGCAGCAGCAGTTTCAAAAATTCTTATCTTAGGGAACCCTCATTTGACTCTAGGAATCTGCATAAAGTTGCCCCTCCTTACAAGGATGGAGATGACATATATAAATGGTTTGCTGCACTTGAGAGGGCCTGTAAAGTTTACAGGGTCCCTCATGTTCAGTAGGCTGCTATCTTGTGGCTATCTTTTTCTGGCATGGGGAGAGACAGAGTCCTTATTGTCAGAGAGGATGATGAAGATAACTACTACATTCTTAAAAGTGCACTCTTAGATGGTCTGGACTCAACCACTGAACAATACAGGATAAAGTTTAGAGAGACCAGAAAGGAGTCTTCACAGGATTGGACAGACTTTGTAGACTGTTCAGTGAAGGCCCTAGAAGGTTGGTTAAATGGCAGTACGGTGACTGACTATGGAAGCCTGTATAACGTAATTCTGGGAGAGCATATATTGAATAATTGTGTGTCTAGTTGCTGCATCAGTATCTTGTGAACTCAGATCTGACCCATCCCCAAGAATTGGGGGGAAAGAAGGCAGACAAATGGGTCAGAACAAGGGTGAACAGAAATGTTCATACAGGGGGTGACAAGGACAGCAAGAAGAAGGATGGTAAGTCACATGACAAGGGTGGGCACAAAGATGAATAATCTTCTGAGTCTTCATCAGGGACACAAAAATCCTCTGGGGGTGGTGGGTTAAAACCCTCTTCTCACAATCAGAAAAAGCTATGGTGTTATCTCTGTAAAGCCAAAGGCCATTGGGCAAGTGATCCCACTTGTTCAAAAAGAAACACCAAACCTCCCACCACCAAAACCCCTACTGCTTCCACTGGTGCCCCTAGTAATAGCAGTGGTGTTGGGAAGAACACTACTAATAGCCAGTCAAAGGGTGTAGCTGGGCTCACCATTGGTAATGTAGTTGGGGTTGGTTTAGTTAGGGAGATCACTGAGGCTGTTTTAGTCTCTGATGGTGGCATTGACCTCGCCACCTTAGTTGCTTGTCCCCTTAATATGGATAAGTACAAGAAACTACCCCTGATTAATTGTGTTCAGGTTGAGGCCTATAGGGACACAGATGCCAGTGTCACAATGGTAACGGAGAAACTGGTTGCCCCTGAGCAGCACCTACTTGGTCATCAGTACCAAGTGACAGACGCCCATAGCAACACTGTTAGCCACCCCATGGCTGTTGTGAATCTCAACTGGGGTCGGGGGTTACTGGTCCAAAGAAAGTTGTGGTAGCCACTGACTTACCTGTAGAATGTCTGCTAGGCAATGAATTGGAGACTTCAGCTTGGGCTGATGTGGAGTTGGAGGCCCATGCAGCAATGCTGAGCATTCCTGGGAATATATTTGCTCTTACTAGGGCTCAGGCCAAGAAGCAAAGAGGACAGGGAAACTTGGATCCTGGAATAATGGAGCAAGTGCTCCCAAAAACTAGGGGTAAGAAGGGCAAACCCTTGTCCACTATCCCTCCCTCCACAGATGATTACCCTTTTGAGGAAGAGGAATCCTGTCCCTGTGCAGAACCTACACCAGAAGAGCTGGAAGCCGATACGGCTGAGCTTTTGGGTGCAGGGTGGCCTGCCAGTGAAGAGCTGAGTGTGGCACAGCAAACCTGTCCCACACTGGAGGGTCTCAGACAGCAAGCTGTCAAACAGCAGAATGGGCATGTCAATGATAGCCACAGAGTTTACTGGGAGAATAATCTCCTCTATACTGTAGCAAGGGACCCTAAACCTGGTGCAACCAGGAGACTGGTCATCCCCCCTCCAGTACAGGGAACTCCTCCTCACTCTAGCTGATGACATTCCCTTGGCTGGGCATTTAGGCCAGAGTAAAACATGGGACAGACTTGTTCCACATTTTCACTGTCCCCATATGTCAGAAGACACAAGGGAGTGTTGTTGGTCCTATGTCATCTGCCAAGCCAGTGGCAAGACTGGTGGCACCCCAAAAGCCCCCTTAATCCCACTGCCAGTGGTTGGGGTGCCCTTTAAAAGGGTAGGGGTTGATATTATTGCCCCCCTTGGCCCTCCAACAGCTTCTGGCAATAGATTCATCCTTGCGGTGGTGGACCATTGCACAAGGTATCCAGAAGCTATCCCCTTAAGGACCACCACAGCACCTGCAGTGGCAAAGGTCCTCCCGGGAATCTTTTCCAGGGCGGGTTTCCCTAAGGAAGTTATATCAGACAGAGGTAGTAACTTCATGTCTGCATACCTCAAGGCAATGTGGAAGGAGTGTGTTACCTACAAGTTCACCACCCCTTATCATCCACAAACAAATGGATTGGTTGAAAGGTTTAATAAAACTCTCAAAGGCATGATCATGGGACTCTCTAAGAAACTCAATAGGAGATTGGATGTCTTCTTGCCATGCCTCATTTTCGCCTACAGGGAGTTTCCCAAAAAAGGAGTGGGCTACAGCCCCTTTGAACTCCTATTTGATCACACTGTTAGGGGTCCCCTCGCTCTTGTTAAGGAGTGTTGGGAACAACTTTTAAAACCTCCAAAGCAAGATATTGTGGACCATGTACTTGGCCTAAAATCTAGAATGGCTGAGTACATGAAAAAAGCCACTGAAAATCTTCACACCAGCCAAGAGTTCCAAAAGCAATGGCATAACCAGAAGGCTGTCCTGACAGAGTACCACCCAGGACCGAAGATGTGGGTATTGGAGCCTGTGGCACCAAGAGCACTCCAGGACAAATGGAGTGGACCCCATTTAATTGTGGAAAAGAATGGTGAGGTCACCTATCTGGTGGACCTGGGCACTGCCAGAAGTCCCCTTAGGGTGCTTCATGTCAATCGCCTGAAACCTAACTATGACAGGGTTGACTTAACCCTGCTCATGGCCACAGATGAGGGGCAGGAGGAACAGAGTGACCCTCTCCCTGACCTCTTCACCAACACTGAAGCTGATGGCTTAGTGGAAGGAGTGGTTCTTGCGGACTGCCTCCTGCTGAGCAGAAGGAAGCCTGCAAAAATCTCCTAGGACAGTTTTCTGACCTCTTCTCTCTCATACCTGGTACAGCTACCTGGTGTGAACATACAATCGATACTGGAGACAGTTTACCTGTCAAAAGTAAAATTTACAGGCAGCCTGACCATGTCAGAGATTGTATTAAAACAGAGGTTCAGAAAATATTGGATCTAGGAGTTATTGTGGCGTCTGATAGCCACTGGGCCAGCCCAGGGGTGCTTGTCCCAAAACCGCATAACAAAGATGGAAAAAGAGAAATACGGTTTTGTGTGGACTAATGGAGTCTTAATACAGTAACCAAAAACGGATGCTCACCCTATACCCAGGGCAGATGAGCTAATAGATACACTGGCTTCTGCCAAGTATTTAAGGTGGTCTTTACAACCCTGGCAGACGGTGTTAAAGCGGCGGTAAAAAATTAGCAATTACGACCGTGGTGGAAACCGCCAACAAAGACAGCCACTTTAACACTCCGACCGCCACGGCGGTACAAACAAACAGTGCGGGAGACAATGTATCACCCACACTATTATGGCAGGCCAAACCCCCACCTTTTCCGGGGCAGATTCACCGCGGATAAAAACACGGCAGAAACAGGAATTCCGAAGGGAAAACGCTCACCTCTACACACCCCACGAGGAACGAGGACACCATGGACCTGGAACTCCGAATTCTACCTGTGATAGTCTTCCTGCTCTTCTACCAGGAGCACAAATGCCTGCGGCGAAGATCACAATGACTACTGAACCTACGACACAGGGGAGGGGGAGGGAATAAACAGGGACATACACACGCAACATGCAACACCCCCACCCCCACCCATTACAACACACACACTAATGCATATTAATACATCACAGTTACACCCCCCAAACCCCCCGGAAGAATGCATAGACAATAGAAAATTAGTGTAACCATTGTAATATATTAAAATCAAGTAGGCAGAAATATATATATACACCATTTACAAAATATATACCAAGCATAGTAGTCCAGGTAGTGCTCCAATTAAGTCCTTGGAACACTGGGACCACACGGTATGGGCGAGGCCCTCACAAGATCCCCGCCCATGATGGAGAGAACACTGCAGGGGCATCAGACAGCAACTAAAAAGGCACCTCAGGAGGAGGGAAAGGGGGGGCACCTCAGCCGCTTGAGGGCACAATGCCAAATCCACGAGGGGGCCACATGCCCACTGTTCCATCCTGGGGAGTGCAAAGCCACAGTCTCTCAAGTCTCTACAGTGGGTGGCTTGCCCACTGTTCAATCCTGGGGAGTGCAAAGCCACAGTCTCTCAAGTCTATACAGTGGGCGGCTTGCCCACTGTTCCATCCTGGGGAGTGCAAAGCCACAGTCTCTCAAGTCTTTAAAGTGGGTGGTTTGCCCTCTGTTCCATCCTGGGGAGTGCAAAGCCACAGTCTCTCAAGTGGATAACAGTCTCAACTGGTTCTGGAGGGGGCATGGTGCCCAGAGTGCTTCATCCTGCTAAGGACAGAGGTAGTGGATGTATCTCTCCACTGATTCTGCAGGGGGCCTTGTGCCCATAGTGCTTTATCCTGCCAAGGACAGAGGTAGTGGATGTGATTCTCCACTGGTTCTGGAGGGGGCATGGTGCCCAGAGTGCTTCATTCACCCCGTGACGGACTCAGTAGTGTCAGTGCCCTTGGCGCACATGGGCCAGCGGTGCTTGAGGCGGTGGTGCCCTGTTCAGCGGTGCTTGAGATGGCGGTGCCCTGTTCAGTGGTGCTTGAGACGGCGGTGCCCTGTTCAGCGGTGCTTCAGATGGCGGTGCCCTGTTCAGCGGTGCTTGAGACGGCGGTGCCCTGTTCAGCGGTGCTTGAGACGGCTGTGCCCTGTTCAGCAGTGCTTGAGACGGAGGTGCCCTGTTCAGCAGTGCTTCAGACGGCGGTGCCCTGTTCAGCGCTGCTTCAGACGGCGGTCTCCATTGCAGGGACTCAGCTGGTGGCGGTCCTTCATGGCCCAGCGGGGCTTATGCTGGCGTTCCTTCATGGCCCCGCGGGGCTTTTGCTGGCGGTCCTTCATGGTCCAGCGGGGCTTGTGCTGGCGGTCCTTCATGGCCCAGCGGGGCTTTTGCTGGCGGTCCTTCATGGCCCAGCGGGGCTTGTGCTGGCGGTCCTTCATGGCCCAGCGGGGCTTGTGCTGACGGTGGCCTCCTGGGCAGCTGGGCTGGTGCTGGCGGTGGCTTCCTGGGCAGCTGGGCTGGTGCTGGCGGTAGCCTCCTGGGCAGCGGGGATGATGGTGGTGGCCTCCTGGGCAGCTGGGTTGGTGATGGCGGTGGCCTCCTGGGCAGCTGGGCTGGTGCTGGCGGTGGCCTCCTGGGCAGCTGGGCTGGTGCTGGTGGTGGCCTCCTCGGCAGCTGGGCTGGTGCTGGCGGTGGCCTCCTTGGCAGCGGGGATGATGGCGGTGGCCTCCTGGGCTGGTGCTGGCCTCCTGGGCAGCGGGGATGATGGCGGTCTTCTCCGCCGTGCTGCTCTTCCCAGACTTGCCGGGTTTCTTGTGGCCCTTCCCCACCTTGGAAGGTGTCACAGCTGACTCCACACTCCCACCGGGACCCCTGGGAGCGGCTTTGGTGACTGGAGTCTTCCCCCTCTCCTGCCGGGCACTGGCCAACTTCTGATGCTTCACAGGTGGGGGACTGTCTGTGCTGGCGCTCCGTGCCACACTGGCTGCCCTGGTGGCCGGAGCACTCCAGATTCCGGTGACTACAGGCACCAGTGGCCCCGGAGATGTTGTGGCTGAGGTGCTAGTTCGGGACCTATGAGACGGACGGGGTGGGGGAGGTGTGGGAAAGAGGTCAAGGTTGGACAGGAAAAGTTTTTTTGACACACTAGGACGGGTAGCTGGAGGGGGTTTGGGAGTGGAGGAAGAGGTGGTGGTTGTAGGAGGTGTCCGTTTGCTGACTTTGGGTGAATGTGCATGCGCTGGAGGCTGTTGTGAGGTGGATGGCTGTTGGGTGGGTGTGTGCCTGCATTTGTGTATCTTG
Organism: Pleurodeles waltl; assembly: GCF_031143425.1. Taxonomy (NCBI): domain Eukaryota; kingdom Metazoa; phylum Chordata; class Amphibia; order Caudata; family Salamandridae; genus Pleurodeles; species Pleurodeles waltl. The sequence continues at coordinate 538,239,392 of NC_090446.1, read as the reverse complement.
GGTGGGGGCGTCACAGACACACTGGGAGAGGACACAGGGGACGTGTGAATGGTAGTGGGGGTGACTGTACGTGAGTGGGGTGTTGTGGTGGGTGTGCTGGAGAGGGACGTAGTGGCTGTAGAGGTAGTGCATGCAGGTGTGAGTGTAGACGAGACAGGGAGGGATGAGGGAGATGAGGAGGAGGGGGACACAGTGGAGGCAGTGGAAGTTGGTATGTCTGCATGTGTGTGATGCTTGCGAGAGTGCCTGTGGGATGTGTGGTGCTTATGTTTGCCTGAGCTTTCCTTGTGTGTTGACGTGTGTGCATGCTGGTCTGTAGGTGTGCTTGGGATAGGCTGAGGTAGAGAGGTTTGGGTCTGGGTGGAGGAAGTTGGAGGGGGGAGGCTAGAGACAGGGACAATGGCTGCCATCAGTGCTGAGGCCAGAGTCTGAAAAGCTTGCTGAAGGGCCGCCTGACCAGAATGAATGCCCTCCAGGAATGCATTGGTTTGTTGCAACTGCCTTACTACACCCTGGATGGCATTCAAAATGGTAGACTGCCCAACAGTGAGGGACCTGAGAAGGTCAATGGCCTCCTCACTGAGGGCAGCAGGGGTGACTGGGACAGGGCCTGAGGTGCCTGGGGCGAAGGTGATGCCCACCCTCCCGGGTGAGCGGGCATGGGACGAAGGCTGAGGGGCTGCTGGGAGGGTGGTGCTGGAAGGGGGGGTGGCGGCTGTAGATGGGGGTGGCACAGATATTGCCGCCACCACAAGGGAGCTCCCATCAGAGGACGAGTCCATGTCACTGGTCTCAGCTCCTGTCCCCGCCGTGGAGCTCCCCTCGCCCTCCGTCCCACTGGTGAAGTCCGATTCCATAGTGTGGCCCTCCATGGCCATGTGGGATGCAGCCCCCTGGTGCTCCGGTGACACTGCTCCTCCGCCTGATGATGCTAATGCACACAAGAACAGGGAGACCACAAAAAGGGAGGGGGGGCGACAGAAGAAAGACCTGTTGAGTGCATGGATTACCGCTACCGTTGGCAGACAAGACAGACACAGAAGCCCCCTGCACTACGCCGCGCTCTTGGGCTCCACTGTTCAATCCCTGGGAAATGGCCTACTAGGCTATGGACGACATCTGCACACATAGATAACACAGGAGCATGACTAGGTGTACTTGGCACTCTACAGAGGTGGGGTGGGGTGCCACATGACCTGCCTTACGGAGGGACCTTGCCTACGGAACTCGCCCTGACCTAGGGAAACCCACAGCCCACCTCCCCCACCCAGACCCCTCCACTGCGCGCAAAGTCAGCAGAATGCGAGTGTACTCACCCCCTTGTGGCTGCTGTGATGCCCTCAAGCGCCCATCCAACTCCGGGTACGCCACCGCCAGGATACTGAACATCAGGGGGGTCATGGTGCGATGGGCACCCCTCCCACGTTGGGAGGCCATCCCTAGCTGAGCCTCCGCCGTCTTCTTATTCCAGCGGCGAATGTCCTCCCATCTTTTCCGGCAATGGGTGCTCCGTCTGTGGTAGATCCCCATGGTCTGGACGTCCTTGGCGATGGCACGCCAAATATGTTTTTTCTGGTGGGCGCTGACCTACATGATTTGTACATGGGAAAGAGAAAGTAATTACCATCTGCACCGTCAAAGTGATTGGCCCCCATCCCTACCCTTGCCATGTGGCACATGTACTCACCGTTGTTTCATGCACTCCGCACTCTCCCCCCTTCCTTCTTACATCCACCCCTCTCCACACAGGCATAGCCCATACATCATGCTCCCAGTGTACTTACCTGTTTGTCTGGAGGACCGTAGAGTAGCGTGTACTGGGGGAGGACCCCGTCCACGAGTTTCTCCATCGCCTTCGATGTGAAGGCAGGGGCCCTTTCCCCAGACATTCAAGCCATTGTCTCTTCCAGACCGAGGTCACAGAAGCACTTGCAGTGTAGGTCCTCTCCTGTCGAAGATCATGTATCGAGTGATTGAACAGATAGAAAATGGCGGTCACGTCCGTGGCGGTGCGTACCGTCACCGCCGCGTACATCGTTATTGTCTCCTGGGACCCATAGGGTCCAATGTTAACCAATGCAGCATTGCGCGGCAGTCTTCGACCGCCTACTGCAACAGTGTACAATGCCAGCGCAGTTACCTCACATCCCATTGTCCCACTTTAGAGGTCAGGCAGGCGCCATTTCAGGGGCCCACATGGCTTCATTTTCAATTGCGTCACACATACCTAGGCCTAGACTCAACACACATACAGGCCACTTTTTGAGTATGAATGGTGTTCTGTGTAAGCTGTGGGTACGTACCTCTGAGTTGTTTGACTCTGTGCTCGCTGTTGTCCTTCATAGGCAGCGTCCGCTGGGACATGTGAGAAGATGGCGGCATCCTCCGGTATACCGACCGTTGGTGGACCTGTCGACAATGGATGAAAGACATGTTATAATCACATACAGGCTTGACCGTGCCACAATCCAGGAACTGTGTACCCAGCTGGAGCCAGACCTGATGTCAGCTATCCGCCATCCCACAGGAATGCCCCCTCAAGTGCAGGTGTTGTCAGTGCTCCATTTCCTTGCAAGTGGGTCATTTCAAACAACAGTGGCCATAGCATCAGGGATGTCCCAGCCTATGTTTTCCAACATGTTGTCCAGAGTGTTGTCTGCCCTGCTGAAACACGTGCGGAGCTACATCGTTTTCCCTCAGGTTGAGGATTTGCCTACAGTGAAAGGTGATTTCTATGCCCTGGGACATATCCCCAACATCATAGGTGCCATTGATGGGACCCATGTGGCTTTGGTCCCCCCCCCCCCCCACAGGAGTGAACAGGTGTACAGAAACAGGAAGAGTTATCATTCGATGAAAGTACAGATGGTATGTTTGACAGACCAGTACATCTCCCATGTGAATGCCATGTTCCCTGGCTCAGTGCATGACGCCTACATCCTGTGGAATGGCAGCATCCCTTATGTGATGGGGCAACTCCAAAGGCACTGTGTGTGGCTATTAGGTGAGCACCTGGAAGGAAGACAGTGGGAATTGTTGTGTGTTTCTGGGGATATCCCTCCAGGTTAGTGTGTGTCTAACAGTTGGCCCTCGCCATTTGCAGGTGACTCTGGTTACCCCAACCTGTCATGGCTACTGACCCCAGTGAGGAATCCCAGGACAAGGGCAGAGGAACGCTACAATGAGGCCCATGGGCGAACTAGGAGGGTGATCAAGCGGACCTTCGGCCTCCTGAAGGCCAGGTTCAGGTGCCTCCATATGACAGGTGGATCCCTATTCTACTCACCAAAGAAGGTGTGCCAGATCATTGTGGCCTGCTGTATGCTTCACAACTTGGCTTTGCAACGACAGGTGCCCTTTCTGCAGGTGGTTCTCCCTCTGCAGGGGTTGGGTTGCTGGTTTGGTGGTCCTCTGGCCGGGCGTCCTGTCCACTCGCGCCGGCGGAGGTGGTGGGCAGTTCATCATCCATGCTAGTGTCAGGGGCCCCTTGTTATGCCACAGTGTCCCTCCTGGTGTTGAGTACTTCCTTCAGCACCCCTACAATGGTGCCCAGGGTGGAATTGATGGTTCTGAGTTCCTCCCTGAAGCCCATATACTGTTCCTCCTGCAGGCGCTGGGTCTCCTGAAACTTGGCCAGTACCGTTGCCATCGTCTCCTGGGAGTGGTGGTAGGCTCCCATGATGGAGGAGAGGGCCTTGTGGAGAGTGGGTTCCCTGGGCCTGTCCGCCCCCGTCGCACAGCAGCCCTCCCAGTTCCCCTGTGTTCCTGGGCCTCCGTCCCCTGAACCGTGTGCCCACTACCACTGCCCCCAGGTCCCTGTTGTTGTTGGGGTGGTGGGTTAGCCTGGGTTCCCTGTAGTGGTAGACACACTGCTGATTGACGTGTCCTGGGGACGGAGGTATGGGCCCGCTGGGTAGGTGCTGTGCTGGTGTTTCCAGAGGGGGGAGGGTCTGTAGTGGCCTGTGACTGGGTGTGGGGAACCGACTGTCCCGAGGTCCCCGATGGGCCGGGCTGGTCATCTAGATCCAGTTGGACAGAGGTGCTGTCATCACTCTGGGCCTGTTGGTGGTGTGGACATGTGTGGACCCTCCTGTGCGGTGATGTTGGGTAGGGGTCCTGCAGGGGTATAAAGGCATGATTATTGCAACTGTTTTTGTCAAGGTGTGCAATGGGTGGGTGACTGTGTACCCCAGTGCTTGCATTCCTTTGTGAGACCTTGTGTGATGATGGTTTAGGGGGGTGTATGGGTATGTGCAGTGGGCATGCTTTAGGGATGGGTGTCCATGCTTTGTTGTTGCATGCTGGGCTTGGTGTTGGGATGTGTGGTTTGTGATGTTGGGACATTTGTGAGGAGTAGGAGTGATGGGGGTGAGGGTGGAGGTATGTGATAGCATGCAGGTAGGGTGGGGGATGTAATGGTAAAGCTTTGACTTACCAGAGTCCATTCCTCCACCTACACCTGCGAGGCCCTCAGGATGCAGAATCGCCAAGACCTGCTCCTCCCATGCTCTTAGTTGTGGGGGAGGGGGTGGGGGTCCGTCGCCAGTCCGCTGAACCGCCAGGTGGTGTCTGGAGACCACGGAACGCACCTTCCCCCGTAGAGCGTTCCACCTCTTCCTGATGTCCTCCTTATTTCTTGGGTGTTGTCCCACTGCGTTGACCCTGTCCACTATTCTTCGCCATAGCTCCATCTTCCTAGCTATGGAGGTGTGCTGCACCTGTGATCCGAATAGCTGTGGCCCTACCCGGACGATTTCCTCCACCATGACCCTGAGCTCCTCCTCCGAGAACCTGGGGTGTCTTTGCCGTACCATGGGGTGGTGTAGGTGATGTGTGGGGTGGTGTGTGTGGTGATAAGTGTGCTGATATGTAGTGGGGTGTTGTGCGAGGTGTGTGGAAGTTATGTGGGTGATGGTGTTCTGTGCCTTTGGATGCTAGTGTTGTTTCTGGTGGTGTCTCTCTCTGGCTTTCGTTCGTGATTTGTGGTCGTAAGGGTTTGTGGGTGATGTGGGTGTGTGTTTTATATTGTATTGGATGTGTTGGGAGTGGTGTGTTTATGTGTATCAGGTGTGTGTATTTCGATTTGACCAATGTGGTTGTCTTTTGTAAATGTGTGTGTATTTTGAGCGGCAGTGTGTACCACCAATGGAATACCACGGTTGAAAGACCGCCGCGTGGATTCGTGGGTCGTGATAGTGTGGGCGTATTTCTGTTGCCGTGATGGTGGAGGTTTTGTTTTTGCCAGTTTATCACTGACCTTTGGTGTGGCTGACTTGTGTGGGTGTCTGAATTTTGGCAGATTCCGTGCTGTGGGTCATGATACCTGCGGTGGATTTCCGCGGCGGTGTGTTGGCGGTGTTCTGCACGGTGGTAAGCGGCTTTTACCGCCAATGTTGTAATGACCGCCTAAGTACCTTTGATTTGACTGCAGGGTATTGGCAGATCAAATTGTCTGAGGATGCTAAAGCAAAAACTGCATTTTCTACCACAGGAGGGCATCATCAATTCACTGTTATGCCCTTTGGTTTGGAAAATGCACCTGCCACTTTTCAGAGGCTGGTGAATACAGTCCTCCAAGGTTTGGAAGCTTTCAGTGCAGCATACTTAGATGATATTGCTGTATTTAGCTCCCCCTGGGATGATCACCTTGTCCACCTCTGGAAAGCTTTAGAGACCCTCCAAAAGGCAGGCCTAACTATCAAGGCTTCAAAGTGCCAGATAGGGCAGGGGAAAGTAGTTTATCTGGGCCACCTGGTAGGTGGAGAACAGATTGAACCACTACAGGGGAAGATTAGACCTTTATGGACTGGGCTCCTCCTACTACACAGACCCAGGTCAGAGCCTTTTTAGGTCTCACTGGGTTTTACAGGAGGTTCATTAAGAACTATGGCTCCATTGCTGCCCCTCTTAATGACCTCACCAGTAAGAAAATGCCTAAAAATGTATTGTGGACAGCTAGCTGTCAGAAAGCTTTTGAGGAGCTTAAGCAGGCAATGTGCTCAGCACTTGTCTCGAAGAGCCCAAACTACTCCCTAAACTTAATTGTCCAAACAGATGCTTCTGAATTAAGGGTAGGGGCTGTACTATCACAACTTAACTCAGAGGGCCAGGATCAACCTGTTGCTTTTATCAGCAGGAGGTTGACCGCTAGTGAAAAGCGTTGGTCTGCCATAGAGAAGGAGGCCTTTGCTGTGGTCTGGGCCTTGAAGAAGCTACTTGTTTGGGACTCACTTCATTGTTCAAACAGGCCACAAACCTCTATTATGGCTTCAACAAATTGAAGGTGAAAACCCTAGATTGTTAAGGTGGTCCATTTCCCTACAGGGTATGGACTTTACAGTGGAACATAGACCTGGGAGTACCCACTCCAATGCAGATGGACTCTCTAGATATTTCTACTTAGACAATGAAGACTCATCTGGGTAAGGTTAGCCTTATTGCACCCTCGTTTGGTGGGGGGTGTATAGAAAAGTACCATCTTTCTTGGCATATTACCCCCATTTTTTTTTTAATAAAGAGCTTTAATTGATTTTAAGATAAACAGGAAAAGGAAATACAAATACAAATGCAGATAGCATGGCACCATTAAACCAGAGTACGTTGTTCGCTTTACTGGCCCCCAAGGGCTCTGCAATCACTAAGTACATGTATTCATTCAGTTCTGAGTCAGTAGTTCTCAATGTTACAGTGAATAAAGATAGTATATACGTGCATCCCAGACACAGTTCCCTCATCGCGAGAGAGTCAAATCTTAGGCTGATGTGTCTCCCACTCATGAGCTCTTATTCGGAGAAAGGTTCAAGTGTCACAGACAGATTAAGGGGGTCATTCTGACCCCGGCCGGCAGCGGAAGCCGCCGGCCTGGCTGGGGCCGCCAGAATACCGCTGCGCGGTCAAAAGACCGCCGCGGGTATTCTGGGTTTCCCGCTGGGCTGGCGGGCGACCGCCAAAAGGCCGCCCGCCAGCCCAGCGGGAAACACCCTTCTATGAGGATGCCGGCTCCGAATGGAGCCGGCGGAGTGGAAGGGGTGCGACGGGTGCAGTTGCACCCGTCGCGAATTTCAGTGTCTGCTAAGCAGACACTGAAATCCTCAGTGGGGCCCTCTTACGGGGGCCCCTGCAGTGCCCATGCCATTGGCATGGGCACTGCAGGGGCCTCCAGGGGCCCCACGACACCCCATACCGCCATCCTGTTCCTGGCGGCCGAAACCGCCAGGAACAGGATGACCGTATGGGGGTCGGAATCCCCATGGCGGCGCAGCAAGCTGCGCCGCCATGGAGGATTCCCCTGGGCAGCTGTACCGCCGCGGTCAGAATGCCCAAGGGAGCACCGCCAGCCTGTTGGCGGTGCTCCCGCGGTCCACGGTCCCTGGCGGTTTTTACCGCCAGGGTCAGAATGACCGCCTAAGTGTCTAATGCGTTCTCCCATTTTCCCCACACTCTATTGTACTTATTTGGGCACCCCCTTGCTTCATATATGGGTTTTTCGCATTGCGCGCACCAGTCTACCCCTCGCCTCCATTTGGCTAGAGCCGGTGCTGTTTCAGCTTTCCAATCTGCCATGATGTCTCTCTTTGCCACCAAGCAAGCCACTCCCAAGAAGGTTCGACTCGCCCTACTCAGCCCCGTTTCCTCCATAGTCCCCAGCAAAAGCTGTGCGGGAGACATCTCCACTTCAGATTGTAGGACCTCTGAGACCTCGCCTATGATTGCCTTCCAATATGTCTCTATGACTGGGCAGGCCCAGACCATATGGAAAAAGTCGGCCTCTGGGTTGGAACATCGGGGGCAGTTAGCTGTAGACCGAAGGCCTGCTTTAAAGAGTCTTTTGGGGTAAGGTATGCTGTGTGCAGGTAGTGGGTTTGTAGCATTTGAAATCGGGAGGAGATGGTCATTGACCGGGGGGCCATTAATGCTTCCCTCTAATCTGTCTCATCTATAGGGCCCACCCAACCCTCCCACTTTTGACGGAGTCCCTCGAGAGTTGGAGAGGTATTAGTAAGTATAGAGTGGTATATCTGGGATATTCCCCCTTTACCCAAGCTTCCCATCAGGACCTTCGCCTTCAGTGGACTGTGCTCTGGAATGTTATCACCTGGTCACACATATACTAGCAGGGCATGCCTAAGTTGTAAATATATGTGGAATTGGGTATTGTTTAATGAGTAGATTCCTTGGAGCTCCTCAAATGATCGCATGTGTGACCCTCCCCAGACGTCCCCTAGGGTAGATATCCCAATGTTGTCCCATTTCTGGAAACCTTCCAATGCGGAGACCTCCGCCAACCACGTTCCCTGCCAGTGAGGAGTCTGTTGGGTGAGACGGCTCCACCAGCCCGACACCTTCTGAGCCGCTCGCAACCCTGTAAGAATCATCTTAGTCACTTCCAGGGTATCCCGTGGGACCGGGCCCCCGTATAGCTCGTTAAAAATCCTGTTGTAGCCTATTGTTTGGAGTTCCAGTCTGTACGCTGGGTCTGTCCAGCCCCCACCCAGCCAGTCGTTAACCACCAGCAGGTGTGTTGCTAGGTAAAAGAAGTAAATATTAGACATTCCCAGCCCCCCGTCGTAGATATCTCTTTGACAGGTAATGAGGCATAATTTGGGGCGGGAGCCATGCCACAAGAATTGGCATGCTGCCGTCTCCACTTCTTTGAACCACTTTCGGGGGATTGGGTGCAGGAAGTTCTGGAGCTGGTATAGGAACCTGGGGAGTATCATCATTTTATAAAGTGCTATCCTGCCCAATAGATTGAGGGGCAGGCTTTGCCACCGCTGGAGGTCATCTCTGGCTTTCCTAATGAGCGGAGTGATATTTAATTCCCATGTTAATTCAGGTAGTAAGGCTATGTGCACACCCAGGTACTTAAAGCTATTGCGGCGGATTGGGATATTTTGTTGCCAGTCGACGCAGTCTCTAGAGGGGTGCAAGGGGACCAACAGGGATTTGCCCGGGTTTAAGGTCAGACCTGAGGCCTGTGAGAAAAGATCTAGAAGTTGTAGGATTCGTGGGCCGCTCGTGGCAGGATTAGAGAGGTAAATGAGGACGTCGTCTCCGTACAGTGCTACCCGGTCCTCTGAGCCTGCAGGCCATAACCAGCCCTCCAACAGGGGGTCCTCCCTTAGCAACCTCGCCAGTGGCTCTATCTCAAGCGCAAATAGTAACGGGGACAGTAGGCATCCCTGCCGAGTTCCACGACGGATGGGAAATGGCTCAGAGGCTACACTGTTTACTTGAATACGTGCAGTTGGGTTAGAATATAGTAACTTTACGAGACCACGGAATTTAGGCCCGATACCGTTAATTCGTAGGACGTGTTCCAAATAGGACCAGTCCACAGTGTCGAAGGCTTTCTCAAAGTCGAGTAGGAGAAGAGCCAAAGGAGACCGGGTCAGGATCCCATGGTGTGCCAGGGCGACATGTAGTCGCCTGATGCAGTGTATGGTGGTACGTGATGGCATGAATCCACACTGGTCCGGGTGTAGCAGTGATGGGAGCGCAACTTTCAACCTGGTGGCGAGTACAGTCGATAGCACTTTGATCTCGGTGTTCAGGAGAGAGATAGGTCTATATGCCGAGCAGTTACGTGACAGAGGTTGGGTTTTCGGGATCACCACTATTGTGGCTTGGTCAATCCCGGAAGGGAAACAGCCATTCTTCTCGGCTTCGTCATACATATTGAGCAGGTGAGGGCTCAGAATATCCCCGCATCTGTTGTAAAGTTCCGACGGGAAGCCGTCTGGGCCGGGTGTTTTACCCGTTGACAAGCTGGATATTGCCGCTGTGATTTCAGCAAGCGTTATGGTTTCATCTAGGTTCTCCCTGGTCGCTTGTGCGATTTTAGGAAGGACGATGTCGTCTAGGAGGGGAGACTCCCTCTCAGCCAGGGGGCGGGGGCGCTCCGCATACAACTGTGCATAGTAAGAGGCGAAACTCTTAGCGATTTCGCTAGGTTTCCTCGCAAGTGAACCCGTCTCATCCGCAATTTCAGGAATAATTTTGTCGGCTAGTGGACGCGAGGCCAGCCAATGTAGGAGATTACCATTCTTGTCCCCCCAACCGTACACACGGGCCACTGACGCCCTCCAGGAATGTTTAGCAGATTCCAGTACTAACTGCCTTATCTCCTCTCTGACCATGGTAAGGCGCCTCAGAACGGATGCTGATGCGGCTGTGGTGTCTAGTCGCTCAAGGTATGATGCCTTGGCCTCAAGCTTCTCCACCCGTGAGTCACGGGCGCGTTCCGGATGCGAACAAGGTGTTTGGCATAACCTCTGAGTGAGGCTTTACATGCAGCCCAGATCGTGCCCGGAGATTGTACGGAGCCTAAGTTCTGGTCAAAGTATTGAGTGAGATGTTCCCTAAGCTCGAGGGTCTATTCATCTTCTTGTAGGTGCCACGCGTTGATGCGCCATGTTGGACGATGGGTCGGGTCAACACCTCCCAGTCGGATTTGTACTGGAGAGTGGTCCGAGACCCCTCGAGGTAGTATTTCTGCATTGGTGACCCTAGAGACATCCAGTGCAGGCATGAACACAAGGTCAATCCTGGCTTGTGATTGATGGGCAGCCAATGTGTATGTGTATTGTCGTGACCTGGGGTGCCAGGTCCGCCACACCTCGCACGGGCCTAGACCGGTAGCCCACCTGCCCAAGCTCGACGTCCTCCCGGATCGAGTGGTGGATATAGACCCAGAGACGTTGAGTCTGGGGTCCAGGATGGAGTTAAAATCCCCTCCTATTAGTGTGGTTCCCTGGGGGAGGTCTGTCAGTACCCGGCGGAGCGTAAGTAGAAAGGTGTCAAGCCCAGCAGGGGGGCATAAGCACTCACGACATTGAACGGTAGTCCGTGTAGTGTTCCAGTCACCACCACGAATCTACCCTGTGGGTCTGATTGCGTGGCCGTGACCACTATGGGCAACGTGCGGTGGAATAGGATGGCCACCCCTCTAGAGCCCCTTGAGAATCCTGCATGGTAAACGTTATCGTAGCCCCCGACATTTAGTGCTGAGCAGATGAGTCTCTTGTAACAGAACCACTGACGGGGCATACCTGCGCAAGGTGCTAAACACCGCGGATCTCTTGATTTTGTCAAGTAGACCGTTTATATTCCATGAAAGAACCTGTGTCAGTGAGGGAACCGTGTGCATAGTGCTAGTGTGATGAGATGTCGGGAACCCGTCCGGGGGCTCAGAGGCGAACGCTCTAAACGAGGAGGATCAATGTAGCAGGTGCAACAAAGGAAACTTATCAAAACAACTTTACCAAACCCTAATGAAACTTTTCTCCCCCCCCCAACCTCCCCCCACCCCATACTTCTACCCAGGAAGCATCTGTCGCCCAAGTACCCAACCGGGGTGTCACAGTCAGATGGACTGTCACTAAGTGGAGTGGTGGACGCCTCCTTTCCGTCGGATCAGTTGCAATCGGCTAACATTAGCCAAACATTAGATAATGCTAGAATTTACAATGTTGTGTTGTGTGTGTGTCCCTGCTCCGATTTGTACGGGTCAGTGCCAAGTGTGGTAAGCCCCCCCCCAAGTATGTCAAAACCCAATGTGCGAGTCCGTGTTAGCCAAGTGTAGGGGACTGGCTCAAACGATCCCCCTCCGGCCCCTGCTCCAGGGCCCGGGCCCCCAGGGAGTCCCCGCGGTCTCCACCCTCCTGGGAGTCCAGATTTGACTCATTGTCTTCCTTTGCCGGGGCGTTGGCGCTCCTCCGCCTCCCGCGTCTGGACCTTGTACGTTTCCGGCCTCTTCGTGTGTCCAATCTGGGACCTGGTCCAACCCCCGGGGCCCCCAGACAGGCCCGGGGGGCCCATTCGGCTCCCAGCACCTTCCTCTGTAAGCCAGTCCCATGCCTCCTCAGGCGACTCAAAGACGTGTGCTTTGCCGGCTAGGATAACTTTTAGGTGTGCGGGGAAGAGAAGCATGTAGGGAAGTTGCATCGCTCTGAGTTTTTGTTTTACTTGTTTGTATGACCGACGCCGGGTCTGGACCTCGCAGGGGTAGTCAGGAAAGATCAGAATTTTGTGGTTATCCCAAAGGAGGTCGGGGGAGCGCCTGGCCTCTCTAAGAATGGTATCACGGTCTTTAAAGTTGAAAAAGCGCGCAATCATAGGTCTCCTAGGCCCGCCCGGCGGGGGCCGTGTGGCCAGGGCCCTGTGCGCCCGTTCAATTGCAAACCATGGTGAGAGGGTGTGTTCTGGCATCCAGGACTTGATCCAGCTCTCCAGAAACTCAGGGGCTTTGTTGTCCTCTGCTCCTTCCAGAAAACCAACGAAGCGTAGGTTATTGCGCCTAGAACGGTTTTCGGCGTCTTCGGCCCAGTGGTGCAGTTCACCAATTCGAGTTTGTAGCTGGGCTCCCTTGGTCCTAGGGTCGGCCAGGTCGTCTTCAGTCTGCGAGATACGGCCTTCCACTTCCGTGAACTGGCCCACCGCGTTTCTGAGATCCTGTCTGATGAGGCCCATGTCTTCTCTCACTTCCCCAATTTTGGTTGCTACCGCCCGCTGTGATGTTTGGATTGCTTGAAGGATAGCGTTGTCACTGGATGGGGTATCTCCCTCGTTCGAGAGGCCGCTGGTGTGGTAAACTGATCGATCCTCTGCTGGGACGACTGCGGCTGTCTGGAAGCCAGGTCCTTCCCCATGTCTCTCCCGGGGGTCAAGTACAACAGCTGCGGAGCTGCCCGACTGCGCGGACAGGGTCCGGTTATGCCAAGGACCTCCTACACCCACCGGTCCCTCCGGGGAACCGCACGGAGGAGGCCTCGTGTCTAAATCGTCACTGGGGCCGGGGTGCCAGTCAGCAATGTCGGGGTGTAAACCAGCAGCTGCGGGGCGGAATGTCAGGCCATCTGTTAGATCCACAGAATCAGGGGGTTGCTAGGGCCACTACACCCCGGTCTCGGCGGGTTCCCAGACTGGTTCAGCTCGGAGGGGATGCCTCCCTCATTGGGCCAACAAACCAGAGTGTTCCTTTAATGGGTTCCTCCACAGCAGCGGTCGCCCACCGGTTGCCCTCTAGGTCTGAGCAGTTGGGTCGTAATCAACGCGCATCCACAGCACCCCAGGGCCATGGCGCCCCTTCACCTCCCAGGGGATGGGATCACTCACCGCACCAAAAAAGGGGGGGTTCAATCCAGTCGTCTCTCTCCTCGCTCCGTTGAGTCAGGGCCACCCCTGCACCCCCAGGGAATATGGGGGGAGGGTCTCAGGGCTCCTCGCTGTCCGCCAGGTACGGTGCCGCGGCACCTGGGGAGCCAGGCCCGATGGTCGCCACCCCGCTCCGGGTGGGTATGCCGGATCGTGTGTCTCCTCGCACTCTGCTCCAGGATCGGTCGCTGCCCCCAGGTCCCAGCCCGGACCCAGCCGCGGGAGCACGAGCCACCTCCGGCCCCGGCCGGGTCTCCAGCCCGAGGTGGAATCGGGAGGAGGAGGGGCGAGTCCGGCTCTCCACGCTCCGTCTCCCAGGCTCAACCAGAAATCAAAGGGAAGCCCCCGGCGTCTCACCGTCCGGCGTGTTACAAAGCGCCTCTCCAGCTGTCCTCCGTTGGACCTTCTGCCCTCGATCTCCCGGCCGGTGTAGGGCCTCAGTGCCTCACCTCGACCCCGGGCCCGGCCTCGACGCCACGCAGCCCGCGCCCAGGGGGAACAGCCAGCCGCAGGGGGAGTCGTCCCAGGAGATGCCGAGCAGGGCTGGCCGCGGCCGCCGGTTGGCTGGTAGGCGGCCGCCTCATTCTCCAGCCGTGTAGGATCGGCTCAGAGCTTCAGTCCGGGAGTGCCAACGGCCCCGGCGCGTCCCCGCGGGGCCTGACTCGGCGAAGCGCCCAGGCCGGAGACGCAAGGCACCACAGGGAGTTCCAGCCCCAGCCGCCGTGAGTCCAATCAGCCCTCAGGAGGAGCGCAAGCCCCGGTGCGCCACGATCCACGGAACGGGGGGCACCAGCAGCTGGAGCACTCATGGGGGTTTTGCAACAAGGGAACAAGACCAGAGAAGGTGATTTTCTCGGGCGGATGACGGAGGTGTCCAGAGCACTCTTAGAGTGCAACCGCCATCTTGACGCCCGTAACCATTACCCCCATTTTTACCTGTAGGTTTTTACCTGTGCCACTGGGATCCTGCTGGTCAGGACCCCAGTGCTCGTAGTTTATGGCCTGATGTGTGTGTGTGTGTATAGTGCTTAACTGTGTCACTGAGGCTCTGCTAACCAGAACCTCAGTGCTTATGCTCTCTCTGCTTTTAAATTTGTAACTGTAGGCTAGTGACTTCATTTACCAATTTCAATTGGCAGACTGGACCCCCCTGTTATAAGTCCCTAGTATATGGTACCTAGGTACCCAGGGCATTGGGGTTCCAGAAGATCCTTATGGGCTGCAGCATTTCTTTTGCCACCCATAAGGAGCTCAGACAAACCCTTCCACAGGACTGGCACTGCAGCCTGCGTGAAATAGTTCACACATTATTTCACAGCCATTTTCACTGCACTTAGGTAACTTATAAGTCACCTATATCTCTAGCCTTCATTTAGTGAAGGATAGGTGCAAAGTTACTAAGTGTGAGGGCATCTTTGCACTAGCAAAGGTGCCCTCATATAGTTTAGGGCCAATTCCCGGGACTTTGTAAGTCCGGGCACGCCATTCCACACGTGCACTACATATAGGCCAATACCTATATGTGGCTTCACAATGGTAACTTCAAATATGGCCATGTAAGGTGTCTAGGATCATGGAATTGTCCCCCCATTCCAAATCTGGTATCGGGGAGCCAATTCCATGCATCCTGGGGGCTCCACCATGGACCCCTAGTACTGCCAAACCAGCTCTCTGAGGCTTGCAATGCAGCTACAGCTCTGTCACCTCACAGACAGGGTTCTGTCCTCCTGGGGTCTGAGCAGCTCAGTCGCAGGAAGGCAGAACAAAGCATTTCATTTGGGAGCCGGGTGTTACACCCTCTCCCTTTGGAAATAGATGTTGCAGGCTGGGAAGTGGTAGCCTGCCCCAGCCTCTGGAAATGCTTTAAAGGGCACAGATGGTGCCCTCCTTGCATAAGCCAGTCTACACCGGTTCAAGAACCTCCAGTCCCTGCTCTGGCGCGAAACTGGATGAAGGAAAGGGGAGTGACCACTTCCCTGCCCATCACCACCCCAGGGGTGGTGCCCAGAGCCCCTCCAGTGTGTCCCAGACTTCAGCCATCTTGTTTTCCATTTCCAAGGTGTGGGACACTCTGGAGGCCTTTGAGTGGCCAGTGCCAGCAGGTGACATCAGAGACCCCTCCTGATGGGTCCATACCTGATAAGGTAGCCAATCCCCCCTTCTCAGGACTATTTAGGGTCTCTCCTGTGGGTTCTCGTTAGAATCTACTTGTAAGTTTCCAGCAGGAATCCTCTGCAACTACTACTTTATCCTCTGACCTCAGATCAACCGCAGACTGATCCAGGAACTGCTGTAAGAGCAACAAAGTATCCAGAAGGGCTACTTTTCCTCTGCAACTTCAGGTCCAGGCCAGCAACTGCAACAGTTTCCATGGTGTGCACGCTCTGAGGACTCCCTGTCTTCACCCTGCACCTGAAGGACGGAATAAATCTCCCGTGAAGTGACAGAGTCACTTCCCTGCTGAAGCAGGCACCTTCTAAGTCAATCACCAGTTCCCTTGGACTCCTCTCCTGGGTATGAGGGTGCTCCTTGGAACACAGAGGGTGCACCCCATTGACACAGACTGTCCTGAGGTCCTGCTGTCCCAATTTGGAGGAGGTAAGACCTTGGCTTCCCCGAGAACAACAGTACCCCTGTGCACTGAGTCTTCTTCACCTCCTGAGCCCTCTGTGCACTATTTGCAAACTTCCTTCATGCACAGCCTGGCCCAGGTCCCCAGCACTCTATCCTATGACGCTCAACTTGCTGAGTTTTTCTCTGGCAGCGTGGGATCTTCCTTTGTAGTGCTGCCCCTACTGCATTTTGCGCCTGGGACTCGCGTGGGTGCTATCTGGTGTTCCCAGGCTCTCTAAAGTGCTGAGAGACCCCTCTTCCTTATCACACAGAGTTGAGGCACCCAGGTCCCTCCTGGGTTCAGATAGCACCGACTTGACGCAAAATGCGATTTTGCCGGAACCAAGGATTGTTGGAGGAATCTAGCGCCGAAACTCGCCTGCATCCAATTTCTCTTCGTGGGACATCCAGTGCATCATGCAGGAGCCCGCTGACATCTTCCTTGGGAGAATTTCTGCAGTCTTCCTCCAACCAGGGACCCTTCTTTTGCATCCTCTTCTGGGGTGGCAGGGGCTCCTGTCCTTCCTGGAACTTCTTTTGACTTCTGGACTTGGTCTCCTTCCTTTGCAGGTCTTCAGGTCCAAGAATCCACCGTTTGTGTTTTGTAGTGTTGCTTGGTTCTTGCAATGACTCTAATCACGACTTGTAGTGTGTCCTAAGGAAACTTGCAGTACTTTACTTCTGCTTTTCTGGGCTCTGGGGTGGGGTAATTTACTTACCTTCACTGTCTCCTTACTCTCCCAGAGATTCTCTACACACCACTTGTCTAGGGGGGAATTTGTGATTTGCATTCCACTTTCTTAGTATATGGTTTGTGTTGCCCCTAGACCTATTTACTTCCATTGCATTCTATAGCATTTCCTATTGTTTGCACTGTTCCGTGTCTAATTACTTACCTTACTTTGGTGTCAAGTGTATATATTGTGTATAATTTTTACCTCCAGAAGGAGTATTGCCCCTAAGATATTTTTGCCCTTGTGTCACCCAAATAAACTACCTTTATTTTTGGTAACACTGAGTATTGTCTTTACTTGTGTATAAGTACTGTGTAACTATAAGTGGTATTGCATGAGCTTTGCATGTCTCCTAGTTCAGCCTAAGCTGCTCTGCTATAGCTACCTCTATCAGCCTAAGCTGCTAGAACACTACTACGTTTCACTAATAAGGGATAACTGGACCTGGTATAAGATGGAAGTACCCAAGGTACCCACTACTAACCAGGCCAGCCTCCTACAGTAAGGCTTAGGTTCACTTGCAAGACATAACATGAGAAATTGCACTGTGATTGTAGAACACAAACACTGCGGTCAACTATTGAACATTACACGTGAATTACAGTTGGCCGTGGATCCGTTCTGATTGTAATAACTTAAATGGCTCATTTGATGTGCCTCAATGATATACATTGGAAGGGCAAGTTGACATGTACACGAAATGATGAAAGAATGCATGCATCCGTTGGGCACATTTTCAAACCATTCCAAATGACTCACAAGGGTAGCAGAGTGTCAAAGTACTTCGCAACTAAGTGACTTACAGACCACTCTCAGCCAGGACTAGCTATACATGTGCTTAACTCTTTTCTTCACATGTTCATGACTATGCTATATAGATCACAAGTTAGCCATCCTTGTTCCTTCATTTAACGGACATTGGTATTTATCAGTGCAGCATAATCTTAGACATCGAACATACATGTCTTGTGCATCCCCAGAGTTCAGCAGTTTAAAATCTGACACACGTGTGAGATATATTTGGATGTATGTCGGTCCGCATGTCAGGCCTTTGTACAGAGTTACATACATCAGGCCTCATTTACATGAGACATGATCAATCAGAGTGTCACTATTGGTCCGGGCCCTTTTTGCAGGATCATCCCCAAACTTTTTGCCTCTCTCCTCCCATTTTTTCTGACCTTTCTGACCTCTTGTTGTTGACTCTAGGACTCGGAACACTTGCAGGTGCTCCCCCTTTTAAAGTTGGTACGATTGGCTTACACCAAATTAGCACATTTAATTTACCTGTAAATACCATGTACAGGGGTATTTCTATGCCCAGGGCCTGTAAATTAAATGCTATTACTGGGCCTGCAGTGCAGCTCGCACCACCCACAGCAGTAGCCTTTCAAACTTGTCTCAGGCCTACGTTCGCAGTTTACTGCCAATAGGACCTGGCATCTAAACTCACTTGCCAGGCCTGGAGCTCCCCTTTTCCTACATGTACGTCACCCCTACGGTAGGCCCTAGTTAGCCCTATGGGCAGGGTGCTATGTATGTGAGAGGCAGGACATGTGCCTGGTTGTGTTGCCTGTCCTGGTAGTGACAGACAGCCTATATAGATTCTCACTGCTGTGAGTGCTGCCTTGCTCATGGGATTGCATTAGAAATGCCCTACCTTATGTCTAGGGGATATTGTCTGATCTATGAGGGGTAGCATAGGCATGTTTGTTAAGGTTGTAATGTTAGTGAGAAATGCTGCTTACTGGTGTAGGTGGATTTTTTTAGTGCAGCCCTGATGTTATGATGATATTGGTGCAATATGATTTCTACTGTGTACATTCATGATACTGTTTGACTTTGGAGGTGACGTGTTTTTCATGATATGTGCATTCCAAGTGATATTGTTTTCCTGACTACTGCTTGTGTTGCAGGATAACCAGTAACCTATGTGTTGTATGTGACTACTACTGGCTTTTGCAGAGTGCCAGTAACTGTTTAATGTTCTGACAACTGCTTGTATAGCAGGATATTACTGACCTGTTGTGTTTGATCTAATGATGTTATGTACAATACAGTTTATTTGATATAAGTTGGTGTTGTGTTTCCTTTGTGGTGCCGATTGTGCGTCAAGTGTGTTGTGTGTGTTCACCAATCCCTTTACACATTGCCTCTGGGATAGGCCTGACTGCTCATGCCAAGCTTCCAAGGGGGTGAGCATGGGGTTATCTTGGGTGTGTAATTCCCTCGTCTTGACTAGAGTGGGTGGGTTCTGCCTGGCTTAGGTGCATACCTGAGTCAACCAGAAACCCCATTTCTAACAGTCACAAAATAAGACAGCTCCTGAAATAGTACATCCCCCAGGGCAGTACAAGTTATAAAATGTCCTGGCAGCAGGCCGTGAATTGTAAAGGTGCACACTTCCTCAGGTTGACCGCAGCACATCTGTTAACGTATGCACTGCGGTGCCAACAGAGAAAGTGGACACCAGGTATACTAGGGACATTCCTCAGTGTTGGTGCATGACAGCCCAGTATTCTGAAGCCTCTGTGTCATGCTTTATCTATCACAAATATGTTTTGTGGGGTGATGGTATTTGTGTGCTGACATATATAACCCACTCACACTATGGGCCTCATTTATGAGCCCTAGTGGCACACTGCAATACCGGAGAATCATTTTCTTGATGTTCCTGTGGCACAGTGTGCCAGCCCATATTCACAAGTCTGGGAATGCATCAGATTCCTATACCATCTCAGGGGTGGTGTCACAGTGGAACAGTGGTAGGAAGTTGCATTATGTCTCCCCATTTTTTCGACTTCTTATGTGTGCTGCATTCTACAGCACACCTAGACAAAGGAAAGCACCATTAATGATTGTTTATGTGCAGGAAGTTGCCCCTTCTTGCACATAAACAATCATCCCTGCAAACCAGTCACCCTTGCACCATGCCAGCCATCAAACATATATATGCAAATGCGATCCAACGATTTCTTCACAAATCAAATCCCTGCTGATCAAGTCCACTCAGTGATGCTTCAGTTGGTGGGTTGTCCGCTCCACCTAAAATACCGCTGCATGTGGAAACTGACCTTCTCCCACCGTAGCTTGCCTGCCTCCATTTTATACCCCTGTATAACTCGACCTCCCATGGCCACCTCGCTAGGCAGGTAGTGCGTCGCCAGACAAACGAACCCTCCAAACTCCTCAGCAGTCATGGTTTTTGGCCCTCCCCCAACACAATGCACAACCCGCTAAAAAAAGCCCAAACTAATCCCAACTCCCCCTAACAACTATAATACCCCAAAGACGTACAGTGACAAAACAATACAAAACACAAATACATAAGACAATGAAGATGTGAGAGGTATGGCAGCACAACAAACTCCAACACCAGCACTCCTCTCTCCAGCAACATCACAACACAACCTATCCCAAGCACAGACAAAATGACTGTGAATTGAAGAGAAAGTGAAACTAACTTCACAGTTCCTGGTCTGCAGGATGGCTGATCTATTGCAACACTTCCTGGACGGATGCAGCACATTTTTAGCTGATATGTTGACTTTTTTTATGCTTCATGCCAATGAAAATTTCACACAAGGCCTGACAAAGCACCATGTGATGCTTCTGAAATATCAGATAGGCTGCGTTATTTTATGGCTGACATGATGGCCGAAAAACACACATTGGGTTCTTGCATCTATTATTTTGATGCAATGAGGAAAATTAGCGTTTTATGTATAGTGCGATGTGGACTACATGTAAAAAGTTACAGGGATTGCTGTGTTGCCTGTGCATAGTTTGTTTTACATGCTTCCTGACTTTCTATGTGACCAAAGTGTGTGTTGGGAGTGTATCTATGTGAAAGTGCATGCATCACTAGGATCAGACTACGCATAAGGCACAATCCCTATGTCTGTGTAATACCACACCTTTAAATGGTTTCCCCATGTGCCAACAATGTATTGGCACCTCACTACATTGCTTGATATACCCACAGGAAGGTCGCATACTTGTCTGGACTGGGGTCAACACACACACATCTAAGGCAGCGCAGACGTCTGCTAATCTGTGCCGTGTCTGAAGGTGCAGACAGCAGGCTGACAGGCATCTTGGGGGTGGGGATTACAGTCTTCCATGCAGGCAAGTGCTGGGATAGGCTGAACACCCATGGACAGAGATGTATGGAAGGGACCATTTGCCCCTGTTCCCCCCTCCATGGGGCAGCCATCAGGGGACACACTGCCAGTACATCTCCGGAGACTTACCAAATCTGAGTGGGGTTAATATAGGCATGTACCCATGCACCCCTGCACAAGAGGGTTCCCCCTCTGTTGATGCCACAGTTAGTGTAAGTCTCCAGGCACCACATCTTTGTCATGAATGTCTACACATACATGTGCATCACCTTCATGCAGTTCCATGGACCCCGTGGGACCACAAAGTGTGTGTAAAGGGCCATTGGGCACCTGACGTACTCATACCACACAGAACCTTCTGTGAATACTGTGCCACTTAAGGTGCCATTTCCAAATGGGATAGCATGTGAAGGTTCCCTGACTAGTCCATTTCATATCATTTGTGTTTCACTTTTCACTCATGCTGATGCTGCAATGGTAGACCACCATGCATGCCTTTGCGTGAGCTCTGTCATACTAAGGACAGCAAGGCAGCAAACATCACACCGTGACTACACTCTGCATCAAGGTAGTATTGTATGTGCGGAGCTTTGGGTGTACACATGCCATACCCATGGAGTTTGACACTGTGACAGGTAATGCGACTCAGGTGGACCAGTTTCAGTTACAAACTTGCCAGGCATCCCCACTAGAGCTTAAACAAGGATGTATCAATTGATGTGACCTGGGCCCATCTGTTTCCATGTGTCCTTCATTCTGTTGCTCACATTGGCCATGTTGGACTGTGCCTTGGATGGTTCATGTGCATAAAGGTGTTGAGTGAATTGTGATGCAAACTGACAGCAGATTTGCTAGTCAGGTGTTGTCCAATCATATATATGTTTGGCATTGTCACCCAACACAAAATATGTGTCTCAATTGTGTGATTACTGGAAGTTGGATGATGGGTATGCATTAAGACATGATGTTCACCTGTGACGTGTCAGCCACATCCAAAACATATCTTGGGATGCATCAGTGTCTGGCACCTTGAGTGAATCTACTTTGCCGTTTGTGATTTGTAATGGGCAGTTGTTTCATACTCAGAATCTTGATGTTGTGTCTTTACATTTGCACTAAGACTGTAATTGTGGTAGTGTAGACCTCATTTGTATCTGACAGAAACACACCAACATGGTAGGCTACATCACTGTTTTTCCATTTACATTGCGGCCTAGTGGGGCAAATGTGTGCACGTTGTTACAGGGTAAACACTCTTGCACTGGAAAATTTTGGTATTTAGCCTTTGTATGTGTGATATGAGATCTAATGGTTTTGATGTGTGGTTACCAATTTGTATGTGCATAGTTAGACTGTAGGAGTTGGTCTGTGTTCCCAGGCACTTACTACGTGAGTCACATCTGAGTCATCATGCTATGATTTGGCTTTCCTTTCCTTCACAGGTATGAGGCCATCCAAATGGTTAGCTGTACAAGGGACACACACAGTAATTGCACACTATCTACATTGGCTCACCATGTTCATTGTGTTTGACAATGATGAAATTATTGGCAAAGGTTTTTGCTATGCATACTATTGTAGGTGTATCAGATGTTGTACAGTGCTGTTCGTTACACATAGCTTCACTGGACTTCTGTATGGCAAGTATGAACAGATTTGATATGAGTGGTCTTATGATTACTGTGACTATGCAGGTAACTTGCCTACACACTGGTTGGGCTCATATAGGCATACAAATCCATTTAGTCGTAGTCGTGTGACATTGTGGGAGTCATTCACGCATGTGCCAAACAAAATTTCTAGTATATGGTACCTCAGTCATGTTGCTGCTACTGATACATTTTAGACCTGCTCCTCATCTCCCTCATCCTCATCTTCCAGTCCTTCCTACTCCTCCTTGTCATTGTGCCATGGGACATTTGTCCATGCACAGATATTCTTTAATATGTGGTCCACTACTATTAGTTAGGAAATCATTGTTGGCGAGTAGAAAAATTTGCTCCCAAGCATATTCTGACTCAGTACTTGTGTACTCTGGAAGTCCTGTCCACAATGTACCAGGTACTGTTTAGGACATAAATGTGGCTCTGCTGGGCTTCTGTATAGGTGAGTTTATGAGGATTAATCACCTATAGCTGCAGACTACATCCTTTGTTAGCTACACAGTGAGTAGTGGTGTATTTAGTATATAGGTAAATATTCATGACTGCTGATGACCCCACATCCATATATAAATTGTTCTGTATCGTGATTGACTCATATACTGTCAACAGCATGAGACCACGTATGACATTGTTTGGAATACATGCAAGCTGATTACTGATTTGATAGACACTGTGCTACACATGCAGGTGTACTCTCATCTGTGATACACTTACTATTTGTCACACAGGTTAGTGCAAATGCAGTGAATGTGGTGAGTGGTCACCAGAAAGATTAGTATTTTGGCCATTGAGTAGTCACATATTTCACACTGATCTATTGTTTCAGTTTATGACTACAATTTTCCTGCAATAGCATCAAGTTTGGGCCTAAAGCATCACATAGAGTTCAGACCTGTCTCTTTTTCTTTTTTACCAATACATATTTGGGTAATATGTGTGTTTTCAGTAGATTGGTGCATTGTGTCCGGCACTTTTAGGATGATGGCAGTGTTCACACTTGATTGATGACTGTTGTGGCCTACTTAGGGTTTCCTGGATGTGGGTGAGGTGGTTTTTACTGGAACTGTGACAGAAACTCCAAGACATATGTTACATGTTATCATGTATTGACATGTTGAATCACTATCATACTGTCACAACTGTACTTATGTGAAGAAATTCCGCACAATGTGTGAGTGTAGGAAAGTACCATCTTGCCTGGCATGTTACCCCCATATTTCACTGTATATATGTTGTTTTAGTGTATGTGTCACTGGGACCCTGCCAGGCAGGGCCCCAGTGCTCATAAGTGTGCCCTGTATGTGTTCCCTGTGTGATAACTAACTGTCTCACTGAGGCTCTGCTAACCAGAACCTCAGTGGTTATGCTCTCTCTGCTTTCCAAATTGTCACTAACAGGCTAGTGACCAATTTCACCAATTCACATTGGCATACTGGAACACCCTTATAATTCCCTAGTATATGGTACTAAGGTACCCAGTGTCTTGGGGTTCCAGGAGATCCCTATGGGCTGCAGCATTTCTTTTGCCACCCATAGGGAGATCTGACAATTCTTACACAGGCTTGCCAGTGCAGCCTGAGTGAAATAACGTCCACGTTATTTCACAGCCATTTACCACTGCACTTAAGTAACTTATAAGTCACCTATGTGTCTAAATTTCACCCGGTGAAGGTTGGGTGCAAAGTTACTAAGTGTGTGGGCACCCTGGCACTAGACAAGGTGCCCCGACATTGTTCAGGGCAAATTCCCCAGACTTTGTGAGTGCGGGGACACCATTTCACGCGTGCACTATACATAGGTCACTACCTATGTATAGCGTCACAATGGTAACTCTGAACACGGCCATGTAACATGTCTGAGATCATGGAATTGTCACCCCAATGCCATTCTGGCATTGGGGAGACAATTCCATGATCCCCCGGGTCTCTAGCACAGTACCCGGATACTGCCAAACTGCCTTTCCGGGGTCTCCACTGCAGCTGCTGCTGCCAACCCCTCAGACAGGTTTCTGCCCTCCTGGGGTCCAGGCAGCCCTGCCCAGGAAGGCAGAACAAAAGATTTCCTCTGAGAGAGGGTGTGACACCCTCTCCCTTTGGAAATAGGTGTGATGGCTGGGGAGGAGTAGCCTCCCCCAGCCTCTGGAAATGTTTTGATGGGCACAGATGGTGCCCATCTCTGCATAAGCCAGTCTACACCGGTTTAGGGATCCCCAGCCCTGCTCTGGCACGAAACTGGACAAAGGAAAGGGGAGTGACCACTCCCCTGACCTGCACCTCCCAGGGGAGGTGCTCAGAGCTCCTCCAGTGTGCCCCAGACCTCTGCCATCTTGGAAACAGAGGTGTTGCTGTGACCCTGGACTGCTCTGAGCGGCCAGTGCCATCAGGTGATGTCAGAGACTCCTTCTGATAGGCTATTACCTTTCTTACTAGCCTATCCTCCTTCCTAGGTAGCCAAACCTCCTTGTCTGGCTACTTAGGGTCTCTGCTTTGGGGAGTTCTTCAGATACCGAATGCAAGAGCTCACCAGAGTTCCTCTGCATCTCCCGCTTCACCTTCTGCCAAAGGATCGACCGCTGACTGCTCAGGGCGCCCGCAAAACCGCAACACAGTAGCAAAGACGACTACTGCAACCTTGTATCGCTTCATCCTGCCGGCTTTCTCGCCTGTTTCCTGGTGGCGCATGCTCTGGGGGTAGCCTGCCTAATTCTTGCACCAGGAGCTCTGAAGAAATCTCCTGTGGGTCGACGGAATCTTCCCCCTGCAACCGCAGGCAACAAAAGACTGCATCACCGGTCCTCTGGGTCCCCTCTCAGCATGACGAGCGTGGTCTCTGGAACTCAGCAACTCTGTCCAAGTGACTCCCACAGTCCAGTGACTCTTCAGTCCAAGTTTGGTGGAGGTAAGTCCTTGCCTCCCCATGCTAGACTGCATTGCTGGGTACCGCGTGATTTGCAGCTGCTACGGCTCCTGTGCACTCTTCCAGGATTTCCTTTGTGCACAGCCAAGCCAAGCTGGCCCTATGATGAAGCATGTCACCAGACGGTGAGTGAGGGCCCTTGCTTCGAACAGCTCTGGTTCTCATCTATGGACCAAGTGTTCTATCTGAAAGAAACCCCTTTTTTCTATATGGAACCGTGTGTAATCGCTTTTTTTGATTGACTGTCTAGTGGGATCTTTACACACGGGACCAGGAGTTAGTCTCCGAATATCCCATTTTCCTGCCCCTCCCATGTTGTTTTTTCGATGATTTAGTGTAGCCTTTGGCTACGGGGCTGATTTCTTTTCTCCTTTTCTTTATTTTCTCTTTACGCTCTGACAAACTATATCCAGGGGTGTAAGATGTCGGACCTACAGGGTCTTAGCTTTGATGATAACATGGTGCAAGCCATTCTACAAACTCCCTCTATCCTAGGGGAAGATAACAGTGGCCCTTCCACTGGCACCAGAGAGGACTGGACTAAATTATCAACTCTCAAGAAGGAACTGATCAAGACCGTCTTACACGGTACTATTATGACTGAATACCTCAGGGCCAATATATCTCCAAATGGCCTTATTGTCACCAATGTGCCCAGGATCTTCCTTCAAGACCTCCAATTTCGCTTGGATTGGTCGCAGATATCGTGGAAATGCACACGTGATTGGTTAATCTTCATTATTAACACCTCGAAACGCTTGGCAGACTCGATTACCATTCAGATTTCCATCACCGAAGCAGCTATGAAAACCACGGTCCAACTTGCACAGTTTAAGTCTCGCCTAGCAGAGATTAACACAGAACTTAGTGAGACCAAAGAGTATCTAACACGCCAGAAAATTAACAAGTTACAGAAAGACATCAAACGCTTCAGCAGAGAAAAAGTATATCCATACACTAAATATGACTATCAATGCGAGGGCTCTTCTGAGACTTCAGAAGACTCTGATACCTCGCAACGGAGACCCCGGTATCCACAGAACAGCTCTAGCTCAGACGACTGGAGTGGAGACGAGGGACAGAGATCGAATCGGAACCGCTACGTTCCACCTACCCATTTCAACCAACCTTTTCCTTACCAATCGATACCGCATTGGCAACCAATGCCTCTGCCGTATTTCCAACCACAGCCCCAATATAACTTCAATCCTTTTTTAGGAAGAGGCCGGGGCAGAGGCAGAGGCAGAAACAGAAGGAGGGGAAGGAACGTCCATTGGGCACAGGAAGAGCCGCAGATGATCACCAGAAGTCGCAGTATAACAAACCAAAGGAGACCTTAGTGGTCAACCTTTCAAACACTACCTTGACTCAATCAGAGCTAACTGTTCTGGAGAAGGGTTTAGGCTTTGTCCCTACACCAAGGGATGACCAATTTAGATTACATTGTGAGATGGCCGCCTTGTTCCGCAAAGTGAGGCTGCATTTTTTCTTTAAAGACCATGTTAGTGTGGAAACAAGGGGAGACACTAACTTAAGAAACCCTTCTACTTTTATGCCCCCGAGTCATGCGGTCCCACTTGAAGTTCTCACTTTTGAAAAGGCGGTACGACATGAAATTCAACATCTTAACCCCCCTAAAGCATTCCAGAACATCTCTAAATTAGAACGGGTGGCTATTAACTCTTTATCCTCCAACCCTGATATCACGCTTAAACCAGCAGATAAGGGCGGTGCCATTGTGGTTATGGATACCACTTATTACCAACAGGAATGTAGAAGACTACTTAGTGACACTTCATACTACCGCCCTATCTCCTCGGATCCTACTCCACGTCTACAGCGCAAAATTCGTGGCATGATCTCAGAAGCAGAGGCAGAAGGTTGGATCACTCGACAAGAAGCTGAATTCCTTGATACAAAATATCCCAAAATTCCATACTTCTACTGCCTTCCGAAAATCCACAAAGGCCTCCCTCCTCCAGGTCGCCCTATTGTGTCCGGCATTGGCTCCCTGTTAGAGCCCCTTTCTAAATTTTGTGACTTCTTTTTGCAACCCATCGTACAGAAAACATCCACCTTTCTGAAGGACACAAAAGACACTCTCGTTCTACTGAATGACATAAATGAGTCTGGCATTACTGACATTCTGATTTGTCTAGACGTAGAGGCGCTCTATACCAATATCCCACAAGAAGCCACGCTCACCGCTGTAGAGGAAATACTCTTGGCTGAGACATGGACTCACAACACTCCAGTGAGTTTCATTATGCAATGCGCTAGTGTGGCCCTTCAAGAGAATTTCTTTCAATTTGAGAAAAGCCTATTTCACCAGATACAGGGCACCTCTATGGGCAGCACGTTCGCGCCGAGTCTGGCATGCCTCTACATGTTCACATTTGAACAACGCCATATTCTGACCCCTGATCAACCATTTTTTTCCAATATCATACTGTGGCGCCGTTACATAGATGATATTCTGGTAATTTGGAGAGGGGAGATGGACCGTGCGCTAGCCTTTACCCAATGGGTCAACACTTTGGACACCCACCTCCGTTTCAGTTCTACCATCTCTGACAAAGAAGTCTCATTTTTGGATTTACGAATCTCACTGAAGGATGGTGTCCTTAATTCATCTGTTTACCATAAACCGACAGATCGCAACAGTCTTTTACTTTACAATAGCCATCACCCCAAAGCCTTACGAGATAACCTACCTTTTGGTCAATTCCTCAGGATACGACGTAATTGCTCAGACAAAACTGATTACCATATTCAAGCTAACGCCCTATGCTGTAAACTCCGTGAGCGTAACTATCCTCTATCTCAAATTCGACAAGCAAAGAAGAGGGCGGGCAATATCCCCCGTGATACATTACTGACTAATAATACCCGTCCCAAACAGACGAGATTGACGTGTGTCACTACTTTCACCCCTCTTAGTAACCAAATAAAAGGTACGATCCGCAGACTTTGGCCCATCCTTACGAGTGCGGGCGCAACTCTAGAACGTCCTCTTTTTGCATTCAAAAGAACACCCAACATTAAAGACCTTGTAGTCCACACAAGACCATCAATGAAACAACCCACTAATTACTTGGACACTGGTCAATGGCTTAAAGTAAAGGGTCTTTACCCTTGTGGTTCCTGCAATGTCTGTCCCTTCACTGATAATATTCGAGAGGTAGATTTAGGTCAACAAAAAACCTGGCAACTCAGATCCCATACCAACTGTCGGACTAAGAATTGTATTTACATGATTACCTGCCCGTGCAACTTGAGATATATTGGCATGACAACCAGGATGGTAAAAATTCGTATTAATGAACATCGTAGCACCATTAGGTGTAAAAGATCCTCTACAAAACTGACTAATCACTTTGTCGAGAAGCAGCACGGACCTAATGATATGAAATGGTTGGTCCTAGAATCCATGAGAGATAACACTGACAATACCAAGAAACTCTTCGAAAAGGAACAACGGTTGGTCTTTAGACTCCAGACTCATGTACTTGGTCTGAATGATGATATTCAATGGACTAGCTTTATGCACTAACACTGATATCCAGTCCTCTTTTGAGAGTCCATGATGGCCCACTTTGGGGATTATTATTATTCTTTATTCTTTATATATATTTTTTATATATATTTTTGGTATCTCTGTTTTCATACTGATTGACAATTTTACATATCATAACAGTGTTTGATAAGCATCTATTGATTTGGGACTGTATAGATACTCGACACGACTTGACTGTCCAAGATGGCCGAGACTTTTTGTATATTTTTCTCTAGATACAATTTCCAAAATGGCCGACACCTTTTCCTTGGTGACGAGTCCTTCCTCGATTTTTCCATTTCCTTAAAACCCCCTTGGGATCATTGTGTATCTCAATACCGGGTGAGCGTCTTGGCACAGGTTCATCGGCAATGACCGTCTGGACTCCAAGTAAGTGGTTCTTTTGAAATGTGCCTCTACTTTTTCGGCACCTCGGTCACGCCGCCTTCTCCCTCCGCACTAGCTCAGAGACATGGCGTGAGCGCCGGCACGACGGCTTTTTTGTCATTTCTCACGTCTCTGCAGTGTGCACGCTATGTTTTCATAGCGCAGCCCTACTGTTTGAAGTTACGCGATCATATCCGACCCGCGCTCTTCCATTTCTGCATTTTAACAATGGGATGCATTTCTGTTATCACACTTGCCTCCCGTATATCTTGATGATCTTCTTTTTGACATCACCATGCGGCTGTGATTTTCTGCCGTACTGCTTATAGCATGTTTCCGCGCTTTACAGACGATAATTCACTTTCTGTATGATGCTCCTGCTTCCTGCTTATGTTTAACGAATTAATATTAGCCTTGTGTCAGATACAGGGATTTATTAATGTGCCTTAGACTCCATTACCACTATGTTAATACGTTTCTTATCCTGTTGAGTGGACTTTCTATTTTGCATAATGACAATTCTTTCTGTGTTCCTTCCGTTTGTGTATACATTTAGATCAGAGTTGATTTTTTAGCCTGGACTCCCCCGATGTGGCCCTACCATTAATTTTTGGAGGGTAAGCAATGTGGTTTGCCTAATTGGCCTCGCACTCGTTGTTACTTGGGTAATAATTTTTTTATCACTTGGCACTTGAGTGAGTTTGCACTTTATTCTGGGTTTGCACAATGTAGTCCAGTGTAATATTCTCTTTTTTGTATTTGAACTACGTTTTAGTAATGATGGTTTCTTTCTTTCCTTTTTATAATGTTTTTTCTAGGTGTTGATCTATATTTGTGGAAATTCCCACCATCCATAGGATTAGGTACGTTACTAGGTCCTGATGAATCGCAAAAGTTAATTTTTCAGACATTAGCGAGAAACATGTTGACCCATTACATAGAGTAACACAGGGGATCCTGTGTGCTCCGTCTCTTATATGTCATTCCTCTCTAAGAGACTGTATTTTTATGGGGTTTGTGGTCATCATCCCACTAATTCCCCGTTTTCTGGTTTTTAATCTTGTCAGAGGTATGAACACAAGTATTAAAATTATTAGCAGTTACCTCTAGACATTTTTAATCTCTTTACTTGCCAATCCTACATTTATCTGTTTTTTGACCGGCTATATTTGTTTCACAAAAGATCTCCGGCAAAGAGCCCCCTTGTGGGGCCCGTCAGGCATTGGAGCGCCGGCCTGACGAGGAGCTGGCCCTATGATGAAGCATGTCACCGGACGGTGAGTGAGGGCCCTTGCTTCGAACAGCTCTGGTTCTCATCTATGGACCAAGTGTTCTATCTGAAAGAAACCCCTTTTTTCTATATGGAACCGTGTGTAATCGCTTTTTTTGATTGACTGTCTAGTGGGATCTTTACACACGGGACCAGGAGTTAGTCTCCGAATATCCCATTTTCCTGCCCCTCCCATGTTGTTTCCCCGACACTCTAACCTGCAGTGCACAACCTTCTGAGTTGTCTTCCGGCGTCGTGAGACTCCCTTTGCTGACTCCAGGTGGACTCCGGTTCACTCCTCTTCTAAGTGACTGATCCGGTACTTCTGCGGGTGCTGCCTGCTTCTGTGAGGGCTCCCTCACTTGCTGGGCACCCCCTCCGTCCCCTCATCCAAGTGGCGACATCCTGGTCCCTCCTGGGCCACAGCAGCATCCAAAACCCTAACTGCGACCCTTGCAGCTAGCAAGGCTTGTTTGCAGTGTTTCTGCGTGGGAACACCTCTGAAAGCTTCTTCATGACGTGGGACATCCATCCTCCAAAGGGGAAGTTCCTAGTCCTCTTCGTTCTTGCAAAACACCAAGCTTCTTCCATCCAGTGGCAGCTTCCTTGCACCCTCAGCTGGCATTTCCTGGGCTCCTGCCCATTCTCGACAATGTCGCGACTCTTGGACTTGGTCCCCTTGTCTTACAGGTACTCAGGTCCGGGAATCTACTGTTGTTGCATTGCTGGTGTTGGTTTTCCTTGCAGAATCCCCCTATCACGACTTCTGTGCTCTCTGGGGGTTGTAGGTGCACTTTACACCTACCATACAGGGTCTTGGGGTGGGCTATTTTTCTAACCCTCCCTGTTTTCTTACAGTCCCAGCGGCCCTTTACAAGCTCACATAGGTTTGGGGTCCATTTGTGGTTCGCATTCCACTTTTGGAGTATATAGTTTGTGTTGCCCCTATACCTATGTGCTCCAATTGCAATCTATTGTAACTTTACACTGCTTGCATTACTTCCTTTTGCTATTACTGCATATTTTTGGTATTGTGTACATATATCTTGTGTATATTTGGCATCCTCATACTGAGGGTACTCACTGAGATACTTTTGGCATATTGTCATAAAAATAAAGTACCTTTATTTTTAGTATATCTGTGTATTGTGTTTTCCTATGATATTGTGCATGTGATACCAGTGGTATAGTAGGAGCTTTGCATGTCTCCTAGTTCAGCCTAAGCTGCTCTGCTATAGCTACCTTCTATCAGCCTAAGCTGCTAGAAACACCTCTTCTACACTAATAAGGGATAACTGGACCTGGTACAGAGTGTAAGTACCCCTTGGTACCCACTACAACGCAGGCCAGCCTCCTACAGTGAGCATCTGCAAGCACCTGCAGCTGTGTTTTGTATGTTGCCATAATGAGCTGGCTCTTTCCCCTCCTCCTCTCTTGGGCCCTCTGGTTGCTCACCGCCACCCCAGGGGACATATGTGCACACACATATGTTATGCAGTATGTCAAAGACAACAATAATTTTGTAGACCGGGGTGAAGGGGTGAAGGGGAGGATTTTAACTGGCTACCCCCAGAAACATAGAGGCAGAGGAACTGGGCCTTGAGCAGGCCAAATGTTCAGTCCACAACATTACGTGTCCAATGTGGGCCTGGTTGTATGCCTTCTCTGGCTCGGTCTGTGAGCTTACATGTGGGGTCAATACCCACTGCTGATTCCCATATCCTTGGTCAGCTCAATTTGTAAATAAGAGACAAAGTCAATGTTTAGGATAGCTGTATTGGCTAAAGTCCTACCCATGTGTGTTAGGTACAGTGGTATGCACCTCTCCCAGTAATGATCACATGATGTGTCGATCATGCTGCTGTCATGATGTTTGCAGGGGCCAATCAATCTATAGATGTCACATGCAGTGCATGTGAAGATACATCATACAATTCAACATCTTGTCTGTCATATTTCTGCAGCAGACTTTGGTGGTGCCTATTTCCCACTGCTCTAGTCCTCGATGTTATGTGTTTACACTACATGTGTCGGGAGACAGAATGTGGATGGGATTATTTTTTGTAGGTCCTCTCTAGGTATGTGGTCACATACCAGACATAGCTGATACAGACACATGCATAGATCCATGGTCATCCCCAGATGTTGGTATTGACCTACATTACATTGGCACAGGCATTTGAGTGGACAATATTGTCGAAGACTGTTGACACAATGCCATCCACACAGTATGCAATCACACATACCAACTGAGTGACATGGTGTCACAACTGCCATTTCCCGATCCATAGTTACATGCCACAATGGGGGAACATTATGTACATGTGTGACAGCATTGTGCCCCTCATTACAACCCTGGTGGTCGGTGATAAAGCGGCGGTAATACCACCAACAAGCTAGCGGAAAACAAATTATGACCACAGCGAAACCGCCAACACAGACAGCCACTTTAACACACCAACCACCACGGTGGTAGCAATAAGCACCGCGGCGGTAACCGCCAACAGCCAGGCAGAAGACAATGTACTGCCCACAGTATTACAACTGGCCTATCTGCCACCTTTTCCGGGGCGGTACCAATGACAACAAAAGCAAGGCAGAAACAGTACACAGAAGACAAAGGACCCACCTCTGGAGACTCAGAGAAGAACCACAACTCCATGGAGCCCGACCTGCAGATCTTCCCCATGCTGAACTACGTCCTCCTACACCAGGAATACCAATGCCAGCGACGACGACTATGGTGAGTACTGCCGCCTAGCACACAGGAGAGGGGGAGGAAAAAGAGAGTGAAACACACACGCAACACGCAACACCCACACCCTCAACACCATACACACAAACACATGCAACAACAATACACATCCACCCCATTCCCCTCAGGAATAACGCGAGGACAAAAGGAAGTGATTTAAGTGAGTGTAATAAGATAAAAAACTAGAAATACGTCCTCAAAATTCAAAACAGTATTTACAGATATACAAATACAGGGACACTGCCTAGTCCATTATGTCTGTGGGTCACAGGGCCACATCACATAGGCCAAGGCCCCACTTGACTCCTGCATCAACACAGAGGGAACACTGCTGGGGCATCAGGTTGAAAATACACAGGCACCTCGGGGGACGAGGAACGGGGAGGCACCTCAGCCGGAAGATGGTACAACACCACTGGTCCTGGAGCGGGCTACATGCCCTGTGCGATGTCCTGGGGAATGCAAAACCACAGCCTCTCCAGTGGGTGGTTTGCCCACTGCTTGGTCCTGGGGAGTGCAAGGCCACAGTCTCTCTAGTGGGTGGTTTGCCCACTGCTTGATCCTGGGGAGTGCAAGGCCACAATCTCCCAAGTAGATGCCTTCTTCCACTGGTTCTGGAAGGGGCCTTCTGCCCAGTGTGCTTCATCCTGGCAAGGATGGGGTGAGTGGATGGCTTCCTTCGCTGGGTCTGGAGGGGGCTTTGTGACTAGTGTGTTTCATCCTGGCAAGGAGGGGGTGAGTGGATGCCTTCTTACACTAGTTTTCGAGGGGGGCATTGTGCCCTATGATGCAGCACTTGGGGAGTGCAAGGTCACAGTCTCTCACCTGGGTGTCATACCCATAAGTTTTGCAGTAGGCAGGATGCATAACACTCCATGGAGGCAGGACTACAGTCCATCCACCGGCGGTGACAGCTGCACAGTGGTGGCAGTGCCGGTGCTGGTGTCAGTGCTGCCAGTGGTGCTGGTGGCGGTGCATGTGGCAGTGCTGATGGCGGTGAAGGTGTTGGTGCTGCCAGTGGTGGGGGAGGCTCCAGCCCTTCCCCTGCAGCCTCAGACGGCTGCCCACTGGGGCTGCTGCCAGTGGTGCTGGTGCATGTGGGGGTGTTGATGGCGGTGCAAGTGTCGGTGCTGCCAGTGGTGGGGGGAGGCTCCAGCCCTTCCCCTGCAGCTTCAGACGGCTGAAGTGCCATGGTTGGTGGTGGGGGCTCAGATCCTGTCACAGCACCAGGCCTCCTGTTCCTCCTGCCTGCAGGGACAGGCCCTTTGCCCATGCCCTTGGCAGCTGGTGGTGCATCCTTGCCCTTGGCAGCTGGTGGTGCCTCCTTGCCCTTGCACTTGGCAGCTGGTGGTGTCTCCCTGCCCTTGCTGCGTGGTGGTGCCTCCTTGCCCTTGGCAGCTGGTGGTGCCTTCTTGCTCTTGCCCTTGGCAGCTGGTGGTGCCTCCTTGCCCTTGCCCTTGGCAGCTGGGGGTGCCTCCCTGCCCTTGCCCTGTGGTGGTGCCTCCTTGCCCTTGGCAGCTGGTGGTGCCTCCTTGCCCTTGGCAGCTGGTTGTGCCTCCTTGCCCTGCCCCTTGGCAGCTGGTGCAGGCACACTGCCAGTGCTGATGGGTGTCTCCTTGGAGCTTCTCACACCTGCAGTAGCTGCCAAAACTACAGTGGCCGTGTACTGGGTAGCTGAGGTGCTGACCTGGGTTCTGCCCACCCTGGCCTGAAGTGAAGGACAGGGGGAGGGGTAGGGAAGGGTCAACGGTGTAGAGGAAAAGCTTCTTAGGGACATTGGGGCACAAAGAGGGTGAAGGTTTGGGTGTAGGTGCATGGGCTGGATGCTATTGTGAGGTGGATGGCTGTTGGGTGTCTGAGTGCTTGCGTTTTGGTACTTTGGGGGAGGGGGCACAGACACAGTGGGAGAGGACACAGTGGACGTGTGCATGGCTGCGGGGGTGGTGACTGCAGAAGGGGGCGTGTACTGATAGGCGTGATGGTGATGGAGGCAGTGGGTGTGGATGTAGTGCATGCAGGTGTGAGTGTAGACGCTACTGGGAGGGTGGTGGACGAGGGGAGGAGGGGGACCCGGTGGAGGCAGTGGGTGTTGGTATTTCTGCATCTGGATGGTGTTTGTGTGAGTGCCTGTGGGATGATGTGTGGTGCTTGGGTTTGCCTGAGACACTCCTGTGTGTTGTCTTGGGTGCATGCTGGTCTGAATGTGTACTTGAGATAGGTTGGGGTTCAGGGAAATGGGACTGGGACTGGGTAGAGGAAGTTGGAGGGGGAGGCTAGAGACAGGGACAATGGCTGCCATCAGGGAGGAGGCCCGAGCCTGGAATGATCTGTGTTGGGCAGCCACGCCAGAGTGAATGCCCTCCAGGAATGCATTTGCGTGTTGCAAGTGCCCTCCCAGGCCCTGGATGGCATTCACTATGGTTGACTGCCCAACAGAGATGGATTGCAGGAGGTCAATAGCCTCCTCACTCAGGGGGGCAGGGCTAACTGGGGCAGGGCCTGAGGTGCCTGGAGCGAAGGAGATGCCCACCCTCCTGGGTGAGCGGGCACGGGAAACACGTTGAGGGGCTGCTGGGAGGACGGTGCTGGTACGGGGGTGGCAGCTGTACCTGTAGTTGGGGTGGCCACAGAGGTGTCCGCCACCACCAGGGAGCTTCTATCGGAGGAGGTATCACTTTCAGAACTGTCCCCTCCAGTCCCCGCCGTGGAGCTCCCCTCGCCATCCGTCCCACTGGTGCCCTCACCGTCAGTGGATTTGGCCTCCTGGGCCCTGTGGGATGCAGCTCCCTCCGTCGCCGGGGCCTCTGCTCCTCCGCCAGATGATGCTAATGCACAGAAGGACAGGGTGTCAAAACAAAAAGGGGTGGAGGAGACAGAGGATACACTTGGTCAATGCCAGCAACAACACCACTGTTGGCGTACATAACGCACAGGGGACAGCCCTACGCACTAGGCGATGCACTACAACTCACAATGCTAGTCACCAGGCCATGGACAGTAATACCTAACGCCAGTTGCAGCATACCCGAGACCCACAGGGCCCTGCCAAGTAGTGGATGCCCATTAGCTTGTTTGGGGGTGGAGTGCATCAGCCCATGCCCAACATGGAACCTACCCTGCAATGTAGGGCCTGGCCTAGGGGCACCAACAGGCGCACATCCCCCACCCAGAGACCACCTGGGCAAGTTGTACATTGGGAACTGTACTGACCCCCTTGCGGCTGCTGTGATGCCCTCAAGCGCCCATCCAGCTCTGGATAAGCCACCTCCAATATGTGGAACATCAGGGGTGTCAGGGTTTGACGGGCACCCCTTCCTCGTCGGGATGACATCCCCAGCTGGGTCTCCACTGTCTTCCTTGCCCAGGGTCTCAGGTCCTCCCACTGTTTCCGACAGTGGGTGCTCTGCCTGCCATAGACCCCCAGGGTCCGCACGTCCTTGGCAATGGCACACCATATACCCTTTTTCTGATGTGCGCTGACCTGCAGAAAAATAGAAAATGGTATCAATCATACCGTTTCGCCTGTTACAGTCATGGTCCACCATATCCCTCCCATCCCCTTACACACATACATTGCCCACCCTACAAGTAGCATGCTGCCCAAGACCCCTTAACCACCCCCCCTTACACAAGGCCTTCACACACAGCACTCCATGCATAGTGCTCACAGTGTACTCACCTGTTGATCTGGAGGCCCATACAGCATTCGGTACTGGGGTAGGACCCCATTCACCAGTCTCTCCAACTCCGCAGTGGTGAAGGCAGGGGCCCTTTCCCATGTGACTCGAGCCATGGTCGGTTCCAGACACAGGTCACAGCGGCACTTGCAGTGTAGGTCCTCTCCTGTTGAAGGTCAGGTAGCAAGTGAGTGAACAGATAGAAAATGGCAGTCGCGGCGTACTTCACCATTGGCAACTGCAACCCATAGGGCCCAATGATAACCAATGAGGAGTCGCACAGCGGTACTCGACCGCCTCCCGCAACGGCGCACAACATCAGCGCCATTACCTCATTTCCACCTCATTTCTATCCACACAGGACAGGCGTCCGCCATTTCAGGGGGGGGCAGGCCATGGCACCTAACTGCATCACAGCAGACATAAGCACATTTTGAAACTAAACATCAACATACTGTTTCTGTCATAACATGCAGTGCATTGTACATTGAGGAAATGTCGGAAACTGACCAGTTGCTCATCGTTTTGCCCCCTGGATTACAACCGCTGAGGATGAATTGGAGATGGAGACATTCCCCCGTGTGCTGGCCCCTGGTGGACTTGGCAACAATGGAGGACAGGCACATTATCCTCACCTACAGACTTGATGGGGCCACAATCCAAGAGCTGTGTGCCCAATTGGATCTCAGTTGTCCGTCAGCCCACTGGGATCCCCCTCCTGTGCAAGTCCTATCTGTGCTCCATTTCTTGGTAAATGGATTTTTCCAATTGACTGTGGCCTTGGCAGCAGGAATGTCACAAAATTAATGTTCGCAGATGTGCTGACCAGAGTGTTGTGTGCCCTGATGAAACACATGCACAGCTACATCATGTGGAGGATTTGGTCACAGTAAAAGCTGACTTCTATGCAATGGGGCATATCCCCAACATTATTGGGGCAATAAATGGTACACATATTGCCTTTGTCCCCCCCCCCGGTAGAAATGAACAGGTGTCCAGAAATCGAAAGAGCTTTCACTCTATGAATGTGCAGATTGTGTGCCTGGCGGACCAGTACATCTCCCATGTCAATGCAAAGTATCCTGGGTCTGTGCATGATGCCTTTATCCTGAGGAATAGCAGCATCTCATATGTGATGGCTCAGCTCCAGAGGCACAGAGTGTGGCTAATAGGTGAGCCCATGGTCCCCACCCAGTGTATGTTGGTATATGGGTGTGTGAGGTTGGCCATAAGGTTAGTGTCTGGCTAACTCGTATCCCATGGTATTTGCAGGTGACTCTGGTTACCCCAACCTCTCATGGCTACTGACCCCAGTGAAGAATCCCAGGACAAAGGCAGAGGAACGTTACAGTGAGGCATATGGGTGAACAAGAAGAATTATAGAGCGAAACTTTGACCTCTTGATGGCCAGGTTTCGGTGCCTGCATCTACTAGGTGGTTCCCTGTGCTACTCACCCAAGGTGTGCCAGATCATCGTGGCATGTTGCATGTTGTACAACCTGGCCTTACTCCGCCAGGTGCCTTTTCTGCAGGAGGATTAGGGTGGAAATTGGCGTGTGGCAGCGGTGGAGCCTGTGGACAGTGACGAAGAGGAGGCAGAGGATGAGGATGTGGACAACAGAACATCTATCATTCAACAGTACTTCCAGTGACACACAGGTAAGACACCGCAACTTCACCTTCCATTGCAGTTTTGTGTTGTAAATTTCCACTGGCAGGCTGCTGTTCCCACTACTATGGCCACTCACTGTATCATTTGACATGTCTATTCACAGATATCAGTGCCCTACTCTGGCTCCTGGTGTATTGACTGCACCACAATACAGGTCATACCTATGTATACATTACTGTACAGTCTATTTGCAATGTCTACAGAAAGGAATACATACTTAAATCATTTGACATACTACATGCTTGTATTTTTTCAAAGGGTGTTTGTTTAATTGCTGAGAAGTAAATGGGGATGTGCAATGAGATTGGGTGATGGTGGAGGAGAGTCCAGGATAGAGTCCATTCTATTTGTACCACAGGTGCATTGTCCAAGGATGCATAGGAAGGGGAGCAATGGCAGTTCAAGGTGGACAGGGTGACAGAGTGGACACAAGGGTGACAATCAGGAGAGTCTTATTTCCTGGCGGGTCTAAGCAATGTTCTCTGGCTTCTGCCTGGATCGCAGGGACCATTTGCGGGGTGGTTCACCTTCTGCAGGGGGAGGGGTGCTGACGGCCTGTTGGTCCTGTGGCGGGGCCTCCTGTCCACTAGCGTCAGCGGAGGTGGAGGGCTGTTCATCGTTTTGGCTAGTGCCAGGGGCCCGTTGGTGTGCCACTGCCTCCCTCATGGTGTTGGCCATGTCTGCCAGCACCCCTGCAATGGTGACCAGGGTGGTGTGGATGTCCCTCAGGTCCTTCCTGATCCCCAGGTTCTGTTCCTCCTGCAACCGCTGGGTCTCCTGCAACTTGGCCAGTATCTGGCCGTCGTCTCCTGGGAATGGTGGTATGCTCCCAGGAAGTTGGTGAGTGCCTCGTGGAGAGTCGGTTCCCTAGGCCTGTCCTCCCCCTGTCGCACAGCAGTCCTCCTAGTTTGCCTGTTGTCCTGTGCCTCTGTCCCCTGAACCATGTGCCCACTAACTCCAGGTCCCTGATCATCCTTTGTTTGTGGGGTGTCCTTGGGTCCCTGTAGTGGTGGACACACTGCTGATTGACGTGTCCTGGGGACAGAGGTATGGGCCCGCTGGGTGGGTGCTGTGGTGGTGTTTCCAGATGGGGGAGGCTCTGTGGTGGTATGGGATTGTTGCTGGGTAACCGACTGTCTGTAGGTCCCTGATGGGCCAGGTGGGTCATCCATATCCAGCCGAGCAGAGCTGCTGTCATCACTGTGGACTTCTCCTGGGGGGTCTGGTTGTTGCTGGCACTTCCTCTCCGGTGACGTTGGGTGTGGGACCTGTGGGGATGTAAATGCAGTGTTATTGTTTCTGCGTGTGACATCTTGTGCATGGGTGTGTTGCCCTGTCTGGTTGTGACTGCCCTGTCCGCTTTGCTTATGTGAGTAGTTATTTTGTGGGCTGGGTGACTCTCTCTAGTGTGCATGCTGTGGTGATGGGTGTTCATGCAGGGCTGTGAGTGGTGTCCATGCATTATTGTTGCATGCAGTGCTGGGTATTGTGATGGGTGGGTTGTGATGGCGGGGTGTATGTGAGGTGGTGGGGAGATGGGGGTGAGGGTAGGGGTGGGGGTATGTGATGGCATGCAGTTGGGGGGTGGTGATAGTAATAGAGAATTGATTTACCAGAGTCCAGTTCTCCTGCTACCCATGCCAGGACCTCAGGATGCAGTATTGCCAAGACTTGCTCCTCCCATGTTGTTAGTTGTGGGGGAGAAGGTGGGGGTCCACCCCCAGTCCTCTGTACAGCTATCTGTTGTCTTGCAACCACGGAACACACCTTTCCCCATAGGTCGTTCCACTTCTTCCTGATGTCATCCCTTGTTCTGGGGTGCTGTCCCACGGCATTGACCCTGTCCACGATTCTCCGCCAGAGCTCGATCTTCCTAGCAATAGATGTCTGCTGCACCTGTGATCCGAATAGCTGTGGTTCTACCCGAATGATTTCCTCCACCATGACCATTAGCTCCTCCGCTGAGAACCTGGGGTGTCTTTGTGGTGCCATGGGTGTAGTGTGAGTGGTGTGTGTGAGGGTGTGTGGGCTGATGTGTTGGGGTGTGTGCTGTGAGGTGCGTGGATGGTGTATGGGTGATGGTGCTCTGTGGCTCTGGTTCTGTGGGTGCACTTGGTGTGTCTCTCTCTCTCTTGGCAATGGTTAGTAGTTGTAAAGGGTTGTGGGTAATGTGTGTGTGTGTTTTATAGTGGTGTGAGTGTGTGGGTATGGTGTGTGTATGGGTGTCAGGTGTGTGTAGTTTGAATTGTCCAATGTGGTGTTGGTTTGTATGTGTGTGTGTGTATTTTGAGCGCAGCGGTATATACCGCCAATGGTTAACCACAGTTTAATGTACGCCACGGTGATTCGTCGGTCATAATGTTGTTGGCGTAGTTCTGTTGGCGTAATGGTGTGGGTTTTGGTACTGCCATTTTATCACTGACCTTTGGGCTGGCGGACTTGTGTTTGTGTGTGTATAGTGACAGATTGCTGTGTGTGTGTCATAATATGGGTAGCGGTATACCGCCCGCGGTATGTTGGTGGCAGTTGGCATGACGGTAAGCGGGACTTACCATCAATGTCATAATGAGGGCCTGTGTCTGGTTTGTTCACACAACACATAAATCCGGAAGATTTGGCAGCTACACAATATCCTGCACTGTACAATGTCCCTGAGAAGGGCTATTGGTACACAATATTTTAGGCCTCTGGGACTTTATGGTTCCTTCAAAATTGTCTTGTACACAAGTTGCCTAGCAAGCAGACAGTCACATTTGCATCATGAGTTGTAGTGGTTCTTCATTGCTTGCAGAATTGTATTTGTGGTGCAGATGCAGCTTCTAGCCAAAGATGCTGCCTCAGAGGCATGGTGAGTGATGAAAGTATGTAGCATTACACATCACACATGTGACATTGGAGTTATTTTGCTGATTATTATTCATTTGTACAATTAAATGTCACAGGTCTGTGAGCTGTGGTTTGTCACCCTCCACCTAAATCCTGGTGTGGGAGCCATTACACGGTTGATGGACCATGTGTGTTGCATGGGAACCCCCACCCAACCAGAGGACATTTTTAGCCTCCCATTCACACAGTGATGTTGGCCAGATGTTTTGCCTGCCATGCATTGCTGTGTGCCATTACATCCTACAACCTCTACACAACTGGCTTACAATATATTCACTTGCATGGTGATTTGCATTGCATATGTAACATGAATCGTGTTGCATGTATCTGGAACACCCCTCATCCTGAAGTCCCTATCTGTGTAGGCAGACAGTAAGCTGTGTATTGTGCCCCCCATTTCTATTTATTATTGTGGCAGTTAGGTACTTGCTGTTTGCTTACCTACAAGTAGGCCATTCCCATATTGCCCATCCTGGACTAGTTGATTGATGACTGAGTTGCACATGTCTGCCGTCAGTGGCACCCAGCACTTGTGGGAAGCTAGCAATGGCCTAGAATCCTTGTTTGATCTCCTATTGCAGTTGCTGGGTGTTGGGGAAGAGGATGTAGCAGGTTGTCAGCCAGATGATGGCATCCAGGACAGAGGGTAGGAATGAGGAGAATGATGAGGATGGCTGAGAGTGTCTGGTCACTCAGGCTGCTGTTGTCTAGAAGAACCCTGAGGCCAGCATGTGCAGCACAGCCAGGAGTTTGTCTATAGAGCAATGTAGGTAACCCTATCGACTTTTGCCTATAGTCTTGGTGCAATGAGGTATAGCAGCTGTACAATGGACTCCCTCTTCAGATGGTATTGGGTGATTATGTTTTCCTCCCTGAGTTCAATTAGTGAGGTACTCTGTCAATATATGCACTCCCTTCTCCTGCGCTGCCTCTGTGGTGCAGGTGGTAGTGATTGTTGTGGTGAGGGTGAAGATGGTGGTGATGGTGGTGGTTGTGGTGGTATTCTTAGTGCTCCAAGCTGCTGTAGGAATAGGTCCAGAGTGTCCTAGAGCTTACCAGGGTGATTTGGGTATGTTCTCCTTATGTACCTGTGCCAATGCGTAATTGTGATGCCTGGTCTGAACAGGTGTTATTTTTTTGATACATTTGAGACTGTGTTACTTTTGCCAAGGGAGCGTCATTTTCTGAAAAGCTTGTAAATACAGCTGCATCAGTCCTGCATTAAGAGGGAATGCCTAGTTACACATAATTTGATTATTATAAATTGAAGTTGACAGTAATTTCATTTTCTTACATCAAACATTTGATGGACTATCATTTAACTAGTACAGCAATGGTGGAGAGCACTGGGTCCTGATACCTTATTTAAAACTAATGTCATGTCGTCTGTCATATGATTTCCAGTGGGACATGCTATAGGGCAGTGTTTTGTAAGCAGCAGACAATTCTTTTAACACCACAAACATGAATGGCTGCTACAGAGATGTATGTCTACATATAGCACAGATAATGAATAACAGTGTAATATGATCCAATATTACCATTGAATGGTTCTGTTGACATCATAAAATACAATGCCAAAGTGATTTGTAAATGTCACTAGAACTCCAACATGGCAATGTAAGACCACATCACACCATATTACATGTTACACATTATACATTTCTTTCAGGTCAAATGTTTATTTTGAGGTAGGTAACTTAATAAAAGCTTTTATATTCAAACTGCAGTAGAAAATGTAGGTTTAAGTTAATCGAATGAATTGCTGATAAAACAAGGGACAATGGTGGTATATATTTACAAAAAAAAACAACTTCAACAAATGCAGTATTAATGGGTGTGGTAACTTCACAACTGGATTCCCAGATGCAGAGTTACTGGGTATGAAAACATACCAATTAATTCTAATTCTGCTGTACCTGAAAAACTGTGTTAGACCTTGGCATTCTTTGCATGGTATCCCCTAAGTTTTTGCCTCTGCTTTCCAGGTTGTTGATTTGTGCTGGACTCTGTTTTTGCTGTTTTTGATACTCTGGGCACTTTACCACAGCTAGCTAATGCTAAAGTGCTCCTATGTAAAATGTATGTGTAATTGGCTTATCCATGTTTGGCATATCTGATTTACTAGTAAGTCCCTTGTAAAGTGCACTAGAGGTGCCCAGGGCCTGTAAATCAAATGCTACTAGTAGGCCTGCAGCACTGGTTGTGCCACCACCATAAGTAGCCCTGTAAACATGGTTTAGACCTGCCACTGCGGTGTCTGTGTGTGCAGTTTTAAACTGCCAATTCAACTGGGCAAGTGTACCCACTTACCAGGCCCAAACCTTCCCTTTTTATACATGTAAGGTACCCCTAAGATAGGCCCTAGGTAGCCCCATGGGTAGGGTGTAGTGTATGTTAAAGGTGGGACATGTACTGATGTGTGTTACATGTCTTAACAATGAAATACTGCAAATTCAGTCTTCACTGTTGCAAGGCCTATCTCATGGGTTAACATGTGGGCTGCCTTTAAATATTATTAAAGGGCAGATTCCCCTTGAGAGCAGATGGAAATGTGGAGTTTGGGATCTCTGAACTCACAATTTAAAAATTACATATTTTAGTGAAGTTGGTTTTTAGATTTGTTAGTTTGAAAATGCCACTTTTAGAAAGTAGGCATTTTCTTGCTTAATCCGATTTTGTGACTCTGCCTGTTTGTGGATTTCCTGTCTGGGTCAGTTGAAATTTTTTGTTTGTGAATCCTCTCTAGATAGTGAGACAAAGATAGCTGGGTGTAGCCTGCATATCCTGATGAGCCACCTGTCCTAGAGTAGAGGGAGGAGTGGTCACTTACACCTGGATGGGCTGTGCCTACCCTCTCACAATGTAGCCTACACCCCCCTGGTGTGTGTCTGGGGCCTGGCCTGGGCAAGAG
This sequence comes from Pleurodeles waltl, assembly GCF_031143425.1. Classification (NCBI taxonomy): domain Eukaryota; kingdom Metazoa; phylum Chordata; class Amphibia; order Caudata; family Salamandridae; genus Pleurodeles; species Pleurodeles waltl. Next base: position 538,195,069 of record NC_090446.1, on the reverse strand, counting down.
AGGATCTTGTGAACAACAGAGACTTTCCTTTGAAGTATGCCTTCAAAGGCAGAAAGGGGTATAAGTTTTGGACTCAAAACACCCGAAAATTAGATCACTTCTGGAACCAAGAGGAACCTCTGCCAAGGAGAAGAGCTGAAGAGCTGAGAAGTGCTGCTCCTGCCTGTGACTGTGATTTGTTGGGCTATCCTGCAGTTGCTGCTTCTGCCTATGAAAGGGTACAAAGACGGGATGTTGTTGTGCATTCCTGCTTGAGAAGAATCTCCAAGGGCTTGAAGTGAGCTTACCTCCTGTTTTGAAGTCTCAGGGCCATCAAAGACTTCCTCTGCTAATATCTGGGCTCTCTGCTGAGACTCCTGCCCTGCCAAGTGGTGCCCTATCCAGTCCCTGGGCCCTTGAAAGGTGATGTTGGCAAACAAGAGCTGCAAATCAACGCACAGAACGTCATGAGGGGAAATGTTCGATGTACAATCTGCAACGCGGCTGATAAAGACGCGCCACCTGGTTTGCGGTTAAAATCGATGCTCCACCTGCATTGCAGCTGGGAGACTGATGCTTTGCGGCTGGAGAAACAACACGCAACACCCGCTCGCGGCTGCTGATAACGACCTAAACCCCATGCAGCGTGGTTTTCTAACACCGTGCAACAGGATTTTCCATGCATCGTCCCTGGGCATCAAAGTCAACCTGACTGCGCGGATTCAAGGTGCCCCATCCGGAAATTGACGCAGCGTTCTCTTGCGAGGGAGAAAAACAATGCATTGCCGACCCGACCAGACAAGAAACAACGCACAGCCTTCCTTGCGGAAGTAATCGATGCATCACTGCCTTTTCTAACGCACACTCGCCAGTGCAGCTTATTTTTGACGCTAATCAGGTACTTTGTGCAAAATCAACATTCGTATTTTAACTTGTGTATGTGGAATTTTTGTCCTTTTGGTTTTGTTTCATTTAGATAAATATTACCTATTTTTCTAAACGGGTGTGGTGTCCATTTTGTAGTGTTTTCTCTGTATTACTGTCTGTGTTGGTACAAATACTTTACACATTGCTTCTGAGTGAAGCCTGCCTGCTCGTGCCAAACTACCAAAGGGGTATCAGTATTACCGGGTGCAGAGTTTTTACTTGTGATAACTTTTACCTTGCAGTTTAGGTCCTAAGGCCCATGCTTTACATTGTTATTGTGTCACAAGCAATGCAAGGACTGATTTGTGTGTCCTTGCATGGCTTACTAAGGAAATGTAATGCAAAGCAGATGCTTCCACTGCATTATATTACATTTCATCTTGGAAGGTGTTCCATGGGTGGAGCATGGGCGCTTCGATTGTATAGAGGTTGAAAAGTAATAAAGAGGACTATCACCATAAATGCAAAGACGACACTGGAAAACCACAAACTCTTTTGTAGTTGGTGCCATGGCCCTCTTTTACCAATCACCTGATTACATTTTCATCATTGTCGTCAATTTTCAGCATTTTAAACCTGTGCGTTTGAGGGAGCCTCTTAGCGCATTACAGCTGCTCAAGACAATTAGATACAACATTCCAATTCTACATCATGAACAGGAGGGCTGGTTCAGAGCATAGCTTTACACCTGCTTATAAGAGTTTGCATTGTCTAAAGGATCTACACTTAGGGACATATTTATTAATGATGCAATCTGGCGCAAGAGTGACCCAACTCTTTAATTAGATTTATAAGGCCATGCAAGGTCACCTAGCGAGGCACAGTAACTCAATACAGTGCAAATTGCTGAGTTGCGTTGCCCTGCCCTGGGAAGATGTTCCATCGGTGAAGCATGGGTGTTTCCACGCATCCACCCATGTATTGTGGCACATTCTCAGATTTACCATCACTGGTAGTGTAAAAATGCTACACCTCCCCGGGTGAGTTGTAATGAGGAGAAATATCTCATTACTTCCTCTTTCAATCTATGCTGCTTTCTGAGGCGCCATATAGAAAGTTGAAAGTGCTTCAGAGGATTGTTTTTGCAAGGTCCCATTTCCTGCACAAAACAATACTGCTTACAGCGCAGACACCCCTGCATCATGGTGCAAGGGTGCCTGCATTGGCGGTGGACAGCACATTTTGCACCAGTGCAGGGAAAAGACGGGAATGCGCTGTAGTATGTTAAATATGGCACACTTCTGCCCTTTCCATATCACTCAGAGCAGCGCAGCAGGGCAACTTGCTGCGCTGCGCTTCATGATTTTTTCATAAATATGCCCCTACATTCCCACATTTAGTGCATGAGCCAGTCTTTTTGAGCTGTGCTGTCTAAAGCTGTCTAGAGCTCATGCCAGATGTGACAACCAGAAAGGGCCATGAGGGGGGCAAACAAATCGTCACGCAGTTGCCAATTCTTGCTGGCCCATCAAGCAGTGAGAGGCGGCCCGAAATTGAACTCTAATACTGGCATAAGCTGTAGACATCCTAGCTTAAATAGGTGGTCTTTAAAGCATTTTTTGTAAGTGTCTCGCTGACATAATTAGAAACAGATGCCCGGTGCCCGTCACTGTCCCTTCCAGCCCTGCTCATTCAATGCAAGTCCTCCGAGAGCTGCAAGAACAAGGACGGCATGTACTGTCTGGACTGGTAATGTAAGGTGACCCTTGACGCCCTACGAGTTTACTTCTTTATACTCATTGTCTTATTTACCTGTTGCTTTGAGAACAGGTGTGAGAAAAATACGGTCCATTAACAGGAAAAGTCTCAACCCCTTTTATGTATTTTATTTTGCTTGTCTAAGACAGACTACGTTTTCATCTTGCATTCTTATGTTATTCGATTTTGTTTGGTGTTTTTTAATGAAGCATGATTGTATTGACTTCCACTACTTTTCAGGGCTGAGCCTTTTGCGAAGGCTCTGATTACGAGTGGCCTGGAAAAGTGTTCAGATTTTCCCTGCCGTCAGAGTTACTGCTTTTGGAGGTACCTGTAACCACAGAAGTGCGGAACAAATGGGCCATTATGAGTTGGACCCTGGGGATCCACTATGAAATGAGGTGTCATTAGGGAATCGGCAATACCGGATATGATCCCCCCATTAATTCCTCACTTTTGGCCGGGCTTTGCTAAATGAAAAGTATTTAAGCAAAATATTATTACAGTGGGGTTGGTAACTGTTGTTATGGTGTTTCGACAAAATATTGAGATAAAACTATTGTCTGAACAAAATAATGTGTCAAGAATATCGAGGACAAAAATATTGTGAAACTAAATGTCTATGGGCAAGCAAGGTTTTACTATATTTAACTCCACATATCTATACCTTGACTATAAATATACCTCCAAGGTACATAGATGTGGTGTTAAGAATATTTAATCTATACTTACCTATTTACACTTACCTTCTTGATATTTGGTCCTCGATATTTTTGATATGATGTTCTGGTCACACAATTTTATTTTACTTCGATATTCTATCAGGCAACAAGGAATACGGTTAAGGAGCAGTTTTCGATTAGATTCAACCCCTTCTACACTTCATGACTTGAAAAAACACTGGAACTTCAATAGAGTATAGGCAATTTTGTAATCTAATAGATGTTTCCTTTGCAATAGTTGTAACATATCAAAAAACTGGATGCACTCCACTTCCTGTTCACTCGATTGCTACAGAAAACATCTGGGGACAGGCTGGTCATCTTCCAGGCAAGCCAATCCATGTGCTTGTGCAGGTACTGAGCTGCCGCACTAGACCCGTGACCAAAAACAGGCACCCCATGTTTTGTTTGAAGCAAAATATCTTTACCACTCATACAACTACCTAGACGTGCCTTAGGTTGCTCCTCTCACACATATGTTTTTCCCAGTGTAATATTTCACTGTAAAGTGATGTATGGTACAACTAGGGTGCTACCCATGGCCCCAGACATGTCCACTTCTTTCTCTCTCTTTTTCAGCAGTTTTTGCCCTGCTATGTAGCACTACATGGCAGATTATTCTGCCATCTGCGACACATAGAAAGCTACATAGCAGGAGTGAAGAAACTACATTTCTTGATCCATCTTTCCACCTGAACACCATTTACATCCACCTCGCTGCTTTATGAGTCCTCTTTGTCCCGAAAATGACTGAAGAGTGCAGCTCCACCCACCACCTGCACTGCTGTTTCTGAGATCCAGTTTGTTTACTGCTTCATTCCCATCATCACAGCCAGTGTGTTTCATTCCTCAGGTAACTGGTCTTGTCCTGCCGACCTCCACACCTGTGGCGGAGGAGGTAGTTGAGATGGACATAGCATCTGACATGGAGGATGGTCAGGAGCTTGTGCACCAAACCCATAACAGCCGGGAACACATCATGTCTAGGCTGGGGGGATGGCTTTATATTTCTGTTGGACTTTCATTTCCATTGAATTTGGTTTTGTAAATTTTGACCTGTGTTTGGACATTATGGCCTATCATTATAACATTGGCGGCAAATGCCGCCTACCGCCACGGCGATGGCCGCCAACATACCGTCGCCGTGGCTACAGACCATCCACCAAATTATGACCGTAGCTGGAATTCCACCAGAAGGCTGGCAGAATTCCAGCTACGGTTATGGCGGCGGACGGCGGTAAGCGCCACCAAGTCAGCAGAATGCCGCTGACCGTATCATCAGCCATGATACGGCCTGGCGGTGTTTTGCTGGCGGATGCTGCTGCTGGCAGCAGCGCTGCATCCCGTCTCCTGCTGGAGGACCTCTTGCAAGAAGGTAAGTCGGGTTCTCTGACAGGAGGGGGGGTGGGTGGGTGTTGTGTGCGTGTGTGTGAGACTGTGTTTGCGTGTGTGCAAGTGTAATATGTGTGTGTGCATGAATCGGTGTGTGTGTGTATGTGCATGTTGTGTCGTGTGATTGCATGTGTGCCTGAATGTATGTTAGTGAGTGTTGCTGTGAGTGTGTATGAATGTATGCATGCGTGGGTGAATGTGGGAATGTGTGTGTGTATGTTTGTGCATGTATGTGTGTGTATGTGTGTATATGTCGGGAATTGGGAGGGTGGGGGAGAACTCTGGGAGGGGGAGGGTGGCAGAGGAGAACCTATTAGTGCCAGGGAAGGAATTCCCTGGCACTGTTAGTGCCTACCGCCATGGTTTTTTAATGGGGGTACAGAAACCACAGTAACCATGGTGGTGGGCGGGGTCAAAATGCCATGGGCGGCCTAGTGACAGCCACCAGGCTGCAGACGGTAGTCTCCAGCCCGGCAGTCATTACCGCCAATGTTGGTCGGTGTGTTAACTTGGCGGGTTGGCTTAATAGTGGCGTTATGTACCGCCAGCCTGTTGGCGGTACTACCGCCACTATTACACCAACCGCCTGGGTCGTAATGACCCCCTATGTTTGAACTTTTGACTTTTGTTTTCCTATGTTTTCACTCTCGAAGTGTAATGTAGAATTTGCCCTTCCATCCTGCTGTTGATCTTGTTTTACTCATTCCCCTCCTAGTTTAGTTCCCTTATCTTGGCTCAGAAAGTATTTTTGTTAGTACTGCCTTCATCATGGACAGTTGCCTTCCTACTCCCACCACCTAACATTGGATCCCGTGTCCCTTTAGTTCAAAGTTTTTTAGATTTAAAAATGTATTTTATAAATTTATCTTGAGTCTATGCTCATTGTGTGTGCAATGTGTGTGCATGCCTGTTGATAGGTGAGTGTGTGATCTGAGATAAGCTAATACCTGACCAAGACTGGCCTACACATTACTTTCAATATACAGAATGTTCCTATTTTAGATACAGGTACTCATGATATAGGCAACTGAAAGGAGCTGCAAATGTGTTTTAAGGGGATGCAGGGAAGGTATTAACACAGGTTCCCATAAGAGCGATGATTTTGCACAGTTGTACGGTGGTGATGTTTGAAAATTAAAGAATGTTGATTGGAATGGGTAAGTGGGTGGTGGTTGCTGTCCACGCCCATGGGAGGGTTTTCAACATCCCCACCTACCCAACACTGGGGCTCATTGGGGATTAGTTTGTATAACAGAAGCAGGTGGGTTAGTGGGTGTGGTGGCCACTTCAGGTAGTTGCTGGAAACCGGCTGTCAGAGGCACCTGACTGGGCCCTACATCTTAACACAATCCCCTAGGAGTGGAGGCCTGAGCGAGCTCCACAACTGTTCCTTGGCCCATACACTACCCCTCCCTTAGACATCCAGAGGCGCTTCAGGTGCATCACAATCAGTTCTTGTAGGCTTTTCAACAGGCTCTACAAGACCCAGGTATGTCTCTGGATTAATGTTGGGAGGTCTTGCTGCTGAGTTGTAATGTTCCCTAGGACGGTGGGAATGATGAACATGCCCCACCTACATTTAAAAGATCTGGCACTGCACACAGAATTGTTCTTCCTCTGAGAGGACAGTTCTTGCCCAAGCTAAATCGTGCATGCCTGGCCACCTCACACACCAACGTTGTTGTCTTGAGGGTTCATGTCTGAAATGTTGTGAGATTTTTCAGAGCGAAAAAACTTCTTCACCTGGGATTTCGTCTCTGTGAGATTTTGGGGAGAAGACTGACGTTACATTTGATTGGAAATGTGAAACAGGGGAGGCAAATGGATAGTTCAATGATGGCGAGTCCTACGTGGCTAAGACTAGCATCTACTGGCGTTTTCCTGGTGCCTGTGGACTTTCAATCTCGAAGAAAGCCTGATAAGGTAGACTGGTGGCTGGCATTGGGGTGGTCTATGAGGTGCCATCCCGTCTGGAGCCAACAATTTCCTCTTCCTCTGCAGTGCTGCAGGCGGCTGGGATGGCAACTTGCTGGGGCAGGGTGTTTTCTTCTGGTAGTCTATCCACTTGTGGAAAGAATGACATCATCACCAGGCTTATTGTCCCCAGGTGCTGCAATGTAGAAGAAATGACAGCTAAAATTTTGAAAGGGTTGAGAGACCTTGGGCCAGATGTAGCATTTTCCAATTTTGCGAATCGGAAATTGCGAGTCGGTGTGACTCGCAATTTCCGATTTGCAAAATCGGATGCAGTACGGTGTCTCAGACACCGTCTGCGAGTCGCTATGGGGTCGCAAAGACCCACCTCATTAATATTAATGAGGTGGGTCGCATTTTGCGACCCCATAGCGATTCCCTGCACTCACAGGGATGGTGGCCTGCTGAAGACAGCAGACCTCCATGTCTGTGACTGCTTTTTAAATAAAGCCGTTTTTTTATTTTTATTTTGCAGCCCGTTTTCCTTAAAGGAAAACGAGTTGCAAAATAAAAAAAACGAAACCATTTGGTTTCAGTTTTTCAGAGTAGGCAGTGGTCCATTGGACCACTGCCTGCTCTGAAAAACCCTTTTTGACAACATTCACAAAGGGGAAAGGGTGCCATGGGGACCCCTTCTCTTTTGTGAATGGGTTACCACCAGTGTGACACTGGTGGTAACTGCGAATTGCTTTGCGACCGCATTCACGGTCACAAAGCAATTTAGCATAGCGATGCGAGTTGCAAATAGGAAGGGGACACTCCTTCCTATTTGCGAGTCGCATTCACAATTTGCGAGTCGGTACCGACTCGCAAATTGTGAATGAGCATCACAAACGGCATTTTGCATGGCGCAAACTGCGATCTTCACAGTTTGCACCATGCAAAATGCTTGCTACATCTGGCCCATACTGTCTCACCGACAGGACATGTTGCACAGTAGCTTAAAGGTCTAGATGACACTTGAGCATAAATAGAGGGAACATAACATTAGCATATATGGACCCATGAGCATGAGAAAGGATTGAGTGCCATAGATGCTTGCTGTCTGGATGGGCACTGTTATGTCAGTTGCTGAACAAAGTTGCATGAAGATGGCTGTGTATATCTGTCCGTTGACACAGCAGCTGCAAAAAAGGGTCATGAGAGACTTTAGAGTTATGAAATTGTGTCTGAGGACGATTGGGATATGTGTGACCACTTGTGTCGATGTTGATGAATGTCAAAGAGGAATATGACATTTTCTATCAATAATATACCTATCAATATTCGAATTGATAATTATTTTTAAACCATTTTATTAGTGTTTTCAAATACATGCCAAATAGTACATATGTATATCTAGATTAGGATGCACCTGAACAACGTGCTGTGCATTGCATTTCATATTGAATATCTTCAGGTATGTTTTCGTTTCAGAATAAACACTTACATGCCTATGAACTTATGCCTACAGGGTATAGACAGACTGGAAATTAGACAGACATTTGTGATGACAAAAGGGGGCAATGAGAGGCAAGTGGATGTACACTGATGGACTAGGGTCAAAGACTTATGTGACGACCGATGACAGAGGATTGAAATATGATGTGGCCTGAATGGGGGGCTGCAGCGTGGGCACCAGGTTCATTGTGTCACTGCAGATGTGTAGAAAGGCATACCATACAGAGTATTCGAATAGCACAAAACAAATGGTATATAGATGTGCTAGCACGTCACTGTTGCATAATGATTGAAGATCCATAGAGTCGTGTACTTACTGTGACGAACAATATAACATTTAATAATTGCCTGCAAAAGGCACATGGGTGGATTGAGTCAGTGACAGGAGAGAAATGCATAAGTAGCAAAATTCATGGGTGCATGTAGAGCACTTCTGACGCACACATTAGACATGTTATTTCCCCCTTTATGCTTTTTAGTATGATATCCTGAACATGGGATCTTTATTGTTATTAGTATGCAGTTTCACAGTCCAGCCACACGTGCACATGGAGGGATGCATATAATAATACTAATTGACCTGGACGTTGACTAACTAGGCTTCTTATCCATATGGCATCAGAGACCAGTCCACCCTGCACAACAGGCACCACAACAGCTGTGGAAGGGGCAGCAGGTAGCTGAGTTGTGGGCAACCCAGCAAATGAGAAAAAGACATGATGGGGATGATCTTATTTGAGTACTATTTACTGACACTTCCCATATGCGGTGCTGTCATTGTTGTGGCAGGTCATAGTAGTTTTCCAATTCTTTTCAGTTCATTTTTCCATGTAGTGCATGTATAAATCTGTACGATTAACTATGTTTTGTGATGTACATCTAAATTGCCTGTAAAGTTACTGGTGCTAACTTCACAGTCATGATCAGAGTTGTATGAGTCCCCTCCCACCCATGTAGCGGTGTGGGAACATGTAGTTCCCTTATTACTGGATGTAAATCTCTGTCCAATTATGCTGAATTTCATCTGGGTTGAGATTTACATCCCTGCATAGACCGATTTTCCTTTGTGAGTCTAACCTAGAGGGCCTCATTTACAAGAATCTGACGCATCAAGCCTGATCCGTCAGATTTCTTGCCCTGCCCAATGATTCCCTAACAATGTCATGGATGTGTTGTATTTATTATACAGAGCTCCCTGGCGCAAGTTTTCACAGATGCTTCAGAAATTCTGATGCATCTGTGATGCTAAAAAAATGCATTGTTGGACTACCATCAAAAAAACAGTGCTACTCAAGCATTGTGCAGATGGCTCCCGTAGAGAAAAGCCCTGCATCAATTTAATGCATTTAAGTTCTGATGCAGTGAAGTCACAGAACTACGCAGTAAAATGTAAATTTCACTGCATCAGTTCTGCATAGCTTTACCCGTGGGTACACCTACCTTGCATACATTATAGCTGGCATGCGTATAATGTGACTCAAGGCATTACAAACTGACGTGCTGAGCCCAATGCGTCAGTTTGTAAATTTGGAGCAGTGTAAAGCACTGCTTGACCACCATTGCATAAAAAAAAAAAGACACAACAGTTGTGCAAAGGCCTTGTAAATGAGGCCCAGAGTCTCTTATGGAACTAGTCGACAACAACTCAATGACAGAACATTTCTTAGTTCTTATTCAACTGGTTAAATGATAACGAGTTTGCTTAAAGTAAAGGCCTGTGATTGGGGCAAGTGAGGGATATATCCAGGGCTGCTCTATCTGATTGTAAAATACAATGTAAAACATGCACTCTGGTATGTGCTAGTGACAAAATAGATAATACAGTTGTCTTTGCTACACCAATTCACATATTTTCAATGTCCTAAAAAAAAAGGTACTGTGTATATTCAAGCAGCACTTTTTTGTTTGTAGCCTGTTTAAAATACCAGTGGCTTGGAGCTTGGTATTTAATACCATAAGTATCGGGATGGTGCAATCCTCAATTGCTGTTTGTATTGTTTTTTGATTAGTGACTTCAGATCAAGTAGTTTTCTATATTAAGGAGTTTGTTGTCCTTTAAATGTTTTTATCTAATATTTGTTTTCTTGTTTATAAACCTGTTTTATATTTTCTCAGAAAATAATGTACTAAATGACTCAAGTAAATAAAGATATTCAAAATACTCGAGTGTTGAAGTTTTTATAAAGTATGTGCATCATATTAATTTGATGTGTAAAGTTTGTTAATAGGTGTTTTAAGTCTACAGCGTAGAGTGCATATTCTGTATTGTTATATTGTGCCTTGTGCCAGGAGGAACTACTACTTGCCCAACCAGCCTTGCTCTTTCCGACCATGAACACCTTCAAAACCAGCCCTCTTTTGCTGACTTTGTCTGACAATGAGAAAGCTGCTTGTTAAAGGGTTGCCATGACTGTGAACTACCCTCATGGAAGATCATGGTGTAAATCATGTGGTAGCCTCTTCCGTCAACCAATATTGTATGCCCCCAGTTTCTGAATCAGTAGCTTGAGCGTTGGAGCTGTGCCGAATCTTTGGCCCTACTAAGAGTCTTCTGTGCTCAATTTTCTTTGGACAGTAGTTCTTAACCTGTGGTCCATCGAGTTCTGGGGTGGTCTGCAAAGCCAACTCCGGGGGTCCATGACAGCTTAGAAAATTAAATAATATTTACAGACTAATAAATATATATATGTATGAAGAAGCAAAATTGAAGATTGGAAATTTTTGGACATCCTGTAAATATGAAGATTTTTTAAATTGGAGGCTAATAATTAAGTTAGAATCCTCAGATTAATTTGTGAGACCAGTTCAAGTACATCTAACAGAAAACGGTATGGAAGATGAGTATCCTCATTTGAAATTTAGAAAAGGTCAAACCTTCCCAATCCAATAAATATTTAGATGTTTTTACATTTGTTTGTGAATTAAATAAAATAATTCATCATTTGTGTATCTGTTTGATGAATGATTGTTTCAGTATTTTTTGTTTTGTGGTTGAAATCATCGAAAATGCTTAGGCCAGGGTCTGCGTATTCAAGTAATGACTCAGGGGGTTGCTGGAACCCCATAATGATTTAGTGGGGGTCCCAAGAGTCCAGTAATGATTAAGTGGGGTCCACAGAAGAAAGAAGGCTAAGAACTACTCTCTTAGGCCCATATTTATACTTTTTGACGCACAACTGCGCCAACGCAGTTGTGTGTCAAAAATTTTACCGCCGGCTAACGCCATTCCAACGCGCCATGCGGGCGTCTTATTTATGGAATGAGGTTAGCCGGCGCTACGGACTGGTGTGCGTAAAAAAAAATGACTCACACCAGGCAGCGCCGGAGTATGGGAAAATGGAGGTTGGGCGTCAAAAAATGGGGCAAGTCAGGTCTGAGGCAAAATTCAGGCCTCAACCCGATTTGCGCCATTTTGTTTTATGCCCAACCTCCATTGACATGACTCCTGTCTTAGCAAAGACAGGAGTCATGCCCCTTTGCCCAATTGCCATGCCCAGGGGACTTATGTTCCCTGGGCATGGTCATTGGGCATAGTGGCATGTAGGGGGGCCCAAATCAGGCCCCCCATGCCACAAAAAAAAAACGAAAAAAAATACTTACCCCAACTTACCTCAACTTCCCTGGGATGGGTCCCTCCATCCTTTGGTGTCCTCCTGGGGGGGGCAAGGGTGGCAGGGGGTGTCCCTGGGGGCATGGGAGGGCACCTCTAGGCTCCTTCTGAGCCCACAGGTCCCTTAACGCCTGCCCTGACCCAGGCGTTAAAAAACGGCGCCCATCAGGCTGTGCGTCGTTTTTTAAGGCCTGCCCCCTCCTGTGCGTCAAAATGACGTCACAGTATAAATATGGGGCACAGGCCTTAAAGTCATTTTTTGGAAGGGAACGCCTACCTTGCATATAATTAACGCAAGGCTGGTTCCCCCTTCCAAAAAATGACGCACATGGTGGAATTTTGGCACCCGCGGCGTCGGACGTCAAAGTATAAATATGGGGCAGGGTTTGCGCCGATTGTGCGTCAAAAATTTTGACGCACATTTGGCGCAAACAGAGTATAAATATGCCCCTTAGGGAGTTCAATAGCGCTGTGTACATCATGCTTCTTAAAGGCGAATGCGTTCTGGGGCTTTTGTTCTGTACAAAATAAACATATCTATATGTGGTTTCAGATTTCTCAGTATTTGTCTTACCTGTTACAGACAATAAGGGGAATGTGGCTCGCTGTAGCTAAGAAAGTCCCTTGATGTCATTTGCAGTAGGTTTCAATTGGAGACCGTGGTTACGTGTCTCTGAACTTGAGTCATTTCTGTGTACAATAAGTAATTCTCACGGAGAATATGTTTCGGTTTTCTGAGCATGGACCTTTTCAAGCCTGTATAGTAAGCCTAGAAATGTAGACATATTGTACAATACTCCTATGTCCTATTTTCCCTCAACACAGTCCTTTCACTATGAGGGTGAACCCAATTCTCGAGGCAGGCAATCATATTGCCGCATACACATAGTTGAATACGTTCTTTAATCTTTAAGGAATAGTTCTATCTTAGTGTTTCTTACTGATGGGACTCATCTCATCAATCCATAAATACTTGCATTGATGTAGAAAGACCTGTTTTTGCCTGTCTTGCTATGTGAGCTGACTGGAAACTATAGCTTAACTGGGACAGCGAGGTGATTTACTGCAGGGCCCCTTTGTATGTCCCTGGCATCGCTATAGTGGGCCACTGTATTTCGATCTGCTTCCCTCTGGCAGCCTTGCTTCAATTGTCACGGCATCAGGTGGGGTCCTATGGTGCTGGGGAAAGCAGACCTCCTGAAGATGTCGGGTTTCGAAGTTGTAGACTACTGAAAGCTTCTGTCACCCTTGAATACCTACACTGGCAAGCAGAGAAGAACTTGCTGTCAGTGATAGGAATCTAGGGAAAAAGGAAAGGAAGTGAGAGTGAAGCACTGGATTGGAAGTTGCTCCCTGGTGCAGAATCAACTCAGCTGTGAGGTGGTACGCCACTACCTTGATGTTGTGGGAATAGGTCAAACTATACCATATGGCAAACAGAGGATGACAGGTGAGTATAATTGACCAGCTAGGTTGGAAATGTGCATACAAATATGTTTACAAACCTTACCAGTTTCTGCAGTGGATATTGAGGTGATTACCTTTGGCTGACCTAGAATCTAAACAAGAACATTAGGACCCTATCACAAACACAAGAGACAAAACAAAAACAGAACGACAAAAAGAATAAACACACCAACACAAGGAGGCAAGGTAAAAGTGGAAGCAAATAGGGAACCAGGGGAATCAAAAGGGAAGAAAACAACAAATATGAGGGACAAATACATGTATACAGAAGGTCAATGGCCTTGCACCACTTTGCAGGTAAAGAGCAAAAGCCTTAAATGGTCTTAAACAGGGTTCTGTCATCATGAACCTGGACATGACCTTAACGACAAGAAGTGAATGGATGAGTGAACATGTAGTTACAGGTCTAATATTCCTGCTTTTATGAATTTCAATCGACCTGTCTTCCATGATTTCAAGCCTCCATGTATTCTTGGCTGGCTGCATTTGTCTTGGATCCTGACCGGAGACTATGCTAGACCTATGCTTGTGCTTCCTTAATGATGGCTTCCACTCATCGAAGTACACACCTAAGGGAATTAGCTTCTGGACCTTTGGTCTTTCCTTGGTAAATGTTTTATATTAACAGGGCCTTCACCCTAGACCTGAGATGTTTATATGCTCAGTTGTAGCAAGCTACTGTTTGTACTGTTATGAACATTGAAGAGTTCAAGTCTACCCACAAATGGAGGCACGTTGAAGAGACATTTGTTTTTCTAGAAAGGCAATCAGAGATGTACTGCCTCACTCCTGAATACTTTCAAAAAATCGGAGCAGCTGCTCTCAAAATCCAGCAGCATCATCCCAGACTGGATCTGACAGAGGAGGAAGAGCACTCATTACCCCAGCCTCATCATGGAAAACATATTCTGGATTTCCAGTTATCTTAGGCAGTGATGCATATCAGGGATAGGCTGGATTTTCAATGCAACTGGGCCTGCTATGGATCTTGTTGAAATCTATAGATCAAAATGTCCACTGGCATCTAAGCCACTGAGTGACATCTCAACACATTCATAGAAGAAAACTGATAAAATAGTTTTCTTAACTTTCTACATCATTGGTTACAGCTGATATACTTTAATCTGGCATTTCCACACTTTGTGAATATGAATTATTTACTAGTCAGCATGTCATTCTTGTTGGCCGTGCATGATTCATTATCTGCTGGCCTAATTGATAAGAAAGTGGAAGAGGGTCAGATAGCCTACACTGCTGCCAGTTTTGCCTTCAACACATCAACATATATTGCAAATGCATATCACCCACCCTTGAAAAATATTCAGGCTCTTATGATGGTGTACAGAACATTAAGCATTGCACTGATCTAATCAGTATTTTGTTGGTGCTGTTTTGATGGTGCGTGTGCCATGGCTATTTCTGGTGGTACTATGACAACAGAATATAGACAATTTGTCAGAAGGCCATGAAAACTAGGTGCTGCCCAGAGGTTCCTCATTTCTCACTTGTCATTCTTGGGGGGGAAAGTGTCAGATGCTGCTGAATACACACAAAACACTTACCCAAAATATGTAAAATTCTGCAGGAGTGACAAGAAGAGAAGATTAGACACAAAGCCTTCTCATCCAACCTTGCACCACAGCACTACTCTGTGGTCCAGCACTACAAATGGGCAAAAGGGAAATGGGATACGAAGGAGAAAATATGGCAATTGTTTTGACCACCTTACTATGCCTGACTTGCTTGAATTTTACTGATTGAACAAGAAAATGTTACCAAAAGAAAATAAACATAGTATTATAACTCCTGTTTCCTGCGACTTTTACCAGGTCTTAAATTAAATGCATTGACATGTATATATCAAACCTAACTATAACTGTTATTGGGTAAATTAACTGTGAAGATCGTTCTTTCGTTAGCTTTAGTCGATGTTCATGAATAAAAAACATAAAAGCATACCGTACAAGTGCAAATATAAAGGGCAATGCAAATATAAAATGCAAACGGCAAAACACATTAAACACATTTAACCCCTTGGGTGCCTGGGATGAGCTGGTCTTTCCCTCGGTCACAGTTGCCGTGTGCAGAGGACGAGACCAGCTCGTCCTGCACCTGGCCCATGGGGGGAGGGCCTCCCCCTCTCCTGGGCAGGAATGGAAGGGGAATCGATTCCCTTTCCACCCCTGATTCTCCGCAACACCCACTAGTGATGTCTGAAGACATCAGCGCACAATCGCCTGTGCATTTCTCTTCCAATCGGGGGGTAGGGCAGACAGAGAGGCATCAAAGGAAAGGAAAGGCTTTTCCTTTCCTTTGATGTCTTTCTGAGCATTTCTGCAGCCCGATGATAAAGCGATAGGGCTGCATACATGCCCACTAGACACCAGAGAGTTATTTTTTATATAAATAATGACGGGGAGCGACCCTTGGACAAGGGTTGCTCCCCTGGGAGGCATTTTGTTATTATGCCTTTTCTGTCCCCCCTGGGGGCAGATCGGCCTATTCTAATGGCCCACGCCACTAGGCACCAGGGATCTTTTTTAAAAAACTGTTTTATAGGCGGGGAGCGACCCCTTAGGCAGGGGTCGCTCCGCTAGGGGGCAAATATATTTTTCTTACGCCAATCTGCTCCCAAGAGGGGCAAAGACCACTAGACACTAGGGATTATGTTTTGCAACAATTTCACGAAAGGTGAGTGACCCCTTAGGAAATGGTCACTTATTTTAGGCCATTTCTGTCCCCCTTGGGGGCAGATCGGCCTATTTTAATTAGGACAACCTTTTCCCAAGGGGGGCAGAAACCACTAGCCACCAGGTGTAGGGAAGACCTCCTTTTTGCCCTGGTCACCCCCACACTTTTTGGACAGGTACTGGTGGTTACTGACTATTGGCTTTGCCCTGGGTACCGCTTACCAGTCCCAGGGCCAAAACTCTGTGTAAAGTGGATATGCAAATTAGGGTAATTATAATTGGCTAAGTTAAACTACCCATAAGCCCCTAGTATATGGTAGGGCATGTAGGTTTAGGGACCAGAGCATAGATAGTGCAACCATAGGTGCACTGCTGAGGTACCACGTGTCATTTTAAAGGCAGGCCTGCCTTGCTGGCTGCTTTTAAATTAAAGTTATATGCAAGTAGTTCCAAAGTCTTAATCTACCTTACTTTTACATATAAGTCGCCCCTAAGGTGTGCCATATGTGCCCCTAGGGCTGGGTGCCATGTAACTATAAGCAAGGACCTTATAAAAGTAGTTTGATAAGCCCTGGTGAGGTAAAAACAGCCAAATTCGTTTTCCCCTCATTGTAGTGAATGGCCATCGTAGGCTAGAATGGGGAGACTTTATTTTAATTTTTAAAGTCCCCTTAAGTAATGGATACCATGAGTTTGGTATCAAATTAATTGTTATAATAAATCCCACAACTTCCAGTTGTGGGATTTAATATAACTTGTTCAGGTAAAGAGTTTTAAACTTTACCTGAAAAGTTGCCAATTTCAGCCCTGCATTGTTTTTGCTGCTGTGCTCTGATTGGCCAGCCTCTGGCAGCCTGGCCAGGCTGCCTTGATGAGGTGTGAAGAGGCCTGGCTTCACACAAAGAGATGTGCCTGTGGGAGGGAATTTCCCCTCAGCAGATGGTGAGGCAGGAAGGGGGAGGGCTGCCAAACTGGTCTTCAAAGGCAGAGAAGGACATTTGGAACAACCCAGCAACACCCCCACATCCTGTAACCTCCAAAAATCAGATTCAGCCATGATGGATTTTTGAAGAATGTTGCCTCCTGGGATTTATTTTTACAACACTTCCCAGGAAGTGGTCATCAAAGGGGGAAGGACCCTGCCCCTGATTGGAGAATCAGGACCCCCCTGTTTTTCACCCAGGAGCAAGGATAAAACTGGCAGACCTGCACCCACACCTCAGATCCCCATCAAATTCCAACAAGGAAGAACCAAAGAAGAAGAAGGACTGCCCTGCTGGACCCCTGGCCTGCACCTGGAACCTGCACTCAGAAGGACTGCACCAGCTGCACCCTTGGGCTTCACCACAAGAAGGACTTTGCCTGGCTTCAACTGGTTCAAGGAGGGACTCCCTATTTGCTACAGGTGAAAGATTACTAACCAGAGTCCCCTGCACAAACTCCTGAAGAAATCAACCAGCTGACCACTGCCCAGTGGCCAAAAAGGAGTTTGCGCCAGGTGCATTCTGGGAGTTGTAGTCCGCACCCCCAAGGATCATCTTAGAGCTTCTGAACCCTTGGGGTGAGCTGTGGACACCAAAAGAACCTTAAAAGAACATCTGGGAGAAGCCTCAGAAGTTTGGAGAAGTTTGGAGAACTTTTGAAAAAAAGCTCCATAGAGGGACCGACCCGCTGCGGCAACTCTAGTCGGCTTGCCTCAACCGCGACCCGGCCTGGTTTGCAGGTTCGTCCGGTAAAGAAAATCTCCAAAAAAGAGACTGAGTCCGAAGGTAAAAAGTTGACCGGGACCTCCCAGCCAGCGTATCCAAGGAGGGCTCCAGGGACATCGGATCAAGATCCATGTTTACCCCGGTCGAAGGATTTTCACCTTGAAAAAACGACTACGTCTGAAGGTAAAAATCTCCACAGAGGAATCCTGCGATGCGTATCTGGAGAAGGGCTCCAGGAGGTCAAATTGGACTGGCAGGTTCATCCCGCTGAAGAAAATGTTCAGAAAAGAGACTAAGGGGGTCATTCTGACCTCGGCGGTAAAAGGCAGTTACCACCGGTCAGAAGACCGCCATAACACCGCCGCGGTCGCGGTAAACCGCCACGGTCATTCTGACCCACAACTGCCAAACCGCCAAAAATCCAACCTCCACTGCAGTCCGCCACATCAGCGGTCAGTGATAAACTGCAGATAACCAAACCTCCACCGTCACGCCAACAGAAATACGCCCATGCCATTACGACCCACGAATCCACGCGGCGGTCATTCGAACGCGGTATTCCATTGACGGTACACACCGCCGCGGTCAGAATACACACCCAGCACCAAAACACAGCCAGATTGGACAAATCGAAATACACACACCTGATACACATACATGCACCACTCCCACACAATCAATCAACTATAAAACACACACCCACAAACCCCCACTACTAGAAATTAAGAGACAAGGCGCAATACACAGAGAGAGAGCACAGGGAACGCAAACCACAACACACACAGGAACCCAACATCATCACCCACACCACATCTACGCACAAAGCACCACACACCACCACACTCATCACCACATACACCACCCCACACCTCATCCACACCACCCCATGGCACCCCAAAGGCACCCCCGGTTTTCGGACCAAGAACTCAGGGTCATGGTGGAGGAAATAATAAGGGTAGAGCCCCAACTCTTCGGCACACAGGTGCAGCACACCACAATAGCCAGGAAGGCGGAGCTATGGCAAAGGATCGTCGGCAGGGTCAACGCTGTGGGACAGCATCCCAGAAATCGGGAGGACATCCGCAAGCGCTGGAACGACCTACGGGGGAAGGTGCGGTCGATGGTGTCAAGGCACAACATCGCTGTGCAGAAGACTGGCGGCGGACCCCCACCCACCCCAGCCGAATTCACAGCATGGGAGCAAGAGGTCTTGAACATCCTGCATCCTGAGGGCCTCGCTGGAATAGGCGGAGGAATGGACTCTGGTAAGTCTAATCTACTACTTCATCCCCCCCAACCACCAGCATGCCAACCCACACCCCCACCCTCACCCCCAACCCCCCATCACACATCCTCCCTGCTAATGTCTCACCAGCACAACCCACCCAACCCAACACCAACCCCTGAATGCCACCACAAACCATGGACACCCATCACCTAAGCATGACCACTGCACATACCCCCCCCCCACAAACCACCCTCACAACTCCTCCCACAAGGGAATGCCAGCACTGGGGGACAAGGGCACACACAAATCGCATGCCATGGCACACACAGAACAAATAACCATACTCTTTTACCCCTGCAGGACCCGAACGCCAACACACCGGTCAGGAGGGTCCAGAAATGTCCATCCCACCCCCAGAACAGGCCCCCAGTGATGACAGCAGCTCTGTCGACCTGGAACCTGATGACCAGCCCGGACCATCGGGGACCTTTGGACAGTCGGTTCCCCTCAGGCAGCCACAGGCCACAGCAGACCTAACCCCCTCTGGAAACACCAGCACAGCACCCACCCAGCGGTCCCATGTCTCTGTCTCCAGGACAGGTCAAGCAGCGGTGTGTCTACCACTACAGGGCACCCAGGGTAATCCACCACCCCAACAACAACAGGGACCTGGGGGCAGTGGTAGTGGGCACACCGTCCAGGGGACAGAGGCCCAGGAACAAAGGGGAACTGGGAGGGCTGCTGTGCGACAGAGGGAGGACAGGCCTAGGGAACCCTCTGTCCAAGAGGCCCTCACCACCATCATGGGAGCGTATCACCACTCCCAAGAGACGATGGCGACGGTCCTGGCCAGGTTCCAGGAGATCCAGGCCATGCAGGAGGAACAGTACATGGGGTTCCGGGAAGAACTGCGCACCATCAGTTCCGCAATGGGTACAATCGTGGTGGCACTCAACCAGATTGTTACCACATTGCGGGACCATGTGGCCCCCCAAAGGGCCCCTGCCACTAGCATGGACGAAGAACAGCCCACCACCTCCGCCGGCGCTAGTGGTCAGGAGGCCCCGACACAACAGCAACGGGCCACCCAGGCCCCACCCCCTGCAGAACAAGAACCACCCCGCAAGAAAGGCCTGAGATCCAGGAAGAAGACAGAGTAGGATGTCAAGACCCCCGCCAGGAAAGGATCCCCCCGGATGTCATCCCACTGTCCCACTTGTTCACCCCGTCCAACCTAGAACTGCCCCTGCTCCACCTTCCACAGGCATATGGACAATGCACCTGTGCAAACGAGAGTCTGGACTCTGCCAAGGACATGCCTCCACCATCACCCATCACCCTTTTTGAACTATTCACCCATTTCTTCACTTCAATAAACACAATTATTGCACCAAAACCATCTGGAGTCTGTAATTTATTTTCTTTAAACCAAATGTATTAGACATAACCAACCAAAAATGTCCAGTTACATTGTGATGACATCATACCAGTGTCACACAGCGGTAGTCCATGGGGAAATAAACCAGAGGGCACTCCGTGGGGACCAGATCCCTGAAATAGGAAGGGAAGTCCACAACTAAGTTACCATACATTGGGGGGAAAGGTCAGACAGTAGAGAGCCTGTACTGTTACAGATAGTTTTAAATGCTGGAGTAAATTCTTACCTGTGTGTCACTGGAAATACTGCAGTATCACTCTGTCCCTGTTGTCTGTGTCGTCCTCTTCGTCTTCCTCCTCTTCACTCTCCGCAGGCTCCACAGCGGCCACAACACCACCATCTGGACCATCCTCCTGCAGGAAAGCCACCTGGCGTCGCAAAGCCAGGTTGTGAAGCATGCAGCAGGCCACGATGATATGACACACCTTCCTTGGTGAGTACATTAGGGATCCCCCTGTCATATGCAGGCACCTAAACCTGGCCTTCAGGAGGCCGAAGGTCCGCTCGATCACCCTCCTAGTACGCCCATGGGCCTCATTGTACCGTTCCTCTGCCCTGGTCCTGGGATTCCTCACTGGGGTCAATAGCCAAGGCAGGTTGGGGTAACCAGAGTCACCAATTAGCCACACACGCTGTCTCTGTAGTTGTTCCATCACATAAGGGATGCTGCTATTTCGCATGACGTACGCGTCATGCACTGACCCTGGGAACTTGGCATTTAAATGGGAGATGTACTGGTCAGCCAAACAGACCACCTGGACATTCATCGAATGATAATTCTTTCGGTTCCTGAACACCTGCTCATCGTCTTTTGGGGGGACCAAAGCCACATGGGTACCATCAATGGTACCAATGATATTGGGAATGTGTCCAAGGGCATAGAAATCACCCTTCACTGTAGGCAAGTCACCCAACTCAGGGAAAATTATGTAGCTCCGCATGTATTTCATCAGTGCAGACAACACTCTGGACAATACCTTGGAAAACATAGTTTGAGACATCCCAGATGATATGGCCACTGTAGTTTGAAATGATCCACTAGCCAAAAAATGGAGTACTGACAGCACCTGCACTAGAGGGGGGATCTCTGTGGGTTGGCGTATGGGTGACATCAGCTCTGGCTCCAGCTGGGCACACAGTTCCTGTATAGTGGCACGGTTGAGTCTGTAGGTCAGTATGACATGTCGTTCTTCCATTGTCGACAGGTCCACCAGCGGTCTGTACACAGGAACATTCCTCCATCTCCTCGCAAGTCCCAGCGGACGGTGCCTAGGAAGGACAACAGCGAGCACAGAGTCAATCAACCCACAGGTAAGTTCCCACAGCTTGCACAGTACACGTTTCTCTCTGGAATGAATGGCTTGTATGAGTGTCGATGCAAGGCCTAGGCATGTGTGACGCAGTAGGAATTAAGCCATGTGGGCCCTTGAAATGGCGGCTGCCTGACCTGTGAAGTGTGACAATGTGAAGTGAGGTCATTGCGCTGGCGTGGCACACCATGGCGGTAGGCGGTCGAAGACCACGGCTCAAAGCCGCATTGGATAACATTGAACCCTATGGGTTTCAGGAGCCAATGGCGATGTGCGCCGGCGGTCGCGGTACGCACCGCCGCGGTACGCACCGCCGCGGCCGTAACCGCCATTTTCTATCTGCTTTATCACTCGAGACCTGATCATCCACAGGAGAGGACCTATACTGCAAGTGCTGCTGTGACCTCGGTCTGGAAGTGACAATGGCTGCTGCGACTGGTAAAAGGGCCCCCGCCTTCAGTTCCGAAGAGTTGGAGAAGCTCGTGGACGGGGTCCTCCCCCAGTATGCGCTACTCTACGGTCCTCCAGACCAACAGGTGAGTACACTGGGACCATGCTTAGTGGGCAATGCCTGGGATGAGTGGGGTGGATGTACGATGGAGGGGAGGGGAGCGAATGAGGAATGCATGGCACGACAGATGAGAGCATGTGCCACATGGCAAGATTGGGGAGGGGGGGGGCCACTCACACCTACCATGCAGAAAAGTGATGATGTTTCTTTTCCCCCCCTGTACATATCACATAGGTCAGCGCCCATCAGAAGATCGAGATTTGGCGTGCCATCGCCAAGGACGTCCGGGCCCTGGGGGTCCACAACAGACGGGGCACCCACTGCCGCAAGAGGTGGGAGGACATCCGCCGCGGGAGCAGGAAGACGGCCGAGGCTCTGCTGGGGATGGCCTCCCAACCTAGGAGGGGTGCCAGTCGTACCTTGACCCCCCTGATGTCCCGGATCCTGGCGGTGGCCTACCCCGATTTGGATGGGCGCTTGAGGACATCACAGCAGACACAAGGGGGTGAGTACCAGCACATTCGGCTATCTTTGCTCGCAGTGGAGGTGCCTGGGTGGGGGAGGAGGGCTGTGGGTATCCCTAGGCCAGGGCGATTTCTGTAGGCTAGGCCCCTCCGTGAGGCATGGCCCAGTGCCCCCGCCCCCCACCTCTGTAGGGTGCCTAGTAACGCTATTCATGGACCTGTGTATTCTGTGTGGGCAGTTGTCGCCCATAGGCTTGTAGGGCATGTCCCAGTGAATGAGTAGTGTACTCCAAGTGCGCAGCGTAGTGCAGGGGGCTTCTGTGTCTGTCCTCTCCGCCAACGGTGTCCCCAATGCATGCACTCAACTTGTCTTTATTTTTCCCCCCTCCCCATTTTCTTTGTTTTTCTGGGAATGTGTGCATTAGCATCATCAGGCAGAGGAGAAGTGGCATCGGCGCAAGAGGGAGCTGCATCTCACATGGCCCCGGAGGGCCATGCAACGGACTCCCGAGGTGACCAGTGAGAAGGAGGGCGAGGGGGGCTCCACAACGGGGACCCGTGCAGACGTCAGTGACACCGACACGTCCTCGGATGGGAGCTCCCTTGCGGTGGTGGCAACATCCGTGCCCACCGAAACTACAGGTACAGCCGCCACCCAGCGCACCAGCTCCGCCCTCCCAGCAGCCCCTCGGCGTTCGGCCTGTGCCCGCACGGCCAGGAAACCGGCCATCTCCTTCGCCCCAGGCACCTCAGGGCCTGCCCCAGTCACCCCTGCTGCCCTCAGTGAGGAGGTCATTGACCTCCTGAGGACCATCATTGTTGGGCAGTCTACCCTTTTGAATGCCATCCAGGGTGTGGAGAGGGAGGTGCATCAAAGCAATGCATACCTGGAGGGCCTTCATTCGGGTCAGGCTGCCCAGCAGCGATCGTTCAACGCTCTGGCCTCAGCACTGACGGCAGCGATTGTCCCTGTCTCCAGCCTCCCTCTTCTAACTGCCTCCACCCAGTCCCACTCCCCTGTTCCTCTGCCTATCCCATCCACACCTACAGACCAGCCTGCACACACCTCAACACCCAAGGGAAGCTCATCCAGACATAAGCACCACAAAACACACAAGCATTCACCCAAGCAACATCCAGATGCAGACATGCCAACAGCCACTACCTCCTCTGTGTCCCCCACCTCCTCGTCTCCCTCCTCCCTCCCTGTGACGTCTACACTCACACCTGCATGCACACCACCATCAGCCAGTACACCCATCACCAGCACACCCTCCAGACCAGTCCGCACACCTGCAGTCACCACCCCCACTGCCATGTACACGTCCCCTGTGTCCTCTCCCAGTGTGTCTGTCACCCCCGCTTCCAAACCACACAAACGCAGGCAGGCACCCGCCCAACAGCCATTCACCTCACGACAGCCTCCAGCCCAAGCACCTGCACCCAATGACTCCAGACTTGACTCACCTACAACCACATCCTCTTCCTCCACTCCCATACCCACTCCAGCTACCCTTCCCATGGCTCCTAAAAAACTATTCCTCACTAAACTTAACCTCTTTTCCTCACCTGACCCACCCCCTCCATCTCGTAAGAGTTCCAAAAACACCTCAGCCACCACCAGCCCAGAAACTCCCAAAAAGGTCGTGCCTGGCTTCTGGAGTCCGCCCTTTCCTTGGGCAGGGACATCGTCCAGCAGCATAAACACAGCCAGCCCCCCCCCCCCTGGGAAGAGGACCAAAAAGCTAAAGGGCAGGCGCGACAGGCCTGATACGCCTGCCCCCAAGGAGAGTAGCCTTGCACCGTCACCTGCCACATCGGGGAAGGGAGCCAAGGGCCACGGTGAGTCAGCCAAGGAGGGCAAGGGCAGCAAGGCGCCAAAGGCAGGGAGCAGCAGACCTGGCCATGAGGGCCCCACCAGCCCCATTCCGGGGGTATCGGAGGAGACCCAGGGCACCAGGACTCCATCACAGGAGGGCCCCGCAACGGAAAGAACCGATGCAGACTGAGCGGAAGGTATTGGCCAGGTGTGGTTCACTCGAAACACAAGACAGGCACCGCTGAAGAGGGCCCCGCCAAGACAAGGACCGCTGAAGAGGGCCCGCCCAAGACAAGCACTGCTGAAGAGGGGCCGCCGTGAGAAGCACCGCAGAACAGGGCCCCGCCAAGACAAGCAACGCTGAAGAGGGGCCACTGTGAGAAGCACCGCTGAACAGGGCCCCGCCGTGAGAAGCACCGCTGAACAGGGCCCCGCCAAGACAAGCACCGCTCCTCTGGTCCCTCCTGTCAAGCACTGCTCCGCTGGGCCCTCCTGTCAAGCACCGCTCCGCTGGGCCCTCATCTCAAGCACCGCTCCGCTGGGCCCTCCTGTCAAGCACCGCTCTGCTGGGCCCTCCTGTCAAGCTCCGCTGGGCCCTCCTGTCAAGCACCGCTCCGCTGGGCCCTCCTGTCAAGCAGCGCTCCGCTGGGCCCTCCTGTCAAGCACCGCTCCGCTGGGCCCTCCTGTCAAGCACCGCTCCGCTGGGCCCTCATCTCAAGCACCGCTCCGCTGGGCCCTCCTGTCAAGCACCGCTCCGCTGGGCCCTCCTGTAAAGCACCGCTCCGCTGGGCCCTCCTGTCAAGCACCGCTCCGCTGGGCCCTCATCTCAAGCACCGCTCCGCTGGGCCCTCCTGTAAAGCACCGCTCCGCTGGGCCCTCCTGTCAAGCACCGCTCCGCTGGGCCCTCATCTCAAGCACCGCTCCGCTGGGCCCTCCTGTCAAGCACCGCTCCGCTGGGCCCTCCTGTAAAGCACCGCTCCGCTGGGCCCTCCTGTCAAGCACCGCTCCGCTGGGCCCTCATCTCAAGCACCGCTCCGCTGTGCCCTCCTGTCAAGCCCCGCTCCGCTGGGCCCTCCTGTAAAGCAACGCTCCGCTGGACCCTCCTGTCAAGCACCGCTGGCCCATTGGCAGGCCTGGATCTGTGTCGAGCAGGGCTTCACGAGGCACTCTGCCCACCATGCCTCGTCCATGACCAGTGGACTCTGTAATCCACCTGATGGACTGTGGCTTTGCACTCCCCAGGATGGCACAGTGGGCAAACCACCCACTGTAGAGACTTGAGAGACTGTGGCTTTGCACTCCCCAGGATGGCACAGTGGGCAACCCACCCACTGTAGAGACTTGAGAGACTGTGGCTTTGCACTCCCCAGGATGGCACAGTGGGCAACCCACCCACTGTAGAGACTTGAGAGACTGTGGCTTTGCACTCCCCAGGATGTAACAGTGGGCAACCCACCCCCTGTAGAGACTTGAGAGACTGTGGCTTTGCACTCCCCAGGATGGCACAATGGGCATGGAGGAGCTTCGTGGATCTGGCGTCGTGGACTCATGTGGCTGAGGTGCCCCCCCTTCCCTTCCCCCTGAGGTGCCTGTATTTAATTTTTGTGATGCCTCAGCAGTGTTCTCTCCAATGGAGTCGGTCTCGTGTGTGGGCTTTGCCCATGTGTTAATGCACATTGGCCCACGGACATTTGCACTTGGAAAACTGTGCCGGACTTTGGCTCCCTGTATATATTTAGTTCCAGATGTGTACATATTTATTTTTATATTGCTAAGTTCACTATACTTAATTACTGATATAATATAGTTCTATTTTTACAATCATGGCCTTTTGTCTTTGCATTTATTTTTGGGGGGTTTGGGGGTGTCACTCTGACTTTTTAATCTGCATTGGTGTGTAGGTATTTGGGTGGGGGTGAGGGTGGGGGTGGGTGTGTCGCGTATGTGTGTGCCCGTAACCTTTCCTCCTCCCCCCTCCCCTGTGTCGTAGGTGCAGTACTCACTGTTGTCGTCTGCGGCGACGTTCGTGATCCTGGAAGAAGAGCAGGAAGGCAATGGCTGGGAGGATGTGGAGTTCGGGTTCCATGCTGTCCCGATTCCGCGTGGAGTGTCTCGAGGTGAGCGTTTTCCATTGAAAATGTCTGTTTCCGCCGTGTTTTTATCGGCGGGGCTCCCGCCCCGGAAAAGGTGGCAGATTGGTGGGTCGTGATAGGGTGGGCGGTACATTGTCTGCCGCCTGGCTGTTGGCGGTGACCGCCGCGCTGTTTGTTTGTGCCGCCGTGGCGGTCGGAGTGTTAAAGCGCCAGGGTCAGAATTCCATTTTTTGGACCGCCGGCCTGTTGGGGGGTTGGCCGCCGCTTTAACACCGATCGCCAGGGTCAGAATGACCCCCTAAGTGTGAAGGTAAACTTTTAACCGAGGCCTCCCGCGGCCTGTAGCCGAGCAGGGCTCCATCGGGGTCGGCCTTAAACTTTGACTTTGCCCCGGTCGAGGTGAAACCAGATGACCCGATTGGCGCTTTTTGTTTCTAGGCGCTAAAAAAAACAATAATTCTTTAAAAATTCATATCTCCAGTTCCCCTTATCCGATTGTATTCATTTTTGTGTCATTTTAAAGATAAAAATATAATCTGTTTTTATAAATTGGTTTTGAATTTTTAAACTGTTTCCTGTGTTTTATTTAATTACTGTTTTGTGATATTTTAATGCTTTACATTCTGTCTCCTAAGTTAAAGTTTTCGCTCGTTGCCAAGCTACGGAGGGTTGAGCTGGGCTTAATTTATTGAGACCTAACTGGACCTAAGTGAAGGTTAGTGGCCTATTCCTAAGTGTAGGTACCTACCTGCCCTTACCAATAACCCATTTTCCAAAATGTTTGGTGCGCAGTCGTGGGATCATGTACTTGTGTTCAGTATCACATTACAGTTTTAAGTAAAACAAATTAAAAATCCTTTAAATTGTCCTAGTGCAAAAATTGTTTTTAATTTTTAATTTGGATTCATTTCAATTACTGAATTTTGGTGATTTTTCGAAATTCTTGTTTCCAACTTTTGCAAAACGTTTCTGTTGACACAAAACTAGGAAACTCTGGAGCTTGATCTGGCTAGCCTACCCACACTGACAGTAGTCCAGCTTAGGGGGTTTTGTACTGCAAGGGGGTTGCCTGCAACCACTGACCTCAGGAAGCATGTCCTGATCAAATCCCTGACAGCATGGGTTGAGGCCCAAGAGGTAGACCCAGAGGAAGCTCCAGAGGAGGGAGAAGTAGGGGAGGATGCCAGCTCTAACCACTCAGGGGAGGGAGGGCATCTGAGCCTAAGTGAGGGTGAGGAAGACTTGTCCTCATTACATACAGTCACTAGGGGCAGACCCAAAGCTAGGTGGGGGAAGGGGGTCCCTTCAGGAGGAGAGAACCTGTCCCTCAGGGAAAGAGAGCTGGAGGCCCAGCTCACATTCATAGCTTTGGAGGCAGAGAAGCTGGCCCTAGAAAAGAAAAAGTGGGCAAGGGAAGAGAAAAGAGATGGTGGCAGCGACAAAGAAGCTGAGGTGTCCATGGGTGGGGTTTTTTGCCCTAGATTACCCAAGGGGGTGGTTCCTGCCTATGTAGAGGGGGATGATATAGATAAGCGGCTAGGGGCCTTTGAGAGGGCCCTCCTGATGAAGAGAGTCAAGCCTCAGTACTGGGGTTCACTTCTTTGGGAGTTGGTTCCCAACACTGGGAGGGATAGGCTTCTAACCTTGAGGGGGGAGGAGGCAGACTCATACCCCAGTATGAAGAGATGCTTGACTAAAAAGTTTGGTCTGACCCCAGAGCAGTATAGGCTCAAGTTTAGGGACACCCAAAAGACAAGCACTCAGTCCTGGGTGGACTTTGTGGACATTTCAGTAAAAGCACTAGAGGGCTGGATACAGGGCAACAAGGCAAGTACCTTTGAGGGGCTGTACAATTTGATTATGAGGGAGCACCTTCTAACCAATTGTTTCCAAGAGAAGCTCCGCCAGTATCTAGTTGACTCTAATTTGACCAACCCCAGAGAGCTGGGGGAGGCAGCAGATGACTGGTTAAGAACTAGGGTTAACCAGAAACCCACAGGGGGTGATCAGAAAAAGGGAGGACATGGTTCTTCTCAGGGAGAAAACCAAGGTAAAGATGATAAAAAGCCCAAGGAGTCCTCACAAGAGTCCCCAAAAATAACTTCTCAGGGTGGGGGAGCCCCGAGCCATTCCACTTCTAAGGGGAAAGGGTATCAGGGGAAGAATTATGATCCTGCTAAAGCAGGAAAGTTTCAGGAGCTTGCTAAGGCCGGCAAGTGTTTTGAGTGTCATCAACCTGGACACAAAAGAGGAGATGCTATCTGCTCCAAGAAGCCCCCCACTGGTGGGCAATCCCAAGGGATTGCTAGTGTAGGATTGGGGGTGGAAGTTGGCCCAGGGCTGGGATCAGGGTACACAGAGGTCACCTTAGTATCCGTGGGTGGGATGGACATTGCAACTATGGCCACCTTACCTCCCAGCATGGAGAGGTATAGGCAGAGGCCTAAAGTCAATGGGACTGAGGTGGAAGCACTGAGAGATACAGGAGTCGGTGTGACAATGGTCACAGAGAAGCTGGTTTCTCCAAAACAGGTCTTATCTGGTGTCTTCCACCAAGTTACATATGCAGATATCAGAACCCAACCACATCCCATGGCCATGGTGAGCCTGGAATGGGGAGGTGTGACTGGCCCTAAGAAGGTAGCTTTAGATCCTGCCCTCCCAGTAGAGTGTCTGCTGTGAAAATGATCTTGAAGCATCTGAATGGTCAGATGTGGAGAGAAGGGTCCATGCACAGATGCTGGACCTCCTTGAATGGGTGTGTGATGTGAGCAGGTCACAGGCAGCACAACAGGGAAGTGCTGGACACTTGGACACTGGAAGAATGGGCCAAGCCTCCAAGAAGAAGAGAAAGGGCACCAGGTCTGGCTTGCCAGCCGCTACAAGTACAGAGGATCAGGAGGAATCCAAACCTGAGGGGGAGGATCTGACCTCTGAGGGAGGGTCACTTCCCCTGCAAGCTCTGCCTAACTTGGCAGAACTGCAAGGGGCAGGTGGGCCCACCAGAGAAGAGTTGTGCAAGGGACAAAGAGAGTGCCCCACTCATGAGGGCCTAAGGCAGACTGCTGCCAGGCAAGAACAAGCGGATACCAGTGGGACCCACAATGTTTACTGGGAGGATGGAGTTCTCTACACTGAGGCAAGGGACCCCAAACCAGGGGCAACTAGGAGAGTAGTGGTCACCCACAAGTATAGATAATTCCTCCTTACTTTAAGCCATGATATTCCCTTAGATGGACATTTGGGACAGACCAAAACCTGGAACAGGCTGGTCAACCATTTTTATTGGCCCCAAATGTCAGAAAATTTCAAGGAGTTTTGCAGCTCCTGTGTCACCTGCCAAGCCAGTGGCAAGGCAGGGGGCAAGCCAAAGGCTCCCTTTACACCACTGCCAGTGGTTGGGACTCCCTTTGAGAGGGTGGGGATTGACATTGTTGGCCCCCTAGACCCACCAACTGCCTCAGGTAACAGGTACATTTTGGTGGTTATGGACCATGCCACCAGGTACCCTGAGGCAATACCCCTCCGGACAGTCACTGCTCCCACAGTGGCTAGGGCCCTACTTGGTGTGTTCACCAGAGTAGGATTCCCAAAGGAGGTGGTCTCAGATAGGGGCACAAACTTTATGTCTGCCTATCTGAATGCCATGTGGGATGAGTGTGGTGTTACTTATAAGTTCATCACCGCCTATCATCCACAGACCAATGGTCTGGTGGAAAGATTTAATAAGACCCTGAAGGGCATGATCATAGAGTTGCCTGACAAACTCAGGGGGAGATGGGATGTTCTCCTCCCATGCCTGCTGTTTGCCTACAGAGAGGTGCCACAGAAGGGAGTTGGATTCAGCCCCTTTGAGTTACTGTTTGGGCACCCTGTAAGAGGCCCATTGTGCTTGGTGATAGAGTCTTGGGTGAAGCCTCTCAGAGAGTCCAAGGAGAATGTGCTAGATTATGTGCTGGGCTTGCGGTCACGCATGGCTGAGTAGATGAAGAAGGCAAGCAGAAACCTGGAGGCCAGCCAGGACCTCATGAAGCTCTGGCATGATCAGAAGACTACCATGCCTGAGTATCACCCAGGACAGCTGGTGTGGGTTTTGGAGCCCATGGCTCCTCGGGCACTTCAGGCCAAATGGACTGGGCCCTATCCAATTCTGGAGAAAAAGGGTGAGGTCGTCTACTTGGTGGACCTTGGCACCCCCAGGAATCTTCATAGGATCCTGCATGTTAACAGGTTGAAACCCCACCAAGACAGGGCAGACATGACCATGCTGATGGTCACTGATGAAGGGAAGGAAGAGGAGAGTGAACCTCTGCCAGACCTCCTGTCCTCAAATGCACAAGATGGGTCAGTGGAGGGAATGGTACTTTCTCCGAAGTTGACAGACCAGCAACAAAAAGACTGCAGACAAGTTTTGGAGCAGTTTGCTAGTCTGTTCTCCCTGACCCCTCGACTCACCAATTGTTGTGTCCATGAAGTTGACACTGGTGACAGCTTG
Source organism: Pleurodeles waltl (assembly GCF_031143425.1). Taxonomy (NCBI): domain Eukaryota; kingdom Metazoa; phylum Chordata; class Amphibia; order Caudata; family Salamandridae; genus Pleurodeles; species Pleurodeles waltl. Next base: position 538,164,103 of record NC_090446.1, on the reverse strand, counting down.
CCTGTCAAGAACAAGCTGTACAGTCTGTCTGACCAGGTCAAGGCCAACATCAAAGCTGAAGTGGCTAAGATGTTGGAGCTCAAGTTAATTGAGTCCTTGGTCCAGTCCAGTGGTACTGGTGCCCAAACCTAATCCCCAAGGTGGGAAGAAGGAATTTAGATTTTGTGTGGACTACAGAGGTCTACATGCAGTCATTAGGACTGATGCTCACCCATACCTAGAGCTGATGATCTCATTGATAGGTTGGGGGCTGCCAAGTTCCTGAGCACGTTTGATCTGACCTCAGGATACTGGCAGATTGCCTTAAGTCCAGGAGCTAAGGAGAGGTCAGCATTTCCCACACCAGAGGGCCACTTTCAGTTCAAGGTGATGCCCTTTGGCCTGAAGAATGCTCCTACCATTGAGATGGAGGCCTTTGCTGTGGTCTGGTCCCTGAAGAAGTTGAGGCCATACTTGTTTGGCACTCACTTCTGTGTACAAACTGACCACAGACCTCTCAGATGGCTGATGCAGATGAGGGGGGAGAACCCAAAACTGTTAAGGTGGTCCATTTCCCTACAGGGGATGGACTTCACAGTGGAGCACAGACCTGGGATTGCCCAGGCCAATGCAGATGGCCTTTCCAGGTTTTTCCACTTAGCTGATGAGGACTACCAGGGTGTAGGTTGGTACCCATCACCTTTCATCTGGGGGGGCTGCGTAGGAAAGTCCTCCTTTTTGCCCTGGTCACCCCCACACTTTTTTGAACAGGTACTGGTGGTTACTGACTGGCTGTGTCCTGGGTACCGCTTACCAGTCCCAGGGCCAGTGCTCTGTGTAAAGTGGATATGCAAATTAGGCTAATTATAATTGGCTAAGTTAACCTACCTATAAGTCCCTAGTATATGGTAGGGCATGTAGGTTTAGGGACCACAGCATATTAGTGCACCCATAGGTGCACTGCTGAGGTGCCCAGTGTCATTTTAAAGGCAGGCCTGCCTTGCTGGCTGCTTTTAAATTAAAGTTATATGCAAATTCGACTTTGGAATTAAAAGTAGTTCCAAAGTCTTAAACTACCTTATTTTTTACATATAAGTCACCCCTAAGGTGTGCCCTATGTGCCCCTTGGGCTGGGTGCCATGTAACTATAAGCAGGGACCTTATAGAAGTAGTTTTATAAGCCCTGGTGAGGTAAAAACAGCCAAATCCATGTTTCCCTCATTGTAGTGAATGGCCATCATAGGCTAGAATGGGGAGACTTTATTTTAATTTTTAAAGTCCCCTTAAGTAATGGATACCAAGAGTTTGGTATCAAATTAATTGTTATAATAAATCCCAGGTAAAGAGTTTTAAACGTTACCTGAGAAGTTGCCAATTTCAGCCCTGCATTGTTTTTGCTGCTGTGCTCTGATTGGCCAGCCTCTGGCAGCCTGGCCAGGCTGCCTTGATGAGGTGTGAAGTGGCCTGGCGTCACACAAAGAGATGTGCCTGTGGGAGGGAATTTGCCCTCAGCAGATGGTGAGGCAGGAAGGGGGAGGGCTGCCAAACTGGTCTTCAAAGGCAGAGAAGGACATTTGGAACAACCCAGCAACACCCCCACATCCTGCAACCCCAGACAACTAGATGCCCCCTTGATTAGATTAGGATAGGGCAGGATAGGGGTGTGTTTATGATTTTTAGCCACACCAGTGGGTGGCCTCAGCCAGATGTAACCTCCAAAAATCAGATTCAGCCATGATGGATTTTTGAAGAATGTTGCCTCCTGGGATTGATTTTTGCCGCACTTCCCAGGAAGTGGTCATAACAGGGGGAAGGACCCTGCCCTTGATTGGAGAATCAGGACCCCCCTGTTTTTCACCCAGGAGCAAGGATAAAACTGGCAGACCTGCACCCACACCTCAGATCCCCATCAGATTCCAACAAGGAAGAACCAAAGGAGAAGAAGGACTGCCCTGCTGGACCCCTGGCCTGCACCTGGAACCTGCACTCAGAAGGACTGCACCAGCTGCACACTTGGGCTTCACCACAAGAAGGACTTTGCCTGGCTTCAACTGGATCAAGGAGGGACTCCCTGTTTGCTACAGGTGAAAAATTGCTAACCAGAGTCCCCTGCACCAACTCCTGAAGAAATCAACCAGCTGGCCACTGCCCAGTGGCCAAAAAGGAGCTTGCGCCAGGTGCATTCTGGGAGTTGTAGTCCGCACCCCCAAGGATCATCTCAGAGCTTCTGGACCCTTGGGGTGAGCTGTGGACCCCAAAAGAACGTTAAAAGAACATCTGGGAGAAGCCCCAGAAGTTTGGAGAACATTTGAAAAAAAGCTCCATTGAGGGACCGACCCGCCGCGGCAACTCTAGCCGGCTTGCCTCAACCGCGACCCGGCCTGATTTGCAGGTTCGTCCCGGTAAAGAAAATCTCCAAAAAAGAGACGAAGTCCGAAGGTAAAAAGTTGACCAGGACCTCCCAGCCAGCGTATCCGAGGAGGGCTCCATGGACGTCGGATCAAGATCCAGGTTTACCCCGGTCGAAGGATTTTCACCCAGAAAAAACGACTACGTCCGAAGGTAAAAATCTCCACCGAGGATTCCCGCGACGCGTATCCGGAGAAGGGCACCAGGAGGCCAACCTGGCAGGACTGGCAGGCTCGTTCCGCTGAAGAAAATCTTCAGAAAAGAAACTAAGTGTGAAGGTAAACTTTTAACCGAGGCTTCCCGCGGACTGTAGCCGAGCAGGACTCCATCGTGGTCGGCCTTAAACTTTGACTTTGCCCCGGTCGAGGTGCAACCAGATGACCCAATTGGCGCTTTTTGTTTCTAGGCTCTAAAAAACAATAATTCTTTAAAAATTCACATCTCCGGTTCCCCTTATCCGATTTTATTAGTTTTAGTGTCATTTTAAACATAAAAATATAATCTATTTTCATAAATTGGTTTTGGATTTTTAAACTGTTTCCTGTGTTTTATTTAATTACTGTTTTGTGATATTTGAATGCTTTACACTCTGCCTCCTAAGTTAAGCCTTGTCGCTCGTTGCCAAGCTACCAAGGGTTGAGCTGGGTTTAATTTGCTGAGACCTAACTGGACCTAAGTGGAGGTTAGTGGCCTATTGCTAAGTGTAGGTACCTACCTGCCCTTACCAATAACCCATTTTCCAACACCAGGAATTTTTTATTTTTTACAGATGGGGAACAAATTTCTTTTAGCCATTTTTGCCCCACTCGGAGGCAGGTTGGCTTATTTTAATGGGGCCGATCTGCCCCCAAGGGTGGCAGAAACCACTAGGCACCAGGAATTAAAAAAAAAAAATAACAGATGGGGAACGACCCCTTAGGCAAGAGTATCTCCCCTGGGGGGGCAAATTTCTTGTAGGCCACTTCTGCCCCCAGATTGGCCTATTTCTATTAGGCCAATCTGTCCCCAAGGGGAGTAGAAACCACTTAGGCACCAGGGATTGGTGTGTGTGTTTTGTTTGGGGGACAGCCCCTTGGGCAAGGGTCACTCTCCATGGGGGCACATTACTATTGACCATTTCTGCCTATTGACCTATTTTTGTAAGGCCCATCTGCCCCCAAGGGAGGCAGAAAGCCCACCAGACACCAGGGAAGATTTGTTTTTTAAAAAAAGAGGGTGGGGGTATGGCCATCCCCCCACCCCAAATAAATGGGGACAAAGTTTTTCTGCCCACCGGTGGGCAGATGGGGCAATTACCCCTGATACACTACGGGTAGGGCAGAAAGCCTACTAGATGCCAGGGTATTTAAAAAAAATAAAAAATAGTGAGTTGGTGGCTACCAACCAGTATGGGCATGGTTATGCCCCCACCCCAACTAAAGGGCGTAACAGTCTTTCAGCTCTACTCCCACACACTAAAAGATCTTATCCCAGCTGCGGGCAAGAGGACATTTGATTATTTGGGGTTTTGGTTTTGCATTTGGGCCATGAGAGCTTGTCTAACTCTCAAAATGGTCCCACTTGGAATGGTGAGGGCTGCACTTTTTGGACTTTGGGACGCTGCCATGTAGAAAAATCTATGAGACCTAGACACATCTGAAAACTAAACAGCTGGGTGAGTCCAGGGTGGTGTGCTTCACATGCACCCCGCACCATTTTCTTACCCACAATGCCCTGCAAACCTCCAACTTTGCTTGAAATTGCACATTTTTCCTACATTTTTTAGATGGAACCTTCTGGAATCTGCAGGAATCCACAAAATTCTTACCAACCACCATTGCTGCATCTATACCAATATAAATTCTGCACCACTTGTCAGCCTAAAAACGTTTTTTTCAAACTGCCCTTTTGGACCCGCTTTGGTTCCCCCTCAATTTCGACATGTTTTTGGCTCTTCCCTGTCATAGGCACTTGGCCCACCTACACAAGTGAGGTATAATTTGTATCGGGAGACTGAGGGGAACGTTGGGTGGTAGGAAATTTGTTCCAGTGTGGTGATCCCACACAGAAATGTGGGGGGAAACGTGATTTTATAGCTAAATGTGAGGTTTGCTGAGGATTCTGGGTAAGAAAACACTGAGGGATCCACGCAAGTAACACCTCCCTGGACTCCCTCAGGTGTCTAGTTTTCTGAAATGTCTCGGTTTGGTAGGTTTCCGTAGAAGGTTGCTAAGCCCAGGACCAAAAACGCAGTTGCCACCCCCGCAAAAATAGGTAGTTTTGTATGTGATCATTTTGATGTTTCCACGTAGTGTTTTGAGGCATTTCCTGTCGCAGGCACTAGGCCTAGCCACACAAGTGAGGTACCATTTGTATCAGGAGATGTGGGGGAATGCTGGGTAGAATAAAGTTTGTGGCTCCCCTCAGATTCCAGAACTTTGCAGCACTGAAATGTGAGGAAAAGGTGTGTTTTCTGCGAAATTTTGAGGTTTGCTAAGTATTCTGGGTAACAGAACCTGGTGAAAGTGCAACACGTTAACCCATTCTGGGTTCCCCTAGGTGTCTAGTTTTCAGAAATGTCCAGTTTTGCTAGGTTTTCCTAGGTGCCGGATGAACTAGAGGCTAAAATCCACAGCTAGGCACTTTCCAAAAAACAGGTCAGTTTTCTTCGGGAAGATGTGATGTCTCCATGTTGTGTTTTGGGGCATTCCCTGTTGTGGGCACTAGGCCTACTCACAAATGTGAGGTATCATTTTTATCAGAAGACTTGGGGAAATGATGGGTGGAAGGAAATTTGTGGCTCCTGTCAGATTCCAGAACTTTCTATCACCAAAATGTGAGGAAAAAGTGTTTTTTTTGCCAAATATTGACGTTTGCAAAGGATTCTGGGCAACAGAACCTAGTGAGAGCGCCACAAGATACCCCTCCTGGGTTCCCCTAGGTGTCTAGTTTTAAAAAATGCACAGGTTTTGGTAGTTTTTTCTAGGTGCCGGCTGAGCTAGAGACCAAAATCCACGGCTAGGCACTTTCCAAAAAACACGTCAGTTGGCAATGTAAAAATGTGATGTGTCCATGTTGCGTTTTGGGGCGTTTCCTGTTGCGGGCACTAGGCCCACCAACACAATGAGGTACCATTATTATCGGGAGACTTGAGGGGGAATGCTGGATGAAGTAAATTTGTGGCTCCGCTCAGATTCCAGAACTTTCTATCACCAAAATGTGAGGAAATTTTTCTTTTTTTTGGCTAAAGTTTGAGGGTTGCAAAGGATTCTGGGCAACAGAACCTGATAAGAGCTCCACAAGTCACCTCTTCCTAGATTCCACTAGGTGTCTAGTTTTCAAACATGCACAGGTTTGGTAGGTTTTCCTAGGTGCCGGCTGAGCTAGCAACCAAAATCCACAGCTAGACACTTTCCAAAAAACACGTCTGATTTCAATTAAAAATGTGATGTGTCCACGTTGCATTTCCTGTCATGAGCATTATGCCTACCCATGCAAGTGAGGTACCATTTTTATCAGGAGACTTGGGGGAACACAGAATAGCAGAACAAGTGTTATTGCCCCTTGTCTTTCTCTATATTTCTTCCTTCCAAATGTAAGACAGTGTGAAAAATAGACATCTATTTGAAAAATGCCCTGTAATTCACATGCTAGTATGGGCACCCCGGAATTCAGAGATGTGCAAATAACCACTGCTTCTCAACACCTTGGGGGTCATTATGACCCTGGTGGCCGGCGGTATGTTGGCGGTAACACTGCCAACAGGCTGGCGGTGTTCCCCCAGCAATTTTGACCGTGGCGGAATTGCCACAGCCATACCGCCGGCCCCTCCACTTTCCCACCAGGATTCCGCCTGGCGGTCATAATCCCCAGGGCAGCGGTGCCAGCACCGCTGCCCTGGGGATTATGAGTCCCCGACCGCCGGCCTGCTGTCCATGGCGGTACACACCGCCATGGAAAGGCCGGCGGTAAGGGGACTTGGGGTGCCTCGTCACGCATTTCACTGCCCGAATTTCGGGCAGTGAAATGTGCGACGGGTGCTACTGCACCCGCTGCACATCAGCATTGCCGCCGGCTCTATTACGAGCCGGCTGCAATGTTGATGTGACATTTCCGCTGGGCCAGCGGACGGTAACACTGTTACCGTCCGCTGGCCCAGCGGAAATGTCATAATAGGGAGACCGTAATACCGCCGGCAATGGCGGTATTCTGTCTCCTGCGGCCTCGGCAGTCTTTTGAAAAGACCGCCGAGGTCGTGATGACCCCACTTATCTTGTGCCCATTTTGGAAATATAAAGGTTTCCTTGATTCCTATTTTTCACTCTTTATATTTCATCAAATGAATTGCTGTACACCAGGTATACAATGAAAACCCTTTCCAAGGTGCAGCTCCTTTATTGGCTTTGGGTACCTAGGGTTCTTGATGAACCTACACACCCTATATATCCCTGCAACCAGAAAAGTCCAGCAGATGTAACTGTATATTACTTTTGAAAATCTGACATCGCAGGAAAATGTTACAGGGTAAACGTGGAGAAAAATTGTTGTTTTTTCACCTCAATTTCAATATTTGTTCATTGCAACTGTTATTTTCTGTAGGAAAACCTTGTAGGATCTACACAAATGACCCACCTCTTGCTGAATTCAGAGTTTTGTTTATTTTTCAGAAATGTTTAGCTGTCCAGGATCCGGTATTGGTTTCACACCCATTACTGTCACTAACTAGAAGGAGGCTAACAGCACAATAAATAGTAAAAATGCAGTATGTCCCAGTAAAATGCCAAAATTGTGTTGAAAAATGTAGTTTTCTGATTCAAGTCTGCCTGTTCCCGAAAGCTGGGTAAATGGTGATTTTAGCACTGCAAACCGTTTGTTGATGCCATTTTCAGGGAAAACCACATGCTTTCTCCTGGAGCCTTTTTCCCATTTTTCAGAAAAAAAACAAAATGTTAGCTGTATTTTGGCTAATTTCTTGGTCTCCTCCAGGGGAACCTACAAACTCTGGGTACCTTTAGAATCCCTAGGATGTTGGAAAAAAAGGACCCAAATAGGGTGTGGGTAGCTTATGTGGACAAAACGTTATGAAAGCCGAAGCGCAAACTACCCCAAATATCCAAAAAAGGGCTCAGCACTTGGGGGAGGGGGGTGGAGGCCATGCAGCTAAGGGGTTAACGTAGCTACGCCAAGGTATACAATTAAAGCTAGACAGCCTGAGAAAATCATTGAAAAATGAACTATTAAAGTGGTAAATCCAGATCTCCATACTTTGTGCCATAATAAGACTGGTTGAATTTTAAACAAATCAGATAAAAACAAATCCCCCAGTTCAGAATGGCAAACAAATGCAGAGCAGCTTTTGGGTACAGAGAGAAGATTCTTAAAAAATAATTCTCAATCAGCTGGGGTTGAGTAACACTAGAATGGCCCAAAATGCCTTCTCCGTAGAAGGAGGAGCGTAGCTCTGTCAATAAGGCTCAGGGTGTGTGAGCTTCAGATCTTCTGACAAATACAAGCAGGGCACATGAGAGGGTCTAAAGGGGCAGTTGAAAGGGAGACAAATGTGGATTGGCAGAGGTAGTAAGTGAGAGAAAAAACAATATTATCTAAAATAACCAAGTTTTGAAGACTTTCAAAGTAGAAAGAGAGATAGTGTGTGTGTTTTTGTCCGTGTTCATGTAAATGTTCTGGGTGAAATCCTATAGATACCTCACCAGACACGACTGAAAGCACCTTCACCCAACTATTTGCCTTAAAATACATTTATTAGGGGGTGTAACACCCCAAACACCCCCTGAAGCTACGCCCCTGCATACAAGAATGCTGAGACACAGGAGGCATGATAAATAGTTAAAATTTCCCTTATGGGTTTGTTGCCTAGTTTAGTGGCAGACCTTAATAGAGTGGTAACAGATTTGTTGAAAAACAATTTCTTGTTTTTGACGCTGGACACCAAGAACAGTGAAAATGTGGGTGCAATACTTAGCTTAACGTCACTAGCCATAAAATTAGGACACTTCTTGGCCTTATTCTCACACTTCATAACAAAAGTCTTGCTTTTGTTAAAAATGAAACCCAGGTTTGACATTTAATCAATAAAAGAGGTAAGTAGCTTCAAAAAAACCAAAGGGGTGCGGGATGGAAGGATAGTATTGTTGGCATAAAGCAGACATGGGAAGGGTCTATGGCCGGTTTAAGGGAGGTCTACACAGTTTCTACTTAGAACTAAGCCCAAGTTGTTTATATACAGGGTAAAAGTAAAGGGCACAAAGGTGCCAGTACATTCACCACTATGACCAAAGTGCACCCTCGCCTTTGCCCTAGATAAATCTTTCTGATTAAGGAAATGGCTTGAGGGCCCACACCAAGCTCAGTTGAAATAGCGCAAAGTTGGCTGTGGATGACACAGTGGAAAGCACTTGACAGGTCGGTGAAGGCTAAGAACAACTGACCTTTTTTGATTTCAATATATTTGCCTATTATCATATTAAGGTTGAGCACAAGCTTGATAGTTGCTAGGCCCTTGCGAAAGACATACTGTATATCTCTGAGAATGTTGGCATCTTCTGACCATTCTTCAAGATTATTCAATGCAATTTTTCCCATAACCTTCATCATTAAATCAAGAACTGTTATGGGGCAGTAACATGCAGCGTTTGAGCAGTCCCTCTTTTAAAGATGGGGACAGTAACAGACTCTGAACATGAGACTAGTATACATGAACAACAGCAGGCCCCTAACACCCTGACCACAATTAGACCTAGTTGGGTAGATTAGCCTTGAACAGGTCAATGGGTATGCCGTCCGCTTTACCATCCTTGTTTCCTAAACGTGCAATAGTAATCTCTTCAAGGGTAAAGGAAAGGTTGCAAAAACCTGCATCAATAACAGAATCCGAACACCAGGAGAGTTAGCAGGGGATGGAATAGATCTCAAAGAAATTAGCAATCCACTCAGGCTCATTTATGGCCAGTTCTAAACTAGGTGCACTGTCATCTTTTAACAGGAGGCCGTTTATTATGCGTCAAAAGGCAGAAGCATCCTTAGACTGACTGGCTTCAATCAGTCATACCATGGATAGATGCTTCAGTTCTTTCCCTCTTTTTGCCATGGTTACCCCCATTCTCTGCCTGATGTCAGTGTGTTTGACTGTGTTCACTGGGATCCTACTAAGCAGGACCCCAGTGATTACGCTCTCTCTCCTCTGAATTTTGTCACTGCATACTGGTAACTCAGTATTTAACCCAAAATTGGCATACTGGTGTACCCATATAAGTCCCTAGTATATGGTCCCTAGGTAGCCTAGGCATTGGGGTTCCAGGGCATCCCTATGGGCTGCAGTATTTCTTTTGCCACCCATAGGGAGCCCATGCAAAGGCTTCTACAGGACTGCCATTGCAGCCTGTGTGAAAAGGTGCCTGCTGCCTTTTAGACTGCACTATGTCAATTATAAGTCACCCCTATAGCAGGCCCGCCATCTCTGAGGGCAGGGTGCAGAGTACCTGTGTGTGACTGCACCCCTGCACTAGCAGAGGTGCCCCCATGACCTCCAGGACCATTTTCCCGGACTTCATGAGTGTGGGGGCGCCTTTTTATGCGTGTACTCGACATAGGTCACTACCTATGTCCAGCTACAGAATGGTAACTCCGAACATAGGCATGTTTAGTACTTTTGCAAGCATTGGTTGTATGATTCCATGCACTCTGGGGACTCCTCAGAGGACGCCGGTATTGCCATTCCTGCCTTCTGAGGTTTTCCAGTCAGCCCCAGCTGCTGCTACCTCTCAAACAGGTTTTTGCCCTCCTGTTGCTTGAGCAGCTCAAGCCGAGGAAGGCATAACAAAGGATTTCCTTTGGGAGAGGGGTGTTACTCCCCCTCCCTTTGGAAATAGGTGTTACAAGCTCCTCCAGATGGTCCCTGGGTTTTCCATCTTGGATTCTAAGTTGGCAGGGAACTCTGGGAAAATCTGAGTGGCCAGTGCCAGTGCCAGCAGGTGATGTCAGAGCCCTCCCCTGATAGGTGCTTGCCTGCATCACAGGTGGTAGACTGAAGTGGTCCTGACGGTCCTGACGTCCAACTGTCCAATTTTAGTGGAGGTAGGAGCTTGCCTCCCCACGCAAGACAGTACCCCCGTGCACCGCATGTTTTGCAGTTGCAAAGGCTTATTGGCATCTTTCCATGAAGTTCTTTGTGCACTGTGCAGCTCCGCCCCCAGCACTCCCTCCTGTGATGCACAGCTTCCTGTGTGGTTCTCCGGCGGGGTGGGACCCTTTTTGTAGTGCTGCATGGGCCACCTTTTGCACCTTCTTTGTCCCCATGCTGTGGGTCTCCTGTGCACACTGCCTGGTCTTCTGAGGGCTCTCTGAGTTGCTGGCAGCCCCCTCTGGCTCCCCCTCCTGGGTAGAGTCATCGAGGTCCCTTCTGGTCCCGGGCAGCGCCATTTTCTGCTAACCGCGAGCTTTGCGTGTGCCAAGGCTTGTTGGCAGAATCCAGCGACGCAAACCAGACTGCAATCTTCCATGCGGCGTGGGACATCATCTGCACCAACCAGGAATCTGCATCCTTCTTCTTGGGTGCACTACTGACTGTTGTTCTTAACCGGTGGTTCCTTTTTTGCACCTTCATCCGGGTAAGCAGGGGCTCCTGTTCTCTCTGGACTCTTCTGTGCTTCTTGGACTTGGTCCCCTTCTTCCACAGGTCTTCAGGTCCAGGAATCCACTGTTGGTGCCTTGCAGTCTCAGTCTCTTCTGGTTCTTGCATAATCTTCTTTCTCGTGTTCTTGTGTGTTCTAGGAATGTTACTGGGCTCTGGGGTGGGTTCTATTACTTACCTTTGGTGTTTTCAAATACTTCCAGTGCCCCTCTACACACTACACTTGCCAAGGTGGGAAACCGACATTCGCATTCCACTTTCTCAGCATATGGTTTGTGTTTCCCCTAGGCCCATTTCTAACTATTGTGATTTTCACTATTTGCACTGTTTTCTAACTGCTTTTACAGTTATTTTGTGCATACTAGTGTATATAATTTGTGCATTACGTACCTCCTAAGGGAGTATAGTCACTGTGGTATTTTTTCCATTTGTGTCACCAAAATAAATTACCTTTATTTTTGTAACACTGTGTATTTTCTTTCATTTGTGTAAGTACTGTGTGACTACAGTGGTATTGCATGAGCCGTACATGTCTCCTAATTAGGCACTGGCTTCTCATCCACACTACCCCTAGAGTGCCTGGCTTCTAAACACTGACTTCATTTCACTAACAAGAGATAATTGGACCTGGTATAAGGTGTAAGTATCTGAGGTACCCACTACAAACCAGGCCAGCCTCATACTATTAATTTTACGAGCTTATAGGAAACAAGAATATAACTAATCACTGTGTCAGAACCACGATCACGATAAGTGGGATGGAAGGGCCTAGGGGGAGTGCATAATTCATTGGAAAAGGCAAGATCAAATTTAGATCATGGTGGCAACATTCCTGGCATCAGTTTTCTGACTGAAATCCTGTCCGCCACCTTGGTGGTCTGCCCCCGGATTTAGATGTTGATGGTTCAATAGGCCATAGCCGTCCGAGTCCTATTGACTCAGCCAAGGATTCCCATCCGCCTCAACGGTGCCATTTAAAATGGTGGCTGATGGCGGGACTCCAGCCACCTTCAATGTTGTGCAAATTTGGTTGTGCCTTACCGCAAAGCCAACTTTGGCAGTCTGACCTTCACATCTGAGTTGGCGGAATGGGGGAGAAATGGGGGGAAAAGGTACCTTTTACCCCGATTCCACTTCCTTTTTTGACTGTACATGACTGGACAACACCTTCCATCAGTGCTGCCACTGGACCACGGAGAAAACAAGAATATCCCATCTCCAGACTTCAAGATGGGGAACCCACATTACGTGTGTACACTGTGTTGGTAGCGCATAGGAGCTCAGGACCACTGCAGTCATATACATGTCAAAGTACTTTTTTTAAGTTACTGTGACATGCATATGTAAGGGACATGATTGGGCCAGAAATGGATGGGGACACACTGCGACATCACACATATTGTACACATACACAACTGTCTGTTTGGTGTCAGTAATCACTGCCAAATGAATGCTAGCACCAAAATGATGGTACAATAATGCTTGTCAACTGTGTCCATGTGTGCACATTGCAAGTGGACCTGTACCTGTCATGTTGTGCTCCCAGTTTTGTATGTGAGTCAGTACGTGAATGTTTGATGTGATTGGCTGGTTGAGATGCAGGGAGCTGGAGTGGGTGATGTCAGTATGTGTGCCACTTGCATATGGCTTTGATGTTGTTGTGCATGTTGTGTTGCTATGTGCAACATTCAGGTGAGTGTTGTTGTGTGGCGGTCATTGTTGCAATGTGTGTAGTTGTGCTTATGTGTTTGTGTAGATGAGTGTGTGGTTGTGTTGGTTTTTATGGTTGTGTCGTTTGTGGGTGCAATATCAATAGTGTGAGTATGTTGAGTCAGGGATGTACGTTAATGTGTGTTTTCGGAATGTACGTGTTGTGTTGGAATGACAATGGATATGAGTAGGTATGCGGTGTGTTGTGTAGTGTATTTTGCAGGGGATCACATATGGGTAAGGTACAGTGTGTGTGTGTGACTTACCTCCGTTCCATAGCCACTGCCATCACTCAATGTCTATTAGGCCCAGCGACGTCCTCCCTCTGTCAGCAATCTGCCGGCAGAAAACTGCCTGTAGGACTGTAACATCTAAATAAGGTTGGTGGGAACCCACCAGCCTGACTGCTAGGAAGAGCACTCTGTCTTGGTGGTTTGCGGTTCAGCCACAATACAACTAAAAATGGAGGGTGGGACACCGTCAATTTGACGGTGTTCTCAGGTCTACCGCCATGGCAGATTGGCTGTAAGACCGCCAAGATCTAAATCAGTCCCCAAATCATTCAGTTCGAAACCATAATCAGAATGAGTAAAATGAGATCGTTCATTACCATAAGAATCCAACATGCCACAGATTCTTTTAGGGGGAAAGTGGCACAAACTATTATTAAGGTCTCCTTCCAACAACAAAAATGTGTCCCTCCCTTCAATAAAACATAGCTTGTTCTCATCATATTCAAGCTGAGCTAACTCAAGTATATCAGAAGGCAAAATATTATTATAAAAATTAACAATCACAAAATTAAAATCTTGCAAGATTTCCCAAACCATTATCAAATAAAATGACGAGCTGGACACCACTTCCTGCGTGTTATTGAGCAAACTGCTCGAGACATAAGTGGCTAAGCCTCTCTTTGGTCTACTAGAGCTGGATGGCAGAGCAGGCTGATAAAAGGTCTTGAAACCATTAATGTGTGTGGGGTCAGTAGCCCAGGTCTCCTGAAAACATAAGGAATTAAATGTGTGTATAAAAGTAGACCAAGATTAGAACACCTTAGAACGAAGTCCAGCCACATTCCATTATAAAAACTTGCAAAATGAAAATGAGTCCTGGGTCACCCAATGAGGCCAGCATGATGACGCTGTCAGCCAAACCAGCAGGTGGATGGAGAAGAGAAGAGCAAGGTTCAGTCAGAAGGTTGTTCGGTGTGTGAGTAAGTGGACCAGGGCTTGAAGGTAAGGTGTTAAGGTGTTAACCTCCTAATGAGTTGACTGTCAGTGTCGTTCAGCTCGGTCAGAGGTAAAAAATTATTATGGGTAACAAACGGGTGGATTTCAGTGGACCAGGAAGGGGCAACCTTAGCAGCTAACCTGGCAACTTCTCTAGGGTTTGGAGGGAAGTAGAAAAACCCCAGTGGAAAAGTTGTGATGTGTGAAGGAGAGGCGAAGGGTCGCCTGAATGAGGTTCCATACAAGATTAACTCTACCAGACGTGAAGATTTAAATGGTTACACAGTCACTAGGAAAATGTTTAGGTTTCCTCCCGATCCAGCTGACCCATCTGACAATTTTGAGGTCCTCAAAAACGGCCGTGGTTAGGTCAGTTTTGCAACCCACCCAATGATTAGCTTTTTTTTTTCAACTAACCCAGGACTTGGACTTTGGTTGTGAAAGAGTCATAACATTCCCCAGAATTACAACATAGGGCGTAGCATCAGAGCATCAGAGGGAAGATCAAGAATAAGTGGCTGAGCTCCCAAATTAGATACATTTGAAGGTCCGTTTATATTTCTAGATTGCACAATTGAATTACAGAGAGCAGAAGGTGCATTAATAGGTGAAGCAGAAGTAAGAGTAGCAGAATTAGGGTGGAGAGCAGAGCGACTCTGCTGGGTGTTGATATCTGAGATGTGAATGTGGAGGTAGGGAGACACAACAGAAGGAGGGACCTAGTTGGCACTCTGGACAGACGGCAAAGTAGGTTTAACATTTGACTACAGAGGATCTAAATACTTAGCCAGTGTGTTTTCTATGAAAGTGAGCCTGGATGACAGGGATTCAAATGTAGAATTTATAAAAACTTCCATAGAAGACACAGTCATAGATTAGCGATTTATGTACGCTGGATTGGCTAAAGGGGCTGCAGCAGATGTACCCCTTTCTTCACAAGTGTGCTGGGCTTCACAGCTGGATTCAAACCTTTCTGCTGTTTGTTTGTTGTCGGTACTCCTGTGGGAAGATTCTTGCGCTTCACGGGGATGGTAAAAAAAGTTAGGGGGAATAGAAATAGTTTCCTGAATAGCATCCTGCACACAACTGCTACAGGCTGTACCAGACAACATGGCCTTAGAACCCGTATCAAGAGGGGATGGTGAGGAGAACTCATGATATCTGCGGTGATTCATTGGGATGTCCCTTCCACTGTGGAAAGCTCTTTTCATTTGAGCTCATAGCAGCCATCAGTAGATTCAATTTAGAAGTAGTCAGCTTACCTTGGAGCTTAGAGGAAGGCAGTTTCCATTTAACCATGATGTAAAACGGTAAAACGGTAATAGTCACAAAAAAGATGGATGCAAGAGAGTGGGCACAGCCTCGCCTCCTCTGGTCTTGGGCAGGCGCAGACAGGCCTGATCTTGGCTTGGTCTTTGCCCAGGCACACGCCTGGGCATGTCCTGCATGTGTTCTGAGCTGTGGGAGTGCCACAGGGGTAATGAGTGCACCCTGGTGCGAAAAGAGCCTGTGCGGCCTCCCTGCCGATGGCGGTGCTAGGTACTGAAGTCTATGGCCCCCCCCCCGCTGCTGAAAGCATTCCCACACTGCGAGAGCGCAGCACGGGTAATGAGCGCCTCCTGGTGTGAAGAGAGCCTTTCCGGCCTCCCTGCCGCTGGTGGTGCTGAGCACTGAAGTCTGTGGCCCCCGTCTCTTGCAAAAGCAGCGATAAACATCAAGGTTCTCCTTTCCAGCTCTGCAAAAAACTCAAGGAGCAGATTTATGAAAAGTGGCATTGCACTTAGTGCAGCGCCACTTTTCTTTCGCCCTCCCTAACTCCACCATGTGTCTTTTGTATTTAAAAAATTGCGCACCATGGCGGTAGTCATGGGGACTAGCGTCATAATTTTTCATGCTAGCCCGGCGCTTTGCAGGATTAGCGTAAAAAATTATGACACTAATCCTGCAAAGCACCCATAGGCCCATTGAAAACAAAGGGAACCTCTTTTTAATGCCTGCTTTTAGCAGGCGTTAAAAATGGCGATAAAAATGATGCAAAGAAATCTCTTCGATTTCTTTGCACCATTTTTTCAGCCCCCCCCCAGCGCCGGCACGCCCCCCCTTGCAAACATTATGCCTGGCGCAGGTATAATGTGGCGCAAGGGGTTACAAAGTTGTGCAATGCAAGAATTGCGCCACTTTGTAAATGTGGTACAGTGTTTTTGGCCTTCTAACGCCAAATTAGTGTAAACAAAATTACACTAATGTGGCGTTGGAATGGCTCTATGCCATAATAAATCAGGGCCTAAGTATCCCATAAACTCACCAATTCCATCATATCAAAGGGTTATTCAAACAACAGACTGTAATCAATTAAGATTCTAGTTGCTAGAAATACCCGTCCTATGTATGTTGACTATGCAAATCATGCTCCAGGCTACAATATAAAATACACAGCATAATATTCATGCTATTACATAAGAGCAAAGAATAGAGCAATACCCTGTGAGAATCAAGTAATTTGTCTCTATGTTCCAAGGAGTGAACATACCATAAAATATCAATGACCCTTCCAGTCTTTATTAGGGTACGTTTCTGGCCCACAATCCTCAAGTTAAATGATTGTACGTTGTTAAATACAGTCTTAATCAAACAAGAGAAATTCTGTTTATGTTTTTTCCTTGAAAAAACAAATTCCTTTTGGCAGACACAAAATATGCCTTTAAATTTGACCAAGAACCATTGAGCAACTAGGAAGTCGTCCAGCTGAAGAATTTGAAGGAAACCACAGATCGTCAGGGAAGAAAACAAAAGATGGCTCATCACTGGCAACAGGAAAGTTTGAACGACAAGCACGTGCATGGTCTTCCTTCCATCCTAAATGCTGCCTGTCCTTAACATGCTGTGTAGTCCTGCATGATTTGTGCATGCCCCACCACCTTTGAAAGGATCCTTTTTTAGAGACATGGATAACTCTGCTGGACTTCATGAGTCCGAATCTCATCGTAGATTGTGGTACAAAGCTCTTTGAGTCAAAACCGGATGAGTTGCTGAGAATGGTCTGCAGAAAACAAGACGTTGTTGCTACATTTCCATCATTAGCCCTCCTGATATCATTCTATTTTATTTCCTCATACTCAACAATTTGATTGCAGAGATGACATTGTCATATGTGGGCCCATTGTTAGAGGGGTGTAACAATTGAGTCTCCAGCAACAATGCCTTCACAAACTCCTAGGTTGTGCCTATTTCAGGTCCAGTCCTGTTCCTCGGGTGGGGATTCACCTCTTGGTTGCTAATCAGTGGACACTGCAAGTGATATCAAAAGAATATCAGCTCAAGTTCCCATACCTTCCACTCTGTTCTGTATTCCCCATGCTCTTCCCCTAGCAAGAACATCCAGGAGGTAGACCCTTCTGGCTGGAGTAGATGTTATACTGCAAAACAAGACAGTGGCAGTCTTCTCAGAGTGAAAGGAGTACATGCATCTGCTTCATTCTGTTGGTGGCAAGGAAGACTTTGGGAGTGGTCTAGCCAATCCTGGATCTTAATGGAGCCAGCCAGTTTCTCTTAACAATAACTTTCAAGATGATATTTCTCCAAACTGTAATAGTCCTAGTTGCTCCTGTTAGACATGTCACTGTTAAGTTGGTTGTCCTCCAAACCTTTGCCTACTCCTTGCTTCCCTCCTGTTTTTTCTACATATGTTTCTGTTGGCTGTAGGACTCTGTACACTTCACCTCTGATAAATAGTGCCAAAGTGTTTGTGCTCACTCCCTTATACATTGTAAAATTGGCTTACACCTGAATTACCTATTTAGTTTACTTCTATGTCCCTGGTAAAGTGGTATACCATATACCTAGGGCTGGTAAATTAAATGCTAATAGGGGCCTGCAGCACTTATTGTGCCACCCACTTTAGTAGCCTTTTAGCGTGCCTCTGGCTTGCCACTTGAAGCCCGCAGTGCAGCTTAAACTGCCAATTCAACTCCTTTGCCAAGCCTAAAGTTCCCTTTTTATTACATGTGTCATCCCTAAGGGCGGCCCTAGACACCCCATAGAGCAGAATGCATTTATTTAAAAAGTTGGCCATGTACTTTCAAGTTTTACATGTCTTGGTAGTAAAAAACTCAAAAATGTGTTTTTCACTACTGTGAGGCCTACCTCTCCATAGGATACAATTGGGTTACCTTATTACTTTTAATAAGCAATACATTTTGTTTAGGAGTACCTGGAAAAGTCAAGTTTGGTGTCTAGGAAATTGTAATATAAAATCATCTTTAATGATAAAGCTGGATTTTAAGTCAGAATTCTGAAAATACCACTTTTAAAAAGTTGGCATTTTCTTGTCCTAACCATTTGGTGCCTGCAGCCTATTTCATGAGTTACATTACTAGGTGTAAGTTGGCACTTTGCCTTTGTGTGTTCCTTCCAGACAGACACATAATAGAGGGACTGCGTGTTGGCACGGTGAGCCATCCAGGGTAGGATTGGGGGTGGGGGCAAACTAAGTACAGCCCCATTTGCACTTCAAAGATACTGCTTTTGCTCACACACAAAGAGGTTTACACTAGTCTATTGAAACTGCATACAGACTGGAACCAGGGCACAGAGGAAAACAATTGCAGGCAGTTCTGTCAGGGCAAAACTCCAGAACATAACCCACTTCATAGCTGGCATCAGGTATAAAAATGGGACGCTAAGACCCACTCTTCAGTTTGCTTCTGGGCCTACTGAAGAATTCTCATAGAACTGCCCCGCTGCGTGTGGCCTTCTGTGTACTTCAAAGGATCTCCCTGCTGCACTGGAAGGACTGCCTACAGCCTGAAGCTTGCCCTATTCCCTCATAGGACTGCCCTTCTGATGGAGGCCTGCTTTCCTGCTTGAACCAAGACTTTAAGAGTGACTCCAAGAGGCAACTTCCTGTGGAGGCTCTTCCAATTGATGGATCTGCTTTCAGCTCCCTACCTGGTTTCCTGACCTGTGTTCCTCCAGCACTCGTGCTCCAGCACTTTTGTACTCTCCCAAGGCTCAGGCTTTTCCGACCAACAGGCCTCCTCCTGTTCCCCTTCCAGCTGGCATTCTTCAAGGGTCACATTCTACTTCTACCCCGCTTGTTTATCCGGATAGCTGGACGCCTGGGCGAGTGCTCCTAATGCATGCCAGGCTGTGAGGAGGCATGTTGTGAGGAACCATGAGGATGTGAGGCTGCTGTACATTGGGTGTGGTGGCACAGGGCTATTGAGCAGTGGTGTGTGGAGACAGACAGTCTGCGTACCAGTGCAACTTGCTCAATGTGCGACCCTACCCATCTCTCCTCCCTTTACTCACTCATCCACAACCTGCTTAGCACTGCAACCTGATTGTCAGCCCCCACCAGCATACTGCGCTGATACAGAACAAAGGTGAGGAGAAAGAATGAGAGGGTCCCATTATATTAGAGGGGCATAAGCTTCTGTTTCTAACCAAACTAAGGGTTAGAGGACCAGGAGGACCACCAGCTACCAGCTGCTGGTCACTCAGCTATGAGGCCAGCCAAATACCAGGCTAGCTACCCTCTCTAGTGAGCTGTGAGTCATTGCCGGCTTGTACAGCAGGCTGTAGCGTGGCTTGAGCTTGGTTGTGAGGAGAGTTGGGCTGCTACCGTATTACATGCAAGGCCTCTCAGTTGGTTTGCTCCTGGGGGGCTGCAGGCAGGTTAGTAACCCCACAGATATGTCCTAGAGTTGGACCGTCCGGTCTTGATCCTTGAGTTTTGACCCATGTACCCTGAAGGCCTTATGCAGGAGCAAGTGGTGGTGGTGTCTGCAATTCTTAACTCCCAGCTTCCAGCTCTCAGCCTGTGGTGGTGCTGAGTATGTGAGGTCTGCAAATCTCTGCCCGCTGTGTGCCAGGAGTGAAGCTGTGGACTAGGCTCTGGATTGAGCCTGTTAAGGCCTGACAAGTCTTTCTACATAATCATCATATTCTCTCCCCTGGCTAACCACCTGCTCCTTCGTTTGTTTTACTGACTTATCATCAGGTCTGGATGGCATATTTGGAAATATCTTGGCTGTTACTGGCCACTCCAAAAGCTTGCATCAGGAGCCCAATGAGCTTGGTAGGGGAGGGAGCCCCAGAACTCTGCTTTATCTTACTTGGCTGTCTGGCTGTGGCTACCCTCCACTAGTTTAACAATATGGTTAAGAAGAAACTCCCAGGTAGTCAATCTGCTTTTACTTCCCCTGTGAAGTGCACTTTGATTGACAAAATGTTGGAGATAGCTACGGGGTTACCAGTACTGAGATTGAACAGAGGGACAGGCTTCATTAAATTTTGGCCCTGCTCTGGTCCTTACTTCTGGCGAGGCTGATATTGACCCCTACCCTGAGTCTACACGTGGGCTTACCCCTTGCGCTGTTACAACAAGTCCTGCATCCGTATCTGCACTTACTTCGGTTATACGAACCAGTGAAACCTCCCCTACAACTAAATCTTCCATTACGGCAGAGAGCAATCACACTAGCCTTTATCAACCTCCAGCTAACAAGAAGGCAAAACGGGGGCTCGTAACAGAGAAGGACCAACTTCCTGCTATACTGACCAGGTCAGCCAGACTGTAGCCACTACTCAAGTTCGTTTGGCCCGTCCCTGTCTCATTACATTGTGTTCCCTCTTCTTCTTCTTCTGTGGCATGTCTTCTGGGCATTTAATCTCTACAGAGTCCCGAATTGAGCTCCTTAAGAAGGACTGTTGTACAAAATTTGTAAAAAAGCTAAAAGAACAGATGCTGGGTCAGAATGCTGAACAATTTCAAACATTCACCCCCCCAGCCAGGAATCTGGGCCTAAATCCATTGTTTTTTTGCCCACCATGCCAGCCTAGTTTAGACACAGCCTCATGCAAATTTGTCTTGACACTGCTCCCCATGGGAACAGTCCAGCCGGAACTGCCAGGCCAGGTCCTCTCTTGAAAGGAAACAAGCATCACGGGACCAGTTTCAGGGTATCACCCATCATCAGCCAGGCTAGATTTATTTGACTGAGTTTTTGTAGTGCTGCATCCTTTCTTTCTGCCCATACATTTATGCATCACTGCCACTTGAATGACCAGCAAGCTATCCTGGAATTCTTTCTGGTGGTTTGTTTTTTTCTTGTGTTTCTATGGATTCTTCCTTTTTTGTTAACAGCATTATTCGATCATAAGTATAGAGCAAGAAGATTTTTAAGGATAAGGCTCATGTTCACGGAGTAAGGTTTGTGACAAAGAACACCTAGACTTGGATTGATGAAGTTTAGCATTAAATATTAGTACCATTTCTACTCATGCTCAGAGTTCTCTATCCACACTGCTGTGAATTGCCTGCCTCTCAGAAATATTCATTACCACATTTTTTTAGTGTATGTTATTCAAGGGCAAAACATTTTGGCCCCATTGAAAAATATGTGTCCTTGCCTCCCATGAAATATGCAGTGGTCCCTTTTCTTTTTTACACTGGAAAGTACATATCCCTGCTGATCTACAGACGAGTACTTTTACAGAACTGCAAAGGACCCATGAACGTAAAGTTTTTGTTTTACTATTTGTAGACTTTTTGCTGATAAAAGGCCCAGGAATATCCCTTTCGAATTCTATGGCAGGACCAGAGGCTTCGGATTTTGCTTTCTTTATCATTTACTGACAACACAGCAGCCAATGAAAACAGTAAAACGTTTAAACTACATATCCCATGAACACACAGCCATCCAATCATGGATGTTCTCTGATGTTATAAATAGGCTTAACATTATAGTCCTTCCTCTTTCTTTGCTGCTGCAGCAGCCAGTTAATTGTTTATTCTCTCGTGCATATTGATTTATTGCATGTTATTTTCAAAGTGTATATTTGATGTTTAAAGCTCGCGCGCTTTTATGCTTCGTGCTGTTGTTTTTTCACAGGGATCTGCGATGTGGAGCGGGAGCAAGGCTGACAGAGAGATTTCTCCATTTCTCATTCTGAGAAAGTAGTCCTCTTTCTATTTCTTGCGCGACGCATGCACGTTGAGCTGGCTCTGAGATTTTTCCATTCTGATCGGCTCAATGCATGTATCTCAAACAGGGTGACGGTTTACACTGTAAATCAGCCTTTCAATCACCCGACGTGGCTGTAGTAATACAAACTGGGCCTGGCCCTTGGAAATTAATTAATGAATTACTTGATTTACAGGAGCAGGTGGCTCCTTCCACAAATAATTTACTGGACGTACAGCTTCTAGCTGTTTTTTGTCCTCAGACTAGTGCACCTGTTTAGGGTCCCCCCACTTTAACTTCTCCATACCTCCCAGCCTGTAATATCATGACGTACTATGCTGATGAAGAGGAGGAGTAACAGGAACTGCAAGAAGTGCCAGTGGAGCACCAAATGGAGGAAAGATTGGTGGAAGCACTTGGACATTACGTGCAGGAGAGAGTTTTTGGGCGGATGCAGTCAGAAAACTCGTTTGCAATCTGGTGAGTCTATGGAGGTGTCTGGCCTCTCTTTGCAGTGCTCTGGAGGGTCATCCTCGGCAGAAATGCTGGTGCAGATGGCAGCTTCATTGCTGCGCGATCATGAATATGGGAGTTTCTTCCCACAAGAATCATCAAATATCTTTCCCATGCCCTCAGTCGGGCTTGCAAGAGCAAAGGTCGTCTAAGTCAGAGTGGGATGACTCACATGCAGATTCTGTCCCATACAAAAAGAAGTGCAAGTCCCATCATGTTATTCCTGATGCACCGGCCCTGGCTGGTCAGAATCTGCAATTCTCCCCTGAGGATATAGTTCATCCACGTTCCACCGAGTAGGTTCCCAGTGCTGAGGTGGCTCATTATGTGCAGGATATGCTGCGCAAAAGTTTTGAAAAGGGAGTGTGCAACACTCTCAGATCTGAATGTCCATGGCCTTCATTGGTCGGCAAAGTAACGGATATGCCAGATCTGGATCCCAGTAAGTCAATTCTGAGAAATCCAGCATGGTGCCAACACAGACTATCGAGTTCTTAGGTTTTCAGATAGACTCTGTCAAGACCTTGTTACTTCTTCCTCTCAACAAACGGACTTCGATCAAGAAAGAGTTGAGGAAAGCCTTTGCCTCTCTGATTATATCATTAAGGATGTTGGCACGCCTAGTCGGCCTTCTTGCGTCTTCAATTCAAGCTATTTTTCCAGGGCCCCTACATTACAGGGCCCTTCAGAGGCTAAACATTTTAGCATCTTTGGAAGGGTCTTCAATATTCAGAGTTGGTTCAGCTCTCTGATGAATTGGTGACTCTCCCACATGGATGCCTGGAATGGCAGAGTGATATTTTCCTCCAGCCCAGATGTGATAATAGAGTTGGATGCCAGACGGTGGGGCTGGGGAGCTTGTTGTGTCTCAGTGGAGACGGGGGGTCATTGGTCACAGGGGAACTGAATTATCACATAAACTATCTGGAACTCTTAGCGGGGACATTTGCAATCAGATCACTTTCCCCTTGCAGAGTCCATTGTTGCATCCTCCTTCGGACGTACAATGCAACTGTGGACAGATATATCAATCGCCTAGGAGGGACCAGATCTCGTCTTTCAGCAGAGATTGCGAAGGATTTTTGGCATTATTGTCTGCATCACCAGATTTTGGTGATAGCGGAATACATTCCGGGTCATTCCAACATGACAGCGGATTGGAATTTGCGCTTCCTGTGGGATGGCAGCGATTGGAAGCTCAAACCGCAGATATTCCATGCTCTTTAACTGAGGTGGGGGATTGGTCAAATACATTTGTTTGCTTCCTGGTTGAACAACCAGGTTCCATGTTTCTTCATCTGGAGGCCGGATCCTCAGTCGATGGGGATGGATGCATTCCTTCAACCGTGGATAGGGGGTCTGCTTTATGCATTTTCCCCCTTCGCTGTGATTCCGCGTGTCCTGGACCAAGTACTGCGACATCAAGCGGAAACTTTGGTGACTCCATACTGGAGGGCACAGCCTTAGTTCCCATCTGTGATGGTTCTCTTGTGTGATTTTCCATTGATGCTGCCAGTGTGCAAGGATCTTCTCAAGGATCCGTTGGGCAGCTTGCAGCCTCTGACTCTACGAGGACTATTGTCCCTCATGGCTTGGCGACTTTCAGGAGACGATGGCAGGTGCCTGGAGTTTCGGAATCTGCACTGTTTTTCTTATCCCAGTCCTGGGCTCCCTCCACTCATAAAAGATACGAGCAAGCATGGAAGAAGTGGTTATGTTGGTGCAGTGAAAGGAGTCTAGATCCTGTGGGGAGGTCAGAAATTCATGTCATACCAATTTTCTGTATGGCTTGGATTCACAAGGTTTGGCTTACAGGGCAATTCATAATTGTCGTTCAGATCTTTCAGCTGGTCATCCTCATATTCAGGGTTGACAGGTTGGGGAACATCCCTTAATTTGTAAAAGTCTTAGGGACATTCATATGGTGAAACCCTCTCTGCCAACATATACATCTTTATGGGATGTTAATATTGTCCTTTGTTTTCTTAGAAGTTGGCCTTCATACCAGTGTATTTCATACCCATCTTTTCCACATAAAAAAAAGCTATGTGTTGTTCCATGTATAAAGGCTTATGAGGATTGTACGCGTGAATTCAGACAGCATGTTTCTGGTCAATTGTTAATTTCTTTGCAGAAACCTTTTCGACCAGTCGCTGTGACAACTTTGGCTCGTTGGGTCAAATGGTTATTGGCAGTAGCAGGTATAGATGTAAACATTTGTGGAGCTCATTCTGTCAGAGGAGCTATGGCTTCTAAATTGTTTTCAACAGGAGCTTGATTGGAGGAATATATGGCAGCAGCAGACTGGTCAAATGATTCTACTTTCAAAGTATTTTATCATAAACCTATTGTTGATGTCATATCCGAAGTAGTAAATAGACTTTAAACTAGCATAATTCAAAGCCTCTGGTCCTGCCATAGAATTAAAAATGTTCTAGCTATTGCATCAAGAATTTTAGATTCTATTAAGGACACGGAGACGAGGATTATCCCACCCTTCATACGTTTATGCTATACATGCTTTGTATGATATACTTGTTGTTTGTCAAATATAAATGTTAATATTGTTGATAAAAATCACCCAATCCATATATATGTGTGGATATTAGTTTTCACTTGTCTTGTTCTGAAGGGGCAAATAATACTGCTTCTTGAATTCTTCGGTTATGATGCTGGATCAAGTGGAAGTTCTGTTCTTTGGATGAAGTCCCCAGAAGTAAAGGTTTTTGGACGGTTGGCAAGTTCCAGGAGGGTGTTGGTCGGACCAGTGTTCTGCAAATTATATATTGACTTTTAATTTTGTTGTTTTTCGCAAAGAAAGCGAAAGGACTATAATGTTGATGCTATTTAGATCGTCAGAGAAGAGCCATGATTGGATGGCTGTGTGTTAATGGGATATGTAGTTTAAAGTTTTTACTGTTTTCATTGGCTGCTGTGTTGTCAGTAAATGAAAGAGAAAGCATAATCCTCGTCTCTGTGTCCTTGATAGAATCTAAAATTCTTGACGCGGTAGCTAGAAAACTTTTAATTCAGTCTCATGAACAATTTACAAAACTGGTGGATTGCTTTAGGAGTAAAACTAAGGCATGAATGTGCACTGACAAAATGTTGTGGCTCGGGATCAGGGAATTTTCACATGCAGATTTGGACTCCTTGAATACATAGACAAGTTTACCGATATTTACTCCACTTTAGATCCTTAAAAACAATCAGAAAAACGTAATTAAATTACGTGCCTTTTTTAAACAGTCAAATGTTTTTCTAATTATGCATGTTACAAAAAAGCTTTTAGAAATACTCATGATAATATAAAGGTGAGTAATTAGCAACAATTCTGTTCCATGACATTGAGCTGGGACTGTAGCTAAGGTTAATGTCAGCAATAAGACACGGATGTACACTCCGCTTTTTTATACTTCTGATATTGAAAGCATTAAACCAGATAACTGGGTAGTAGGGACACATGCGACCCACACTTCTATCAATCCACAAGATGGCGGAAAAAATATACTTAAAAGCAATTATTTCATTAGAGGGTAGGAGAGGATGAATGACAGGGTAAGACATAATGAGAGGTTATTTAGAGGAAGGCAGACGAGTGTGATAGTAAAAGATCAGGAATTTCAAGGTATTGAGTGTGTTGCAGGTCTTCACAACGTTTTTTTTTTAATTAATGAATCTCTTGTTACTATTAATATTTCCGTTGGCAAGCGTGCCTTCACTGACTGAAATAGATACCAGTTCCCAGTCGCTGTGGAGCCCACCTCTGGCCATTCACTGACGGCTGACACAATGAGGCAGGTCCCCGGAGAGCTATAAGAGCAGGGACTCCATGTTCAGTCTGGGATGGTAATGTGAGGCCGCCCTTTCATGGGGCTCCCGGAGATGCTGAGAGTGTCCCAGGAACAAGAGGCTTTGATCATCACTGACCGACTTCCTGCTTCAGGCTGATGGCTGTCAGAGGCTAGAAGGTCACGCTCGTGTGTGGAGGAGCGGGCGCTGGAAAGTGGACTTGCCACCAACTCTCTGTTCGATTAGTGACTTGAACTTGGAGTAGGTGAGTAAATTGGACTATTTATTTGTTCTACTATGTCCTGCAGGGCAACTCGCTTCCTTCTTTGTACAGTGAGACTGCAGGCATCGGTTGACATGTGCATTAGTAAATCGAGGTGGAGGCTGTGAGTGTGTGACACACCCAAGACAGCTGAATATTACTGTCCCAGAGACTCTCGGAGGCAGATTTTAACTTCCTGGTTTATAGCACAAGCTCTTACCTCCAGTGTGTCATTAGAAAAACCTTTAACTCTCTGGCTCCACTTGGCCACTGACCTTTGTCATTTTTTGTGTTTGCAAACCTAACAATATACATAAATGATGTTTATTTCATACGTACATTTCCACTGATTTGGTGATTGTCCTTGAGATGTGTCCTTGTTTAGGTTTCACCTGCACGCACGCGTTTGCTCGCTGTGCTTGTAGAATCTTTTCTTTATCATTTTTTTTTTTAAAGGGGCAAAGAAACCGTCCCTTACTTACCTGAACATACCTTTGGGTTGGCCCAACATCGCTCAAATTTACGTGCTTCTGTTTGGCCAGCACGTCCTCTGCACATTTTGTGCTTGACTTCCTGCTGGCTTTGCCGTTCATGCCGTCGGGTTGCCTCTGGACCAAGTATGTCTTCTTGTCACTTGCCATTGGACACTGTCCTGTGTCCTTTGTCTGGCTATGATGCTGAAAGTACTTCTTTTTTCCTTCTGCATGCCATCTTCTATCTTCACTGATGTCTTCTTTCTTCGCAGATGTCTTCTTTCTTCTTCGCTGCATGCTATCTTCTCTGTCTTCTTTTCTCACTGTGGTCTTTTTTCTTCTTCGCCGCATACTGTATTCTCTATCTTCTTTCTCTGCTGCTGTCTTCTCTTTGCTACCGTCTTCTTTTTTCTTCGCCGCATGCCATCTTCTCTGTCTTCTTTCTTGGCTGCTGTCTTCTTTCTTTGTTTAAATCTTCCTTGCCACATGCCGTTTTCTCTGTCTTCTTTCTTCACGGCCATCTTCTTCGCCGCATGCCACCTTCTCTGTCTTCTTTCTTGGCTGCTGTCTTCTTTTTTCACTGCCACCTTCTCTGTCTTCTTTTTTTGCTGAAATCTTCTTTGCTGCAATCTTCTTTGCTGCATGCCGTTGTCCCTGTTTTCTTTCTTCACGGCCATCTTCTACCTTCGCTGCCATCTTTTCTGTCTTCTTTCTTCTTTGCCGCATGCAGGAACAAATGTGGCACCGACTCACTATAATGTTCTCCCGTCTCTGCAACATTTGTAAAGCGCTTATTCTTTGTGTAACTACTGCTGTTTAAAAAATGAAATAAAATGTAGAAAAAATGCTGTTGGCTAGTAATCCAGAGCTGCTAGTAAGCATAGTTCCCAGCTGGGTGACTTAGCAGTTACACACTAGGTATTTGGCCTTAAGGATGGACGATTTTATAGGATTGAAGAGTAGGTGGATGTTCGATCCATGTTTTTACCGCTTTGTCCCTTTAAATACTCAGTAGACAAGAACAATCTGATATTAGACAGAACACAAGGCTTTTGTCAGATTTGTTTTGTTCCAGATGCAGCCCACTCGTGTTTCATTGTTCGTATACAGTTGAGAGAGTAACAGATGGCGACATATTCTGAAGTGTTTAGTGGGGTTGAGATTAGCCTATATGGCAGAACGAATGTATAATAGAGGCAGTGTTGGGTAACACACTACGGGGCTTATTTACAAGCCCCTTGTGCCGCCATAGCGTAATTATTTTTTATGCTGCGGTGATGCCAGCCATCCCCATACACTGTGCCATACTTACAAACTGGTGCAATTGGACCATTGTGCCAATTTGTAAAGCCTTGTGCCACATTTTACCTGCACCAGATATAATATATGCAAGGTAGGTGTTCCCCCGTTAAAAGCCACGCAGAACTGGTGCAGTGAAATCTACTGCGCCATTCTGCGCCTTCACAATGTCAGTATTTTAATGCCTGCTCAGAGCAGGTGTTAAAGTGACCCATTGGACCCTCCCTCGCATTGCTGGAGTAGCGTCATCTTTTTTTAGGCTAGTCCAGTAATACATCAGTTTAGCACCACAGATGCGTCAGAATTTCTGACGCATCTGTGAAAACGTATGCCATGGAGCGTTGTGTTGTAAATACAGCGCTACCATGGTGTCGTTAGGAGATCCAGGGCTGGTGCAAGAAAACTGGCACTTTGATTTCAATGTGCCAGTTTCTTGTAAATCAAGCCTTTTGTAGTTTAATGCAGGCATATTGTCTGCATTCATTACAAAGGAGTTTGTAGTTGCTGTAAAGTGGCCCGGCGAAAACTTAAGTTTGTAAAACTCACTTTCTTTTGGTTTGACTTGTTGCCTGTGGAGGTTTTGGGAAATGCTCCATGCCCTTGGTTTCCTGTTCTTTGGTTTGCCACAGACCTGTTCCCCAGATAAAGCTGGTCACTTGTTTATTACCAATCTTAAAATGCATGTGGTATGTGTTAATTCACTATCTTTGCACCCTTAACCACTAAAATCAATCATGTGACATAAATTAAATATTATGAGAGGAGGAGTGATATCAACAGAAAACTGACAACCTGGATCAGTGGAGGAGATGGAAGGCAAGAAAAAGGGAGAGCGACAGCATGAGCGAAACAAGAATTGGCAAAACCAATAGGCGTCACCTTTGTTTTTTCTTTTGCATTCTGAATTACTATCTAACTGGATTTTAAATATTAGAAACATGTCATAATAACGTTTGTTATAATAATGTTTGTTAATGTTGTGATGTATGATTAATTAATAAACAGCAACAAAGACAACTATTAATTATTTATCAAATTTAAAATAAACATTAAAAAACAGAAAAAAAACCAGAAAAAACAAAGACAGAACATAATGACATTGCCAATGCTTGTTAATTGGTTGTCCAGGATCCGTCTACTTTATAGGATAGAATTATATTTTTAACTTATAGGATTCATTAGCATCCGATGATTAGCAGAAATGCGTTATTAACTACAAAGTCAAATTCCTAAATGATTAATTGAGCAAGGCTGAGGAGAGACCTAAGATGTTAAATATTATTGTCAAATATGAGTAAGACTGCTTTTTCTGCATTCATACCTGTCGCTTTCAAAATATAATGAATTTGTATACATGCACACACACGCACACCCACACGCACCCACCCACACACACATATACCTTTTAAAGTTAAAAGTAAATCTACATTACAAGGCCCAAAGCTCTAAAGAGGAGAAGAAAGCTACACTTCGAGTTATAGGGGGTCATTACGACCCTGGCGGTCAGAGACCGCCAGGGTTAATGTGGCGTCTGTACCGCCAACAGGCTGGCGGTACGGAGACCCTTATTACGACCGCGGCGCTACACCGCCGGGGCCGGCGGTTTCCCGCCGTTTTAGCCCCGGCGGTGATAATCCGCCAGGGCAGAGCTGCAAGCAGCGCTGCCCTGGGGATTATGACTCCCCTACCGCCAGCCTGTTTCTGGCGGTTTGCACCGCCAGGAAGAGGCTGGCGGTAAGGGGTGTCCTGGGGCCCCTGGGGCCCCTGGGGCCCCGGCCAGCTTTTCACTGTCTGCATAGCAGACAGTGAAAAGCGCGACGGGTGCTACTGCACCCGTCGCACGGCCACAACACCGCCGGCTCCATTAGGAGCCGGCTCCTATGTTGCGGCCTCATCCCCGCTGGGCCGGTGGGTGCAAACTAGGTTTGCGCCCGCCGGCCCAGCAGGGATGTCGTAATGGGGTCCGCGGGAGTGCGGCCGCACGGCGGTTACCGCTTGCCAATCGCGTAATGACCCCCATAGTCTTTACCCTCCTCGAAAGCTTTTCAGAATGAAAACAATGTCAACTTTACTTTTTAATAATAATAAAATCTGCTCTGTTTTTTAAAACTTCTTACACAGTGATTATGTTGCTGCCTTCCACAGCACTACCAAGCTTCGGTGTACATGACACTTAAACACATAACATACACAACATAACATAACAAGGCATTAACATATAACATAACATAGCATAACAGAACACAACTTTAGGTGTTTTTGGCAGGGGATGCCAATTCAATTTATGAAGGTGCATAATTTTGTGGTGGTCGAGAGAGAATATGATTTCAATTTAAGGAGATAGGTATGGAAATGAACAGCTCCATGAGTATGGGGATAGCCAGTTTCTTCATTTGAGCAGGAGGTTGCAGGTGAGTCTCACTTGCACTCTTTTATGGAGATCAGGAGTTATTCTTCATCATCAGCCTTTAACCCAAAACAAAAAAGAGAAAGACAGCAAAGGGGGAAAGAAGGAGGAAGGGGAAGATGTGAAAAAAACAGTGACAAAGGGAGAAAGCAGGGTTGGTAGGAGTAGGGTGATGAATGAATGAAGACATGAGCTGAAGTCAAAACTAGGCAACCTTAATATTGGGCACAACAACATTTCAGCAATGATTTCAACTTTGGAGGAAAACGTTTGGCCCCAGGACTCAGGCCCATATTTACTAAGGGCTTGTTTTGCCCTTGCGTGATGCAATTCATCTCAAGGCAATGCAAGTTCTTAAAAGGTATGTAATAAGCCATGCAAAGCCACCTTGGTTTAGTAAATCCAAAGTAATGCAAAGCAGTGCATATCGCTGCTTTGCGTTACCTTGCCGCAGGGAGGAGTTCCATGGGTGGAGTGTGGCATTTTCACAAATACACCCATGGTTTTTGACAAAATCTCTGATTTACTAATGTTGGTAAACCTGCTACTGTGTAAAAATGCGGCGCCTCCCTGACCAGGGCATAACATGGTTTCTCCTTGTTATGTCCTCAATCGATGCTTGCTGCATTCTGTAGCACATATGGAAAGAGGAAAATGCCTCAAAGGATTGTTCTTAGTCAAAAACTACTCATAATGCAGGCACCCTTGTAGCATGATGGAAGGGTGACTACGTTGGTTGCCACAAGTATGTTAGTGTTTAGGAGATAGAAGAAATTAGCCATATCTTAGTAGATATGGTGCACTTCTGCTGTCTCCCGTTTAACCAACTCAGCGAATTGTCTTGCTGCATTGCATTGGGTGATATATTAGTATTTATACCCCTTATTTTTAAAAGTAATCACTAGGCATAGCTGTCACACACCAGTCATAAAAATTAACATTTTTGTGCCCTTGTGCCAGTCTCTAAGATACTCAGACGTAAAGGTGAATTACGTATTCTGGTGCCATCCCTTTGATATACAGTCTTAGAGGTGAATGCCTTAGAGGGGCACCTTCGTCCTATATCCTCCAGGCAGATTAAGAAATAGGGAAGCCTTCATTCCTTCTTCCTGCGTTGTATTTTCAGGTGCCCTGGCAGTACTGTCGGCTTAAGGTACCAGAAAGATTGAGACATGGTGGTTGCTAACTGCCTTCAAATCCTGCTTCTCCTTCTGCCTGGTGAGTGATGTGTTTGCAGTTGTGATGTTTAAAAGGATATCTCTTACTCCCCCCTAGGCACCAACTGTAAATAAGTATGAAAAATTGTTAGATTTGTTTTTAGAAATGCTTCCTAAAATATGTTTTGAGAAGAGGGCTATCTATTCCTGAATTACGCAGTTCCTTGGAAGGGGATTGCAGGGGGGTAACCCTGGCCCCAGCAGCACTTGCAACAATGCAACCCTTCAGGGATGACCCCTACTTTTCAGGGGCCCCCCATCTACCCTAATGCCATTGAATATTTGTGATATATTTGAGGCTCGCTGGGCTGCATCAATTTGATCTACGCCAATGGGAGGGGGTCTACATTTTCCATTTACTTCTCTTGAAGTAAGAGCACTGCACTTGTCTAGGTAAGGTGCCTAATGCAATAGCTGGCTTTACAGACAGAATTGTATTGTGGTTTAAAGGCTCTTGTTGAGAGTGGGCCCTTATTCTGATGGGCCCAGAAACTCAAATGACAAGGCCCAGTGGTATTATAGGTTAAGCATGAACTCTGCTGGTGAGTGGGAATTCACCCAGAGACATCACCTACTGCAAGCTGACCAAGACTCTGTGCACTGTACTGGAAACATGTGCAACGCTCAACACAGCAAGTCTGATGTCTTCTTGTAATTCCCATTATTTTCCCACCTGTGAAATTATTAGGACCCAGGTAATGGTAATTCTGGGATGGGGAAATTAGAGATTTCTCCTGAGCACTGATAGCGAGGGCCTAAACAAGCTGTTCTGCATAATAGTGCTATAGTCTAAAGAGAGCTATGGGTGTTTGATGAGTTATGTCTGCTTCCTAGACAAACCAATTGCTGTTTTATTAATAATATTACATTTTTTTCTTGTTGACAGTTGTCACTGCACAGCAGGCCTCAAGCACAGCAGTGGGGTGGCGTGATGCTCTTCCAGGACGGTGGCCTTGGCAGGTGAGCATCGGGCCGCAAGGCTACCACACCTGTGGAGGGACCCTCATTTCAGATCGATGGGTGGTATCAGCTGCCCATTGTTTCCCAAAGTGAGTTTTTGTTGTGTCATCATTTATTACAATGCGTATGTATTCTATTAACGCTGGCTGGACACAGCTTTGGCTTTCTCATGGCACAGATAGCACAAATTAGGAGTTTTTTGGGTCAGTGCCTACCAGTCAGCACAGCTGTCTGGTTCGCTAAAGACATCTTCAGGACATTCAGAAAGCTGATGTAGAAATGCATTCTGCCCGTTGCTTTCCATTGGCTTTGTAACTCATATTTTCTTGCCATTTGCTGGCTTTATTTGTCTTAGACTGTCCAGATTGAGTTTGTACCTTTCCTTGCCCAAACCTTATTGACAGTACCCTTCCCCTTCCAAGTGCTCCCTTTCTGAATCAAATTTGAGGATAGGTAGATGTAATCATGGTGTTGTGAGCCTTATTTGCGGAAATTAGGGAATTTGGTGCATGTTAGAGGGGGAGGATGTGCATTATTAACTCCTTTCCCACCTTAGGATGTGTGAGCAGTCCTGGGAGGAGTAAGGTGGTAACATGAATTGTTGGACACTCTTGTGCATTGGGTGGCAAAATATGTAGACAACAGATTTATGGAAGGAGCCTAGAATTGTCCAGCAGTAGGCATGAAGTGCTATGGTGGGGTAGAAGTGGGATGCGCTGTGGCAATTTGTTGCCTTTCTTGGCGAAACTGGTGCTGCAGAGGGGTTGACCAGATATGCTCATGGTGCATTTGGGGGAGAATGATTTGGTCCAGTTGTCAGGGTCGACCTCACCGCAACACATGCAGTTAGAGATACAGTTAATCAAACAGAGGTTTGCAAGGACATGTTTGGTATGGACTGAATTTGTGCCTCGGAGACTGTGGAGAGGTGCGGTT
The DNA here is from genome assembly GCF_031143425.1 of Pleurodeles waltl. Classification (NCBI taxonomy): domain Eukaryota; kingdom Metazoa; phylum Chordata; class Amphibia; order Caudata; family Salamandridae; genus Pleurodeles; species Pleurodeles waltl. Next base: position 538,130,321 of record NC_090446.1, on the reverse strand, counting down.
ACACATGGGGCCATTTATAAGGCTTGGAAGAAACTCAACAGTGCATGAGGGTTTATTGCATGTCAAGAGACATCAAGGTGATAGCTCAAAGGGGCATCAAGGAGGAAGAACAGTGTCTATTCAAGAAGGATGGAGTGCACCTTTCGCAATCTGGCAGTGCTTATTATATAATGAAAATAAAGGATGTGATGAGCAAGCTTTGGAGCTAGAGGATTTGGTGCAGAGGGTTGTATCATTCAATCTCTTGAAATGCAACAACTGGAGGGGCTGTAAAACACTGTATGTTGTTTGCCTTGATGGAGGAATGTTTGGGAGGGGGTGGAGAGTAAGATGTGGACATATTAACCCCTCCAGGGCGAAGCGAGCACAGGTGAAGAAAGACGGTGTACGTGATTCTTTGAACAGGGGAAGGAGGCTTCTTTGGATAATTTTGGAGGGGACGTGTGAGAGAGATTAGGGAGTGGAAAAGGGTCAGTGAGTAAAAGGAGAAAGAGTGAAACAGACGGGGTCTTGTGGTGAAAGCTTGGTGAGAAGTGAGAATTGTTGGGTGAAGATGGGGATGATGTTTTAAAATGTTTGCTGTTAATGGTGTTTTGAAGTTGACTAACTGTTTGCAAACCTGTCCTAATAAATGGCATTTTACTCAACATAGTTGTATGGTATGTAATTATTCCATAATGGAGGGTCCCAGGGGAAGTGACAAGTGCAGCCTAATCTTTCCCCTGGAAACTATGTGGGGTAGAGCAAGGCCAGGCAGGATCGGTAGTGAGAGTGGAACGGGTTGGCTTGTAGGATCAGTATTTAAGACTCCTGCACTACCAGTATGGGGGTAAGATTTTTTTTTCCACTCACCGCCTTGCGATTTGCAGGAGTGAAGGGACAGGAATCGGTGCTAGCAAATGCCATCATAGGGCAGGCTTCAAAGGAATCAGAGGAAATTTTGGGGTGGAGAGTCTGATGCAGGTGTATCTACCCTAAGGGGGTACCGTGAGCACAAGTGAAGGAAGACAGTGTATGGGGTTCTTTGAATAGGGGAAGGATGCTTCATTGGAGGGTTATGGAGGGAAAGTAAAAGAGAGAGATTGGGGAATGGAAGGAGGTTAGTGAGTGAAAGGAGAAATAATAAGACAGGTATGGGTCTTGTGGTGAAAGCTTGGTGAGAAGTGAGAATTGTGGGGTGAAGATGGGGATGACGTTACAAAATGTTTGATGTTAATGGTGTTTTGAGGTTGACTAACTCTTTGCAAACCTGTCCTAATAAATGGCCTTTTACGCTATCTAGTTATAGGGCATGTAATTATTTCACGTATTCTGGTCTGCAATAAAAGCTTTAGAGAACTCAGAGCAATTTGAAGCTATACAAACATAATTAACATAACATTTCTTGTCCTCATAAACACTAATGCTAATGCTTAACTTAGAGATGTAGTAGCTTTACCTGAGAGATTTAGGAATTTTCCATTGATCTTCTAACATCTTTCTCTGACCATTGATCTCTGCTATATGGTGACCATCTCCCTCCAGGTCATTAAGGACACTGTCTCCAGGCCTGACATTTTTACCTAAAAATCATTGTTTTCAAGTGTGTCAACCTAATTAGTCAATGGAAGTAGATCAAGACTACCACACTCAGAAAGCATTAGTTTATCACATGAAAATCCTAAACTGGGAACAGTATCTATAATGACCTGAAGGGGGTGGCCATCCTCCTCCCCTCTGAGATGGTTTCTACATTAGCCTACTTAGGAAATGTCCAGCAATACGTCTGTCTGTTTGGTCTGTGATGTCTGAGAATATCCTGCTGACCTCTGGGCTCTGTTGTGCTTTTGTCCAAACATGTTCTCTTGGCCAGATTCTCCCCAGCAAGCATGCTCTGAAGCATTCTGTTGATACTGATCCATCATTATGAGCGCATCTCCCAAGCACTCTTCTAATAACCAATGTCCTTTGTGAGTGCACTGAGCATTAATTCACTTTGAGATCACATAGACTCACTCATTTAGATTTGAATGGTACATTTTCAAGGGAAAGTCTGCAACTGTAACAACCTGATTGCTGAGCAATACCACCAGATTTAGCAGGGAGCCCAAATAAATGAAGAATAACTTGCTGTAGCATTGTTATTGCCCATTTTATGAATGCATTTTTTGGTTTTTACAAGCCCTATTCTGGGTTAAACCCTTTCCTGTATTCTGATGCGGAAATATTACTTTATTCTAAAGCTCCTGAACTCTTGCTGTCACTCTTTTGAGCCTTGTGTAGTGCTGCAGGCCTGTCATGTTCTGATCAATGTGTCTCATGTGAAACTGGTCTCAGCCCAGTTAGAAGGCGGGTGAGGGTAGTCTTGGAGTCATTATTCTCAAGGCCCATGCTTTTTGAGGGCCTGCACTGGTGTTTTAACATATTGAGGCCCATATTTATACTTTTTGATGCAAAACTGTGCTCTGGTGACAGTCTTTTGGAGGCAGTCGCCATGGCGGTAAGTGCCATTTACCACCTAGGTCATAATGAGGGCCTATATGTCACATTGGAGGTATTTGAGTTAAGCTAGTTGTATCACTTTTTCACTTTCGGTGTTTTATCACTATATCTATTTATGTGAGGAATATTCACATCCATTTTTATAGCAAGATGGCGGTTGGTATTATATGCAATAATTCCCTATGATTTTTATCATATATAATCAAACAATATTTTCTTTTGGGTTTATTGCCTAGATTCATAGAATAAGGTCCAGTACACTATATATTGCCCTGATGAAGGTGGAGTGAGAAATTATGATTATATCGAATTATTGTATTTCCACCGAAACACGGGTTGGCAACGACAACAGCCAGGCAACGGCCAACTGTTGGCGAAAGTCTACTGAGTGACAGGAAGATGTCTGAATTGCCTACCATGAACCCTGAGGAACACTAAGTGGCCATGAAAGAGTTACAGTGTTCACAATGGACAACTATTTAAATAATCACTAATACGCGAACTTCGGGAATCACTAAGTGGCATACGAAAGGGCTGCAGTACTTGAAATTAATATTCATCTCCTGGCACTGAAGGTGCACCTATTAGGAGTTGGACAAAAGACTGACGAATTTACTTTTGGTATAGAACGGGCATTTGCCATAATTTATGATAAATTATGAATAATGAATTCTTTGTTTGATATAAACGTGTGGTCATCGTTATTTGATATTTGTTTTTGTATGTTGGTCTGTCGCTATTGTGGCTCTGTTCTTTGTTGTTTCTTAATTTGAGTTTTTCTTGATTATTGTTTTGTCTTATGTATGTTGATATGTTTTATTTTTATTTCTAGTTAGCTTAGGGAATGTTTGCTCTATTCTGCTTGGAAACTGTATAATGAAGTATTTATAAGTTGAATAAAAAATAACTTTTTTCTAAAAATATGTATAGCAACTTTTGATGTGATATATTGTGAAGACAGTAGGAGAGATACATGCACGTGTTCTGAGTGTTTCGCCCTGGGTTTCTCTCCTCATCTAGTCAGGGACCCCTTCTGTTTTCTAGTATACACCCCAAAATACATCCATATCATGCACATCCTAAAAAATGCCTCCTCAACCCCATCATATCAACACTCAGGCAAAACAGTTGAAGTCTCCTGCAACTATTCAAACGTGATCACCTCCCGCAATGTAGAGCCCTCAGCACCCTGCTCTTGGCCCCATCCCTTCAAAATTCACCCAAGCAGTTCTTCGCTCAATGGGTCAAAGCCCCAATACAATTTTCCATAAAAAGATACTCCAGCCAACTTACCACTATGGTTGTGGATGATAAACCTTTGCCAATCAAAAACAGAACAAAATGTATCACTCTTCTTTGTTTGTCAAATTGATTCTGATGATAGCTCCTTCTGGTAGATTCCCCTAAATCCCTCTCCACTAGCCCAACCACCCTCACTCCTCTGACACCCAAATGCCTGCTGGTAATGTTGTCTTGCTGTCCTCCTCTCATACGAGACATTGGGGTACAATGCATGTATTCACTGGGTGGTTAACATAGTGTATAACAAGAGTATTACCACAATAATCTACAAATAGAACACAGACAAATACATTTGCATGTTGGTGAGTCTCTTTGCCATGGACGAGGAAGGAATTATGATTACAGTTGTTTTAGAGGTAATGGTGAACAGGGTTTGTAAGGACCCTGGTGGCAATGCCTGTCATGGCTTTGAGGTAATTAGAATTGGAGAGTAATAATTTGTAAAATTGCATACATAGACACTGTTTCCGATGTCCTGAAGGGGCCAGATGTTGAAAGGCCTAAACACGCTGACTATCTACCTGAGGAGTGTTGTGTTAATTGTGGACTAAAGGAGATTATGAAAACGGGATAGTACTGCATAGAACAGCAGGAAGTAATATCCTAGAAAAGGCGGTACTGAATATCACTACCTCATTTTAAAGACTGCACGCCTGGGAAAGGTTGAGCAGCGGGTATATTTAAGAACTGTTGATTGGAAACTGTCAGCGCAAAAGACTTCTCAGAATTTTTAATGCCAAGTGGCATATGCATCATGGACAGAGATGTTCACAGTTATATGTGTAGATGTTTGTACATATTGTTTGTAAATAAGATGTGTGTCCTCTTTTATGTTTATGTTAATTATATAAACCAAGAGAGTGAGACAAAGAGAGATAAATACTAAAGAATAAAAAGAAGGAAAAGAAGAAATTCTTCCAGTGACTAAATGACAATTTCACTGTGATATATAAAAGAGTATATATATATTAATCCCCTCTGTATAGTTATATTTGGTGTGTCCTCCTCTCCTGGGGCCAGTCTGTGGAAAACTGCCAGTGCGAATGAGATAATGCATCCGCTATATCATTGCTCACCCCTGGCACATGTTTAGCCACAAAATCAATGTTCAATTGCAAACAACGCAGCATAAATTGTCTTAACAAATGCAGCACTCTCAGATCCTTCGACTTCTGCCGATTCACCAAGCCCACTACCTCATGTTGTTCACATTGAATATCACCATTACGTGCGCCATCTCACCAACCCACACTGTTAATGCCACCAACAACAGAAAAAAAATCCAGAAAAGTGATGCCCCAACTTTGCTGCAACCAGTGTGGTAGGCAAATCTCTGCACACCACCTGCCATCACAGAACAGACCAAAATCATGTGCTCCTGGCACATCAGAAAACATTTGTAGTTACCACACCATGTTGTTGTCCATAAACATCATTATTACACCACTGAAACCTTCCAAAAAGTCCTCCAGAAACACAGATTAGCTCTCACCAACAATGACATCCACATTGTATGTTTTTATTTGCGTTTCTTTTGTGGATATTTTTATGTCTGAATAAAGTTTTGATGATAATGACATCTACACTTTGTGATGTGGCATCACAGCCACAGGCATAACCATGCCCAATCTCCAAGAAAACGTTTGTCCAGCCCTTACCACTCTGTATGCAAAATTCAAGAAACCCAACAGCTTCTGCACCGTGTGCAACATGATTCTTCATCCCCAATCACCTAATCTAAAAATCGTTGAATCTCTTGCACCTTCGCTTGAGAAAACCTTGCCACCAACTATTCTGTGTCCAACTCAATGCCCAAAAAATGTCAACACCGTACTGGGGCCTTCTGTCTTTTCAGGAGTCAGTGAAACACCCAAGTCCCCCGCTAACCTCTCAAAGTGACCCAAAGCCCTGTGACACTCATCTGACCATCGGCTGCCCACAAACAAGAAATCATCCAGTGCATGCCTAACAATGGGAAATCCTTGGGGTGTATGGGCAGCAATTGAAAATCTAATGTGAGATCCCACTTCACGAGCTCCGCTCCACTGCTGCATCCATTTATAAGGCCTCATCAACCAAAGCATAGATCACCTTAGTGTCACCAAGGCTCCCTCAGCCATGGCAAATGGTGTATCAGCCTGAACTCCCCTTCCACCTTCTTGGGCACTAGCCCTTAAGTGGAGACAATCAAATCTGCCATGGGCCAATCATAGAAAGGACCTACGATTCTCTCCTCCTCCACTTCTTTCCTCAATTTAACAGCCACTGCCTCCAGGTTTCCCTTTGCTGACTGCACATTTTCCACCCACCTACATTCCCTAGGGCCTTGGTAATCCACCCCAAAACCTTCTTGAAACGTAATTCCAACCTCAAGGCTGTTGCCCTGTCCGGCTAGGCTCTGTGCCCCTTGAAGCAGGCCGTTTATTGTAATTGGCGCAGACGCCCTTTGGCCCGGTAGTACCCTCATGTCTCCTCCCTCTGGTTACCCTCCACTATTCTGGACGAGGTGAAGAACTGAGTAATCGGATGTCTTCGCCACACATTGAGTACTCATGCTTGAACTAGCACGGGTGTCTGGAACAGAAACCTTTATTGAAATTCCAACATGCTCCAACATTGGGTCCTGTTGGCTTTGGCACATACCCTGCCCCCATTGGCCAGGACAGGGGTAAAAAGGCCTTCATGTGATTGGAAGGCCACTCACTGTATGCGTAGAAACCATTGACTGCGTTTAAGACATCCATTGCATCTACAACTCAGAATCCACGTCCCCTTAAAGCTTGTCTGGGTTGATACTCACCCGGGCCCTGAGGTCCTCATCTTACCTAAGTCACGCAAAGCCCCCAAAATGCATCTGTACCTTCCTAATGATATCCATATAGTTGAACAGAGCAATAGCTCTGTCCGCATAATTCTCACAATAAATGCTGGCATAAATTAAAAAGGCCAACGTCCAATTTTCCATGCTAACAGCAACCTTGGGGCGCCTCACCAGCTCCCATTCTTCCTCCTTAGACACTTCCTTCACTGGAATGTCTGTCTTCAATAACTGAAATACATCTACATTCATGTTCCATGATCTTATTCTTTGTTTTGTCAGACATGTGTGATCCTAGAGGCATAGCCAAACCCATGTAAGGAAGCCTCTTCCTATGTGTCCCCTCTTCTGTGCTCTCATCTCCCTCATTGTCGTCTGTCCCCTTTGAATCCTCCATCTAAACCCCTTTTTCTTCTTTGACCTTGTCACTCATTGCCTCTTGGGGAGGCTCCTGTACCTTCACTCTCTGTTTCACCTTCACATCCCCACCCTGAATGACGCAAGCCCCACTGACCTCCACGTTTTTGCCACATACCCCTTCTCTTTTATGTCCCATACTGACCACCTATATTTGTTACCTGAAGGCAAACCGTTAACATCCTGTCTGTCCGTGCGACGTCCGCTCCTCGTCTCAGACTGCTGGCATGTCTTGCTTTCTTTGTCCTCACTTGATGTCTGAAAGACACCAATTGTACTCTTGATTGCCTCATCTCTCTCCTTCTTCCATGCTGCCTGTACCCCCCCTTCCTCTCCACCATGCAGTTCACCTTCCTTCCACTCGTCATTGCCTTCATTGTAGTCCAATTCCAACTCTTTCTTGCCTGCATCTTCCTTTAGACACCACTCGCCTCATAATTGCACCACTCCGTTTCCCAGACATGTCACGCTCCAACACAGTGTGATGCTCCATTTGAGTGTTGCTGGGCCGAACCCTCGGTGTGTGGGGAGGGCCGCCGCAGACCCCCCCACTTCTTCAGTGCAATGTCCAGCAGCTGTCTTGCCCCCTAACAGGATCGCCAACTGACTGCCAGCCTCTTTTGCTAGCCTTGCTGATGCTTCACCCACCAGACTGTACCAACCTGGCGGGCCCCCTGCACCACCAGCCCCTTGAGCCGCACAGATTCCTGCAGTCCCTGATCCTACCTGTCCACCATCAGGCACCTATAACCAGCGCTCTAACCCACCCTGACCCCTGGACCTGTCACCTGCCCCTTCAACCCCGGGCATGCCCTTTCCCTTCATCAGGATCTGGTCCTGATCCAACGCCACCTCTCTGTTCCTACACAGGTATTCCCACCTTGCATCAGTCTATTTTAGGAGCCGACGTTGCTCCCTTATCTTCACTTCCAGATCCACTCCATGCCACCTGGAATGTGCCTCCTCCCCCACCCCCACAGGCTTCTGCCCAGCCTCTACCTCCTCTACATTGTCCTGTACATAACCTTGGGACCCTGGGTGCCTTCCACCTGCATTTGCCTGTGCTGGAACTCCCCCTGCATCTTCCTTGTGCTAGACAGGCCTGGCCCAGAGCCAGCTGACAGGCACAGTCTCCTCGGGGCCTGGTCCACAGTTAGATCTAGGGGCAGCTCCCCCTCGACTTGCCTACACTCAGCTTGCCTGCCGAGGTCTCTACAAGCGCTCTAGTGCTGCCGCTCAGCTCATTCTCTGCCGGACTGTCCTTGTGCGGCCTGACAGCAATCTCTGGGTCCTCACCAGCATGGTGGTACACACTAGGCCTGCCCACTATGGGCCTGCTTTTGGCCCTGTTTCCTGTTCATGCCTCTTTACATTCGTCCTCCCTCGAGGGGGCGAACAGGCCGCAATGGCGACCGCAGAACCACCGGTTGCGCGCCGCGCCGCGTCGGGCAGGTCACGCCCACCCAGGACTGATCCAACACCCCAGGCCTGAGTAAATCTGCTCGCCCTGCTGCACCAAGGATGTGCAGGGCGCCCCTTACAGCATCATTCTTCCCCACGCTCATCCTGCATGCAGAAACTTGTCCTCCCTTAAAAAATCATCTTCCCCTCATTCTGGTGGTCAGGGGGGAGGAAGAGTCTATTGCCGCCTCCCCTGACTTCTTAAATACTGTCTCTGCAAGCTCTCCCCTTCCCCTGTCTCTACCTATCCTGTATGGCCTTGCAGTATGCCATGAAGTTTCCCAGGGGAAGACTAGGCTGTGCCTGTCACTTCTGTCAGGACCCTCCATTGTGTCGTTCTTTGCGTAGTTATGGTTCAGGCCTGTTGCTGCTGGTTCTTTGGTACCTTTGAGTACTGTGGTATATGTGAGATGTTTAGCCTTATGCAGTGCGTTAGATGTTTGTACATGGTGTATCATTAGTCTACTGATCTTGGGGGGAAAGCTGTGAACATAAAGGTAGGACTACTGATTGGCATGAGCTATGGGCATAGATGGGTAATGACAACCCTAAACTAGGACACGTTATACACACTTCATTTTTAAATATTACATATATTAACCAGGTATATTTATTGTATTGTTTCAGGCACCAAATGTAAAAATTGAGGGCCAGATTTATCAAGGACTTGCGTTGCCCTTGGATCACGCAATGTGACTCAAGGGCAAGGCAAGCCCTTAAATGAGTTTTCCTATGCCACTCAGATCCACCTTGCGTGGCTCTGGATGTCATAGTAAATCTGGAGTAATACAAGGCAGCACAAGTTGCTGCCTTGCATTACTGTGCACTGGGAAGCATTCCATGCATGTAGCGTGGGTGTTCCTACGCATCAACACATGGATTTTGGTGCAGTCACAGATTTACTTACACAAGTAAACCAGAGAAAGCGTCAAAATGCTATGCCTTTCCAGGTGAGGTGTAACAAGGAGAAATATCCTTATTTCTCCTTGTTTTTCCTCTTTCTACATGTGCTGCATTCTGCAGCTCAACTAGAAAGAGGAAAACGCCTCAGAGGATTGTTTTTGTGCAGAAAGTTGTCCCTTCTAGCACAAACACAATCCTACCTGTAATGCAGGCACCATTACAATATGGTGCAAGAGTGCCTGCAATGGTGCTAGGCAGGGAGTGAGCAGAAATTAGCAATATCTTAGTAGTAGATATGGTGCAGTCCTGCTCTCTCCCTTTCATGCAAAGCAACGCCGCAAGGTGTCTTGCTGAGTTGCATGTCTTGTTCGCACCTCTGGGCCATGGTGATTTGTGCTCCCGCACAGTGGAAGCCCCTTTGCAATAGTTGGCGGCTAAACTGAAGTGATTTTTTTTCCAGATAATGTTTACATGTAAAAATGTCAAAATAATGAAGTAATACTATCATAACACCTGCTGCATTATGCCGTATAATTTGCCTTTTCATGCAGCATAATTTGGCCTTCCCTGGCATATAATGTGACCTCCTGCTGCCACATAATTCCAGAGGGTTCTACAGAAGAGTGAGTTTACCTAATCACCTCCCAAAATCAAGACTTACATTTGCTTTTGTGAAAAGAGTTGAGACTCTTGGCAGAGACCAAATCAGTGTCCGGACAAATCCTAGACGTCTAGTGTCCCTGGACATGCCAGCTTTCTACTCAGCATATCTGTTATCTGCTGGACGTACACAGGCTACTCCGGTTAATGGGGATTTATTGCTTTAATATAGGCATCACCATGACACAAATCTAGCTGGAATGGCAACATAACACTGTATCTTTACACCTAAACCGTGCAATCACAGTGGGCCATGCCGTAATCCATGTGGTAAAATGAGTAGAACCTTTGCAACATTTTAAAAGAATAGATGGTGCCAACAGCTGTGCATTTACACCAAACAAGCAATTCCAAGCACTTTTTCCATAAGCAGAGCAGCCTTCATTGTGAAGATTTCACCAGCTCACTCTGAGTTGGGAAGCTGGATTTCAGCTAAAGTTTGCCTCTCAGGAAACCCCGATGCCTCCTGAGTTGGACAATCTTCAGTTTGACCTGTCCTATTTGGAATATGTATAAAATCCTGTGCTTTAAAAAAAAGCCCGCAACATATCTGCCATACTTCTCATCCCTCAATAAAAGTCTAAAACTTTATGTTCAGATCCAATAGAGATCTTCAGGAAGAGAGAGTGGAGACATTTACATAAAGGGAGAGACAAATAGGTGGTCATTCTGACCCTGGCGGTCTTTGACCGCCAGGGCGGAGGACCGCGGGAGCACCGCCGACAGGCCGGCGGTGCTCCAATGGGGATTCCGACCGCGGCGGTAAAGCCGCGGTCGGACCGGCACCACTGGCGGGGTCCCGCCAGTGTACCGCGGCCCCATTGAATCCTCCGCGGCGGCGCAGCTTGCTGCACCGCCGCGGGGATTCCGACCCCCCCTACCGCCATCCAGATCCCGGCGGTCGGACCGCCGAGATCCGGATGGCGGTAGGGGGGGTCGCGGGGCCCCTGGGGGCCCCTGCAGTGCCCATGCCACTGGCATGGGCATTGCAGGGGCCCCCGTAAGAGGGCCCCTAAATGTATTTCACTGTCTGCTGCGCAGACAGTGAAATACGCGACGGGTGCAACTGCACCCGTCGCACAGCTTCCACTCCGCCGGCTCGATTCCGAGCCGGCTTCATCGTGGAAGCCTCTTTCCCGCTGGGCTGGCTGGCGGTCTGAAGGCGACCGCCCGCCAGCCCAGCGGGAAAGTCAGAATTACTGCCGCGGTCTTTCGACCGCGGAACGGTAACCTGACGGCGGGACTTTGGCGGTCGGCCTCCGCCGCCCGCCAAGGTCAGAATGAGGGCCATAGTGTCTTCACTCATGAGGAAAACAGGAAAGAACATATGTGTTGCTAAAAGAAGAAAAGGAGAGCTGAAGAAAAGGAAAAGCAGATAAAAAGGAAGATATAAGCAAAGACAATCAGAGATTTGGAAATTCCAGGAAGGAGCTTCAAAAGAAAATGTGATTGTGAAGAGGGAGATCAGGAGGAAAGCGAGTTTAGCAGAGAAGTTTCAGCAGGGGAAGTAAGTGGGGATGATAGAATAAGGGAGGAAAGAAGAACCAGAAAAAAGTGAATGCTAGAAATAGAAAAAAATGGAAAGTGAAGATAAACAAGTGGGAAAAGTTCAGAAGGAGGGAGAAGGGAAAACCAACGTGGGGATGACTGAGAATTAAGGGAGAGTAAAACAGGAGAACAAGGATAAAAAATGCAAGAATGGTGAGAAAAAGCCGCACTCAATCCAGGATCGGATTGAAGGTGCTTTAGCTGTACCCCTTGCTCATATATGAGCTACGCCATAAAACCTCTAGGTATTTCCAGTTGGTTCCACCCTTTGTTTCCACTCCAGAGCATAGTTTTATTGTGCCTGCAAAGTAAAGGCAAGAAAAATAAAACAAAGTGATTGCAGAAAGCTTGAATTAATCACAGCCATGGGTAATTGCTCAGGCCATATTCCAGTACATTGTGCTCACTGTGCCACTACAGACAAGGGCTCACTTTGTCTGGGCAGTATATCTACCATGTTGCAATGGCAATGGAGTATCTATACTGCCAAGATAATGGTCCGCTCACCAAATTAATATGTGGGCAAACCTTAGGTTTAATCATGACAGAGACTACGCTATCTCCACTGTGATTAAATCCATCAGATGGCTGTACAGAGTAAGGAGCTTATTTAGAACTGGATTTTGGAGTAAAGGATACTCAATCAAAGCGTTGAAGCGATTGAATCTGCTGTATTACCAGTGCCAGTGCCAGAGGCTCTAATGCACTTGTAAAACTAAGGATGGGACATCACCCAATGCCGGTGACAGCATCCTATCCACCAAACTCTAAATAAGGTCCTAGGTTACCTAAAAATAATTTAGGGGGATGAGTACATGTTATTTTGAAATTAATATAAACAACAGAGCAAAAGAGTATTTTGTCCAAAGTGAATTATCCAATTAAGAACAAGGGCAATGACAGCCAGATTTTGATTGACTTGTTGGGTCACGCAATCATTCTGACCATGTTAGACATACACCCTTTTATCTGTATGAGTGCAAATTGTATCCTCAAATATCAGAATATCCTGGTATTGTATTTCAGAGATACAACATGTAGATATGATGGGGTGGGGTTCCGGACATAGGTGGTCATTCTGACCCTGGCGGTCTTTGACCGCCAGGGCGGAGGACCGCGGGAGCACCGCCGACAGGCCGGCGGTGCTCCAATGGGGATTCCGACCGCGGCGGTAAAGCCGCGGTCGGACCGGCACCACTGGCGGGGTCCCGCCAGTGTACCGCGGCCCCATTGAATCCTCCGCGGCGGCGCAGCTTGCTGCACCGCCGCGGGGATTCCGACCCCCCCTACCGCCATCCAGATCCCGGCGGTCGGACCGCCGAGATCCGGATGGCGGTAGGGGGGGTCGCGGGGCCCCTGGGGGCCCCTGCAGTGCCCATGCCACTGGCATGGGCATTGCAGGGGCCCCCGTAAGAGGGCCCCTACATGTATTTCACTGTCTGCTGCGCAGACAGTGAAATACGCGACGGGTGCAACTGCACCCGTCGCACAGCTTCCACTCCGCCGGCTCGATTCCGAGCCGGCTTCATCGTGGAAGCCTCTTTCCCGCTGGGCTGGCTGGCGGTCTGAAGGCGACCGCCCGCCAGCCCAGCGGGAAAGTCAGAATTACCGCCGCGGTCTTTCGACCGCGGAACGGTAACCTGACGGCGGGACTTTGGCGGGCGGCCTCCGCCGCCCGCCAAGGTCAGAATGAGGGCCATAGTGTTTCTCATTGATATCTTACCATTAATTCTCAGTCCTGAAGCTATTGAAACTATCCAAAACATATAGTAGGCAGTCAAAAATCAAAGCAGGATCCTTAACATACACCAGCATATTACTGTGTAAAGCAAGACCATGTGTTCACTTGCGCCTTTCACTATTCCTCTCCCCACATGGGAGGCATTCAACTGACATTTCAGAGGACCTATTCAAGTGAAAAGGGGAAAAGAAACAGGGGGCCATCCTGGGGAGTGCCCATTTACAAGTACTAGCTCTCTGAGAGTCTTCCATTGGTCTTTAATCTGGCCTTTGGATGGGTGAAAAATAACCATATCTATCCAATAAACTCAGGCCTAAAGTTCTTATCAAACACCTTCTCGATATCTAGAGACCATTGGCAAGTTCTCATCACTGTCTGTGCGTTCTCTGATGACATGTGCCAGTTGCCTATGGCACGTAGCCGACTTCTTTGTAGAGGAGCCACATTGGTCAATATGTATCAGACCTGCAATAACTGTCAACGATCTATTTACTTGGATTCTTCTCCAAGCAATTTCATGTCTATGTCCAACTTATCTAAGGGGCTATACACTTATGGGCAAGTAAATCTCTTTTAGGATTTGGGACCATAATTATTAATACTTTCCTATATACTTGGGTTCTTGTATCTGGGCGAGAAAGTCTGGAGCAACCTCACACAGTACATCAGAGCCCCCTCCTCACTTCTTGACTTTCGCAAGAAGCTGATGACCTGACTTTTCAAGTAACCCACCAGCGGTGGCCTCACACACCTGGATACCGTTGTGGGTGATTAGCTTGCAAACAGTGATGGTTACCATAAAATAACCAACATAACATAATATAGTTCTTGTAAGTATGTTATAAACATAAATCCAGTAAAATCAATAGAAGATCTTGGCTAACGCTAAACCTAATAGGATAAAAACTGTTCAAATTTCAAAAATGATTATTTTTTTTGACACACTGAAGCATTTCACTTCAGAGCATTACTTTGTGGTTCTGCATTGAGTGGCTGTTCTGATCAATTTCACATAGTCAGGCAGTACTGTAGAAAGTATTTATTGTCATTACAGGTCTGTTGCCAACATTCCACACTCCACAGCGTGCAAGTGCCATACAAGCATGTTAAAGAAATATATAACAAGAAGAAATTGTTCCAGGAACATCCACTCAATTATCAACACACACACCTCACGATGCTCTTTATTCTGATTACTCACAACTTCAGACACATTTATTTCTTCTAGATCCGTTGCTTCACACGTTCCTGCAATTTACAGTTGGAAATCTGCTTCACCCTTCACATTCTGTATGTCAGAATTACCATGTTGATATCTCACAACTACGCTCACACTGCAAAATCTTCCATCCTGTGTGACCACACTCTTAAAATTCACCTTCACTACCTTTCTCAGTTTATATAATTTAAAGCCACCATTGGAAACAATACCAGGTTTCAGAATTCTCACCCAATCTCTTATTTCAGAATCAGGCACTCATGGGTGCAGCTTTGTCAGTGAGTTTATTTTAAAACATTGAATACATTATATGACAAGCCGGGTCCATGAGAGGGGCCTAAGAGGCAGAGGAAAGGGAGAGGAATGCAGATTGGTAGGAGTACTAAAAGAGAAAACACAATACATTGTAAAGCAACCAATATTTTATGGACTTTTAGAACAGAGAGGGGGGAGTGTGTTTGTGTTTTTTTTCAGTTTTGGAAGTAAACATCCTTGGTGAAACCCGACTGACATCTCACAATGCTTGACTGTACCCTTCTTTTAAACAACAAAATATCCTCAATTTCTAACTCCTCTGAAAGTTTCCTGTACTGTAGAACTTTAGGGCCCAAGCTCATCTGATTAGGCCAACCTCCTGCATATTATTATTCCCTATTCTCAGTAGTTCATCACCATCTTCACTACTCTTACAATTTGCCTCAGTAATGCCTTCAATTCCCCCAAAATGAATTCTCTCTCAGTGACCATCATGTCAAAATCAATACAGTCAGCTACGTCACTAATTCCAACCTCACATGGCAACCTTGACAGACAATCCCCATCACACTGTTTTCCTGATATAAATTTGATCTTAGGCTTGTGTTTTAGCAATTATGATGTCAAGCTGGCAGTAAGTGCTATTGAACTGCAACCCGTGTGGGATAAAAGAATACTTACAAAAAGTTAATGGCCATTTTTGAGACTAAACTGACTTCATCACAGAAAACTCTTGTAATGCCTCAAGGCCCACATATTGTTAAGATTAATTTTTGATTAGTGCTACTTTCACTCAAAGTAAATAATGGAAACGCCACATTTGGTTCTTCTTTATGACAAAATTCCTCCGATGTATTCATACTGGCACTCAAAGTATTGACAAACTCCTCGATTACATAAAAGGAATTTAAGGTTGGAACACTTATTATATCAAGCTTGATTTGGTGAAATACTGCCTTATGTCTATACAAATTCCACATTCTTCCTTCTAAGTTAATTTAAAGGCTCCATTTCCTTTAAGACGTTTGTTGCAAACATGTTATAGTATTCACAGAGTCCAGTAGAAGATAACGGTTTGTACTTGATGTTGGGCACCAAAGCTATCAAAATTGGTTCAAACAACGCCCTTTTAGGAACAACTACTTCACCATAAAATGGGTGCACAAATATTCAACAGACTTAAAGAACAGTCTGCGTTTTGATTTTAATATCAAGTTCCTACATTATTCCTTTGTATGACTTATATGCTCTTGTTAATTCCTAGAACAAATGAGAAAGGAAACATATTAGAGGTTTGTTCCTATTCTTCTGAAAGGTATGGATTCTGGGTTTAAAACAATTTAATGTTAAATAAATGACAAACCCAAAGATGAAAATTAAGTTCCTTTTCTGAGTTGCCATATACTAGAATATCATCCTGGAAGCAAACAACTTTACTTAACCATCCAAAACCTGCTGCATGATTCTATGAGATACTGCAGCAGCGGTTGCTAACCCAAAAGGCATCCTGCAGTACCTAAATTCAACAAATGTGGTGATAAAAGATGTGCAGGAACTATAATCAGGATGAAGCTCCACTTGGTGGTATGCTGACGATAGATTGATTACACTGAAAAAAAATGGCATCTCTAATTAGGCTTAGCATTTGGTTAACCCTGGGGAGGGGAAACCTGTTAACCCAGATGTTAGCATTAAGATCCATCAGGTCTACAAAAAGATGTATTCCTTTACCCCCAGTCTTAGTGGTCACTACTATGGGAGCAAATCAGTCAAAACTTTCTAAGGGCTCAATGACCCATTGCACCTCCTATTTCCTGATTTCTTCTCTTAACGTCTCTTTCATAAGATGGAGAATGAGTGTAACTTTGTGTACAACAAGTGTCTCTCTTTTTTAATTTTATTTATGTGGTGAAAGTCCTTTAAGATACCTTTTCTTTACATACTTCTTGACCCGTGAAAGACTTCTCACAAAGAACAACTTCCTCAGAGTTGTTTAGGTCCAACTTCATTTTCATTTAATTTTAGTGTCTCCACCCTAATAAGTTAGATCCCTGTTCTGTAATGTATATCTTCCCAAAAGTAAAGCTACCATTAAAAGAAATACACATGGTTACTATTCCGCCTAGAAGAATATGACCCCTGTTCAAACCCCTTTACCCTCTGTGTACTTTTCCAACAATACAATCCTTTCTAGAAGGGTGTAAGTAGAGCAAAAATCTGCATACACTTTTACTTCCACACCATTTAAAATTACATTACGTGTGGGATATATATTTTGGGAATCCGTTTCAAGAGGATCAATTTGGAAGATGTATTTCCCTTTGTTTTATTCAAAGTTTACTATGCTATGTACTTGCTTGGTGTCTGAATTTTTACATGCTTTTGAATAATGCCCCCTTGTATTGCATTTTCTGCATACACTCAAATGAGCAGGACAGTTAGGATTATTTGTTAAATGGTTATTATTACCACAGCTAAATCATTTTGACTTATAGTTTTCGGTTATCGTACTGGGTTTATTCCTAGACCTTGTCGCTAGTGCTTTTTTGTGCATTTCCATGACCTTTTCTGCTTCATCTTTATTCTTCTAAAATTCTTGTATTTTCTGCACTTCTTCTCCTGGCACAGGATGTTTCATTACTGTGATGCATTCAGCTGTATAATCTATGCTTTTGGATATTTATAAGGCTACCCTGAGATCTGGATTGTGTGTGAGTAACTTTTCTTGTATTCTTATATTGTTAACACACCTAACAAGTTTAGCTCTAATCAGAGAGTCACACAGTATTCGAAACTCACAAGTATTAGAAAGATCTCCCAACATTGCAATATAACTGGTTACCTTTTCATTCTTGCACCACTTCCAGTATGAATCAATATATAAAGAAAGTCGCATGTTACTTATTTTAAGCCAGAGTAATCATCCAGAGATATGAAGGCTCTGAATCATATTTCTTCACCTACAATACAAAATTAATTTCAAGTGCAATAATTCTTCAGCATTGTTGAATAATGATGTTCAGATATTCAATAAATTACTCTACCAATATGGCCACAATCTCACCGATATTGGGAAGTGAATGGCAGTCAGCTATAATGATGGCATTTAAAGCTCTGAGGGTTACACACAATCGTCACTTTTGGTCTGCCTTCCTTGCCAGTACAATTGGAGAAGCCCACTCTGAAGATTCAATTTCTTCTATTATGCCTTGTATTTAAGACTCCTCAGCACCTCTTTCAAATTATGTCTTACACTTATTTGTGCTCATTTCATTTTTGTTTGACTAGGCATGCATTTTTCTCAACTTGATTTTTGTGGATAATACTTTCATGTCTCCCACTTATCAAAAAAAGGGAATTTTGGATCATCCACTCTTTACATTTGGACTCATTTACCACCAGAACAGCTTCCTTGCTGTAGGCATTCTTCACTATCCCAGGTTTCCATTGATCCTTCCAACCTAACACATCCACACATTTTAAATAGCCATATACAATTTCATTTTTGCCTGTTAATCTTTAAATATTATTTTGGCTCCAATATATCAAAATGAAACAAATATATATTTGAAAACACTTGCATCCTACTTATCTACAAAATAAACAACCTACCAAAAATAAAAATATGCATCAAATATAATAAAGATATCAAACATGAGGAACACAAAAATAGCAAATAAAATATAATTAGACATAACATACAACACAAATATTGACATGTAGGCCCTCATTATGACTCTGGCTATGAGTGATAAAGTGGTGGTAATACCGCCAACAGGCTAGCGGTAACTACCGCCAAATTATGACCATGGCGGTGCTAACTCCCATAGACAGCCAATGTACCATACCAACCGCCAGGGCAGAAACAACACTCACCACAGCGGTATTCGCCAACAGCAAGGTGGGAGACAAAGTATCGCCCACATTATTATGACACAGGAAACCGCCACCATATCCGGGGCAGGAACCAACGCCATCAAAAGCCTGGCGGAAACACATCACTGAAGAGAAAAGACTCACCATCGGAGACACAGGGAAGAACAACGCCGACATGGAACCAGAACTGCAAGTTTTCCCGATGATCTTCTGCGTTATGCTGCACCTAGAACACCAATGCCGCCGACAACGGTGAGTACAGCCGCCTAGCACACAAGGGAGGGAGGGAGGAAAATGAGAGTGACACACACACGCACAACAGACACCATCCACACACACACCATCCACACGTCCAGCTGCACACGTAAAACAATTTACACCCGATACACAGCAGAATAATGCAAGGACAACAGGAATGCACGAAAGTGAATGTATTAGTATCAACAGCTAATAAATTATCGAATTGTCCTTGAAACAGATATGTACACATGTACACAAAGGGACACTGCACAGTTCAATGTTCAAAGGGCCCACATGGCCACAGTTCAAGGCCCAACTTGAATCCTGACTTCATCCGAATAGAACTCTGCAGGGGCATCAGTTTGCAAGTGGGCAGGAACTTCAGGGGGAGGGGGGCACCTCAGCTGGATTCGGGAACAAGCCCACTGGTTCTGGAGGGGCTCCATGCCCATTACTCTGTCCTGGGGAGCGCAAGGCCACAGTCTCTCAGGTGGGTGACTTGCCCACTGGTTCTGGAGGGTGCAACATGCCTATTTCTCTGTCCTGGGGAATGCAAGGCCACAGTCCTTCAAGTGGGTGACTTTCCCACTGGTTCTGGAGGGGGCAAAATGCCCATTGCTCTATCCTGGGGCGTGCAAGGCCACATTCTCTTAGGTGGGTGACTTGCCTACTGGTTCTGGAGGGGGCCCTTCTTACAGCAGCCCTTGGAAGGTGGCCTACATGGCGTTTGCTGGTGGGGATGGCTGCACGTTGGTGGCAGATGGAGGTGTCTCCTGGGCAGCCTCTGCAGTTGGTGATGACTGCAGTGTGGTGGCAGATGGAGGTGCCTACTGGGCAGACTCTGCAGGTGGTGATGGCTGCAGTGTGGTGGCAGATGAGGTGCCTACTGGGCAGACTCTGCAGGTGGTGATGGCTGTACTTCCTCAGCTGGCGGTGGGGGCCCCATGACCGCTGGTGGTGATGGAGGTGATGTCACAGAGGTGTCTGCCACCACCAGGGATCTTCCATCAGAGGAGGTATCAGAGGAGGTATCTGAGTCTGTGTTGTCACCTCCTGTCTCCGCCGTGGTGCTCCCCTCGCCCTCTGTCCCACTGGTTCCCTCAGCGTTGTCAGACTCTGCCTCCTGGGTCCTGTGGGATACAGCTCCCTCTGTCACCGGTGCCCCTGCTCCTCCGCCAGATGATGCTAATGCACACAAGGACAGGATGACAAAACAAAAAAGGGGGGAGAGAGACAAAGGAAATACTGGGTCAATGACTGCACCAACCTCACAGTTGGCATACACAGCACTGTCACAGACAGGAGACAGGCTGAAGCACTATGCATTGCACTGCCAGTGACATGGCTAGATGCTAAGGCAACATGAGGGCCACACACCGCCAAAAGCATCCCTCCTGGGATCCGCAATGCCCTGCCTGAAATGGACTGCTAACAGGCTAGGTTACCTGTATTTGATATAGACCCATTACCCTAGTCTTGCCTGGCCTTAGGGGCACCCACTAACTCACATCCACCACCCGGGTCCCACCCCACCTGCCAAAATTTGTAATGATACCCACTGTACTAACCCTCTTGTGGCTGCTGTGATTCCCTCAAGCGCCCATCCAGCTCAGGATTGGCCACCGGCAGTATGCGGACCATCAGGGGGGGTCGTGTTCCGACAGGCACCCTTTCCTCGTTTGGAGGCCAACCCCAGCTGTGCCTCTGCGGTCTTCGGTGCCCAGCGTCTCAGGTCCTCCCACCATTTCCGACAGCGGGTGCTCCGCTTGCCATGGACACCCTGGGTCCTCACGTCCTTGGCAATGGCACGCCATAGTCCCTTCTTTTGATGGGCGCTGACCTGCAGAGGCAATACAGACAGGAGCACACCATTAAACAAACAGTCCAGCCTGTCACACAAATGGCCCACCATACCCATTTCCATCACCATTGGCACACACATTGCCCAGCGCACACCATGTACACCACAACAAGACATTCCCCCCACCCCCCACACGATGCTTGCACACACATCTCTATGCATCCTTCCCACATGCATCATACCCAAAGTGTACTCACCTGTTGGTTTGGAGGCCCATACAGCAGTCTATACTGGGTAGGAGCCCATCCACCAGTCACTCCAACTCCTCCGAAGTGAAGGCAGGGGCCCTTTCCCCGCCACACGGGCCATGGTAGGTTCCAGACTCAAGTCACAGCAGCACACGTAGTGTAGGTGTTATCCTGTTGAAGGTCAGGAAACAAGTGAGGAAGAAGATAGAAAATGGTGGTCACGTCCGCGCGGTGTACACCATCACCGCTGGCGCAGATCCCCATTGGCCACTGTACTCGATAGAGCCCCATATTATCCAATGAGGAATTGCACGGCGGTGCAAGACCACCTTCTGCCACGACGCCCAACGTCGGTGGAATTACCTCACTTCCACCTGTTCCTACATACAGGACAGGCGGTCGCTATTTCAGGGAAGGGAAACAGTCATATTGACATTACCAACATCACAGATCAGATTGGCACACACCTCACCATTAACACTGTCCCATTACATAAGTGCACCAAGTAGACTGCAGTTGTGGTTCCATTGTTCCAATTGTGACAGCCTACTCACTCTTGTGTCCCTTAGATACCTACTGCTGCGGATGAATAGGAGGTGAAGACATACCCCGTGTACAGACCCCTTATGGACTTAGCTGCACTGGAGGACAGGTACATTATCCTCATGTATAGACTGGACAGGGCCACAATCACAGAGGTGTGTGCCCAATTGGAGCCAGACCTGATCTCACCTATCTGTCATCCAACTGGGATCACCCCTGTTGTGCAAGTGCTATCAGTGCTCCATTTCTTGGCAGCTGGTTGCTTCCAAGTGACAGTGGGCTTGGCAGCGGAAATGTCACAGCCAATGTTCTCAATCATGCTGGCAAGAGTGTTGTCTGCCCTGGTAAAATACATGTGCGGCTACATTTCTTTCCCCCAGGTGAAAGAATTGGCCACTGTGAAGGCCAGATTCTATGGAATGGGACATATCCCCAATGTCATTGGGGTGATTGATGGGGCACATATTGTGTTTGTCCCCCCTGCCAGAATGAACAGCTGTTCAGGAATCGTAAGAGTTTCCACTAACTGAATGTGCAGATGTTGTGCCTGGCTCACCAATACATCTCCCACGTCAATGCTAAGTATCTTGGGTTGGTGCATGGTGCCTTTGTTCTGAGGAATAGCAGCATCCCAAATGTGATGGCCCAACTACAGAGGCAAAGGGTTGGGCTAATGGGTGACCCTTGATCCCTACCCACTGTATGTTAGTGTATGCCTTCTGCTGTTAACCCCATTGGATTGTGTGAGGCTAAATGTGCTCCCTCAATACCTGCAGGTGGCTCTGGCTGCCCAACCCTATCATGGCTGCTAACCCCTGTGAGGAATGCCAGGACAGGGGCTGAGGAATGTTATAATGAGGCACATGGGCGAACCAGACAGATCATCGAGAGGACCTTCGGCCTTCTGAAGGCCAGGGTCAGGTGCCTCCATCTGACAGGTGGATCCCTGTGCTACTCACCCGAGAAGGTCTGCCAGATAGTAGTGGCATGCTGCACGTTGCACAACCTGGCCCTCAGACGCCATGTACATTTTGTGCGGGAGGACGAGACTGGAGATGCCCCTGTGGAAGCAGTAGACCCTGATGACAGTGAGGATGAAGAGGCTCAGGATAAGGATGAGGACAACAGAACATCAGTTATCCGTCAGTACTTCCAATGACACAAAGGTGAGACAATGCAACTGTACATTCCTATGACTATTGGTGTATTCTGTGTGGCTGTAGCATGATGGCATTAACTTCCTTTGTACCTCAACTTACTGTCACCTATGGTTTGTCATTTTACAGATGATGGTGATATAACAACTGTGTACTGTTGTGCTGACTGACTACAGACAGCTACAGGTCGTTATTTCTATGCTCCCACAGTGTATAGTTCATTTGCACTAGATGTGACTGTTGCCATAAATACACATTTTCAATACATAAAATACTAAGAGTCAAGTTGTGTTCAAGGGTGTTTATTGTAGTGCTAGGAAATTG
Organism: Pleurodeles waltl; assembly: GCF_031143425.1. Taxonomy (NCBI): domain Eukaryota; kingdom Metazoa; phylum Chordata; class Amphibia; order Caudata; family Salamandridae; genus Pleurodeles; species Pleurodeles waltl. Next base: position 538,107,327 of record NC_090446.1, on the reverse strand, counting down.
AGGGGAAAGTGCAATGGAATGGGGTGATGATGGAGGAAAGTCCAGGGTATTTTTCCAGTCTGTTTGTAGCACAAGTGCAGTGTTAAAGTGGCCATAGGAAGGGGAGCAACTGCATTTCAAAGTGGACAAGGTGACTGAGTGGGACACAAGGGGGACAATCAGAAGAGTCTCACTTCCTGGCGGGGCTCTTGGCAAGTGTCTCGGGCTTCTGTCTGGGTCGCAGGGAAAGTTTGCAGGGTGGTTCACCTTCTGCAGGGGGATGGGTGCTCGTGGCCTGTGGGTCCTGTGGTGGGGCCTCCTGCCCACTAGCTGCAGCAAAAGTGGAGGGCTGGTCAATTGACTGGCTAGTGGTAGGGGCCCGCTGGTGTGCTGTTGCCTCCCTCATGATGTTGGCCATGTCTGCTAGCACCCCTGCTATGGAGATCAGGGTGGTGTTAATGACCTGCAAGTCCTCCTGATCCCCTGATACTGTCCCTCCTGCAGCCGCCTATTCTCCTTCATGTTGTCAAGGATCTGGCCCATCGTGTCCTGTGAATGTTGGTAGGCTCTCAGGATCTCAGAGAGTGCCTTCTGGAGAGTCGGTTCCCTGCTCCTGTCCTCTCCCTGGCGCACAGCAAGCCTCCCAGTGCCCCTGTTGGCCTGTGCCTCTGTCCCCTGAAGGGTATGCCCACTGCCACTGACCCCAGGTCCCTGATTGTCTTGGGTATGAAGTGTAGCCTTGGGTCCCTGTACAGGTGGGCACACTGCTGATTGATGTGTACTGGGGACAGAGGTGTGGGTACACTGGGTGGGTGCTGTGGTGTGGGATACTGAAGGGGGAGACTCTGTGATGTACTGTGAGTGGGCTTGGGTGGCTGGCTGTCCAGTGCTCCCTGATGGGCCAGGTAGGTCATCCAGATCCAGAAGTCTAGAGTTTACTGTCATTACTGGGGGCATCTTCTGTTGGTGGACTGGATAGCCGTGGCACCTCCTCTCCGCTGACATTATCCAGGGTACCTGTGGGGATGTAACTGATGTATTATGCTTCATTTGTGTGACATATTGTACATCCCTGGCTGCCCCTCTATCGTTGGTGTTGCCCTGTCACCTTTTGCTTGTGTATGGTGATGTATTGTGGGAATGTTAGTTTCCCTGTGCTGTGCATGCTTTGGCAATGGGTGTCTATGGAGGGCTGTGAGGGCTGTCCATGCTTTGGCATAGCATGCAAGGCTTGGCATCGGGGTTAGTCAGATGTGTAGGTGCAGTATGTGGGATGTAGTGGAGTGATGGGACTGAGGGTGAGGGTGTGAGATGGCATGCAGGTACGGGAGGTGTTAAGTGGTAATTGTTGACTTACCAGTGTCCAGTCCTCTGGCTACTCCAGTGAGTCCCTCAGGATGCAGTATTGCCAAGACTTTCTCCTCCCATGCTGTGAGCTGTGGGGGGGAGGAGGTGGAGGTCCACCGCCAGTCCTCTTTATGGTGAGCTGGTGCCTTGCTGCTATGGAAGGTACCTTACCCCGTAGGTCGTTCCACCTCTTCCTGATGTCGTCCCTTGTTCTTGGGTGCTGTCCCACGGAGTTCACCCTGTCCACGATTCTCCGCCATAGCTCCATCTTCCTTGCAATGGATATCTGCTGTACTTGTGCTCCAAACATCTGTGGCTCTACCCTGACAATTTCCTCCACCATGACCCTTAACTCCTCATCAGAGAAACAGGGTTGCTTTGTGGGGACATGGGTGTTGTGTGGTGTGTGTTGGTGAGAATGTTTTGAGTAATGTGGTGGGCTGTGTGATCTGGGGTGCGAGAGGGATGTATGGGTGTAATTGGTGTATGTCTAGTTTTCGCAGTGGTCTTGGTGTCAGTCTTGTGGCAATGATTTGTATTCGTAAAGGGTTGTGGGTAATGTGGGTGTGTGTTTTATCGTGGTGTGGGTGTGGTGTGTGTATTAAGTTCAGGTGTGTGTTTTTAGTATTGGCTAAAACACTACATTGAGTGTTGTTTTGTATGTGGGTGTCCATTCTGAGCACGGCGGTATGTACCCCCAATGGTTTACCGCTATTGAATGTCCGCCGTGATGATTCGTGGGTCATAATGTGATGGTCGTTGTTTTGTTGGTGTAACGGTATGGGTGTCGGTACCTCCACTTTATCACTGACCTTTGGGCTGGTGGATTTGTGTATGTGGCTGTATGCTGTCGGATTGGTGTGTGTGTGTGTCATAATATGGTGAACGGATATTTGCCACAGCAGCGGTATGTTGGCGGCCATCACAGTGGCGGTAAGCAGCATTTACCACCAATGTCATAATGAGGGCCATATTTTCCACAGTTTTACGAAGCAACCGCTCATAAAATAAACTTTTTCAAAACAATAATGTAAAATTATTTGCTTAATAAATAAGTTAACAAATTAAAAATAATGAATGAATTTAAAAAACGACATATATGTTCATATATATGTATATAGATATATACCTACTTGCGGTTAGCACCTGGTTTTCATTGGAAGAGCATTTTTTTGTTTTGAAAATATTTTTGACGCCGCTTGATGAATCTTAACAAAATTTTCACAACTGATATGACAGTCAGCTCAGTTGCTGCCTTGAAAGTTTTGGGGTGATTTATCAAGCGGGCCTGAGAAAAAAGGGGACCCCCAAAACGTGTTTTCCCAATTCATTTTCCCATAGGGTCTTTGGACACGCCTACAGCCCGAACTGATGAACAGAATTACACCAAACTTAGCAGGAAGCTAGGTACTGGTACACAGATTGTGCTTTTTGTGATCTGGTGTAAATCCATTGAGTAGTTTCTAAGATATTAAAGGTTAAAAAATATAGATATCTAGGGACGCAGAGAATACGTACTGATATCTGATTGGCTGCCAACACTTTATCAAGAAAGTGTTGGCAGCCATTTTGGGACTCCGCTTCAGTGGAGTCCCACAAAAAACCTTACAAAAAAGAAAAAGGGCCAGGGTAGGGATACCTTGAGCCCCTTTCCTTGGTCCAGGAGACCGCAGGGACCCCACGAGGGCTAAGAAGCATTTTTCTTTAAGCAAAATCAGAAAAATCTGTGGGCAGATCCGCAGATTTTTCTGAGATTTTTTTAAGAAAAAGTAGCGTGGTCTGTCGTCCTTATTTTTTATTCTGCCCCTCGGAATTCCCAGGAGCATTGGGTGCTGATAAATGGAGGTGGGTGCTCGGGTCTCCTCCTAGGCTTTATAGTAGCCCTAGGGACCACTAACTCCTTGGGGCTAAGAGACAATAATATGCAGGAGGGCAACGTGACCCCCCCCACCTCAGGGACCACCACCTCCTCAGGCCAAGATACATTTATAATAGTAGGGGGATCCTGCAGACCTCCTGGCCCTGGGGATTGCCATGTCCCTGGGGCTAAATTTGTGCTATATGTGGGGGATCCACAAAGCCCCACCGCACCATGGGGAGCAACAGCTCCCCAGGGCAAAATGCTTTTAAAATAGTGTGGGGGGGGGGTCCAACGGATTTCCAGGCCCCAGGGTCTGACAGCTCCCCAGGACATAAATTAAAGTAAATCAGGGTGTGTGACTTAGACCCCCCAGTGCCAGGGACCACCACCTGCTTGGGCTAAATTATAAAGATGGAGGGGGGGCTGTGGGGCATGGGGCCACCATTGTGGAGCGATAGATGGCCCTGGGGACCGCCACTACCCAGGGGTGGCTCTTGCTTCCTCCTGAGGTGTCCACCCTCAGTAGGTAGCTGTTTGCTTTTGCTTAGTGGGAGCTGACAACTCCCACCAAGCAAAAGCAAACATAACTCTGCTTTCTGCAAGGGGGAGCTTTCAAGCAGCTCCTGCTCGCAAAAAGCTGAGTTTTCATCTGTTTCTCTGCAAGAAAATATTTAAAGCAGCTCCGTGCTTGCAGGAGCAATGCTGGTTCCCACAGAAGTCGCCACAAAAATAAAAAAAATAAAAAAAACATAATTTGAAAATTGGAACTGCAGAGTTACAGTTTTACCTTGAAAATTATCTGATGAAGAGGCTCAAGGAAAATCACATCAGCAATTTTACAAACACACCGGGTCATTTACTTAACGTCCTTCGCACAGCTGTAGTGTAGAAGATGTACTATACATTTACCCAAGGAGGTAGCACTCACTAATTAGCCAGTAGATAAACATTTGGCAGATAGGTAAACATTTGGCAGATAATGATGGCCTCTTCTTGGATAAATATGCATGATAGGATTCATTCTGGCACAATGCTTTTTTAGAGAAATGTAACCTCAGCAGTAAGCACTTACACCTACAAACAACGTAGGTGCCTGCATTGAAGCTCCGCTTCTGTATGGTACTAATCAGCCTATCTTCTTACGCATGGCCAAGGCACAGCAAGAGTGTTTTCTCTGCATTTCCACCCTGAAACCTTATCTGTAATCCTTGATGGAGGTGTTTGCATCCTTGCCTTCTTTGAGTGCAATATCTCATGTAGTAACTGTGACAAGTGGTTTTTTTCTTGCCATCTGCTACTTACACCCAACCTCTCCATGCTTGGTCAAAGGCTGTGCGCAATGCGGAGTAGGGTAGTTGTAGGGGGGTGGTTGTAAGGCCTGGCTGCAGGCCAAGGCCTCGTGCCCAACCCCCTCCGTGTGCGAAGAGAGGCTGGGTGATTATAGGTGGCAGAGGTTGAATTAACGTATAGTAATTAAAATTACTTTACTTAATAAAAAACATAGAAATTAATTGAAAAACTAAAGGTTACAGGGACGCTACAGTTAGGAAAAGAATTTTAAAGAAACATTGAATTTCGCTTAAAAAAACAGAGATTACTGGGACATTATAGTTAGGCTCACATTTTAAACGTACAAAACCACAGAGGTTCACCTGTTATAGTTAGAGATATGTCAAGTAACTATAACTTGTGCCCTAAAGTAACTATAACTCACACCCTCGCCATGCACTGTTTATTGCCCAACAAATTGCAACACCTATGACATCTTTGATAACATCATTGATAATATCAATGTAATATTTGCAGTAAAATTTTTGAGGACAAAAGTGTGTATGGTAGGGCGCGAGTCACAGGTTGTTCTGCACATCAAGGGCAGGATAAACATGTGGGTGGACAACAGTTGTATGGGTCATGTCCGAGGATACTTTTCTTCAACAAAGTCAGAAGTCTTAAATCCACACTCAGCTTCGCTGTGACAATGCTTGCAGTATTTGCCCAACTTTTTTGTTATACCCACCATTTTGTTACAATAAGGATAGGTTACAAACCACAAATTGTGGCAAGAGTTTGCAATGGAAATTGTAGAATGCCCAAGGTCGGCATGAAACCAACTGTGTGAAATAACAATGTGGTAAGCATCTGCCTGCATATGATGAAATGTTAACAGGGAAGGCAGTTAGCAACTGATCTTTAACAGCCGCCTTAATGCATGATGTTGCCATAGCCAGGCCCACATTGTAAACAGTGATGCATGCAATATGCACCAAACAGCACAAGCACAGATGTAAGCTTCTGGGTCACTGTTCTGTACCAGGGGATTTTACTTCCTTGATGGAATAGATACTTGGATATATTATCATTTAAATTGATCTGTAGCAAAAACATCACCAACTAGCAAGATGAAATTCCTCTTCATAGTGTTAGTGAAAGTGAAACTTTATTGTTAGACCCCGTTCAAGGCCCAGGGCACACAGGGGTCACTGAGGCTCAGTCCTATGGGCTGTGGTTATTTGTTTCTGATGTCCCTGGATATGTCCTGATAGTGATCAGCAATCTGGTCCAAGTAGAAACACTTCCACAATTGGCTCTCAGTATTAGTGGTGACAAAGAGTTACAGGGCTCTAAGGAAAGCAGCAACACAATAACTGAATAGTGTTACAGGAAGACTAATCAGCAGCACTTCTCTTCAAAAAGCCTAATTGAATTTCTAAAGGATCCTTGTTTGAATTTTCTTCATAATTTGGCTAAGTCTCCTCCCTCCAGCTTTGAGAATATCAGCGATACACTTCCACTGCCTGGGAAAACAATGCCACCTTTATCTTGGGCAAAGGAATAGGCCAGGGGTATCCAAAAATAGATCTCAGAAGGTTCCACTCATCTGGCTCACTCAAACACACAATGCATGCAACACACAGGTGTTATGTACAAACAAGCACAACATATAGTTGGGAGGTTAATGCTAAGATCTGGGTCAGTGAATAGAAGCAGAACTTTATACAAGTGAACCAGTAGGCATCCACTCCAGTGACACAGATAAAAAGGTCTGGTTACAACCATTGATTTACAAAACATGGTATGCTGCCATTACCATTCTATATGCTAAACCCATGACAGGCACAGTAGTTCACTGTCAGCAAAATGCGGGCATGCTTGGTATTCCATGTGACAGAGCAGGTCCGGGGTCTCACACATATCAAGGAGCAAGCCTAACCTCAGAACACACATTAGGTTAGCGTCAGGTTAGCGCCAAAATGAAAAAAAAGGACACCAGATTCTCGCAGTATGGTACTCAGGACAACACAACTATGCACCAGTTTGGGGCAGATTTGGTTAGTAATTAGAGCATAGAAGGGGGGTATAGGGGTCACACATGTGCAGACTCATTCACTCCCCGGCATTCACATGCACTCATGCACATGCACACCCATTTGCATCATGCACTCACATATACGCATACATTTATACATGCACGCACACACCAAACATTAAATAAAAACATAGCACTTACCTTGTAATGCGTCTCTGGAGAGATGTCTCCGAGGTTCCAGGAGGGTTGAGGCTGCTCCCTCCTTTCATTGACTGACCTTAGGTCAGCTAGTGAGAGGAGGTGGCAGTCCTTACCTCATCACACAGAGGGTTGGGGTCAATAGGAGTTGTTTACCCCACTACACTCTGTGACAAGGTGTCAGTGAGAGGCACTGGGCTCTGGGAACTTCTTTACAAGGAGGAGGGCCTCGAGGTGCTTTGCCATGCTGAAAATGTCATGCCCACAAGGGCTGTGACATCTTTAGTCCGGCAAAGTTCAGCTCAAGTAGCCAGGCGCTTGTGCATCTAGAAACTGTATAGCACCTGCCTGCTTGATTGGAACACAAAGACTGTCTGTCAGGCTGACTTTTTGTCAGCCTGACAAACGTTCTTTATGTCAGGAAAAAGGTGGAGCGGTGTGGCCCTTCCACGCTTAAGGATGGGTTGCTGCTGTGCAGGGGACATTCTCCTTGCAACAGTAATGATCTCAAAAGGTACCCTCAGTGATAATTGAATATCACTATTTAAATAAACTTAAAGTATCTCATTGAAAACTCATCAGTATGTTACTGTTAAGTAAAGACTGAAAAAAGGAAATAAAATATTCAAGGACTACATTTAGCACAGTGATATAGGGCCTCACTGAAGGTATACACATGCAGAAGAAGGATTTTTTGCTGCTTTGTTCGACTGCTGGTCCTATATGTGTGAGCTTCATTATACCAGAAACCATGACTTTGCTACCAGCTAGCTCCTCAATTCAAATGCAATTTCTAACCCACACATTTACTAAATCCAGTGGTTGGTTGGCCTCTGAAAGCATACACATTTCATCCTGGGTCACCCCACTCACACATTCAGCTGTGAGGAAGTCTCTTTCATAGTCAGTCATTATGGTAGAAGGTTCTCCAGGTCTGTGTCCCACCTCCCACGCACCATTCAAGCATACAGAGAGACCACACACTCAAAAGAGAATAAGATCATTATAGAACTGTGTCTCAGTCTGCCAGAGGTTACAGTGCATTTCAGCGCACTTGGTGCCGCTTTGATCATCACAGTGGCACTGTTGTATAGTGTGGATGTGAGATTATGGCAAAGATGAAAGGTCAGATCTGGGTTGATAGTGTGGTTCTGGGATGATAATTTGGTATACGTGCTTGGCAGTATGGTGCTGGGGCAGTAGTTTGGAGCTGAGGTGCTGTGCTATGCACTGGTGATGCTGAGTTGTGAGGTTTTAGTGCAACAATGTGTATTGGTAAAGTGCTTTTGGAGGTGGGAGTGTTTCAATGTGATATGGGTGTTTCAGTACTGTTATGTAAATACTTGAGATAGTATTATGGGGGTGGGACAGAGGTCAGGTACAGTATTGGAGCACTGCTGAGTAGTAGTGCAGTTGTGAGGACAGCCAGGTAGTGACTGGAGCGGCAGTGCATGTCTAGGGGTCATAGAACTGTGTTGGAAAGCATTCAAAAAAGGTTAGTGTGGGGGTGCTATAGTGATTGAAGTTGGAAGAACACTAATCACAGTGGTGCTTTATTGGTGGAAGTTTGTAGGTTCATGCTGTGATATTGTAGTGAGTGGTGGAAATGTTAGCCTGGTTTCGGGTGGCAGTGAGGTGGTGTGGTAGTCAGGTGCTAAGAGGTGGTAGTCTGGTGTTTGTAGATGGAAGTGTGGTGGCCAGGCTCAGTGTTATATATTATTAATGCAGTCAGGGTCAGTAGTGTAGTGGTTGGAGTAGTGATGCAGCTGTGTGGGGGGGAAGGCAATGGTGTAGGCTGGTATTAAAGTGCAGGGATAGAGTGTTGTTGGATGGTGTTTTGGAGCTCAGAATAGTAGTACATGGTTATGGGAGTGATAGTGTCATGGAGTGGTATGGTATTGCAGAGCTAGGGTGAAAGGGCCATTCATGGGGGTAGCGACGTGATGCTAACGCGTTGGTAGTGTGGTGGGGTTTGATATCATTGTGCTGAGACATACTACAACAGTAATACAGTGTGATAATGGGTGCTATTGGATGATAGTCATCCTGTATTACAAAATATTATTCCTTGAATGTGGTAGTTTTGTGGTAAGAGATAATAGTGTGGTAAAGATATGCCGCAGTGTACTAATAGAAGGTAATACAATACTGTGAGGGATAGTGTTCTAGTGGGGAATGTAGAGTAGTGTGGGTTGTTGGTACTATTTTGACAGGAGTGGTAGTATAATGGTAGAAATATTAGTGCAGTAGTGGTAGCATAGTATTGAATTGTTAGTATCGTGCTTTTAAGTACAAAACGCAAATATGGTGGTTAGTAGTGTGGAGCTTCAGAGGTTCTGATTTCTGGTATAATTGTGGTTGTACTGTTACTGCACTTTTGCTAGTAGAATTATTGTGTGATTGTGCTACATTGAGCTAAAGTAGTAATGCTTGTTATAATGTTGGAGTGTGCTTTCACATTGGTATGAAGTGGTAATGTTGCACAGTTAGAGTTAGGGAGTGCTGGTTATACTGCTTTATTCTGGAGTGATTATGCTAGGACACCCAAAAGAGAAGACAAGCACTCCAGTCCTTAAGCTTGCTTGTGTTACCAGGCAGAGGAGGCTGAGCCCAGCAGTTCGGCTTGGACTCCTCTTTTGGAACAGGGCCAGTTATGATTTGCATGGGGTGGTCCCTGTCTCTAGTGGAACAGTGAGCAAAAATAAAATAAAATAAACAATGGGCTGGAAAGTGGCCTACAGTAGTTACCATTCACTGAGATTAATACATCCAGTCCATTCATCATTTTTCAGGTCTTGCTTGCCGACAGCACATGTGCTGCTTTCTGAGGAGAATATTGTATACAACAAAGGACTTGGAGCCCGCTTATTGCTTACCGTTCATTGGCATCATTGTCACTCTTCTTTGCTGCCTCCGAATTGGCCAGCATGTACCGACGTCACTTCCTTTTTTTTTCAGTGGAACATAGAGCAAGCACAGATTGATTCATCTTAATTAGTGTCAGTCCGCTTCTCACTCTTCTTCTTCCCCTCCCACCCCATTCTCCTTGTTGCTTTTTTCCCATACTACCTACCACCCCACCACTCAGGCATCTAGCTTCACAACACTGCCGCCAACTGACTGCATCCCCTTTATACCCAAATGGTACACAATGTGTTGCACCCTCTCCCAGTAGCCCCTCCTCGCCTAAAATGCATTTTATTGTAAGCAAACCAGTTCCTGCAGAAGCATTGTACAAACTAACAAGTTCCTGCATTGGATCAAGGGCATCAGATGTTTACATAGATCATAGGGTGAGATAGTTGGTAACATATTGCATTAAATTGCATTCATATAGCACTAGGCTTTGAAGTGCTATAGGGCAGTTCAGTGGCATCTTGGGTAATAGTCCAGGCCACTCCTCTCCACTCAGTGCCACTCCACTCCGCTCCATGCCACTCCACTCCACAGCCCTCCAATCCACTCAACTCAATTCCACACCACTCCACGTTACTCCACTCCATGCTACTCCACTCCACTGTACTCTACTCAATGCCACTACACTCAACCCAGTGCCCCTCCACTCCACTCGACTACACTCAATGCCACTCCGCTCCACTCAGTGCCACTCTGCTCCACTCAGATCCACTCAATGCCACTCCATACCACTCCACTTGACTCCATGCCCCAGCACTCCATTCAACCACGCCACTCCACTCCATGCCATGCTGTGTGATGCCACATACTCCACACCATTCCCCTCAAGTCTACGCCAAAGCAGTACACTCCACTCGATTCTACTCCACTCAATTCACCTCTACTCCACACTTTACTCAAAGCCACTTCACTCCAACAGAGCTAATAGCAATTCACACATTGGTGAGACCTATTGGATTTGCCAATGCCTGTTTTTCTTCTTTCAAACAGTAATCAGCAGGTAGCTACTATCGAATTGTACAGATATGATTGCCTGCACCTAGTTTCTCTATGAAGGAATCCGGCTGATTGACAAATATAAAGAAACTCAGTCAGACACAATCACAATTAAAACCACGAAATAGCCTCGACTTGAAGAATGGCAGACTCCAAAGGGAAATAAACGTAACCCATGCAGACATACTGATCATAACCCAACCCTATGCAGGATCTAAAAAGAAGTAATATATATGTCACAAAAAAGAGAAATTGTAGATACTTTGACAACTAAAGCAGTTTATTTCATCATCATTCCCTGTTACTTAAATTATCCATGTTTCCATTTGTGAGATCTAAGCATAAACAATTTAAAAAATCAGCTTGTCAATGTCACAGAAACGCTTGCATCACAAAGCTGCACAAAAATCCAACTCGTTTGTGTATTCTGTCCTGTCTATTAGGCCTATCAATGCCTTCCTGTACCTTGTACGCCTCGGGATGCACGATCTCTCCAATCTCACCGGCCCCAACGCGCTGATCGTGGGCGTGAAGCAAGTGATCGTCCACGATAGATACGCCGGAATCTCGACGTCTAGTGGAGACATCGCCCTGGTGGAGCTGCAGACCCGTGTCAATTTTACGCGTTTCATCTACCCTGTCTGCTTGCCACCGGCCTCAGCCCAGCTGAAGTCAGGACTGAACTGCTCCGTCACTGGCTGGGGCAACATCCAGAACATAGGTAATCTGCAATTAGTACAGCTGGGCTATATAAATACAGACATAAACATACTTTGAGTACAATGGAGACGTTTACTGACATGCAAAGCCGTCATGAATAGTAAAACAAAAACCTTTACAGGGATGGTAAATATTAGCATCAGTGCACTGATTTCGTGATACTCACTTGAAGACTTAACCAAACCCCCACTTTGCCCTACTGCTTTTGTCACTCAAAACAAGTGCTGGAATATTACGTTTTATAGGGCCAGATGTAGCAAAGGATTTGCGCGTCGCAAACGGCGAAAATCGCCGTTTGCGAGGCGCAAAAGCCTCTTTGCTATGCAGAAATGCATTTTGCGAGTCGGGATCGACTCGCAAAATGCATTTCCGACTCGCAAATAGGAAGGGGTGTTCCCTTCCTATTTGCGAGTCGCAATGGAATGCAATTCCATTTGCGACCGAATGGAGTCGCAGTTACCATCCACTTGAAGTGGATGGTAACCCAATCGCAAATTGGAAGGGGTCCCCATGGGACCCCTTCCACTTTGTGAAAGGACCCACAAATATTTTTTCAGGGCAGGTAGTGGTCCAAGGGACCACTACCTGCCCTGAAAAAATACCGAAACGAAAGGTTTCGTTTTTTTAAAAAGTGCAGCTCGTTTTCCTTTAAGGATAACGGGCTACACTTAAAAAAAAAAAAAACTGCTTTATTTAAAAGCAGTCAGGAACATGGAGGTCTGCTGACTACAGCAGGCCTCCATGTTTGCGAGTACCCATGGTCGCTATGGGGCCGCAATTTGCGACCCACCTCCTTAATATTAATGAGGTGGGTCTCTGCGACCCCATACCGACTCGCAGATGGTGTCTGAGACACCGTTCTGCATTGCAAATTGCGACTTGCAATTTGCGAGTCGGAAGGACTTGCAAATTGCAAGTCGCAATTTGCAATTTTCCTGCATCTGGCCCAAAGTGTATTAGTATTCCTGTTACAACTTGAAAATCCCAGTAGAGCTGAACATGCATTAATAAAATATATATATAAAAAAAAAGAACTAAAAAAATGGACATATGGAGCGAGTAATAAACTTCAACCTTCTTCCATGGGTGTAGTTCATAATAATGGACCATAGAATCGATGGTTACTAAAGAAGCATTGGCAAACCCAATAGGTTTTGCCTTTGTTTTTTGTTTTACATTTTACTTTACTAACAGGATTATAAATATTAGAAAAAGGTTATGTTAATGTTTGTTTTACATTTGATGAACTGTTAATAGTTGCTTATGATGTGAGGTTTATTGAATTAATATCCTGGGGTTCCAGACTCGTATTTTGCACCTTATTTAACATGACAGTGTATACGAATACAGTAATGTGTAGTTAGTAGAGTGCCACTGCACCTGCTGCACCATTCAAATCAAACCCCTTTTAAATGCAAGGTAACCACAATTGTGACTGTCTGTTTATTAGTAAACTATAGCAATAATTGGTGTTTAGAGAAGTTCTGTCAACGTTGTGCCCCGGTGCCACCGGAACTGCTGCAGCATTCAAATCATGACCCCAATGTCTGCAAGGTAACCACTCTTGTGACTGCCTGTTTAGTAGTGAAATATAGCAATAATTGGTGTTTAGAGGGGTTCCTAGAGATTTTGGGCACTGTGTCACTGCACCTGCTGCACAATTGGAATCATATCATTAGTGCCTCCTAGTAAACTGCACTTGTGACTGCCTGTGTAGTATTAAAATATAGCACACAAACAACAAAGGGGTAAGCAAGTAGTGCACAGAAACAGTGGGGGGTGGGAGTGAGCTTTAGAAGAGGGATTGCAGATAGTGGGGGCATGAAAAAAGTAAATAAAAAAAAAAAAGATTACGCTGCTGAATGTAGACATGGAGCAACAGGGACTATAGTGAAGGCACTCGTGTTTCAATTTAACATTTATATAACAAAAAACAGCCACCTAGCTATTCGTGTTATAGTGCAGCCGTAGCCCATTCGTGTCCCAGACAAGCCTTGCCTCTCCCTGCAAGGCAATAAAATTCATGTCACCTCAGGAAGGGCAGTGCCGGTCAATGTTTAACTGCAGCCACGGCACAGAAGACCTAAAAACTAAAATAAAAAACATAAAAAGAAAAGTGGGTTCACAACTCCAGCCATCTCTGTGCCTGCAGGCGTGCAGTAACATGCAGTATAAAAAATTTAAGTACAAAAGCGTCCATGTAAGTATGTTAAAACTGGCTATGGTTCAGGTCACACATGTCTCATATGGACCTAGCTTGGGGTAAGAGGGCCCCCGGCCACCTGCCTCGCAGGACTGATTTCGTCTTTGATTTTGGGAAACTGTTTTTATTTAATTTAAAGATAACGGACCATGTTCCTCTGAGGACAATATGGAGGGCATACCGTGCAAGCACTACAATGAAAATAGGAGCGGCTTGCAGCAAGGAGAGCAGACCGCATCCACATTCACTCGTACACAGTAGGCCTGAGCGTAGAATTACACTCCGCCATCAGAGTTTGCGGAGTTCGGGCACTTTGCACTACATGGAAGAGTGCAGATTTCCCGAATTCTGCACTTAGCACGGAGCAGAGTTTGTTCACGCTCCCCAGATTGGGTTTTGGTGCTCTTTGATCGTGTTGCTTACAGCCGCACTGATTGGCAAAACAGGGTCGCTTGTGAGTGCAAACTTACTTCTGAAGTAGATTTTCTACACCAGAGCCAATAAATTTAGTCAAAAAGAGTTTTTTACTAGATTTTTTTCTCCAATGGACCCTGCAATTTGTTTTTCAGATTGAGAAGCCTTTTTTTTCAAACAGGAATGAAGTGTGCCAGAGACTCCAACTTCCTGTTCCTGTCTAGCAGGCTTCTCCCAGTGCTTTGCCCATCACCTGGTCACTTTTCTCTTGAATTTCAATATCGAAGGATCACTCTTTTTGTCTCCTTGTTATACCTTTGGGTAAGGTCTTTGTTTTTGTTGAATCACACAAGTAAGTTCAAAAACTACTGTATAAGGCTGTTGTTTGTTTGCTTGGGCATGCATCAGTATTTCTTTGGACTTTAATTTGATATTTGATTTAAACATTTTAAAGTGTTGGGCATGGCTGAAGTTTAAGCATGGGCCTAGGTATTATTTATTTTGCATTTCATTGATTTTTCACCTTTTTTTAAGGAAAAGTGTTGCACAACTCAACACCTTTTCTACGTTTGTAACATTGGCAATATTATTTTAGTATGTGGCCTATATTTCCAAAGGACCATTTAGTCAGTCGGCCCAGCACTAGTAGACATCAGTGCATGAAATTAATGTTTCAGTAGTAGATTATTACAGCTGACAGCCTTAGGGTGGTCACCCCTAAACTTTTGCCTGCCTCCCTCCACTTTTTGGACACTGTTTTTGTTGAGTTTTAGACTCTGCGCACTTTGCCACTGCTAACCAGTGCTAAAGTGCATATACTCTCCCCCTTTAAACATGGTAACATTGGATCATACCGAACTGGACTATTTAATTTACTCATGAGACCCTAGTACTGTTCAGTATATGTGCCCAGGGCCTGTAGATTACATGCTACTAGTGGGCCTGCAGCACTGGTTGTGCCACCCACTTAAGTAGCCCCTTAACCTTGTCTCAGGCCAAGTACTTGCCAAGCCTAAAACATGCCCCTTTTCCACATATGACACCCCTAAGGTATGCCCTAGGTAACCCACAGGGCAGGGTGCTGTGTAGGCAAAGGCAGGACATGTACCTATGTAGTTTACATGTCCTGGTAGTGTATATTTCTCAAATTCGTTTTTACACTGCTGTGAAGTCTGCTCCCTTCATGGGCTAACATTGGGGCTGTCCTCCTATAATGAGTGGTAGCTGCTGATCTGAGAGGAGTAGGACGGTCATATTTAGTATGGCAAGAATGGTGATATCAAATCCTGCTGACTGGTGAAGTTGGATTTCATATAACTATTTTAGATATGTCACTTTTAGAAAGTGAGCATTTCTCTGCACTTAAATCTTTCTTTGCCTTACAATCCACGTCTGGCTGGGTTTAGTTGACAGCTCCTTGTGCATTCACTCAGACACACCCCAAGCACAGGATACTCAGCCTCACTGGCAACCATCTGCATTTTGAATGGGTCTTCCTGGGCTGGGAGGGCGGAGGTCATGCTCTCACACAAAGGACTGCCACACCCCCTACTGGGACCCTGGCAGATAGGATTGAACTCAAAGGGAACCTGGTGCACTTCTAAGCCACTCTTTGAAGTCTCCCCCACTTCAAAGGCACATTTGGGCATATAAACAGGGCCTCTGCCCCTTCCAACTCAGATACTTCCTGGAGAAAAAACCTGTAACCAGAACCTGCATCCTGCCAAGTAGAACTGCCTGGCTTCCCAAAGGACTCAACTGACTGCTTTCTGTGAAGGACTGCTGCCTTGCTGTTGCACTGCTGCTTTGCTGCTCCCTGGCTGTGGTGAAGAAGTGCTCTCCAAGGGCTTGGATAGAGCTTGCCTCCTGTTCCCTGAAGTCTCAGGACCAAAAAGACATCTCTCTTGCAACTGAACTCCTTGTGCGGTGAAAATTCAACACACAGCTTGTTAAAACCGCCGCACAGCCTGCCCCGCGGTGAGAAATTCACTGCACGCCGAACCGGAACGATGCAGCCCGACTTTGCAAGGAGAAGATCGACGCAGCGCCTGCATTGCGACCGGAACTTCGATGCAGGGCCCACCGGATCGATGCACAGCTGACGTGGGAGGACGCGGCCCGACTTTCAGTGGGGAAATCAATGCAGCGCCTGCCGTGCAGCAGAAACTTCCATGCAACGCCCACCGGAACGACGCAGCGCTTGTGACTTCGCTCCACAAGCCCAGGATTCCACAAAGAGACCCTGGGGAGTCTGAAAACCCTGCAAGCTGAAGAGGATCCACGACCGAGCGCCGGAAATCGACGCACAGCCGTCCCTGAATTGAAACTAAATGACGCATCACCGTGTGCGGCCCGAGAAATCGATGCACACTCCCTTTGTTTCCACACTTCTCCTCCTCTGCAGCCCATTGTGTAGCTTTATCACGCGAACCAGGTACTTTGTGCTTAAGAGACATTGTTTGCTTTAAAAAGACTTAAGACACTTTGAGGGTCATTCTGACCCACCCGCCTGGCGGGAACCGCCAAATGGCCGCTCCGCGGTCAGAAGACCGCGGAGGCCATTCTGACTTTCCCGCTGGGCCGGCGGGCGCCCGCCAGGGAGCGCCCGCCGGCCCAGCGGGACAGGCCCTGCAACACTGAAGCCGGCTCCGAATGGAGCCGGCGGTGTTGCAGGGGTGCGACGGGTGCAGTTGCACCCGTCGCGATTTTCACTGTCTGCTAAGCAGACAGTGAAAATCATGCTGGGGCCCTGTTAGGGGGCCACTGCACTGCCCATGCCAGTGGCATGGGCAGTGCAGGGGCCTCCAGGGGCCCCACGACACCCGTTCCCACCATCCTGTTCCTGGCGGTAAAAACCGCCAGGAACAGGATGGCGGGAAGGGGGTCGGAATCTCCATGGCGGCGCTGCTTGCAGCGCCGCCATGGAGATTCAGCCCAGCAAGGGGAAATGCCGGATCCCCTTTTCTGACCGCTGCTTTACTGCCGCGGTCAGAATGGTCTGGGAAGCACCGCCAGCCTGTTGGCGGTGCTTCCGTCATTTTAGCCCTGGCGGTCGCCGACCGCAAGGGTTAGAATGACCCCCTTTATATCACTTTTCAGTGATACCTCTGTAGGAGGCTGGACTGGCTTGTAGTGAGTACCAAGGGGTACTTGCACCTTGCACCAGGCCCAGTTATCCCTTATTAGTGTATAGGGTGTCTAGCAGCATAGGCTGATAGATAATGGTAGCTTAGCAGAGCAGCTTAGGCTGAACTAGGAGACGAGTGAAGCTCCTACAGTACCACTAGTGTCACTTGCACAATATCATAAGAAAACACAATACACAGATATACTAAAAATAAAGGTACTTTATTTTTATGACAATATGTCAAAGTATCTCAGAGTGTACCCTCAGTATGAGGATAGCAAATATACACAAGATATATGTACACAATACCAAAAATATGCAGTATAGTCTTAGAAAACAGTGCAAACAATGTATAGTTACAATAGGATGCAATGGGGACACATAGGGATAGGGGCAACACAAACCATATACTCCAAAAGTGGAATGCGAACCACGAATGGACCCCAAACCTATGTGACCTTGTAGAGGATCGCTGGGACTATTAGAAAATAGTTAGGGTTAGACAAATAGCTCACCCCAAGACCAAGAAATGTGAGTGCAAAGTGCACTAAAGTTCCCCAAAGGACAAAGAAGTCGTGATAGGGGAATTCTGCAGGAAAGACACAAACCAGCAATGCAACAACGATGGATTTCCAGTCGAGGGTACCTGTGGAACAAGGGGACCAAGTCCAAAAGTCACAAGCAAGTCGGCGATGGGCAGATGCCCAAGAAATGCCAACGGTGGGTGCAAAGAAGCTGCTACTGGACAGTAGAAGCTTAGGATTCTGCAGGAACGACAAGGGCTAGAAACTTCCCCTTTGGGGGATGGATCCCCCACGCCGTGGAGAGTTGTGCAGAAGTGTTTTCCTGTGGAAATACAGACAACAAGCCTTGCTAGCTGTAAATCGTGCGGTAAGGGTTTTTGCATGCTGCTGTGGCCCAGGAGGGACCAGGATGTCGCCAGTTGTGTCTGGGGACAGAGGAAGCATCGAGCAAGACAAGGAGCCCTCTCAGAAGCAGGCAGCACATGCAGAAGTGCCAGAACAGGCACTTCAAAGAAGAGTGAAACAGTGCTCATCCGAAGTTGCACAAAGGAGTCCCACGCCGCCGGAGGACAACTTAGGAAGTCGTGCAATGCAGGTTAGAGTGCTGTAGACCCACCTGGCGTGGGGAGGCAAGGACTTACCTTCACCAAACTTGGACTGAAGAGTCACTGGACTGTGGGAGTCACTTGGACAGAGTTGCTGGAATCAAGGGACCTCGCTCGTCGGGCTGAGAGGATACCCAGAGTACCGGTAATGCAGTTTTTTGGTCACTGAGGTAGCAGGGGGAAGATTCCGTCGACCCACGGGAGATTTCTTTGGAGCTTCTAGTGCAGAGAGGAGGCAGACTACCCCCACAGCATGCACCACCAGGAAAACAGTTGAGAAGGCGGCAGGATCAGCGTTACAGAGTTGCAGTAGTCGTCTTCGCTACTTTGTTGCAGTTTTGCAGGCTTCCAGCACGGTCAGCAGTCGATTCCTTGGCAGAAGGTGAAGAAAGAGATGCAGAGGAACTCGGATGAGCTCTTGCATTCGTTATCTAAGGAATCCCCAGAGACAGAGACCTTAAATAGCCAGAAAAGAGGGTTTGGCTACCTAGGAGAGAGGATAGGCTAGCAACACCTGAAGGAGCCTATCAGAAGGAGTCTCTGACGTCACCTGGTGGCACTGGCCACTCAGAGCAGTCCAGTGTGCCAGCAGCACCTCTGTTTCCATGATGGCAGAGGTCTGGAGCACACTGGAGGAGCTCTGGACACCTCCCAGGGGAGGTGCAGGTCAGGGGAGTGGTCACTCCCCTTTCCTTTGTCCAGTTTCGCGCCAGAGCAGGGCTAAGGGGTCCCTGAACTGGTGTAGACTGGCTTATGCAGAAATGGGCACCAAATGGGCCCATGAAAGCATTTCCAGAGCCTGGGGGAGGCTACTCCTCCCCTGCCTTCACACCATTTTCCAAAGGGAGGAAGTCCTTTGTTCTGCCATCCTGGGACAAGCCTGGCTGGACCCCAGGAGGGTAGAAACCTGTCTGAGGAGTTGGCAGCAGCAGCAGCTGCAGTGAAACCCCAGGAAAGGCAGTTTGGCAGTACCAGGGTCTGTGCTACAGACCACTGGGATCATGGGATTGTGCCAACTATGCCAGGATGGCATAGAGGGGGCAATTCCATGATCATAGACATGTTACATGGCCATATTCGGAGTTACCATTGTGAAGCTACATATAGGTAGTGACCTATATGTAGTGCACGCGTGTAATGGTGTCCCCGCACTCACAAAGTCCTGGGAATTGGCCCTGAACAATGTGGGGGGGCCTTGGCTAGTGCCAGGGTGTCCTCACACTAAGTAACTTTGCACCTCACCTTTACCAGATAAAGGTTAGACATATAGGTGACTTATAAGTTACTTAAGTGCAGTGTAAAATGGCTGTGAAATAACGTGGACGTTATTTCACTCAGGCTACAGTGGCAGGCCTGTGTAAGATTTGTCAGAGCTCCCTATGGGTGGCAAAAGAAATGCTGCAGCCCATAGGGATCTCCTGGAACCCCAATACCCTGCGTACTTTAGTACCATATACTAGGGAATTATAAGGGTGTTCCAGTAAGCCAATGTAAATTGGTAAAATTGGTCACTAGTCTGTTAGTGACAATTTGAAAGAAATGAGAGAGCATAACCACTGAGGTTCTGGATAGCAGAGCCTCAGTGAGACAGTTAGTCACTACACAGGTAACACATTCAGGCCCACTTATGAGCACTGGGGCCCTGGCTGGCAGGGTCCCAGTGACACATACAACTAAAACAACATATATACAGTGAAAAATGGGGGTAACATGCCAGGCAAGATGGTACTTTCCTACAATCTCTACATATACTTATTGCATCTTTGATTGTTTTGACCTGCAAATATCCAGATAAATATTATATATTTTTCTAAACACTGTGTGGTGTATTTTTGTGGTGCTATATTGTTTTATTGTATGATTTATTGCACAAATACTTTACACAACACCTTCTAAGTTAAGCCTGACTGCTCAATGCCAAGCTACCAGAGTGTGGGCACAGGATAATTTGGATGGTGTGTGACTTACCCTAACTAGAGTGAGGGTCCTTGCTTGAACAGGGGGTAACCTGACTGCCAACCAAAAACCCCATTTTTAACATATATGTTTTTAAAACTTCATTTAGGGCAGGGATGACATTGGATTCAATTTAAAATATTGGCTATTGTTTACCTTTCATTTCTTTTGCAAAAAGTATGTATATTGTGGGGTAATAATATTTGATGGCATAGGAGGTTGCTGTTTGACCATGTGGCTGGCAGCCATTTTGTGCATGCAGCCAGTGTCCCTTTGCCATAGGCTCGCATGTGTTCTTCTTTATTCCCCTTGCTCCTTGTTGTTGTTTGACCATGTGGCTGGCTAGCAGCCATTTTGTCCACCTAGCCAGTGTCCCTTGCCATAGGCTCACATGTGGTCTTTGTTCTTCATGCCTCCTTGTTTGCAGTTATTATTTGACCATGACCACGTGGCTGGCATCTATTTTGTGCATGTAGCCAGTGTCCCTGCCTTTGGATTGCATATGTTCTTTGCTCGACATGCCTCCTTGCTCTTTGTTGTTGTTTGACCATGTGGCTGGCTGTCAGACATTTTGTCAATCCAGCCATTGTTCCTTGCCATAGGCTTGTATGTGCTCTTAGTTTGCCATGCCTCCTTGCGGCTTGTTGTTGGTGTCTGCCAATGTGGCTGGCTGGCAGCCATTTTGTCCATCCAGCCAGTGTCCCTTGCCATAGGCTTGCATGTGTTATTTGTTCTCTGACTCCTACTTGCTCTTTGTTGTTGTTGTTTGACCATTTGGCTGGCTGGCAGAGATTTTGAGCGTTCAGCCAGTGTGTCTTTGACATAGGCCTACATGTAAACATTATTCATTATTGATCATTTGTTTTTTAAGTTTCTATTTTTATTTTTACATTTTTATTTTTAGCCATTTTTCAAATTTATTTTTTCATTTTATTTTTGCTTTTACTTTTCATATTTTAGTTTTTTTTAATACTTTTTTTATTTTGTTACTCTTTTTTATTTTTACCTTTTATTTTAATTGTTTTATTTGGTTTTCATTTAAATTTTTGTATATATTTCTTAATTATAATTTTGTAATTTTGTTTTTATTTTTATTTAATTCTACATTATGCCTTAATCCATCTATCCACATCCATCCTATCCATTCCTCCTTCCATCCATCCGCCAAAGATGGACAGCTGTACTACAGCATTCAGTTTCTTAGGTGTAATTCCATTTCCTCCAGGACACCCTGGCTGCAGAGCATGGCAGACAAATCAACAGCATAATTCATTTTGTTAATGATTATTTAATTTCCCCTGGACCACTTTGCTGTCATAGGTTATTTATAGAATTATTCCATTTACCCATGCACCTCTCTCCGACTACCCCAGGTGTTTCCTTTAAAACAGATGGAGACAAAGCAAAGAGCTAGATCTGCCTATTGTGCTGTCTGATTTGAAATGTAATTTTTTTTCGGCATGGTGTTGTGGTTTGCCCTTACAGTGCTTGATTAAATAGGTATATTACATAAGTAACCAACCGCTCTAAGATTGCATTTCTCTGTACTATTTTCAACCTGCAACAATGCCACGTTTCACTAACTACATGTTTATCTTGCTTGGTTGCTTTTAAGTGCACAAGAGACCCCATATCACCAGCAGTACTGCCTACAGATACTTCGGTCCAAAGGCACCAAACTCTTTCATTTGTGCATCTTAGTGCTACTGCCAACCTAGAGTAGAGCCAAGATGGCCCCAAAGAAAGTGTATCCCAAGAAATTGACCAGTGAGAAGAAGCAGCTTTCCGCCAGTGGTGTGCCAACCGCAACCTTTTTCGAGAGCTGTGTGCCTGCCACACCGGCCTCCGGGGAGGAACTTGGAAGGAGCACTCCTGCATTAACAGTACCAGACCCAACCCAAGCCCAAGACCATGTCTCTCAGTGAGGCAGCCACTGCAATCATGGCGACGCCAAACAATGAGCAGTGATGTTGAATCAGATTTGTCCATTTCGCAAAGTAGTACCCAATTGTTTCAGGAAACAGAGCAAAGTGGACAGCAGCCGCAGCCATGTCTTTCGGAAGTTGGAGCAGAACAGGAGGTTGACCTTCCTGCTGAGCAAGAACTTCTTTTAGGATCAATGGCTCCCAGATCTCCAGCAAGAAAAGGGAAGTGTACTACTCCACCATCTTCTCCAGGCACCACTTCTGATGAGGATGATAAGGACATGGAGTGGACCTCTGCAGAGTCTTGAAGATGCCTGGAGAAGTAAGGGAAAAGAAAAGTTTCAGAAGCCCTCAGATTCATGGAGGTGGATGATGATGATGAGGAGGATGATGATGCCGAGCCAGTAATTGTGGAAGCTGGCACAGAGGACTCCAACATTACTATCCAACCTGCTCGAGGGATGTGGCACAGGCAGTACCACCAGCACCCATATTTGGAAGGCCCCAGCAGAGACCTGCACTAACCCATACCTCAGTAGAAGTATGTGCTGCAGAGAGACATCCAGTTCTTTTTTATCAGGAGGAGAACATTGCAATATGCTCCATTTGCTATGCAAGTGTTCGTTGAGGAAATCCAGACAACACATATGAAAAAACATCACGCAATCCGGAGGGAGGAGCACCTCAAATAAATGGATCAATGTGGTCGCGGTGGTGAAGATAAGGAGAGCTAAGAAACATCAGCTATAACTGGACAAATCACGGTAGAAGGTGAGGAAGAAGAGGGTGACATCCTCATGCAAAGCAGCCCTGTCCCCAGGAGTGTCCCAGGATCACCTGCCTCAGTGACCTCACAATGGCACAGAAAGACTCAGAGTCAGATGGAGACAACACACCATACGTTGACTGCACCACGATGTACATTGAGTCCACCACCACCTACATCTCAAATGTTTCCTGTGTCAGTGGCCGCACAAAAAAGAAAGTCCAGGCTACAATTACGGGCATGTTTATGCAGGAGGGGCTCTATGACCTCAACCACCCAATAGCACATTTGTACAATCAGAAGCTGGCAAAAATGTTAGCGCTGGACCTCCTCCCTTTTTCTTTCATGTAAGAAGTGGGATTCTTACAGTTTGTAGCAGCTCTCTGCCCAAAATGGAAGGTTCAAAGCAGGACCTTTTTTGCCAGAGTTGTTGTTCCAGTGCAGTAATTGGTTGTACAAGCTTTGCAGCAAAGTGTTGTCCACACTATCCACCTGACGACCATACAAGGGGTCCAATTGTCAGGTGACTGATTACACGTGCATCATTGCACACTGAATATCTTTTCTGGGGGTATAGCAAAAGCTATCTACAGGTCTTGGACCTGAAGAAATTTTTAAGAGCATTTGGTGGCATGCAACAGAAGCAATGTTCGCCATGGAGAAATCATACACAGCTGCAAACATTTTGGAGGAATTTAATAGCAAGATGCCTGAATGGCTGCAACCCAGAGGTCTTCGGGTTGTATTTGTTGCCACGGACAATGGCAGTAACATAGTCAAGGCCATGACAGACAGTGTCTATTTCAGGGTGCTGTGTTTGGTGCACTGCTTCAACCTGGTTATGCAAGCCTTTTTTTAAAAAGAAGGAACAGTTAGCAAAATATTAACCACCTGCAAACATATCGGCAGTCATTTCAGCCATTCTTTTAAAGCCCAGAAACAGTTGCGGATTATTCAGTATAATAACAGGGTACCAGCTAATGCCCTGATATAGGAGATGCCAACACATTGGGACTCAACCTATTATATGTTGCATCTCCTGTTTGAGCAATACAAACAGATCAATGACTATGTCATTCAAAGAGAAGCTGATGCAATTGGGAAAGCTATGACCACAGATGCGGACAAATGGGGCCTAGTCAAATGTCTCACACAAATGCTGCTACCTTTGAGGTTTTCATGCAGGATGTTAGCAAGGAGGACAGTACAATGGGCCAAGCTATCCCGTTATTGCATCTGCTACAGGAGTTGCTAAAGAAGGTGTCTGAAAGGTTCACATTCGTGGGTGTGAACGAAAACCCAGAAGTGCATGCCTTGGTTAATAGCCTAAGCTATTGCTTGACTTGTAATGCAAGGTTGCAAAATGACACCATCTCATCCAAAGCGTACATCTGCGCCAGCCTACTTGATCCATGATACAAAAAAATCTTTACGCTATCATTCCTTTTTCTGAAAGGGATGCTTCACAATACAAGAGGTGAATTGTTGAATAAGCAGGAGAAATGGAAGTAGAAAAGCTGCAACTTAGAGTCCCACTCTGCAGTTCTGGGGTGCCGCCTTCAACTTCCAGAGATGGCAGTCTTGTCTCATGTCTGCCAAGCCCATCAAAAGGAAAACTAGTGACAACAGCAACAGAAGAATTGGACCCAACTTCTACATTGGCTTGGTTTCAAGTGGCAGGTCTTAAGTCCAGTGCAGAGGCAACGGAAAAAGTGGTTGAACAGTTAGCAGCACCACTGACCATTCAGAGGATGTTATAGGAATATCTGGATGACCCAAAAGAGGTACATGTGGATCAAAACCCATTGATATATTGGTATGGGAAGATGTGCCAATGACCAGAGCTCAGCATGCTTGCAATACATCTTCTGGCTTGTACTGTAGCCAGAGTGTCTGCTGAATGTGTGTTCAGTGCAGATCATGCAGTTGTTACAGGGAGAAAGACCAGTCTTTCACCTCAAAACATGGAGAGATTGACCATGGTCAAACTGAACCAGCATTTTATACTACCTGATTACATCGTTCCCGAAACCCCATAGGAGAAGGAACAGGATGATTGGTCAGAATCAAGCCTGTTAGCTGACAAACTTCTGGGAGAACCACCAGAGTTTGAGGATGAGCTACCGGATTGAGTATGTGAGTAGTGCCACCATAGAATTTTTTTATTATTTGTCGCTCAGCTTTTTCTCTTTCAAAAATATGCTAGTGTAACATTGCTTGTGTCAGATTTATGCTGCCCCACCATTGGAGTTGGACCCGTATGCAGTGAAGAAGCCCCATATACCCTTCAGGACATTGGAGATGATGCCTGCCTCTCTCACATACCATTGCCTATTCTATTTTTTTACATCACCTAGCAGGGCTGCCCTAGAAGATCATTGATTAAAAAACTGCCAGTGCCAATGCCTAATCCCAATATGGGGATACCATCAAAGAGGAGATATTTTGTTCAACCACTGTGCTTGGATTGGAGGAGGTAATTAAGTAACTATTGCACCAATGAGTGGTGATATATTGATTGGTTGTGAATTTGAGTGTGAAGACTGATGTATGTGGTGTTTGACAATGAGAGAGGGAGTTCAACAAATTTGTACATTTGTTTCTGATTATTTGCAATGTTTGGGGGTTTATGGATGGTCATTTGTTCCTGAAACTGATCGGTCTTTTAAAACCAGTGAAATTTACCTGCAGGGTCTACTTCTTTTTCCTGGTTCCTCAAAACAAACCAGCCCCTTTAGTTACCAAACACAAATATACTCCAGAATACTCCACTTCTGTTTCTATGTTTATTCTCCAACTGAAGTGCACTTCACAGGTCTCCCTTGGTTAGTTTGGGACTGGGACGGAGTGAATCTGAATCTGGAGGATGAAAATAGAAGGACTCAGGGCGAGATTACCTCAACAGCTAGAAGGAGAGAGTTATCGACTTCAAAGAGAACCCATGATGATGGCGAAGACTTTGAGGCCTAGTACTCACTCACCTCTATGAACTGGAGAGAGGTGGGTTGGTTAGGAAATGCTGCTGAGTATGTGTTTGCTGCATTGCTAGCTCAAACGTGAAGCTCCTTTTATGTTCTTGCTCTGCCCCCGAGTTTTCTTGGTACACTTCTGACTCCTCATGAAGCTTACTTTGCTTATTTTTGTCTTTTTCCTTTACTTTATAATACAGCTACTGTTTTTTTCAAAACACAGGCCTATTCCTCTCCTGCACAAACAAAACTTTGGAAGCTCAATACTCCAGCTTACCTATTGGACAGGTATAGACAGGCAGCAGAGTGACAGACATTCCAAGAAGAATGGTGGTGAATCACCCATTTTGGCAATACAGTATTATTTTCGTTTTAACAATCATCATTTTTTTTAGAAACAAGTGGGTTACATTACATTCAATCTTCCATATTTCAAAACAAGAAGATATAACACCTAGGATATACTATCTGGGGTATTTCTGGGGCAGAAGGACTGTTTCCAATAATTTTCTGAACTGTGTCATACTTATCTCTTGTTTTCTTCCACAATAGACTGATCATGGCGTGCTGCTCAGCGCCCCACCAAATATTGTTGTGGTTTCCTTTGTGTAGTGTTCGTCTTTGTCACACCTTTCCCCAAGCCCTCTTTCCCATTCATTCATTGAGCCTGTAGCCCTGTTCCCCCAGGCTGTGCGATTTATTGAGGTTGTGACCTAATTTTACACCATAAATAAATCATACACTTACTGCGGCGGAATGTGGTGAAAGCAATGTCAACTCACTGCATGACCTTCCACCGTCTATTTTCTGAGCAATATTCCACCCCGCTGCATCATCTCCTTTCTTGCCTTGTGTGTGTGCGTGTGTGTGTGTTCCATGAATATTTAACCTGGTCTAAATACTGCTGAGTCTGAGCCCACGTCTCCTGACTCCCTTATTTAATTTCCTAAGTATAGTTTTACAGCTCCCCAACATTGCTCAGAAGAAATTGATATTGCTAGATTTTATTATCATATAGTGTTCTTTGCTGTGTGTCGAATGCTGTCATTGTGGTAGTCTGGTCTTAGTCTTCCAAAAGTTATGACATATGACCCCCAAACTAGCTGTTTTATTTCAATCTAGTTGGCAGTCATAGATAGTCCTTTAATTAAACCTGCAGTTGGAGTTTGCATAGGTGGAAGTGACACCTTCTGTCTTCCCTGTTACCACGCTAGCCTACTACTACTGCTCTTATTACCCCCTTAAAATGCCACCTTAGGAAAAAAGCTGCAGTAAGAAGACTTCCTTGCTTCATCTATTCAGCTAAGAGGCAGGGGTAGGGGGTCATGGTAGTTTTAGGGCCAGGGTGTGGGGATGGGGTAGTGTAGGTGTTAGGGCCGGGGTGGGTGGTCGCAGTAGTTTTAGAGGCGGGGGTGGGGGATTGGGGTAGTTTAGGTTTTAGGGGCAGGGTGCAGGTCGGGGTAGTTTTAGGGGCGGGGGTCGGGTAGGTTTTGGTTTAAGGGGCAGAGGTGGGGGGTCACTGTAGTTTTAGGGGTGGGTGTGGTGGGTTGGGGTAGTTTAGGTTTTAGGGGCAAGGTAAGGGTCGGGTTAGTTTTAGGTTTTATGGGTGGGGTGGGGGGCCGGGGTACTTTCAGATTTTAGGGGTGGGGGGTCTCAGTAGTTTTTGGGGCGGGTGGGTATAGTTTTAGGTTTTAGGGGTGGGGGTCACAGTAGTTTTAGGGGCAGGGTGGGGGGTTGGGGTAGTTTAGTGGCAAGGTGGAGGATCGTGTAGTTTTAGGGGTGGGTGGGGGGTCAGTGTAGTTTTAGGTTTTAGAGGTGGGGTGGGGCAGTTTTAGGTTTTAGGGGTGGGAATTGGGGTAGTTTTAGGTTTTAGGGGCAGGGTTCGGGGTTGCAGTAGTTTTACGGGTGGGGGGTAGTTTTAGGGGTGGGGGGTCAGGGTAGTTTGGGTTTTAGGGGCCCGGTGGGGGGTCGCAGTAGTTTTATGGGTGAGGGTAGTTTTAGTTTTTGGGGCAGGGTGGGGGGGTCATAATAGTTTTAGGTTTTAGGGGCAGGGTGGGGGGTTGCAGTAGTTTTAGGTTTTGGGGAAGGGTAGGGGTCAGGGTAGTTTTAGGGGTGGGGTGGGGTGCGGTGGGGGGATTGGTGTAGTTTAGGTTTTAGGGGTGGGGTAGGGGTCGGGTAGTTTTAGGTTTTAGGAGCGGGCAGGGGTCGCGTTTAGGGAGGCGGGTTAGGGGTCACAGGAGTCATGTGCTGGAACCATGCATGCCATTCCATGCATGCCTTTACCAGGAATGCCTTTACAATGAAAAATCGCTGTTAAGGCATTCGTGGTAAAGGCATTAGTGTAACAACGTGGTCGTTGTTCTAACTGCGTTGTTCAGGCATGCGTGCTTCTAGCATGCATTGTTCCGACATACATTCCAGTCATCCCCTAGTGGTCAATAATAGTTGCAGAGGGCAATGGAGCAGTGGTCTAAGTAAATGACATACACTTTTTTTTAGCAGATTAAAAATAACAGGCTACACTAAAAGACAGCAGTGAAAACTAAAAGTCTAAAACACCAAAATAAAGATCTGAGACCCAAATGGAGTCAAAAAAATTATCTCCTTTTATTTTTTACAAATAGAAAGCCCTCCCTCTCCACCCACAACAGAACCACCCCTCTTCCTGAACAAATAACTCCATCCCCAAAAAGTTAAACTTAAAACTCAAAGTCCAGCCCAAATACCTCCCCACCCTCTCCACCCATAAGTCCCCCTCACCAAAACAAAAAATAAGGACACTGTCAATATGGATCTGGAGCAGGTTGAGGGTCTGCTCAATGCTGGCGAGTGAGCTCTCCAGCTGGTCCATCTGCTGCAGGATGCATCGAAGCAATGCCTTGTTGGAGGGGGAGGGTGCAGCAGCAGGTGCAGTCAGGTACCATGACTGTTGGTTGCAGGGGCTGGCGTGTTGCTCTGCTGGGTCCTGAGTCAGAGGCAGCTATTTTGGCCTCTTCTTCCTCCGGAATCACCAGACACTGATATTCGGCCTGAATGTTCCCCAGCCTCTGCTGCCGCAGACAGGCTGCTATCTACTGCCTAGTCAGTGGTGATAGTTGGGCAGAAGTGGCTATATGGAGAAAAGAAGAATAACAAAAGACAAATTGTTAACAATGCTTTGAACAAACACTTCTTCAAAGATAGATAGTGGGAGGCACAATAGCACTACATTGCTGGACTCCTAGGGACGTTGGAATTTGATGTGATTATGATTAGGAGAGTCACAGGGCCAATATCCTATTTGTTTACCCACACATTCTTCACATAAAACACACTGACTGTCTGGTAGAAAAGAATTAAGTCAGAATAAGACCAGATAAAAAAAAACAGTGATTTTATTTTTTTTCTTTTAAAGGCTTTTCTAGTAACTAAACAAACACATTTAATGCAAAAATAAAAATGAATTACCTCTCAATATGTCGTGTAAGGCATTATGCACTATGGAGTACAAGTTGTTGGCCAAATAAATGGAGGCATGCTCACCAGTGCTTTAAATGGGTTGCTACTGTCTGCAGATCAGGCAGATGTAGCTGACAATTATCTATCTTTAATTCCAATGGCCCTGCTCTTCCCCACATGCCTTTCACTTTATTTAAGTTCTACCCTGACTCCAAAGAGGCAGATGAATAAGTAAGATATGTCACACATGTCATGTATAAAATTTGAATATATTTATCCTGTCTGCTGTAAGTAGACATGGGGGGGACTATGCACTGCACTACAGGGAAAGGAATGGCCTATGTATATTGTATTTGGCACATTTGTCACAGAGTATCCCCTACGCCAAACTTGAAATCAAATTGGGCACTTACTAGTCCCACTTTACTCAATGGTCTCACCCACCATCACACATTCTTTCCAACAAATTGATTTGCTGGTCAGTAAGGAAAGTAAAGAAACTTGACTTATTCTATTGCAGAGTAAGGCAGATGGATTAGGCAGGTAGGTACAGCTTTTGCTATAGAAGAATAGAGGGGTGTCTACAGAAGAAGAGCTCCCTTCTTTAGTCATCCAAGCAATTATTCAATTGTCCTTTCATTCTTCCCCTATGTACCCCCATTAACACCATGATTTAAGCTTCACTTTCTCTCACCCAGTCTTTCACCCAAATTCCCAATTCAGTACTCACACTATCCACCCTTTCTCTCAATCATCCTTTCACCCATCCATCCATTTACCCAACACCAATGCTCACCCATGTATCATTTTTCATCCACCTAAGCATCCCTTCCTGGATTGTGAATCCAATCACGACAACACCCTTGTAACTAGTGAGTAAGTGTAATTGTCAATTAGCAAGCAGTATGACTTACCATCCCCTGTCCCTGCCACTGAACCTCTCCTTGTTCCATCTGCTCCTGCAACTGTCAAACTACATTCAGCTCCATTGGTTGGTGTGGCTATAAAGAAACAGTATGCAGTTCTTAGACGCCAGGTATACCTCCCATTCTTAATTTATTAATAAAAAAAAGCAACCACAGTACATTGTTACAGTTCGGTTAGCGCTACAGTATCTTCGTTCAAAAATATCACTATGGGCATTTGTTGGAATGTAAGAAAAGCCAGGTAGTCTAGCCAACCAAAAGCTTTGCGTTATAGAGGGGCAGAGCTATAGCCTATGATTGACGATGACTCAGAGTCATTGAAGAGCAATGAAGGGGTGGAATATAAAATTGTCAATGAAAGACAAAAAAAAAATTATAATGTAGGGATACAGGATTAAACAAAACTTGAATAGGGGAGTTGAAAAGAAAGGGAGACAGTGTGAAACAATAAACAAAGCAAGATTAAAAGTAGTATTAGAGTGGGGAGAGGTAAAAGTTAGGGGAATAAAAAAAGTAATATTAAATAATAGGACTTACTGGCATGAGCAGAGCCATCAGCATCAGTCCTGGTGGTTGGCGCCTCCCCAACACCTGACGGACCTGCTGGTGCAGTGACCCACTTCTTGCCATTGAGTGGTGATGTAAGATTAGAAATAAAGACGATAAAAAAAACATTAATGGTACTATTAATCTCCACAATATTATTATATAACAGGCAAATGCAATACCATTGCACTTAAATTAGATCGCCTATGGTACTATACTAGTATGATCAACTATCATTGAGTTGTCTATACTCCTAAAATCCCTATTTCAAATTTCCTTAACAAAAGCTACATTTGGAATGAATGCATTCCAACTCATGATCTTTCATTCTATTCTCATTTCTCAAGCCCCTTAATTCGACCAAACCAGTCTCCCTTTTTTGCAATGCATGCATTCTTGCATTACTGTGAAATTGCTTGGGCCTGTACGAGCAGCATAAAGTCACAAAGAACTCTAACTCATTATGGTCATTAATTCACTACGGCGACAGAAGGACAGAATAGTCTGCGCTGCAATGGCTTCTTCAATATTCAGCCAAAGCGAGTGCCTACCTACAAGTACGATGATATAGCGCTGAGCACCTGCTAACTGGATCACATAGTAAAAATAATCTTCTTAACATAAACTAAACGTAACTTATCTCTTAGTGGAAGCTGCATGCTATTCTGAAAAAAAAAGTTAGCATCTGCCTACCTCTGAATACCACTGAATACACATCTGGGGTGGGTAACAGCTGGGCTTTGTGCATTCCCTCTAGACAGTCACACACAAAGGGAGCTGGGGTGTGACTTTTACATTCTGATTGCCCATTACCAGCCTGATGGTCCTTCCTGGGCTAGATGGGAGGGAGGAGTTGACACCTCTGAATAGGGCTGTGTCTGTCCCCACACAAAGAGCTGCATAATCCCCTGTAAAATATCTAGAGTCAGGGAAGCAAGGGCAGGGACCTTGTGCAATTTGAAGGCCTCTCTTTGAAGTCTCCCACACTTCAAAGGCTTAATTGGGTATAAGTGCAGGTCCCCACCAAATCAGTACACTTATGGATGTGAGGATTTTCTGCCAAGAAGAAGGACTGCTGTGCTACCAGGAGGGACTGCCACTTTGCTAAACTGCTTCGCTGTGTTGGCCTGCTTCCTGCTGCCTCTTGCCTGGGAGTGAGAAGGACTGGACTTAACTCTCAACATCCTCTTCAGAACCAAGTGACTCCAAGGGCTTGTTGGCTTGTCTTTTGTTCTGTAAGTCACAGGGACATCAACGACTTTCCTCCACTCTGGGTCAGCTGCCAGTCTGAGTCCTGCCCTTCCAAGAAGTGCTAAACCAGTCCTGGGCTTTGAGAGTGGACTCCCCAGCTATTTTTCTTCAAACCTTTTGCATCAAGGCTGTTGCGCTAATCAGATGCAGCTACCAGAGGGTGGGTGCAGGTTAATTTAGGGTGTGTATCTGAATTTCATGATGGGGTTGTGGTCCCTACTTGGGAAGGGTGCATATCTCTGCCAGCTAGATACCTAATTTCTGACAACGCTCCTTCAAGATACCGATTCAGAAACCCAAACTATGATTCTGTAGAATTGCAGTTTGGTGTTTGTACATCAAAAAAGGCATTTATGCTGTCACAAATGGCTGGATTTTGTGGATCGGCAGTGTGGGACCTCAATAAAAGATTCATACCTGTAGCCCATAGTGCTATATATTTAATATGAAATGAGTCCTCGAGTCCATTTTGGATATGAAGGTGCCTTTTGTGCTACCAGATAGCACCAGGAATACAAGTACAGTGAACAACAGATGCAAATTGCATTTCACAGTTTTTAGCATCAATTCACCTTAAGTGTCCTTCCTTGGTGGTTATTGGCTAAATAGTGTGAAACTGATACAGCCATGGCACAAAACACGCACACTTACAGTTTGTGCTTCTTATTCCATTTTTTTACACTAAGATGTAAATAGGGTACTAATAACAAAGTGAGGGCCAACACAAACGTTAGTTATACTCCAGTTTTTACTGTGCATGCTTTGTACCTGAGTGTAAATGATTCTAAACATGGAGTACATTTTAAAATGAATCAATCCGGCCCAAAGCAGCTTTTCTCTTTAGGTCTTGACTTTAAACAAAATTGCACTCAAACAGAAAATAGGCTCAGGCACCAAAAACAAAGTGTCCCACATTAGTGAATTAAAAAGCTAAATAAGCGGCCCATGTTTGCAAAGTGGGGCAGTTTTGAACTCATAAAGACACAATGTATAAGTGTTTTGCAAGGCATAGAAGACTACCAGGATTTGAGATTGCTACATGCAAAGTTTTTTTTAATATCAGGGAAATCAGTAGTAACATCTCACCCAGAAGTTCATAAAACAGTCCCACAAACAGCCAAAAAACTGGGTCACATACTGATCTTTCAGGCCAGCCTGTCAGACACTGCATGATTACCTATAGGCTAGTCCGACCCCCTACAAACATCTTTAGCTGTAGCTGTCTGTCGGCTGTCTGTGGCTAGTGTCAGTGAAGAGGCTTTGCATCAGGCCCTTACTCATGGCTGAATGGATTTGTTGTCTCTCTCAATTACCTGCTCTTGAGACCATTACTTTCTTCCCTATTCTTGTTTTTCTCACAGTGTTCTTATTGGATGAGCTGTATCCTACTGTATACCTCTGGGGACACTTCAAAGGAGTGCGTGTGTTCCCTTCCCCTCTCACCCTTCTTTTTTCTCTTCACGCCTCACCTCCTGGTGCCCTTCTTTCACTCCCCTGCTCTCAGTTGCTCTGCACCCTACTCCCTATCCCACTACACCTGTTAATGTTTTATTTTGTTTTGTTTTTGTTTTTCATGGGTCCAGCAGCTGAAAAGTACTGCAGGGCCGCTTCCTACTATTTTTACACTTTCCTTTTATTCACTTTTTTGTACATACAGACGTGCATCATGACACACTTGTGCTCACTCATCATGATACCTGTGTCATGTGCAGATGGCATGAGACACACACACGCACGAGTCACAACAGATGTCATGGAATTTGTTTTCTTTATAGACCACCTGTGGCAAGGTTGCTAGCCATGTACCTCTGAGGATATGCCCAGACATGGGTCCCTTACTCTGCCTCTAGAGCTAAGCTCCACCTGACTGAAACTGGTCTTGGGTTGCTTGTGTTCCAGTTTAGAGAGGACCTGGTTTGGCAGTTCGGGCTGGACTTTTCCCATTAGAGAAGGGTCAAGGCTTATATGAATACGGCTTAGTCTATCTGAGGTGGCACAGTGAGCAAAAGAACAATGGGTTGGAATGCTATCCAAGTAATTGCCAGTGGTTAGATTTATTTCAAGCATCCTCCATCTCCTTTTGTGTGTTTCATGGTTCTTGACACATGCTCTTGATTAACAAAAGGCTTTTGCTAGTGCTTGTTTACTAATGGGGCCCAATGTATAGAATCTTTTCAAATGAGTGGTGATTCATATGTCACAGGGTTAGGACTAAATCTAGAAAGATACATCAAATACTTAAGAAAAAGGAAGTCAGAAATCTACCATGGAGTCTCTGGAGGAACTAGACTATTCAAAAACATTATCTGCTGTAAAAAAACAAAAATAATGTATTTTAAAATGTCACTTTGATGTCACTCAACTTTGTCTGTGTCGCTTGGTGCATGGATAAGGAGCACTAAAAATACAATGTTTTGCCTATTGTACAATTTCTTTACCCATGCTTTCATTCATCCATTTATTAATTCATACTTTCATCTTGCAGCAACTTTGCCACCACCACAGACGCTACAGGAGGGGCAAGCCCCACTCATTGATACCAAGGATTGTAATGCCATGTTTCAGAACTTTCTACGACAGAGCTCCCTCTTCAAACCCGTCCGAGATGACATGGTCTGTGCTGGCTACACCATTGGTCAGAAGGGCTTCTGCAATGTAAGTTCCACATTCACTGCTATGTCTGCTTGCCTTTTACTACAGCAAAGAACCAGAAGATTGGATGAGCTCTTGAACCTCACTCACTCTAAGTCAAATGGATCCAGTACAATGTCAATATCAAAGCTAATGTCTGAAGAGAAAGGGAAAATGTTGACTCATATGTCCTCCTAAACACAGCACTGCACTAGCTTTGGGGTGTTGTGGGGCAAACCACTGGCCACAAAAAGGAACTACACTTCACATGACTACACACTTACTCTTTATGATTAACAATTCAGTAATACCTTTCTTTGGTGACCTTTACGTACTGCAGTCACCACCGTCCTGTTATGAGTCTTTGACGTATTCCAATTGCCATGCTTGCCACTTTTCCTGGTCTCTGGTTCTGACTGTGGAATCACTTCAGCACAGTAAAGATACCTCAGGAAAGATAAAAGCAGGGAAAAAGGTATGAGACTAGAGGTTTGAGAACCTCAGTGCTCTAAGACAAGCAGTGCCTAGGTGCTTCTTAGCATCATCAGTGGCCCCATACCTGTATCTGCTGTTTTTTTCAACCTAGAGAATGGCAGCAGGGGATGTTACCTGAGCATTCTGTCCTCTGTGCCCACATCCACAGGCACCACTACGATGGAAGTGCATGCACACCTGGTTATTCATTACATTGCACCGCACAACAACTTAGTTGTCTCAGCACCAGTAACATCTCTCATCAGAAATCCTGTAGGCACCACCAACTAAAATACATTGACATTTTTATTTCATTCTGAAAACTAAAATCAAAACTTAACAAGCATCTACAATGCAATGGGTCTCACATTTGCTCAAGTTAGAGCTATTAGCGTTGTAAATTCCTAACTGAACTTTTCTTGCCAAATAAACTGAAAAGTAAAACGATTGACATATGCGAGCACATGTAAAGCTCCATGGCCTCTATGAGCATGATCGCGTAGGAGAGATACAAAAGGAAAAAGAAGTTTGCTCGCAGTCAAACATATCGGCAATTGTGCAATTATGCATGTAAAAGGGGTAGTCTGCAAGGCGGTAACAAAACTGCCCCAAGGAGGGAGTAACGTAAAGCATTTACCAATTAAATCGTCATTTTTGAAAGGCAAGCCCAAGAACGAGTGAAAGAGATGGGCGTGCGTGGGTGTGGTTAAAAGCCCACAATACTCACAACAGGTCAAAGCGCTTGCAGGTTTCACCTTAAAACTATAACCACTTCCAACTGTAAGCATTAAGTTCTCCCTAAAGTGTAAGGGGAATAAGATAATGGCAGGAGTTTTAGTAGGCGCTGATTTAAGAGAAAAAGAGCAATTCATTAATCCAGCAATGGATTCAGTTTACTGGGCGATGTGAATTATTAAACATTCTGGCACATATAGGGTCGAAGGAAAGGTGGTTCTTTTGATCTAGATCTATGGATCTAGATGGGATTAAATTAAGTCGACTAGGAGGAATTGCCCAGCCAATTAGGACATAGATGCTATGCCATGTTCTCAGTACAGACAGACACACAATATTGGTTTTTTTGGGACAAGGTGACCAGACAAGGTTTCTCATGTCTAACTGCCAACAAAATTAGTAAAAAAGTTAATTAATGAATCTTATGGATCTTTACGAAGGGTAATAGCTCTCCTGTTTTTATTTATAATGAACTGACATTTCATAAAAGTATTTCAGACAAAAGGGTATTGAATTTTCAGACCAAAACCAAAAGATTCCAAAAATACACTGTTACGGTTAGCAATGAAAGTGCACCAGACCTCACAAATAACAACAACATGACTCATAACAACATCAGCCACTTCACTTTGAGTGAGATGCTAAGGCAGTGCGTAAGGTATAGCGGTAGATCTTTTCCTGTAGCACAGGATTATTTATTGATAACAGTGATGTCTGTGATTTGTGATGTCATCTTTAATGTGTTGTGTGAAGCTTTCACCAGTGCATTTGAGGTTGTGTGACACTATACTGCTGCTGCTAATATTTATCTACAAAAGTACAGATATGTGTACTACATCACACAGGACTACACATTCTAGGTAAGTACATATTTGCTATTCTTAACTACTTACATATTTACTATACTTAGCTTGCAATGTAGTGGTTGGGCAATGTAGGTGGTGCAAAATTGTAGCTATCCAATATAATGCATGTGATATTGTGAGGTGTGAGGCAGTACCACATCTGAGGGGGCTTTAAGATATTCTAGCTATGTTTCAGTGCTGCAGCAATTGTTTATAAGCAATAGTAATGTTACACATTATATTAAGCACTATAATTTCATCACTTCAGGGAGATAACATAAATTGCTGCTGCCCTAGTGAACAGGTGTCAGTATGCTTAGTATTCCTCATGCAAGCCTCTGGG
The DNA here is from genome assembly GCF_031143425.1 of Pleurodeles waltl. Lineage (NCBI taxonomy): Eukaryota > Metazoa > Chordata > Amphibia > Caudata > Salamandridae > Pleurodeles > Pleurodeles waltl. Next base: position 538,070,325 of record NC_090446.1, on the reverse strand, counting down.
TAGGTTTCAATGAAGAGAGAGTTTTTACCCCGAGACTGCTAGACTAGACTAGATCATACTACTAAATATATGTACCCCTAGATTATCGCGGTATAAGAATATGGAAGCAGAATACCGATGGACAGAATATCAATAGGAATGAACATATTGGAAAGTATGGATTTAGTATGCCTAACTCCACATCTACATACCTTATTGCATTATTTACTGCATGGATACATATATGTTTAGTTAGGTATGGAAAACCTAGACTTACCGGTGTAGGAGGCTGGCCTGGTTTGTAGTGGGTACCTTGGGTACTTATACTTTACACCAGGTATCCCTTGTTAGTGGTAGTAGTAGTGTTCTAGCAGCTCAGGCTGATAGAGGTAGCTATAGAAGAGCAGCTTAGGCTGAACTAGGAGACATGCAAAGCTAATGCAATACCACTTACAGTTCACCGTACTTATTCACAAGTAAAGGCAAAACTCAGTGTTAATAAAAAATAAAGGTATTTATTTGGGTGACACAGTACCAAAAATATCTTAGAGACAATACTCCTTCTGGAAGTAAGTATTATACACAATGTATACACTAGACACCAAAATTAGACAAGCAAATAGTCATAGAACAATACGAACAGTAGGAAATCCTATAGAATGCGATGGGAGAAAATAGGGCTAGGGGCAACACAAACCATATACTAAAAAAGTGGAATGTGAATCACAAATTCCCTCATAGACAAGTGTAGTGTGTGCAGAATCACTGGGAGAGTAAGAATACAGTAAAGGTAAGTAAATTACTCCACCCCAGAGCCCAGAAAAGCAGGAGTAAAGTATTGCACGTTTCCCTAGGACACACTACAACTCATTTTTGGGATTTTGCAGCAGCCAACCAAGCCTGCAAAGAACAACTGCTGGATTATTGGACCTGAAGACCTGCAAAGGAAGGGGACCAAGTCCAGAAGTTGAAGGAAGTTCCAGGAAAGACAGGAGCCCCTGCCAACCCAGAAGAGGGTGCAAAAGAAGAGTCCCTGGTTAGACGAAGACTGCAGAAATGCACCCTAGGAAGATGCCAGTGGGTTCCTGCATGATGCAAAAGATGTCCCACGGCGTAAAGATCGTTGCAGATAAGATTTTGTGTTGGAAGGCACCAACAAGCCTTGGCTACGGCAAAAGTGCGTTTTTCATCAAAATGGCACTGGATGGACCCAGGAGGGACCTGGGAGCCTCAACTCTGTGTGAAGAGGAGGAGGAGGGGGCTCTCAGCACTTTAGAGAACCCTCATGAAGCCGCAGGATCTGGGTTCAAAGGAGATGCAAAACGTGGTTGATGCAGCATAAGAAAAGAAGGTCCCACGCCGCTGAGGAACAACTCAGCGAGTTGAGCATCACAGGGTGGAGTGCTGAGGACCTGGGCCATGCTGCACATAAAAGAATTTTGCAAAGAGTGCACAGAGGCCTCAGGAGGCAAAGAAGACACAATACACAGGGGTACTGTCGTTCTCAGGGAAGGCAAGGTCTTACCTCCTCCAAATTGTGTCAGCAGGACCTCAGGACAGTCTATGTCGATGATGTCCACCCTCTGCGTCCTTAGCAGCATGCTCATTGGCATGAGAGGAGTCCCAGGGTACTGGTCGTTGCCTTGGAAGGTGCCTGCTTGGAGCAGGGGAGTGACTCCGTCACTCCACGGGATATTTCTTCGGTCCTTCTGGTGCACGATGAAGACAAGGAGTCTCCAGAGCATGCACACCATGGAAACTGTTGCAGTTGCTGACTGGGAGCCGAGGTTGCTGAAGAAAAGTGTCTCTTGTAGAAACTTTGTTGCAGTTACAACGTTTCTTGGAGCAGGTTGCAGTTGATCTGAGGTCAGAAGAGTCTGAAGTTGTTGCAGAGGATTCCTAAAGGAAACTTACAAGAAGAATCTGCAGAGAACCCACAGGAGAGACCCTAAATAGCCCTGAGAGGGAGATTGGCTACCTTATCAGCTATGGACCTATCAGGAGGTATCTCTGACGTCACTTGCTGGCACTGGCCTTCAGAGCCCTCCAGAGTGCCCCCACACCTTGCAAAGCAAGATGGCTGAAGTCTGGGACACACTGGAGGAGCTATGGGCACCACCTCTGGGGTGATGATGGACAGGAGAGTGGTCACTCCCCTTTCCTTTGTCCAGTTTCCCGCCACAGCAGGGTCCCTGAACTGGTGTAGAGTAGTTTATGCAAGGAGGGCACCATTTGTGCTCTTCAAAACATTTCCAGAGGCTGGTGGAGGCTACTCCTCTTCAGCCTGTAACACCTATTTCCAAAGGGAGAGGGTGTAACACCCTGCTCTCAGAGGAAATACTTTGTTCTGCCTTCCTGGGACTGGGCTGCCCAGACCCCAGGAGGGCAGAACCCTGTGAGTGAAGTGGCTGCAGCTGTAGCTGCAGTGCAAGCCTCAGAGAGCTGGTTTGGCAGTACTGAGGGTCCATGGTGGAGCCCCCAGGATGCATGGAACTGGCTCCCCAATACCAGACTTGGAATGGGGGGACAATTCCATGATCTTAGACATGTTACATGGCCATATTTGGAGTTACCATTGTAAAGCTACATATAGGTATTGACCTATATGTAGTGCACGCGTGTAATGGTGTTGGAAATGGCCCTGAATTATGTGGGGGTATCTTTGCTAGTGCAAGAGTGCCCTCACACTTAGTGACTTTGCACCTAACCTTCAGCAAGTGAAGGTTAGACATATAGGTGACTTCTAAGTTAGTTAAGTGCAGTGAAAATGGCTGTGAAATAATGTGTGCGTTATTTCACGCAGGCTGCAGTGGCAGTCCTGTGTAAGGGTTTGTCTGAGCTCCCTATGGGTGGCAAAAGAAATGCTGCAGCCCATATGGATCTCCTGGAACCCCAATGCCCTGGGTACCTGGGTACCATATACTAGGGACTTATAAGGGGGGGGGGTCCAGTATGCCAATTGAAATTGGTAAATGAAGTCACTGGCCTACAGTGACAAATTTAAAAGCAGAGAGAGCATAAGCACTGAGGTTCTGGTTAGCAGAACCTCAGTGACACAGTTAGCCACTACACAGGCATACACATTAGGCCACAAACTATGAGCACTGGGGTCGTGGCTAGCAGAATCCCAGTGAGACAGACAAAACATACTGACATATAGGTTTTTATCTATGGGCACTGTGGTCCTGGCTACCAGGATCCCAGTGACACAGTAAAAACACACTGACACACAGGCCAAAAGTGGGGTTAACCATGCTAGAAAGAGGCTACTTTCTCACACAACCCTCCCCCCAAACGAAGGACAATAAGGCTAACCTTGGCCAGTTGAGACAATATTGTCTAAGTGGTGAAAAGTGGAGAGTAGATCTGCAATAGAGTGGTTACTCCCTTTATTATCCACTATATGGTTATTTCACTGTGGGGATGTAAACCACCCTGTTTGGAGATTTTTACCTAACCAACAGTGTGAGTATTAATTTTTCTATTAGTATGTTTTAAAGTTGGGAAGTGGAATTGGTCCACTGGGCCAATGTCAAATGCAGGAAATGCTAGATAGGGATGCTGTCTCAATAAAGCCATAGCTGGGCAAAAACCTTGCCCATATGGCTGTAAGAGAGAGTAGGGTTGCAGTTTCTCTTGTGTTGGAGCAGGGCAGGGCTGCTGTCCTATAAGCTCCACACCAGGACAGGGCTGCTGTCCTAAGTGTTTAGAGGTAGTGCATGGCTGCTGCACTAAAGTTTCTCTGGGAGGCCTGGAGGGATGCTCCATATTTACTAAAATGGTGCAATTTTGCCCATCTGGATTAGTAATTCCACAGAGAGGTATTTTTACCTCTTGGAGTCAAGCTGTGGTAGCTGAGGGCTCTCTTGGTACAGGTTCCACCCCAGGACACGTTACTCCCACCACAGGAATGGTATCCTTATTGGCAGGGTGGTGAATGGATACTTTGATACCCTTCTTACCTGTTGGTGGAGAGTGATCCTGAGTTTTCAGGCCTTTTTCTCTCCTTTGCTTTTTTATTTCACCAGAAATGAGAGGAAGCAAATTCCTCAGGGATACCCAGCATGGATGCATGGGTACTAAACTCTACCTCAGCCCAACCTGAGGCCTCTAGGTCATTCCCTAAGAGACAATCTACAGGTAAGCTAGGTGATACCACCACCTGCTAAGGGCCAGTACTCCACCCCAACTAAGTTGAACTACAGCTAAGGGGAGGGACTGAGTGGAGTTATTGACATCAGTAACTTTGTACTTCTGTCCAAGGAGGTCTTGTGCAGGTGACACCAGGTTTTCAGTCACCAAAGTGATACTGGCACCTGTGTCCCTGTAGGCCTGGGCCTCAACACCATTTATTAAGATTGACTGCCTGTACGTAGCCATGTTAAGGGGACAATCAGCCAAGGTGGCAAGGCCAATGCTACCAGGTGTGACAGAAACTGTCTTGGGACTGTCTACCCCAGTTTCTATTATGGTCCCAAAAGTGAACCCAACTACACCTATAGTTTAACTGTTTCCAGTAGTCCCACCTATATTACCACTACTGCTAGGGGCACTAGAGTCTGATGTATTAGTGGTGGTAGGCTCAGGGGCTTTACCTGAGCAGGACTTATCCCCTGGCCAGTGGCCTTTATTTCTACACACATAGCACCAAGGCTTTTTCTGATTGTGAAGAGTTTGAAGAAGATGAAGGATTATCCCCACCCCCAGAGGAGTGTTTTGGACCTGAAGAAGGATCTTTGTGTTTACTTTTAGCTTCCCTAACATTTGAATTACTAAAACTACTGCTGCCACCATGGGGAACTAACCCCAAACCCTGCCCCTCTTGCTCCTCAGCCAGGGAATCAGAAAGCCCACTTTTTCAACCCAATTTTGGCATTTTACTGGGACATACCCCATTTTTACTATTTTTTGTGCTTTCAGCCTCCTTCCAGTTAGTGACAGAAATGGGTGTAAAACCAATGCTGGATACCAGAAAGCTAAATATTTATGAAAAGTAGACCAAATTCTGATTTCAGCAAGGGGTAAATTGTGTAGATCCTACAAGGGTGTTTGAAAATAAGAGCTGAAATAAAACAATATAGTGAAATTGAGGTGAAAAAAACAGACATTTTTCTCCACATTTTACTCTTTAACTGTTTACTGTGATGTCAGATGTTTGAAAGCAATATACCGTTACGTCTTCTGGTTGTGGGGATATATAGGGCTTGTAGGTTCATCAAGAACCCTAGGTACCGAGAGCCAGTAAATGAGCTGCACCTTGCAATGGGTTTTAATTCTATACCGGGTATACAGCAATTCATTTGCGGAAATGTAAAGAGTGAAAAATGGGTATCAAGAAAACCTTTGTATTTCCTAAAGGGTCACAAGATAAGGTGTTGAGAAGCAGTGGTTATCTGCACATCTCTAAATTCCGGGGTGCCCATACTAGCATGTGAATTACAGGGCATTTCTCAAATGGACATCTTTTTTACACACTGTCTTACATTTGGAAGGAAAAAATTTAGAGAAAGACAAGAAGCAATAACACTTGTTTTGCTATTCTGTATTCCCCCAAGTCTCCCGATAAAAATCGTACCTCACTTGTGTGAGTAGGCCTAGCGCCCGCGACAGGAAATGCCCCAAAACACAACGTGGACACATCACATTTTTCCATAGAAAACAGCTGTTTTTTGCAAAGTGTCTAGCTGTGGATTTTGGCCTTTAGCTCAGCCGGCACCTAGGGAAACCTACCAAGCCTGCCAATTTTCGAAAACTAGACACCTAGGGGAATCCAAGATGGGGTGACTGGTGGGGCTCTGACCAGGTTCTGTTACCCAGAATCCTTTGCAAACCTCAAAATTTGGCCCAAAAATCAATTTTTCTCCTACATTTCGGTGACAGAAAGTTCTGTAATCTGAGAGGAGCCACATATTTCCTTGCACCCAGCGTTCCCCCAAGTCTCCCAATAAAAATGGTACCTCACTTGTGTTGGTAGGCCTAGTGCTTGTGGCAGAAAATGCCCCAAAACACTATCTGGACACATCAAAATTATCAAATACAAAACTACCTGGGGGCAGAAATGGCCTAAAACTAATTTGGCCCCCTGGGGAGTGACCCTTGCCTAAGGGGTCGCTCTCCACATATAAAATAACAAAAACCAAAAATCCCTGGTGTCTAGTGGTTTCTACCCCCCCCCGGGGCAGATCGGCCTAATTATATTAGGCTGATCTGCCCCCAGGGGGGGCAGAAATGGGCTAAAAATTACTTGGCCCCTGGGGAGCGATCCTTGCCTAAGGGGTCGCTCCCCACACCTAAAAAAATAAAAATAGACAAAGCTAAAAATGTATCCCAGGTATCTAGGGGTTTTCCGCCCTCTGGGGGCAGATCCACTGGGGCGCAGCCTTTGCCAAAGGGCCGCTCCCCTTATTGAAATATAAAAATACATTAAAATTCCTGGTGTCTAGTGGGCATTTCTGCTGTCCCTGATCGCATTGCAATCGGGCAGCAGGAATGTTGAGAGAGACATGAAAGGAAAGGAAATGTCTGCCAGCGGAGTTCATGGAGATTTGCTACTCCCCGCTCTGCTTAAAGCGCGGAGTTCAGCAAAAGCTCTGGCAACTGCCTGACGAGTGGAGTTTACCAGCATGCTCTGAATCAGGAATTCCCTTTGCCTGTAGAATGATCACCTAACTCCACTTATTTGCCCCTTTGTAGTTTGTATGCTTCTCTGTTTGCCCCAGCCCCCAAGGGAAAGTGTCTCCTAAACTACAGTGTCTAACCAACTAAAACTCCTTAAAAGAAAAGTGCTTACTGAATACGCGATTACTGAGAGCAAAGAGGGAAGGGTTTGATTGGCTCTGTATTCAGACTTGAACCTTTGTCGCTTTCAGTAGGATTCTTCTAGTTCGAAGCCAGCCAGTCCGTGCTAAGCGTGGTCTCACTTAGTAGGATGTATTCCAATCATGCCACGGGGTGATGGTAAGAAGTCGGCTGAGCCCGAAGTACCATTGGCTTTGATTGCCAGTTGACAGACACGTGTCCGTGGAGCGGCCATGATGTCTCTCTTGCCATTGCCTGTCCCTGCCCCTGGCTAGTCGTTTAAAGGGTCCTGTTGAGACTGAACTCAAGGCCGCAGGCACACGGCACAGAACTTCAGGAGCACAAGGTGCAAAGTCAGGGCAGAGGACGAAGCGAAGAGCTCCTGTATGGTGCCGAAGAGCACCGCCAGATACATAGAGACAGGGCTGGCTTTAGGGTGGTGTGACCGGTACAGCCGCACCAGGTGCTAACCTGGATTGGGGCACTGACCTCAGGAGAGCGCTGTGTTTAGCAATAACTTACAAACTTGTGATTTAAAAGCCCCTGCTGGAAAGTTCCTTATGTATCCAGCTTCAGGAGGCAATTAAAATGTCAAGATAACTCTTGTGATTAATGTTCTTGCTAGAGAGAGAGACCATGTTTTGTCTAGCGGCAGCCTTGACTCGCTATAAAGTAGCACAGAGGGTTAATATGCCTGATGCAAATAGCATAACTGTATTTTATGTGGAAAGCTGAGTGGATCAGTAAAGCCAGCCTTTACCAGCGCTTTAAAACATAGGGAATGTATGTTAGAGGGGCTATGGAGAGATGAGGGCAGAGGCGGCTTTAGGGCGGTGTAAGCGGTGTGGCCGCAGCACGTGCTGACCTAGATGGTGGGGCACTGACCTCAATGGGAGTTGTGTTTAGCAATGACTTACGAAACTTGAAATTTAAAAGCACCTGCCAAAAAGTTCCTTGTGCGTCCAGCCCTCAGGAAATAATTAAGATACCCTCTTGTGATTAATGTTCCTGCTAGGGAGAGAGATGGGAGTTTTGTCTAGCGGCAGCGTTGACTCTCAATAAAGTAGTGTAGAGGGTTTCTATGCCTGCTGCAAATAACAGAACTATGGGGCAGTTTTATACTTTTTGCCACAAACCTGCGTTAGCGCAGGTTTGGGGCAAAAAGTATAGTGCCGGCTAACACCATTCCTAGATGCTGGCCAGGCGCCATGTTTAAGTAATGGTGCTAGCCGGCGCTAGGGCCCTGTTAGCATCCTTTAAAAGGACTCTAACAGGGCCTGGGAGGTGTAGGGGGATCCGGGGGCTTGTGTGCCAAATTATGGTGCTGCACTGTTTAGAGGCAAACAAAATTGCCTCTAAGCAGTGTAACGCCATTTTCTGGCGCACAAGCCCCATGGACATGGATCCTGTCTTAGTAAAGACAGGAGCCATGCCCACCACCCCAATGGCCACGCCCAGGGGACGAATGTCCCCTGGGCATGGCCACTGGGGCTAGTGCCGTGCAGGGTGCCCCAAGTCAGGGCCCCCGAGCAGCGTTGGACAGAAAAAAGAAATACCTTCACGGACTTACCTTCGGATGGGCCCCCATCCGTGGGTGACCTCCTGATGTGGGTAGGGGTGGGTGGGGGTGTCCCTGGGGGACAGGGAAGGGCACCTGTGGGCAATTTCCATGGTCTCCGACCATGGAAATCTGCCTACAGGTCCCATTACGCATGCCCATACCCAGGCATTAAATAATGGCGTTAAGCAGGCTTAGTACCATTATATAAGGCCCTCCTCCTCCCGTGCATGATTTTTGCACGGGAGGATAAATAAGGTGCTAGGGCCTTTGATGCATTTTTTGCCCGTCTCATTGACGCAAGGTAGTTTTCCGCAGGCAAAAAATGACATTAACTCCAAAATTTCAATATGGGGTTAGGTTTGCCCCGGATTTGCATTAAAAAGAAAATGCAAATCTGGCGCTAACAGAGTATAAATATGGGCCAATATTTTATGTGGATAGCTGAGTGGATTAGTAAAGCCAGCCTTTGCAAGTGCTTTGAAACAAATGAATGTATGTGAAAGGTGGGCTATGGACAGATGAGGGGCACATTTGCCGGATGGTAGTGAGTGAATCCGAGGAGGTGGTCATAGGGTGGAGGGCGCCAAAAAAGACTGTCACACAGGGCGCCCCCAGCACTAAAGCTGGCCCTGCATAGTGAGTTCGAAGTCTAGGTAAGAAGCAATCCTGTACAGAGCGGGGGTATAGGGGGTTGAAGGATGAAGATGGAGAAGGTGTGGGCGGGTCTAGGGACAGAAAGTAACACAGGTGCAGTGCCTGGTACACAGCGGTGTAGGGTGGTATCCAAGGTACAGCATTCCGCACACCTGGCGCAGGCGGGGCAAGGGGAAAAAAAACACAAACACGTATTGTGTGAGTCTAGATACGGAGCACAAGCCGATCACACAGGTATACTGACATGGTAATGTAGAGGGAGATACAGAGAGCACAAGTAAAGTGTCTGGTACTTAATGTAGGTACAGAGCTCAAGTAGGCCACTCGGGCAGAGATTGGGTGCGGCAGAGAGAACACAGGGGCAGTGTCTGAGACAGTGCGTAGGTTCAGGTCTAGGACTATTTAAGAAACCCAAATACATTACTGAGGTACAGAGATATGGTGGGACAGGGGCAGAGAGACACCGCAGAGGTCTAGGTACTAGCATAAGTACCTAATTCAGGTACAGATGAAGGTGGGGCAGGCGGCAGAGAGAACACAGTTACGTTGTCTCGGACATTGCACAGGTACAGAGTCTTGGTACAGGCAGTGCTTTAAATGGGCCGGTGCTGTCCGGTACGGAGTACCAGCACTTTTTTATTTTTAGTGGGAGAGTACCTACACTTCTTGAGAAAAACGTAATGCTTTTAATTGGAGAGTACCGGCACTTCTCAGAAATAAGGAGGTACTCTGGTACAGAGTACCTGCACTTCTGTGTTTCTGTTTCAAGCACTGGGTACAGGGCCCTGCTATCAACCCCCCCAGAAAGACGGGACCCTGGAACAGACTTCAGGAACTCATCTCCGATCCACAATCCGGAAGAGCAAGGTGGCAAGGAAAGAAGTAAGGGGTATATTTATTCTCTGTTTGTGCCGGAGTTGCGTCATTTTTTTGACGCAAATCCTGCGCAAACTTAACTCCATAGTTATACTTTGGCGCTAGACCCGTCTTGCACCAAATTTATGGAGTTTGAATCATTTTGTTACCGTGGAAACCTACCTTGCGTTAATGAGATGCAAGTTAGGCGTTCCAGGGCATAAAATGATTTTAAGGCCTTTGCGCCTTATTTATACTCCCGTGCAAAAATGACGCACGGGAGGGGGAGGGCCTTAAAAAATGACTCTAAACCAGTTTAGAGTCATTTTTTAACGCCTGGTTCAGGGCAGGTGTTAAGGGACCTGTGGGCTCATTTCCATGGTCTCCGACCATGGAAGCTGTCCACAGGTGCCCTTCCCTGCCCCCAGAACACACCCTGCCACCCTCGCCCACCCCTGGAGGACACCCATGGATGGGGGGACCCATCAACGGTAAGTAGAGGTAAGTATTTTTTATTTATTTTGTAAAGTGGCATTGGGGGCCTAACTTGGGCCCCCCTACATGCCATTGTGCCCAATGGCCATGCCCAGGGGACAGAAGTACCCTAGGCATGGCCATTGGGCAGGGGGGCATGACTCCTGTCTTTGCTAAGACAGGAGTCATTTCCATGGGGTTTGTGCGTCAAAAAATGACGCCAGTCAGGTTTGAGTCAATATTTTTTACTCTAACCTGACTTGCACCATTCTTTGACGCACAACCCCCATTCTTCCCTATGCCTCCGCTGCCCGGTTTGAGTAATTTAATTTGATGCTAACCAGACCGCAGCGCTGGCTAACGTCATTCCATAAATAAGGCGCCCGGCTGGCGCGTTGGAATAGCGTTAGCCGTTGGTAAACCTTTTGACGCAAATCTGTGCTAGCGCTGATTTGCGTCAAAAAGTATAAATATGGGCCTGAGTACCGAGGTACAGAGCACGAGAGAAGTCCGTGCACATGAACAGTGGAGAGAACCGCGCACCGAGTCTGAGAAACTCCTGTACAAAACAAATGTTGGTATTCTGAAATATATATTTCACAGAGCTTTTACTGGAGCTGACTCTAGTGCTAAACACAGATGCCCTCCGTCCAGGTTTTAATAGGTGTGGCATTTTGACCACTTCCTGGTGGTCTGCAAATTTGTATAAAACATAAAAATTTCGTAATTCATAACTGCAAATGTCACATTGTTTCCATGTATGTAAACAGGGGTTACAAAACTGACTTCATGCGATACTTGATGTGGAAAGTGCATTGTCACTCAGGATACATGTCAATGCTGCCACCCGGTGGTCATTATCATGTAGCCCAGGATCAAGAACAAAACAGGCAAAGATTGTTTATTTACCACAGAATTTGGAATCCCAAATTAGTGCAAATTCTCGAGTTGCCGAGCAGTAATTCTTCCACTCGCGGAACTCTGAGAAATTTAGGGCCAGATTTATACTTTTTCATGCAAAACTGCGTTACTGCAGTTTGGGCGAAAAAGTATAGCGCCGGCTAGTGCCATTCCAAGACGCCGGTGGGGCGCCATAATTATGGAATGGTGCTAGCTGGCGCTAATGCCCTGTTAGCGTCCTTAGAAAGGACGCTAACAGGGCGGGGGAGGCGTAGGGAAAAAAAACGGGGCTAGTGTGCCGAATTATGGTGCTACACTGTTAGAGGAAGAAAAATGCCTCTAAGAAGTGATGAGCCATTTTCTGGTGCACAACCCACATTGGCATGGCTCCTGTCTTCATACAGACAGGAGCCATGCCCACCACCCCAATGGCAATGCCCAGGGGACAAATGTTCTCTGGGCATGGCCACTTGGGCCAGTGCCATCAAGGGGGCCCCAAGACAGGGCCCCCAAGAGGGATTTTTTTTTTTTTTTTTTAAACCTTGCAAGACTTACCTGGGATGGGTCCCCCATCCTGTGGTCCCCCTCTGGTGTGGATGAGGGTGTCCCTGGGGTCTGGGAAGGGCACCTGTGGGCACTTTCCATGGTCTCTGATCATGGAAATATGCCTACTGGCCCCCTTACGCCTGCCCATACCCAGGCGTTAAATAATGGCGCTAAGCAAGCTTAGTGCCATTATTTAGGGCCCCCATCTCCCTGTGCTGGATTTTAGCATGGAGGATAAATATGGCACAAAGTCCATATCGTCCTTTTCTGGACGGGAATGCCTACCTTGCATCTCAATGACGCAAGGTAGATTTTCACATCCAGAAAATGACGTAAACTCCATAACTTTGGCGCTAGCTGTGTCTAGCGCCAAAGTATAAATATGGAGTTAGGTTTGTGCTGAATTAGCATTAAAAAAATTACGCTAATTCAGCGCAAACCGAGTATACATATTGGCCTTAGTGGTGTTTTCCGGTAACTCTGTGGAACTCCCCGAAGTGAAACTCCGTGAGCTCCTCCCAGTCCTACCCAGAGAGATAGGCTGCGTCCAACTTCCGCCACACACGGCCAAAGGGTTGTGCGCAGCATGGAGTTGGGTGGTTAGGGGGTTGGCCGCGCGGCCTAGCCAGACCCTACAGCCTAGCATGCGTGGCAGTGGTTGGATTAACGTATAGTAGTGAAAATTATTTTACGTTAAAAAAACAGAAATTCACTGGAAAAAATTCAAAGATTACAGGGATGTTATAGTTAGGAAATAGAATTTAAAAAACATAGGAATTCACTTAAAAAATCAAAGGTTACAGGGACATTATAGCTAGGCTTACATTTTAACACATTTTAACATATCAAACCTTAAAAATTCACCTATTGTAGTTAGAGTTATCTCAAGTAACTTGGTGAACAAGTAATTTGGGGAAATAAGGTAGGGGTAGAGGGAGGGTTTGAACCGCTGAGCAAGTTGTTGGTGTGCACAGTGTGGGTGGATATTGTACTTTACAGCTGTAAATCTTTACGTGCAGGAAAAGGCTGTGTCGGATGTGTGAAAACTGGACAGGCTTGCATTGGAAACTGGAGCTATCTAAAGATGGGGCATAACCTGCAGCCTGCAGGGTCTGGGAGCGCAAGCCCCTGTCTAATTCAATTCATTACACGAAATGTCAGGGGATTGAATTATTGCAGTAAAATGTACGATGGTGGCCTATCTCCAGAGGAACAGAGTTGATGTGGCTATATTACAGGAAACTCACCTGGCACCAAGGAGTGGTGTGCTAAGGCAGCTTAGAATACAGGGCCTTTGCTATGCAGCAGTCTCACTTCGCATGTAAGGGGTGTCCTAGTGTAGGCGCACAAAGGGTCAGGGGTTTCATTGCAGGATGTCTGTATGGACCCGGGTGGCAGATATCTTTTTTATATTTTACTTTATTGGCAGTTTAAAGCGCATTACACAGAACAGTACAGTATAATTATTGACGGATCCCCGAGCAACAAATGTATATATATATATATCTGCATCATACACAAGTATAAAAATAGTGCGGGTCAATGTGTAACAGATAAATCGCCGGTAGGCGAAATAGTGGTAATTGATATCTGCCACATAACAGATGAGAATACCGTAAGTAGCCATAAAAATGAAACATACAAATAATGCAAGGTATAACCAATACAGACACAGTTTAAACAAAACATTTTCTAAAACACCCTTCCTGCCCCCCCCAACTGCCCCTCTCAGCTTCCATTCCGGTATCCTATTGCTCACCAAGGGTTGTTTTTAGTACTGTTTACAGTTCTGCTATTAATAGAGAATAGTTTGTATGTAGTTATTTACTCATTTTCAGGTGCACATATTGTTTTTGCTAAGAGCACTCTACCATCTCCGCCCTCTGCATCCCTCAGTTCCGACCAGGCCTCCCCAGGGGGTCCAGTAATGCTTGCGTTAGTGCACCCCAGGATAGCAGGGCATCCACCACCTCCGTATCTCTGTTTGTTGTTCTCATATGTGCCTCCTCTGCCCTGCCCCACTCGAGTAAGTCTGTTTTCCAGGACTTGGCAGTAGGGGTCGAGGACTTAGTTAGCTTCTCGCTACACATCATTTTGCCACAGTAAGCCCCGATATGGTGTAACGCCTGCTCAGTGTCGTTTTTGGTTTGCTGGGAATTAGTCCCAGTATACATTGGGTAAACTGACGAGGCACACCCCACTCTGTTGTATGTTTTATTTGGGATGGTACCTCGACCCAGTAGGAAATAATAGCTGCACAATGCCATAGTATATGTAGAAAAATGGCTGCCAGTGCAGTGGGGACAACGCTGATTCCTAGTGGGATAAATGGAATGCAATCTCTTCGGGGATAGGTACACCATATATGTGATATTATGCTGAATCTGTTTGTACTGGGCACAAACTGACACCTTACGAACCCCGGCATGAATTTTGAGCCAGGCTTTAGGAGTAATAGGCTTGTCACTAATTCCTTGGCAGGCCTCCTCTATATGAAGCAGCGCTAGTTGCTTGTCTGTGCGCAGTGCCCAATATAAGTGTGTTATGAGCCTACGTCCACCTGCCATAAATAGCAAAGTCACCAGTGTGTTTGAGGACTCATAGCCTCAGGGGATGTCAGCGTTAGCTGTTGTGCTGTGGCAGTGACTTAAGCATACTTGTCATTGTAGCCAGATTTCACACAGTAAGTGCAGGAAGCAAGGAGGCAGTTCTTACCAGCCACGAGGAGATTGCACAAACTCCAAATGGAATACAGCGTGTTGTACCCTGCATGGTTGATGGCCAAGCAAGGATACTAAGCAACGTGAAATAACTACAAAAGTTTCTCAAGCGTTGGGAGACAGCGGGAATGCAACGCTGCTCCCCTAGATCGGACAATGAAGTTGCAGGAAACATGCAGGAAATGGACGAATAGTGCGGCATCTGCCCCGTGGGGACACTTATGTGGTGGGTGTGGAGTGGGGAGCATTGTCTCTAGGGTTCTTGTGACTGCACAGGGACTGCCTCATTAGCTGAGGCCCTAAATTAATATGTTCAATATAAGTTGCACTATGGTATGCCAGAGGTAATGGCTGAGTCTGTCATGCTTTTTTTATCATTCAATATTGCATTACGCACATACTATGCATGGTATACGGCCTCTGTGGTGGGTGTGGAGATAATACTAGATGATACAGTGATACTATATCCTCCGTACTGCCTATCTGTATACCCATCCATGTAGGCTTGCCTAAATCTACAGGCCAGTGGCTCCATCGCGATAGTGAAACTCAGTAGGGACCGGGGGCATCGCCTTTTTGTAAGTCAATTGCCTCTGAAACACATCACCCTGCTCTCACCCTCGCCCTTGGGGACTTATAAAGCATTTCAACCCAGTTAATGTAATTGCCCTCCAGTCCCAGTCTATCCAGCACCTGCCAGATATAACCTCAGTGTACCAAGTCAAAGGGCTCCTCGATATTAAGAAAGGCAAGTGCATATGGGTTGTTCTTCAGCTCTGGTACGCGCTTGCCAACCGTGGGACTGCTGATCACAGAATTCTTGGAGGCTGGTGCGGGAGGAGCCATTGCAGACTGCCATAAAGCACACGGAGGAACACGCAGCGCGGGACACACTTGCCAATCATGGGACTGCTGATCCCAGAATTCTTGGAGGCTGGTGGGGGAGGAGCCATTGCAGACTGCCATAAAGCACACAGAGTAACACGCAGCGCGGAATGCATGTGGGCTGCGCCCGGGCAAAGGGCAGGCCGGTCCACGCCCAACAGAGTCTTGAGGAGGCTGGTCTGGGCCACCCCTCTAAGCTTAGCAGAAAGAATAAATGAATGGCAAAGTATGGCTTATGAGCCATTACAACAAGGGTGTTCTTCTCTCCTGCATGTAGAAACCTCCCAGGTAAGACTGACAGTCCCTTACAGCTTTAGTGGATCTATGATTCTAGTGATATTGAAGGTACACTTTTTTTGTTCATTATTTAACATTGATAATTCAACACAAGAGCAATAAGGAAGAATCCTTGGAGCGGGCCACTTGTTCAGATCCTCTAGCCCGTTAATCACTCCACTCGCACAATGCCCGCATAAATTAGAGCAGCACAAAAGGATGATGGACGGAGTGCTGAACAATGCAAACACTCGTCCCCAGTCACAGATCTGGGTTTACTCCATCGTTCCCCAAACTGGGGTGGGATGGTGAGCAAAAGAATTGATTAATTAAACCAATATCTGTGACTGGGGGTGAATGTTTGATTGGTTCCGCATTCCATCTATGATTTGTGTTTGTTTGCTTTTGTTGCCATAAGTGCACCAGGTATGCCCATGCGTGGGTCCCGGGCTCACTGTTCCACTGGATTCAAGCTAGCCTGGCTGATGAGAGGTGATACCCTGAAACCGGTCCCTGGATGCTTGTTTCCGATCTAGGGAGGACCTGCCCTGGCAGTTCGGGATGGACTGTTCCCATGGGAAACAGGGTTATGACTGATTGGCATATGTTTGGGTCCAAACTGGGGTGGCATGGTGAGCAAAAGAATTGATGGATTACACCCAGATCTGTGACTGGGGGTGAATGTTTGATTGGTTCCGCATTCTGTCCATCATTTGTGTTTGTTTGCTTTTGTTGCCATAAGTGTGCCCGGTATGCCCAGATGTGGGTCCCGGGCTCACTGTGCCACTGGATTCAAGCTAGCCTGGCTGATGAGAGGTGATACCCTGAAACCGGTCCCAGGATGCTTGTTTCCGATCTAGGGAGGACCTGGCCTGGCAGTTCGGCTGGAGTGTTCCCATGGGGAACAGGGTCAAGACTGATTTGCATATGTCTGGGTACAAACTGGGGTGGCATGGTGAGCAAAAGAATTGATGGATTAAACCCATATCTGTGACTGGGGGTGAATGTTTGATTGGTTCTGCATTCCCTTCATAATTTGTGTTTGTTTGCTTTTGTCGCATAACTTTGAGAGTGCACTGCTGGTCAGATAATATCTCTCTTTCGAAAAGGATATACCTAGCCCCTGGAAAGATATGTAAGAGAAAGCACGCAATTTTGAACTCCTCACCCACCTTAAAAGATCGTACTTCCATATTAAAATATATTTCAGGTGCAATGGGAGTGATTGACAAGCAAATCTGATGTGTTGAAGAAAAACTGCTGTCATGTGGCAATACCATATTGGCCCCATTAGTGGCCCCTGCAACACAGAATGGTCACACTAATATTGATGCCGGCACCCGTGTAGGGTAACTGTGAGACAGAGTAACTGTAATGACAAAAAATGGCTGTGTTCAATTCACCACGTATTATCAGTCTGCCTGAAGAGAAGAACGAGTCAGCTTAGTTATTAGTAGGGCGGACACTAAAGAAAGCGAGTTCAAATAAAACCTAAAAAAAAAAACAGCAGAAACTACTTTAAAACTTCTTGCAAACATCCACAAAATAATTATACACACTCCAAGTGGCTATGCAAATGGTTTGCACTTCCTATGTGTATTTGAAGTATGCAGTCCAATGTTCATTAGATCGTAGGTAGTCCTATTTAGGGTGACAAACTGGTATTACACCCAACCACTTTGGGTGTGATCTTGTCAACTGAATGCCAGTCAACTAATATTAGTACATTGCTTAATATACCAAGACACACCACACTTATCCTTGTAATCCAATCATAAACTTGCTGAGTCATAAACCGTTCAACTTCAATGTGCTGGAATTTTCATTCCTCCAAGGTTCAGTAGATTCTACAGAAAACAGCGAATCCAATAATACAACAGTTAACAGCTGACACGTGTTTCGTCAAAATGACTTACTCAAGGAAAGGTATGTATATCTTTCAAAGTATCCAGTATGCTGCAAAATCCAGTAGGAGGTCTATACCACAGCTGCCGCATACCGGGATTGTTCAAAAGTGTTATATGACACAATGAGGTTCGTATGCCTAGGCATGAATACAAGGCAGCAATTAAGAAAAGGAAAGACTGCCTGAAAGAAGAAACATGGGAATTACTCCATAATGCCAGCCTAAAAAATGATAACATTCTTTTCTGGAAGATAATACATTCTCAAATGATGGGGGTAAGAGAGGATCCCAGAATGGAGATTGCTATAATGGAGGGGGAATGGATTGGTCACTTTCCCTAGATATACGGCTTGATATTTGACACAGAGCGGCGTGAGTCTTCGACAGGTGACACAACCTAAAAAGATGCCCGCTTTATCATAACACCCCTCTTTAGCCTAGAGGAAGTCGTAGCGGCCATTAATGGAAGTACAGGTGGGAAAGCTCCAGGTCCTGACGGCGTCCCTCTGGACCTGTAAAAGGCTAATATTCAGCTATGGGGGCCCCTCCTGACTCATGTTCTGAGGGCCGGTTGTATCTTAGTGTTTATACCATCTTGGGCAGAGTCCATTATTGTCCCCATATTTAAAAAGGGTGACCACCTCAAAATAGCTGGTTGAATCTTTCTGAATAGACTACAAGAATTGGCGGAAACAAATAATATCATGTCAGAATTACAATATGGATGCCGCCCAGGGATTGGAACAGTAGAATAGGGCTCAAATCTAAGTGTTATAATTGAGAAATACACTAAGATTAGGTAGGTAATTTATAGTTGGCCTTTATAGACCTGTCCTCAGCATTTGATTGTGTAGTCCATGATACACCATGGATCATCTTGAATGATTTAGGGGTACACCAGACAATTATTCCTTTTATAAGGGAACTGTACAATGCCTAACAGAGTTAAGGTGAGATATGGGGCAAGAGGGGAATGTTCTAGATCATTCAGTATACACTGAGGAGTATGTCAAGGTTGCGTATTAGCACCTTTTTTATTTTCATTATATACAAACAAGCTGGAGTTAGAGCTAGTAAATAAGGGTATAGATCTTCCCCATACTGGAAATCGTCTGATTCCTGCTCTATTTTATGCAGACAATGCTGTTTTTATGTTACGAACTCCATTAGCCCTCCAGCGACTCTTAACAACTTATGTTAGCTACATGTCAAAACTGGGCCTCAGAGTTAATCGCTCCAAAACCTATATTTTGAAATGTGGATAAAGATAATCAAGAGCCACAATATCATTATCCAAGGTGGAAAAATTGATACTACAACAACATTCTCATACTTGGTAATCTTGTTAGATAAAGAAAGCTCTTGGTCACAGTGTGTAAATGCTAGAAAACTACAGTTTATTAATACTAAAATGGCTCTGAAGAACTTTTCAAAATGGCTAGGGATGATTACTCCACAGAATATGCTAAAAGTCTACGTAGCAAAATGTATTCCCAGTGTCACAAATGGGGTGGGTGTTTAGGGGTGCACCAAATGTAATCAAACAGCAGAAAATGATTTCCTGAGATTCCATTTATCTGTACCAAAGGGTACTTCCTCATTCATCTGTCATGCAGAATTGGGGCCTTCTTATTAGTTTATTTAATAATGGTACAGCCCATATTATTATGGCAGAAAATATGAATTTCAGAACATGCAGGCTTAAACTGTGCTGTTCTGCGGGATTGTTTGGCCTCTAGATTTTCTTTAAAAGTCCTGTGGTTGAAGTATATCAAGAATTTTTTCAAAGATAGGGGACACCAAGAATATTATGAACATCAAGAATTACTGGCTGCAGTAAGCAGAAAAGATGTGAGGACTTTGTGCCTTAAGCACCTAGCGGACTTGAGGTGGACAGTGGAAGTGCAAAAACATCGGGGTAGATTTATGGAAGGGAGCGCCATTTTCCCTGCGCCCCTTAGCACCCACCTACCGCCACCATGTGTTCGACGTATTTAAAATACAGCGCACCATGGCGCAGGGTAGGGGGCAATAGTGTAATTTTTTTATGATGCTATTATTGTACTCTGCATACTCCAAAATATTGGTGCTACTCCTGCAGAGTACATAGGGGCCCAGTATAAAGAATTGAAGCCCCCTTTTAACACCTGCTTTTGAGCAGGCGTTAAAAGTGCCGTAATAAATGGTGCAAGGAAATCCCATAGATTTCCTTGCACCATTTTACCGGCTCCCCTAACGGGGAAATGCCCCCTCTGCATACATTATGCCTGGCACAGGCATAATGTATGCGCAAGGGATTACAGAGTGGTGCAATGCATGCTTTGTGGCCCCCTGTAAATACAGTGCGGGGATTTTGACCTCGTTGGGCCACATTAACGTCAAAATAAATGACGTTAATGTGGTGTAAGGTGGTCCTAGGGGCCTATAAATATGCCCCCTAGTGTTATGAGCAACTCATGTTGACTGTGCATGGCATGCAGCCCTACCTAATGTATGTAATGAGAACCAGGCAGGGGTTTGTTCTTACTCGTTTAAGACTAGACACGTTTCATCGCCTGGTAACTTTTCCTACCCTGAATGACTGGAGCACGACATTAAGGACCTGTCCCTGCAAATCCGTCTCATTACAAAGCACAATAGAAGTTGTGCTATTTTGTAAACTGTATGACAGGCAGAGAAAACAATATACAATCCCTCTCTTAAGATCCTCTCACATACGCCAATGCCGTCCTGGGTATCTATATCTTCAGACGCTTCCGTCCATTGAAATATGCTGTGCCTTAGCAAATTTTGTAAGTTCTGTAATAACTGCTAGAAAGAACTTAAATAAGACTGTAATTTGAATTTACTGAATGTTCTTTTATTGTAAATTACTATGATTACCATATTTATAGAAATGATTTATCATGTTTATTTGATCATTCTTATGCGATGTCAAACGATTGAGTTTTCACGAACTCTAATACATTTTGTTTAAGATGCCTATGGAGGATGGGACTTATATGTAGAAAGGGGACTCGGGGTCCGTAAAGTACCCAGACAGTATTATTTTGTATCATATGTTTTATTTATCACAACACATGAAATGGATTTAACCTGAAAGAGTCTCTACATACTTTTTAGTTAGGTTGAACATTTTTATATTATATTAGTGAATCTGTTTTTAGCAGAATACTGCACTTTAGTACATTTTTTGACAGTATTGAATTTTATCTTTCATTTAAAAAAAAACAACTACTAACACCTGTATTGAATTTTAACTACATTTTATAAAGTAACGAGCACTCTGCCTAAAAATGTTAACTGTCGCAGCTCACATTTTAACGCTAATGAGAAGGTTTTAGACTAACCAGAGATTTACTATGAAATGTGTTATTTTATGTGTTATGCTTTTATGGTCTTTTGTGACCGAATAAAGAACTTTGACTGACTGACATGTGCAGGGCAATGCAGGTTGTGTAGAGTGTTCCTCTGTGAGATAACATTTAACGGGGAGAGTAGTCAGTAAGAGTTCATTTCCATGGGGTCTCCTACTAGTTTTGGTATCATTACAAGTATGCCTTCCCTCATAAAATCCGGGAGGAGGCCTCTCTCTAGGGCCTCAATATACACTGGCAATAATTTATCGACCAGGGTGTCTGGGAGCACCTTATAAAATTCTACTGGGAGCCCGTCACCTCCCAGATCCTTAGCAGTTTTCAAGGAGGTCACCACACTGAGGAGTTTCTTTTTCTCCAGGGCCCCTGATAACTCACAGTCCTCAGGAGAGAGTTGCGGCAGCTCTGCCAGAAATGTGTGTTGTGAGCAAAATGTGGTATCGCATGGGGTCTTCATACGCACCTCCTGCAAATGGTTTGCCAAGGCTTTATTATTCACCTGCTTCATGTGCACTACTTTGTCCCGCTAGTCTCTTACCAGCTAAATTTCAGTCTCTGATCGTATCAGTCATGCCAGTAGGCATCCATCCTTTTCACTCTCTATATACCACTGGCGTCCCCCCCGTACTCTGTGTGTGTTTTGCAAGTTGGTCTCATATTTCACAATCCCCTGTAACTGTCTGTCCCAGTCTCTCATGTTCTCTGGGTTGGCTGACAAGGCTCTCTCGAGCACTTCCACTGCTTCCTCCTGTTCTATCAGGTCCTCCTCCAACATCCGGCGAATACCAACAGTGGCTGTCAGACACTCCCCACCTTCATGGCATGCCGTTGTGTCAAACTACGACTCATACTGTCTCAGTTGTGTTCAAAGTATTGGGAAAGGGCCTCTGTGAGTGTGCACCGAAAGACCTGAACTGTAAGTGTTCAGCATTGAGCCTCCATAAGGCTACCCTCGGTCTCTGCCTCTCCAATGTGTATGTGACTAGAAGTGGTGTGTGATAAGAAAGGTAGCTGGCCAAATTATGTGTGCCCATCAACCTATGAGCAGCTGCTGCTTGTATAAAGAAATACGTAAGTGAATGAGGGTGTCTCATACACCAGATATCAACAAGAGTCAAAATCATTAGGGTCTGCTTAAGGGCCAAGGTCATATGGGGCTTAGAGTCAAGTCGAAGGAGAGCCCTGTCCATGTGGCCATCCAGCACACAATTAAAGCCACCAGCGAGGATATCCTCGCTGTCGAGGAGACCTGACTGCCTGCCAACACTGTGCCAATAGTATTGGACGCATAAATATTATTAAAGCAGAGTTCATTTACATCCAGTGTACCCTCCAATAGAACGTACCTTCCACTCCGATCTAGGGACACTTGCGTGTGCTTAAACTGAACTCCGATGCTACCCATATTAGGACCTCTCTGGCATAGCCAGAATAGGATGTAGCATAGGTTAGTCCCCTCCATCTTTTCTTCAAACATTATGCAATCTCTTGCAGAAATGCTATCGCTGTACCGTATCTTTAAAGATACACATACACTCTATTTCACTTTACAGGGCTGTTCAAACCCAGCACATTCCAGGTCAGCAGATTATAGTTGGCGCCCCTGAACATAATGTATATTAACATTTATTGTGAGTAATTCACCTTTGGAGGATTTGTGCTGAGCTCCCATTGGCTACACCTATGATAGCTGGAAGCCTTCTTACCCAACTTATCTAACAATGTCAACATATTAGTAAACAATTGAACAATAAACCCCTCCCCCAATACCCACCCATGGGCAGTTTTCACAAGTCTCTCCTGGCACAACCAAAGTTAAAGAGGTAGCAAAGCCTGTCCCAGTCGCCCACCATATCTCTCAAATCACAACTATCGAATTAAAAGTAGTCAATTAAACTTCTGTCCAGGACATTAAGACCCACGCAGTTCGGAAGCCACAATTAGAATCCACGTCGGCCCAGTTACTGGATTTTCTCAGCCAAGGAGTATATGTTGCCCTTCACTGTTTAACATCTATAAAAAAATAAACTTTCAGTCCCCTTGAGGAAGTGAGCAGTTTATTAATATATATGGCCCTCATTATGACATTGGCGGTAAGTCCCGCTTACTGCCATGACGACTGCTACCAACATACCGCCGCCGTGGCGGATAACCGCCAAGCATATTATGACACTCACATACCAATCCATCACTATACAGCCATACACACAAGTCCGCCAGCCCAAAGGTAGGTGATAAACTAGCGGTATCCGAACCCACACTGTTACACCAACAGTACTACGCCCACAACATTATGACCCACGAATCACCACGGTGGACATTCAATGGTGCTAAACCATTGGCGGTACATACCGCTGTGCTCAAAATACACACACACATACAAAACAACACCACGTTGGACAATTCAAACTACACACACCTGATACACATACACACACCACACCCACACACCCACCCCACTATAAAACACCCACCCACAATACCCACATCCCTTTAGACTAGAAAGCATTGGCACCAGATAGAGATACGGCAAGAGCACCCACACAACCAGAGCCACATAACACCATCACCTATACTCCATCCAGGCACGTTACATCACACACCCCAACACATCACCCCACACACCCTCACCCACACCACTCACACTACACCCATGGCACCACAACGACACCCCGGGTTCTCAGAGGAGGAGCTAAGGGTCATGGTGGAGGAAATCACCCAGGTTGAGCCACAGCTATTTAGTTCACAGGTGCAGCAGACATCCATTGCTAGGAAGATGGAGTTATGGCGGAGAATCGTGGACAGGGTCAACGCCGTGAGAGAGCACCCCAGAACAAGGGATGACATCAGGAAGAGGTGGAAAGACCTATGGGGGAAGATGCGTTCCGTGGCAGCAAGACACCAAATAGCTGTACAGAGGACTGGAGGTAGGCCCCCAACCTCCTCCCCCACAACTAACAACAAAGGAGGAGCAAGTCTTAGCAATCATGCATCCTGAGGGCCTGGCAGGAGTAGGAGGAGGACTGGACTCTGGTAAGTTAACTCTTTACTACTTTCACCCTCCCTACCTGCATGCCATCACAAACCCCCACCCTTGCCCTCACTCCCATCACATCACCACCTCCCACATACCCCACCATCACAACCCACTCATCCCAATACCTAGCCCTGCATGCAACACCAATGCATGGACACCCCTCACAGACCTGCATGGACACCTATCACCACTGCATGCACACTGGAGAGAACCACCTAGCCCACTAAATACCAACTCACACAAAGGCTAATCTGAAAGGGCAACAACAGCCATACAGGGCAACACACCCATGCACAATATGTCACATGCAGAAACAATAACACTGCATTTATATCCCCAGAGGTCCCCCAGCCAATCTCACTGGAGAAGAGGTTCCAGCAACATCCAGCCCCCCCCAGAAGAGGCCCACAGTGATGACAGCAGCTCTGGACGCCTGGATCTGGATGACCAACCTGGCCCATCAGGGATCTCCGGACAGTCGGTTACCCAGGCACAGTCACACACCACCACAGAGCCTCCCCTCTCAGGAAACACAACCACAGAACCCACCCAGTGGGCCCATACCTCTGTCCCTAGGACACGTCAATCAGCAGTGTGTCCACCACTACATGGACCACAGACCACCCCACAAACACGGGACGATCAGGGACCTGGGGTCAATGGCAGTGGGCACACAGTCCAGGGGACAGAGGCACAGGACAACAGGGAATCTGTGAGGACTGCTGTGCGACAGGGGGAGGACAGGTCCAGGGAACTGACTCTCCAGGAGGCACTCACCACAATCCTGGGAGCATACCAACATTCCCAGGATCCGCTGGGCCAGATAGTGGACAAGTTGCAGGAGAACATGCGGCTGCTGGAGGGACAGTACCTTCGGGATCAGGGAGGACTTGAAGGACATCAACACCACCCTGGTCACCATTGCAGGCCTGCTGGCAGACATGGCCAACACTATGAGGGAAACAGTGGCACACCACTGGGCCCCTGACAGTAGCCAAACCGATGAACAGCCCTCCAATTCCGCTACCGGTAGTGGACAAGAGGTGCCGCCACAAGACCAGCAGGCCATCAGCACCCCTCCCCCTGCAGAAGGGGAACCACCCTGCAAATGTTCCAAGCGATCCAGGCAGAAGCCAGGAAATAAGACTCTCCTGATTGTCACTCTTGTGTCCCACTCTGTCACCCTGTCCACCTTGAACTGACATTGCTTCCCTTCCTATGTCCCCTTGAACAATTCACTTGTGAAACAAATAGACTGGACTCTATCCTGGATTTTCCTCCACCATCACCCCAGCCCATTGCACATCCCCATCTACTTCTTAGCACTTAAATAAACAACCTTTGAAAAAATACAAGTTTGGAGTATGTCAAATGATTTAAGTATGTATTCGTTTAACAAGGTTTAAACATTGCAATTCAACTGTACAGCAAGGTATACATAGGAATGACCTGTGGTTGGTTGCAGTCAACACACCAGGAGCGATAGTGGGGCACAAATATCTGCAAATAGAGATGCCAAAGGGTACAGTGAGTGGCCATAGAAGTGGGAAAATCCGCCTGCCAGTGACAATGTCAAACAGAAAACTGTCAATTAAGTGTGAAGTAACACTGTCTTACCTGTGTGTCATTGGAAGTATTGACGAATTATTGCACTTCTGTTGTCCTCATCCTCTGCCTCCTCATCTGTACTGTCCACGGGGTCCTCTGCTGCCACACGGCCATCTCCAGCCTCATCCTCTTGTCATCCTGCTGTGACATAAGGCAAGGTTGTGCAACATACAGAATGCCACGATGATCTGGCAGACCTTCTTGGGTGAGTAGTACAGGGATCCATCTGTTAGATGGAGGCAACAAAACCAAGCCTTTAGGATGCCAAAAGTCCTCTCTATATTCTTCTTGTTCGCCCATGTGCCTCATTGTAACGTTCCTCTCCTCTTGTCCTGGGATTCCTCACAGGGGTCAGTAGCCATGAGAGGTTGGGGTAACCAGAGTCACCTGCAAATATCAAGGGACAACTATTAGACATGCACTAACCCTTAGGGCCCACACCATACCCATACACCAACTTATACTGGGTGGGAACCAGGGCTCACCTATTAGCCACACCCTGTACCTCTGGAGTTTAGCCATCACATATGGGATGCTGCTATTCCTCATGATAAAGGCATCATGCAGAGACCCAGGATACTTTGCATTGACGTGGGAGATGTACTGGACCGCAAGGTACACCATCTGCACATTCATGGAGTGAAAGCTCTTTTGATTTCTGGACACCTGTTCATTTCGCTAGGGGGGGGGGCAAATGCAATATGTGCACCATCAATTACCCCAATCATGTTGGGGATATGTCCCATTGCATGGAAATCAGCTTTCACTGTGTCCAAATCCTCCACCTGGGGGAAAACGATGTAGCTGCGCATGTGTTTTATCAGGGCAGACAACACTCTGGTCAGCATTATTCATAACATTGGCTGACACATTCCTGCTGCCAAACCCACTGTCACTTGGAAGGACCCAGTTGCCAGGACATGGAGCACTGATAGCATTTGCACAAGATGGGGGATTCCGGTGGGGTGATGGATAGCAAATATCAGGTCAGGCTCCAATTAGGCACACAGCTCTGTGATTGTGGGCCTGTCCAGTCTACGGGTGAGGATAATGTGCCTGTCCTCCATTGTTGCCAAGTCCATGAGGGGTCTATACATGGGGGGATGTCTCCATCTCCTATTCATCCGCAGCGGTTGCAATCTATGGAGCAAAATGGTGAGCAGCTGGTCAGTATCTCATATTTCCAACGACTACACTTCAATGCATGTTGTGATTTTAACAGTATTTTGTTGGAGAGGTCCAAATGGTGCACATGTGTACTGTGACGCAGTTAGAAGCCATTGCCTGGCCCCCCCTGAAATGGCACCCGTGTGTCCTGTATGGAGAGATATGTGGAAATGGGGTTATGCCGCTGATGATGTGTGCCGTTGCGGAATGCGGTCGAGAACCGCTGTGCAACTCCTCATTGGTTATCATTGGGCCCTATGGGCTACAGCGGCCAATGGTGATGTATGCTGGCGGTGACGGTACTCACCGCCGCAGACGTCATTGCCATTTTCTATCTGTTCACTCACTTGCTACCTGACCTTCAACAGGAGGGGACCTACACTGCAAGTGCTGCTGTGACCTGTGTCTGGAACGGACCATGGCTCGTGTCACTGGGGAAAGGGCCCCTGCCTTTACCTCAGTGGAGTTGGAGATACTGGTGGATGGGGTCTTACCCCAGTACCGACTGCTGTATGGGCCTCCAGACCAACAGGTGAGTACACTGTGAGCACAATGCATGGGGCATGAATGCATGGATTGGTGTGTTTGAAGGCCTCATGTAGGGGGTGGTTGGTGGATGGGTCCTGGGCAACGTGCATCATGTATGCTGGGCCATGTCTGTGAGTAAGGGGATGGAAAGGGCTATGGTGGGCCATGAGTGTAACAGGCAGGACGGTCAGGCTAATACCTTTCCCTGTGTCCATTTCCCTGCAGATCAGCGCCCATCAGAAAAAGGGTATAGTGTGTGCCATCGCCAAGGATGTGCAGACCCTGGGGGTCTACGGCAGGCGGAGCACCCACTGCCGGAAACGGTGGGAGGGCCTGGGACGCTGGGCACGGAAGACGGCGGAGGTCCAGCTGGGGATGGCCTCCCAACGAGGAAAGGGTGCCTGTTGAACCCTGGCCCTCCTGATGTCCCGCATACTGGCGGTGGTCTATCCGGAGCTGGATCGGTGCTTGGGGGCATCACGGCATCCACAAGGTGGTGAGTACAGTGCCCCAATATACAACTTGCGCGTGTTGCGGTGGTAGCCGGGTGGGGTATGTGGGCCTGTGGTTGCCCCTAGGCCAGGCCTGACATTGCAGAGTAGGTCCCATGTTGGGCAGGGTTCTGATGTGTAAGTCCTCCAACCAAGCTAGTAGGCATCCACTACTGGCCAGGGGTCTGTGGGTCACAGGTATGCTGCAATTGGCGTTAGGTGTCCCTATCCATGGCCTGGTGACTAGCATTGTGACGGGTAGTGCATTGCCTAGTGCATAGGGCTGTTCCCTGTGTGTGTGTGTGTCGTGTACGGCAACGGTGGTGTTGGTGCCGCCATTGACCAAATGTATCCTTTGTCTCATCCCTCTCCTTTTTGTATTGTTACCCTGTCCTTCTGTGCATTAGCATAATCTGGTGGAGGAGCAGAAGCACCGGTGATGGAGGAAGCTGCATCCCACAGGACCCGGGATGCCAAATCCACTGATAGTGAGGGCACCAGTGGGACGAGGGCAAGGGGATCACCACAGCAGAGACTGGAGGCGACAGTTCTGACACGGATACCTTCTCTGATGGAAGCTCCCTGGTGGTGGCGGACACTTCTGTGCTCACCCAAACTACAGGTACAGCCGCCACCCCCGTACGAGCACCACCCTCCTAGCAGCCCCTCAGTGAGTTTCCTGTGCCCTTTTACCCAGGAGGGTGGGCATCTCCTTCGCCCCAGGCACCTCAGGCCCTGCCTCAATTAGCCCTGCTGCTCTGAGTGTGGAGGCTATTGACCTCCTGCGATCCATCTCTGTAGGGCAGTCAACCAATGTGAATGCCATCCAGGGGCTGGCAGGCCAAATGCAACAGACGATTGCATTCCTGGAAGGCATTCACACTGGCATGGCGGCCCAACATATTCAATCCAGGCTCTGGCCTCCTCTGTGATGGCAGCCATTGTCCCTGTTTCTAGCCTCCCCCTCCAACTTCCACTACCGAGTCCCATTCCCCTCAACCCCAAACTATCCTAAGCACACAGGCAGACGAGCAGGCACCCAGGGCAACACACGAGTGGACATGGCAAACACAAGCACCAGACTTCATCCCACAGACACTCACACAAACACCATCTAGAATCAGACATACCAACATCCACTGCCTCCACTGTGGCACCCTCCTCCTCGCCATCCACCTCCTTCCCAGTTTCGTCTCAACTCACACCTGCATGCACTGCATCCTCATCCACTACCTCCATCACCAGCACACCTATCAGTACACACCCTTCACTGGCAGTCACCACTCTCACATCCATTCACAAGTCCCCTGTGTCCTCTCCCACTGTGTCTGTGCCCTCTCCTCCCAAAGTACACAAATGCAAGCACTCAGACACCCAATAGCCATCCACCTCACAACAGCATCCAGCCCATGCACCTGCACCCAAACACAACAGACAGACACCTCCTACAACCACTTCCTCTTCCTCCATTTCCAAACCTTCTCCCTCTTCCCACCCCAATGCCCCTAAGAAGCTTTTCCTCTCCACCATTGACCTCTTCCCTACCCCTCCCCCAGTCCTTCACGTCGGGCCAGGGTGGTCAAAACCCAGGTGAGCACCTCAGCCACCTAGTCCACGGGCATAGTAGTGTCCTCAGCTACTCAAGGTGGGAGAGGATCCCGGGCAAAAGACAGCCACATTGAAAGGGTGCCTGCACCAAGTGCTGCAGGGAAGGGCAAGGAGGCACCCTCAGCTACTGCAGGGAAGGGCAAGGAGGCACCCCCAGCTGCTACAAGGAAGGGCAAGGAGGCACCCCCAGCCGCTAAAAGGAAGGGCAAGGAGCAATCCCCGGCTGCTGATAGGAAGGGCAAGGAGCAGTCCTCAGCTGCTGTCAAAAGGAGCAGGGAGCCATCTCCAGCTGCTGGCAGGAAGGGCAAGGGGCCTGGTGCTGGGACTCAGTCAGAGCCCCCACCACCAACCATGGTGGTTCAGCCGTCGGAGGCTGCAGGGGATGGGCTGGTGCCTCCTCCCACCACTGCCAGCACTGCCATCAGCACTGCCAGCAGCAGCAGCCCCAGTGGGCAGCGGTCTGAGGCTGCAGGGGATGGGCTGGAGACTCCCGCCACCACTGCTAGCACTGCCACCAGCACCGCCACCAGCAGCAGCAGGACCCGTGGGCAGCTGTCCGAGGCTGCAGGGGATGGGCTGGAGCCTCGCTCTATCACTGCCAGCTCCACCAGCAGCACCACCACTGCCACCACTGAGCAGCCATCACTGCTGGCGGACAATGTGTTGTTCTGCGTCCATGAGCTGTTGTGCGGCCTGGCACCAGCAAATCCTGTGGGTCTGACACCCAGGTGAGAGACTGTGACCTTGAACTCCCCACGATCTGCACCATTGGGCACAATGCCCTCTCCAGAACCAGTGGAGAATCCATCCACTCACCCCATCCTTCCCAGGATGAAGCTCACTGGGCACAATGCCCCCTCCAGAACCAGTGGATAAGCTATCCACTCACCCCATCCTCCCCAGGATGAAGCTCACTGGGCACAATGCCCCCTCCAGAACCAGTGGAAGTAGTCACCCACTTGAGAGACTGTGGCCTTGCACTCCGCAGGACCAAGCAGTGGGCAGATCACCCACTTGAGAGACTGTGGGCTTGCACTCCCCAGGACCAAGCAGTGGGCAAATCACCCACTTGACAGACTGTGGCCTTGCACTCCCCAGGACTGAGTAATGGGCATGTTGCTCCCTCCAGGCCCAGTGGCATTGTACCATCTTCCGGCTGAGGTGCCCCCCCATTCCCTGTCCCTCTGAGGTGCCTGGCTATGTTCGAACTGATGCCCCTGCAGTGTTCTCTCCATATTGTTGCAGGAGTAAGGTGGGGCCTTGGACTATTTGATGTGGCCCTGTGGCCCACGGACATTGAGGACTGGGCAGTGTCCCTACATTTGTAAATATGTATATACTTTTTGATTTGGATGCAGTTAGTTCTACTATTTTATCGTATTACACTCACTTTAATCTATTCCTGTGGTCCTTGCATTATTCCTGAGGGGTACAGGGTACATATCTTATGTTGCTGCCTCTGCTTGTGTGTATGGTATTGGGGGTGGGGGTGTGTGTGTTGCATGTGTGTGTCACTCTCTTTTTCGCCCCCCCTCCCCGGTGTGCTAGGCGGCAGTACTCACCGTTGTTGTCTTCACCGGCGTTGGTGTTCGTAATGGAGGAGAAGGTAGGCGAGCATGTGGAAGACATGCAGCTCGGGCTCCATGGCGGCGTGGTTGTTCCCTGAGTCCCAGAGGTGAGTTGTTTCCCTTCTGTGCAGTGTTTCCACCAGGTTTTTTATGTCGTTGGTATCGCCCCTGATAATGTGGCGGATAGGTGTGTCATATTACTTTGGGCGGAACATTGTCTTTGGCCTGGCTGTTGGCAGTTACCGCCGTGGTGCTTATTGATTCTGCCCTGGCAGTCGGTGTGTTAAAGTGGCTCTCTGTCTGAACGGTTTCCGCCGTGGTCATAATTCCATATTTCTTACTGCCAGCCTGTTGGCGGTATTACCACCGCTTTATCACCGACTGCCAGGGTTGTAATGAGGGCCTATGTGTCTCTGTCGTCAGTCTGCTGACATACCTGGCCGATTTTTACTCACCCTGGTGCAGTTACATCTCTTTGGATCTCCTGAACCAGACACAGTGGGTGAGAAGGAGTTTTGTCTGTCCAGTGGCATAGTCTCTGTTTGCAGAGTGCTATCTGGACATACCAGGATGCATTCTCCTCCCATCAACTTTGTAGATCCAGAATGCTTGTTGGGTGCCAGACAGTCAGTTCTGAGTTGATGTACTGACCACCGGTTTCTCTGATCTTTCCATTCTGGAAACTGTTCTTCACGTCCTACGCCTAAGGATTCTAGTCAGTCCACAGCCTCATGGGTGATTTATAAAAGTGCACTTTGCCCTTATATTGAACGCAGAGGTTGGCCACGAATAGTAGGATGTATTAAATACTGTGCTCCCTTATCTATTGTTTAACTGTTATGAACGTTTCCCAGTGATCTTGGACTCTCCTCGTATAGTCGGGGAATAGTTGGATAGTTTTGTCTCCATTGGGGGTCATATGCATGGACATGCTGAAGAACTGTGTCCTTGTCTCTCTAATTAAAGAGTTGAGCAATAAACAAACACCCCCGGGGTTGCGCCCAAGGCCAGGGCACGGGTACCAACACCCTACGCTCTAGTTCTATGAAGAAACAAATTGAGAGTTGTTTGGATTTGAGTGCAGTAGTAATCAACTTCCTCGATGAAGAATTCTGCAGATGGGCCCTCCTCCCATTTAGGGAACCCAAGGAAGCACAGGTTATTTCTTCTGGAGCATCCCTCAAGCAATCTCACTTAGGGCAGACCAAAGCACAGTGCACCTTCCCCTCAGATGCTAACCAGGGTCCCCCAGGGCACAGTCCACTCTCCATTCCTTTTTAATCAGTGGGACTTACAGCAGGTTCATCCCACCCACTAATATCACTTGCCTCTAGGGAGGGGGAGCCAAAGATCCAGTATGAATGTCCTCACACAGGCCAGTGAAATATCCCAGGTACTGAAGTTGTTCCTAGGGGCTCTGTGAGTCATCTCAGCATGTCTGGAACACCCCTCACTACTGTCTGTTGGCTCCAGTTCTCTGTATGTGCATCAAAGCAGCCATCAAGTACAAAATGCTGCAGGTTCCGGGGCTACCGTTATTAGTGGTGCATGTATAGCATACTGCCATTGGACAGGCCCTGAATGTTCATTCTTAGACCAATGTGGGGCATCAGACTTCACTCGTGGAGACCGGGTGGCAGATATGTTGTGGTCTGCTGTCACAGGAATGACCCAGTGGTTTTGCAGATTGGGGTGTATGGGCCCAACTATGATGACCCACAGTTCTGTCATACCCTTAATGCAGTAGAGCCATCTGCCCCAAACATGGGGTGGCAACTTCAATTATGTACTATCTCCGGTGCAGGACTGCTCCAAGGAGCTGACCCGGCAGCCTTCGGCAACTGCTTGCGCTATTGCTGATATAGCCTCTGTGGAGGGTTTGCTGAATGTTTGGCACCACAGATTCCCTTTGGGGTCAGAATACACACATTACTCCACTGTACACAATATCCACACACATTGATTATTCGTTATTGTTCCAGGGGCTGTCCCAGCACATGCTATGGTGTGAACCACTGCCTGTACATACTCCAACCACTCACCAGTTATTTTGAAGCTGGAACTGGGTGCATTGTAACAGCTCACATTTACCGGGCGATTCCCTCTATACTCACTGCTAGATGCCGCATTTTGGGAGGAGCTAGCACAAGCAATCGAAGAGTTCTTCTGTGTTAATGTGGGCTCAGTGGAAATGTTTATGATGGTCTGGGAGGCCGTCAAAGTTAACATTTAGGACATCACTGTGTCTAAACATGTAGGGGTCCTGTGCTCATTGCTGGACTGCTTGGTGCAACTAGAGGCAGAAATTGCAGATCTCGGACACCGACACAGGAGGTGGGGGAGCGGGCCCTCCTGTGCAACATTACAGCATAAATGGAAGAATATCATGACATGGCACAGAGTGAGGTCAACCATTTAGAGAAGTACACAATCACTCACACGTATGGTGAGGGTGAACACCTCGGTGCAAAGCTGGCAGAGTTATTGCACCCTCGACGGGAAGATGACATGATCTTAGAGATACAAGATGAACCGGGGCAGCCTTTGTGTGTGGGGGAGCAGGTCTCGGAGCGATTGCGCAGATATTATGCTGACTTATACAAATCACACATCGCCTATAAGGATAACGCCATTACGGACTACCTCACGCACATCACTATGAACTAGCTCACTGGGGAGCACAGGGAGCGCTTGAATGCACCATTGCTACCGGAGGAGATAAGCACTGCCCTAGGCGACATGTCATCCGAGACGGCTTTGGGGACTGACGGGCTCACAGTAGCCTCTAATACGGCCTATAAGGACCACATTTTTCCCCGTCTGGTCACTTTATACGAGGAAATGGTTAAGTAAGGACACATGCCTCCAACAATGTGCAAAGTCCTCCTGAACACCATTCTATAACCGTGCAAAACGGCAGACTGTTGCCCATCATTATATAGACCAATGTTGCTATTAAATGTGGATACAAAAATGTATGTGAAGATATTGCCCACTTTGATGGCCCCACTTCTCCCTGGAATGGTGGGACCGAACAAGTTGGCTTTGCTTCGGGCTGCAGTTTGCCACTCAACTTCAGAACGCTATTCTGCGTGATTCAGTGTGTGGACCCAGAAGTGTGAGCTATGGCTGAATTTCTCAACACCGAAAAAGCATTTGACTCCGTGGAATGAGGCTTCATGTGCACGGTCATAAAAAGCATGGGGATATGAGATGTTTTCCTTTTACTGGTTAAGGTACTATACTCGCAGCTTACCAACACAGTTTGGATCAACAAAGTGGTCACCACCCACATAGATATTACGAAAGGCACCAGACAAGGCTGCTCCCTGTCTCCTGCACTATATGCCCTGGTGTCCGAGCCCTTGGCTTGTGTCTTGTGAGAAAATCATGCACATCGAAGGCTGCATGTTGGACCTGGCTTTTTGACGGGGTCATCCCCAAACTTTTTGCTTCCTTCCTCCTATTTTTTCTGACCTGTTGTTGTTGGCTTTTGACCTCTGGGCACTTTACCCCTGCTAACCAGTGCTAAAGTGCATATGCTCTCTGTGTAAATTGTACTATTGATTGGTTTATCCATGATTGGCTATTTCATTCACTAATAAGTCCCTAGTAGAGTGCACTATATGTGCCTAGGGCCTGTAGATTAAATGCTACTAGTGGGCCTGCAGCACTGGTTGTGCCACCCACTTCAGTAGCCCCTTAACCTTGTCTCAGGCCTGCCATTGCAAGGCCTGTGTGTGCAGTTTCACTGCCACTTCGACTTGGCATTTAAAAGTACTTGCCAAGCCTAGAACTCCCCTTTCGCTACATATAAGTCACCCCTAATGTGTGCCCTAGGTAACCCCTAGAGCAGGGTGCTGTGTGGGTAAAAGGCAGGACATTTACCTGTATAGTTATATGTTCTGGTGGTGTAAAACTCCTAAATTCGTTTTTACACTACTGTGAGGCCTTCTCCCTTCATAGGCTAACATTGGGACTGCCCTCATACACTGTTGAAGTGGCAGCTGCTGATCTGAAAGGAGCAGGAAGGTCATATTTAGTAGGGCCAGAATGGTAATATAAAATCCTGCTGGCTGGTGAAGTCGGATTTAATATTACTATTCTAGAAATGCCACTTTTAGAAAGTGAGCATTTCTTTGCACTTAAATCTTTCTGTGCCCTTCAATCCACGTCTGGCTAGGTTTAGTTGACAGCTCCTTGTGCATTCTCTCAGACACACCCCAAACACAGGGTACTCAGCCTCACTTGCATACATCTGCATTTTGAATGGGTCTTCCTGGGCTGGGAGGGTGGAGGGCCTGCCCTCACACAAAGGACTGCCACACCCCCTACTGGGACTCTGGCAGACAGGATTGAACTGAAAGGGGGCTTTGTGCATTTCTTAGACACTCTTTGAAGTCACCCCCACTTCAAAGGCACAACTTAGTATAAAACAGGGCCTCTGCCCTACCTCATCAGACACTTGCTGGAGAAGAAACCTGAACCAGAAACTACATCCTGCCACGAAGAACTGCCTGGCTGCTCAAAGGACTCACCTGTCTGCTTTTCTACAAAGGACTGCTGCCTTGCTGTTGGCCTGCTGCCTTGCTGAACTCTTGTCTGGCTGTAAAAGTGCTCTCCAAGGGCTTGGATAGAGCTTGCCTCCTGTTCCCTGAAGTCTCAGGACCAAAAAGACTTTACTTTTTCACTTGGACGCTTTGTGCGCCGACATTTTCGACGCACAGCGTGTTCCGTGGTGAGAAAAACGCCGCACACCAATGCTGATCGACACGACACCTTCGGGACGACCGGAACTTCGACGCACGGGCTCGCAAGGACAACGCCGCCCGACCTCCAGAGCAGAAATCAACGCAACGCCTGCGGTGAGTGCGAAACTTCAGCACGCAGCCCCGCAGAACGACGCGCAGCCGGAAAACAAGCAGGAGAATCCACGCACAGACCCGGGACATCTGGTAATTCCCGCAATCCACAGAAAGAGACTGTCCGCGCGCCGGAAAACGACACACGACTTCCCCTCGTGAAAAATAACGATGCAAGTCCGTGTGTGCTGGGGAGAAATCGACGCACACACAATTTTTCCATGTATCTCTTCTCCTGTGGCCCTCTGAGGAGATTTTCCACCAGAAACCAGGTACTTTGTGCTTGAAAGAGACTTTGTTTGCTTTTTAAAGACTTAAGACACTTTGGGGGTCATTCCAACCCTGGCGGTCAATGACCGCCGGGTTGGAGGACCGCGGGAGCACCGGCGACAGGCCGGCGGTGCTCCCAAGGGCATTCCGACCGCGGCGGTAAAGCCGCGGTCGGACCGGCAACACTGGCGGTCTCCCGCCAGTGTACCGCCACCCTTTGGAATCCTCCAAGGCGGCGCAGCTAGCTGCGCCGCCGAGGAGATTCCGACCCCCCCTACCGCCATCCAGTTCCCGGCGGTCCGCCCGCCGGGAACCGGATGGCGGTAGGGGGGGTCGCGGGGCCCCTGGGGGCCCCTGCAGTGCCCATGCCACTGGCATGGGCACTGCAGGGGCCCCCGTAAGAGGGCCCCTACAAGTATTTCACTGTCTGCTTGGCAGACAGTGAAATACGCGACGGGTGCAACAGCACCCGTCGCACCTTCCCACTCCGCCGGCTCGATTACGAGCCGGCATCCTCGTGGGAAGGGAGTTTTTCCCTGGGCTGGCGGGCGGTCTTTTGGCGACCGCCCGCCAGCCCAGGGAAAAACTTAGAATACCCTCCGCGGTCTTTCGACCGCGGAGCGGTATTTCGGAGGGGGGAAGTCTGGCGGGCGGCCTCCGCCGCCCGCCAGACTTGGAATGACCCCCTTTATATCACTTTTCAGTGATATCTTTACAAATTCATATTGCACCTTTGATCGTTTTGACCTGCAAATACCCAGATAAATATTATATATTTTTCTAAACACTGTGTGGTGTATTTTTGTGGTGTTATATTATGTTATTGTATGATTTATTGCACAAATGCTTTACACATTGCCTTCTAAGTTAAGCCTAACTGCTCGTGCCAAGCTACCAGAGGGTGGGCACAAGCTGATTTTGGATTGTGTGTCACTTACCCTGACTATAGTGAGGGTTCTTGCTTGGACAGAGGGCAACCTGACTGCCAACCAAAAACCCCATTTCTAACACTGCAGTTCCTGGGATACAAACTAATCATTTTGGCTTATGCAGATGACACTCTGCTTTATATACTCAATCAGGAGCAGAACCTTGCTCTAGTGCTACAGAAGGTGGTACTGTTTGGGGGACACTCCGGACTCCGTATAACCTGCAATATATCTATTATATTTCCGCTTACCCTGCAACAACGCCAGTGCAGCTAGACTATCTCTCACAATGGAAGACAGATTCTGTGCGCTATCTGGGGATTCAAGTGCATACGGAACCTAAGGTTTTTATGCTAGACGACTGTGGTAGAGCTGTGCAGAAACTTGCAGAGGTAGTGGATCATTAGATTTGATTGCCATTGTCAATGGCTGGACGTATTACCATCATGAAAATGGTGGTGTTACCTTGATTTTTATTTCTGTTTGTGAATATTCTGCTTCTATTGCCTGAAGCAGTGGAGCCCTTATGGCTTGACTGGCATGGGCAGGAAAACAACGAGTGGGGTGGGAGACTCTGATCTTACCATATGATATTGGGGATGTAATTCCCCTGGTTTAGAAACATATTATAGGGCAGCACAGTGCACGTTTGCTTAATACTGAAAATATGGTCTGCGAGAACTGCCACATTTGTGGCTGGAGCGGGGCACTGTGCCTCCACACATGCTGCCCCAGACCCTGTTTGGGAAACCAATGTGGTGATATAACGTCTTTGATTCTTTGAATGTGGTGACTTGTGCTTGGCAACGCTTTCTGGAACAATAGGCAAGGTCACCATTGTACTCCCCATATATACCTCAGACTCAGTGCCCATGGTTCCCCTTGGGTCAGGGGACTGGAGTTGAGAACGTGCTGAGGGAGCTGAGTTTACACACTATAGCGGTGTTCTTTAGTCACAATACAAGGTGTACGTGAGATGTAGTCCAAGAGAGCAGCAAAAAACGTACATCCTTCACTAAGGGGAATATTTATAAGCCCCTAGCACCACCTTGTGCCACATTAGTGTTATTTATTTTGACGCCAATGTGGCCCAACAAGGCCAAAATCCTTGCACCATATTTACAAAATGCTGCAATGCTTGCATTGTGCCACTTTGTAACCCTTTGCGCTACATTATGCCGGCGCCAGGCATAACGTATGCAAAAGGGGCGTTCCCCCATTAGGGAGGGACAAAAAAATGGCACAAGGAAATCTAACAGATTTTCTTGTGTCACTTTTTACAGCACTTTTAACTTTCATTATTACATTATTTCTAATGGGCCCGCATGTACCCTGCAGGAATAGCACCAGTATTTTGGTGCTACTCCTGCAAAATATATCAATAGCGTCAATACCATAGAGCGTGCCACAGCTTGAGAGGACTATTAGGGGATGATGTCCAAAAACAGCTCGAAATGTCTGCCCTCACCTCTTTACTGCAAGCAACAGCCCTCTGTTGAATAGCAGCGCGATTTTATGTGTTTGCACAAGAGGCGGTAGACAAGAAGTTTTAAGGGTCAGGCTAGAACGGCAGAGAGACCTTAGAATTGGTATTAGCGATAAGCGATGGCAGTACTGCTGATCAGTTGTTAAGACCATCTCCCTGAATAGTAGGCGTAGACTCTTACATTTCAAATATATCAACAAGCGTAGGAAAGTAGCCTCTTTCTAGCATGGTTCCCCTCACTTTTGGCCTGTTTATGAGTGTGTGTTAGTGTGTTTTTACTGTGTCACTGGGATCCTGCTAGCCAGGACCCCAGTGCTCATAGATAAAAACCTATATGTCAGTGTGTTTTGCCTGTCTCACTGGGATCCTGCTAGCCAGGACCCCAGTGCTCATAGTTTGTGGCCTAATGTGTATGCCTGTGTAGTGCCTAACTGTGTCACTGAGGCTCTGCTAATCAGAACCTCAGTGCTTATGCTCTCTCTGCTTTTAAATTTGTCACTGTAGGCCAGTGACTATATATACCAATTTCAATTGGCATACTGGACCCCCCTTATAAGTCCTTAGTATATGGTACCTAGGTACCCAGGGCATTGGGGTTCCAGGAGATCCATATGGGCTTCAGCATTTCCTTTGCCACCCATAGGGAGCTCAAACAAACCCTTCCACAGGACTGCCATTGCAGCCTGCGTGAAATAACGCACACGTTATTTCACAGCCATTTTCACTGCACTTAAGTAACTTAGGCGGTCATTCTGACCCTGGCGGTCAAAGACCGCCAGGGCGGAGGACCGCGGGAGCACCGCCGACAGGCCGGCGGTGCTCCAATGGGGATTCCGACCGCGGCGGTAAAGCCGCGGTCGGACCGGCACCACTGGCGGTCTCCCGCCAGTGTCCCGCCGCCCCATTGAATCCTCCAAGGCGGCGCAGCTTGCTGCGCCGCCGAGGGGATTCCGACCCCCCCTACCGCCATCCAGATCCCGGCGGTCCGACCGCCGGGAACCGGATGGCGGTAGGGGGGGTCGCGGGGCCCCTGGGGGCCCCTGCAGTGCCCATGCCACTGGCATGGGCACTGCAGGGGCCCCCGTAAGAGGGCCCCTACAAGTATTTCACTGTCTGCTGCGCAGACAGTGAAATACGCGACGGGTGCAACTGCACCCGTCGCACAGCTTTCACTCCGCCGGCTCGATTCCGAGCCGGCTTCATCGTGGAAGCCTCTTTCCCGCTGGGCTGGCGGGCGGCCTGAAGGCGGCCGCCCGCCAGCCCAGCGGGAATGTCAGAATTACCGCCGCGGTCTTTCGACCGCGGAACGGTAACCTGACAGCGGGACTTTGGCGGGCGGCCTCCGCCGCCCGCCAAGGTCAGAATGAGGGCCTTAGTCACTTGCTGAAGGTTAGGTGCAAAGTTATTAAGTGTGAGGGCACCCTTGCACTGACAAAGGTGCCCCCACATAGTTCAGGGCTATTTCCCCGGACTTTGTGAGTGTGGGGACACCATTACACATGTGCACTACATATAGGTCAATACCTATATGCAGCTTCAGAATGGTAACTCTGAATATGGCCATGTAACATGTCTACGATCATGGAATTGTCCTTTCATTCCAAATCTGGTATTGGGGAGCCAATTCCATGCATCCCTGGGGCTCCACCATGGACCCCCAGTACTGCCAAACCAGCTCTCTGAGGCCTGCACTGCAGCTACAGCTGCTGCCACCTCACAGACAGGGTTCTGCCCTCCAGGGGTCTGGGCCGCCCCGTCCCAGGAAGGCAGAACAAAGCATTTCCTCTGAGAGCAGGGTGTTACACCCTCTCCCTTTGAAAATAGGTGTTACAGGCTGGGGAGGGGTAAAAGGACCGAAGAAATCTCCTGTGGAGTGACAGAGTCACTCCCCTGCTGCAAGCAGGCACCTTCAAGATGACGACCGGTACCCTGGGACTGCTCTCACAACCATGAGCTTGCTCCTAAGGACACAGAGGGTGGACATCATCGACATAGACTGTCCTGAGGTCCTGCTGACGCAATTTGGAGGAGGTAAAACTTGCCTTTCCTGAGTGTGACGTTTCCCGTGTGTACAGCGTCTTCTTCGCCTCTTGAGGCCTCTGTGCACTCTTTGTGAAATACCTCCATGCACAGCCTGGCCCAGGTCCCCAGCACTCCATCCTGCAACGCTCAACTCGCTGAGTTGCTCTCCAGCGGCGTGGGACCTTCTTTTGTTGTGCTGCATCAACGCGTTTTGCACCTCCTTTGAACCCAGGTCCTGCGGCTCCTGAGGGTGTTGGCTGGCATCCTGAGGGCTCTCTAAAGTGCTGAGGGCCCTCTCTTCCTTCTCACTCAGAGTTGAGGCCCCCAGGTCCCTCCTGGGTCCATCCAGCGCCATTTTGACGCAAAACACACTTTTGTCGTAGCCAATGCTTGTTGACAACTTCCAACACGAAATCTCATCTGCAACGATCTTCATGCCGTGGGACATCTTTTGCATCATGCAGGAACCCACTGGCATCTTCCTAGGATGCATTCCTGCAGTCTTCGGCTAACTGGGGACTTTTGCACCCTCTTCTGGGTTGGCAGGGGCTCCTTTCCTTCCTGGAACTTCTTTTGACTTCTGGACTTGGTCCCCTTCTTTTGCAGGTCTTCTGGCCCAATAATCCAACAATTGTTCTTTGCAGACTTGGTTGGCTGCTGCAAATCCCAAAAAGGTGTAGTGTGTCTCAAGGAAACTTTCAGAACTTCACTCCTGCTTTTCTGGGCTCTGGGGTGGGGTAATTTACTTGCCTTTACTGTATTCTTACTCTCCCAGTGATTCTGCGCACACTACACTTGTCTAGGGGGGTATTCATGATTCACATTCCACTTTTTTAGTATATGGTTTGTGTTGCCCCTAGACCTATTTTCTCCCCTTGCATTCTATAGGATTTCCTACTGTTTGCATTGTTCTATGACTATTTACTTGTCTAATTTTGGTGTCTAGTGTATATATTGTGTATAATACTTACCTCCAGAAGGAGCATTGTCTCTAAGATATTTTTGGTACTGTGTCACCCAAATAAATACCTTTATTTTTGGTAACACTGAGTATTGTCTTTACTTGTGCATAAGTACTGTGTAACTATAAGTGGTATTGCACAAGCTTTGCATGTCTCCTAGTTCAGCCTAAGCTGCTCTGCTATAGCTACCTCTATCAGCCTAAGTGGCTAGACCACTACTACATTCACTAAGAAGGAATAACTGGACCTGGTGTAAGGTGTAAGTATCCAAGGTACCCACTACAAACCAGGCCAGCCTCTTACAACAAGGTACACTACATGCCAGATCGCCTATTTAGATACGGCCTGCGTGATAATGCAGGATGCCTGTGCTGCACTGAGGAGGAGACAGGATTTGCCTATTTAGCGTGCTTTTGCCCAGAGCGTACAGACGTTTTGGTCAGCCGTGTTCAGGGAATTAGAGGCAATCACTGGTGAATCAATAACACCAGCGCCCCTGCTGGTGATGCTAGGATATCATAGAGAGGTTCGGGGAGCGGTTACGCTACTAGTAGCTATCGGCTTATTGGTTCCAAGACAAACAATAGCGATGCTGTGGGCCCATGGCCCAAGCCCAAGCCCAAGTTTGATGGAACAGCACAAGGATATGGCCTATTGCAACACAGTCAGCCACCTACCAGATATTGCTCTAGCTTATCAGTCAGCCAAGGGATATTGGAGGACCCTATCAGGCCTTCCTGTCCAGGACCGTAGAGGAGGAGTTGGCTGAGATGGAAACTGATTGGACATCAGAGAGGTTGACATGCCCTGCAGGTCACACATTAGGTACTGATTCTTTCTGAACGTGATATCTGTGACTTGGTAAGCTCTGCAGATGCTTATTGCGTGTACAGTCATGGCCGAAGTTGCAATATACTGTTGTATGAACTAGACTCCCTGGGTGCCATGAAAGATATACTGTTTAAATCATGCATACTGAGATATGCGATTTAACTTGACACTGTGTCATTTGCTGGAGTCTAAGCACCCTGACTATAAGTGCCCTCTTTTTTCCTAACAATAGTCACTGTAGATACAACATGTACACCTTTATTCTCAGCTATGCCATTGTACTGTACAACGTGTCAAGTTGTTTGTTTCCTCAAAGATTAAAATAAAAATAAAATGTTTAAAAAATAATTACTACAATTCCAATAAGATGAGCTCTACAGCAGGAGTGGGCTCCATCATACCATGGATGCTGCTGATATACCATGAATCATCACCATTAAGTCATAGACAACATTGTACCACAGGTAGGCAGTGGGCACATCACATCCACACACATGCACATACACACATACAGACGCATGCACACACACATCAGACCCGAACACGCACACATACAAGCATTGTCTGTCACACACATACCAACACTAAAGATTATTTTATACCTTTCCACCAGTTCCAGCTGGCTGACGTCGAGGCAAAGCAGGAGTGTCGTTCCGTAGACACTCACGTGCTGTAGGTGTGCTCTTTTGACATATACATGACCCAATGTTATTACTCTGTGTGACATTGGAGCAGGCGCTTACAGAGCACACCCACAGCATTAGCCAAACCAAGCTGCTAGCCAGCAATGGATTGTCTAGTATAGCCCTCATCTTTGCTTTACTACCTTCTAGAGGAGGAGCTTTGGAGGAGCCAGTAAGACAAGGATCCCGACCTTGACCCTGTTTACCACACAATAGGGGGTGTTCAGCCCTATCCAGAGTTAAAAATTGTAGGTCACTGATTGTGGGTGATGGTAGGGTCTGGCTTGAAATTCTGCAATATACGGGCCTATGGTGAGGATCAGTCCTTCAGCGTCATTGTTGTGAACACCTCTCTTATGAGAAGCAAGGGCTGGAGAAAGGTACTCACTATTACATTTCCACCCATATGCATGTGCGCAATTGGCAGCCCATCAGTGATTGGCTGCCTGACCCTCGCTTTCTCGGAGTGAGGATCAGGCAGCCAGTCACAGAAAGCATTGTATATTTTAGGAAGAGAAACTGAATTTGGTCATTGTCAGCATGGGATAAGTACGCCCAATGCCCTAATACATGAGTCACCACTGCAAACAATGAGCTACAAAGTTCAAGAAAACCAATGAACCAATAGATGCCTGATTAAATGATAAAAAAGACGGAAATATATGAATGAATACATTTCGAAAATCCTCATAAAAAGGGAGCAATAAGACAACAGATTGTTATAAACAGTTATCTTTTTTGGATCTTTGATAATCTTTTGTTGAAGTCTGCATTAGCAAAACAACCATAACCAAGTAATCATAAGCTATACTCTAACTTCTCATACAAATGGTAAACACCGAGGTATTACTTTACGGTAATTTTATTATCGCAACAGGGCAGAAGTACTATAGGTACCAGCTAATTCAAAAGGAGGATTTGAGTCTTTTCAAACTAAAAACTCTTGAAAGCATGAAAATTCACATGAACTTTAACAGAAAATTTGAATAGCCATAATCTTTTTGTGGAACCTCTATAATACTCTCCTTTTTTTCTGCTATGTGGTTATCAACACCTAATTATGTGATTAATCCACAAAAAAAACTTTATTTTACTCTGTGTGGAAGAGGAAAATAATAAACTGAAATAGCACGTGCAGATTTACTAATGTCTCAGATAATACAGTGCAGTAACCTAGTTGTGCTGCATTGTGTGAGACGCAGGCCAGTAGATATCTACTAAGATGTGGTTCTACTGCTCTTTTCCTAAGCA
Source organism: Pleurodeles waltl (assembly GCF_031143425.1). Classification (NCBI taxonomy): domain Eukaryota; kingdom Metazoa; phylum Chordata; class Amphibia; order Caudata; family Salamandridae; genus Pleurodeles; species Pleurodeles waltl. The sequence goes on along the minus strand of NC_090446.1, from coordinate 538,026,091 downwards.
CTTGTGCTCTTGTTGGCTGCCTAGCACTATAAATCCTAATTTACACTATAGTGCCCAGGTGTCTGTGTGAGACTAGCATAAGTTATACACTGGAAAGATACCCATCCAGTGCAAAATACTATGCTTAGACTGCATTCAGTTACACATATGATGCATTAGAAAAGTTTAGAGCAAATAAATATTTTCTCCTTCTTTGTGCATATGTTCGAGGAGCTATATCTGTATGTGTGCCAAGCCCTGCCTAAAAAAGTTAGTAGACAGAGCTATGTGTCAAGAATTTACATGGGAACCCCCATGCACCATCCTTAGGATGCCCTCTTGATGTAAAGTAGAGCAGCAGAGTATTGCATACTTCTGCTTTGTGTTACTTTTAGGCAATTTTCCAGCACAAAACATTTTGCAATGGAATGAAAATCCCAAAACAACACTTTGCACCGGTTTGCTTTACTTCTGTTGACCTTGCATTGGTGCAATGTTCTGAAAAATCAGGCCCTATGTTTAAGCCATCCTTTTCCAAAATCTCCCGTATTAGCGTCGGTAGAGTAAACAGTATATATCTGTGTTACAAAACATAATTAACCTGAGCAATATCGCGGTGGACGCCAGTGGCTGATGAAAGACAAGCACGTTACTTTATAATATTGTCAAAGGCCCTGATTACAAGGGAGCCGGTAAAAAGTGAGGTGTTTACTGTATCAGGTAAATATTGACATTAAGGGGTGAGGCAAATAGGGAATTAAATAACGAATCTGTTTTTTTTTTTCACCAAACCGAACATGCATTGGAAATTTGTGAGGGGAAAATTGCAGTCGGTGCAGTAATTCCTTCAATAATCAGAATTCTGATCCATGTGCAAGTCCTTTTACCCCCAGCTCAAGCATGGCCCTACTCAAGATTTATCCCGGTTTGGTTTGCTGGAGGGTCACTAAGCAGTCGAGCTAAAGCACGAGCGCTCAAATCATTGCATAGCGGAGTAATTATTTAATTACATAGGTCTATCTTGGGACATGTTACAATGTGTGCTACAGACTCTGATTTTCTCTGTAAGCATATTCATTCATTTGTTAATTCCATCAATAATGAGTTGATAGTCTTCCATGCGTCATTTATCAATCCATTCTTTCATGCATTCATTCTTTCAAATGAGGCCAGACAGTTACAAAAGCTAATCGCATGAAATTTATTTTCCAGGGAGACTCTGGAGGACCCTTGGCTTGCAGTGTCAATGGCACCTGGCTGCTGATTGGAGTGATGAGCTGGGAAGCCACAAAATGTGCTGCACCCTTTGCACCTGGAGTGTACACCCTGATCACGTCATACATTAGCTGGATTAAGGGATATACACCTGGGCTCAACTGCAATGTAGGGAGTGCATCTGTCACAACGCCTCCGAAGCCTGTTACCACAACGGCGTGGAGCTCCAGGGCTACGTCTAAACCCACTGTAGCGCTTAATACATTATTTAACTCAACTAGAGCAATAACTGTTTCCAGGCCTGTCTCACACACTTTGACATTAGCACCTGTTACAATTACCAACATACCTGCTTCAAGTCCATCCTCTAACTCAATGAACTCTGCCACCTCCAAACTAAACACTCCAAATGTAGCAAATTCTTCCACTTCATCTGTTCTTCACGTCTCAGTCCATGGCTCAAACCTAACTACTGCTGCCAATGGAGCAACAGCAACTTCATTATTTTTCACTAAATCACTGTCCAACTCAAGCAATGTGCCCATACCTACATCGATCGCTAAATCTATGAACACAACCTTTTCCCGTCTGACTTCAGGACCCACTTCGGTCGAACTCACAGCACGTAGCAACTCACCTACAATGGTTTCAGTGTCACCAGACATTAGCCTAAATTACACTAAAATGGCCCTTGCAACCACTTCAGTGTTAAGCACGATCCTCTTTTCCAGAGAAACTACACACAAAAACTCTAGCGTATCAGCTGCCACACATGGAACTGTTACAGATGTCTCTACGAGAACTGATGGAACAAACCACAGTACACACATCACACTAGCTACTAATCTTTCTGCTACAGCTTCCTCCAAAACTATTTCCAATCTCATTTCTACTCTGGCTACTAAGCCTAACAGCCCCAAAACAGTTGTTTCTAATGAATCCGCGTTAGACACACATACTATGCCCACCCTGGTCCTTAATTTAACCACAAGAACAATCACTAACTTAGTTTCCACACAAACACTAAACTCTACTACTACAGGTAATTACGGATCAATCAGCTTGTTTTCTTCTACTACACCCATAAAATCAAGCAGCACATCAATAGTAAATTCCTCTGTTGCCACAGGATCCCACACCACTCAACTTGATAATTATTCCCATTACTTGGTTTCCGCACCAACACCTGAGGCTACCATGACTTCCAAAACTATAACTTCTGCTGTTATCTCTTCCAGTACAATGCTCTCTAACACAAGCTCTAGCAAAACCATCTCAGTAACAAAAACAGAGAACTTTACGTCATTCTCAGTCTTACCAACAGGGATTGTTCCAAGCACAGAGACCAACACAACACACATTCTAACAACTACAGCAACCTCCAGTTTTTTGAGTGCGAGCACTGTTCATTCCACAACAAATGGATGGATCAATAATCTGGCACAGGGTTAGTAGGGGAATTCACCTTGCAGACATCATATTTGGAAGTCTTTTGAAGTATAATGTTATTGCTATTTAGGACCACAATTAGAGTTTGGCAGATGCGGGACACATGCTGAAAAACAGCAGGAATCCAGCATTCAATAAATTGAAAATCAGGCCCTCAACATAGTTGGTTAGAGTACAATTCCTGTGGGCAGTTTCCACCGTGCCATATACACCATCATAATTACAAACACTGTAATGTCATTGTAATGTTTACTTAGGGGTTTTTAAAAGACAGAATGAAGAAACTGTAATTAGCTATCACCGTGCCCTAGGAAGAAGGGCAACATCACACTGGTAGTCAGTCTATGAGTCATAAAGAACTTCACTTGATATTGCTGTCATTTCATCACATTGCCAGACAGAGTTTGGTGACTTACTGGACAATCATGAGATTTCTCAATATGCCAAAGCATTTAAAAGGCTATTAGAGTGTGTCAAGGATTATATACATGGCAAGGATGTCAGGCATCTGTCTTACGTTGTCCCAACACCACTGGTCTCTAAAAATCTCAGACTTGCCGGCAACTGTCCAAATAGCTTTTTTTATATTTAAGATGAGCCACAGACTGCTCATAGATTCACTTTTTCTTATCAAACAATTGGTAATTAATCCTGTCACATCCCATGCCTGTATCAATCCAATGTTTTTATTTCAGGAATACCTGCCATTTTAATTGTAATTCAAATACATATGGCTGCCTTGAAAGGATTTGGTGGTTGAAGGTATCTGGAGAGGAGAACATATAGAGAAGAGAGATATAGAGAGAAAGAGGAAGAGGAAAAATGCTGAAAGAATTAACTTCACATAAGAGTAGCTATAACTTCCAGTGGGTTACTACAACCATATCATAAATAAGCAAACAAGTTAGTATAATTAGTGTAAAGAAGGCAAACAATTATTAAAGGAGGACAAGGAACACATGAAATTACAACTTTAGAGACATAGGTAGTGAGAGGTGACCATAGAATATCTTGTTCAACAAACAATGGAAGGGAGTGTGTGTATTATATCTAGCAAGTCTAGGATTATGACACACCAGATTCTACCACAGTTAAATGTTGAGATTGTTTCAGTTGGATGTAATCACCTGTAAACCGATTGTTAATAAAAGATCCACTAATTTACCAAAAAATCTTTTATCTGACCATATGAAATGTAAGCCACCAAGGAATATTTTGTCTAAGGAAAATTGTACAGATACACCAGTAATAGCAACAATTCTAATCCATACGTGAACCCACAAGGTAGAAATATTTGGGCACAGAAAAAACACATGAACGGATGTGTCAGAATGGGAGTTACAATGCCAATAAGGATCTTGTTAGAGAAGCTTGGGTTTAAACAGTTGGGTTGGCAAATTGAATAGTCTATTATGAAAGTAATATAGTGCTTGTTTTAAGTCGGCCGGATGCCAGTAGAGTGAATTTTCATCCACAATTTGTCACAAATAGAAAGAGGCCAACTGCAATGTAAGTCAAGTTCTCACAAGGTTTCCTGCTTAGACTTAAATCTATTGCAAATGGGTGTAGTGAGTTTTCTGTAAATTAGTGAGGTTGTGGATGTTTTATCTAGTGAGAAAGGAGTAAACTGCAAATCATAATTTTCACCAAAGAACACAAGATGAGTTTAAGGACATTTAGAAGAAGATCCTTCAGTAACTTATACTGTCTGAGGAATGTAGATGATAGGCTGAAAGAGTGAGAGAGCTATTTAAAAGGTATTACCAAATTATTGAAAATTAGTTGTGAGATAATAAAAAGACCCCTATCAATCCAACTCTCCACATGAGAGGTTTCCCATTTAGTATGAGGTGTTTATTTTACCAGATAGGACTTTTGAGATATTGGTCAACGATGATTTATTTGAAAGAAGGCAGTTTTTGAGTAGGAACAAGAATGTGATATTACAGATGGCAGCCAAAACCTGGAGGGGGAGGTGTGACATGAAAATGATATGTTTAATCGAAAAAGGAGAAAACACAGGAGATTCTAGTAGGAACCACAATTGAGAAGTAGTATCGCTGGGGTAGGAAAAGAAATGCTGAATTTGCTTAGTACCAAACGCTCTACGGTAGAGAGAGAAATCTGAAAAATTAACAGAATCTGCAGACTTAGTAAATTTAATCCCATTCCATAGAAAATGAGAAAGAATCTTATCCAGAATATTAAAATGCTTCTTAGGGGTCATGATGGGTAACATCTGGAGAAAGAAATTTACAATTGGGAGTAATGTTACCATTATGGTATTCAAACAATCCCACAAAGACTGAAATGGAGGTGACCAGCCCTAGGTAAGGTGGGTAATTCTGTAAATTATATTTTCCATATTTATCTTTAACAGGTCTCTAAGGTTGTTGGAATAAAGAATCCCCAGGCACTTGATTTTAATAGTATTCCAAGAAGGGCCTGCCACAACAAAACAGTCCTTAATGCAGTATTTATTTAGGGGTGAAACTTCTGATTTATCTATCTTAAACTTATAGCCTAACACTTCAGAATACAATTGCAACACAAAGAAAACATTTGGAAGTGAGGACTCTGGTTGTGACATGTAAAGGAGGAAACGTCCACGTATGTAGTCTATTTGATATATGTGTCTTTAATTTAAAAACAGAAAGGGTGTCTGAAGTCTTCAATTGATGTAAGAACAGTTCTAAAGTGAGAACAAGTAATAAAGGCGATAAGGGGCATCCTTGACGAATGCCTCTGTTGAGAGAGAAATAAGGAGATTAAATTCTGTTTAATAGGACAGTGGAACGAGACAATGACTAGAGCAAGGAAATCATTTGTAAAAATCGGAGACCAAAACCAGGCCTTTCAGGGTCACAGCAAGAGAAGAAGTGAGTTTATTTGCTTTGTTGAAAAGATTCAGAAAGATACGCAAGTTCCCAGCTATTTTCCTGTGTTTAGCAAAACCATCTTGTTCTGGGATGATAAGATCAGGAGTAAGGCTAATTTAATTGAAGGGCCATAGCCTTAGAAAAAATCTTGCACCAGGGCCCGCCCCTTTTACGAAAAAACAATAATAAAAGCAGTTTATTATTGTTTTTTGGCAAAAGGTTTGCAACTACCACCGCTGGTGGGGGGCAACACTCCTCCGCCCTAATGGAGGAGCCACCCCTGTTATACGGTGCACTCTTGAATGCTGACTGGACCTGTGTCTGGAAGGAAATGATTGAAGGAAGGGCCTTTTGCAAGAAAGCAATCATATTAATGCCTTCTGAATTTTCTGTTATGCCATTAAGTCTGAGGTTATGTCTTTGATTCCTATTCTCTATAATCTGTGAGTTTCTTAAGTTGTACAATTTCGTTTGCCAAATTAAAAACATCAGGAATGGAGGTCTCCACATCGCAGACATGCTGTTCACTGGCATGTTGCTCGTGAGAAGATCATTTGTCTTCAGTAAGCTGAAGGGAAGTATTAGTCTTCACGACAAAAGGGTTTAAAGCCCTAATTTCCTTCATTATGTCCTCCAAGGTGAAAGGTGAAGGTGAAGGTGACTTTGAAGGACAGTCTAAATATTCCTTGGGCCTACTGACTGATCCAGAATGTGTTTAGTTCGTAGGATTTACCCATAAAGAGACAGCAGCAAAGAACAATAGCAATTCCTTATATGTAAAAGTTAGCCCAACACTTGATGAAGAGAGGGTAGGTACCATATAGCTTGCACCACTACATTAACCAATATATTAGTGGATAGAGGAGATAGTCAAAAACAGCATCTGAAGGCCAATGGTGAAGAGATACTGAGTAGACAAAAGGCAGCTACAACATTTAGGCACTATATATATGGCAACACAAAACTTGACTAGGGCCGCACACTCCCCTGGTGAGTACAAATTATAATAGACAGTGCTCATACACAGGAAAACATATTTGTTGCCCAATATGTATACTGAGATAAGAATACACTTACATCAGTAAATGCACACATATAAGAATCATCCTGTGGATCACTCAAAAAATGTAAGTATTAAGTATTTCAATATAATGGATTCACACACAGTTCTTAATAGATTTAAACCGTCATAAATTTGGAAAGAATGTGTTCAACGACTTATATGTGGCAAAAACATATATCAAATATTTAATCATAAATAAACATATAAATCATACAAAAAGAAAAGTAAAGAACAAAGCAGAAAACAATTATTCAAAAATCTAGACTAATGCTATATATATAAAACAACACATGTAAACACCTTATTTGGCACATACAACGTGGAATTCACCATCCACTTATTTGACATGTGAAGTATAAGACTCCAAGTTCAAGAAGACAATTGACAAAGTCCAGGATCAGTCCATCAAATAAGTATCACACTCCTGCTTGTAGATAGGAAATTCCATCTCCTGGTATGGTCCAATCAAGGAAGATGCTGCTTGTAGTCATGAAATTCAGCCTAATTAGAACCTTCAGCTGACACATGTTTCGTCCTAATACGGACTTTATCAAGGCTGATTAAAACAATGACATACATGACAATAAGAATATGATTCGTAAATGACTACTGTGTTAATGAACGTGATTAGTTATTCGACCATCAAAATGTGCAAAAGAAATAAACCAAGCCACATAGTTCAGTGAACACCACAAATGTAAAATCAAGCAACCAGAGCACGAATACTCACAATGAATAAACCCAGTGATTCAAAAGGCAAACAAACCAGCTTGTTAGTCCAACATTCATCCGTGCATATTTTCATGCAATATGATAGTTGCCAAAATACCACACCAATCAGAGTTTCGAAAACATAGTAAATATCTTTTATGTAAAGAGTCTGTCCATATATTCCTGAAACTGTCCTATACATATGTGAAAAAAGATTAGAGTCTGCCTTAAATTCCCACAGATTAATAATGAAATCCAAAAATCAGGCAACCTCAAGCCACTGACCTGTATATATGAGTCAATAATAGTGGAAATTTATCCTGATACGGATACCGGTGCAGAAAGACCATACAAAGAAACAGTCATCTCAAAGGGATTTTCGTGGACCCCATAACAGATCGCTCTGAAAAATGCCAAAAATGTATGTAATTAATGCAGAGCCTGTCTTACTTAGAGATTCCAGTCTAATGGCACGACACAACCAATAATCTCACTAATAGCTGCCATTATATAACGCCAGTTTGAACTCTCATACCGCATATAAAGTCGAAGTAAGGAGAAACTTTTTTAATTCAATCAGTGTTATGAATAAAACCGCATGTTGTTATAAGTATGCCGCGGTAGGATGTCTCACTGTATAACGTCATTTAAGTAAATTCACCTTCAGTCAGGTCCAAATTTTAACATGATATAATGTTAGTTACCGTAAGATGTCCCTTCCGTCCCTGGCAAACCGCCGTCATATTCAAATAAGAGCAAGGCAGCAATGCGTAACTCTTCGTTAGTACCCCTTATAAACAAAAAGAGGAAATAAAAGAAGGACACTGCGTTCCCTAATGACTGAATGTAAATGGTAGTAAGAACTGCGAGCGCCATCTTGAATATGCTAGTGTTGTGCTCCTACTCGGACTACCAAATAGTGGACCGCATGACAAATCGAAGTAAGGAGAAACTTTTTTTTAAATCAATTAGTGTTATGAGAAAAAACAAATGTTGTTATATGTATTCTGCGGTAGGCTGTATCGCTGTATAACGTCACTTAAATATAATCACCTTCAGTCAGGTCCATATATTAAGAGAATGTAATGTTAGTTACCGTAAAATGTCCCTTCCGTCCCTGGCGAACAGGCGTTATGGTCGAAAAAGAGCAAGGCAGCAATGCGTAACTCTTCATTAGTATCCCTTATACACAAAAAGAGGAAATGAGAGAAGGCCACGCATTCCCTAATGACTGAATGTAGATGTTAGTAAGTACTGCGAGCTCCATCTTGAATGTGCTAGGGTTGTGATCCTACTGGTACTACCAAAAATTGGTGACTCAACACCAGTCGCAGAACTTATGAGCAACCACGCCAGAAATAAAATCGCTGTGGTTGTAGGCGGGATAGCAACTGAACTACTAAAATGGACAAGCCTAAGACGTATAAGCGAAAGCAAATAGAAGAAGGATAACATCCTCTTTCCTTAAGTCTCCTGTTATCAATATAATGCGATCTAACCAATTCTACTCCAGACATCAAAAACATATTTGCCGGATAGTAAGAGAAAAGTACCCTATGATAAGGTTTTATCCGTTGTATAAATCCATTTGAAAGCATCTATTTAGAAGAGGAAAGAATATAGGAAACGTGACATCCAGAGAGCCACAGAGTTGTACACCCCACCATGTATTAGTGAGTGGATCAATCCAGAAGTCTTTAAGATGCTGATCATAGATATAAAAACCATACAATTGTTGTACACCCCACCATGTATTAGTAAATGAATCCACACAGAAGTCGTTGAAATAGTGATCCTAAATATAAAAACCCTATGATTGTTGTACAGCATGATGGTGTGACACCCCTCATTTGTTATTTAAAAAAATGGTATAGAATACAAAGAATCTAACAATTATTGTGCAACATAATCATGGACACATGTCACCTGTTTCTAATTAACACACGTTGCATCTTTATAAGAAATGGTGCAATTCATGATCCAGGTTCATACCACAATCTATACTTCTAAGTCTAATAATCCAATTCACTTCACTTCTTCTCAGTGCAATTTCACGATTTCCTCCCCTGGGATGCGGCATGGTATGACTAATACCCATAAATCTGAATTTAGGAATCTCTGTCATCGGATGGTCCTTATTTAAATGACGAACTATGGGAGATGATAAGTCATTACTCCTTAATGCATGCATATGTTCCTGTATCCTCTCCTTTAGAGGGCGAATAGTATTCCCTACGCATATTTTGTTGCAATCACATAACAATATGTAGACCACAAACTTACTATTGCAGTTGATGAAAGTCAGAATGTTATATGTTTTACTGTCATTGAATTTAAACGTGAAACTTTTATGTAAGCCTATATTGCACATGTTGCATTTGCTACAATTAAAGAAACCAGTTGGCTTGTTGGAAAGCCAAGTGTTTGGATTCTCCCTAACTGGAGGCAAAAAGCTCCTACATACCAAATTCCTAATAGTCATTCCTTTTTTATGAATCATTTTTGGTCTTACAGGTTATATCTGTTTCAACGTATCATCTGTATGAAGGTCATTCCAGTGTTTCAAAAGAATCCTGTAAATGTCTTGGCTGTTCTGAATGTAAGGTGTAGAGAAAGATATTGCTTTTTGTGATGAAAGATCACTATTATTATTATTTTTTTTAAAAGGGAAGATCTTGACACTTTATTCATTTTATTTCTGGCAGTCTTAATCGTTGGTTCCAAATAGCTCCTGTGAAAAAATCTCTTCTCCAGTTTGTCTAGTTCTTGTTCACAGAGCTCAGCCTTACTACAATTTCTTTTTACACTAATCATTTCCCCAAAGGGGACGGCATTTATTTGGGCTTTGGGATGAGAACTTGTTGCATGTAAAATTGCATTACATGCAGTGGGTTTACGATATGGGTGTGAATTAATTTGATTGTTCTCAACAAATAATTCCAAATCAAGAAATTGGATTAGTTTCTTATTGTACTCATACGTCATCATTATGTTAAAATCATTGGTGTTGAAATGAATCAAGAACTCTTGTAATGCAGATTCGGGACCCGTACAAATCATTAATATATCATTGATATATCTTCCCCAAAAGAAGATATATTCAGTAAGATTCAGGGGACCATTTAACCAAATATGTGTCTTCTCATAAAGGCCCATATAAAGGTTAGCATATGATGGTAAAAATCGTGAACCCATAGCTACTCCTTGTGCCTGTTTGTACCATGTGCCCTCATGGATAAAGACATTATTCTCCAAAATGAAATCAGTAATTTCAAGTAGCATTTCTGTATGTTCCAAGAAGGATGCTGATCGGTTGGAAAGAAAGTATTGAATTGCCTGCAAACCCTTTATCTTAGGTAGAACTCACATCCATATCCCGTGTGTCTTGTAAGTATGAGTGTAAGTTTCTTACAAATGGCTGCAGAAAGCTATCAATATAATATGAAAGTGCTTCTGTTGGTGAGTCAATACCAGATATGATCGGTCTACCTGGAGAAGTAGTTTTGTGTTTATGTATCTTGGGTAATGCGTAAATACATGGTGTCTTAGGATGCTTGTTAAGGATAAATTTATATTCCAAGTCCGATATTAGACATTCGTCCAACCATCCTTTTATTAGTACCTCTGGATCTCGGGCAATCAATGGTAGTGGATTACTCATCAATTTAATATATGATGTTCCATCAGTCAACTGCCAATTAATTTAATTGACATAATCACATCTGATGACTATATTCCCTCCCTTATCAGCCTCTTTAATTACCAATGTTTGATTATTTGACAGAGACTGTAAAGCCTCTCTTTCTTCTTTAGTTGTATTATGCGTGATATATGATTTTCCAGCAAGTATTTTTTGTTCTAATTTGTAGAGGTCATTAACCACCAATTTACTAAAAACATCTATGACATTGACACTGGACAATACAGGTGTAAAGATGGATTTTGGTTTGAAACCACTATATAGTGATAGATCTTGTTGAATGTCCAAATCACTCAAGACTTGTTGTACATTAAGATCGATGTCACCACTGGTATCTAGGGATAGTATGGTTTGGATATCGTTGATGTCTCTAATCGTATGCATACTGGGTAATAGATTGGGCTGTTCCACATAAGGTCTGTTGTTTTTTTCTTTGAAAAATTTCTTGAGTTTGAGTTGTTGTAGAAATTTAAAAAAGTCTATATGTACCTGAGTCATATTACAATGACCGGACAGACAGAAACCTAGACCCTTGCCTAATACATTTACTTGGTCTTTTGAATAGTACATGGTTTGATAAGTTAATAATAGAGATGCCATCGTGGCAGTCATCAGTAGCTATCATGTCTTGAGGACTGATAAGTGTTAGTTGTTTGTATGTTTTGTTTTGGCAGCTCTGGTTTGTACTCCTGAATTTCTGTTTTCCCCTGCTACCCCTTTTTCTCTTTCCAATGCGTGTTCTTTTGGGTTTGGCTGTAGTGGTTGTGGAAATTTCCTTCTGATGCCCAATGGATATCTCTTTGCTTCCCGTAAAAAACTCCAGGAAGCATTCTGATCAGTGTGGGAGGAGATACTCGAACTGTCGCTAAGCATTTCCCTCTCATGTTCACTTGATGTAATAGAAATTTCTGATTCACTTTCAGATGTCTGTCTGTTGTCGCCCATAGCATTATCCACATGATTGATTGAGATCCCATCAAATTTTCTAGCAAAAGTATACACCCGTCCATTTTTGTAGTCCCTGTCATCCCTTTGTATTTTAGCCATTTTTTTATTTTCAATATACAGCTGATGTTTTTCCAAAACCTCTTTTAATATCTTATAATTTTTTTCTTTCACCTCTGGTAGATTGAGGTTTCGTATTTCTAATTCTAAATCCTGTGTCTCTTTAAGTAGAGTCTCTCTCTTTTGTTCTGCATGTTGCACCAATATCATCATCATACCTTTTGATGCCTCAAAAAGTAATTGTTCCCATTCTAACATATGTCTAGGGGATAGATCATCAAATGAGGGAAATATGACTATTTTAAGTCCTCGAGGTACTTTTTTAAAATCAGAAATACACCTTTTCAACACTGTTGCATCCCACCAACGTGATAGTTCTTGCTTCCGCAATTTTTCTAATCTAATATATTTTCTCTTCATGCCTTCTGATTGTTTGGAACCCACCATTGTCCTGGAGCTTGTATCTGACTGTTGTACAAACATCTCTGAACAAATTATTTCCCTGTCATCTCCGAATGAATCTGTCTTAGAAACAAAAATTAATTTTTATACTTCTTTTTGTTCTCTATTTTTAGCAAATGACAAATAAACTGAAACCAAGTGAAAAGTATGGAAGATGCAGGCCAGTTTTTACAATCTATACACTATATATATGGCAACACAAAACTTGATTAGGGCCGCACACTCCCCTGGTGAGTACAAATTATAATAGACACATACACATACACAGGAAAACATATTTGTTGCCCAATATGTATACTGAGATAAGAATACACTTACATCAGTAAATGCACACATATAAGAATCATCCTGCGGATCACTCAAAAAATTTAAGTATTAAAGTATTAAGTATTTCAATATGATGGATTCACACACAGTTCTTAATAGATTTAAACCGTCATAAATTTGGAAAGAATGTGTTCAATGAGTTATATGTAGCAAAAACATATATCAAATATTTAATTATAAATAAACATATAAATCATACAAAAAGAAAAGTAACGAACAAAGCAGAAAACAATTATTAAAAAATCTAGACTAATGATAAATACATAAAACAACACATGTAAACACCTTATTTGGCACATACAATGTGGAATTCACCATCCACGTATTTGACATGTGCAGTATAAGACTCCAAGTCCAAGAAGACAATTGACAAAGTCCAGGATCAGTCCATCAAATAAGTATCACACTCCTGCTTGTAGATAGGAAATTCCATCTCCTATTATAGTCCAATCAAGGAAGATGCTGCTTGTAGTCATGAAATTCAGCCTAACTAGATCCTGTCGCCGACTCGTGTTTCGCCCTAATACGGAATTTATCAAGGCTGATTAAAACAATGACATTTATGACAGTAGGAATATGATTTGTAAATGACTACTGTGTTAATGAAGGTGATTAGTTAGTCGACCATCAAAATGTGCAAAAGAAATAAACCAAGCCACATAGTTCAGTGAACACCACAAATGTAAAATCAAGCAACCAGAGGATGAATACTCACAATGAAGAAACCCAGTGATTCAAAAGACAAAAGAACCAACTTGTTAGTCCAACATTTATCCGTGCATATGTTCATGCAGTATGATGGTTGCCAAAATACCACACCAATCAGAGTTTTGAAAACATAGTAAATACCTTTTATGTAAAGAGTCTGTCCATATATTCCTGAAACTGTCCTATACATATTTGAAAAAAGGTCAGAGTCTGCCTTAAGTTCCCACAGATTAATAATGAAATCCAAAAATCAGGCAACCTCAAGCCACTGACCTGTATATATGTCAATAATAGTCAAAATGTATCCTGATATGGATACCGGTGCACAAAGACCATACAAAGAAACAGTCATCTCAAAGGGATTTTCGTGGACCCCATAGCAGATCGTTCTGAAAAATTAAAAAAATTAATGTAATTAATGCAGAGCCTGTCTTACTTAGAGATTCCAGTCTAATGGCACGACACAACCAATAATCTCACTAATAGCTGCCATTATATAACGCCAGTTTGAACTCTCATACCGCATATAAAGTCGAAGTAAGGAGAAACTTTTTTAATTCAATCCGTGTTATGAATAAAACCGCATGTTGTTATAAGTATGATGCAGTAGGATGTCTCACTGTATAACGTCATTTAAGTAAATTCACCTTCAGTCAGGTCCAAATATTAAGATGATATAATGTTAGTTACCGTAAGATGTCCCTTCCGTCCCTGGTAAACCGCCGTCATATTCGAAAAAGAGCAAGGCAGCAATGCGTAACTCTTTGTTAGTACCCCTTATAAACAAAAAGAGGAAATAAAAGAATTACACCGCGTTCCCTGATGACTGAATGTAAATGGTAGTAAGAACTGCGAACGCCATCTTGAATATGCTAGTGTTGTGCTCCTACTCGTACTTCCAAATAGTGGACCGCATGACAAATCGAAGTAAGGAGAAACTTTTTTTTAAAATCAATTAGTGTTATGAAAAAAACCGCATGTTGTTATATGTATGCTGCGGTAGGATGTCTCGCTGTATAATGTCACTTAAATATAATCACCTTCAGTCAGGTCCATATATTTAGAGAAGGTAATGTTAGTTACGGTAAAATGCCCCTTCCATCCCTGGCAAACCGCTGTCATGGTCGAAAAAGAGCAAGGCAGCAATGCGTAACTCTTCATTAGTATCCCTTATAGACAAAAAGAGGAAATGAGAGAAGGACAACGCGTTCCCTAATGACTGAATGTAGATGTTAGTAAGTACTGCGAGCGCCATCTTGAATGTGCTAGGGTTGTGATCCTACTGGTACTACCAACTAATGGTGACTCAACACCAGTCACAGAACTTATGAGCAACCACGCCAGAAATAGAATCGCTGTGGTTGTAGGCGGGGTAGCAACTGAACTACTAAAATGGACATGCCTAAGACGATATGCGAAAGCAAATAGAAGAAGGATAACATCCTCTTTCCTTAAGTCTCCTGTTATCAATATAATGCTATCTAACCAATCATACTAAAGACAACAAAAACATATTTGCCGGATAGTTAGAGAAAAGTACCCTATGATAAGGTTTTATCCGTTGTATAAATACATTTGAAAGCATGTATTTAGAAGAGGAAAGAATATAGGAAACGTGACATCCAGAGAGTCACACAGTTGTACACCCCACCATGTATTAGTGAGTGGATCAATCCAGAAGTCGTTGAGATGCTGATCATAGATATAAAGACCATACAATTGTTGTACACCCCACCATGTATTAGTAAGTGAATCCACACAGAAGTAGTTGAAATAGTGATCCTAAATATAAAAACCATATGATTGTTGTACAGCATGATGGTGTGACACTCCTCATTTGTTATTAATATAAATGGTATAGAATACAAAGAATCTAACAATTATTGTACAACATAATTATGGACACATGTCACCTGTTTCTAATTAACCCACATTGCATCTTTATAAGAAATGGTGCAATTCATGATCCAGGTTCATACCACAATCTATACTTCTAAGTCTACTAATCCACTTCGCTTCACTTCTTCTCAGTGCAATTTCACGATTTCCTCCCCTAGGATGCGGCATGGTATGACTAATACCCATAAATCTGAATTTAGGAATCTCTGTCATCGGATGGTCCTTATTTATATGACGAACTATGGGAGATGATAAGTCATTACTACTTAATGCACGCATATGTTCCTGTATCCTCTCCTTTAGAGGGTGAATAGTACTCCCTACGTATATTTTGTTGCAATCACATAACAATACGTAGACCACAAACTTACTATTGCAGTTGATGAAAGTCAGAATGTTATATGTTTTACTGTCATTGAATTTAAACGTGAAAGTTTTATGTAAGGCTATATTGCACATATTGCATTTGCTACAATTAAAGAAACCAGTTGGCTTGTTGGGAAGCCAAGTGTTTTGATTCTCCCTAATTGGAGGCAAAAAGTTCCTACATACGAAATTCCTAATAGTCATTCCTTTTTTATGAATCATTTTTGGTCTTACAGGTAATATCCGTTTCAACTTATCATCTGTATGAAGGACATTCCAGTGTTTCAAAAGAATCCTGTAAATGTCCTGGCTGTTCTGAATGTAAAGGGTAGAGAAAGAGATTGCTTTTTGTGATGACAGATCACTATTCTCATTTTGTTTTTTTAAAAGGGAAGATCTTGGCACTTTATTCATTTTATTTCTGGCAGTCTTAATCGTTGGTTCCAAATAGCCCCTGTGAAAAAATCTCTTCTCAAGTTTGTCTAGTTCTTGTTCACAGAGCTCAGCCTTACTACAATTTCTTTTTACACAAATCATTTCCCCAAAGGAGATGGCATTTATTTGGGCTTTGGGATGAGAACTTGTTGCATGTAAAATTGCATACATGCAGTTGGTTTACGATATAGGTTTGAATGAACTTGATTGTTCTCAACAAATAATTCCAAATCAAGAAATTGGATTTGTTTCTTATTGTACTCATACGTCATCATTATGTTAAAATCATTGGTGTTGATATGAATCAAGAACTCTTGTAATTCAGATTCGGGACCCGTCCAAATCATTAATATATCATTGATGTATCTTCCCCAAAAGAAGATATATTCAGTAAGATTCGGGGGACCATGACTACAAGCAGCATCTTCCTTGATTGGACTATACTAGGAGATGGAATTTCCTATCTACAAGCAGGAGTGTGATACTTATTTGATGGACTGATCCTGGACTTTGTCAATTGTCTTCTTGGACTTGAAGTCTTATACTTCACATGTCAAATAAGTGGATGGTGAATTCCACGTTGTATGTGCCAAATAAGGTGTTTACATGTGTTGTTTTATATATATAGCATTAGTCTAGATATTTGTATAATTGTTTTCTGCTTTGTTCGTTACTTTTCTTTTTGTATGCTTTATATTTTTATTCATGATTAAATATTTGATATATGTTTTTGCCACATATAACTCATTGAACACATTCTTTCCAAATTTATGATGGTTTAAATCTATTAAGAACTGTGTGTGAATCCATTATATTGAAATTCTTAATACTTACATTTTTTGAGTGATCCACAGGATGATTCTTATATGTGTACAACATTTAGGGTCAGATGTATCAAGATTTCGGTTTGCACACTGCAAATTGCAAATTTTAAGAGATCGCTATTTTCGACATGCAAAAGGGATGTATCAAAATTGCGAGTCGGAAATAGCAATTTCTTAAAATTCGCTAATGCAATTTGCGAGGTTCAAATACTGAATCGCAAAAGAAATAGCGATTCGGTATCTGAAAATCGCAAATTGCGAAAACGGCAAACCGGAACAGCCTGATGACATCACAAGCAGGAAGTGAGTCAGCCCATGCTGTTTCCAGGAGCCACACCCACAGGAGCAGGCAGGGCGACACAGCCTAGCACCAGGGAGCCTGCTTAGTGAGCCTGCCAGGATCAAACTGCACCATGGCCAATGATGGGAAGGAGAAGGACAAGGGAGACAGAAAGTGCAAGATCAAATTCAGGGCCATATTTATACTTTTTGATGCAAAACTGCGCCGGCGCAGTTTTGCGTCAAAAATATTACCGCCGGCTAACGCCATTTTTGTGCGCCGTGCGGGCGTCAAATTTATACTTTGACGCACGGCGGCGCAAACCACAGGTGGGAGTCATTATTTTTGATGCACACCCCAGCGTCAAGTCGTAAAGCAAAATGACTTAAACGCAGCGGAAATAACTGTGGGTCGATTTACGACCCCGTAAACCGGATATGCGCCTTTTTTGATGCAATAGCGTCAAAAAAAACCCGCGAACACTGCCATTTCACCAGAGGAGAGCCAAAATGGATCCCAGATGCCACAACAGACCCCAGGAAGATGACATCAGACCAGGAACCAGCCAGGAGGACCCACACAAGAACCAGGACACTAATAAGAAGAAAAGAAAGTGTTGCTTCAGTGCAGAGGAGCAGGAAAGTCTGGTTAAAGAGGTGACGGAACACCAGCACCAACTGTTTGTCACCTCAAAGTTGCCAATTAGTAGGAGAGAGGCTATATGGCAACATATTGTCAACAAGATTAACAGTGTGGCAGAAGTACGCAGAACAGTCGAGTGCAAGAAACGCTGGCATGACTGCAAGCGCAGGACCAAGGAAAAGATGGCCAGGAACAGGAAGGCAGCACTGCAGACTTGAGGTGGGAGTCCAGCACACCAGGAGGCCCTGGTCCACATGGAGGAGATCGTCGCAGCCGTTATCCCTGAGGAGATCGTCACAGGGATTCAAGGACAGGCTAGCGCAGACTACCAGGAGACAACACACATGCAGTGTAAGTCGCATGGGGAATTATAATGTAATAATGTCAACTGTGAGTGGGGGGGGTACCGACCACAAATTGCATGAAAGTCATCATATACATGGAGTGGCATGGGTAAAGGGGCACGGCATGGGGGCATGGCCTGTTCTGAGAAAACCTGGGGCACACCATTACACAACACCAACAACAGTCCCATGGGGGCATGCTGTCATGCCAACGATGGAGCAAAGGGAAAGCCACGCCAGGAGGGAAGGGCACAACGTCAAACTGACATCCCTGCACACATCAGCCACCATACCCCCTACATTAACTAGGGCCCTCTTAACAACCTCTAGCCATACCGACAACTGGAATGTAACATTAACAACAGTTGCCACTACCACCTCTGCTCAGTGTGCAGCTCAAGTAGCCAATGGCAGTAACCTCTCCATGGATCATACACACCTAAATTAGTGGGTGAGGAGGACAACTTCAACAATTCCCAGAAACAAGACAAAGGCCCCAGTACTGTCAAATGTCAATGCCCATAGTTTTCGCAAACATCAGCCAATGTAAACAACAATAGAAGCTACACAGCACTAAGGACACACCCATGCTGCATATGTCAGGGTGCATCCTGTGCCTGGGTAACAATGCAACATCCAAAATGTCATACTGCTCAGACAACAGCATTGAGGGGGGGGACACATGTAACTGGTCACTGAAATACACCTGCACAGTCAGAGGAGGAAATAGGACACTGATACGATTATCAGGGCAATCAAATGTAACACACATTCCCCAACATCAGCAGTACACATTACCAATGCCAACATCCACATTGTGTCATAACATTGCTGTGCATAGGATATGCCACATGTCAAATACATTTAAGTGGATGTGAAAGATCAGAGATTGGGGCAGGTCCAGATTGTTAAGTGTGCTGCCAGGGCCATCAGAACACCCACAGCCAGTGAAAGGTCTCACCATGAGAATGGATGTAGACGGAGGCTTGAGTAGGACATGAAGGTGGCAATTCTCTATTTGGCCTAAACCAACACCTACAGGCGATGATGCTGACAAGTCTAATAACTCAATAACATACATGTGACATGCAGGTGGGCCATAGGCATGGAAGAATGCCCATCTGAAGGACTGGAGCAATTAACACGAAACAAGATCACAAAGTGAATTAATCAAAAGGCAGGCATGTCACATCAAAATTGCCACAACACAGACACACTAATTGTACCCTGTTTCATTGCAGAGGAAGATGGATCCCCTGCAGATATGCCTGTGCCAGAGTACCCTGATGACATGAATGACGAGCCGAGAAACATTCCCCTGGAAACTATCCAAAAGGTCCTTGAAACCCTCCAGACCCCACCTTCAGTTACAGGGATGAGCACAGAACAAGCAGCCATCGCAGAGGATCCACCCACCATCCCAATTGTAAGACCTGCCAGCTCCAATAGAGCTGAGGACTCAGACGACACTGGCACCAGCTTTGAGAGAACTGTAGTTGGAGTACAGCGGGAGCTGGCCAAGGTGGTGCGGGTGGGGATGCAAAATATGGCAGCCAGCCTAGAGGGGGTGTGTTCGTGCATGATGTCATCTGCAGATCACGCAGCAGCTATGCAAGCCCTAACATCTATCTTGCAGGAACTGCAGAAAACCCAGAAGGAAATCAGCACAGCTTTAACACAGTTGACCCAACACCTACAACAGCAATCCTGTCAATGCATGCACAAATGCAACATTGAACCCCTCAGGGCTGACCTGGCTGCCTACCATCGTGATGTGGCTGCTATTCTCAAGAACCAGCAAATACTCCTTGCTGCAGTACTGCCCTTAAGACATTCACAGGGAGCAGCGCCCAGGATGTCTTACTCCACGTCTTCTAACACTGAGGTGTGTGTTGCCCCTTCACAACCAACAACAACAAGGACAGAGAAGGCAACACACACATCAGAAGAAGAAGACATGGATCAGATCACATTCACAAGGAAAATGACCCGGAAGCACTTGTCCCTGCCACATGGCCAACTATTACCAAGGTCCTGCGCTTTGTAACTTGCCAGTCTTGCAACAACTGTACTCAAGCAAGGTTCTGCAAACCACTGTACATCTTGTCACACAGCCCAGTGATTGTCTCTCTCCTACTCATTGGCAAATTCTGTCCCTCTGCACTGTCTGAAACATCAACCCCAGCATGTCAAAAGCATTTTGGTAAACCCTTGTGTTGGATCACAATGTAAGATGTCACTATAATGGACTTACAATCTTGGACAATGTACAGATAGCACTACAGCACTTTTCAATAAATAGCACTTAAACAACAAATCTGTCTCTGGGTAATGTGACATATCAACTGTGCAGTAGATAACTGAAATGTGCCTACTGTCAAATTACGTAGCTTGTCAATACAACTGTCCTGATATTATGTAGTCAGAGAAATCTGCACAGTGCCTTTGATTGCATCATACTCTGCCCATCCTGAGGGACATATCTGATGAAGTGAGAAACCATTCACCATCATGCTGTGTTGGACAGAATAATGCTTCCTCAAGGGATATCTAAGTCATCAAATAGTGGCCGCAAAATGTTGTCAACATGCAATAATAACACATATAACAGTGCACACTAATCTAAGCAAACACTACAAAAACTGCATAAATGAAGGTGTCTGAGTTTACATACAAATAGGTAATCATGCTGAACTGTGTCACAAATTACGTATGAGAGTCATGAAGACAAGAATACAAGAGTGCCAATGAGAACTCATCTTATAAGGGTGTCCTTGATCATCACACTGCAGTCAGACCTAAAACTGTTTCCCCAATACCAAGTCTGCAAGCACTGTTTGTGACTTTGAAAACACACTTATCAACAGAAACACATTGTCATCCATATTAACTGTGATTGGTGGTTGCAACGAAGGGTGGACACTTTGCAAGGTAGCACTGGGCTAACTGCCAATCGTACAGCTCAGTTGGGATTTGTTTGTAGCATAGGACACAAATGTAATAGTGCAAAATGTATGTACACTGAATCCAAACCCAGGATCAAGTACCATTCAACACATACTATTAAGGGTTAACCAAATATTTATTAAATGCTAATCACAGAAGAGGAAACTGAGGGAAAAATCTTACCTACCCTAATCTACCCTGACTACTCATTACCCACAACTGTCCCTAACTAGCCTAAGCTACACTTACTTCACATGTAACGAAACGTTCTAAACATCTACCCCCAACCCCCTTATGAGACGGGACACATGGAGGACAACACATACTAACCTAAACACATACTATACTATCCTAAACAAATATATATTTTTTTTATTTTTTTTTTTGTGTTTTTTTTTTAAAACACACAAGAACCCCAACATAGCTCCCCACCCACCCACCCACACACTTAATAAGTAAAAATAGAAAGAATCAGGACCACCCACCCACTAACACTAACTAAACTAACAGTCTATACTAACCTAACACTAAGCCCCCTAAGCCCACTAACTGTAAGAACAAGGAAAGAGGAGGGAGAGGAGGGAATCATGTCCATTTCAAATACAGTCTAGAGGTTGGCCCTGCAGAGGGTCCTCTTGATAGACTTAACACGCCGGTTAATGTGGCGCACATCCCGGCTCAGGTGGCTCAACTTGCGCAGCACACGGTCCATCTTCCGTTCCATGTTGTGGAAGGCTGCAGGGTCAACAGATGGAGCTGTGGCAGTCTGGGTACTGGTGAAGAAGGTCTGTGTGTGTGTGGTGCCAGGCCCAGTGGGCTGTCCTGCACCTGTAGCAATGCTGGGGCCTGGAGGTCCAGCAGATGTAGGCACAACAGTCCCAGCTGTGGGTGGGGCCACCTGGCTTGAAGTGGTGGTTGTGCTGGTGGTGGCTGTGGTGGGCAAAGTAGGGCCACCCTGTGGGAAGGCTCTCCATGCCCCAGAGTCCCGTTCATGGCGAGATCGCCGGGCCATCCTCCTGAAACCCGACTCCACCAACAGAATGTGCTGGTATCTCATGGCCCGGCGCTGGAATTCACGGACCTGGTCTGGAGTCATGTTTGCAGCTGTGAAGGCAAATGCAAATATTCTACATTAGTAACTGCATTGTGTGAACTGGCACAAGAAGTTAATCAGACAATACATCTACAGTACTTGTAACAGCTCATATCACAATACAGATCATTGAATGTCCCTGAGGAAGTACATGGCAGGCCAGCCTACAAAGGTCACATCACACATAGCACATCCATAACCTACAGGATGGGTAACAACTGGCTTTAACTTGCAATCTGAGTTCTGCCAGTTATCAGCTAAGAATCATGCTGCATATCCTCCGCCAAGACCTTGGCTACAAATGTCAGTGTACGGAAAGCAAAACTAAAGCCACATGGTCTGCAAGTTGTAACTGGACTTGCCAGTATAGTACCAAGTGCTATACCTGAGTGTGTATACTAGGATCCAAACAAACAGTCACTTATTCACATGTATGTGTAACATACTGGTAGCATCAGTACTAGGTACCCCATTCACAAACCCATGCCCGTGTTTGAGGGTGGGGGGGTGTATAAACAACTATCAATTTCCAACAACATGTACACCGAGGAGTGTATAGAAAACTCCATACGTGTTTGGCTCTACACACACACCACAGGTAAGGTCTATCAACAATTAGGAGTCAGCAAACCCTAGACCAATCATAGGGCCACACATGTCAGGAAAAGCAGAACTTGGTACACAACATATACTTCCAGTAAGGCCTGACTTACATCAGACACAGAGTTGCAAGAACACCCATGATCATGAATTGCATGAACACCTAGGCCATTGCACTGAAGTTCCATATACTTGTAGCACTACATGTGGAAGTACATGCTGCTAGGAGGTTCTACCTACAGTTTCATAATGAAATTGGTAAATAGGGAAGCAGAAGTCTATTGGAAAGCAATTTGCTGTACCAATCTTGGAGAATGTGGGTCTGACAGGCTGACTAAATCTGAACTGACTTCCAGTGCGACTCTTGTTGAAATAAGTGTCATCCACATGACTAACCCCAGTACCCACAGTGGGGCCTACAGGAATGGCCTACAATCCCTACATAATACCATTGGATACGTATTGGCCAACTCACAACATATGAGAAACTGAAATCCTACTCATGGAACAAGAGAAATGATTGTCCAACGCATCACACCTTGCTATGCGTTCAACACACATGAGTCCATAAACAGCAAACACAACACATAACAGACATATCAACATTTACTGGAGTGGTCGGGGTCCTCAAATGTCGCCACCTCTCCCACAGTGTTGGGTGCCGGTCCACCTGTAAGGTATGGAAGGAAGAAATGTGCTCAAAATCTGTGCACAGCGCAACAATTTCATAAACATATACAATGTGTGGGCTGAATAAGGAAATGGCAGCCATTCAGACATGATGGTACTGCATCTGATATATCACGGCCAACTTGTACATAGCATGGGTCTCCTGTGACAGTTACACACATATCTGCACACATACATTGGCCCTAACCTAATGTGGTTGCAAACATGCCCCTTAATTGGTGACCAGAAAAAAATATGGAGTGTAATCGTCTCATCATGTGCATCCAAGAGAGACATCCAAAGCCTGGTTACTTGAGGACTGCATTACCAGTCAAACATGCCTTGTGGCCATGATACATTTATTACTCATAGGTACAATGTACAGAGTGAGGGGCAGGGACTTTTGTAAGCCCTCCTGTTGTTACATTTGATTCAATTGATGTGGCCCAGCTATGGTGATTTGCACCAAACATGGAGATGTGAAGCCATGTGCATACCTTTGGACTGCCATCCATATTTGGAATGTGGCACAACTAACTCCAACAAACATTCTAAGATGTTAGCTGAGGGCACCTTACACCTTTTCACGATGTTTTCAAATCCAGATCTGACATGTATCCAAAAAGATCAAGGAACACAGTAATCCCAAACATTCATAGTACTTCCGTGAACGCTTTCCTTCCACACTCACCAGACTCACATGAGACATATGTCTGAGCCGCTTTGCTATTATCAATTGACGTGAAGGCAGCACTCATTTTCTGCATTCATGTAGTGATTCTAAAGTCAGTCTAGCTATTGCGTCAACAAAGTTAGCCAATATGTTGGTACATCTTTACTTCTCTGTCAATAGTACCCTAAATAGACATGATTGGCTCCTATTTTGTTTGGTTGTCTGACACAAAGGCCACACCAATTTACTTCATGGTAAAGTATACTGTAAGTTTGCTGAGCACGTGCTACCTGACAGCTAGCAATTGTGATCCTTCCCATAGTGCATCAATTACCCCTGTATGTTTTCCCAGCATTACACACAGTCAGCAAGTTATCTGGCAGACATAGTACATATCCTCTTATGTCACTACAGAGCATTTAATCGTGCACATTTACATGATTAGTACTCACCAACAGTGCCACCAATCACGATTCCCAGGTAGTCTAAGAGATCCTCCTCCCTGGTGATGAGGTCAGCCCACCGGTGCTTCAGCTGGTGGTCACTCCTCTGGCTGGCATACACATGCTGCAGGTGATGCAGCAGCTTTTCCCACCGGATTCTGCGCGCCTCTGTTGGATACCCCTGTATCATCCTGCCTCGATCATGAGTAGCAAGAAATGACACACAAGCCATATGAACCCCCCCAACTCCTCTTCACCCATCCTGGCAAGATGTGGCCTACCAGACATAGTGGAAAAGTGAAGGGAATAGGGGTAAAAGAAATAGAAAGGAGAAAAGGGGGAAAGTAGGGGTACAAATACAGATGAAAAGTAAACTTAACCACTAAAAGAGCCCAACTATCCCCAAACTAACACTACCCACAACAGACTCCCACAAACAACAAAAACACAAGATAAATGGACAAATGTACACAAAACACAGTAGTACAGTATACACCAACAATATTTATTTCACAATTGGACAATACAGATAGCACACAGGACAAAAAAGCACAAAATCTCAGGACACCACTCTCTACACAGCCACACAGTCTAGAAGGATCATAGACTGCAAAGTGAAAGTACACCCACTGTACATGATCTGTAAACAGGATATCCTATTACATCACTTCCTGTATGAAATGTCTGCCCTTTTTCGCATTATGCGTCATTTTCTGTCCACCAATACTGTATTTGCATAATTTTTTTGACGCACAGGAGTGAAAATTAGCCCGCATCCAAATAATAGTACATGGCCTGTACAAATATCTGGATGCGGGCTAATTTTCACTCCTGTGCGTAAAAGAAATGACGCAAATACAGTATTGGTGGACATAAAATGACACATAACGTTAGGAACATCTAAATTTCAGTGCATTAAACGGTTTTGGGCAATTTTTCTGTTTTTTTGTTATGTGACATTTGGGACACATCAGAGATAGGCTGATTGAACACACTATGGTGTTGATGGTGTATGTTCACATGTGTGACATCATACTGCAGCGGACCATGATCCGCTACTCCCTTCACAGTATTTTTACGGTTTGCTGACGCAATAGTTGGTCATAAGTGTGGCCTACATATATGTGTTGCACAAATTGGGCATGTTTGGCATAAGGAGAGGATAGCAATGTGACGCACATATGTAATATACCTAAATGCCTTTGGCTCAAAGTGTGTGCTTTGGCAACTAATGTATTTGTTGACCAAGTGTGTGTGTATCACATGAAGCATTATTGCACATATGCTTGTATGAATGTGACGTCCATGTGTCCAATCCTTAGATGCAAGTCATTGTGGAAATGAGAGAGGGCATGTGTTAGTCATACATGTAGCAACATCCGTAATGTGGACTTCCAAGATTTAGGGTAACATAGACACCACATTTGACATAGCATGCACCAGATAGATGGCAGACGCTTGTTCGTGTCAATGGTCCACATTTTCAACATCCTATGTCCTAGAGTATTGGTAACAGCTTCCTAGGCACTTGTTGGTGAATCCCACAGTGAGTCATACACATGCATTGAGGAAGTGGGTACCATGTTGTTTGCACAGACAGACAGGGGTGAATCTCAAATGTATGATGACACCACAGCTGAGGCCGTAGAAGTGAGCCCCAACTATCAAGTGGCTGTGGTGGACCAGCATACAAGACAGCACGTGTCCACATATTTCCAGTGATCAATTGCACATAGGTGTCTTGTTCATGTGTGTGGTCCAATTATGATCCTGTATATAGTTTGGGGTGTAATTTGTCACAGTTCGGTCCAGGACTCATTATGAGTCAGTGGCAGCTATTCCTGTATCTACTGAGTATCCTTGGTTGATCAATGTGAGTAAAGTGGATGAGGACATGTGAACCCACATGGGGATGGTCCCACCCTGTCACTAAAGACGTGTAATGAGACAGTCAACAGGGCAACCTTGGTGTGCTGAGTGAGATAATATCTCAGGTGTCATGTCCTGGCAGGTGTTATTACAACATTTGTGCACAGGTTAGCCTCTGCAATTCCCACTGCATCTGGGAACATCATAGCCTCTGTGCTGATTATTATCGCAGCTATTTACCACACACGGCCCATCACTATGTTGTGAGCACTGTGATTCTGTGTGTGAACTGTCATGGTCCTGACATGTGTCTATTTTTCATGGACATTATCAGAGGTTGCTGGTTCTGCTGAAAGCCCCGTACCCAATCCCTGCCTATGGTCCTGGGACACTGTCACACTTTGTCATTCATGCATAAATGAGACCCAGACAAGGGTTGGGCCATGAATTTTGCTTTTCCCAGAGGATTTTACTCAAATGGTACAGTTAAAAGGCAGATGATGCTATACAATGTATTTGGGTATGCATTGAAGAAACCCATGCCCAATACCCCCTGATGAATGATAGGTTTGCTAACGCAAGTGTGGTACATATGTGGACAAAGGGATACTTTAGTGTGACGCACAGACAGATGCCAGTCAGGCTGACAGAATGCAGGATGATTCAGGATCCAGCAATTTGACAAGTTACATAATCAGTGGTCTGACTCAGACTATTTGGAGGACGAACTAGACAGTTGACATGTCAAACTGTGTATGTCCTGTGTTTTTGAAGGTGACAAATGAACCCAAGGGCTGTGTTACACAACTTAATTAGTATCAATGCTTAAATGTATTTGACAAAATGGCAACTCCTATGCTGTTCCAGGCATCAGCAGGGGCAGTGCTTTTTTAAATGGGTGGTGTGCATGGAGGTGATCACAGGTGTGGGCTGCATCTGTTTCTCACCAGTCCTGTAGATGAGATTTGCATTCTAAGGGCCAACAGACATTTTCACACAGGAAGCAATCTACAGGTGCTAACAAGGCTTTGAAACTAGAAGACAGTGTATAAATTAACCTGACGTCCATGCAGTCAGATGTTCTATGACAATGGCATAACATAGGAAAGGGTTTAGCACACTGGATTGCTATTGTTAGTCAGTGTGTGTAGAGGACGTAATATCAGGGTACACATCTTAGTATTCCAGGGACCTCTTCCGACAGGTGGGTTGTGACCAGGTGCATGGGTGTGTCAGGAGTTAGGAAATGGGCTGACATGTACATGGAATGTCATGTGTGCAATGCTGCTCATATGTGTGGCACTTGCACTGTCTATGTTCTGCTTCTTTGGAACTCTGGTCACAGATAGTCCTTGCAAATATTGGATGCAGTTAGACTTACTGCTGTCAAGGGTCTGGTCAGACATTCCTGTTACTGATGCAAAAACACATTGACTGCCTCATGTATGAGGCTTGTTTTCCCCTTATTGAGTGATGGTGTCTTAGTTGTGTGCCATATGCTGCGCTGGACCTTGATTTCAACATGTATGTGTGAAATAGGTGTGGTCCTCTGCTATTGGCCCTCAAAGGAGATATGTTCATGATAGATGTCATTTACAGTGTGTGTGTATGTGACCATTGTATGTTAGGCATCACATTAGCTCTGGGATTTTCAGTGTCCTAATCAGTATCTCAGCAATGCTCCATGAGGCAGCACTCTTATTCTGAAGTAGAGATGAAGGTGTGCAAAAATGAATAGCCAAACCATGACATGGTGATTATTATAGGTGCTTATTTAAATTAGTTAACTAAAGTGTTGAATGTGATTATATTTTTAGAAATTGTTGACGATATGTTGCCGCTGCGTATACCAGCGGACGTGTTCTGTAGTTCCCCCTCATGTTGCAGGCCACCATCTTCCTCTTCCTCATCTTCAGGCATGTGTGGCTCTAGTTCCAGGAGGGGAATGTTCCTTTTGATGCAAATGTTGTGCAATATTGCACATGTTAGGATGATCTTACAGACCATCTCCGGGGAATATAGGAGTGATGTCGAGGCACCGGAACCTTGACTTGAGGATGCCGAAGGTCCTCTTGACTATGGTGCGTGTCTTCCTATGTGCGTCGTTGTAGGCACGCTCTGCCGCAGTACTCGGGTTGCCAATAGGTGTCATAATCCATGGCTGGATGCCATACCCCTGATCAGCTGCAAGAGAAAATGAATGGGATCATGTTGATGTAGCTGGCCCCATTGAAATCACCTTGCCTGGCAGTAGTTGTCTTGCGTTGTCTGTGACTCTTTTGTGTTATAATGTAGCATCCTAGGCTTGTAGGATGTACCATCTGCATTGTGTTGTTTCCTTGGCTGAACGAGTGTTTGGCTGCTGACCGGTTGTCAGCAGTATGTTTTGGGATTTGCAGTACAGTGTGCCCTCCCTAGCATTGTGACTTGTGATATAGGTGTCCCTGTGTCTTCACTGGGGGTGAGATGATAGTTCCATACACAGGTTAAAGTTGACAGTGTTGTTAACACGTTCAAATCAATGTACCCTGGACATCAGATACCTTTAGACTTATGCAGAGGATTCATTTAAACATCACTGGGACACTTACATTTTGCAAGGTGACATTTAGGCAACCCACTCCACACGTTGTGATCTTTGACATCTTAACATTAGGCTGTACAGTAATTTCAGATGTGTGACAGGTTCACTGCAGAGCTAAGAAATATGGCTAGCGATGTCACGACCTCAGTGTGTTCCTGTTCACATGTTGCTGTTGTGGTGTATGTGTTGTGTGTACTAGAGGGTTGATGTGCAGTGTGTATCTAAGTAGGGTTTTGTACTTACCAACAAGTAGTCCATTGCCATACCGTCCATCCTGGAAGTGTTCATTGATGGTGCAGCGACGGAATATGAAGGAGTCATGTACACTCCCAGGATATTTAGCCACGATGTTGGTGTTCAATCCCTGGTGATCGAAAATGGCTTGCACGTTGATGGAATGTGTGTGCGTCCTGTTGCGGTAGAGGTGATCAGTTGCAGCAGGTGGCACAAGGCGTACATGTGTGCAGTCGATTGCATCAAGGACATGTGGGAAGCCACTGATGAGGTAGAACCCCTGTTTTGTTTCCTGCTGCTTCTGCAGTGTGTTAGGGAAGCAGATGTGGTGAGGTGTAAGTCCAATGATGGCATCCAGTACTTTGGGCAAAAAGGCCGAGAATGATGGTTGTGATATTCCAACAAGCAGGGCACCAGTTGTTTGAAAAGAGCCACTTGCCATCATATGAAGTACGGCAAGCAGCTTGGTTTCTGTTGCGATGGTGCGGGGTGTCAGCAAGTGGGTGTCAACTGCGGTTCAATGTTGCGCAGCAGCTGCTGAATGGCCTGCCAGTTCAACCTGTAACTCTGGATGATGTTGTGTTCCCTGAGGCCATGAAGGTTTGTTCTGGGGCGGAATATCCTCTCCTGCCTTCTGCGCTGCCTTTGGGGTCCCTGCTGGTGTTGTTGTAGCTGCTGTTTTTGCTGGTAGGCTCTGCGTCTGGGTGCATGCTGGATTAGAATCACCTCCATGTCTCCCTGTTGCTGCTCTGCTGCTCTGCTGTTGCTTCTGTGTGTTCTGATTAAATACAGGTGTGTTTGCCCCATTTTAACGCCTGCCCTGACCCAGGCGTTGATTTTTGACGCAAATCGGGTTGTGCCTCATTTTCCGGCTCCGCCTCCCGGCCGTGCGTCATTTTTGCCCGAAAGCATAAATACGACGCACGGCTGCTTACGTCATTTTTTGGGCGGGAACGCCTACCTTGCATATGATTAACGCAAGGCGGGTTGCCACATCCCAAAAATGATGCACACGGCGGAATTTTGTCATCTGCGGGCGTCAGAGTTTAAATACGGGGCAACGTTTGCGCTGACTGTGTGTCAAAACTTTTGACGCACATTCGGTGCAGACGGAATATAAATATGCCCCTCAGTGAGCAGGATCTGGAGGTGCTCATTGAAGAGGTTGTCAGGAACCATGAAAGACTGTTTGGAAAGAGCTCACTACAGCTGCCAGAAAGTGAGAAAAGGAAACTGCTGTTGGAAATCCAGACAACAATATAAGCAGTGGGTACTGCGCAGCGCTCTGTGGAGGAGATACGCAAGAGGTGGTATGACCTGCGTTCCCAATGCCAAAGAAAGGGTAGCCAGCAGGCTACAGGAGGCAAGGAGCACCGGAACCATCTACACCACTGGAGGACATAGTGGAGTCCACACTGCTCCCTGAAGCTGTCAGTGGGGTCACTCACATTGACACCTCAAGCACACCCAGCACCAGAAAAGGTTATGACAGTAATGATGTTTATCCCCATATGTGCTTGTACAAACGCCCCTTAGAAAATAGCTATCAGTGCAATGCAATGTAGTCCAAGCCACATCTTACAACATACAACGCACCAATGCCTTAAGGGAGTGTTAGTCCACAACCCTAACCTGCAAATAACACATAGATA
Source organism: Pleurodeles waltl (assembly GCF_031143425.1). Classification (NCBI taxonomy): domain Eukaryota; kingdom Metazoa; phylum Chordata; class Amphibia; order Caudata; family Salamandridae; genus Pleurodeles; species Pleurodeles waltl. The sequence goes on along the minus strand of NC_090446.1, from coordinate 537,995,040 downwards.
GCAAGTAAGTGTACAGACACACAGAGGAACAAGACACACAACTCACAGTGATACGTTGTAAGTGTACATATATTAAAATTGTGCAACATTTTGTGGTACATCCATAAAATGACAGGCTGCACATTGTCGTTGCAGATGTCTCAGGCCCTGCCGCAGCAGAATGTGGATATGTGGGGGATGTTGAAACACAGCCACAGTCCGACTCGAACACCTGTGAGTCATTGAGCATTGCACCACCTAGGTGCAGTGTAAGGGTGTTACCTCTCCCAGAGTTGGACATGGTCTCAGACGAAATGCCGGATGAAGTCCACACACCACCCCCAGAAACGACATCCACAGGAAGACAGCAATCCATGCCCTAGCGTCAGTCAACTCCCCTCAGGAGGCGTCACAAAGCAGGCAGACAGTGCACAGATGAAGGAGAGGGTCCATCAATATTTGGCGGCCTTGAAGTGTCCATGCTGAAAGTGCAGCGCCTGCAATGCAAACACATGAGGTAAATGCACAGGCAGTTGGTGTCAATTGATCATAACATGGGTGCAGTGCACAGGCAGTTGGAGTCTTATAATGACAGTATGGGAGTACTGCACAAGCAGTTGGAGTCTCTGCATGAGGGCCAGCAAAAAGCTGCAGAAAACACTAAGGAGTTGACCAACGCCATTAAGGAACTCTGCACTGAGATGAAGCATGAGCGTGTCAACCATCGCAGGCGCCATCACCAATTCATGGGAATGTTCAATGGGTTCTGCAGATCCATCAATCGGCTTGCGAGTTCAACTGCCTTGATATCACGGCGTGCTGTGGCTGCACAGCTGGGGACAGCACATTCCAGTCGGGACGTTGCACAGGCATTGGTGCAAATAACCAACATTCTGGATGCAATGCAGACAGCACGCAGTGCTATAAGCAGCAAACTGGGAGTTGGGGATAGTGAAGAGTCCTCTAGCCTCAGCAGTCTAACAGTCCCTGTGATGGATCCTAGGCGTCGCAGTGCCAGACACAGTACTGCCCTTGACCCCGCTACAGGAGGTGCCAGCGAGGGCACTGCGCACTCAAGTGGAATGCGTGGACGTAAGAAGTGACATTGAGGGCGACAGGGGACTACCTTCACATGTAGCAATACAGTTCTACTATGACGTTAATAGTGTGACACATATGTTACCTGAGGTCAAGGTAATAAAGATGCTGACTACCGGAATACATATTATTGAGGTGTGTTTTCATTACTTACTTCAGAAATGGTTGCGCGTGATCATGCATGCCCGCTGCTGCACTGGTCCTGTCTGCTGGTTGAAGGGGTGGTATGGGATCATCATCCTCATCTGAGTCTGTCTCCGTTAATTCCACTGGTATGCCCCTGGTGGTTGCTATATTGTGCAAGATCGCACATGTGGCCACTATTTTACATGTTGTCTCTGGGCTGTACTGTATTGTGCCTCCACTTTTGTAAATACACCTGAGGCAGCTCTTCAGCAGCCCGAAAGTGCGCTCCACCACATTGCGGGTTGCCCTGTGTGCTGAATTGAACCTCCGCTCTGCTGGTGTTGTAGGGTTCAGGTAGCACGTCATCATATATGTGCGCACTGCGTAGGCACTGTCTCCTAGAAGGAACAGAGAGTAAAATGAGTACTTGTGCCATCTGACGCCACACTGACATCAATGCAGCATTGTAAAGTGGCAATTTACCTAATAGATAGCTTTCGCCAAAATTCTCCAGCTAGCAGTCTTATGTGAATCCCGCTGTGGCGGAATATGTACGAATCATGTGTGCTCCCTGAGTACCTGGCGACGAGATCCGTAATGATATAGGAGCCATTGCATATCACCTGTATGTTCATTGAATGTTGGTTTTTACGGTTGCGGTACACATACTCTGTGGCCGATGGTGGACAGATTGCAACATGTGTCCCATGTATGGCACCTAGGACATGCTGGAACTGTGCTATCTGGTAGAATGTGATTTTAGTGTGCTGTAATTCCTGTGGGGTGTGGGGGAATCTGATGTACTGGTGTATTCTGCTAAGCATGGCATTGAGAAACGTGTTGAAAAATCTAGAGAGGGCACTCTGTGATACCCCTCCAGCTGCTGCTATGACCCCTTGATAGTTCCCTGAGGCTAGTAGGTGCAGGCAGCATAATACCTGCACATGGGTGGGTATGCTATTGGTCCTGTGTGTTGTGCCCTGCAGCATGGGTTGTAGCTCAGCTATCAGGTCAAGTACCATGGCCAAGCTCAACCTGTACTTCTCATAAATCTCCTCCTCTGTCTTGTCAAAAAGGGTTATGCGCACTCTGTAAATGCACTCCTGTCTCCTCCTCCCTCTCCTCAAACCTGCCATGATCCTCATTCTCCTCGCCATCACGTAGAGTGCAGCCATTGTGGAAAAGTGGATGAGTCATTCTGGGTCTCTTTTTATAGTTTGCACCTGGTTACCACCTGGTTTCAATCCGTGGTAAATTGCATGTGCAAAACGCCATTCTGCAAATAATCGCAATTTGCGAATTTTTGATGCAGCGCATTGCGACGTGTGTTGCAATCTGTGTTTCGCAACTAGCAACCTCATTTACCAAATCGCTATTTGTGAGTCGCAATTTTATTTCACAATTTGCGATGTGCAAATAGTGATTTGGTATTTCATGTTGCTATTTGTGAAAAGCAGATTGCGACACGCAAACACAAGTCACATTCACAAAAAATCACAATCTTTGCAAATCCTTATTTTCACGCTGCAAATGCCTTTGATACATCGCAAAAGGTATTTTTGCATTCGCAAATGGCCGTTTTTGCGTTTCGCACCGTTTATGAATGCAAAAATGCTTGATACATCTGGTCCTTAGATCCGTGTATGGACCAGCTCAAAGAACACTGTGCCAAAGGTCAAAATTGAAGAAATACTGGGTAATAATCAGTCGTCCGTGGTAAAATGCTCTTAGTTGTAACAGAATACCAGGACATATTGAAGCAGAAAGCGAGACAGGCGAAGGAGAGGCTGAAAAAGGCCTACAAAGTTAATATTAATAGTGTTGCTGCGCTGCTCAGCAAGTACCTCAGGAGATGCAATGAGGTGAAGACAAAATGGTGGCCGTCTCACTGCATGGATATCTGGGCTAAAATGCCTGAATAGCCCTTTGAAATTTCTTGAAAAAGGGCTCACATTGTGGTGCCTGACAGCAGACGTCCAACTTCAGCTCTGAGGAGAGAGTGACTCGTCGGAAATTGCCATGTTCCCATCATGACCGCCGGAGCCACCCGAGAGCTTCACAGAACAGCGGCAATCTTGGTGGGTGGCATTCATGCCCGACCCCCCCCACCCAGTATTGTGCTGTTTTACTTTAAAAATTAAGACTATGGGGCATTTTTATACTTTTTTTGCGCCGCATTTGAATCATTTGGGGACGCAAAAGTGGCGCAAATTTACAAAATATAACTGCATTTGCATTTGCATTTTGTAAGTTTGCGCATGAGAAAATTACACAAATGTGGCCCAAAAAAAGGATAAGTATGGGCCTATGGGCCTGTTGTCGAAATCTGCGTGACCCTGTGTCATGGCTAACCCCCTCCACTCCTCTCTGCACTGCTTACTGTGACTACCCTCTTCCCATGAGCTTCTGGAAACTTGATGTATGCTTTGAGTCCTAGTCCAAAACTATCACTGTAACTAACAATGGACCTTTTCCTGAAAGTCGAAAAGAGTCAATGAGTTTAGAAGATATTCTTAAACATAAAGAGAATTTAATTTATTAAGGATGTACCAGGTCCTCTTCCTGAGGAGACACTTAGGGGGTCATTGCAACCCTGGCGGACGGTGTTAAAGCTGCGGTAATACTGCAAACAGGCTGGCGGAAAAAAGGGAATTATGACCGTGGCGGAAACCACCAACATAGACAGCCACTTTAACACTCCGACTGCCACGGCGGTACAGACAAGCAGCGCGGCGGTCACCGCCAACAGACAGGCGGAAGACAAAGTACCGCCCACAGTATAACAACAGGCCAATCCGCCACCTTTTCCGGGGCGGATTCACCGTGGATAAAAACACGGCGGAAACAGCTTTTGCAATGGGAAAACGCTCACCTTAACACACTCCATGAGGAAGGAGGCCACCATGGAGCTGGAACTCCAAATATTCCCTGCGCTTGTCTTCCTGCTCCTCTACGAACATCAGCAACGGCGGCGCCGAAGACAACGGTGAGTACTGCACCTACGACATAGGGGAGGGGGGAGGCAAAAGCCAGGGACACACACACGCAAAACCCCCACCCCCACCCTCGCACACTACAACACACACACCAATGCATTTCCAAACATCACAGTAACAACCCCCATCCCCTCCAGAAGAATGCAAAGACAAAAGGAAATGAGTACAACCATTGTAATGTATCAAAATAGAGTATGCTCAAATATACATAAATATATACACTTTCCAAATATATACATCGCGATTAGTAGTGCAGGTATGCACAATTCAATGTCCGTGGACCACTGGGCCCAAAATGCATGGGCGAGGCCCACACACGATACCTGTCCAGAAACGGAGAGAACACTGCAGGGGCATCAGATAGAAATACAACAGGCACCTCAGGGGGAAGGGAAGAGGAGGCACCTCAGCCGGATGACAGCACCACGCCAGATCCACGAAGGGGCTCCATGCCCATTGATGTATCCTGGGGAGTGCAAAGCCACAGTCTCTCAAGTCTCTACAGTGGGTGAGTTGCCCACTGTACCATCCTGGGGAGGGCAAAGCCACAGTCTCTCAAGTCTCTACAGTGGGTGGTTTGCCCACTGTACCATCCTGGGGAGTGCAAAGCCACAGTATCTCAGGTCTCTACAGTGGGTGGTTTGCCCACTGCTTTATACTGGGGAGTGCAAAACCACAGACTCTCAAGTGGATAGCAGTCTCCACTGGTTCTGGAGGGGGACTGGTGCCCAGAGTGCTTCATCCTGTTAAGGACTGAGGTAGTGGATGCTGTTCTCCACTGGTTCTGGAGGGGGATTGGTGCCCAGAGTGCTTCATCCTGTTAAGGACTGAGCTAGTGGATGCTGTTCTCCACTGGTTCTGGAGGGGGACTGGTGCCCAGAGTGCATCACGCTCCCCGTGACGGTCCCAGTTCCGTCAATGTCCCAGCAGCACATAGGCAGTTCACAGGGCATAACAGTGAACTGATAATGCCCACTAGGAGTGGAGAATGCAGAATTTTCTTTTGCTCCAGGGGTCATACCTATGTGCTAGTACCATGATGTGAAATAACAAATGCTGAGATATTTGGCTGCCCCTAACCTGTCAACTTGCTCATCAGCCCTAGGAATGGGGTGCTCATTGTTTTTTTCTTACAGCATTCAGACCCCTATAGCCTACACAAAGCTTAATTTCTTTCTTTCCAGTCTGAGAATTAGGTTTGGGGATTAAAACCACTTGGCTGGCCCAAGCACTTTCAAAGTGCTCAAGTCCAGCATCATGCTGACCTCAGCTTTGATGCTCTCTTTGACATGATCAGACTAACTGTATATTTTATTTTTGACAGGTATACTGACCTCAGTACCCATGTCATATGTGCACCAGGTAGTCTGACCAGGGATTAAGAAGAAGAGCTCAGCAGACTGCTGCAAGGCTTGCTTGCAGTCAGCCTTCTGCTGGTCAGTGAGGGTGTCTGTAATGACCACTCGTTCAACTGAGACATCTTTTGGATTGCTGGAGAGGGGATCAGGGAAAGATGTACTCTCTGTTTCCTGTCCCTCATCGGTGACCATGAGCATGGTCAACTCAGCTCTGTCATAGTAGGGTTTAAGGCAGTTTAAGTGGATAACCCCTTTAGGGCTCCTGCAGGAGCCAAAATCCACCAGGTAGATGACTTCCCTTTTTCTTTCTAAGATGTGGTAGAGCCAACTCCATTTGTCCTGGAGGAATCTAGGAGACACAGGCTCCAACACCCATACCTTCTACCCTGGTTGGAACTCCACCAGTGCAGCCTTTTGGTCATACCATAGGTTCTGGAGCTATTGGCTGTCCTTGAGGTTTTTGCAAGCTTTTTCCATGTAGTCAGCCATCCTGGAACAAAGGCTAAGCACATAATCCACAATGTCCTCCTTAGGCTCTCAAAGAGGTCTCTCCTATCCCTACTTTACAAGACAAAGTGGTTCCTTTCAGGATGCCCAACCAGAAGCTGAAAGGAGAAACTCCTACTTCCTTCTGTGGCACTTCTCCACAAGCAAAAAGCAGGCATGGCTGTAAGACATCCCATCTCCTTCCGAGTTTTTCAGGGAGTCCACCAATCATGCCTTTCACTGTATTATTGCGTCTTTCAACAAGTCAATTGGTTTGTGGGTGATATTGAGTGGTGAACTCATAGGTCACACCACACTCAGCCCACATGTGTTTTAGGTAGCCATACATGAAGTTTGTATGTGTGTCTGATACCACCTCCTTTGGAAAGCCCACTCTGGTTAATACACCAATGAAGGCCCTAGCTTCTGCAGGGGCAGTAGTAGTCCTCAGGGTAGTTGCTTCAAGATACCTGGTTGCATGATTTACTACAACCAGTATAAATCTGTTTCCTGATGCTGTTAGAGGGTCAAAGGAACCAACAATGTCAATCCTCACCCTTTCAAAGTGAACCCCAACCACTGGAAGTGGACTTAATTGGGCCTTTGGGTGTCCACCTTTCTTGCGACTGACTTGAAAGGTGGTACAGTAGTTACGAAACTCCTTCACCTTCTGGAACATACCTGGCCAGTATAAGTGATTTAACAACCGACTCCATGGTTTCACCTGGCCAAGGTGCCCAGCTAAGAGGATATCTTGGGCCAAAGTGAGGAGAAATTCTCTAAGCTTCTGAGGCACTACCACTCTCCTAATGGCACCAGGTTTGGGGTCTCTGGCTTGGTATAAAGGAGTACCTTTTCCCAATAGGTCCTGTGGTAGCCACTGATATCTCCCTTTTCCTGATCAGTAGGTTGTTGTCTCAAGCCTTCAAAAGTGGGACATGTCCTCTGTCCCTGGCACAGACCCTCCCTCGAGGGTCCCTCTCATCATAAGAGCTCTGCTGTTTCTGGCCCAAGCCTCTATGGCTTAGTTCCCTCTGTGGCTGGCAGGTCTTCCCCCTGAGGAGAGGAGTCCTGCTCTGGTATCTGATTGGAAGATGCCTTTCCAGACTTTTTGCTTTTCCTCTTAGTAGGTTGGGCCATTATTCCAGACTCCAACTTTTCTTTTTCAACCTGGGCCTTGCTCCTCTGTGCTTGTGTTTTTACACAAATCCATTCAGGGATACCCAGCACAGCTGCATGGGTGTTTCCTTCGACCTCAGACCATGCTGAGGACTCCACATCATTTCCTAGCAGACATTGTACAGGTATTGCAGGAGATACCACCACCTTCTTCTGGCCATAACCCCTCCACATTCTAAGGATACCATTGCCAGGGGATGTACCATAGCCTGACTATCAGTGTTGAGGACTCTATGGCCCTCATTCTGACCCTGGCGGTCTTTGACCGCCAGGGCGGAGGACCGCGGGAGCACCGCCGACAAGCCGGCGGTGCTCCAATGGGGATTCCGACCGCGGCGGTAAAGCCGCGGTCGGACCGGCACCACTGGCGGGGTCCCGCCAGTGTACCGCGGCCCCATTGAATCCTCCGCGGCGGCGCAGCTTGCTGCACCGCCGCGGGGATTCCGACCCCCCCTACCGCCATCCAGATCCCGGCGGTCGGACCGCCGAGATCCGGATGGCGGTAGGGGGGGTCGCGGGGCCCCTGGGGGCCCCTGCAGTGCCCATGCCACTGGCATGGGCATTGCAGGGGCCCCCGTAAGAGGGCCCCTACAAGTATTTCACTGTCTGCTGCGCAGACAGTGAAATACGCGACGGGTGCAACTGCACCCGTCGCACAGCTTCCACTCCGCCGGCTCGATTCCGAGCCGGCTTCATCGTGGAAGCCTCTTTCCCGCTGGGCTGGCTGGCGGTCTGAAGGCGACCGCCAGCCAGCCCAGCGGGAAAGTCAGAATTACCGCCGCGGTCTTTCGACCGCGGAACGGTAACTTGACGGCGGGACTTTGGCGGTCGGCCTCCGCCGCCCGCCAAGGTCAGAATGAGGGCCTATATGTCTCACCAGTTTTATATTGTTCTGAGGACACCAGTTGCTCATTCACCATGGAGACACTTGCACCAGTGTCTCTCAGTGCTTTAACTTGAATCCCATTGATATGTGGCTGTTGTCTGTATCTTTCAAGATTACTGGCCCAGACAGCCAGGGCAGCTACATCTACCCCACCTTCTGAGATTAAAGTTGCCTCTGTAGGCTCACTGAAATGGTCAGGGCCTATTTGGAATCCTATCTGGAGACTTACCACTGCATTTACTGCAGGTACACTAGAGGCTTTCTTTTTGTTGGGACATGTAAGATCTCTAGTTCGGAGTCCATTGGCTTTGGTCATGGCACAAAGCTTTTCTGGGATCCCAATTTTTGCCCTTGTACACACCCTTGCGTAGAGAAGAGACTCAGGCCCACCCTCCTGTTGTAGTTTAGCAGCGATTAGATTAAGCATTAGCAAAAGACATCTGTATTTGTAACTATTGTGAACATTTCGCGGAATCCATTTTGTATTCATGGCAGCCATTTTCTCTGCCACATGCTGCCATGTGCTCACTGTGTGCTCTGTCCTACCTTTCTGTTAACTACTCCTGAAATCTGCCTAGTGACAAGTTATATTTAGCATCTCCCACTTTCGCACATGCTCAGTAAGGTCTGCAGCTGTTAGTCCTTGAAAACTGTTAGCTCCTCCTAACTGTTGACTGTGCATTTTCCACATGACCTTACATGTATACAAGTCTTGCTTCTATAATTGTACCACCTCCTTTTAGCCCATCCGTGGGTATAAAAGGACCATGCTCTCTCAGTTCAGTGTGCTACTTCAGACATTACCTAAGGGTGCTGTTTGAACTGTAGTACCACCTCATGAGGTTAATAAACTTTATCTTTTATTTCAGTTCCTGTGCCAACTTCTTCCTACATGGTCTAAGGACTTTGTGCAGAGAAAGGTGAACCCCTTGCACTAGTAGGCCTTGCTGAGGCTTACTTCAACACTCCTTTTCAGTTTTTAGGGGGGCTTTGGAAGAATCCTTGTCTGTTTTTTTAGCTACTTCTTTCCCTATGGAGGGGGCTTTTTGACCTCCTTTTCTGGTCTCCCTCACCAGTGAAAGTTTTGATCACCATTGTTTTTGCTCAGTGATCGGCCTTCTTCCCCAACTCTTGAAGAGAAAGTGGATCTAGGTCTACCAGGTACTGATGTTAGGTCCCCTGCACACAATTACTTAACAGATGTTTTTTATCAGTAGATTGTAAAGCCCTTAATAATCATACACATTGTTAACTTTTGACCAGCCACCCAGTGTCTTCACTGAGAAGTCCATAAAATCAACCAGGACTGACTCTGGGTTCTTCAAGTCTCCCTGAAATTGATCCTGTACTCCTCAAGAGTGAGCCCAGATCACTCAATCAGGGTATCCTTCATGACATCATACAACCTTGCATCTGCTTCATCCAGTGTCAGGAGTCTCTCCCTGTACTTTCCTGAGAAAAGTTCCCAAAGGAGAGAACCCCCGTTCTTTTTGTTAACCTGTTTGGACACACGGGCACTCTCAAAGGCTGTGAACCACTTGGTGATATCTCCACCATCCGCAAATTTGGGGACAATCCCTCTGGGGATTTTAGAGTCAGAGTGCCCTATTCTGTCCCTGGGTAGTATGTTGCTGCCTCCATTCATGGGTGCTAAACCTATTTCTGCTCTTTCCCTTTCTATGGCCAGTATCCTGTCCTCCAGGGCAATTCTTCAAGCTAATCTCTCTGAGATAATCTCATCTTCAGAAAGTTCTTCTCTGAACCTCGAGGCATCTGAGCTATCCTCACTAGAGTGGGTACTTTATGCACCTTGGTTTGTTTGGGGGGTACAGGTTCCTCTCTTTCAAGTGGGGGAGAATCCAAATCCTCCTTCTCACTTGAGCTGCCCTAATCTACAGGTTGAGTGGCTCCATTAGCAGGATGGGCATGCTCGTACTTTGCCAAAAAACCCTGGAGCTTTAGGGGGTAGAGTTGGAGCCTGATTTACCTTATACAGAGGGCTCTTAACTGCATGTTAGAAAGCTGAGGGTAAAGGTTATGGTCAAACACCTGATCCATACCCTCTGTGGTACTCATTTTGTTTCTAAAGTTGGTACCTTTTTCAACTAGAGAAAAAATCTTAACTCAGGTGTTAGACCTGCCAGCCTTAGGGTGGTCATTTCCCAACTTTCTGTCTGCCTCCCTCCATTTTTCTCACCCTGTTTTTACTGGTTTTAGGACTCTGCGCACATTACCACTGCTGACCAGTGCTAAAGTGCATATGCTCTCTCCTCTAAACATGGTGACAGTAGTGTTCAGTGGTGAGGATATACCTTGTGTTTGTGCAGTGTCATTCATTAGCTATGTATACACTACCTACCCATAGTTAAAGGTCAATTTGATTTGTTTTCTTCTTCTTCAAAGTTTTCCTGGTTGACATTGTTTAATCAATCGTATACCTCATGTCTCTGGCTGGGACCACAAGTTGAGCTGGAGAGTCTGACCTGGCTAAGCTGGAGGAATACACAGTTACCCAGCTGAAGGACTTTTGCAAGGGGATGGAGTTACCTACCAAGAAGGAGGCGAACCAAAAGGTGCTGAGAGCTTGGGCAAAATCCCACTCCCATGAACATGATGAGTTGGGGGAGCAAGTGGATGGCTCTCCCGAGGAACTGCCAACAGCAGTGGGGAATGACACCTCTGGATTTGTGGCCCCTGCAAAACCAGGGAGCAGTTTCTCAAGTCACAGCCTGACCGCAGAGGAAAGGAGAGAGGAGAGAGAGTTAAGGCTGCAGTTCGCAAGTTTAAAAATGGAGGCAGAGGAGAGGAAGTCTGAAAGGGAAGCTGCTAGAGCCTTGGAGGAAATAAATTACTTATGGCTCATGAACTGAGTTTAAGGCAGCTGGACCTGAAGGCTAAGCAGTCTGAGTCGAGCAGTGATGGTGGCAGCATAGGTACAGTACCTGATGGAGACAAGAAGGTTTGCATACCCAAGGATTTGGTGCCCAGTTATGTGGTGGGAGATGACACTGACAAGTAGTTTTCTGCTTATGAAGCTGTACTGGGGGCTCATTGGGTTCCTGAAGAGCACTGGGAGGCGAGCCTGTGGAAACACATGCCTACACTTCGGAGGGACACACTTCTGAAAGAGACTGGGGACCAGATCAAGTACACTCCCATGAAAATCATTTTGATTGCCAAATTTGGACTGAACCCTGAGAAGTATCACCAAAGATTCAGGGATAGTAACATGCTCCCCAAACATTCCTGGGTAGACTTCATTGATTCCTCTAGTAAGGCACTGAGAGACTGGGTGCCAGGCAGCAAAGTCAGTGATTATGTAGGGATGTACAATTTAATCCTGAGAGAGTACAGGCTCAGTATTTGTTTGTAGAGTTGCACCAGCAAATAGATGAAAATAAGCTGGCTGATCCCAGGAAGCTTGCTGAGGAGGTAGACCTCTGGGCTAGCACCAGAGTGTCCAAAAATGTATCGGTAAGGGGAAACCCACAAATGTGGTCAGAGTTCTCAACAGAAAAAAGAGGGGGGGAAAAAGCTTAAAAATAAAATGTTCTCTAAAGGCCCCCAAAATAATTCCCAAGGGAATAGTGGTGACCAGTCCCAGTCTGATCCTAAGAAGAAAGGGTTCTTTGATCACAAGACAGCGAGGTTTGTACCCCAATGTGCAGAGTGCTCCAAGTATGGTCACTCTAAGGGCGACTCCAACTGTGCAAAGAAGGCACAGCCCCCCACAGGTGGGCCGACACCTGGGTTGGCTAGTGCAGCACTCGGGGAGAAGATAGTCCCAGATTGTTTTGGGGAACAGACAAAGGTAACCCTAGTGTCCCTGGTGGATGCAAATATGGCACCAAATGCCCACATGCCTGCCAATGCTTCTAAGTATGAGCAATGTGTCACCATTAATGGGCCATGGGTGAAGGTTCTACATGACATGGAAGCCAGCATGGCTACTTTCAAGGGTCAGCTGGTGTCAGCAGAGCGGGTCCTACCAAACACATTCCACCACGCCATAGTTGACAATCGAGAGAGCCATCTCCCAGTGGCTCTGGTTCCCTTTGAGTGTGGGAGGGTCTCTGGTACTCTGAATGCAGCTGTGAGTTCTGCCATGCCTGTAGAGTGTCTATTAGGCAATGGCCAAGAGCACACTACCTGGAGGGAGGTAGAACTCAGGTCTCCCTTGGAGATGATGGGATTGCCTGAGTGGGTCTGTATGAACACAAGGTCCATGACTGCCTGTGATGGGCGTAGAGGGTGTCTGGAGCCTGGAAGAATGGCCCAGACAGCTGCCAAGGTGAGGGGGAAGGGGTGTAGGAAACTGGTTCCGAATGTGGAGGTTGATAGGGTCCCTGAGCAGGAGGCTCCTAAGCCAACCATGGAGAACATTGACGCCCTGGGTGACCTACCTGAGCTTGCTGGCTGTCAAGTTAAGGGTGGGCCCACCGTGGAGGAATTCTGCAAAGCGCAGAAAGAGTGTGCCACGCTTGAGGTAACAGGCCTCAGCCCATGCAGCAGGTGAAGCCTCTGGTGATCACCTGATTTACTGGGAGAATGACCTCCTTCATAGTGAGCCTAAGGCTCTGTCTACTGGGGCAGCATGTGTGCTGGTGGTCCCCCAGTGTTACTGGGCCTTCTTACTGGGTTTGGCTCATGACATACACCTGGCAGGACATTTACTGCAAGACAAGACCTTTACCAGGCTTGTCACCCACTTTTATTGGCCCCGAATGAGGATTGCCTTGGATCTTTGTGCAGGTCCTGTCCCACCTGCCAGGCCAGTGGGAAGTCAGGGAAAAAGCTGAAGGCTCCCTTGATCCCACTGCACATCATTGGTACCCCCTTTGAAAGGGTGGGCATCAATGTAATTGGTCCATTGGACCCCAAGACAGCCCTAGGTAACAGGTTCATCCTAGTCTTGGTGGAACATGCCACCCGCTACCCAGATGCAATTCCTCTGAGGAAGGTGAATGCACCGGTGATGACCAGAACTTTGATGGGGATCTTTACCCACATGGGGTTCCCCAAAGGAACAGTGTCTGACAAAGGCACTTATTTTATGTCTGTGTACATGAAGTCCATGTGGGATGTCTGTGGTGTAACCTACAGGTTCACCACAGCCTATCACTCTCAATCCAACGGTCTAGTTGAGAGATTCAACAAGACCTTGAAGGGCATGATTGCATGCCTACCTGAGGCCCTGAGTCATAAGTGGGACGTCCTCTTGCCATGCCTTCTTTTTGCTTACAGGGAGGTGACACAGAAGAGGGTAGGGTTTGGTCCCTTTTAGCTTCTAAATGGCTACCCTGTCAGGGGGCCTTTAAGCATTGTCAAGGAGGAGTGGGAAAAAGCTCCCAGGCCCCCCCCAGGATGTGGTCAGCTACATGTTGACCCTCCACAACCAGATGCACCGCTTCTGAAAAAAGGCCAAATGCAATCTTGAGAGTCAATCAGGAAGCAATGAAATGCTGGTACGACCAGAAGGCCACTAGAGTTTCAACCTGGTGACAAAATATGGGTCATGGAACCAGTAGAGCCCAGAGCTCTCCAGACCGCTGGACTGGCCCCATATGAAGTAAAGGAGAGTAAGGGGGAGGCCACTTACTTAGTGGACCTCCAGACCCCTAGGAACCCCATAAGGGTGCTCCATGTAAACAGACTAAAGCCTCACTGTGAGTGGTCTGAAGTCAGCATGCTCCTGGTGACAGATGAGGGTGTGGAGGAAGAGAGTGAACCTCTCCTTGACCTCCTTTCTGCACAAGAAAGTGATGGGTCAGTGGAGGGTGTCAACCTCTCTGACTCCCTGACCCTAGACCAGCAAGGTGACTGTTACCAGTTACTGGAACAGTTTTCCTCCCTGTTTACCCTCACCCCTGGACTCACACATCTGTGCATCCATGAGTTTGACACGGGCGACAGTCCCCCTGTAAACAAAATGTACGGGTTGCCAGACAGGGTGAAGGCCAGCATCAAGGAGGAAGTTGCCAATATGCTAGGTTTAGGGGTAATTGAAACCTCTAACAGCCCCTGGCCCAGCCCAGTGATGCTGGTACCGAAGGCTGCCTCACGGGCACCAAACCAGAACTTTGGTTCTGTGCATACTACCAAGGTCTCAATTTGATCACCAAGACAGACGCACACCCCATCCCTTGAGCTGATAAGCTCATTAACAGGCTAGGCACTGTCAAATTCCTCAGTATATTTGATTTGACATCAGGGTAGTGGGAGATCGTCTTGACTGAGGGGGCAAAAGAGAGGTCAGCATTCTCAACCCCTGAGGGACATTACCAGTTCCAGGTGATGCCCTTTGGCTTTAAGAATGCCCCTGCTACCTTTCAATGGTTGGTTAACAGGGTCCTGACTGATAAAGAGGTGTTCTGTGCTACCTACTTCGATGACATTGCTGCCAGCTGGGAGGAATACCTGCTTCACCTCGAAAAAGGTGCTCCAGGCCCTGCAGCAGTCAGGACTGACAATCATGGTGAGTAGGTGCCAGATTGGGCAGGGTTCTGTTGTATATTTGAGACACCTGGTATGTGGTGGCAATGTGCAGCCACTCGAGGCCAAGATCGAAACAATCCTGGCTTGGTAACCACCTAAATCCCAAAATAAAGTGAGAGACTTCATAGGTCTCACTTGCTACTACAGAGGATTTGTTAAGGGATATGGCACAATGGTTGCCCCCTTAGCTGAGCTGAATTCTAAGAAGCAGGCCAGGTTGGTGATCTGGACAAAGGCTTCTCAGAACATCTTTGATTCCCTCAAAGAAGCCATGTGCACAACACCTGTGCTCAGGGCCCCTGATTACTCCAAGGATTTCAAAGTGCAGACGGACGCTTCAGATCATTGCATAGGGCACAGCTCAATGAGGAGGGCCTAGAACGACCAGTAGCCTTAATTAGCAGGAGGTTACTTCCACTGGAGCAGAAGTGGAGTGCCATTGAAAGAGAAGCATATGCTGTGGTCTAGGCACTGAAGAATCTGAGACCACACCTGTTTGGGAATCACTTCCAGGTTCAGACAGACCACCAGCCCCTTTGACGGCTCATGCAGATGACGGCTAAAAATACTAAACTCTAGAGGTGGTCCATCTCCCTGCAGGGTATAGAATTTATGGTGGAGCATCACCCAGGGACTGGCCATGCCAAATCTGATGGTCTCTCCAGATTCTTCCACCTTAGTGATGAGAGCTCTAAAAGGCTTAGTAGCTCTCCACACTCTCAGCTGGGGGGGGACATGTTAGATCTGACAGCCTTAGGGTTGTCACCCCCCTAGTTTTGCCTACCTCCTTCTGTCTTTCTGACCTTGTTTTTGTTGGCCAGTGCTAAAGTGCATATGGTCTCTCCCCTAAACATGGTAACATTGGTTCCTACCCAATTGGCATCTTTCGTTTACCTGTAAGTCCCTAGTAAAGTGCAATACATGTCCCCAGTGCCTGTAAAACGAATGCTACTAGTGGGCCTGAAGCACTGATTGTGCCGCCCACATAAGTGGCCCCTTAACCACTTCTCAGGCCTGCCATTGCAAGGCCTGTATGTGCAGTTTCACTACCACTTCGACTTGGCATTTAAAACTACTTGCCAGGCCTTAAACTCACCTTTATCTCCATATGTCACCCCTAAGGTAGGCCCTAGGTAATCTGTAGGGCAGGGTGATATGTAGATAAAAGGCAGGACATGTACCTAAGTGTTTACATGTTGTGGTAGTGAAAAACTCACCAATTCGTTTTCCACTACTGTGAGGCCTGCTCCTCTGATTGACTAGCATGAGAACTACCCTCATATCCTTTTGAGTGGTAGATTCTGATCTGGGAGGAGTGGCCCTGTCATGTTTAGTATGACCAGAATAGTAATAGAAAATCCTGCTTACTGGTGAAGTTGGATTTAATATTACTGTTTTAGAAATGCCACTTTTAGAAAGTAAGTATTTCTCTGCACTTACTGCCATCTACACCTTACAGTCTGTCTCCAATCCACATCTGGTCTGTGCTGGTTGACAGCTCCCCTTGTGCATTCCACACGGACAACCATAAACACAGGACACTCAGTCACATCTGCATTCATCTGCATACTGAATGAGTCTTCTTGGGCAGGAAGGGTGGAGGGGCTCTCTCTTACAATTCAAAGGCCAGTGGCCTGCCCTCACACAAAGGACTGATAACTCCCCCCCCCAGGGATCTTGGCAAACAGGACTGGGCTGAAAGGGGAGCATGTGCACTTCAAAGCCACTCTTTTAAGTTTCCCCACTTCAAAGACATTTTGGGGTACATAAACTAGGTCTTTGACCTCACCAAATCATACCCTTCTGGATCTACAGCTGCACTCAGTCAGAGGAACTGCCTGGCTCATCTGGACTGCTTTGCTGAGAAGGACTGCTCCCCTGCTTGTTGCCCTGCTGGCCTCTGACTCTCCAAGGGCTTGGATTGAGCTTGCCTCCTGTTCTGAAATCTCAGGACCAACAAAGACTGGTCTTTTAGCTAGTTTTCCAACTTCAGCGACTTCAGCACTGACTTCAGCGACTTCCGCACAAGGGCCGCTGTCTGATACAACACAGCTGCCTTCTCTGTGATCCTCGCTGCATGCAATGATCGCGGCCTGCAACGCAATTCTGATGTGTCAACATCAGGACAGTGCGCGCACTATGTCGACTAAAATGCGAAAACCCAGTCTTTATGCAAAGGCATAATTCATGCATTATGTTTAAATGCAGTTTGTTAACCTTTTGCATTGCAGAGTTTAACCTTGAAAACCACTATTAATGATGTTTGCAATAACTGTTCATTTGCAAGGTATTGCTGCAGGCTTACCGAGTGTGTCAGGGTGTGGTCCCTTTCTAGGACCTTCTAGAAGCTCTCCCTGCCGCACGACTGAGTGTGGTTTGTGGGCTGGGCATGAGTCTATATAAGGGAGTCAGCCCAGCTCCACGTGCTCACTATTCAGAGGTTCCGGTGCAGAGCAGCAGCAACTTCCTGAGCTCCGGTCCCGGAGGCCTACAATGATATTTCCAGGCCTGCCCACTTTATATTGATGATCCTTTAGCAGGGTGGTAAGGCAGAGGTCGGGCTGGGCCCCTGAACTCCGTTTTCAAAGACATTCAAGTTTTGGGGCCTAGTTGTGAAACTCCTTGTGTGCGTGATTGTGTTTTCATGACATTTACATATTCTTGTTTGGATCAGCAAGGTGCGCAATTCAATTCTGGCATATGATTCTTGGCAATCGGATCGGCGACAGTGTGCACAATCATTTCATGATATTTGCATTGTGTATTTCGAATCGGCAAGGTGCGCAATTCATTTCCTGGCATTTAACCTTGACATTCAGATCGGCAACAGTATGCGCGATCATTTCATGATATTTGCATTGTGTATTTCGAATCAGCAAGGTCCGCGATTCATTTCCTGGCATTTAACCTTGACATTCAGATCAGAAGCAGTGTGCGCGATCATTTCTTGGCATTTGCCTATTATTGTTTGAATCGGCAACAGTGTGGATGATTCATTCCTGGCATAAAAACTCTTGGCATTCAGATCGGCAGTGTGCGCGATCATTTCTTGACATCAGCATTGTGAAACTTCGAATCAGTGCGCAATTCTTTTCTGGCAGTAACTTCTTGATTTTCAGATCGGCTGTGCGAGCGATCTTTTCAAGGCATTGAAAACTTTGGTGTGCAGTGTTTGTTGAGGTGCACACATTTATCCTGAGCTTTTGGTTTTCTCTAAACGCTTAATTCAAAGTGCGCCATTCTTTGTGCTAATTAAGCTACTAGCACATTTCCTGTTGTTTTTTTTTCATGGAATATTCAGATAGCCTTTGTCCTCCTGTAAAAATGCAATGTTTATTCTGAAACTATTTTGAAGAAGGTTCTTGTATTCTAAACAGTATATGATATTTCCTGAAAAGCTCAAATGAAACATTGTATTAACCCATTCTTGATTTTTCCAGGTACCTAGATTTCTTGAGGCCTAGTTATAGTCATGTCCTAGGTTATCCATGATTACAGTATCAGAATTCTTAGAACTATAGTCTATTGAAAGTCAATGTGATTATATCTTGACATTGTGTTGTTTAACCTCTTGCTTCCTACAGGTCTCCTTCCCAGCTGTTCCCTACCTAATCCCCTTTTCCCCCACTTGGACTCTCTCAAGCTCTGTGGTATATCTATTGGAGTTTTGGAGCTGTCTAGTGGTGTACATGTTGGGAACGTGCACAGGCTCGGAGGATCTGGTCTCCTGGACAGAATAGTGAGCCCACAAATTTAATATCCACCCGGTTTGCGTTTGTTCTCAGCATGGCCACATCGGACGAGCTAGTTAAAGTTATCACGCAGCTCCAAGCAGAGATAGTATCATCTAAAGACATAGTAGCTAGCTTAGCTGGGAGAGTGAGTCAGTTGCAGGAAAGGGTAGAAAAGTAGGAGCAAAGTCCTTTGGGTGCGGCTTGCCCTGGTCCTCCTCCTCAAGCTTCAGGAGGTAATCCTCCAACTGACATTTCCTTCAATGTTCCCTCAGCTATTCCCGTGGCTCCTCCGGAACGTTTTTCAGGTGATCCCCTGAAAGCTCAATCTTTTTTGGTTCAAGTGGAATTACATTTAACCTGTCGACCAAACACTTTCTCCCGATGCCCAATCCAGGGTGGCATCCTTGTTATCTTACCTAACTGGGGACGAGGCCACTTGGGCAATCCATCTTGTGCATAAAGACAGTCCCCTGCTTTACAACTGGAGAAATTTTGTCAGTGAGTTTGAACGAGTGTTTGATCGAAGAACAGTGACCTTGTCGGCAGATCGAGAACTGTTACACTTGCGACAAGGTAACCAAGACTTAGGCCCTCATTACAACATTGGCGGAAAATCCCACTTACCGCCGTGGAGAAGACCGCCAACACACCGCTGCGGCGGTGGAATTCCGCTACAGCTATTACGACCCACAGCTCGGAATCCGCCAAAATCCAGACACCCACACAAGTCCGCCACACCAAAGGTCAGTGATAAACTGGCGATAACAAAACCTCCATAGTCACGCCAACAGGAATACGCCCACACTATCACGACCCACGAATCAACGCAGCAGTCTTTCAACCGCGGTATTCCATTAGCGGTACACACCGCCGCGCTCAAAATACACACACATTTACAAAACACAACCACATTGGACAAATCGAAATACACACAACTGATACACATACACACACCACACCCACACACCCAATACAATATAAAACACACACCCGCATCACCCACAAACCCTTACGACCAAAAAATCCGAAAGAAGGCCAGAGAGAGACACCACCATCAACAACACTAGCATCCACAGGCCCACAACACCATCACTCACACACCATCCTCGCACCTCAGACAACACACACAAACACATCCCCTCACACATCACAACCGACACCACCTCACACATCACCCACACCACATCATGGCACCTCAACGACACCCCAGGTTCTCTCAGGAGGAGCTCAGGGTCATGGTGAATGAAATCGTCGGGTAGAGCCACAGCTATTCGGATCACAGGTGCAGCACATCTCCATTGCAAGGAAGATGCAGAATTGTCGACAGGGTCAACGCAGTGGGACAGCATCCAAGAACATGGGATGACATCAGGAAGAGGTGGAACGACCTACGGGGGAAGGTGCGTTCCGTGGTCTCAAGACACCAGATTGCAGTACAGAGGACTGGCGGCGGACCCCCACCTCCTCGCCAACAGCTAACAACATGGGAGGAGCAAGTCTTGGATATACTGCATCCTGAGGGCCTCGCAGGAGTAGCAGGAGGAATGGACTCTGGTAAGTCAACTCTTAACTATTATATCCCCCACCCTACCTGCATGCTGTCACATACCCCCACCCTCACCCTCACCCCCATCACTCCAATACCTCACAAATGTCCCACTATCACAACCCACACATCCCAACACCAAGCCCTGCATGCAACACCAAAGCATGGACACCCATCACCAAAGCATGTCCACAACAGATACCCACACAGACCCCAAACCAATTATAACACAGGGTCCTAGACAAGAATGCAAGCACTAGAGTACAGGGTCATTCACCCATTGCACACAATGGCACACACAGATGCAATAATCATGCCTTTACACCCCTGCAGGACCCCTACACAACGTCACGGGACAGGAGGTTCCAGACATGTCCACTCCCCCCACAGAAGAGGCTCACAGTGATGACAGCAGGTCTGTCCAACTGGATCAAGATGACCAGCCCGGCCGATCTGGGGCCTCTGTACAGTCGGTTCCCCTGACACTGCCACAAGCCACCACAGCGCCTCCCCCCTCAGGAAACACCAGCACAGCACCCACCCAGCGCACCCATCCCTCTGTCCCCAGGACACGTCAAGCAGCAGTGTGTCCACCACTACAGGGAACCCAGGCAAACCCACCACCCCAAGAAAATCAGGGACCTGGGGGCAGTGGCAGTGGGCACACGGTTCAGGGGACAGAGGCACAGGAAAACAGGGGAACTGGGAGGACTACTGTGCGACAGGGGGAGGACAGGTCCAGGGAATCACTCTCCATGAGGCCCTCTACAACATCATGGGAGCGTACCATCATTCCCAGGAGACGATGGCAACGGTACTGGCCAACTTTCAGGAGACCCAGCGGCTGCAGGAGGAACACTATCTGAGGATCAGGGAGGAACTCAAGTCCATCAACACCACCCTGGTCACCATTGTAGGGGTGCTGAAGGACCTTGTCAACACCAGGAGGGACACTGTGGCACAACAAGGGGCCCCTGACACTAGCCTGGATGATGAACAGCCCACCACCTCCGCTGGCGCTAGTGGACAGGAGGCACCACCACAGGACCACAACACCAGCACCCCAACCCCTGCAGATGGAGAACCACCCTGCAAATGGTCCCTGAGATCCAGGAACAAGACAGAGAACAATGCCAAGACCCCCGCCAGGAAATGAGACACCCCTGAATGTAATCCTTCTGTCCCACTTTGTCACTCTGTCCATCCATCAACTGCCCTAGCTCCACTTCCTATGCCCCTTTGGACAATGCACCTGTGAACCGAATAGACTGGACTCTGCCATGGACATTACTCCACCATCACCCATGACCATTTTACAATCCCCTTCACTTATTTGCACAGAAATAAACACCCTTGAATCACAAAACAATCTGGAGTCAGTCTGTGCTTTCACAAATGTGTATTTACAATAACTATGGAATATAGCAATGTCAATTTACTTGTCAATATACCGATGTAACACATCTCTAGTCCATGAGGTAATATAGCAGAGGTCACACAGTGGGACCCACATCTGTTAAATGGAAAGGCAAAGTGACAAGTCAAGGTCCATACACTGGGTAAAAGTGACAGACTCATGATAGGTCAAACAATTGTATGAGATGTGTGAGGCAGTGATATCTTCTTACCTGTGTCTCACTGGAAGTATTGCTGGATAACGTTTCTGTTGTCGATATCCTCTTCTTCTGTCTCCTCTTCTTCACTGTCCACAGGCTCCACAGTTGCCACAAGACCTCCAGCTGGACCATCCTCATGCAGAAAAGGCACCTGTCGTCGCAAAGCCAGGTTGTGCAGCATACAGCAGGCCACGATGATCTGGCACACCTTCTTTGGTGAGTAGTAGAGAGAACCACCTGTCATATGGAGGCACTGGAACCTGGCCTTCAGGAGGCCGAACGTTCTTTCTATAATCCTCCTAGTTCGCCCATGTGCCTCATTGTAGCATTCCTCTGCCCTTGTCCTGGCATTCCTCACTGGGGTCAGTAGCCATGACAGGTTAGGGTACCCAGAGTCACCTGCAAATGTTGAGGGACAACTGTTAGACACACACTAACCCTTAGGGACAATCCCAGACCCAGACAACTATTCACAGAGTATAGGGTCCTTGTCCTCACCTATTAGCCACACACGGTGCCTCTGGAGTTGCCCCATCACATAAGGGATGCTGCTATTCCTCAGAATGTAAGCGCCATGCACTGAGCCAGGAAACTTGGCATTCACATGGGAGATGTACTGGTCAGCCAAACACACCATCTGCACATTCATAGAATGGTAGCTCTTCCGGTTTCTGTACACCTGTTCACTCCTGCTGGGGGGTACCAAGTCCACATGTGTCCCATCAATGACACCTATGATGTTGGGGATATGTCCCAGGGCATAGAAGTCACCTTTCACTGTAGGCAAATCCTCCACCTGAGGGAAAATGATGTAGCTGCGTATGTGTTTCAGCAGGGCACACAACACTCTGGACAACATGTTAGAGAACATTGGCTGGGACATCCCTGATGCAATGGCCACTGTAGTTTGAAAAGACCCTCTTGCCAGGAAATGGAGTATTGACAGGACCTGCACTAGAGGGGGTATTCCTGTGGGATGGCGAATAGCTGACATCAGGTCTGGCTCCAACTGGGCACACAGTTCATGGGTTGTTGCACGATCAAGTCTGTAGGTGAGTATTATGTGTCTCTCTTCCATTGTCAACAGGTCCACTAGCAGTCTGTACACCGGCGGATGCCGCCATCTCATCACCTGCCCCAGCGGATGTGCCCTATGGAGGACAACAGCGAGCAGAGAGTCAGCCAACACTGAGGTATTACAAAATGTAATTTTCTAAATCGGCAATGTGCCTGTTACTGTGTGTATGCAAGGCCTAGATAGGTGTGACGCAGTTATTATTAACGCCATGTAGCCTCCTGAAATGGCAGCTGCCTGACCTGTAAGGTGGGACAAGGGGATATGAGGTAACTGTGCTGACGTTCTACACCGTCGCTGTAGGCGGTCGAAGACCTCGGCGCAATCCTTCATTGGTTAACATTGGACCCTATGGGTCCCAGAGCCAATGACGATGTACGCCGGTGGTGACAGTACGCACCGCCGCGGACGTGACCAACATTTTCTATCTGTACACTCACTTGATACCTGACCTTACACAGGAGAGGACCTACACTGCAAGTGCTGCTGTGAACTCAGTCTGGAAGCAACAATGGCTCATGTTTCTGGGGAAAGGGCCCCTGCCTTCACTTCGGAGGAGTTGGAGAAGTTAGTGGATGGGGTTCTCCCCCAGTACACGGTACTCTACAGTCCTCCAGACAAACAGGTGAGTACACTGTGAGCATGCTGCATGGCCAATGCCTGTTTGGAGTGGTGTGACGGAAGATACATGGAGGGGGAGGCACTGAGCCCTGCATGAGCGGACCGTGAGTGTATGTGCGTTAGGGCAAGGGTGGGAGCGTGGGCCAATGACTGTGACGGTCCGGACATTTAAAGTTTTTCCTTGTCCCCTGTACTATTCCTGTAGGTCAGCGCCCACCAGAAGAAGGATATTTGGTGCGCCATCGCCAAGGACGTCCGGA
This sequence comes from Pleurodeles waltl, assembly GCF_031143425.1. NCBI lineage: Eukaryota > Metazoa > Chordata > Amphibia > Caudata > Salamandridae > Pleurodeles > Pleurodeles waltl. Next base: position 537,971,585 of record NC_090446.1, on the reverse strand, counting down.
CTCTGGGGGTCCACCACAAACGGAGCACCCACTGTCGGAAAAATATGAGAGGACATTCGCCGCTGGAGGAAGAAGACGGCGGAGGCCCAGCTGGGGATGGCCTCCCAACGTGGGAGGGGTGCCCTTCGCACCATGACCCCCCTGATGTTCTGGATCCTGGCGGTGGCGTATCCAGAGCTGGATGGGCGCTTGAGGGCATCACAGCAGCCACAAGGGGGTGAGTGCAGTCACATCCATCTGACTCTGCGCACTTTATGAGGTGTCTGGGTGGGGGAGGTGGGCAGTGGATTCCCCTAGGCCAGGGCGAGCTTTGTAGGCAAGTTCCCTTTGTGAGGCAGACTATGTGGCACCTCAACCCCACCAGTGGTAAGAGCCATCTACACCTAGTCAGGCTCCTGTGACTTCCATGTGTGCAGCAATCGGGCATAGGCCTTATACCCCATGACCCTGTGAATAATCTAGGACTATAAGCGCATGGCGTAGTGCAGAGGGCTGCTGTGTCTGTAGTGTCCGCCAACGGCAGTGGTACTGCATGCACTGAACATGTCTTTCTTCTGTCTCCCCCCCCCCTTTTTGTGGTCTCCCTGTTCTTGTCTGCAATAGCATCATCAGGCGGAGGAGCAGTGGCACCGGAGCAGGAGGCAGCTGCATCCCACTTGGCCTGGAGGGCGAGACAACAGAGTCTGAAGCCACCAGTGGACAGATGGCGAGAGGAGCTCCACGGTGGGGACAGGAGGTGACAGCAGCAACAGCGACTCCTCCTCTGATGGGAGCTCCCTTGCAGTGGCGGGCCCCTCTGTGCCCCCCGCATCAACAGGCACAGCCGCCACCCCCATACCAGCACCCCACTCCCAGCAGCCCCTCAGCATGTGTCCCATGGCTGCTCACCCAGGAGGGTGGGCATCTCCTTCGCATCAGGCACCTCAGGCCCTGCCCCAGTCATCCCTGCTGCCCTCAGTGAGGAGGCTATTGACCTCCTGAGACCCCTCACTGTTGGGCAATCTACCATTGTGAATGCCATCCAGGGTGTCGAGAGGCATTTGCAACAAACAAATGCATACCTGGAGGGCATTCATTCTGGCCAGGCAGCCCAACAGAGAGCATTTCAGGTTCTGGCCTCAGCACTGATGGCAGCCATTGTCCCTGTGTCCAGCCTTCTCCCTCCAACTTCCTCCACCCAGACCCAATCCCCTGTACCTCAGCTTAACCCAAGCACACCATCAGACCAGCATGCACACACCTCAACACACAAAAGTGGCTCAGGCAAACATAAGCACCACACATCCCACAGGCACTCACACAAGCATCATACCCATGCAGACATAGCAACATCCACTGCCTCCACTGTGTCCCCCTCCTCCACGTCCTCCTCCTCCCTCCCTGTCTCGTCTTCACTCACACCTGCATACACTACATCTCCAGCCACTATGTCCATCACCAGCATGCCTATCACCACACAGCACTCATGTGCACTCACCACCCCCACTACCATTCACACATCCTCTGTGTCCTCTACCAGTGTGTCTGTGAGCCCTCCTCCCAAAGTACACAAACGCAGGTACACACCAACCCAACAGCCTTCCACCTCACAACAGCCTCCAGCCCATGCACCTCCACCCAAATTCAGCAAACGTACACCTCCTACAACCACTACCTCTTCCTCCACTCCCAAACCCACTCCATCTACCCGTCCCAGTGTGTCTAAAGATCTTTTCCTGGCTAATATTGACCTCTTCCCTACACCTCCCCCCACCCGTCCGTCCCCTAGAGCCAGGCTTTCCAGGTCCCAAACCAGCACCTCAGCCACCACATCACCAGGCACAGTGGTGCCAGCAACTGCAGGCTATTGGAGTGCGCCAACCAACAGGGCTGCCAGTGTGCCACGGAGCGAGGGCAAGGACATTCCGCCACCTGCAAAAGTTAAAAAGTTGCTCACATCCCGGAGGGATAAACAGAAAACACCTGCCACCAAGGGCTCAGTGAAAACGAAAGGGGATAGTGGCAAGACAGCTGCGCCACCATCCAAGGTGGGGAAGGGCCAGAAAATAAAGGGCAGGTCAGGAGAGGGCATGGTGGCAATGACAATGGTACCAGTGTCACACCTTATGTCCACGTCGATGCTAACCTGTATGGCTGAGAAGACCGCCACCAGCACCGCAGTCACTGAGCCCGCCACCAGCACTGTAGTCACTGAGCCCGCCACCAGCACTGCAGTTACTGAGCCAGCCACCAGCACCGCAGTCACTGAGCCCACCACCAGCACCGCTGCCTCTGAGCACGCCACCAGCACAGCCGCCACTGAGGCCACCGCCAGCACCGCCGCCACTGAGGCCGCCTGAGCCAGTGGCACCACCACAGACATGGCTGCCATCCCCAGTGTTCAGTATTTTGAGGCTGATGGTCAGTTCCAGGAGCCTGGGCAGCTTCCATGATGCACCACTTTCAGTGGAGAAAGGCATGCACTACCTCTGTCCTTGGCAGGATGAAGCACTCTGGACACAAAGCCCCCTCCAGAACCAGTGGAGAAAGACATCCACTACCTCAGTCCTTGGCAGGATGAAGCACTCTTGGTACAAAGCCCCCTCCAGAACCAGTGGAGAAAGACATCCACTACCTCAGTCCTTGGAAGGATGAAGCACTCTGGGCACAAAGCCCCCTCCAGAACCAGTGGAGACTGTTATCCACCTGAGAGACTGTGGCTTTGCACTCCCCAGGATAACGCAGTGGGCAATCCACCCACTGGAGAGACTTGAGAGACTGTGGCTTTGCACTCCCCAGGATAAAGCAGTGGGCAATCCACCCACTGAAGAGACTTGAGAGACTGTGGCTTTGCACTCCCCAGGATAAAGCTGTGGGCAATCCACCCACTGGAGAGACTTGAGAGACTGTGGCTTTGCACTCCCCAGGATACAGCAGTGGGCTTGGAGCCCCCTTGTGGAGCAGTGGCGTTGTGCATTCATCAGGCTGCGATGCCCCCTCCCCCTGAGGTGCCTGTTTCATTTCGATCTGATGCCCCTGCAATGTTCTCTCCGTTTGACGTCTGGTATCATGTGTGGGCCTCGCCCATGCATTTTGGGACCAGTGGTCCATGGACAATAATTGGTGCACTATCCGGACTTGTGTAGTTGGTGTACACAATTGTATCTACTGTATTTCGAGTTTTGACTACTGGATTTTTCATGATTACAATCGTTCAACTCATTTCCTTTTGTCCTTACGTTCTTCCAGGGGGGGTGTATATGTAATGTTGCACCATGTATTTGTGTGTATGTTGTAGTGGGTGAGGGTGGGGGTGTTGCGTGTTGCATGTGTGTGTCACTCTCTTTTCCCTCCCCCCTCCCCCGTGTTGTAGGTGCAGTACTCACCGTGGTCATCGCCGCCGTCTTTGGTGCTCCTGATAGAGAAGCAGGAAGACCATCACAAGGAGTATCTGTAGTTCTTGCTCCATGGCGTCCTGGTTCCTCATGGGGTGTGGAGAGGTGAGTGTTTTCCCTTCCAAGTTCTGTTTCCGCCGTGTTTTTGTTTGCATTGGTTCCGCCCCAGAAAAGGTGGCGGATTGCCGGGGTTGTGATGATTGTCTTCCGCCTGTCTGTTGGCAGTGACAGCAGCGATGTTTGTTTCTACCGCTGTGGCAGTCGGAGTGTTAAAGTGGGTGTCTATGTTGGCGGTTTCCGCCGTGGTCATGATTCCATTTTGTTTACTGCCGGCCTGTTGGCGGTCTTACCGCCGCTTTAACACCGACCGCCAGGGTTGTAATGAGGGTCTTAGTTTCCTACTTAGCTAGTTTTAATCGGCTGGTAGCAGAGACATCCTGGCCTGAAGAAAAGCAAGCAGCCTTGTTCTATAAAGGACTCAAGGATGAGTTAAAGGACATTCTTTCTCAAATTGATCCTCAGCCTACAGATTGTCAAGATCTGATAAACCTTGTTTTGAGACTAAATCATCGTCTTGCAGAACGACCGGGAACATGCAAAAAGACTGAGAAATATTCCTGGCGTGTTCATGAGAATCAAGAACTCAGAAAGAGAGTATCCCAGAACCCATGGAAATCGGAACTCTCAGGAGACCTTTGACCAAAGATGAAAAGGGACTACGTAGAAAGAACGGACAATGTCTTTATTGCGGGCGCAAGGGTCACTTTGCCAAAGATTGTCCAATCAAACCAAAGAGCAAACAAGGTCCTGTCCAGAAAATTGCAGCCAATGTACAAGTTGAGCTGGAAAACTAGATCACCCAAGATGTAAAGAAGGGTTGCTCTTGGTGTCACCACAGTCTAGACACCTCAAGTTGGGCATTGAAGTTCAAGTAAAGAAAAATAACTATTGCAAGAAAGCCCTAGTAGATTCTGGGGCTATGGGGAATTTTGTTGATGCCCAATTGGTTCGCGCATGGGGGATCCCATGTACCAAGAAGAAGACTCCAGAAATAATATAAGCCGTAGATGAAAAACTCTTGACTGGAGGCCCAGTAACTCTTCAGACTGTCCCCTTGTTGGAGATCTGTGATGGGGGAGATCAAAGAACCATACATGAAGAGAAGCTCATTTTTGATGTTATCCATGCTCCTCAGTATGGAATTATCCTTGGCTTACCATGGTTAACTCATCACAACCCTGAGATTAACTGGGCAGAACGGAAAGTTGTGTTCTCTTCCGCCTTATGTAATGAGAAATGTCTCCAGACGTCTTGAGTCGCCAAACATTGCAACTTTCACATTGCCACTGCGGGGGAGAAAGAAATAAAGTTGCCCTAGCAGTATTCATCCTATGAAGACGTGTTAGAAGAAATGGAAGCAGAAATATTGCCTCCTCATAGACCTTATGACTCAAATTGATCGAACTCCTGGTGCGATACTCCCTAGTTGTCATGTGTACGCCTTGTCGGAACATGAGAATCAACACCTACGAAAGTACTTAGATCAATTTCTAGAGAATGGCTTCATCCGCCCTTCCAAGTCTCCTGCAGCTTCTCCTTTGCTTTTTCTCCCCAAGGCTAATGGAGATCTTTGAATATGTATTGACTATAGGGGTTTGAACAAGATCACAGTCAAGAACAGATACCCCTTGCCTCTGATTCCTGTCTTGTTGGATCAAGTGAAGAAAGCAAAAATCTACACTAAGCTCAATCTACGAGGTGGTTACCATTTAGTCAGAATGAGAGAAGGTGACGAATGGAAAACTGCATTCAAGACAAGATATGGTCTCTTTGCATACACCGTCATGCCCTCTGGACTGTGTAATGTTGCAGCAGCATTTCAATTTTTCCTGAATGAAGTCCTTAGAGAGTATCTAGATATATTTGCAATAGTCTATATCGATGATATTTTAATCTACTCTGACAATGAAGCTGAACATGTACAACGTCAAGAAGCTTCTCATGGCTCTTTGAAAGCATCATCTATATTGCAAACTAACCAAGTGTGAATTTCATGTTACCACAGTTGAGTTTTTAGGGGTCATCCTTACCCCTCAAGGTATGGCCATGGCAGAAAAGAAAGTACAAGCAGTATCCGATTGGCCCACTCCAAAGACTGTTCAAGATGTGCAGTGCTTCCTGGGTTTTGCAAACTTTTATTGCAGGTTTATAAACCATTTCTCTCAGACAGTGGCACCAATCACCAAGTTATTGAGAAAGAAAACAAAAATGTGTGTGGTCTCCAGAAGCTGACAGAGCCTTTTCAACTTCGAAAGAAGCTTTTTCCACTGCCCCAGTCTTGACTCACCCTGATGTGGAGCGTCCATTCATAGTTGAAGCAGATGCCTCAGATGTGGCAATTTGTGCAGTATTGTCACAAAGAAGTAGACACTGGTCAACTTCATCCTGTAGCTTACATGTCTCGAAAACTGAACGAAGCCGAACGGAACTATGTCATTGCTTTAAAGAGTGGAGACATAATTTGTTAGGTGCCAAGTTCACTACCACAGTATACACAGATCATCGCAATCTCCAGTTCATGAGTTCAGCTAGACTTTTGACTCCTCGGCAATTACGCTGGATGCTGTTTTTTGCTGAGTTCGATTTTGTGGTAACTTTTCATCCTGGTAAAGACAATCGCAAAGCAGACGCCTTGTCCCGCCAAGAGTCTACCACCTTACCCACAATCCAGCCTTCCAGAGCTATCATTGCTCCAGACAAAGTCCTCTGCATCATAAGGACTGAAGTCTTCTTTGAAGAAATCCGCAATCCTTCACCATTGAAAAATGGCAGACATGGGTCAAGCAGATCCCAAAAGATCAATCAAACAAGGGCTACCTTTCCATGACACACGTTTGTTCGTGCCCACTACCAAGCTTCGCAGGTTAGTATTTCATTGGTTGTATGTCATACCTACGGCAGGTCACCCAGGTACTCCTAAAACTCTTGAATTAATCCAACGCTACTTTTGGTGGCCTACTCTGACAAAAGACGTCAAACAAATGGTCACTAACTTCGAAGTCTGTGCTCGTATCAAGACAAGTAATTCAAAACCGAAAGGTTTGTTGCATCCGCTCCCAACCCCACTTCGACCTTGGGAACACATCTCATTAGACTTCATTACAGGTCTACCAGTTGTTCAACAGCACTCAGTCATCCTTGTGGTGGTAGATAGTTTCATAAAATATGGACATTTCATTGCTTGCAAGAAATTGCCCACCTCCAGTGAATGGCAACCATCCTTTTCAATAGAGTGGTCCGTTATCACGGGCTGCCGAGAATGATTCTCTCCGATCGAGGATAACAATTTGCCTCCAACTTCTGGAAACGTGGTGCAAAAGGCTTCAAGTGACATCCACACTATCTACTAGCCATTATCCTCAAACAGATGGTCAAACTGAGAGACTGAATCAGACATTGAAACAATACCTGCATGCTTACGCTGAGAAAGCACTTAATTCTTGGACATCAATGCTCTGGTTAGCTGAACTAGCCTACAATAACTCGTTTCACACCTCCACTGGTGTCACACCCTTTTTTGGCTTGTTTGGCTACCATCCTGATACCTTGCCTACCACGATTCCACAAGAAAGTTCTCTTACACCAGCTGTGTCGGAAACTATTCAACAACACCATCAAACCCAGAAATTGATTCAACAGCATCTAGAAAAAGCCAAACAAAAATGCAAAAAGCACTACGACAAGAAACATTGTGAAGGACCTCAGTATCAACCAGGTGATAAAGTGTGGCTTTCTACACGACATAGTGACTTCAAGAAAAAGCACATGTTTAATCCCAAATTCATAGGTCCTTACACTGTCCGCCAGCAAATCAATCCAGTGACCTATAAACTGCAGTTACCCAGGTCACTCCGTATTTATCTAGTGTTCCATACTTCCCTCCTGAAAGAAGCAGTCCAGAAGGTTCGCTCCCAGCCAGCTACAGTTCTAGTACAGGGGGAATTGGAATACGAAGTTAAACAGGTGCTGGATTCCAAACTTAGAGGTCATGATCTTTGGTATCTGATCTCTTGGAAAGGTTACGGTCCTGAAAGCAACTCATGAGTCTCTGCATCTGACATGCATGCTCCACGACTAGTGAGACATTTTCATCGTCTCAACCCAGGCAAACCAGGCCCTAGAGCGCGCTTGGGAGAGGGGAGTACTGTCAACATCAGGACAGTGCGCGCTCTATGGGCGACTAAAATGCAAAAACCCGTCTTTATGCAAAGGCATAATTCATGCATTATGTTTATATGCAGTTTGTTAACCTTTTGCATTGCAGAGTTTAACCTTGAAAACCACTAGTAATGATGTTTGCAATAACTGTTCATTTGCAAGGTATTTCTGCAGAATTACAGAGTGTGTCAGGGTGTGGTCACTTTCTAGGACCTTCTAGAAGCTTTCCCTGCCGCATGACTGGGTGTGGTTTGTGGGCTGGGTTTGACTCTATATAAGGGAGTCAGCCCAGCTCCACGTGCTCACTATTCAGAGGTCCCGGTGCAGAGCAGCAGCAACTTCCTGAGCTCCGGTCCCAAAGGCCTACAATGATATTTCCAGGCCTGCCCTCTTTATATTGATGATCCTTTAGCAGGGCGGTAAGGCGGAGGTCGGGTTGGGCCCCTGACCCCCGTTTTCAAAGACGTCTGAGTTTTTGGGCCCAGTTGTGAAACTCCTTGTGTGCGTGATTGTGTTTTCATGACATTTACATATTCTTGTTTGAATCGGCAAGGTGCACGATTCAATTCTGGCATATGATTCTTGGCAGTCGGATCGGCGACAGTGTGCGCGATCATTTCATGATATTTGCATTGTGTATTTCGAATCGGCAAGGTACGCGATTCATTTCATGGCATTTAACCTTGACATTCAGATTGGCAACAGTGTGCGTGATTATTTCATGATATTTGCATTGTGTATTTCGAATCGGCAAGGTGCGCAATTCATTTCCTGGCATTTAACCTGGACATTCAGATTGGCAGCAGTGTGCGCGATCATTTGCGCAATGGCAGTACTGTGTGGGTTAGGTGAGGGGTCCCTAGGGGTGGCATAAGTGGTGCTGCAGCCCTCAGGAACAATTCTTAGTACACCATGCCCTAGGTACCAGGGATACCATTTACTAGAGACTTATTGCGGTTGCTAAAGAGTGTGCCAATTGTGGAGAACAAGTGTGTAGTTTTGGGGAAGAGCTCTGGCACTGGGGACCTGGTTAGCAGGGACCCAGTGCACTTTCCGTCAAAATCACACCAGAAACCAGGCACAAAGTGAGGAGCAAACCATGCCCAAAAGGTTTCTTTCCTACACTCATGCAACAATTCACAGACCCACTCAGACATTCACGCAGCCACTCACAGACCCTCTCAGACATTCATGCACCCACTCACAAACCCTCTCAGACATTCACACACCGACTAACAGGCCCACTCAGGCTCACACATTCACTCACAGACGCACTGAGACACTCATGCACGCACTCATAGACCCACTAAGCAACTCATGCACTAACTTACAGAGAAGCTCAGAATCTCATGTACCCACTCGCACACCTACTCAGAAACTCACACACCCAATCACAGATCCACTTAGACACTCACACACCCACTCACACACCCACTCAGAGACTCATGCACCCTCTCACATACCAACTCAGACTCATGAACTCACTCACAGACTCAATCAGAGACACACAACAAAGACGGTGCACAGCATTGGTTTTGATTAATGTATAGTAATTGAAATTACTTTACATTACAAATCCATAAATATTCACTGAGAAAACCAAAAGTTGCAGGAATATTACAGTTAGAAAATAGAATTAAAACTACCATAGAAATTGACGTAAAAACCCAAAGACTACAGGGTTGTTGTAGCTAAGTTCTGAATTTATTCACACAAAACCACAGAAATTCAGAAGTGATAATTATAGTTATTTCAAGTAACTATAACTCGCACCCTCAGGTAACTATAACTCACGCCCTTGCAATGCACTGCTATTCCAATGATTCCAGATATTACAGCACTCATGACAACTTCTATAATGTGATTAAAAATATAGATGAAACATTAGCAGTCAAAGTATTGAAGAAAAAACTGTGAATGGCCGGGGCGGGAGTTATAGTTACCTTAGGGCGCAAGTTATTGAAATAACTCTGCTGAATTTCTGTGGTTTGTGTGAGTAAAAAAATGTACGATGGGGACCTTGTGGACCCACTGCACCCTGGGGTCCCCATGGGCACCAGGGACCACCACCTCAGTGGGTCTAAAAGAAAGTATGTGAGGGGCTGCACGGACCCCTCTGGACCCTAGGGACCACCACTGTCATTCACAAGGTTGGAGGTTCAAATCCTGGTATCTCATAGCACTGTGTCTGTTTATTGACCTATGTTTTGAATGTTAAACATTGCTATTGATGGAACGATGACTGATTTTACACCTCAATATTCTTTAATAATCTTTAAATGTCTTAGATATGTCTGGACAATGTGCATTAAAGAGTCACCTGCAGCCGAGTGGTTAAGGTCCCAGACCCTCACACAAAAGGTTGAGGGTTCCAGTCTAGGTGCCTCATCATGAGTTTGGCGGTCTGAGGACCACTATGTTGGAGGTGGCAGTCGTACCGCCAATAAGCTGGTGGAGAAGACTGCCAAATTATGACGAGGGCGGTCTTCACAACAGAACACAGCCAGCACCACCACTGTGGTCTGGCAGCAGCGGACAACGGTTGCCAACTGCAGGACAGCAGAGACTATGGTGGTCATTACGACCCTGGCGGTCAGAGACTGCCAGGGGTAATGTGGCGTCTGTACCGCCAACAGGCTGGCGGTATGGAGACCAGTATTACAACCGCAGTGGTAGCGCCGCAGTCGCACCGCCGGGGCCGGCGGTTTCCCGCCGTTTTAGCCCCGGCGGTGATAATCCGCCAGGGCAGCGCTGCAAGCAGCGCTGCCCTGAGGATTATGACCCCCCTACCGCCAGCCTGTTTCTGGCGGTTTGCACCGCCAGGAAGAGGCTGGCGGTAAGGGGTGTCCTGGGGCCCCTGCACTGCCCATGCCACAGGCATGGGCAGTGCAGGGGCCCCCTAAAAGGGCCCCGGCCAGCTTTTCACTGTCTGCATAGCAGACAGTGAAAAGCACGACGGGTGCTACTGCACCCGTCGCATGGCCGCAACACCGCCGGCTCCATTAGGAGCCGGCTCCTATGTTGCGGCCTCATCCCCGCTGGGCCGGCGGGCGTAAACTTGGTTTGCGCCCGCCTGCCCAGCGGGGATGTCGTAATGGGGTCCGCGGGAGTGCGGCCGCATAGGCGGCTGCACGGCAGTTACCGCTTGGCGCGCGGCGGTAGCCGTCTGCCAAGCTCGTAATGACCCCCTATGCTTCTGCCAGACAGTTTATGAGGTTGCACACTGCCAAGGTTTCCACTGCGGTCGTACCACCATGGAAACCTAGGTGGAAACCAACTGCATCAATGGAAACACTCACCTTCAGGAAGCCATACTCGTCCAGAGCCGTCATGGAGCCTTAACTACATGTCTTCCTGTTTCTCCTGCTCACCCAAAGACTCCAGAATCTGCGACGACGACAGCAACTGTAAGTATACACTCTTACCTGGTACTGTTGTTGATTGGCAATTTTTGTACACTCACACAACAGACATTTGCAAAGGGGGTGCGATGGTGACACACACACACACGTAACTGCACACTTATATTCACACACACATACTGTCACATACACACTTGCACATACACAACAAACATTCCACAACCACCAAACACACATACACACACACAGAAACACTGTACAGGCCCACACTCACACAGTACCACACAAGTCACAAACACAACACAACAGCAACTTGGCAGGAACCCACAGGGGACTCTACCCAGGGACACATCACACATACATCACAAGTAACACCAGCAGGCAAAATATTACATACAATTACACAATCACACAACTTACAGATCGACTTACCAAGGACACCGTATCTAACATTTGATGCACAGTACACACACACAGTCAAAGCACACAAAGCCACACAGCACACCAACAAACACCTCTCAACATAAACAATGCACAATACCAACACAACAAAACCTCCTGGACACACAAATGTCCATCACACAACATATATCATAACTCTCTAATACAAAAGCACTGCACACAACTTCATATGCTGCCTAAACAAAACGCGTAGCCCAAGCAGAACACACACACACATACACACACACACTCACATACAGAGAGACAACTAATGTCAGCCAGGAACAACTTGTTAGGGTTTGTGTACAGCAAAGAGCGTGTCCCCTCTCACTGCACTAATGGGTTCTGTAATAGCTTCCTTTTAAACTTACTATTGAAAGCCTTTCTTGTTATCTCACCTTCCCCCCCCCCTAGGCTTCTGAGTATGTTGTTTAATGTGCTGTTTTGTTTACACATTGGGCCTTGCTTTTACCAAGGCTTCTTTAAAAACACTCCTCCCTAGGCCATGTGTTAATTCAACTCATTTGCATAATACCTGAAACTCTGCACACCTTTCAAGAACATGTGCAGCATGTGAGGACCACACCCAGCCCTTCAAACCACACCCAGCTCTTCAAACCACACCCAGCTCTTCGAACCACACCCAGCTCTTCGAACCACACCCAGCCCTGTCTATAAAAGGCAGCCCCCGAGCCTCACCCAGTGCTTGTGCTCGTCTACCTCCCGCTTACCTGAGAACAGATCCCTCGGCGCTGGCACTCCTGCTCTCTACAGACTTTCATTGGCTTCAATGGGCGCAGCTGCTGGCTCTTCCTTCTTCCGGTTTCCGGTTCCTCCTTGCCTCAGCCTCTCTCTCCTACAAGCAACCTGCAAAAGAGAAAGAAGACAAGGTTAGACTGATCAGTATCTCTTGCCAGCAACAAGTAAATGCAAAACTTTTTATCACCTGAAAGAACTTTGACAACAATTTCTGGATCCGTGTATAGACAATTTGAAACAAGATACCTTCCACGAACATTGTGATTCAAACTCTTTGTTACAAGAATACTTTGCGGAACTTTGTGAAGCAAACAGTTTTTTTTTTTTTATGAAACTTTTAAGAGTCGAACAGTGGAAACCATTAACAGCAAGGCAAACAGTAAATCAAGGACTTGCACAAATTACATGCTGTATTTTGATGTAAAAGTACAGTATTTGTTTTATAAAAGATTCTGGAAATATGGGAAAAAAGCTTTACAGTAATAGAAAACACATCCCAGAGCAGTAACACATTCCTAACCTGGAAACTAGAGACCAGGATCCAAGAGGCACCAGTTTCTACAGAAGTCAGAAAGGGCCGCAGATTTGTGCAGCACTTCAACAGTGGAAACGCAAGAACGGTGTTGTCTCTCTATTTTATTTTATCCACTTCCCCCCTTCCCTTGAGCTTCTGTTCTTAGTGCACTGTTTTAAAAACTAGTGTGCTGGAACAATCAGTTTCAGGGTGGGGTCGGATTGTCTTCAACCTCCATCAGAACTGAACAAGGACTCAGGTGAGCTGGGCTTTGACAGAAGCACAAGCCTTAAAAAAAAATGTCAGTTCTGGTGGACGATGAATACCGGGGAAGAAATAGAGGGCATTGACGTCACGGATATGGCGCAGGCCCTAAATGAGGACTTGGCTCAAAATGAAGCAGTGTCTGGCATCTTGCAACATATGCAAGAGGAAATAGAGAGATTAAAGATGGAGAATACCTCTTTAAAACAGGATTTAAGCAGGTATAAATTTAGGGGATCTCAGTGGAACACAGCTTTTACGCCTTTTTTTAAAACCTCCTCAGAGACAGGGGCGCCATCAAAACATACAACTTTGCCTCCCCCAGTTGAGGTTACTGTTAATGTTCCTAATGCTGTGCCCTTAGCAGCACCTGAACGTTTTCATGGAGATAGTAACAAATTCCATGTTTTTATCAATCAATGTCAATTACACTTCGTTTGTAAGCCACAACAGTTCCCTACTGATGCTACGAAAGTGGCATTCGTCTTGTCTTATTTGGGTGGCACAGCAGCCAATTGGTCAATTCCTTTCGTGGAGAGAGATGATCCCATCCTCTATAATTGGAATCAATTTAAACGTACCATGACCAGCCTTTTTGCAAAACACACTTTCATGCAGGCAAGTGATAATGAGCTTTTAAATCTTAAACAAGGTAACAAGGATTTATTGACCTATCTCACTAGTTTTAATCGTTTACTCACCGAGACACAGTGGCCAGAAGAAAAGCGTGTCTCCCTTTTTTATAAAGGTTTGAGAGACGAGTTAAAAGACGCGCTGGCTCATATCGTTGATTTGCCAGAAGACTATTCGGACTTTGTAGATTTAGTTGTGAAATTAGAACATAGACTAGGAGAAAGAAAGGGAGATAAATACAAACTGGAATCACGGATAACTTTTATTAGACACGAGAAGAAAGACCCAGATAATAAACTCCCTGAACCTGAGCCTATGCAAATAGGGACACTCAGAGGTCCACTCACATCAGAGGAAAAAGAAAGAAGGAGAAAACTTCAATTATGTTTATATTGTGGCAGGGCAGGTCACTTTGCCAGAGAATGTCCAGTAAAGCCTAAAACTCCACGAAAGGGTGCTGTTTCCTCCACCTCCTCAACTGAATCGGGAAACGATTAAGCTCGACAAGGGGAGAGGTTACTTGTTCGAGAAAACATCTTAATCAAACCTCTAATGCTGCAGCCTTCATGGTACCGCACATACCTAGACATTTCATAATTCAGGTTGTTTTAATTGTTACTACCCAAGTGAGGCATTCTCTCCCTGTCCTACTGGACTCAGGCGCGACAGGAAATTTTGTGGATAATAAATTAGCTAAAAACTTAGGACTTCCTATGTGCCTAAAGCCTTGTCCAGAAGCAGTATGTGCAGTGGATGGGTCAGAATTGACCTCTGGATTAATCACAAAACAAACAAGTCCACTTGTTATGGTCTGTCAGAACGGGCACACAGAGGTGATTAGCTTTGATCTGATAGATACTCCTAATTTTGGTTTGATTCTCGGGGTACCCTGGTTAACAACTCATAACCCAAAAATTGATTGGGTGAATAGAACTGTTACTTTGGATTCCTCTTTCTGTAGAACCAATTGCTATCAAGAAGCAGGTACAGAACAGAGCACAGTATTACACTGTGCTAGTCTTACACAAGATGAACCAAGTCTCCCTCCTGAATATTCTGACTTTAAAGATGTCTTTGATCCAGTAAAGGCTAGTGTGCTGCCCCCACATCGGTCTTATGACTGTCGTATAGATCTTATCCCAGGGGCCCCTTTACCTAATAACAGAGTATATGCTTTGACTGACGAAGAAACCAAATACTTACGAACCTACCTAGATGACCTACTACAGTCTGGGTTCATCCGTCATTCCACATCTCCGGTGTCATCTCCACTTTTTTTTATCCCGAAGCCGGATAAATCCCTGCGCGCGTGTATCGATTATAGAGGACTAAATAAGGCTACAATAAAGAATAAATATCCTCTTCCTCTAATACCTGTGTTGTTGGATCAATTAAGACATTCTACGGTATACACTAAACTAGATCTGCGGGGAGCTTACCACCTGGTCCGAGTAAAAGAGGGGGATGAGTGGAAGACAGCTTTCAAGACAAAGTTTGGTTTATTTGAGTACACAGTAATGCCCTTTGGGTTATGTAATGCCCCTGCGGCCTTTCAGTTCTTTATAAATGAGGTCCTACACGAATTCCTGGACGTTTGTGTCATAGTATACATAGACGACATCCTCATTTACTCTAAGAACTCAGAAGAACATACCCAACATGTTCGTGCAGTATTATCAAAGTTAAAAGAAAATCATCTTTTTGCTAAGTTAGAAAAGTGTACTTTTAATGTCAGCAAGGTGGACTTTTTAGGATACTGCCTGTCACCTCAAGGAATAACTATGGATGTAAAGAAAATCAGTGCTATTGCTGATTGGCCAGAACCATCCTCTGTAAAAGATATTCAGAAATTTCTGGGTTTCGCCAATTTTTATAGGAGGTTTATTGCACATTTTGCAGACATTGCGGCCCCAATAACTACCTTGTTGCGGAAAGGGCAACGATTTCTTTGGACTGATGAGGCGGCACACACGTTTCAACTCCTAAAACAAAAATTCACTTCATCCCCAATTCTGAAACATCCTGATCCTGACTTGCCCTTTTTTGTTGAAGCGGACGCTTCACAAGTAGCTTTAGGAGAATTCTCTCTCAACGAGATGCAGTAGATGGCCAGTTACATCCTATAGCCTTCTATTCCAAAAAGTTATTACCAGCTGAACAAAATTACACTGTGGCTGAAAGGGAACTACTAGCTATCAAAGTAGCTTTTTCAGAATGGAGGCACCATTTAATGGGAGCCAAGTACCCAGTTACAATCTTTTCTGACCATAGGAACCTACAGTTTTTTGGATCACTTAAAGCACTAACACCACGTCAGATGCGCTGGTTAATTTTTTTTAGCACATTTGACTTTGTAATAACCTATAGACCAGGTGCACAACAAATTCAATCTGATGTGTTATCTAGATACGGACATACCTCAGACATGAAACAAGATAAAATAGGAGAACCCATTATTCCTCCCCAAAAGTTTTTGGCACCAGTACAACAGAAGGATTTCATCACAGATCTATATAATGCACACATGCAAATAGCACCTCAGGATTGGTTAAAGGATTCCCGTAACACAATACAACGAGGTTTACTGTATCACGACAAGATGCTGTTAGTGCCCACCTCTGAATTACAAACACAGGTGATAATTTGGCATCATGCCTCACCGTTGGCAGGTCATCCTGGTTGGGTAAAAACCCTGGAAAATGTGCAAAAACACTTTTGGTGGGACACTATAAGAAAGGACATTAAGCAATTTGTCACTACCTGTCCAATTTGTGCAAGACATAAATCTTCTCATAAGGCCCCTGACGGCTTGTTAATACCAATGCCAACACCCAAACAACCTTGGCACACTGTGAGGGTAGACTTTATTGTAGGTTTACCACCTGTAAAATCTTTCACAACAGTGTTGGTTATAGTGGATTTTTTATCTAAAATGGCACATTTTGTACCATTACGGAAATTACCCACGGCGGCAGAATTTGCAGATATTTTTATAAGGGAAATTGAGCGTTTACATGGTTTGCCAAGCAAAGTGGTGTCAGACCGAGGGAGCCAGTTCAACTCTAGATTTTGGAAAAAATTATGAGAAAAAACTGAAAATAGATGTGGCATTATCCACTGCTTTCCACCCAGAGACAAATGGACAGACTGAACGACTGAACCAAACCTTACTTCAAACGCTACGTTGTTTATTGGCTGATTATTCTAGTGAATGGTTGGAAGCTCTCCCTGTAGCGGAGTTTGTTTATAATAATACTGAGCATTCAGCTCTACTTTGCTCACCATTCTATTTCTTGCAGGGGTATCATCCAAGAGCTATACCCATTTTGTTAGAAGATTCCCTGTTACCTACAGTAACGGATAGACTAACAAGGTTAGGTGACATACAAGACAAAGCCAGGAAACATTTATTAAAGTACAAGGAAAGCATGAAAAGACAGGCAGACAAACACAGATCTGAGGCCCCAATGTATAAAATTGGTGACAAGGTATGGCTCTCCACAAAGAACCTAAACATAGAGGGATCCCGAAAGCTGCAACCACGTTTCATTGGACCCTTTAGTATAACTGCCATAGTAAACCCGTTAACAGTAAAATTAGATTTACCAAAAGAATATCCAGTACGTACTACATTCCATGTGTCCTTGCTTAAGCCGTACAACCCAAAAACCCGACCTGAACCACCACCTCCACCCATACCAATTAAGGGAAATCTAGAATATGAAGTGAAAAGCATAAAAGACTCAAAAATAATTAGTGGACGTCTGTTTTATTTAGTAGAATGGAAAGGATATGATGAATCTGAGAATTCATGGGAACCAGCATCATATGTACATGCCCCACAGCTGATTAGACGGTTTTATTTAAAAAATCCAGGAAAACCCCGTCCTGTAGGAGGGCCTTTGAGGGGGGCAACTGTTAGGGTTTGTGCACAGCAAAGAGCGTGTCCCCTCTCACTGCACTAATGGGTTCTGTAATAGCTTCCTTTTAAACTTACTATTGAAAGCCTTTCTTGTTATCTCACCTTCCCCCCCCCTAGGCTTCTGAGTATGTTGTTTAATGTGCTGTTTTGTTTACACATTGGGCCTTGCTTTTACCAAGGCTTCTTTAAAAACACTCCTCCCTAGGCCATGTGTTAATTCAACTCATTTGCATAATAACTGAAACTCTGCACACCTTTCAAGAACATGTGCAGCATGTGAGGACCACACCCAGCCCTTCAAACCACACCCAGCTCTTCGAACCACACCCAGCCCTGTCTATAAAAGGCAGCCCCGAGCCTCACCCAGTGCTTGTGCTCGTCTACCTCCCGCTTACCTGAGAACAGATCCCTCGGCGCTGGCACTCCTGCTCTCTACAGACTTTCATTGGCTTCAATGGGCGCAGCTGCTGGCTCTTCCTTCTTCCGGTTTCCGGTTCCTCCTTGCCTCAGCCTCTCTCCTACAAGCAACCTGCAAAAGAGAAAGAAGACAAGGTTAGACTGATCAGTATCTCTTGCCAGCAACAAGTAAGTGCAAAACTTTTTATTACCTGAAAGAACTTTGACAACAATTTCTGGATTCGTGTATAGACAATTTGAAACAAGATACCTTCCACGAACATTGTGATTCAAACTCTTTGTTACAAGAATACTTGACGGAACTTTGTGAAGCAAACAGTTTTTTTTTTAATGAAACTTTTAAGAGTCGAACAGTGGAAACCATTAACAGCAAGGCAAACAGTAAATCAAGGACTTGCACAAAAAAACATGCTGTATTTTGATGTAAAAGTACAGTATTTGTTTTATAAAAGATTCTGGAAATATGGGAAAAAAGCTTTACAGTAATAGAAAGCACATCCCAGAGCAGTAACACATTCCTAACCTGGAAACTAGAGACCAGGATCCAAGAGGCACCAGTTTCTACAGAAGTCAGAAAGGGCCGCAGATTTGTGCAGCACTTCAACAGTGGAAACGCAAGAACGGTGTTGTCTCTCTATTTTATTTTATCCACTTCCCCCCTTCCCTTGAGCTTCTGTTCTTAGTGCACTGTTTTAAAAACTAGTGTGCTGTAACAAGCAGTTTCAGGGTGGGGTCGGATTGTCTTCAACCTCCATCAGAACTCAACAAGGACTCAGGTGAGCTGGGCTTTGACACAACTCCATACAGGGAAAGAAAAGCATGACAAAGATGTTGGTTTAAATTATTATTATTAGCAAAATTATTGTATAAAACAAAGGCCATAGGCCAGTCCTTCATGGAAAAGTTCTGTATGCACACAGTGCACAGGTGTATGCCCCAAACCTGATTTCTGACTGCCATGTAACCTCCACAGGTCGGGCATCTATGTGGCAAACAGGCATCTCAGGGGTTATCAGGTGGGGAGGGGAGGGTTGGGTTTAGGTCTTGGAGGGAGGCCTTTGGGATCTGGCTTGGGAGGGGTGGCTTGGACCTAGGTTTAGGGGAGGGTTTGCTTTTAGGTGGAGGGGAAGACTTCTTGGCAGGGGCAGGGGCAGGGGGAGGTCTTGGAGGTGGAAGGGCGGACTTGAGGAGGAACACAGCATGTTTAGGGATATCACAGGGTGGGAGAGGAGTAGTGAAAAGGGCAAACTCCAAAAGGAAATCTTTCTTACACACACTGGACGGTCATAGCATAGGGTTTGGGTGTGGAGGGAGAGTGAGTGCTTGTAAGAGATGTTGGTGTGGATGTCTTGGGTGCATGTTTGTGCGAGATATGCTTGTAGGTGCAGGGTGTCTGGTGTGTGTGTGAGTGAGGGCGTTTATGTGTCTTCGGAGGAGGGGAGGGGAGGTGAGTGTAGGTGCTGGGGGATGCTGTGGTGGATGGGTGAGTGTCTGGTGGGGTGGCAACTTCAGGTAAGTTGGATGTGCTGCATGTGGGTGTGTCTGTGGTGTCTGCGGCTGTGCCAGGTGTGCTGTCTGTGATACTGTGGGTGGTGAGGGTGTCAGGAAAGGTTGTGATTGTTGCTGTGTGTGCCGGTGTCTGTTGCTTGTGTGCATGCCAGTGGTGTGTCTTGTGGTGCTTGTGTTTGTCAGAGCTACCCTTGGATGTTGAGGTGGATGCATGCTTGTCTTGTCTGTCTGTGTGCCTTAGTTGGGTCTGGGAACAGGGGTTTGGGATTGGGAATAGGAAGGTGGAGGGGGGATGATAGAAAAAAGATGACTGGTTGCCATAAGCGTGGAGGCCGGAGCCTGAAAGGATCTCTGTAGGCCAGCCAGTGCACTGTGAATGCCCTCCAGGAATGTTGGATCTGATTTCCAAGTCCGTGAATGGCATTTACAATGGTCGACTTACCCACAGAGATGTCCCTCAGGAAGTCAATAGCCTCCTCACTGAGGGCAGCAGGGCTGACAGGGGCAGGGGCAGAGGTGCCTGTGGCAAAGCAGATGCCCACCCTCTTGGGTGAGCAGGCACGGCCAACTGGGTTGGGAGCTACAGGGAGGGCAGTGGTAGTAAGGGGGCTGGCAGACAGAGATGGTGCTGGGGTGGTCCCATATGAGTCCACTACCGTGAGTGAGGGTGCACTGGAGGAGGACTCAAAGATGAAGACATGGATCCTGTCCCTCCTGTGGCACTCCCCTCGCCCTCCAGGCCACTGGGTCCCTCAGTGTTGGTGGTATCAGCACTCCTGGTCCCGAGGCCAGAGCTTCCCCACTCAGCTGTGCCCCACCTTGTTCGCCTGCTGATGAAGATGCAGAGAAACAGAGAGAGAGAGAGAGAGAGAGGGTAATCACATTCTTAACATACACATACATTACACAATACACACCATTAACAAATCATCTTTGTCTAATAAAGCCCCAGTTGGGAACCATTTAGAGCCTACATCATGCACAAACTACATACTTCCAACAATCCTATATGACAACAGTATCACCACAACATAGTGACCACTACATCAACATCCCATCAAATTTGCTGTAACACAAACTATTCATGCACAAGATGAATTGGCTACATCAAACGACACCCTATACAGATCAGCACTGTGTATCAACATATTAACCTTAGAAAATGCTGTTCACTGACAACACAATATCATGCCTAACACTAATCCACACTTGTCCAGTCCATCACCAGTTTTCATGTTACATGAAAGTATACTCATCTCACTTCTAATACTACACAGCATGTAGCTTTGCAATCACATACCTTACATGTGGATCTACCCATAACATTCACAATGTCGAATACTTCAAATTAAGTCACCATGTGTGGCATACCCAAATTGTCAGCCTCATAAAATACCATAACATGTCATACAAACATGTATCAAAAGTATCCTAAAAAGGGTTAGAAGGAGTTTTGCAACACACTAATCTTACTCATTAACACATAGACAAAAATAACATGTCCAGCAATAGGGGGTCTACTTAGCACACACAGGATACACCCACAGATAACCATAGCAAGCATACCAATACCTTCAATACTATGGACTCAAATCATGTGCATAGCCACATACTATTTAACTATTCATGCTGAGTATAAACTTCAACATGAATACATAAAAATCCCTACATCACCAACAAATGTCCAGACATGTGTTACCTAACAGCTTAGGACTGAAGTAACACTGACATTATCCACTACTAATGTAACCATGATTTACACATACACTTAGAGTCCAGCAAATCCACTGACAACATATCCCATTGCATCCGACATGTGTTTGTCAAATGGAACACCAGCTACACTATTAAATGAGGCAGAAATGAGCTGAACTTCCTCAGATTAGCAAAGGTAAGCCTGGCAAAGTAGAGACCTCAACATAACAATAGGCACAAAGTAACACTTGACACATGATGTAGGCACACAACAGTGTATGTTGAACCATACAGGTATGATAAAGCCCTATGTAGCATGGACAAAATACATGGCCTAAGGGATCAGTAGGCTAGCCACTTACCTTGTCAACACCATATGCATGGTACAAAATGTTTGAAAACACGTCAATGAGATGTATAGTACTGTTAATTCTTTACTAACACCATGCATTTCACTATATAGGATATCCACCCTGATCAAATATCACAATTGCCAATGCATAGTTCAGACATAACAATGGGGACACCTCCTTACACCTCAGAGGGAGTGTAGTAAGTATGCCATGTCACATTCCTGTTTGGGATGACCTCCTCACATGAAGTTTCCAATAATTTAGAGACACAGGATTACTTGGCCCTGTTACTTATCTATCAAACCCTATGTTGCAGATAGTGCTAGATCCAGTGGAATAGGACTGTTCAGAAGGAAAAAGATGGACAATTTACCAGTTGGGTATATGGACTGTGGAACAGTGGGTGGGAAAGATGACACTAAAGGTTACACATATGTATAGCAGTGTAGAGGTGCACATATGACACTGTCACATGTGCATCACAACATACTGTCATACTATGTGGTTGACATAGGTGAGTAACATGTCCCTATACACGATACACACAATGTCCACATCTGTGTATCAAAGTTGGCAACTGTAGTACTATGTCTCTGTAGGAGACCCTTTACCTGTACCACTTACCACATTGCCACAGCTGAGATACTTAGACATCATACATCTAACTGGCATAGGCATAAACATATGTTAAGTCAGTACTTACCCCCTTGTGGCTGCTGTGCGGCCCTCAAACGTCCATCCACCTCAAGGTAGGTGTAGGAAAGTACCCTCTTTCTTGGCATCATTGCCCCCATTATCTGCCTGTTGCCAGTGTGTTTGACTGTGTTAACTGAGATCCTGTTAACCAGGACCCTAGTGATTATGCTCTCGCCCTTATAACTTGGTTTTTGCACCCCACATTTGGCACACTAGTACCCCTATGTATGTCCCTAGTAGATGGTACCTAGGTACCCAGGGGATTGGGGTACCAGGGGATCCCCATTGGTTGCAACATGTATTATGCCACCCATGGAGAGCCCATACAAAATGTTCTGCAGGCCTGCCATTGCAGCCTGAATGAAATGGTGCATGCACCCTTTTCACTACAGGTCACTGCACCAAGTCACAGTAAGTCACCCTTATGGCAGGCCCTCCTAGACCAGACGGCAGGGTGCAAGTACCTGTGTGTGAGGGTGACACTGCACTGCACTAGCAGAGGTGCCCCCACAATTTCCAGTTCCATTTTCCTGGACTTCGTGATTGCAAGGACGCCATTTTATGTGTGTACTGGACATAGGTCACTACCTATGTCCAGCTACATAATGGTAACTCCGAACCTAGGCATGTTTGGTATCAAAATGTCAGAATCATAGCCCAATACTGTTGCCAGTATTGGAAGTATGATTCCATGCACTCTGTGGGCTCCTTAGAGGACTTCCAGCATTGCTCCTAACAGCCTTCTGGGGTTTTCCGGGCAGCCCAAGCTGCTGCCACCCCTCAGACAGGTTTCTGCCCTCCTGCTGCTTGAACAGCTCAAGCCCAGGAATGCAGAACAAAGGATTTCCTTTGGGAGAGGGGGGTAACACCCTCTCCCTTTGGAATTATGTGTTACATGGCTTGGGAGGGGTAGCCTCCCCAAGCCACAGGTATGCTTTAAAGGGCACCTTCGGTGCCCTCCATGCATAAACCAGTCTACAAAGGTTAAGGGACCCCCAGTCCCTGCTCTGGTGCGAAACTTGACAATGGAAAAGGGAGTGAACACTGCCCTGTCCATCACTACCCCAGGGGTGGTGCCCAGAGCTTCTCCAGAGGGTCCCTGGGTTCTGCCACCTTTAATCCAAGGTTGCTTGGAACCTCTGGGAGCATCTGAGTGGC
The DNA here is from genome assembly GCF_031143425.1 of Pleurodeles waltl. Taxonomy (NCBI): domain Eukaryota; kingdom Metazoa; phylum Chordata; class Amphibia; order Caudata; family Salamandridae; genus Pleurodeles; species Pleurodeles waltl. The sequence continues at coordinate 537,948,270 of NC_090446.1, read as the reverse complement.
CACACCAGGCAGGTGATGTCAGAACCCCCTCCTGATAAGTGCTCACCTGGCTAGGTGACCAATCCCCCTTTCAAGGCTATTTATGGTCTCTCAGGTGGATACTCAGATTTGGGACTGCTCTGCAACCTTACTTTGACTTCTAGCCACTGGAACTGGTACTGGACCCTCCAGGAACCAACAATTTTCATCCATGAAGAAGACTCTTCTTGCAACATTGTTTCCACGGCTCCTTCTAGCTTCTCCAACATTTCCCCGGCTGTGCATCTTCTGAGGGCAGCAAGTCTTCAGTCTGCATGAGAAGAAAGAAGGAATCTCCCTTGGAATAAAGGAGTCACTCCCATGCGTCCGCAGGCACCTACTGCACATTCGAGTTTTTGGGCCTAGTTGTGAAACTCCTTGTGTGCGTGATTGTGTTTACATGACATTTACATGTTCTTGTTTGAATCGGAAAGGTGCGCGATTCAATTCTGGCATATGACTCTTGGCAGTCAGATCGGCGACAGCGTGCGCGATAATTTCATGATATTTGCATTGTGTATTTCGAATTGGCGAGGTGCGCAATTCATTTCCTGGCATTTAACCTTGACATTCAGATCGACAACAGTGTGCGCGATCATTTCATGATATTTGCATTGTGTATTTCGAATCGGCAAGGTGCGCAATTCATTTCCTGGCATTTAACCTTGACATTCAGATCGGCAGCAGTGTGCGCGATCATTTCTTGGCATTTGCATATTCTTGTTTGAATCGGCAACAGTGTGCGCAATTCATTCCTGACATAAAAACTCTTGGCTTTCAAATCGGCAGTGTGTGCGATCATTACATGACATTAGCATTGTGAAACTTTAAATCTGCAGCAAGGTGCGCGATTCTTTTCTGGCAGTAAACTCCTGATTTTCAGATCGGCTGTGCGTGCGATCTTTTCATGGCATTGACTACTTAGGTGTGCAGTGTTTGTTGAGGTGCACACATTTATCCTGAACCTTTGGTTTTCTCGAAACGCTTAATTCAAAGTGGGGCAGTCTTTGTGCTAATTAAGCTCCTAGTACATTTCCTGTTTTTTTTTTCATGGAATGTTCGGATAGCCTTTGTCCTCCTGTAAAAATGCAATGTTTATTCTGAAACTATTTTGAAGAAGGTTCTTGTATTCTAGACAGTATGTGATATATCCTGAAAAGCTCAAATGAAACATTGTATTAACCCATTCTTGATTTTTCCAGGTACTTAGATTTCTTGAGGCCTAGTTATAGTCATGTCCAAGGTTATCCATGATTACAGTATAAGAATTCTTAGAACCATAGTCTATTGAAAGCCAATGTGGTTATATCTTGACATTGTGTTGTTTAACCTCTTGCTTCCTACAGGTCTCCTTCCCAGCTGTTCCCTACCTAATCCCCTTTCACCCCACATGGACTCTCTCAGGCACTGTGGTATGTCTTTTGGAATTTTGGAGCTGTCTAGTGGTGGACATGTTGGGAACGTGCACAGGCCCCGAGGATCTGGTCTCCCTGACAGAATAGTGAGCCCACAAATTTTATATCCTCCCAGCATGCTTTTGTTCTCACCAGGGCCACATTGGACGAGCTAGTTAAAGTTATCACGCAGCTCCAAGCAGAGATAGTATCATATAAAGACATAGGTGGTCATTACAACCCTGGCGGTCGGTGTTAAAGCGGCGGTAAAACCGCCAACAGGCCGGCGGAAATAAAATTGGAATCACGACCGTGGCAGAAACCGCGAACGTAGATAGCCACTTTAACACTCTGACCGCCAAGGCAGTACAAACAAACACCGTGGCGGTAACCGCCAACAGACAGGCAAAGGACAATGTACTGCCCACAGAATTACAAGAGTTCAATCCGCCACCTTTTCGGGGGCGGATTCACCGCAAACAAAAACACAGTGGAAACAGGACTTGGAAGGGAAAACGCTCACCTCTCCACACCCCACGAGGAATCAGTACACCATGGAACCTGAGCTCCAGATTCTTCCAGCTTTTATCTTCCTGCTCCTCTATCCAGGAGCAAGAACGCTGGTGGCGAAGACCACGGTGAGTACTGCAGCTACGACACAGGGGAGGGGTGAGGGAAAAGAGAGTGACACACACACGCAACACCCCCACCCCCACCCTCACCCACGACAACACACACACTAATACATCATGATACATTACAGTTACACCCCCCAACCCCCCTGGAAGAATCAAGGACAAAAGGAAATGAGTCGAATGATTGTAATATATAAAAATACATTAATCAAAAATGTATACATATATAAAGATATTCACACTATAAACAAATATATACACCAAGAATACAAGTCCAAGGGATTCCACCATCATAGTCCGTGGACCACTGGGCCCAAAATGCATGGGCGAGGCCCACACTCAATACCCGAACAAAACGGAGAGAACACTGCTGGGGCATCAGATAGAAATAAAACAGGCACCTCAGGGGGAATGGAAGTGGGGGCACCTCAGCCGGATGAGTGCACGACGCCAGATCCACGAGGGGGCTCCATGCCCACTGCTTTATCCTGGGGAGTGCAATGCCAGTCTCTCAAGTCTCTCCAGTGGGTGGGTTGCCCACTGCTTTATCCTGGGGAGTGCAAAGCCACAGTCTCTCAAGTCTCTACAGTGGGTGGGTTGCCCACTGCTTTATCCAGGGGATTGCAAAGTCACAGTCTTTCAAGTCTCTACAGTGGGTGGGTTGCCCACTGCTTTATCCTGGGGAGTGCAAAGCCACAGTCTCTCAAGTCTCTCCAGTGGGTGGTTTGCCCACTGCTTTATCCTGGGGAATGCAAAGCCACAGTCTCTCAAGTGGATAACAGTCTCCACTGGTTCTGGAGGGGGCTTTGTGCCCAGAGTGCTTTATTCTGCCAAGGACTGAGGTAGTGGATGGATCTCTCCACTGGTTCTGGAGGGGGCTTTGTGCCCAGAGTGCTTTATCCTGCCAAGGACTGAGGTAGTGGATGTCATTCTCCACTGGTTCTGGAGGGGGCTTTGTGCCCAGAGTGCTTCATCCTGCCAAGGACGGAGGTAGTGGATGGATCTCTCTACTGGTTCTGGAGGGGGCTTTGTGCCCAGAGTGCTTAAGAATCTTTGGCGCTCACTGGCCTCTGCGGTGCTTGTTGCGGTGGTGCTCTGTTCAGCGTTGCTGGTGGCGGCGGTGTCCTGTTCAGCGGTGCTGGTGGCGGCAGTGTCCTGTGCAGCGGTGCTGGTGGTGGCGGTTTCCGTGGCAGCGGTGCTGGTGGCGGTGGTGTCCTGGGAAGCAGTGCTGGTGGCGGCGGTGTCCTGGGAAGCAGTGCTGGTGGCGGTGGTGTCCTTGGCAACGGTGCTGGTAGCGGCGGTGTCCTTGGCAGCGGTGCTTGTTGCGGTCTTGTCCGCCGTGCAGGTTTTATCAGACTTGCCAGTTTTACTGTCAATCAATCAATCAATCAATCAATTTATAAAGCGCGCTATGTACCCGTTAGGGTTTCGAGGCGCTGGGGGGGGGGGGTGCTGCTATCGTTCGAAGAGCCATGTTTTGAGGAGTCTCCTGAAGGTGAGGAGGTCCTGGGTCTGGCGTAGTGAGGTGGGGAGAGAGTTCCAGGTCTTGGCGGCGAGGAAGGAGAAGGATCTGCCGCCAGAGGTCTTGCGCTGGATTCGGGGGACGATGGCGAGGGCGAGGTTGGCAGAGCGTAGTTGACGTGAGGGCACGTAGAAGTTGAGTCTGGTGTTCAGGTAGGTGGGTCCGGTGTTGTGTAGTGCCTTGTATGCGTGGGTGAGGAGTTTGAAGGTGATCCTCTTATCCACGGGGAGCCAGTGGAGGTCCTTCAGGTGGGGGGAGATGTGATATCGGCGGGGTATGTCGAGGATCAGGCGGGCGGATGCGTTCTGGATACGTTGGAGTCGTTTGATGTCTTTCGTTGGGATGCCTGTGTAGAGTGCGTTGCCGTAGTCAAGTCTGCTACTGACGAGGGCTTGGGTCACCGTCTTTCTGGTTCCTGTAGGAATCCACTTGAAGATCTTGCGGAGCATGCGGAGGGTGTTAAAGCAGGAAGAGGAGACTGCGTTGACCTGTTTGGACATGGTGAGAGCGGAGTCGAGGATGAAGCCGAGGTTTCGTGCGTGGCTGGCTGGGGTGGGTGGGGGGCTGAGGGCAGTGGGCCACCAAGAGTCGTTCCAGGCCGAGGGGGTGCGCCCGAGGATGAGGACTTCCGTCTTGTCGGAGTTAAGTTTCAGGCGGCTGTTGTTCATCCACTCGGCGATGGATTTCAGTCCCTCGTGGAGGTTGGTTTTGGCGGTGAGAGGGTCTTTGGTCAGGGAGAGGACGAGCTGGATGTCGTCGGCGTAGGAGATGATGCTGAGGTTGTGTTGGCGGGCCAGTTGTGCGAGGGGGGCCATGTAGACGTTGAACAACGTTGGGCTAAGTGAGGAGCCTTGGGGGACGCCGCAGATGAGGTTGGTGGCTTTGGAGCGGAAGGGTGAGAGTCGGACTCTCTGGGTTCTGCCGGAGAGAAAGGATGAGATCCAGTTGAGTGCTTTGTCTTGGATGCCGGCTTCGTGGAGACGGGTTAGTAGGGTGCGGTGGCAGACTGTATCGAAGGCGGCTGATAGGTTGAGGAGGATCAGGGCTGAGGTTTCGCCGTTGTCCATTTGTTGTCTGATGTCATCGTTGGCGGCGAGGAGTGCGGTCTCAGTGCTGTGGTTTCATCTGAAACCAGATTGAGAGGGGTCTAGGATGGAGTTGTCTTCTAGGTAGTGGGCGAGCTGTGCGTTGACGATCTTCTCGATGACTTTCGCTGGGAAAGGGAGGAGGGAGATCGGTCGGAAGTTTTTGAGATCGTTGAGGTCAGCCTTAGGTTTCTTGAGGAGGGGTTGGATTTCTGCGTGCTTCCAGCTGTCCGGGAAGGTAGCGGTGTTGAAGGAGAGGTTGATGATCTTGCGGAGTTTGGGGGCGATGGAGGCGTCGGCTTTGTGGAATACGTGATGTGGGCAGGGGTCAGCGGGAGATCCTGAGTGGATGGAGTTCATGGTCTTTAGGGTTTCGGGGTCGTCTACTTGGGTCCAGGTGGTGATGCGGCAGGCGTGGGAGGAGTTGTCGGGGTGGGGTCTGGCGGAGGTGCGGTGTTGAAGCTGTCGTGGATGGCTGCGATTTTCTGGTAGAAGAAGGTGGAGAGATCGTCGCAGAGTTTCTGGGAAGGAGGGACGTCGTTGACGTTGGCGTTGGGGTTGGAGAGTTCCTTCACGATGCAGAAGAGTTCTTTGCAGTCGTGAGCGTTGTTGTTGAGGAGTTCTGTGAAGTGGGAGCGCTTGGCGAGTCGGATCAGTTGGTAGTGTTCACGGTTGGCTTTCTTGAGGCTAGCAAGGTTGTCGGGTGTGCGCTCGAGGATCAATTTTTTCTTGAGTTTCCGGCAGGTGCGTTTGGAGGTGGTCAGTTCATCTGTGAACCAGGCTGGTTTTTTCTTTTCTTGGTTGGCGGTGGGTTTCTTGAGTGGAGCTAGGATGTTGGCGCAGTTGAGGATCCATTGATGGAGGCTGATGGCGGCGGAGTTCGGGTCGGTCGGGTCGGGTGGTGGGTTTTTGGCGAGGGTGCTGGTTAGTTGATCTTCGGTGATTTTTCCCCAGCGGCGGTGAGGCGGTAGAGGGGTGTGGTGGTGTTCGATGTTTTTCTTGAAGGTGAAATGGACGCAGTGATGGTCGGTCCAGTGGAGTTCGGAGGTGTGGCTGAATGAGATGTGGTTGCTTGAGGTGAAGAGTGGGTCAAGGGTGTGTCCGGCGACGTGGGTTGGAGTGTTGACCAGTTGACGGAGTCTGAGGTTGGAGAGGTTGGTGGTCAGTGATGCGGTGTTGGCGTCATTGTTGTTCTCCAGGTGGAAATTTAGATCTCCCAGGAGGATGTAGTCTGGAGAGGCGAGGGCGTGGGTGCTTGCGAGGTCGGAGACGGTGTCGCTGAAGGGGGCTCTTGGTCCTGGAGGGCGGTATATGAGGGTTCCTCTGAGGGTAGTGCTGGGGTCCGTGTGAATCTGGAAGTGGAGGTGTTCTGCTGTCTTGAGGGTGTCGTCCGTGTGGGTGTGGATCTTGAGGGTAGATTTGTGGGCGATGGCTATTCCTCCGCCGATTCCGTTGGTGCGATCTCTTCTGGTGATCTTGTATCCGTTAGGGATGGCGATGGCGATGTCAGGGGCCGAGGAGTCGTTCCACCAGGTTTCGGTCAGGAAGGCCACGTCTGGGGCGGTGGTGTCAAGCAGGTCCCAGAGCTCGATGGCGTGTTTTCGTGCGGAGCGTGTGTTGAGGAGGATGCATTGCAGGTGGTTTGTGGTGGTTGTTGCTGGCTTCGTTGTTCTGTTGCAGGAGAACTTGCAGGTGCGGCAGGAAAAAGGTCCTTTGGTGTGCTTCGGGGTGGCCTGGAAGCATTCAGTGGAGGGGCCAGGGTTGAGGGCGAGGAGTTCGCTGGCTGAGTGCGGGGGCGTGAGGACCAGGGGGGGTGGCGCTGGGCGCGGTCCAGGCGCAGACGGGCACAGACGGGCTTGCCTCTGGCGCGCCTCCGGCGCACCAGCGGCGCAGACGCACAGCACCAGCCATTAAGAAGGGAGGGGGGAGGGGGGAGGGAGGAGCAGCTGGGAGGCGGGAGGGAGTGGCGAATGGGAGCGCGAGGGGGGCGGGGCCGCAGGGAGGCAGCGGCAGGGAGAGAACTGCAAGGGGGAGCGCCCAAGGGGCGAAAACAAGAAAACAAGGCAGAAAAAAGGCGGGCACAATTTGAAAAACAGTCACAAAAATACACTAATGGCACAAAATACAATCGGGGTACAGCAGTCAGGGGGGCACAACGGGGGCAGATGCGCAGGAGGCAAGGCGCTTGAAAGACAAATAGAAAACAATAGCAAAAGCACTTACAGGATGGCGAAAAGTGGCACAATCAGAAGGGGCACGTCGGGGGCAGAAGCGCAAGGAGGCAAGGCGCTGAAAATATGAAAAACACTTACAGGATGGCGGAAAGCGGCACACGGGTCAAGTGAAGCTTACTAGAGCCCACTAGACACCAGGGATGAGGCGCAGGAGGATGCCTGCGGGTGGAGGAGGGCCTCGAACACGCTAGCAGCAGCGTGGGCGGGGGTCAGAGGCAGGAGACAGCAGGTTGGTGCTGCGGACGTGGGGGGCGAGCTCTAGACCTAAAACAGGTCAGAGGTCGCTCACTCGCGATGCGCAGCGCCAGCCATTAAGAATGGAGGGGGGAGGGAGGAGCAGCTGGGAGGTGGGAGGGAGCGGCGAATGGGGGCGCGAGGTGGGCGGGCCCCAGGGAGGCAGCGGCAGGGAGAGAACTGCAAGGGGGAGCGCCCAAGGGGCGAAAACAAGAAAACAAGGCAGAAAAAAGTCGGGCACAATTTGAAAAACAGTCACAAAAATACACTAATGGCACAAAATACAATCGGGGTACAGCAGTCAGGGGGGCACAACGGGGGCAGATGCGCAGGAGGCAAGGCGCTTGAAAGACAAATAGAAAACAATAGCAAAAGCACTTACAGGACGGCGAAAAGTGGCACAATCAGAAGGGGCACGTCAGGGGCAGAAGCCCAAGGAGGCAAGGTGCTGAAAATATGAAAAACACTTACAGGACGGCGGAAAGCGGCACACGGGTCAAGTGAAGCTTAGAAGAGCCCACTAGGCACCAGGGATGAGGCGCAGGAGGATGCCTGCGGGTGGAGGAGGGCCTTGAACACGCTAGCAGCAGCGTGGGCGGGGGTCAGAGGCAGGAGACAGCAGGTTGGTGCTGCAGACGTGGGGGGCGAGCTCTAGACCTAAAACAGGTCAGAGGTCACTCACTCGCGACGCGCAGCGCCAGCCATTAAGAAGGGAGGGGGGAGGGAGGAGCAGCTGGGAGGCGGGAGGCGGGTTGGAGCGGCGAATGGGGGCGCGAGGGGGGCGGGCCGCAGGGAGGCAGCGAGAGAACTGCAAGGGGGAGCGCCCAAGGGGCGAAAACAAGAAAACAAGGCAGAAAAAAGTCGGGCACAATTTGAAAAACAGTCACAAAAATACACTAATGGCACAAAATACAATCGGGGTACAGCAGTCAGGGGGGCACAACGGGGGCAGATGCGCAGGAGGCAAGGCGCTTGAAAGACAAATAGAAAACAATAGCAAAAGCACTTACAGGACGGTGAAAAGTGGCAAAATCAGAAGGGGAACGTCGGGGGCAGAAGCGCAAGGAGGCAAGGCGCTGAAAATATGAAAAACACTTACAGCACGGCGGAAAGCGGCACACGGGTCAAGTGAAGCTTACTAGAGCCAACTAGACACCAGGGATGAGACGCAGGAGGATGCCTGCGGGTGGAGGAGGGCCTCGAACACGCTAGCAGCAGCGTGGGCGGGGGTCAGAGGCAGGAGACAGAAGGTTGGTGCTGCGGACGTGGGGGGCGAGCTCTAGACCTAAAACAGGTCAGAGGTCGCTCACTCGCGACGCGCAGCGCCAGCCATTAAGAAGGGAGGGGGGAGGGAGGAGCAGCTGGGAGGCGGGAGGTGGGAGGGAGCGGCGAATGGGGGCGCGAGGGGGGCAGGGCTGCAGGGAGGCAGCGGCAGGGAGAGAACTGCAAGGGGGAGCGCCCAAGGGGCGAAAACAAGAAAACAAGGCAGAAAAAAGTCGGGCACAATTTGAAAAACAGTCACAAAAATACACTAATGGCTCAAAATACAATCGGGGTACAGCAGTCAGGGGGGCACAACGGGGGCAGATGCGCAGGAGGCAAGGCGCTTGAAAGACAAATAGAAAACAATAGCAAAAGCACTTACAGGACGGCGAAAAGTGGCACAATCAGAAGGGGCACGTCGGGGGCAGAAGCGCAAGGAGGCAAGGCGCTGAAAATATGAAAAACACTTACAGGATGGCGGAAAGAGGCACACGGGTCAAGTGAAGCTTACTAGAGCCCACTAGACACCAGGGATGAGGCGCAGGAGGATGCCTGCGGGTGGAGGAGGGCCTCGAACACGCTAGCAGCAGCGTGGGCGGGGGTCAGAGGCAGGAGACAGGAGGTTGGTGCAGCGGACGTGGGGGGCGAGCTCTAGACCTAAAACAGGTCAGAGGTCGCTCACTCGCGACGCGCAGCGCCAGCCATTAAGAAGGGAGGGGGGAGGGAGGAGCAGCTGGGAGGCGGGAGGGAGCGGCGAATGGGGGCGCGAGGGGGGCGGGGCCGCAGGGAGGCAGCGGCAGGGAGAGAACTGCAAGGGGGAGCGCCCAAGGGGCGAAAACAAGGCAGAAAAAAGTCAGGCACAATTTGAAAAACAGTCACAAAAATACACTAATGGCACAAAATACAATCGGGGTACAGCAGTCAGGGGGGCACAACGGGGGCAGATGCGCAGGAGGCAAGGCGCTTGAAAGACAAATAGAAAACAATAGCAAAAGCACTTACAGGAAGGTGAAAAGTGGCACAATCAGAAGGGGCACGTCGGGGGCAGAAGCGTAAGGAGGCAAGGCGCTGAAAATATGAAAAACACTTACAGGACGGCGGAAAGCGGAACACGGGTCAAGTGCAGCTTACAAGAGCCCACTAGACACCAGGGATGAGGCGCAGGAGGATGCCTGCGGGTGGAGGAGGGCCTCGAACACGCTAGCAGCAGCGTGGGCGGGGGTCAGAGGCAGGAGACAGCAGGTTGGTGCTGCGGACGTGGGGGGCGAGCTCTAGACCTAAAACAGGTCAGAGGTCGCTCACTCGCGACGCGCAGCGCCAGCCATTAAGAAGGGAGGGGGGAGGGAGGAGCAGCTGGGAGGCGGGAGGGAGCGGCGAATGGGGGCGCGAGGGGGGCGGGGCCGCATGGAGGCAGCGGCAGGGAAAGAACTGCAAGGGGGAGCGCCCAAGGGGCGAAAACAAGAAAACAAGGCAGAAAAAAGTCAGGCACAATTTGAAAAACAGTCACAAAAATACACTAATGGCACAAAATACAATCGGGGTACAGCAGTCAGGGGGGCACAACGGGGGCAGATGCGCAGGAGGCAAGGGGCTTGAAAGACAAATAGAAAACAATAGCAAAAGCACTTACAGGACGGTGAAAAGTGGCACAATCAGAAGGGGCACGTCGGGGGCAGAAGCGTAAGGAGGCAAGGCGCTGAAAATATGAAAAACACTTACAGGACGGCGGAAAGCGGCACAAGGGTCAAGTGAAGCTTACAAGAGCCCACTAGACACCAGGGATGAGGCGCAGGAGGATGCCTGCGGGTGGAGGAGGGCCTCAAACACGCTAGCAGCAGCGTGGGCAGGGGTCAGAGGCAGGAGACAGCAGGTTGGTGCTGCGGACGTGGGGGGCGAGCTCTAGACCTAAAACAGGTCAGAGGTCGCTCACTCGCGACGCGCAGCGCCAGCCATTAAGAAGGGAGGGGGGAGGGAGGAGCAGCTGGGAGGCTGGAGGCGGGAGGGAGCGGCGAATGGGGGCGCGAGGGGGGCGGGGCCGCAGGGAGGCAGCGGCAGGGAGAGAACTGCAAGGGGGAGCGCCCAAGGGGCGAAAACAAGAAAATAAGGCAGAAAAAAGTCGGGCACAATTTGAAAAACATGTCACAAAAATACACTAATGGCACAAAATACAATCGGGGTACAGCAGTCAGGGGGGCACAACGGGGGCAGATGCGCAGGAGGCAAGGCGCTTGAAAGACAAATAGAAAACAATAGCAAAAGCACTTACAGGACGGTGAAAAGTGCCACAATCAGAAGGGCACGTCGGGGGCAGAAGCGCAAGGAGGCAAGGCGCTGAAAATATGAAAAACACTTACAGGACGGCGGAAAGCGGCACATGGGTCAAGTGAAGCTTACTAGAGCCCACTAGACACCAGGGATGAGGCGCAGGAGGATGCCTGCGGGTGAAGGAGGGCCTCGAACACGCTAGCAGCAGCGTGGGCGGGGGTCAGAGGCAGGAGACAGCAGGTTGGTGCTGCGGACGTGGGGGGCGAGCTCTAGACCTAAAACAGGTCAGAGGTCGCTCACTCGCGACGAGCAGCGCCAGCCATTAAGAAGGGAGGAGGGAGGGAGGAGCAGCTGGGAGGCGGGAGGGAGCGGCGAATGGGGGCGCGAGGGGGGCGGGCCGCAGGGAGGCAGCGGCAGGGAGAGAACTGCAAGGGGGAGCGCCCAAGGGGCGAAAACAAGAAAACAAGGCAGAAAAAAGTCGGGCACAATTTGAAAAACAGTCACAAAAATACACTAATGGCACAAAATACAATCGGGGTACAGCAGTCAGGGGGGCACAACGGGGGCAGATGCGCAGGAGGCAAGGCGCTTGAAAGACAAATAGAAAACAATAGCAAAAGCACTTACAGGACGGCGAAAAGTGGCACAATCAGAAGGGGCACGTCGGGGGCAGAAGCGCAAGGAGGCAAGGCGCTGAAAATATGAAAAACACTTACAGGATGGCGGAAAGCGGCACACGGGTCAAGTGAAGCTTACTAGAGCCCACTAGACACCAGGGATGAGGCGCAGGAGGATGCCTGCGGGTGGAGGAGGGCCTCGAACACGCTAGCAGCAGCGTGGGCGGGGGTCAGAGGCAGGAGACAGCAGGTTGGTGCTGCGGACGTGGGGGGCGAGCTCTAGACCTAAAACAGGTCAGAGGTCGCTCACTCGCGACGCGCAGCGCCAGCCATTAAGAAGGGAGGGGGAGGGAGGAGCAGGTGGGAGGCGGGAGGGAGCGGCGAATGGGGGCGCGAGGGGGGCGGGGCCGCAGGGAGGCAGCGGCAGGGAGAGAACTGCAAGGGGGAGCGCCCAAGGGGCGAAAACAAGAAAACAAGGCAGAAAAAAGTCAGGCACAATTTGAAAAACAGTCACAAAAATACACTAATGGCACAAAATACAATCGGGGTACAGCAGTCAGGGGGGCACAACGGGGGCAGATGCGCAGGAGGCAAGGCGCTTGAAAGACAAATAGAAAACAATAGCAAAAGCACTTACAGGACGGTGAAAAGTGGCACAATCAGAAGGGGCACGTCGGGGGCAGAAGCGTAAGGAGGCAAGGCGCTGAAAATATGAAAAACACTTACAGGACGGCGGAAAGCGGCACACGGGTCAAGTGAAGCTTACAAGAGCCCACTAGACACCAGGGATGAGGCGCAGGAGGATGCCTGCGGGTGGAGGAGGGCCTCGAACACGCTAGCAGCAGCGTGGGTCAGAGGCAGGAGACAGCAGGTTGGTGCTGCGGACGTGGGGGGCGAGCTCTAGACCTAAAACAGGTCAGAGGTCGCTCACTCGCGACGCGCAGCGCCAGCCATTAAGAAGGGAGGGGGGAGGGAGGAGCAGCTGGGAGGCGGGAGGGAGCGGCGAATGGGGGCGCGAGGGGGGCGGGGCCGCAAGGAGGCAGCGGCAGGGAGAGAACTGCAAGGGGGAGCGCCCAAGGGGCGAAAACAAGAAAACAAGGCAGAAAAAAGTCAGGCACAATTTGAAAAACAGTCACAAAAATACACTAATGGCACAAAATACAATCGGGGTACAGCAGTCAGGGGGGCACAATGGGGGCAGATGCGCAGGAGGCAAGGCGCTTGAAAGACAAATAGAAAACAATAGCAAAAGCACTTACAGGACGGTGAAAAGTGGCACAATCAGAAGGGGCACGTCGGGGGCAGAAGCGTAAGGAGGCAAGGCGCTGAAAATATGAAAAACACTTACAGGACGGCGGAAAGCGGCACACGGGTCAAGTGAAGCTTACAAGAGCCCACTAGACACCAGGGATGAGGCGCAGGAGGATGCCTGCGGGTGGAGGAGGGCCTCGAACACGCTAGCAGCAGCGTGGGCGGGGGTCAGAGGCAGGAGACAGCAGGTTGGTGCTGCGGACGTGGGGGGCGAGCTCTAGACCTAAAACAGGTCAGATGTCGCTCACTCGCGACGCGCAGCGCCAGCCATTAAGAAGGGAGGGGGGAGGGAGGAGCAGCTGGGAGGCGGGAGGCGGGAGGGAGCGGCGAATGGGGGCGCGAGGGGGGCGGGGCCGCAGGGAGGCAGCGGCAGGGAGAGAACTGCAAGGGGGAGCGCCCAAGGGGCGAAAACAAGAAAATAAGGCAGAAAAAAGTCGGGCACAATTTGAAAAACAGTCACAAAAATACACTAATGGCACAAAATACAATCGGGGTACAGCAGTCAGGGGGGCACAACGGGGGCAGATGCGCAGGAGGCAAGGCGCTTGAAAGACAAATAGAAAACAATAGCAAAAGCACTTACATGACGGTGAAAAGTGCCACAATCAGAAGGGCACGTCGGGGGCAGAAGCGCAAGGAGGCAAGGCGCTGAAAATATGAAAAACACTTACAGGACGGCGGAAAGCGGCACATGGGTCAAGTGAAGCTTACTAGAGCCCACTAGACACCAGGGATGAGGCGCAGGAGGATGCCTGCGGGTGAAGGAGGGCCTCGAACACGCTAGCAGCAGCGTGGGCGGGGGTCAGAGGCAGGAGACAGCAGGTTGGTGCTGCGGACGTGGGGGGCGAGCTCTAGACCTAAAACAGGTCAGAGGTCGCTCACTCGCGACGCGCAGCGCCAGCCATTAAGAAGGGAGGAGGGAGGGAGGAGCAGCTGGGAGGTGGGAGGCGGGAGGGAGGGGCGAATGGGGGCGCGAGGGGGCGGGGCCGCAGGGAGGCAGCGGCAGGGAGAGAACTGCAAGGGGGAGCGCCCAAGGGGCGAAAACAAGAAAATAAGGCAGAAAAAAGTCGGGCACAATTTGAAAAACAGTCACAAAAATACACTAATGGCACAAAATACAATCGGGGTACAGCAGTCAGGGGGGCACAACGGGGGCAGATGCGCAGGAGGCAAGGTGCTTGAAAGACAAATAGAAAACAATAGCAAAAGCACTTACAGGACGGCGAAAAGTGGCACAATCAGAAGGGGCACGTCGGGGGCAGAAGCGCAAGGAGGCAAGGCGCTGAAAATATGAAAAACACTTACAGGACGGCGGAAAGCGTCACACACGGGTCAAGTGAAGCTTACTAGAGCCCACTAGACACCAGGGATGAGGCGCAGGAGGATGCCTGCGGGTGGAGGAGGGCCTCGAACATGCTAGCAGCAGCGTGGGCGGGGGTCAGAGGCAGGAGACAGCAGGTTGGTGCTGCGGACGTGGGGGGCGAGCTCTAAACCTAAAACAGGTCAGAGGTCGCTCCTGTGCCCCTTCCCCACCTTGGATGGTGGCGCAGCTGTCTCCACAATCCCAACTGTACCCCTGGGAGCGGCTTTGGTGGCAGATTTTTTTCCTCTCTCCCGCTGGGCACTGGCCAACCTTTTATGCTTTTGAGGTGGGGGACTGTCCGTGCTCTGGCTCCTTGCCACACTGGCTGCCCTGCATCCTGGCGCACTCCTGAAGCCGGTTACTACTGGCACCACTGTTCCCGCAGATCTTGTGGCTGAGGCGCTGGGTTGGGACCTGGAGAGGCAGGCCCTAGGAGACTGAAAGGGTGGGGGAGGTGAGGGAAAGAGGTCAAGGATGGACAGGAAAAGTTTTTTGGGCACACTGGGACAGGTAGATGGAGGGGGTTTGGGAGTGGAGGAAGAGGTAGTGGTTGTAGGAGGTGTACGTTTGTTGACTTTGGGTGAAGGTGCATGGGCTGGAGGCTGTCGTGAGGTGGATGGCTGTTGGGTGGTTGTGTGGCTGCGTTTGTGAACCTTGGGAGGTGGGCTCACAGACACACTGGGAGAGGACACAGGGGATGTGTGAATGGTAGTGGGGTGGTGAGTGCACATGAGCGGGGTGTGGTGGTGGGTGTGCTGGTGATGGAGGTAGTGGCTGACGATGTAGTGCATGCAGGTGTGAGTGGAGATGAGACAGGGAGGGAGGAGGGAGACGAGGAGGAGGGGGACACAGTGGAGGCAGTGGCTGTTGGTATGTCTGCATGTGTATGATGCTTGCGTGAGTTTCTGTGGGATGTGTGGTGCTTATGTTTGCCTGAGCTTCCCTTGTGTGTTGATGTGTGTGCATGCTGGTCTGATGGTGGGCTTGGGATAGGCTGAGGTACAGGGGTTTGGGTCTGGGTGGAGGAAGTTGGAGGGGAGAGGCTAGGACAGGGACAATGGCTGCCATCAGTGCTGAGGCCAGAGTCTGAAAAGCTCGCTGTTGGGCTGCCTGACCAGAATGAATGCCCTCCAGATATGCATTGGTTTGTTGCAACTGCCTCTCTACACCCTGGATGGCATTCAAAATGGTAGACTGCCCAACAGTGAGGGACCTGAGGAGGTCAATGGCCTCCTCACTGAGGGCAGCAGGGGTGACAGGGGCAGGGCCTGAGGTGAGTGGGGCGAAGGAGATCCTCCTGGGTGAGCGGCCACGGGGCAAACGCTGAGAGGCTGCTGGGAGGGCGGTGCTGGTATGGGGGGGTGGCGGCTGTACCTGTAGATGTGGGGGGCTCAGATGGGCCCACCACCGCAAGGGAGCTCCCATCAGAGGAGGAGTCTGTATCGCTGGTCTCAGCTCCTGTCCCTGCCGTGGAGCTCCCCTCGCCCTCCGTCCCACTGGTGAATTCAGACTCCATTGTGTCACCCTCCAGGGCCATGTGGGATGCAGCTAATGCACACAAGAACAGGGAGCCGCAAAAAGGGGGGGGAGACAGAAAAAAAGGCATGTTGAGTGCATGCAATACCGCTACAGTTGGCGGACACTACAGACACAGAAGCCCCCTGCACTACGCCGTGCACTTGGAGTTCCCTAATCAATCACAGGGACATGGGTTACAAGGCTATGCCCGATTGCTGCACACATGGATGTCACAGGAGCCTAACTAGGTGTAGTTGCCTCTGTACACAGGTGGGGTGGGGTGCCACAGGGCCTGCCTTATGAAGGGACCTTGCCTACTAAACTCGCCCTGGCCTAGGGGAACCCACAGCCCACCTCCCCTATCCAGACACCTACAATGCACGCTGAATCAGCTGAATTAGAGTTTACTCACCCCTTGTGGCTGCTGTGATGCCCTCATGCGCCCCTCCAACTCCAGGTACGCCACCGCCAGGATCCGGAACATCGGGGCGCCATGGTGCGATGGGCACCCCTCCCACGTTAGGCCTCTGCCGTGTTCTTGCTCCAGCGGCGAATGTCCTCCCATCTTTTCCGGCAGTGGGTGCTCCGTCTGTGGTAGACCCATTGGTTCCGGACTTCCTTGGCGATCGCACGCCAAATATCCTTCTTCTGGTGGGCGCTGACCTACAGGAATAGTACAGGGGAAAAGGAGAAGATATAACCGTCCGCACCATCACAGTCATTGGCCCGCATCCCTACCCTTGCCATGACGCACATGCACTCACCGTCGTTTCATGCACGCCTCATTCTCCCCCCTATCTTTCATCCACACAACTCCAAACAGCCATTGCCCATACAGCATGCTCACAGTGTACTCACCTGTTTGTCTGGAGGACCGTAGAGTAGCGTGCACTGGGGGAGGACCCCATCCACTAGTTTCTCCAATTCCTCCATGCCGAAGGCAGGGGCCCTTTCCCCAGACACACAAGCCATTGTCTCTTCCAGACTGAGGCCACAGCAGCACTTTCAGTGTAGGTCCTCTCCTGTCGAAGATCAGGTATCAAGTGTTTGAACAGACAGAAAATGGCGGTCATGTCCGCGGCAGTGCATACCGTCACTGCCGGCGTACATTGTCATTGGCTCCTGTGACCCATAGGGTCCAATGTTAACCAATGCAGGATTGCGCTGCGGTCTTCGACCGCCTACCGCGACGGTGTACAAAGCCAGCGCAGTTACCTCATATACCCTTGTCCCACTTTACAGGTCAGGCAGCCACCATTTCAGGGGTCCACATGGCATTATTTTGGACTGCATCACACATATCTAGGCCTTGCTTAAACACTAATACAGCCATATGTCAATTTGCAAACATTTTCCGATTAAGTTGTGTTTACGTACCTCAGAGTTGGTTGACTCTCTGCTCGCTGTTCTCCTCCATAGGCAACGTCCGCTGGGGCAGGTGAGGAGATGGCGGCATCCTCCGGTGTACAGACCGCTAGGGGACCTGTCGACAATGGAGGAGCGACATGTGATCATCACCTACAGACTTGATCGTACCACAATCCTGGAACTGTGTGCCCAGTTGGAGCCAGACCTGATGTCCGCTCTCCGCCATCCCACAGGAATCCCCCTCAAGTGCAGGTCCTGTCAGTACTCGATTTCCTAGCAAGTGGGTCTTTTCAAACAACATTGGCCATAGCATCAGGGATGTCCCAGCCTATGTTTTCCAACGTGTTGTCCAGAGTGTTGTCTGTCCTGCTGAAACACATGCGGAACTACATCGTTTTACCTCAGGTGGAGGATTTGCCTACAGTGAAAGGTGACTTCTATGCCCTGGGATATATCCCCAACATCATAGGTGCCATTGATGGGAGACATGTGGCCTTGGTCCCCCCACGCAGGAGTGAACAGGTGTACAGAAACCGGAAGAGTTACCATTCGATGAATGTGCAGATGGTGTGTTTGGCCGACCAGTACATCTCCCATGTGAATGCCAAATTTCCTGGCTCAGTGCATGACACTTACATTCTGAGGAATAGCAGCATCCCTTATGTGATGGGGCAACTCCTGAGGCACTGTGTGTGGCTATTAGGTGAGGACATGGATCCTATACAGTGTGAATAGGTGTCTGGGTATGTCCCTATAAGTTAGTGTATGTCTAACAGTTGTCCCTCACCATTTGCAGGTGACTCTGGTAGTGTATGTCTAACAGTTGTCCCTCACCATTTGCAGGTGACTCTGGTTACCCCAACCTGTCATGGCTACTGACCCCTGTGAGAAATCCCAGGACAAGGGCGGAGGAACGCTACGATGAGGCCCATGGGCGAACTAGGAGGATTATAGAGAGGACCTTTGGAATCCTGAAGGCCAGGTTCCAGTGCCTCCATATGACAGGTGGTTCCCTATTCTACTCACAAAAGAAGGTATGCCAGATCATCGTGGCCTGCTGTATGCTTCACAACTTGGCTTTCCAACAAGAGGTGCCTTTTCTGCAGGAGGATGGTCCAGATGGAGGTGTTGTGGCAGCTGTGGAGCCTGTGGGCAGTGAAGATGAGGAAGCAGAAGAAGAGGACATAGACAACAGGAACACGGTGATTCACCAATACTTCCATTGACACACAGGTAAGAAGACAACACTGCCTGCTACATCTGATTTAATTCTACTACCTCTCATCTGTCTGTCATTTTCACCCACTGTATGGTCACTGAGTTGTCACTTTCCCTTACGATTTCACAGATGTGGGTCCCACTGTGTGACATCTGCTTTGTTTCCGCATGGACTGGAGCTGTGTGACATAGGTATGTTGACATTACATTGGATATATCATTTTGCCACTGTTATTGCTAATACACATTTTTGAAAGCACAGACTGAGTCCAGATTGTTTTGTGATTTAAGGGTGTTTATTTAAGTGCTAAATAGTGGAGGGGGTTGTAAAATGGTCAGGGGTGATGGTGGAGGAATGTCCATGGCAGAGTCCAGTCTATTAGTCTCACAGGTGCATTGTCCAAAGGGGCATAGGAAGTGGAGCTTGGGCAGTTTAAGGATGGACAGGGTGACAAAGTGGGACAGAAGGATGACATTTAGGGTGGTCTCATTTCTTGGCGGGGGTCTCGGCATTGTTCTCTGTCTTTGTCCTGGATCTCAGGGACCACTTGCAGGGTGGTTCTCCACCTGCAGGGGGTGGGGTGCTGGTGTGGTGGTCCTGTGGCAGTGCCTCCTGTCCACTAGCGCCGGCAGAGGTGGTGGGCAGTTCATCATCCAGGCCAGTGTCAGGGGCCCCTTGTTGTGCCACAGTGTCCCTCCTGGTGTTCACGAGGTCCTTCAGCACCCCTACAATGGTGCCCAGGGTGGAATTGATGGATTTTAGTTCCTCCCTGAAGCCCAAATACTGTTCCTCCTGCAGCCGCTGGGTCTCCTGAAACTTGGCCAGTACCGTTGCCATCGTCTCCTGGGAATGGTGGTAGGCTCCCATGATGTTGGAGAGGGCCTCGTGGAGAGTGGGTTCCCTGGGCCTGTCCTCCCCCTGTTGCACAGCAGCCCTCCCAGTTCCCCTGTGTTCCTGGGCCTCTGTCCCCTGAGCCGTGTGCCCACTGCCACTGCCCCCAGGTCCATGGTATTGTTGGGGTGGTGGGTTAGTCTGGGTTCCCTGTAGTGGGGGACACACTGCTGATTGACATGTCCTGGGGACAGAGGGATGGGCCCGCTTGGTGGGTGCTGTGCTGGTGTTTCCAGAGGGGAGAAGCTCTGTAGTGGCCTGTGCCAGTGTGAGGGGAACCGACTGTCCCGAGGCTGGTCATCTAGATCCAGTTGGACAGAGCTGTTGTCATCACTGTGGGCCTCTTCTGTGGGTGGAGTGGACATGTCTGAACCCTCCTGTCCGGTGACGTTGGGTAGGGGTCCTGCAGGGGTGTAAAGGCATGATTATTGCATCTGTGTGTGCCATGGTGTGCAATGGGTGGGTACCCCAGTGCTTGCATTCCTGTGTAGGACCTTGTGTGATAATGGTTTAGGGGGGTGTATGGGTATGTGCAGTGGGCATGCTTTGGTGATGTGTGTCCATGCTTTGGTGTTACATCCAGGGCTTGGGTTTGGGACGTGTTTTTTGTGATATTGGGACATACGTGAGGAGTTGGAGTGATGGGGGTATGGGCGAGGGTTGGGGTATGTGATAGCATGCAGGTGGGTGGGGGATGAAGAAGTGAAAGATTTGCCTTACCAGAGTCCATTCCTCCAGCTACTCCTGCGAGGCCCTCAGGAGCCAGTATAGCCAAGACCTGCTCCTCCCATGAAGTGAGTTCTGGGGGAGGAGGTGGAGGTCCGCTGCCAGTCCTCTGAACCGCAAGGTGGTATCTTGAGACCACGGAACGCACTTTCCCCCGTAAGTCCTTCCACCTCTTCCTGATGTCATCCCTATTTCTTGGGTGTTGTCCCACTGCGTTTACCCTGTCCACAATTCTTTACCATACCTCCCTCTTCCTAGCTATGGTGGTGTGCTGCACCTGTGACCCACCAGCTGTGGCTCTACCCAGATGATTTCCTCCACCATGACCCTGAGCTCCTCCTCAGAGAACCTGGGGTGTCTTTGCGGGGCCATGGGGTGGTGTGGGTGATGTGTGGGGTGGTGTGTGTTGTGATATGTGGGGTGATATTTAGATGTGTGTTGTTTGAGGTGCTTGGATGTTGTGTGAGTGATGGTGTAGAGTGCCTGTGGATGCTATTGTTCTTTCTGGTGGTGTCTCTCTCTGGCCTTCTGTCGCAATTGTTGACGTAAGGGTTTGTGGGTGATGTGGGTGTGTGTTTTGTATTGTATTGGATGTGTGGGAGTGGTGTGTGTATGTGTATCAGGTGTGTGTGTTTGGAATTGTCCAATGTGGTAGTGTTTTGTAAATGTGTGTGCATTTTGAGCACGGCGGTGTGTACCGCCAATGGAATACCGTGGTTGAAAGACTGCCGCGTGGATTCGTGGGTCGTGATAGTGTGGGCGTGTTCCTGTTGGCGTGACAGTGGAGGTTTTGTTATTGCCTGTTTATCACTGACCTTTGGTGTGGCGGACTTTTGTGGGTGTCTGGATTTTGGCGGATTCTGAGCTGTGGGTCATAATGACCGTGGTGGAATTCCACGGCCGCAGCGGTGTGTTGGCGGTCTTCTGCATGGCGGTAAGCGGCTTTTACCGCCAATGTTGTAATGACCCCCTTAGTTTCCTACTTAGCTAGTTTTAATCGCCTGGTAGCAGAGACATCCTAGCCTGAAGAAAAGCAAGCGGCCTTGTTCTATGAAGGACTCAAGCATGAGTTAAAGGACATTCTTGCTCAAATAGATCCTCAGCCTACAGATTGTCAAGATCTGATAAACCTTGTTTTGAGACTAGATCATTGTCTTGCAGAATGACGGGGAACACGCAAAAAGACTGAGAAATATTCCTGGCGTGTTCACGAACATCGAGAATCAAGAACTCAGAAAGAGAGTATCCCAGAACCCATGGAAATCGGAACTCTCAGGAGACCTTTGACCAAAGACGAAAAGGACCTATGTAGAAAGAATGGACAATTTCTTTATTGCGGGCGCAAGGGTCACTTCGCCAAAGAGCAAACAAGGTCCTGTCCAGAAAATTGCAGCCAATGTACAAGTCGAGCTGGAAAACTAGATCACCCAAGATGTAAAGAAGGGTTGCTCTTGGGTGTCACCATAGACCCTTCACAGTCTAGACACCTCAAGTTGGGCATTGAAGTTCAAGTAAGGAAAAATAACTATTTCAAGAAAGCCCTAGTAGATTCTGGGGCTACTGGGAATTTTGCTGATGCCCAATTGGTTTGCGCATTGGGGATCCCATGTACCAAGAAGAAGACTCCAGAAATAATACAAGCAGTAGATGGGAAACTCTTGTCTGGAGGCCCAGTAAATCTTCAGACTCTCCCCTTGTCTGTGATCTGTGATGGGGGAGATCAAAGAACCAAACATGAAGAGAAGCTCATCTTTGATGTTATCCATGCTCCTTAGTGTGAAATTATCCTTGGCTTACCATGGTTAACTCATCACATCCCTGGGATTAACTGGGCAGAATGGAAAGTTGTGTTCTCTTCCGCCCTTATGTAATGAGAAATGTCTCCAGAAGTCTTGAGTCGCCAAACATTGCAACTCTCACATAGCCACTGAGGCGGAGAAAGAAATAAAGTTGCTCTGGCAGTATTCATCCCATGAAGACGTGTTCGATGAAATGGAAGCAGAAACCTTGCCTCCTCATAGACGTTATGACTGTGAAATTGATTTAACTCCTGGTGCGATACTCCCTAGTTGTTGTGTGTACGCCTTGTCGGGACATGAAAATCAACACCCACGAAAGATCAATTTCTAGAGAATGGCTTCATCTGCCCTTCCAAGTCTCCTGCAGCTTCTCCTCTGTTTTTTCTCCCCAAGGCTAATGGGGATCTTCGAACCTGTATTGACTTTAGAGGTTTGAACAAGATCACAGTCAAGAACAGAAACCCCTTGCCTCTGATTCCTGTCTTGTTGGATCAAGTGAAGAAAGCTAAAATCTACACTAAGCTCGATCTACGGGGTCCTTACCATTTAGTCAGAATGAGAGAAGGTGACTAATGGAAAACTGCGTTCAAGACAAGATATGGTCTCTTTGACTACACCGTCATGCCCTTTGGACTGTGTAATGCTCCAGCAGCATTTCAATTTTTAATGAATGACGTCCTTAGAGAGTATCTAGATATATTTGCAATAGTCTATATCGATGATATTTTAATCTACTCTGACAATGAAGCCGAACATGTACAACAGGTCAAGAAGATTCTCACAGCTCTTCGAAAGCATCATCTATATTGCAAACTAACCAAGTGTGAATTTCATGTACCACAGTTGAGTTTTTAGGGGTCATCCTTAGCCCTCAAGGTATGGTCATGGCAGAAAAGAAAGTACAAGCCGTATCCGATTGGCCCACTCCAAAGCATGTTCGAGACGTACAGTGCTTCCTGGGTTCTGCAAACTTTTGTCGCAGGTTTATAAACCATTTCTTTCAGACAGTGGCACCAATCACCAAGTGATTGAGAAAGAAAGAAAAATGTGTGTGGTCTCTGGAAGCTGACAGAGCCTTTTCAACTTTTAAAGAAGCTTTTTCCACTGCCCCATTCATGACTCACCCTGATGTGGAGCATCCATTCCTCGTTGAACCAGATGCCTCAGATGTGGCAATTGGTGCAGTATTGTCACAAAGAAGTAAAGACACTGGTCAACTTCATCCTGTAGCTTACATGTCTCGAAAACTGAACGAAGCTGAATGGAACTATGTCATTGCTGAGAAAGAGCTTTGTGCGATCTGTGATGCCTTTAAAGAGTGGAGTCATCATTTGTTAGCCGCCAAGTACACTATCGCAGTATACACAGATCATCGCAATCTCCAGTTCATGAGTTCAGCTAGCCTTTTGACTCCTCTGCAATTACGCTAGATGCTGTTTTTTGCCTAGTTTGATTTTGTGGTAACTTTTCGTCCTGGTAAAGACAATTGCAAAGCAGATGCCTTGTCCCGCCAAGAGTCTACCACCTTACCCACAGTCCAGACTTCCAGAGCTATCATTGCTCCAGACAAGGCCCTCTGCATCATAAGGACTGGACTTCTTTGAAGAAATCTACAATTCCTTCACCATTGAAAAATGGCAGACATGGGCTCAAGCAGATCCCAAAAGATCAATCAAGCAAGGGCTACCTTTCCATGACGCACGTTTGTTCATGCCCACTACCAAGCTTCGCAAGTTAGTATTTCATTGGTTGCATGTTATACCTACGGCAGGTCACCCAGGTACTCCTAAAACTCTTGAATTAATCCAACGCTACTTTTGGTGGCCTACTCTGACAAAAGACGTCAAACAAATGGTCACTAACTTCGAAGTCTGTGCTCGTATCAAGACAAGTCATTCAAAACCGAAAGGTTTGTTGCATTCGCTCCCAACCCCACTTCGACCTTGGGAACACATCGCGTTAGACTTCATTACAGGTCTACCAGTTCTTCAACAGCACTTAGTCATCCTCACAAAATATGGACATTTCATTGCTTGCAAGAAATTGCCCACCTCCACTGAACTGGCAACCATCCTTCTGAATAGAGTGGTCCGTTATCACGGGCTGGCGAGAATGATTCTCTCTGATCGAGGATAACAATTTGCCTCCAACTTCTGGAAAACGTGGTGCAAAATGCTTCAAGTTACATCCACACTATCTACTAGCCATCATCCTCAAACAGATGGTCAAACTGAGAGACTGAATCAGACATTGAAACAATACCTGTGTGCTTACGCTGAGAAAGCACTTAGTTCTTGGACATCAATGCTCTGGTTAGCTGAACTAGCCTACAATAACTCGTTTCACACCTCCACTGGTGTCAGACCCTTTTTTGGCTTGTTTGGCTACCATGCTGATACCTTGCCTATCACGATTCCACAAGAAAGTTCTCTTACACCAGCTGTGTCGGAAACTATTCAACAACTCCATCAAACCCAGAAATTGATTCAACAGCATCTAGAAAAAGCCAAACAAAAATACAAAAAGCACTACAACAAGAAACATTGTGAAGGACCTCAGTATCAACCAGGTGATAAAGTGTGGCTTTCTACACAACATATTGACTTCAAGAAAAAGCACATGTTTAATCCCAAATTCATAGGTCTTTACACTGTCCTCCAGCAAATCAATCCAGTGACCTGTAAACTGCAGTTACCCAGGTCACTATGTATTTATCCAGTGTTCCATACTTCCCTCCTGAAAAAAGCAGTCCAGAAGGTTCGCTCCCAATCAGCTCCAGTTGTAGAACAGGGGGAATTGGAATACGAAGTTAAACAGGTGCTGGATTCCAAACTTAGAGGTTGTAATCTTTGGTGTCTGATCTCTTGGAAAGGTGATAGTCCTGAAAGCAACTCATGGGTCTCCGCATCTGACATTCATGCTCCACGACTAGTGAGACGTTTTCATCGTCTCAACCGAGGCAAACCAGTCGCTAGAGCGCGCTTGGGAGAGGGGAGTACTGTCAACATCAGGACAGTGCGCGCTCTATGGGCGACTAAAATGCAAAAACCCAGTCTTTATGCAAAGGCATAATTCATGCATTATGTTTATATGCAGTTTGTTAACCTTTTGGATTGCAGAGTTTAACCTTGAAAACCACTATTAATGATTTTTGCAATAACTGTTCATTTGCAAGGTATTGCTGCAGGCTTACCAAGTGTGTCAGGGTGTGGTCCCTTTCTAGGAACTTCTAGAAGCTTTCCCTGCTGCATGACTGGGTGTGGTTTGTGGGCTGGGCTTGACTCTATATAAGGGAGTCAGCCCAGCTCATGTGCTCACTATTCAGAGGTCCCGGTGCAGAGCAGCAGCATCGGTCCCGGAGGCCTACAATTATATTTCCAGGCCTGCCCTCTTTATATTGACGATCCTTTAGCAGGGAGGTAAGGCGGGGGTCGGGTTGGGCCCGACCCCGGTTTTCAAAGACATTCGAGTTTTTGGGCCTAGTTGTGAAACTCCTTGTGTGCGTGATTGTGTTTTCATGACATTTACATATTCTTGTTTGAATCGGCAAGGTGCGCAATACATTTCCTGGCATTTAACCTTGACATTCAGATCGACAACAGTGTGCGCGATCATTTCATGATATTTGCATTGTGTATTTTGAATCGGCAAGGTGCGCGATTCATTTCCTGGTATTTAACCTTGACATTCAGATTGGCAGCATTGTGCGCGATCATTTCTTGGCATTTGCATTTTATTTTTTGAATCGGCAACAGTGTGCCCAATTCATTCCTGACATAAAAACTCTTGGCATTCAGATCGGCAGTGTGCGCGATCATTTCATGACATTAGCATTGTGAAACCTAGAATCAGCAGCAAGGTGCGCAATTCTTTTCTGGCAGTAAATTCTTGATTTTCAGATTGTCTGTGCGCGCGATCTTTTCATGGCATTCAATACTTTGGTGCGCAGTGTTTGTTGAGGTGCACACATTTATCCTGAGCTTATGGTTTTCTCGAAACGCTTAATTCAAAGAGCAGCATTTTTTTGCTAATTAAGCTCCTAGTACATTTCCTGTTGTTTTTTTCATGGAATGTTCAGATAGCCTTTGTCCTCCTGTAAAAATGAAATGTTTCTTGTGAAACTATTTTGAAGAAGCTTCTTGTATTCTAGACAGTATATGATATTTCCTGAAAAGCTCAAATGAAACATTGTATTAACCCATTCTTGATTTTTCCAGGTACCTATATTTCTTGAGGCCTAGTTATAGTCATGTCCTAGGTTATCCATGATTACAGTATAGGAAGTCTTAGAACCAGAGTCTATTGAAAGTCAATGTGATTATATCTTGACATTGTGTTGTTTAACCTCTTGCTTCCTACAGGTAACCTTCTGAGCTGTTCCCTACCTAATCCCCTTTTCCCCAACTTGGACTCTCTCAGGCTCTGTGGTATATCTATTGGAGTTTTGGAGCTGTCTAGTAGTGGACATGATGGGAACGTGCGCAGGCCCCGAGGACCTGGTCTCCCTGACAGATGTCGCTGCGATGCTGCAAATGACACGCAGTGTGATCACGACAATGCAAAGTTGACTCATCACTTCTTGACCGACTGGACTCATCGACCCCGCCTGCTCACAAGGAACCGGCACCTCGCCACCGTCGCTACACCAGCTCCCCCTGCATCCGGGCAGAATTGATGCCTCACCTTCCCTGCCTCGCAGTATGGAACCAATGCCGCACCTCCCCGGACACCGCAAGGGACTGACGCTGCACCGGCTCCACGACTCCATGCAACTTCTTTGTTTCTTCATTTTCAAATGTACTGTGCCTGGGGGCCGTGCAACTTAGTGACCTGCGCCTGTGGTGTCGGATTGTTGGGAACGACTCCATTAACGATGCCGTGATAGCCTCAGTTGAATTCTTAAAAATTCATAACTTTGCTTGTGTACATTGGATTTAACAGTATTTTTAAGAATTGTGAAATATACAGAATTCAAAAAATGCAATTTAACTAAAGGCAATATTTGGATTTGCTCATGTAGTAATTTATTTAACAAGTGGTATCAGCAAATGCAAAGTATAAGACCTCACTGCTGTTTCAGCAATGTAGGAAACTGGTTCTCTATATGGTGCACCAAAAATAAGAACACCATGCAGAGAGTCCAGTGAATCTCCAATTGGTTTGCAGAGGCAAAAGTAGATGGGGTAATGCTCTATTTTGTGGTAGTGTGGGTGAGCTGTTAGAATTATCAGAAGGTAGTGCTAAGCATTTGTTGTACTCAGAGACAATAAATGAGACACACACTCAAAGAATAAATCTGAGACCAAATTAGGAAAATAACACTTCTTTCTGTATATGTTGCAAACCCCATAACTTTGTAATCAAATAAGTACGTTTTCAAGCATAAAAACTTTTCAGTTTTGGAAAATCAACATTTAATGCAATTCTTAGAGTTCTTCAATGTTAACCTATGGAGGAAATCAATGTTTAGCAAACAGATGGTTAACAAATTACGGGCCCAATCTCAAAGGTAAGTACTGGGAACTGATCAGAACCACACCAGTAGGTCACACTGGGCGGCACTGGGGCAGCTGGGTGCAGTAAGGCATCGGGTGCCCAATGATTTTGAAAGGGAGTTGGTCCTCATGACAAACAGACTGCAGGCTCTGGCTAGGAAGCCAGCTAGTGACAAACATGTAGGTTGTAGATGTGATGTGCTCGGGAACGTAGGTGCACTTTTGGTCCTTGTCTCCAAGGGCCCAGCGGTGACGGATACTGGGGTATCCTTAGGCATCGGGTTTTCTCATCCTGGAGCACTCGCGGTCAGGGGTTTCTGTGTGTTGAGGCTGAAGGCATCATCAGGGAGTCCGGCAGGGGTGGGCTCAGAGTGGACTTGAGCTCAGAGGAGCCAGAGGACGTGGTTGACACTGGTGACCTACCTCAGATCGCGTTGTGGGCTAAGGGTGCAGTGGTTGCTGGAGGTGTCGGGATTTCTCTCACCACAAGGCTACGGGAGAGAGGGCTTGCTTCCAGAGGCTGCAACCTACCTGGGGGAGTTCAAGATCGGTGAGACCACACTGGACTCCGTCTCTGGGCAGCTGGTAAACCTTTTTGGCACCATTGGTTGGCTTCACCTCGGGTTATGGATGTCGGCTGTAGTGGTTACTTCTGGTGTCAGGTCTTTGCAGTTCCTGAGGCTGCAGAGTCCTTTCTTCAGGCTTTGTTGCAGAACAGATCCACTGCTCACTGGAGTCTTGAGTCTTTATGGGAGGCAGGATGAGTCAGCTTTTTGGGCAGAGTTCTTTGAGGTCAGCAGGAAGTCCGGCAAGGTCAGCTGCTTCTTCTTTTCCTCTCCTACAGGTGCAACTCTTCTGTGTCATTGTCTTCTTAGGTCATCAGGATCTGAGTTCTAGGATTCAGGGGTGTCACCTAAATACTCAATTTAGGGGCATTGCAGGAAGTGCCAGGTGGTAGCCAATGGGCTGCCCACCTTTATGGTGACTACACCCTTTGTATGATCACTTCCGCTGGGCAGTAGGCATAACCCTAGCCCTAGTGGCCTAATTCCTTCCAAACTAGGTGGAGGAATTTGAAAAGTGGTGTTCAGTTCAGCTCATCCATCTTAGGGGTAAGATTGGCATGAAGAGGGCACACCTTCTAAATTGCCTAATTTTATAAAATGCGCAGCCACCAAAAGTGGGGGGTCAGGAGAAGGTTTTCTGTCATCTCTGCCATCTGGAGAGACTTGGGTAGCATTACAAAGGCGGCTAGGCCTTTGAAGCTCCCTACCATGGAATGTCCATGCTGCCTGGGTGAGGTGATAACAACCCCTCCCAGTGCAGGCTTTTGTCTGAGGCCCTCAAGAGTGCTGGCTTTCGCCCTGGGGGGCCAGAAACGCGTCTATAGTGGCTGAACTGGTCAGGACAAGTCAGTCAACACACTAGTAGCTGGTAGGTTTTCAGGGGGAACTTCTATGGTGCCCTCTGGTTGCATTTATAAATAAATCCATCACTGGAATCAGTGAGGGTTTAATATTCTGAGATGTTTTACACCAAACATCCCAGAATTCAGGGAAGCCATTGTGCAGCTGGGGAACTCATAATGACCAGTGTCCGGCACATGCATTTAAAATGGCTTCCTTGTTCACTTACTATGTCTCAGAATCAAAAAAGACATAGCAGGGGTATATCTGCTTGTGCATATAATGCCTCACATGTGCCTGATAGAACCTGCCTTAGGGATGATTTACACCTGGTACATGCAGTAGTAAGGAGACCTGGCGCACAGGGGTGTGTGATAGGTTGTGTTTTCAATTTTAACTGCACCAACACACGCAGTCTGCAATGTCAGTACTGTGTGGGTTAGGTGAGGGGTCCCTGGGGGTGGCACAAGTGGTGCTGCAGCCCTCAGGAACAATTCTTAGTACACCATGCCCTAGATACCAGGGATACCATTTACTAGAGACTTATTGTGGTTGCTAAAGAGTGTGCCAATTGTGGAAAAAAAGTGTGTAGTTTTGGGAAAGAGCTCTGGCACTGGGGACCTGGTTAGCAGGGACCCAGTGCACTTCCAGTCAAAATCACACCAGAAACCAGGCACAAAGTGAGGAGCAAACCATGCCCAAAAGGTTTCTTTCCTACACTCATGCAACAATTTACAGACCCACTCAGACATTCACGCAGCCACTCACAGACACTCTCAGACATTCATGCACCCACTCACAGACCGTCTCAGACATCCACACACCGACTAACAGACCCACTCAGGCTCACACATTCATTCACAGACGCACTGAGACACTCATCCACTCACTCATAGACCCACTCAGCAACTCATGCACTCTCTCACAGAGAAGCTCAGAATCTCATGTACTCACTTGCACACCTACTCAGAAACTCACACACCCACTCACAGATCCACTTAGACACTCACACACCCACTCACAGACCCACTCACAGACTCATGCACCCTCTCACATACCAACTCAGACTCATGAACTCACTCACAGACTCACTCAGAGACTCACACAACAAAGACGGTGCACAGCATTGGTTGGATTAATGTATAGTAATTGAAATTACTTTACATTACAAATCCATAGAAACAATTCACTGAGAAAACTGAAGGTTGCAGGTATATTACAGTTAGAAAATAGAATTAAAACTACCATAGGAATTCACGTAAAAACCCAAAGGCTACAGGTTTGTTATAGCTCTGTTCTGAAGTTACTCGCACAAAACCACAGAAATTCAGAAGTTATAGTTATAGGTGGTCATTACAACCCTGGCGGATGGTGTAAAAGGTGCGGTAATACCGCAAACAGTTCGACTGACAAAAAAAGGAAATTATGACCCTGGCGGAAACCGCCAACAAAGACAGCCACTTTAACACACCGCCCGCCACGGTGGTACAGACAAGCAGCGCGGTGTTCATCGCCAACAGACAGGCGGAAGACAATATACCGCCCACACCATTACAACCCGCCAATCCGCCACCTTTTCCGGGGCGGATTCACCGTGGATAAAAACACGGCGGAAACAGCTTTAGCTATGGGAAAACACTCACCTTCTACACATCCCACGAGGAACGCCGACTCCATGGACCCGGAACTCCAAATACTACCTGCCCTTGTCTTTCTGCTCCTTCACGACCAACAGCGACGTAGGCGCAGAAGATACCGGTGAGTACTGCATCTACGACACGGGGGAGGCAAAAGTTAGGGGGACACCCACCAAACACCCCCACCACCACCCTCGCATTATACAACATACACACCAATGCTGTCAAAAATATCACATTAACAACCCACAATCCCCCCGGAAGAATGCAAAGACAATGCGAATTTCAGTCAAACATTGTAATGTGCCAATATACATGTCATACAAAAATATACAGATATATATCTCTAAATCACTCATAATTATATATGCAATACAAGAAGTAGTGCAGCTATGTCCACAACAATGTCTGTGCACAAACAGTCCAAAAATGCATGGGCGAGGCCCACAAAAGATACCTGACCAAAATCGGAGAGAACACTGCCGGGGCATCAGATAGAAACACTACAGGCACCTCAGGGGGAAGTGAAGGGGGGGCACCTCAGCCAGATGAATGCGAAGCCAGATCCACGGCGGGGCTCAATGCCCATTGATGTATCCTGGGGAGTGCAAAGCCACAGTCTCTCAAGTCTCTACAGTGGGTGGGTTGCCCACTGTTCAATCCTGGGGAGTGCAAAGCCACAGTCTCTCAAGTCTCTACAGTGGGTGTTTTGCCCACTGTTCAATCCTGGGGAGTGCAAAGCCACAGTCTCTCAAGTCTCTACAGTGGGTGTTTTGCCCACTGTACCATCCTGGGGAGTGCAAAGCCACAGTCTCTCAAGTCTCTACAGTGGGTGTTTTGCCCACTGTACCATTCTGGGGAGTGCAAAGCCACAGTCTCTCAAGTCTCTACAGTGGGTGGGTTGCCCACTGTGCCATACTGGGGAGTGCAAAGCCACAGTCTCTCAAGTTGATGCAGGTCCCTACTGGTACTGGGGGGTGACTGGTGCCCAGACTGGATGAGTCTCCCCGTGAAAGGTAGTGTCCTGTCACTGTCCCAGCTGCACATGGGATAAGGATGCCTGATGTGGCGGGCCATTCATTCCTACCCAGTGCATTGCCCTGTTCAGTGGTGCTTTGCCATGGCAGTCTTTGCCCTGTTCAGCGGTGCTTTGCCATGGCGGTCTTTGCCCAGTTCAGCAGTGCTTTGACATGGCGGTCTTTGCCCTGTTCAGCGGTGCTTTGCCATGGTGGTTCAGGACTGTTCAGCGGTGCTTTGGCATGGTGGTTCAGGACTGTTCAGCGGTGCTTTGCTATGGTGGTTCAGGACTGTTCAGCAGTGCTTTGACATGGAGGTCTTTGCCCTGTTCAGCGGTGCTTTGCCATGGCGGTCTTTGCCCTGTTCAGCAGTGCTTTGACATGGCGGTCTTTTCCCTGTTCAGCGGTGCTTTGCCATGGTGGTTCAGGACTGTTCAGCACTGCTTTGCCATGGTGGTTCAGGACTGTTCAGCGGTGCTTTGACATGGCAGTCTTTGCCTTGTTCAGGGGTGCTTTGCCATGGTGGTTCAGCACTGTTCAGCGATGCTTTGCCATGGTGGTCTTTGCCCTGTTCAGCGGTGCTTTGCCATGGCGGTCTTTGCCCTGTTCAGCAGTGCTTTGACATGGCGGTCTTTGCCCTGTTCAGCGGTGCTTTGACATGGCGGTCTTTGCCCTGTTCAGCGGTGCTTTGACATGGCGGTCTTTGCCCTGTTCAGCGGTGCTTTGACATGGCGGTCTTTGCCCTGTTCAGCGGTGCTTTGCCATGTTGGTTCAGGACTGTTCAGCGGTGCTTTGACATTGTGGTTCAGGACTGTTCAGCGGTGCTTTGACATGGTGGTTCTGATACGGACATTGGTGTGTGGCATGACGATTTCCACACTGGACATTGGTGTGTGGCATGACGATTTCCATACTGGACATTGGTGTGTGGCATGACGATTTCCACACTGGACATTGGTGTGTGGCATGACAATTTCCACACTGGACATTGGTGTGTGGAATGACGATCTCCATACTGGACATTGGTGTGTGGCATGACGATTTCCACACTGGACATTGGTGTGTGGCATGACAATTTCCATACTGAACATTGGTGTGTGGCATGACGTTCCATCATTGCCTAGCGGGGCTGTGGCATCCTGGCCCCGCCTGGGCAGTGACTCCGGCGGTGGTCTCTGGACCAGTGACGATACTTGGCCCCTCCTGGGCTGTGACTCCGGCGGTGGTCTCCAGACCAGTGACAATACTTGGGCCCTCCTGGGCTGTGACTCCGGCGGTGGTCTCCTGACCAGTGACGATACTTGGGCCCTCCTGGGCTGTGACTCCGGCTGTGGTCTCCTGACCAGTGACGATACTTGGGCCCTCCTGGGCTGTGACTCCGGCGGTGGTCTCCTGACCAGTGACGATACTTGGGCCCTCCTGGGCTGTGACTCCGGCGGTGGTCTCCGGACCAGTGACCATACTTGGGCCCTCCTGGGCTGTGACTCTGGCGGTGGTCTCTGGACCAGTGACGATACTTGGGCCCTCCTGGGCTGTGACTCCGGAGTGGTCCCCTGACCAGTGACGATACTTGGCCCCTCCTGGGCTGTGACTCCGGCAGTGGTCTCCGGACCATTGACCATACTTGGGCCCTCCTGTGCTGTGACTCTGGCGGTGGTCTCTGGACCAGTGACGATACTTGGGCCCTCCTGGGCTGTGACTCTGGCGGTGGTATCTGGACCAGTGACAACAGTGCTGGTGGTTGTGTCTGGACCGCCGGAAATGATGGCGCACTTCTCCGCCGTGACACTCACAACAGCCTGGGCAGATTTCCTCTGGACCTTCCCAACCTTTTTTGGAGTTACAGCTGACTCACCAATCGCCTTCGATCCATTTCACTTGTTGACCCACCAGGAGTCTTGACATGGTCCCGTCGTCCACTCTCCAATTTCGGAGCCTTTACAGGGGGTGGGCTGCCAGTGCCTTGGCTCCGGGTCCTACTGCCTGCCCTGGTGGACGGTGCACTCCAAAAACCTGGAACACGCACCACTGGTACTGGAGGCTTTTTGACTGAGGCGCTACGACAGGACTGATGAATTGGAGGGGGGGTTGGGGGCAAAAAGGTCAATTTGACATAGGGAGAGTTTCTGACGGACACTGGGATGGGTAGCTGGAGGGGGTCTGGGAGTGGAGGAAGAGGAGGTGGTTGTAGGAGGTGTCACTTTAGCTGTTTTGGGTGCAGGTGCAGGTACTGGAGGTGGATGGATGTTGGGTGAGTGATTCACGGCGTTTTGGTACTTTGGGAGGGGGCGTCACAGACACACTGGGAGAGGACACAGGGGACGTGTAAATGGCAGTGGAGGTGGTGAGTGCAGGTGAGCGGCGTGTGGTGCTGGGTGTCTTGGTGTGAGTCCTAGTGCCTGTAGATGTGGTGCATGCAGGTGTGTGTGTAGACAAGACTGGGAGGGAGGAGGGAGAAGAGGAGGAGGGGGACACAGTGGAGACAGTGGATGTTGCTGTTTCTGTATGGGTGTGATGCTTGTGTGAGTGCTTGTGGTGTGTGTGGTGCCTATGTTTGCTTGAGCTACTTGTGTGTGTTGACTTGTGTGCATGCTAGTCTGTAGGTGTGCTTGGGATGGGCTGCGGTACAGGGGATTGGGTCTGGGTGGAGGAAGTTGGAGGGGGGAGGCTGGACACAGGGACAATTGCTGCCATCAGTGCTAAGGCCAGAGATTGCAGGGTTCGCTGAAGGGCAGCCTGACCAGAATGAATGCCCTCCAGGAATGCATTACAGTGTTGCAACTCCCTTTCTACACCCTGGATGGCATTCACAATGGTAGACTGCCCAACAGTGAGTCACCTGAGGAGGTCAATGGCCTCCTCACTGAGGGCAGCAGGGGTGACTGGGGCAGGGCCTGAGGTGCCTGGGGCAAAGGTGATGCCCACCCTCCTGGGTGAGCGGGCACGGGGCGAACACTGAGGGGCTGCTGGGAGGGCGGTGCTGGTAGGTTGTACCAATAAGCTGGTGGAGAAGACTGCCAAAATATGATGAGGGCGGTATTCACAACAGAACACAGCCAAAGCACTGCCAGCACCACCACTGTAGTCTGGCTGCAGCGGACAACGGTTGCCAACTGCAGGACAGCAGAGACTATGTTTCTGCCAGACAGTTTATGAGGTTGCACACCGCCAAGGTTTCCGCCTCGGTCGTACCACCATGGACACCTAGGTGGAAACCAACTGCATCAATGGAAACACTCACCTTCAGGAAGCCATACTCATCCAGAGCCGTCATGGAGCCTGAACTACATGTCTTCCCGCTGCTCCTGCTCACCCAAAGACTCCAGAATCTGCGACGACGACAGCAACTGTAAGTATACACTCCTACCTGGTACTGTTGTTGATTGGCAATTTTTGTACACTCACACAACAGACATTTGCAAAGGGGGTGCGATGGTGACACACACACGTAACTGCACACTTACATTCACACACACATACTGTCACATACACACTTGCATATACACAACAAACATTCCACAGCCACCAAGCACACACACACACAGAAACACTGTACAGGCCCACACTCACACAGTACAACACAAACACAACACAACAGCAACTTGACAGGAACCCACAGGGGACACTACCCAGGGACACATCACACATACATCACAACGTAACACGAACAGGCAAAATATTACATACAAATACACAATCACACACTAATCTTACTCATTGACACAGAGACAAAAATAACATGTCCAGCAATAGGGGTCTACTTAGCACACACAGGATACACCCACAGATAACCATAGCGAGCATACCAATACCTTCAATACAATGGACTCAAATCATGTGCATAGCCACATACTATTTCACTATTCATGCTGAGTATAAACTTCAACATGAATACATCAAAATACCTACATCACCAACAAATGTCCAGACATGTGTTACCTAACACCTTAGGACTGAAGTAACACTGACATTATCCTCTACTAATGTAACCATGATTTAGACATAGAGTCCAGCAAATCCACAGACAACATATCCCATTGCATCCTACATGTGTTTGTCAAATGGAACACCAGCTACACTATCAAATGAGGCAGAAATGAGCTGAACTGCCTCAGATTAGCAAAGGGAAGCCTGGCAAAGTAGAGACCTCAACATAACAATAGGCACAAAGTAACACTTGGCACAAGATGTAGGCACAAAACAGTGTATGTTGAACCCATACAGGTATGGTAAAGCCCTATGTAACATAGAGAAAATACATTGCCTAAGGGATCAGTAGGCTAGCCACTTACCATGTCAATACCATATGCATGGTACAAAATGTTTGAAAACACGTCAATGAGATGTATAGTACTGTCAATTCTTTTCTAATACCATGCTTTTCACTATATAGGATATCCACCCTAATCAAATATCACAATTGCCAATGCATAGTTCAGACATAACAATGGGGACCTCCTTACACCTCAGAGGGAGTGTAGTAAGTATGCCATGTCACATTCCTGTTTGGGATGACCTCCTCACATGAAGTTTCCAATAATTTCGAGACACAGGATTACTTGGCCCTGTTACTTATCTATCAGACCCTATTTTGTAGATAGTGCTAGCTCCAGTGGAATAGGACTGTTCAGAAGAAAAAAGATGGACAATTTACCAATTGGGTATATGGACTGTTGAACAGTAGGTTGGAAGGATGACACTAAAGGTTACACATATGTATAGCAGTGTAGAAGTACACATATGACACTGTCACATGTGCATCACAACATACTGTCATACTATGTGGTTGACATTGGTGAGTAACATGTCCCTATACACAATACACACAATGTTGGCAACTGTAGTACTATGTCTCTGTAGGAGACCCTTTACCTGTACCACATACCACATTGTCACAGCTGAGATACGTAGACATCATACATCTAACTGGCATAGGCATAAACATATGTTAAGTCAGTACTTACCCCCTTGTGGCTGCTGTGCTGCCCTCAAATGTCCATCCACCTCGGGGTAGGGGTAGGAAAGTACCCTCTTTCGTGGCATGGTTACCCCCATTATCTGCCTGTTGTCAGTGTGTTTGACTGTGTTAACTGGGATCCTGTTAACCAGGACCCCAGTGATTATGCTCTTTCCTTTATAACTTAGTTTTTGCACCCCACATATGGCACACTAGTACCCCCATGTAAGTCCCTAGTAGATGGTACCTAGGTACCCAGGGGATTGGGGTACCAGGGGATCCCCATTGGTTGCAGTATGTATTATGCCACCCACGGGGAGCTCATACAACATTTTCTGCAGGCCTGCCATTGCAGCCTGCATGAAAGGGTGCATGCACCATTTTCACTACAGGTCACTGTAAGTTACCCTTATGCCAGGCCCTCCTAGACCAGAGGGCAGGGTGCAAGTACCTGTGTGCGAGGGCGCCACTGCACTAGCAGAGGTGCCCCCACAATTTCCAGGTCCATTTTCCTGGACTTCATGAATGCAAGGATGCCATTTTATGCATGGACTGGACATCCTTGCATCCTTGCAGGCAGGTCACTTCCTCCTCACCACTGCTCCGCTAAGTGCTGCCATTGTTTTGGGCTTGTTTGGGCTTGTCTGGGCTTGTCTGGGCTTGTTTGGGCTTGTTTGGGCTTCTTGGCTTCTCCTCTCCCAGAAGGCCCCGCCCCCTCCCTCCTCCTCTGAGCTCTTCCTGCTCCTGACTCCTGCTGCCCCGCCCTCCCATTGGAGGTTTCCCTCCCTCCTCCCAGCTGCCACTCCCTCCCACCTCCCCTCTTATGCTGGCTGCAGTGCGAGGTTAGAAGCGACCTCTGACCCTGCATCCTTGCAGGTAGGTCGCTTCCTCCTCACCACTGCTCAGGTTAAGTGCTGCCAGTGTTTTGGGCTTGTTTGGGCTTGTCTGGGCTTGTCTGGGCTTGTTTGGGCTTCTTGGCTTCTCCTCTCCCGGAAGGCCCCGCCCCCCTCCCTCCTCCTCTGAGTTCTTCCTGCTCCTGACTCCTGCTGCCCCCGCCCCCTGCACTCCCATTGGAGGTTTTCCTCCCAACTGCCACTCCCTCCCACCTCCCCTCTTATGCCGGCCGCAGTGCGGACGCGCCGCTAGAGCACCGAAGGCGCGCCAAAGGCAAGCCCGTCTGCGCCCGTCCGTGCCAAGACCGCGCCCAGCGCAAGACCCCTTGCCCAACACGCCTCCCGCGCCACCAAACACCTTTACACTGCCAACGAACTCCATGCCCTTAATCCAGGACGCTCCTCCATCTGCTTCCAGTCCACACGACACGCACCAAAGGACCCTTCTCCTGCAAAGCCTGCAATTTCACCTGCAACCTAACCTCCAAACTCCAAATCAAAACAGACAACCGCCTAAGATGCATCCTACTTAACACCCGCTCTGTCCACAAACATGCAATTGAACTCTGGTACCTCCTGACCACATACTCGCCCGACGTCGCATTCCTCACCGAAACCGGGATGAATTCGGCCTCAGAACCAGACGTAGCCATAGCCATACCAGAAAACTACAAGATCACCAGAAGAGACCGAATCAACAGACCAGGAGGAGGAATCGTCATAGTCCACAAAAACACCATAAGAGTCTCCACCAACTCCCATGACACCATCAACTCTGCCGAGCACCTCCACTTCAAAATCCACATCAACGCCAACAACACACTCAGAGGAACACTGGTCTACAGACCCCCTGTACCCAGACCGCAGTTCTGTGACAACATCGCCAACGCCATCAGCTCCCAAGCCCTCACCTCAACAGACTACATCCTCCTTGGTGACCTAAACTTCCACCTAGAAAATAACAACAATATCAACACCACCAACCTAATCGACAACCTCGCCAACTTCGGCCTCAAGCAACTCGCCACTACACCCACCCACTCCGCAGGCCACACACTCGACCCCATCTTCTCAGATAGCAACCACGTCTCTTTCAACCACACCACCGAACTCAGTTGGACAGACCACCGCTGCATCCACTTCGCCTACCAAAAACCAGTCACTCACCACCACCGCACACAACCCCCTGACGCAACTGGATCAAAATATCAATGGATCAGCTGATCTCCACTCTTACCCGGGTCCCACCCCCTGGGATCCTGGACCCCAACATAGCCACCACCAACCTGCATCGCTAGATAGAAGATTGCGCCAACACCCTCACACCGCTCAAAAAAAAACCAAACACCACCCACAGAATCAAGGCCAGCTGGTTCACCCCAGAATTACAGGAATCCAAACGGCCTTGCCGCAGAATGGAAAAAACCTGGCACCTTGACCCTACCAACTCCAACCACATTGCTTTCAAGGATGCTTTACGCAAACATCACCAACTGATCCGCACCACCAAAAGGACCCACTTCAAAAACCACATTGATGCCAATGCTCACAACAGTAAAGAGCTCTTCGGCATCGTCAATGAGCTATTCACACCCAGGACCTGCTCCAACGAACCCCCGCCATCACAGGAGTTCTGCAACTCACTGGCAACCCACTTCCATCGAAAGATAGAAGAAATCCACAATAACTTCAAACCCCAGACCCTCCAGCTGACTACAAACACCCAAGAACCCAACGCTCCAAGCAACACCCACCTCCTCAACACCTGGACCCCCGTCAACATAGAGAACACCGCCACCACCATGGCCTCCATCCACTCCAGATCACCATCAGACCCCTGCCCACACCATATCTTCAATAAGGCAAACATCATCATCGCCCCCAACCTCTGCAAAACCATCAACAGCTCCTTTGAGTCAGCCACCTTCCCAGAAAGATGGAAGCACGCAGAAATCAACGCCCTGCTAAAGAAACCAAAGGCAGACCCAGACGACCCCAAGAACTACCGGCCGATCTCCCTCCTCCCCTTCCCAGCCAAGGTCATTGAAAAAATTGTAAACAGCCAACTATCCTGGTTTCTGGAAGACAGCAAGGTACTCAACACCTCCCAATCCGGATTCCGCAGAAACCACAGCACTGAGACTGCACTCATTGCTGCCACAGACGACATTAGGACCATGCTCGACGAAGGAGAAACAGCAGCACTCATCCTCCTGGACCTCTCCGCAGCTTTCGACACGGTATGTCATCACACTCTCCGCACACGCCTCCACAACGCTGGAATCCACGACAAAGCACTCGACTGGATCTCGTCATTTCTCTCAGGCAGAACCCAGAGAGTGCGCCTCCCACCGTTCCTGTCAGAAACCTCCAGAATCATCTGTGGCATTCCCCAAGGATCTTCGCTCAACCCCACGCTCTTCAACATTTACATGGCCCCCCTCGCCAACATCGCAAGAACCCACCACATCAACATAGTTTCCTACGCAGACAACACTCAGCTCATCCTCTCCCTCACGAAAGACCCTACAACTGCAAAGAACAACCTTCACAACAGACTTCACACCATCGTCAGCTGGATAGAATCAAGCCACCTCAAGTTAAACACAGACAAGACAGAAATCCTCATCTTTGGCACCAACCCCTCAACTTGGAATGCCACCTGGTGGCCCACCTCCCTAGGAACCACGCTCTCACCCACCACCCACGCATGCAACCTAGGCTTCATCTTGGACTCCACACTCAGCATGACTCAGCAGGTCAATGCCATCTCCTCTTCCTGCTACAACACTCTCCGCATGCTGCGCAAAATCTTCAAGTGGATTAATATCGAAACCAGGAAAACTGTCACCCACGCCCTGGTCAGCAGCCGATTGGACTACAGAAACGCCCCATATGCAGGAATAACAACCAAACTCCTAACAAAACTGCAAAGAATCCAGAAC
Source organism: Pleurodeles waltl (assembly GCF_031143425.1). Lineage (NCBI taxonomy): Eukaryota > Metazoa > Chordata > Amphibia > Caudata > Salamandridae > Pleurodeles > Pleurodeles waltl. The sequence goes on along the minus strand of NC_090446.1, from coordinate 537,908,459 downwards.
GCATCCGCCCGCCTCATTCTGGACATCCCACACCTTGACCACATTTCCCCCCACCTCAGAGACCTTCACTGGCTACCAGTATCAAAGAGTATCACCTTCAAACTCCTCATCCACGCACACAAGGCCTTCCACAACACAGGCCCAGCCTACCTCCACAAAAGACTCACCTTCCACGCCCCCACCTGCAATCTTCGCTCCGCCAGCCTTGCCCTCGCCTCCATCCCCCGCATCCGCCGCACCACCGCTGGAGGAAGATCCTTCTCTCACCTAGCCGCCATGACCTGGAACTCCCTACCGATCCACCTTCGCCAGACCCAAGACCTCTTGACATTCAGGAAACGCCTCAAGACATGGCTCTACGATCAGTAGCTCCCCCCCAGCGCCTTGAGACCCTAACGGGTGATTAGTGCGCTCTATAAATCCTTGATTGATTGATTGACATAGGTCACTACCTATGTCCAGCTACAAAATGGTAACTCCGAACCTAGGCATGTTTGGTATCAAAATATCAGAATCATAGCCGAATACTGTTGCCATTATTGGAAGTATGATTCCATGCACTCTGTGAGCTCCTTAGAGGACCTCCAGCAGTTCCTAACTGCCTTCTGGGGTTTTCCGGGCAGCCCAAGCTGCTGCTACCCCTCAGACAGGTTTCTGCCCGCCTGCTGCTTGAACAGCTCAAGCCCAGGAACGCAGAACAAAGGATTTCCTTTGGGAGAGGGGGGTAACACCCTCTCCCTTTGGAGTTATGTGTTACATGGCTTGGGAGGGGTAGCCTCCCCAAGCCACAGGTATGCTTTAAAGGGCACTTTTATTGCCCTTCATGCTTCAACCAGTCTACAAAGGTTAAGGGACCCCCAGTCCCTGCTCTGGTGCGAAACTTGACAATGGAAAAGGGAGTGACCACTGCCCTGTCCATCACCACCCCTGGGGTGGTGCCCAGAGCTCCTCCGGAGGGTCCCTGGGTTCTGCCACCTTTAATCCATGGTTGTCAGGAACCTCTGGGAGCTTCTGAGCGGCCACACCAGGCAGGTGATGTCAGAACCCCCTCCTGATAAGTGCTCACCTGGCTAGGTGACCAATCCCCCTTTCAGGGGTATTAAGGGTCTCTCGGGTGGATACTCAGATTTGGCTCGCAAGATTCCAGAAGGACTCCTCTGCAACCTTACTTTGACTTCTAGCCACTGGAACCGGTACTGGACCCTCCAGGAACAAACAATTTTCATCCACGAAGAAGACTCTTCTTGCAACATTGTTTCCACAGCTCCTTCTAGCTTCTCTAACATTTCCATCTTCTGAGGGCAGCAAGTCTTCAGTGTGCATGAGAAGGAAGAAGGAATCTCCCTTGGAATAAAGGAGTCACTCCCCTGCGTCCGCAGGCACCTACTGCAATGATGACCGGCTGCGTGGATCTCCGCTCATCCTGAGCTGCTTGGATCCTGCATCATGGGTCATGGTCCAGAGTATTCCTCTTGGTCGTCTCTGCCAGCTGTCCAACTTTGGTGGAGGTAAGCACTTGCCTTTCTTCACAAGACAGTACCCCAATGCACAGCGTCTCTGGTAGCTGGCAAGGCTTGTTTGCATCCCCTCCAAGAGATCTTCAGGCTACGGGTAGCTCCAGCCCCCTGCACTCATTCCTGTGATGCACAGCCCTCTGCATGGTTCTCCTGCAGCGTGGGACCCTTCACCAGTCATGCTGCGTGGGCTTTTCTGCGACTCCTGTGTCCCCATCCTGTGGGACTCCTGTGGGTGCTGCCTCTGCTCCTGTGGGCTGTCTGTGTTGCTGAGTGTCCCTTGTGACTCCCCCTCCTGGACCTTGCTGGTCCTCGGCAGTTCCACTTTCTGTAAACCGCAACATTTGCCTTTGCCAAGGCTTGTTGGCGGAATACCTGTACCAGAACCCAACTGCAATTCTTCTTCCAGTACGAGACATCATCTGCATTCCTCAGGAACTCTTCACTGACTCCTAGGCTACAGTGCTGACCTTCTTCACATCACCGTCGGCCAACTCCTGCATCCACAGCTGGGTGGGCAGTAGCTCCTACTCCTCTGGACCTTTCTCTGACTTCTGGAATTGGTCCCCTTCTTCCACAGGTCTCCTTCTTCAGGAATCCACCACTGGTTTCTCGCAGTCTTGTCTGGGTGTTGCAGTTTCTTCTCTTCCTTCCTTTTGGGTGGTTTGGGGAAAGTCCACTAACTTATGCCTTTCTTCCTGGTCACTAGGGGGCACTGTGGTACTTACCTTTGGTGTTTCCTGGTTCCCCCAGCTCCCCTCTACACATTCCATTTACCTAGGTGGGGATCCTGTGTTCGCATTCCATTGTTTAGTATGTGGTTTAAGCTCCCCCTAGGGTCACTATTGTCTAACTGCATTTGCACTGTTTTCTATCAGTTTCTATGCCTAATGCTGATAACTGGTGAATATATTTAGTGGGTTACTTACCTCCAATTGGAGGATTGCCTCTCTAGTACTTTTTGGTATTGTGTCACTAAAATAAAGTACCTTTAGTTTTGTAACACTGAGGCCCTCATTACAACCCTGGTGTTCGGTGATAAAGCGGCGGTAATACCGCCAACAGGCCGGCGGTTAAAAAAAAGGAATTATGACCATGGCGGAAACGGGCCACACAAACAGTCACTTTAACACACCGACCGCCATAGCAGTAGCAACAGGCACTGTGACGGTAACTGCCAACAGCCAGGCAGAAGACAATGTACCGCCCACTGTCTTACAACAGGCCTAGCCCCCACCTTTTCCGGGGCGGTACCAACGACATCAAAAGGACGACGGAAACAGAACACAAAAGTCAAAGGACTCACCTCTGGAGACTCAAGGAAGAACCACAACACCATGGAGCCCGAGTTGCACATCCTCCCCATGGTTGCATACCTCCTCATTCACTACGAACAGCAACGCCGGCGAAGACGACCATGGTGAGTAATGCCGCCTAGCACACAAGGAGGGGGAGGAAAAAGAAAGTGACACACACATGCAACATGCAACACCCCCACCCCCAACACCATACACAGAAACAGATGCAGTAACATTACACCCCGTACCCCTCAGGAATAATGCAAGAACAAAAGGAATTGATTAAAGTGAGTATAATAAGAGAAAACACGAGCAAATTGTGATTCAAAATCAAAACAGTATATACATATACAAATGGAGGGGCACTGCCCAGTCCTCAATGTCTGTGGGCCACATGGCCACATCACATAGGCCAAGGCCCCACTTGACTCCTGCAACAACATGGAGAGAACACAGTAGGGGCATCAGGTCGAAAATACACAGGTACCTCAGGGAGACAGGGAACGGGGGGCACCTCAGCCGTAAGATGGTACAACACCACTGGTCCTAGAGGGGGCTACATGCCCTGTGCGATGTCCTGGGGAGTGCAAGGCCACAGTCTTTCTAGTGGGTAGTTTGCCCACTGCTTGGTCCTGGGGAGTGCAAAGCCTCAATATCTCAAGTGGGTGGTTTTCCCACTGCTTGGACTTGGCGAGTGCAAAACCACAGTCTATTTAGTGGGTGGCTTCTCCACTGGTTCTAGAGGGGGCCCTGTGCCCAGTGTGCTTCATCCTGGCAAGGAGGAGGTGAGTGGATGGCTTCTTCCACTGGTTCTGGAGGGGGGCTTGTGCCAAGTGTGCTTCATCCTGGCAAGGAGGGGGTGAGTGGATGGCTTCTTCCACTGGTTCTGGAGGGGGCATTATGCCCTGTGATGCAGCACTTGGGGAGTGCAAGGTCACAGTCACTCACCTGGGTGTCACACCTACAGGATTTAAAGGCTCCAGGATGCACTACAGCCCATGGAGGCACAACTACACACTGCCCGCCGGCAGTGATGGCTACTCAGTGGTGGCAGTGGCGGTGCTGGTGTCCGGGCTGGCAGTGGTGGGGGGGAGGATCCAGCCCAACCCCTGCAGCCTCGGACGGCTGCCCACTGGTGCTGCTACTGCTGGCAGTGGTGCCGGTGGTGGTGCTGGCAGTGGTGGGGGGAGGCTCCAGACCATCCCCTGCAGCCTGGGACGGCTGCCCACTGGGGCTGCTGCTGCTGGCAGTGGTGCTGGTGATGGGGTTGCCAGTGGTGGGGGGAGGCTCCAACCCTTCCCCTGCAGCCTTGGACAGCTGAACCGCCATGGTTGGTAGTGGGGGCTCAGAATCGGTCCCAGCACCAGGCCCCCTGTCCTTCTTGCCTGCAGGTGCGGGACCTTTGCCCTTCCCCTTGGCAGCTGGTGGTGCCTCCTTCCTCTTCCGCTTGGCAGCTGGTGGTGCCTCCTTGCCCTTCCCCTTGGCAGCTGGTGGTGCCTCCTTGCCTTCCCCTTGGCAGCTGGTGAGGCACACTGTCAGTGCTGATGGTTGGTGTCCTGGAGCCTCTCCCACCTGCAGTAGCTGACGATATTACTGTGGCTGTGGACTGGGTGGCTGAGGTACTAGCCTGGTTTCTGACCACCCTTGCCAGACGTGAAGGACGGGGACAGGTGTAGGGAAAAGGTCAACGGCGGAAAGGAAAAGCTTCTTAGGGGCACTGGGGCGGGAAGAGGGTGAAGGTTTGAGAGTGGAGGAAGAGGGAGTGGTTGTTGGAGGTGTCTGCTGTGTTTGGGTGCAGGTGCATGGGCTGGATGCTGTTGTGAGGTGGATGGCTGTTGGGTGTCTGAGTGCTTGCGTTTGTGTACTTTAGGAGGAGGGGGCACAGACACAGTGGGAGAGGACACAGGGGACGTGTGCATGGAAGTGGGGGTGGTGATTGCCAGTGAGGGGTGTGTAGTGATAAGTGTGATGGTGATGGGGTAGTGGATGAGGATGTAGTACAGCAGGTGTGAGTGGAAATGCTACTAGGAGGGCGGTGGACGAGGAGGAGGAGGGGGACACAGTGGAGGCAGTGGATGTTGTTATGTCAACATCTGGATGGTATTTGTGTGAGTGCCTGTGGGATGATGAGTGGTGCCTGTGTTTGCCAGAGCCACTCCTGTGTGTTGTCTTGGGTGCATGCTGGTCTGACTGTGTGCTTGGGATAGGTTGGGGTTGAGGGGAATGGGACTAGGTAGAGGAAGTTGGAGGGGGGGCTAGAGACAGGGACAATGGCTGCCATCAGGGAGGAGGCCAGAGCCTGGATTGCCATGCCAGAGTGAATGCCCTCCAGGAATGCATTTGTTTGTTGCAAATGGGCTGCCAGCCCCTGGATGGCATTCACTATGGTTGACTGCCCAACAGAGATGGATCGCAGGAGGTCAATAGCCTCCTCACTCAGGGCAGCAGGGCTAACTGGGGCAGGGCCTGAGGTGCCTAGGGCAAAGGAGATGCCCAACCTCCTGGGTGAGCGGGCACTGGAAGCAAGCTGAGGGGCTGCTGGAAGGGGGTGCTGGTATGGGGTGGCGGCTGTACCTGTAGTTGGGATGGGAACAGCGGTGTCCGCCACAAGCAGGGAGCTTCCATCGAAGGAGGCATCACTGTCAGAACTGTCACCTCCTGTCTCTGCTGTGGTGCTCCCCTCGTCCTCCGTCCCACTGGTGCCATTGCCATCGGTGGATTCGGCCTCCATGGCCATGTGAGATGCAGCTCCCTCTGTCGCAGGTGCCTCTGCTCCTTCGCCATATGATGCTAATGCACATAAGGACAGGATGACAAGACAAAAGGGGGGGGGAGACAAAGGATACACTTGGTCAATTGCAGCAACAATACTACCGTTTGCGTACACAACACACACACACAGGGAACAGCCCTACGCCATAGGCAATGCACTACCAGTCACAATGCTAGTCACCAGCCCATGGAAAGGAATATCTAAAGCCAATAGCAGCATACCTGACACTCACAGACCCCTGCCCAGTAGTGGCTGCCTACTAGCTTGTTAGGAGGTGGTGTTCATCAGCCCCTGCCCAACATGGAACCTACCCTGCAATTTTCGGCCTGGCCTAGGGGCTCCCACAGGCCCATATCCCCCACCCGGAAACCAACCCACCACTCGCAAGTAGTATATTGTGAAACTGTACTCACCCCCTAGTGGCTACTGTGAAGCCCTCAAGTGCCCATCTAGCTCCGTCTTCCTTGCCCAGCGTCTCAGGTCCTCCCACATTTTACGACAGTGGGTTCTCCGGCTGCCGTAGACCCCCAGGGTCCGCACGTCATTGGCGATGGCATGGCCATATACCCTTTTTCTGATGGGAGCTGACCTACAGAAAAAGATATATAGAAAAAGGTATTAGTCATACTGTCCGGTCTGTTACACTCATGGCCCACCATAGCCCTTGCATCCCCTTACGCACAGACATTCCCCAACATACATGTAGCATGCTGCCCAGAACCCTTCCACCAACCCCCCCCACACAGGACCCTCACACACAGCACTCCATGCATCCATGCCCCTTGCACTGTGCTCACAGTGTACTCACCTGTTGGTCTGGAGGCCCATACAGCATCCGGTACTGGGGTAAGACCCCATCCACCAGTTTCTCCAACTCCACAGCGGTGAAGGCGGGGTCCCTTTCCCCGGTGAAATGAGCCATGGTCGATTCCAGGCACTGTTCACAGCAGCACTTGCAGTGTATGTCCTCTCCTGTTGAAGGTCAGGTAGCAAGTGAGTGAACAGATAGAAAATGGCAGCCACGTCCGTGGCAGTGCGTACCGTCACCGCTGGCGTACATCACCATTGGCCACTGTAACCCATAGGGCCCAATGATAACCAATGAGGAGTTGCACGGCGGTATTCAACCGCCTCCCGTAATGGCGCACACCATCAGCGGAATTACCTCATTTCCACCTGTCCCTCCAAACAGGACAGGTGGACGCGATTTCTGGGGGGGGGGGAGGCCTCAGCACCTAACTGCATCACAGTACAGATAGGCACCATTTGGGCCTATCCAACAATATACTGTTACTGTCACAACATGCAATGCAGTGTAGTATTTGGAAATGTGGAATACTGATGAGCTGCTCCCCCTTTTGCCCCCTAGATCACAACCGCTGTGGATGAATAGGAGATGGAGACATCCCTCCGTGTACAGACAGCTGGTGGACTTGCCAACAATGGAGGACAGGCACATTATCCTCACCTATAGACTTGACAGGGCCACAGTTACAGAGCTGTGTGCCTAATTGGAGTCTGACCTGACATCTGCTATCCTTCACCCCACCAGGATCCCCCCCTCTTGTGCAAGTCCTATCTGTGCTCCATTTCTTGGCAACTGGCTCCTTCCAAGTGACAGTGGGCTTGGCAGCAGGAATGTCACAGCCAATGTTCTCAATAGTGCTAACCAGAGTGTTGTCTGCCCTGATTAAACACATGCGCAGCTACATAGTTTTCCCCCAGGTGGAGGATTTGGCCACAGTGAAAGCTGACTTCTATGCAATGGGACATATCCCCAACATTATTCGGGCAATTGATGGTACACATATTGCATTTGTCCACCCCCCAGAGAAATGAACAGGTGTTCAGAAATCAAAAGTACTTTCACTCGATGAATGTGCAGATAGTATGCCTGGCGGATCAGTACATAGCCCATGTCAATGCAAAGTATCCTGGCTCTGTGCATGATGCCTAAATCCTGAGGAATAGCAGCATCCCATATGTGAAGGCAAAACTACAGAGGCACCGGGTGTGGCTAATAGTTGAGCCCTGGTTCCCAGCCAGTGGATGTTGGTGTATGGGTATGGTGTGGGCCCTAAGGGTTAGTATGTGTCTAACAGGCATCCCTCGATATTTTCAGGTGACTCTGGTTACCCCAACCTCTCGTGGCTACTGACCCCAGTGAGGAATGCCAGGAAAAGGGCAGAGGAACGTGACAATGAGACACATGGGCGAATAAGGAGAATAATAGAGAGGATATTCGGCCTCCTGAAAGCCAGGTTTTGGTGCCTGCATCTAACAGGTGGATCCCTGTGCTACTCACCCAAGAAGGTCTGCCAGCTAATCGTGGCATGCTGCATGTTGCATAACCTTGCCTTGAGAAGCCAGTTACCTTTTCTGCAGGAGGATGAGGCTGGAGATGGGCGTGTGGCAGTAGTGCACCCTGTGGACAGTGAAGATGAGGAGGATGAGGATAAGGACAACAGAACAGCTATTGTCTGACAGTACTTTCAGTGACACACAGGTAAGACATTGTAACTTCACTTTGCATTGACAGTTTTGTATTTGACATTGTACACGGCATGCAGATTCTCCCAATTCTATGGCCACTTACTGTACCCTTTGGCATCTCTATTTTCAGATATCTGTGGCCCACTCTGGCACCTGGTGTGTTGACTGCAGCCAACTACAGGTTATTCCTGTGTATACATTACTGTTCAGGTGTATTGCAGTGTTTAAACCTTGTTAAACTAATACATAGTTAAATCATTTGACATACTCCATACTGGGTGTTTATTTAAGTGCTCAGAGGTAGAAGGGGATGTGCAATGGGCTGGGGGGATGATGAAGGTAAGTCTAGGATAGAGTCCAGTCTATTTGTATCACAGATGCATTGTCCAAGGGGCATAGGAAGTGGAGCAATGGCAGTTCAAGGTGGACTGGGTGACAGAGTAGGACACAAGGGTGACAATCAAGAGAGTCTTATTTCCTGGCGGGGGCTTTTGCAATGTTCTCTGGCTTTTGCCTGGATCTCAGGCACCGTTTGCGGGGTGGTTCTCCTTCTGCAGGGGGAGGGGTGCTGGTGGCCTGTTGTTCCTGTGGCGGGCCTCCTGTCCACTAGAGGCAGCGGAGGTGAAGGGTTGTTCATCGGTGTGGCTAGTGTCAAGGGCCCGGTAGTGTGCCACTGCCTACCTCATGGTGTTGGCGATGTCAGCCAGCCCCCCTGCAATGGAGACCAGGGTGGTGTGGATGTCCTTCAGGTCCTTCCTGATCCCCAGGTATTGTCCGTCCTGCAGCCGCTGGGTCTCCTGCAACTTGTCCAGTATCTGGCCAATCGTCTCCTGGGAATGGTGGCATGCTCCCAGGATGTTGGTAAGTGCCTCCTGGAGAATTGGTTCCCTGGGCCTGTCCTCCCCCTGTCTCACAGCAGTCCTCCAAGCTTCCCTGTTGTCCTTCCTGTGCCTCTGTCTCTTGAACCATGTGCGCACTGCCACGGACCCCAGGTCCCTGATCGTCCTGTGTTTGTGGGGTTGCCTGGGGTCCCTGTAGTGGTAGACACACTGCTGATTGATGTGTCCTGGGGACAGAGGTATGGGCCCGCTGGGTGGGTGTTATGCTGGTGTTTCCTGAGGGGGGAGGCTCTGTGGGTTATGGGACTGTGCCTAGGTAACCAACTGTCTGGAGATCCCTGATGGGCCAGGTTGGTCATCCTGATCCAGGCGAGCAGAGCTGCTGTCATCACTGTGGGCCTCTGGGGAGGACTGGATGTTGCTGGCACCTCCTCTCCGGTGACATTGGGTGGGGGACCTGTGGGGATGTAAATGCAGTGTTATAGTTTCTGCGAGTGACATCTTCTGCATGGCTGTGTTGCCCTGTATGGTTGTGATTGCCCTGTCAGCTTTGCCTTGTGTGAGTAGTGATTTTGTGGGCTAGGTGATTCTCTCTAATCTGCATGCTTTAGTGATGGGTGTCCATGCAGGTCTGTGAGGGGTGTCCATGCATTGCTGTTGCATGCAGGGCTTGGTATTGGGATGGTTGGGTTGTGATGGTAGGTTACATGTGAGGAGGTGGAGTGATGGGGGTGAGGATAGGGGTGGTGGTATGTGATGGCATGCAGGTAGGGGGGGGTGATAGTAGTAAAGAGTTGACTTACCAGAGTCCAGTCCTCCTGCCAGGCCCTCAGGAAGCAGAATCGCCAAGACTTGCTCCTCCATTGTTAGTTGTGGGGGAGGAGGTGGGGGTCCACCACCAGTCCTCTGTACAGCTATCTGGTGTCTTGAAACCACGGAACGTACCTTACCCACCTCTTCCTGATGTCATCCCTGTTCTGGGGTGCTGTCCCACGGCGTTGACCCTCTCCAGGATTCTCAGCCATAGCTCCATCTTCCTGGCAATGGGTGTCTGCTGCACCTTTACTCCAAATAGCTGTGGCTCTACCCTGATGATTTCCTCCACCATGACCCTTAGCTCCTCCTCTGAGAACCTGGGATGTCTTTGTGGTGGCATGGGTGTAGTGTGTGTGGTGTGTGTGAGGGTGTGTGGGGTGATGTGTTGGGGTGTTTGCTGTGAGGTGCGTGGATGGTGTATGGGTGATGGTGTTCTGTCGCTCTGGTTCTGTGGGTGCTCTTGGTGTGTCTCTCTCTCAGTTGTCACTTTTCTTGAGTCGTAAAGGGTTGTGGGTAATGTGGGTGTGTGTTTTTATAGTGGTGTGGGTGTGGTGTGTGTATGTCTGTCAGTTGTGTGTAGTTTGAATTGTCCAATGTAGTATTGTTTTTTATGTGTGTGTGTATTTTGAGCGCGGCGGTATGTACCGACAATGGTTTTCTGCGGTTGAATGTCCGCTGCAGTGATTCGTGGGTCATAACATTGTGGGCATAATTCTGTTGGCGTAACGGTGTGGATTTTAGTGCTGCCACTTTATTACTGACCTTTGGGCTGGCGGGTCTGTGGGTCTGTATTGTGACGGATTGCTATTTGTGGGTCATAATATGGGTAGCAGTAAACCACCGCGCCAATGGCATGTTGGCGTCAGTCGGCATGGCGGTAACCGGGACTTATCGCCAATGTCATAATGAGGGCCTGAGTGTTTTCTTTCATGTGTTTAAGTGCTGGGTGACTACAGTGGTATTGCATAGCTTTATATGTCTCTTAGATAAGCCTTGGCTGCTCCTCCACAGCTACCTCTAGAGAGCCTGGCTTCTAGACACTGCCTACACTACACTAAGAGGGGATACCTGGACCTGGTATAAGGTATAAGTACCTCAGGTACCCACCACACACCAGACAAGTTTCCTATAGTAGGCCATTGCCAAAATGCGGGCCATTAGTGGGGTAAGGGTCCAATGGGCACTCCTCCCTCATTGGTAGGACTTCCCCGGCTGGGCATTTACTGCTTTCCATGTCCAGTGTCTCAGGTCCTCCCACTGCTTCCTAAGGTGGGTGCTCCACCAGCTGTGGACCCCCAGGGACCGCACTTGCTTGCTGATGGCACACCAGATTCCCTTTTTTTGATGGGCGTTGACCCGCATGGATGACACACACAAAAGCAAAAAGTCATGTCCACATGCACCATACTAGCACAAGTGGACAGAACACATTTTAGTGATAGCAAGTAGGCAAACATTACCATCCTCTCATTTCACACTCATGCACAATTTATCATCTGCATGCATCAACACCTTCACAGCTTCACATTTCATGTACACCATCATACACCCCAACTTTTACACATTGGTATACCATTGGACTCAATTGCTCTTCTGGTGCACCATATAGCTGTTCATACAGGGGTAGGACCTCCGCCTCGAGCTTGTCCAGCTCTTCTGGGGTGAAGGCTGGGCCCGATCACCTGAAAGATGTGGCATGATAGCTCCCAGAGGCAGTACACAGCAGCTCAGGTACTGGAGTTCTTGTTGGCAGCAGTGTCAGGAGTCAAGTGAGCAATACTGATGGTCACATCTGCCACATACAGGTGCATCACCCCCAGCGGACATTGCCATTGGCCCAAGTCCGCAAAAGGCAGCAATGTGTTCCAATGGCACCTTACACAGCGGTTGTGACCCCCTACCGCCATGATGATATACGCCGGCGGAGTTAGGTCATTTCCCCATGTCCAGAACAGTAGGTCAGGTGGTTGCCGTTTTGAGCACATTTCATGTATGGAAATTTTGAATCACGTCATTAACAAACACCTATATTGTGCTAATTATCAGTAAGTACTACCATCAGGATTATTAGTCAATTTGTGCATGTCAGTAGTTAAATCAGTGTGACAGAGGGATTTGTACTGATATAAATGTACACCTATTCTCAGCATCCTATGTGCTTTGGTAATGTAGATAAAGTGCTAAAAATATGTTTCACATGTAAAGACGGTTGGACTAACAAACACTGACAGTCACTGATTAACATGCATGTATAGTACATTAGATAATTGAGGGAATGTGCACCAAGGGGAGTGTCATGGGATTCATAGCAATTTGTGGTCCTGTAGATGTCAGATGTTGTAACCAACCTCGATTGATGATATGTGTGAGTTGTATATGTACATGTTCATTAGATGTGCAATGTTATATGTTTCCACATAGTTACCCTGGCATGAGGAGACAAAGACAGCCTCCAGTGTACCGCCCACTAGTAGACTTGCAGACCCTGGGAGAGAGACATAGGCCCTCATTACAATATTGGCAGTAAATCCCGCTTACCGCTTACCGCAGTGCAGAAGACCGCCAACACACCGCCGCGGAATTCCGCCACAGCTTTTATGACCCACAGTTCGGAATCTGCCAAAATCTAGACACCCACACAAGTCCGCCACACCAAAGGTCAGTGATAAACTAGCGAAAACAAAACCTCCACCGTCACACCAATAGAAATATGCCCACACTATCACGACACACGAATCTACGCAGCGGTCTTTCAACCGCGGTATTCCATTGGCGGTACACACTGCCGCGCTTAAAATACACACACATCTCCAAAACACAGCCACATTGGACAATTCGAAATACACACACCTGATACACATACAAACACCACTCCCACACACCCAATACAATATAAAACACACACCCACATCACCCACAAACCCTTACGACAACAATTCACGAACGAAAGCCAGAGAGAGACAGCACCAGCAAGAACACTAGCATCCACAGGCACACAACACCATCACCCACAGAACTTCCACGCACCTCACACAACACACCACTACATATCAGCACACTTATCACCCCACACTCCACCCCACACATCACCTACACCACCCCATGGCACGGCAAAGACACCCCAGGTTCTCGGAGGAGGAGCTCAGGGTCATGGTGGAGGAAATCGTCTGGGTAGAGCCACAGCTATTCGGATCACAGGTGCAGCACACCTCCATTGCAAGGAAGATGGAGCTATGGCGAAGAATAGTGGACAGGGTCAACGCAGTGGGACAGCACCCAAGAAATCGGCAGGACATCAGAAAGAGGTGGAACGACCTACGGGGGAAGGTGCGTTCCGTGGTCTCAATACACCACCTGGCGGTTCAGAGGACTGGCGGCGGACCCCCACCTCCTCCCCCCCAACTAACAACATGGGAGGAGCAGGTCTTGGCAATTCTGCATCCTGAGGGCCTCGCAGGAGTAGGTGGAGGAATAGACTCTGGTAAGACAAATCTTAACTATCACATCTCCCACCCTACCTGCATGCCAGCACATACCCCCACCCTCACCCTCACCCCCAGCATTCCTACTCCTCACAAATGTCCCAACATCACAAACCACCCATCTCAACACCAAGCCCTGCAGTGGTAGTGGGAACACGGTTCAGGGGACGGGGCCCAGGAACACAGGGGAACTAGGAGGGCTGCTGTGCGACAGCGGGCGGACAGGCCAAGGGAACCCACTCTCCACGAGGCCCTCTCCTCCATCATGGGAGCCTGTCACCACTCCCAGTAGACGATGGCAACGGTACTGGCCAAGTTTCAGGAGAACCAGCGCCTGCAGGAGGAACAGTATATGGGCTTCAGGGAGGAACTCAGAACCATCAACTCCACCCTGGGCACCATCGCAGGGGTGCTGAAGAAACACGTGAACACCAGGAGGGACACTGTGCACAACAAGGGGCCCCTGACACTAGCCTGGACGATGAACTGCCCACCACCTCCACCGGCGCTAGTGGACAGGACGCCCTGCCACAGGACCACCACACCAGCACCCCACACCCTGCAGAGGGAGAACCACCTCGCAAACGGTCTCTGAGATCCAGGAACAAGACAGAGAACGATGCCAAGACCCCCGCCAAGAAATGAGACCACCCTGATTGTCATTCTACTGTCCCACTTTGTCACCCTGTCCATACTTAAACTGCCCCAGCTCCACTTCCTATGCCCCTTTGGACATTGCACCTGTGAGACTAATAGACTGGACTCTGCCATGGACATTCCTACACCATCACCCCTCACCATTTTACTACCCCCTCCAATATTGAGCACTTAAATAAACACACTTAAAGCACAAAACAATCTGGAGTCTGTTTGTGATTTCGAAATAGTGTATTAGCAATACAGTGGCAAAATGTTAATTCAAATGTAATGTCAACACACCTATGTCACACAGCTCTAGTCCATGAGGAATCAAAGCAGATGTCACACAGTGGGACCCACATCTGTGAAATCGAAATGGAAAGTGACAACTCATTGACCATACACTGGGTGAAAACGACAGACAGTAGAGAGGCAGTAGTGTTTAAGTACATGTAGTAGGCAGGTCTGTACTCTTACCTGTGTCTCACTGGAAATATTGCTGGATCACTGAGTCCCTGTTGTTCATGTCTTCTTCCTCTGCTTCCTTGTCTTCACTGTCCACAGGCTCCACAGCTGCCACAACACCTCCACCTGGACCATCCTCCTGCAGAAAAGGCACCTGTCATCGCAAAGCCAAGTTGTGAAGCATACTGCAGGCCACGATGATCTGGCACACCTTCTTTTGTGAGTAGAATAGGGATCCACCTGTCATATGGAGGCACCAGAACCTGGCCTTCAGGAGGCGGAAGGTCCGCTCGATCACCCTCCTAGTTCGCCCATGGGCCTCATTGCAGCGTTTCTCTGCCCTTGTCCTGGGATTCCTCACTGGGGTCAGTAGCCATGACAGGTTGGGGTAACCAGAGTCACCTGCAAATGGCGAGGGACAACTGTTAGACACACACTAACCTGGACGGATATCCCCAGACCCAGACAACCATTCCCACTGACTAGCTTCCAGGTGCTCACCTAATAGCCACACACGGTGCCTCTGGAGTTGTCCCATCACATAAGGGATGCTGCTATTCCGCAGGATGTAGGTGTCATGCACTGAGCCAGGGAACATGGCATTCACATGGGAGATGTACTGGTCTGCCAAACATACCATCCGTACATTCATCGAATGATAACTCTTCCAGTTTCTGTACACTTGTTCACTCCTGTGGGGGGGGACCAAAGCCACATGGGTCCCATCAATGGCACCTATGATGTTGGGGATATGTCCCAGGGCATAGAAATCACCTTTCACTGTAGGTAAATCCGCATGTGTTTCAGAAGGGCAGACAACACTCTGGACAACACGTTGGAAAACATAGGCTGGGACATCCCTGATGATATGGCCACTGTTGTTTGAAATGATCCACTTGCAAGGAAATGGAGCACGACAGCACCTGCACTTGAGGGGGGATTCCTGAGGGGTGGCGGATAGCTGACATCAGGTCTGGCTCCAGCTGGGTACACAGTTCCTGGATTGTGGCACGGTCAAGTCTGTATGTGATAATCATGTCTTTCCTCCATTGTCAACAGGTCCACCAACAGTCAGTACACCGGAGGATGCCGCCATCTCCTCACATGTCCCAGCGGACGGTGCCTATGAAGGACAACAGCGAGCACAGAGTCAAACAACTCAGAGGTACGTACCCACAGCTTACACAGAACACCATTCATACTCAAAAAAGTGGCCTGTATGTGTGTTGAGTCTAGGTATGTGTGATGCAGTTGAAAATGAAGCTATGTGGGCCCCTGAAATGGCGGCTGCCTGACCTCGAAAGTGGGACAATGGGATGTGAGGTAACTGCGCTGGCGTTGTACACCGTCGCGGTAGGCGGTTGAATACCACGGAGCAATGCTGCATTGGTTAACACTGGACCCTATGGGTCCCAGGAGCGAATGATGATGTACGCCGGCGGTGACGGTACGCACCGCCGCGGACGTGACCGCCATTTTCTATCTGTTCAATCACTGGATACCTGATCTTCGACAGGAGAGGAGCTACACTGCAAGTGCTGCTGTGACCTCGGTCTGGAAGAGACAATGGCTTGAGTGTCTGGGGAAAGGGCCCCTGCCTTCACTTCGGAGGAGTTGGAGAAACTTGTGGATGGGGTCCTCCCCCAGTACATGCTACTCTAAGGTTCTCCAGACAAACATGTAAGTACACTGGGAGCATGATGTATGGGCTATGCCTGTGTGGAGAGGGCTGGATGTAAGAAGGAAGGGGGGACAGTGCGGCGTGCATGAAACGACAGTGAATGCATGTGCAACATGGCAAGGGTGGGGATGGGGGCCAATCACTTTGACGGTGCTGTTGGTAATAACTTTCTCTTCACCCTGTGCAATTCATGTAGGTCAGCGCCCACCAGAAAAAACATATTTGGCTTGCCATCGCCAAGGATGTCCGGACCCTCGGGGTCTACCACAGACGGAGCACTGACTGCCGGAAAAGATGGGAGGACATTCGCCGCTGGAGCAAGAAGACGGCAGTGGCTCAGCTGGGAATGGCCTCCCAAAGTCGGAGGGGTGCCCGTTGCACCATGACCCCCCTGATGTTCAGGATCCTGGCGGTGGCCTACCCGGAGTTGGATGGGTGCCTGAGGGCATCACAGCAGCCACAAGGGGGTGAGTACACTCTCATTCTGCTGACTTTGCGTGCAGTGGAGGGGTCTGGGTGGGGGAGGTGGGCTGTGGGTTTCCCTAGTCCAGGGCGAGTTTCGTAGGCAAGGTCCCTCCGTTAGGCAGGCCATGTGGCACCCCCCCCTGTGTAGAGTGGCAAGTACACCTAGTCATGTCCCTGTGTCATCTATGTGTGCAGATGTCATCCATAGCCTTGTAGGCCATTTCCCAGGGATTGAAGAGTGGACCCCAAGTGCGCGGTGTAGTGCAGGGGGATTCTTTGTCTGTCGTTTCCGCCAACGGTAGCAGTAATGCATGCATTCAACATGTTTTTCTTCTGTCACCCCCCCCCCTTTTTGTGGTCTCCCTGTTCTTGTGTGCATTAGCATCATCAGGCGGAGGAGCAGTGGCACCGGAGCACCAGGGGGCTGCATCCCACATGGCCATGGAGGGCCACACTGCGAACTCGGAGTTCACCAGTGGGACGGAGGGCGAGGGGAGCTCCACGGTGGGGACAGGAGCTGAGACCAGTGACACAGACTCGTCCTCTGATGGGAGCTCCCTTGTGGTGGCGGCAACAGCTGTGCCACCCCCATCTAGAGGTACAGCCGCCACCCCCCCTTCCAGCACCGCCCTCCCAGCAGCCCCTCAGCCTTTGCCCCATGCCCGCTGACCTGGGAGGGTGGGCATCACCTTCGCCCCAGGCACCTCAGGCCCTGCCCCTGTCACACCTGCTGCCCTCAGTGAAGAGGCCATTTACCTCCTCAGGTCCCTTACTGTTGGACAGTCTACCATTTTGAATGCCATTCAGGGTGTCGAAAGGCAGTTGCAACAAACCAATGCATTCCTGGAGGGCATTCATTCTGGTCAGGCGGCCCTTCAGCGAGCTTTTCAGACTCTGGCCTCTGCATTGATGGCAGCCATTGTCCCTGTGTCTAGCCTCCCCCCTCCAACTTCCTCCACCCAGACCCAATCCCCTGTACCTCAGCCTATCACAAGCACACCATCAGACCAGCATGCACGCACGTCAACACACAAGGGAAGCTCACGCAAACATAAGCAACACACATCCCACAGGCACTCACGCAAGCATCACACACATGCAGAAACACCAACATCCACTGCCTCCACTGTGTCCCCCTCCTCCTCGTCTCCCTCCTCCCGCCCTGTCTCGTCTACACTCACACCTGCATGCACTACCTCTACAGCCACTACGTCCCTCTCCAGCACACCCACCACCACACCCCGCTCACGTGCAGTCACCACCCCCACTACCATTCACATGTCCCCTGTGTCCTCTCCCACTGTGTCTGTGACCCCACCCCCCAAGATACACAAACGCAGGCAAACACCCACCCAACAGCCATCCACCTCACGAAAGCCTCCAGCACATGCACCTTCACCCAAAGTCAGCAAACGAACACCTCCTACAACCACCACCTCTTCCTCCACTCCCAAACGCCCTCCAGCTATCCATCCCAGTGTGTCAAAAAAACTTTTCTTGTCCAACCTTGACCTCTTTCCCACACCTCCCCCATCCCGTCCGTCTCCTAGGTCCCGAAATAGCACCTCAGCCACAACATCTCCGGGACCAGTGGTGCCTGTAGTCACCGGAATCTGGAGTGCACCGGCCACCAGGGCAGCCAGTGTGGCACGGAGCCACAGCACAGACAGTCCCCCACCTGTGAAGCATCAGAAGTTGTCCAGTGCCCGGCGGGAGAGGGGGAAGACTCCAGCCACCAAAGCCGCTCCCAGGGGTCCCGGTGGGAGTGTAGAGTCAGCTGTGACACCTTCCAAGGTGGGGAAGGGCCACAAGAAACCCGGCAAGTCTGGGAAGATAGCACGGCAGAGAAGACCGCCATCATCCCGCTGCCCAGGAGCCCAGGAGGCCACCGCCAGCACAAGCCCAGCTGCCCAGGAGGCCACTGCCAGCACCAGCCCAGCTGCCCAGGAGGCCAGAACAAGCCCAGCTACCCAGGAGGCCACCGCCAGCACAAGCCCAGCTGCCCAGAAGGCCACCGCCAGCACCAGCCCAGCTGCCCTTGATGCCAACGCCAGCACAAGCCCAGCTGCCCAGGAGGCCAGCACCAGCCCAGCTGCCCAGGAGGCCACTGCCAGCACAAGCCCAGCTGCCCAGGAGGCCACCGCCAGCACAAGCCCCGCTGGGCCATGAAGGACCGCCAGCACAAGCCCCGCTGGGCCATGAAGGACCGCCAGCACAAGCCCCGCTGGGCCATGAAGGACCACCAGCAAAACCCCCACTGGGCCAAAAGCACCGCTGAACAGGGCACCGCCGTCTCAAGCACCGCTGAACAGGGCACCGCCACCTCAAGCACCGCTGAACAGGGCACCGCCGTCTCAAGCACTGCTGAACAGGTCACCGGCGTCTCAAGCACCGCTGAACAGGGCACCGCCGCCTCAAGCACCGCTGAACAGGGCACCGCCGTCTCAAGCACTGCTGAACAGGTCACCGGCGTCTCAAGCACCGCTGAACAGGGCACCGCCGCCTCAAGCACCGCTGAACAGGGCACCGCCATCTCAAGCACCGCTGATCAGGGCACCGCCATCTTGCCCATGAGCGGCAAGGGCACTGACGCTACTGAGTCCGTCACGGGGTGAATGAAGCAATCTGGGCACCATGCCCCCTCCAGAACCAGTGGAGACTGTCATCCACTACCTCTGTCCTTAGCAGGATGAAGCACTCTGGGCACCATGCCCCCTCCAGAACCAGTGGAGACTGTCATCCATTACCTCTGTCCTTAGCAGGATGAAGCACTCTGGGCACAAGGCCCCCTCCAGAACCAGTGGAGACTGTCATCCACTTGAGAGACTGTGCCTTTGCACTCCCCAGGATGGAACAGTGGGCAAGCCACCCACTGTAGAGACTTGAAAGACTGTGGCTTTGCACTCCCCAGGATGGACCAGTGGGCATGTGGCCCCCTCGTGGATTTGGTGTCGTGCACTCAAGCGGCTGAGGTGCCCCCCCTTTCCCTCCCCCTGAGGTGCCTGTTTAGTTGCTCTCTGATGCCCCTGCAGTGTTCTCTCCGTCATGGTCGGGGATCTTGTGTAGGCCTCGCCCATACCCAGTGTTCCATGGACTTAATTGGAGCACTACCTGGACTACTATGCTTGGTATATATTTTGCAAATGGTGTATATATATATTTCTGCCTACTTGATTTTAATATAATACAATGGTTACACTCATTTTCTATTGTCTTTGCATTCTTCCGGGGGGTTTGGGGGTGTAACTGTGATGTACTAATATGCATAAGTGTGTTGCGTGTGTGTCCCTGTTTTTTGCCTCCCCCTCCCCTGTGTCGTGGGTGCAGTATGTTGGGTTCTTATGTTGAGTCCTCCGTGCGAGTCTTCCATGCATTCTGGAATTCCTGCACGAGACTCGACATAAGAGAACGGGGCTGCAGAACGGTTGGGACGGTGTTGGTGGTGGTCGTTCTTTGTAAGCTGTCCTGCATATTTATTGGAATAAACTTACCTTGAAAGCCCAGACTCTTCACAGTACTCACCGTGGTCTTCGCCGCTGGCGTTCGTGCTCCTGGTAGAGGAGCAGGAAGACTATCGCAGGTAGAATTTGGAGTTCCGGGTCCATGGTGTCCACGTTCCTCGTGGGGGGTGGAGAGGTGAGTGTTTTTCCTTCGGAATTCCTGTTTCCGCCGTGTTTTTATCCGCGGTGAATCGGCCCCAGAAAAGGTGGCGGATTGGCCTGTCATATTAGTGTGGGTGGTACATTGTCCTCCGCCTGTCTGTTGGCGGTGACCACCAAGCTGTTTGTTTGTACCGCCATGGCGGCCGGAGTGTTAAAGTGGCTGTCTTTGTTGGCGGTTTCCGCCACAGTCGTAATTGCAAATTACTGGCTGCTGGAGTGGGAGGTTGGACTTTCTCATGTCTCAGTCAGTGAAGGGGAAGGGAAGGGGTTTGAGGGATGCGGGAAACCCTCCTGGAGTAACTGTGGTAAGTTATAGTGAGGTGACGTGGGAGGATGTATAATGCTGGTGAGAAGGGGGGAGAAAAATGAGAGGGAAGGAGGGGGTAAGTTATGAAACTGGAAGGGAAGAGAAGGATTCCTACTGTGGATAGGGGCAAACCCCCCTAGGTGGAACCTGTGGACTGCGGGTCTAAACCTGTGGGGCCAGCACTTCCGGAGGGGGCCCCAGCAGGAGGCAGGGCACATGGGACAAACCAGGGTGGGCCAAGCAGCGGCCAGGAGGGGAGCTCATAGGGATGGGGGGCAATGCAGTGTTGAATCTCAAATGCCTGGTGGAACCAGGCATATTGCTGCAGATTCACATAGAAGGTGGGGGCTGTCCAGGCCACCGCTACCCAGTTTGGGTTCGTTTCTCCTGAGCCCCCAACTGCACAGGCGGGGAAGGACATGTAGATATCTGCATAGACAGTAATAGCAACCGTGGGAACATGGAGGGCAGGTGCATTAACAGTAAACAGCCTTGAACAACTTGGCAGCGCATCCCCGGTTACAGTTTCAACTGTAAAATATCATAAAACATCATAAATCATAATTCATAAGTCATGGTGCATTATAGGTATGCATCATGCGAATAGTGGCATATTACACAGCAACAAAGGCGCAGTGCATCTTGTGAAATTCAACTGTAACCTTAACATGAATAGTTTGGTGCGCTACTGGGGTGAGAGGTAAAGAAGGGAAAGAGAAAGGACAAAGAGAGACAAAACAGTAATAAAACAATGCAATAGACAGCAGGGCTCACTGTGGTAATCTAGTGGGCTACTTCTTTGATCTAACTTCAACATAACTAGGTCCTATTGCATAAATGTGTGCAACAGTATACTCAGCTGTCCGTTAAAGCAAAGGTTCAGGTCTCTCGGCACAATCTCATCCCCATGGGTACACACCCGCTGAAAAGTCAGTTAGAGACATGAAGAGGTTTCAGATGGGGACAAGACTTGTCTCTATCTTGTTGCTGAGTATAGTGCGACATTGCTTGGAGCACCAGGTCTCTTTCTCCGTGATGCCTCGAGAGTCTCTCCAGCTCCCTTACTCGCTGATGAGAGTCACCATCGCATAAATTGCGTCTTTCTGGGGAGGTGGGTAAAGGTGATGCGCATGGGGGTCCTGTGGTCTGTCCCGAGGGCCGGTCTGGAGGCGTTGTGTCCATAGGCTGGATTGCCAAACTGTTTAGGAAAAATTGTAGGTCTTCCAAGTCCTAGAAATCCTTTGACATGCTGTTCTTGGTAATCCACATTTGTGCTGGTTCAAACAGCCCATGTTTCACTTGCATTTGGCGGAGTTGAGGTTGAAGTGACAGGAATGTCTTGGGGCGGTCACTGGTCTCCTTTCAAAAGTCTGCAGCAATCCGGACTTTGTAACCCTCCATTCTGAATGGACCCTGAGAGTGAGCTGCCAAAAGGAGTTGATGGGCCTCCTTATGAAGCTGTAGTCAGGCAATAATCGGGCGAGGTCGGGTTGCGTCATACTACCACCACTGTCCCAGGCGATGTGCCCTCTGGAATTCCAACGGTGGGTCAAAGGTTAGGCATGTAATTGTAGGGAGGGTATTCCAAAGAAAGTCTTGGATATCCGACCCCTCCAGTTGTTCCGGAAAACTGAAAAAAATTGACATTGTCTCTGCGGCTCCTGTCCTCCAGGTTGATGAGCTTACTACGTAGACAAAGGAGCTCTTGATCACATTCCGGCATGGTATTAATGTGGTCCTCCATTGTCGTCACACATTGTTCCAGCCCCGTCACAAGGGCCTGAAAGCCTACTATATCCAAACGTATGGATTTGGTCTCAGCTGCCAGCATACAGATGGTAGAGTCAATTCCTTCCAGCCTGCGACTCACAGCCGTGATTTCCTGAAGTATGCATTCCATAACGGTGTCCTGCGCTGGGCTAGCTGAGGTGGTAGGCAAGTCCGCCTGCTGTGGTCCCTTGGCATAGGACATTGAGCATGAGTGCTGGAGGGCTTCAGAGAAGAGAAGTTGCTGGGTGGGCTTACTTGTGGATTTACTGGCAGATTTGCCATTGGACATCTCCAGACCTGGTCTCCGGGGTCAGCTCCGCGGTGTAATTTTCTAACAGCTATGTTCCTGGTGGGTATGCGGACTACAATACGACAGGGGAGGGGAGGCAGGTCCCCAAGTTCTCGGCATCCACAAGAGCCTGCCTAGTGGAAGCGTGATCGCTGTTCACGACCTGGTTCCATCCTTTTCTCACCGTAACCCAGACGGGACCCAGGATCTTCCTTTAGTGTCTGCCAGCTCCTGCCCCGTGCGCAAAGGAACCCTCCTGTTCATCGCCCAATATACAGAAGAGGTGAGGTGTGCCACCATCGCACCACCCTAAGCCTCCAGCTTCTGGTTGGCCCCCTCCAAGTGACACAATTGTAAGTCTTTCAGCCCTCTCATGGGCATTGAATGGGGGTCCGTTGTCTGCACGAATCTTACCAAAGATGCCGTGGGTTGCCATTCCTTTCTCCACTTTTGGGATTACGTCAGTCGCCGCAGTCGTCTTGACAATCTCCACTTCCGGTTAGTGGAAGTAGTCGTCTATGATACTCAGCATGTAGGACCCACTTGGGAGGCTCCCGAAATCGCGCACTGGCACGCTAGCACGGCCACTACATGTACAGGGTAAGAGGTCAGACTCCCCTCTCTTGTATGCCCCTGTGGGTCCAGCCAGGGGCGACGTCACAGAAGATATTAAAAGAGGGACCCGTAGTTGGTGGGATTATTATAGCAAGTACGGAGCAATGAAATAAAGGCACACTGCTGAACCTGGAACCCATGTTGTGTGTCTTTCCTGCCCACACAACAGAGACTTATCTCCTAAAATTGGCATGTTGCTACCATCCACTATGCAGGTGCTCTTCTTAGTGACTCAGTTTTGCATCATGGGACAGAGATGAGTGTATGCAGACTTGCATGGGTTTTGGACTGGGAGCAAAGCCTTCCAGTACAAATACCTATGCCTAAACAAATTCAGCAAGATTCGACTCATTGCAATGCACTTCAGCACACATGTACTGTATGTTTTTTTGAGAAATTAAAGCATTTCCCCCATTAATTCCTGCTTGCTTCAAGGAGGTGTTTTAGTCCCTCAACAGAGCGGAATGATTTACAAGCCTCATCCACCTGTTGAAATCAGGATTAAACCATTTTAACTGATGTGCATAGCCGTTAGGTACAATTTCACTAGCCAGAATTATGCATTCCATTGGATGCACCATAAAACTCACAGGCCCAGATTTCAGAAGGCTTAGCGCCCCCTTGTGCCACATTAGTGTAATTTTTTATGAAGCTTATGGACTCAACAAGGCCAATTCGCTGCACCAGATTTACAAATGGGGCAATGAGTGTTTTGCGCCACTTTGTAACACCTTGAGCCACATTAGGCCTGTGCCAGGCATAATGAATGAAGTGGGGGTGTTCCCCCGTTAGGGTGACCACAAATACTGGTGCAGTGAAATCTATGTAATTCCAAGCCACCATTTTTAGCGGATATTTTTAATGCCTGCCCAAAGCAGGCATTAAAAGGGGACACATCATTATTCTTAAAGGGAATGTTTTTTAATATTGTCAAAAATTATGACACAATTTTCCCTAACCTGCGCCATGGTGCGCCATATGTTTAATACGGCGCACACATGGTAGCGTCAGGAGGAGCTAAGGGGCACAAGAAAATTTGTGCTGCATATAATGCAGCACCACTTTTCTTAAATTTTCAGTCACAGTCTTATGCATATGCTTAAAAATGTACCTATCCCAATTATTACCGTTCTTCTACCAATGTTCTCCATTCTTACCTCCTTTCTGCTATCCATTCTTCAGAGGGATCTCCCACATGAGGAACCTATCCAACAACAGTGTTCTTCCTGCTTAAGCGACTTTGAAGGTAAGTGTTTGAATACATGGTGTTTGAGTAGATGGTTCTTCTACCACCTCCATTAATGGTGACAGCATGTAGGGGTAGATGTACTCGTTTTTTTCTGCACAGAAACCTAATTTGCCACACTGTGTTGGCCAGGGGGGAAAACAAAGCTCAGAGCCATATCTCCTCAGATTGGTTTGCTGCTGGCAGACACACTATCACCCTGTGCTGGGGTGAGTGTGGGAAAACTTGCATTAATTTTTAGACTGAAGGCTTAGCCTTCCAGTAAACATTCCAATGACTATTCAAACTCAGAAGGATCCTACACCTTGGATGTGTACAATGCACTTTAGCACACATTCAACACATGTTTTTTAAGAAATTAAAACATGTCCCCATCCTCTTACTTCAAGTAGGTTTTGGTCTGGTTATTTTACCAGATTGACCTATGTGTCAAAACCTCAAAATAACACCCCTTTGACACCAAGAAACGCAAAACAGTAAAAAGTAACTTTTGAATTCAGAAATTAGCACTTTTCCGGCACGAAATGCGTTTTGCAGTGCAAAGTAAACAACAATGTGTCACTTTGTGTTGCTTTGCATTACTTTGTGATGGTGCAAACCTTAATACATTTTGGAAAAAATATTTTCTTTCTTCAACTGTCTGCTTTTGGAGATGGAGACCTTGTGATGTGCTTCGGCTAGTGTGCTACCTGTAAGTACTCTATCTGTAAATTCAGAGTGTAATTTAGAATGAAAAGCATGCATCACAAGTAGCAAAGCTGGTGGATATCCTGCGCTTCCGGGTTCATGATTTCCCAGACTTATTTTAGATCAGGGAACTGCTAGCTCTACACAGATGGATTCACAAAGGAAACCTCACATCAGTAACCGTTCAAACGATGACTGCCATCATTTTAGCGTCTGCTGGCTCACCTCATTCAGGCAGACATGTCTCTAAATCTCTGGCATGAGCTACTTGCACTTCACATATATTTCTTTGTTTTTGTTTTCCATGGTGAAAGTTGCAAAGTTCGGATTTGCTTTGATGATGCAAAAACTATATCAGAGATGGCCACAATCACATGGTGTTCCTACCTCGTTTTTCAATTTTGCTGAAACAGATGAAAGTAGAATTTTTGGTGAAATGTTCCTGTCAACATGATGACGCACTGTCAATAGATTTGCCATGCTGCTGTCAAGCGGACGAATTTGGGACATGCAGAGGCTCAGCCACCAAAGTAAAAATGACCCCTTGTATCTATCCGCTTGCTTTACTGCATATAGGTGGATTGTTTTTTTATGCATGTTCAAATAATACAATTTTCTAAAAACATATTTTCAGGAAGGAAATGGACAACAGTAGTTAATTGTGATACTCAAGCACTTTACTCAACTTTTGTGCTGCGAATACTCAAGGTGCCTGTCAGCGAAAAACACTAAGAAGAAAGAAGAACCATATAGCATGCACCCATATGAACCTGAAACTTACCCTGTGATGAAGTGCTCCATTTGTATCCGTATTGGACTGATTAAGATTTATATCTACAATGAAACTAATCTGCTTAACTTAAAATGTAGTTTCCTGGCGGCATGGTCTGGCCACAAAGAAAGATGGCTGCTTGAAATCTGAGCTACGTGTGCCGGCGGGTCCGAGGGGATAGCGGAGACCCGACCGCTGCCGGACACCAACACTGACTGTCCCCCCTACTGTTGTGTCCCCAAAGAATAGTCCATTGCTAGACCTTGGGGGCGAGAGGCTCTGAGCATTGGCCCACTGAGGAAAGCCGAGCATGCACAGCTGGGCCTTCTGACGTCCTTGAAGCCACAGCCTGCGGAGAGAGTGCAGACTGCGCAGGTCGCACGTCAGCTGGGCATCATCGGGAAGGTTTCACTGGCAGCGCCAGCACCTGCAGACAAACACATGCAGAGGAGCAACCTCCTATTTCGGCCTGTCTGCCAGCTAACCTTCCTTTCCTCCTGCCTGCCTGGCCACACAAAGGGCCCTGAGTCTCCGGAGGCTGCAGGACTGGGGCTTGCCACCACCCCCACCGCTGCTTGACACCGAAGGGCCCAGTCCTACTTCACCCCCCTCCTTCCAGGGGGTTGCAAGTCACAGCCTTTGCACAGCGATGACCCACATGGACCACCAGCGTCATCTTTCTGGAGTCCCCGCCTACACCCCTGACCTACGTCAGGAGTGCGGGGGACCATCCTAAACAGGAGTACATTATAACTGAGGTACGCGACTGCTGGCTGCTTGCTTCACCCTCTCTGCTCACTACTCATAGTCTGCCAGCTTGTTATACGTGTGGGGGAGCCCTCCGCTTGCCTGCCTCGAGGTCCATACTGCTATCTACAGCACCAGGAACATGGCCCCAGGTGCAAGGGAATTGAGGCCTGTCTTGGCCTACTTACCACTGTTCAGCACTGGGGAGCCACTCAATCACCCTCCAGTGGTTGAGGTGGCCTGCCACTTGGGACCTGACAAGCTTGCCCCACTGCCCTGCCTCAACCATAGACTCCATGTGGGTGAGACGCACTACCAAGAGGTTCACCTGCTCACGATGACTCAACATTCCAGGGTGGGACACAGCCCTGAACAATCTTACGCATCGCCAGCCTGGTCTAGGGGCCTGCCTACCTGCCACCCCCCCCGGAGACCGAAGAGGTGCCTCCTCCTGCAGATTAACTCCAGTGATGCCCTCTGGCAAATCCTAGACAATTACCCTTCTCAGGTACGGTAGCTCAGCCCTGACCCATAGCTGCCTTGCAGACCTCACTACTTGCTGACCCCTCCTTGACAACTCCTGGCTCGACCCCAGAATCCCCAATGGAGCATATCCTGAGAGAAGTCACGGCAGTGGGTCAGAGAAGTCGGCCGCCAGCTGGAGGGCATGGACCCCAAGATTTCTGATCTCATGGCTGAGATCAAACCAATTCATGTTGATATTGCTGGCTTGCAATACAGAGTGGAGACTAACTTCTTTGGAAGAATGCCTCAATGCCATCCCAGACAGGGATCAGAAACTCCTATACCTAAGGGATAAGCTTATGGACTTGGAGGACTGGAAATGCAGAGATAATGTCCGCTTTTTTGGCTTCCTAGAATGCACTGAAGGGGCAGATGCCAAGGACTTTCACAAAGACCTCCTGCCCTCCCTCACGGGGCTCACCTTCTCTCGCCAACTGGAGCTCCACTGCGCTCATTGCCATAGCCCTGCACGCCAAACTATACCCTACCGGCCATGTGCTCTCATCTCCTGCTTTCTCCTCCATGAGCAAACCTGGCAACTCCAGACTGAGGTGCAAATTCATGGCCCGTATGATTATGACAGACTTGAAATACACAATCCAGGGAGACTGATACCAGGAGGAAGGCATTTATGGCACTCAGGCCTTGAATTCACAATATGGACATCAAATTTGGCCTGTTTGAATGTGGATCATGAAAGATGGCAGATCCAAAGATGTCTATGACCTGGAGGCCCTCTGCCTTTTACTGGATGGCCTAGAAGAACAAAGTGAGGCTCTCGCGTTGATTGACTCAGAGACCCCATCACTCCTCCTCTGATCTGCCCACCATGAAAGCGTTCAATGGTTGCTGGCATCCTGACGGTTCCCACTCAAGAGACGGAGATGTGGAGAGACGGGCCATATCGCACAATGACAGGGATATGGCCCTCAAGTTGGTGACTGCCCTCATGCATGACTGGAACCAAGACAAGTCCTGCTCCTCTTTGAAACCTCAAAATCCAGTCAGCTGACCTAGTCTCCTTGCTGTGCTGCCCAATATTTCCCCCCAATCATCTGAGAAGAGCTGAATCCAAAACTGGTACGCTTCAAAGGGCTGAGTATTATGCATGATGTTTGTACTTACCTAGTTCCTCCTAGCTCCAGTCTAATTTTTCAGCCTATGTGCTTATGGCTTGCCTCTGTCTTATACTGCTGCCATGTTCCATGTTACAGGTTTTTTCCTTTTCATGTTTAGCCATGTATATATGCCCTCGAAAGGTTATATGCCAGGTACTCTGCAGATGTTCCTCACTGTTTTTCGATATTTTTGATAATGCATACTGGTGTTTGCCTTGTTCATATCCTGCCCCCTACTCACACCTCCTCCCTGATTTAGAACTATGATTTCACACTGTGGTTTAAAACTATGGTGTACTTGACATCCTAGGCCACACAGCCCGCCCTCCCTTCCTCCATATACCTATCTATTTCAAGTCCTACTTTGTTCTTGACAACTCCCTCCCCTGCCGCTCTCCTTGTGACTCCTGGCATGCTGGCACCTGAAGCTTAGACCCACAGTTAACAGTCTCCAACCCTTTCTTGGGAACCTCCCTGATCCAGATCCAAACTGTTTTCCACCACCTCCACCCTCCTTCACCATTCTTTATTACCCACCTACACCAATGGGCTCCTTTGTTGAGCCGGCCACGCACCCTTCTCCTCGTGCCTGTGGGGTTCCATCCCCATGAACCCCAATACCCACCATCGGGTGACACTCCCTCTTCGTACTGATAGTGTCCAGCAACCCCGGGCTTCCCTCCACCGCTTTATCTCATGGAACGTCCATGGTCTGACACACTACATCAAGTGCCAGAAGAGGCTCTCTTACCTACGCACAAAATGGGTGGAACTGGCTCTTCTCCATCTGGAGTCTGAGAAACTGCATCAGGACTGGGTGGGGAGGGTGCTCCACAGTAGTTACCCACTGTTAGACTCTGTGGACATTAGCTCCACAGGAAATGCGGAGTAGTGATAATTATTGGCAAGTCCCTCCCTGCCACCATTTTTAAGACATGGTCAGACCCATCCACTCGATATGTCTTTACAAAACTTAATATGGCAAGCAGATATTTTGCATAGGCTCTAGGTATGTCCCTATGGGCAATAAGTGCCATTTCCTGCTCCAGCTTAACTGTGTTCTCAAGGAAATTGCGTCTTCCCAATTTTTAATGGAGGGCTGGAAACTGGCACACAATGCTGTACTAGACCATACTGGCCCACTGGACACAGCCAACAATGCAGATAGGGTCATACTGGTGGACCTGCTTGCACAGTTGCTCTTGCCTGAGACTCCCGGATCTTGGAAGCAGTGCTCTCAGACCACCCCCCCATCCTTCCCTCCTTAGACCTAGGCCTAGTTCTTGGCAGGCCAGAAGCTGTGGCGCCTAAATGTGTCCCATTACAATACACTTCATGGTAAGTCCCAATTAGTGACAAATGTCCACAGGTACCTGAAGAATAGCAAAAGATCAGTGTCCTCCCACTGAGTGCTTTGGGCGGCATCGAAGGCAACATTAAGAAGCCCACTTATGAAAGATGCAGTCCTAGCCAACGCCCAAGGGCAAAGTGCTAAAGAGAAGTGGAAGAAGAGATAGCGACCCTCACGCGCCTATACACCTCACTGACCTCCTATTTCACCCGCCATCAATTGGAAAAGGCCTG
Organism: Pleurodeles waltl; assembly: GCF_031143425.1. Classification (NCBI taxonomy): domain Eukaryota; kingdom Metazoa; phylum Chordata; class Amphibia; order Caudata; family Salamandridae; genus Pleurodeles; species Pleurodeles waltl. The sequence continues at coordinate 537,878,672 of NC_090446.1, read as the reverse complement.
CATGGACCTCAATGCAGTGTTTACATTCCAAGATGAATTCGCCCTCCAAAGGTTCCAAGGCCACCAGGACAAACAGAGTGAGAAAACAGGGCGCCTACTAGCGGCCCAACTCTGCCAACAGGAAGCGGCATTCACAATCCTTGGCATACAGTCGACAGATGGCACAATCCTCACCCGCCTGCAAGATATCATCAATGAATTTGCAGGCTTCTTCCAGGCCGTTTATACCCCAGAGCAGGTGATTGACACTGGGCGCTTGGAGACCTTTCTTGACAGCCTACATCTCCCCAGCCTCAATGACTCTGGCAGGGAACTGCTTGATGGGGAAATCAGTATGACTGAGGTTTTGCAGGCCATTTCCAAACTCCCCTACCACAGGGCTGCAGGGAAGATGGCTTTCCCGTAGAATTTTATAAATGGACGGGCAAGGGTGTTGTAGACGCTGTCTACAATGTCTTCCATGAGGTGGAACAGAAGGGCTCCCTCAGCGCAATATCCCACAAAACAGTGATAGAGGTCCTCCATAAAACTGGAAGGGACCCCCTACTATGTGGGAGCTTTCGTCCTATTTCTCTCCTGAATGGGAATATCAAGACACTTGTGAGTGTACTGGCAACCAGACTACTTGAGGTGATCCCATCCTTGATCCATCAGACCCACGTGGGGTTTGTCCCTGGCTGCTCCTCCAGGAATCACCTACATTCCCTCATACATGCCTTATGGGTGGCCCGAAATCAGCAGACCAAAGCCCTTGTTCTTTCCCTGGATGCTGAGAAAGCATTTGACTGGATTGACTGGGATTACCTTTTTAAAACGCTGAGCAAGTTTGGCCTTGGGGACAGCTTTATAGCCAAGGTCTGCTTGCTCTATGAAGCCCCAACTGTACAGGTAAACTGCAGTGGCTTTACCTCTGATCCCTTCCAGATCCACAGGGGAACCCAGCAGGAAGTGTCCACTCTTGCCACTTCTATTCCTTTTAGCTATGGAACCTCTGGTGGCCTTCCTGCGACAATCCTCATACATCTCTGGGATCCCTATACCATGGGGCCCATCCATGGTATACAGCTGCATAGATGACATACTTCTCACTCTCATGGGTCTTCCTCACTTCCTTCCGTCTTTGCTGGGCCTTACTGATGACTTTGTAGAGCTATGAGGCTACCATGTAAACTGGGCCAAGTGCAAATTGCTGCCCATCTCTCGTATAACCTCATTTGCAGCGATATCTGGGTACCCATTCCGATGGAAACTCTCCCATCACAAATACTTGCGGATTCTTGTTAACAGGGGCCTACAGCGTATGGCGGCTGACAAACTCAACCCCCTGATTGCGTGAATAATATCTGACATTGACAAATGGTCACACCTTGGGCTGTCCATGTGGGGCAGAGTACAGGCCTCCTGCATGGTAACTCTGCCAAGATTGGCTTATTCCCTCATCATGCTGCTCTTACTGGTCCCCTTTTCCCTCCTTTGGTCTGTGGACAAATGTATCCACTCTTTTGTTTAGGGAACAACAAATCCCTGCCTCGCCTGGACCACGCAACTGGCACATCGCTCATGCGGCAGCTTGGTACTTCCCTCAGTTGACCACTATGCCCTCGCCATCCATCTCTCCCAACTGGCCTACATGCTCCCTGGTACTCCTGATTCACCACAGTGGTTTGAAGTGGAACGTACTCTTCTGTCCTTCTAACAGGTCTATCCCCACTGTATGCCAGAACCATCCCCTTGGACAACCCAGTCCTGCAAGCTACAATGCAATCCTGGAGGCATGCCAACCACCTCCATGGAGCAGATCCCCTTCTTCATGACCATGCAGCCCTGTGAGGCAAAGCTGGCCTGCATATAGGAGGGAAGACCTTCTTTTGGTACCAGCAGCACCATGTAGGCATCACTAACTTGAGGCAACCTTTAGAGGTGGGGCGACCTAACACCTTTTGCGCAAATATGTGCTGAATTCAACCTTCCTACCCGGCAGTCATGGAGATACTTGCAATTACGACTCTGTCTTACCTACCACCTGGGCACCTGTCCTTGGCGCCTGCAGACTTCGCTGACAGCAGCCTATCTCAGGATGTGGGGCTGCTCCTGCTGGGTGATAGCCGGCCTCTATGGCTGTCCGACCTGCCACCTTTTCTCCTCCCCTCTCCTCGGCAACCTCCTTACTCAATGGCAGACTAGGCTCCAGATGGAAATTACAACAGAGGATTGGGCTGCCTTCCTGAAGGCGCTGGACCGGGGAGCACAGGAGGCATGACTGAAATTCTGTCTCTTAAAAATGCTACACAATTGGGACTGGACCCCCAACTAAACTGCACAAAGTGGACCTCTTGCCCCATGCTAATTGCTGGCACTGTCCTGCACCCATGTGTGACACACTGCACAACCCTTCTGGAACGTGGTAGGGTCCACCCTCGTGGAGACCATTCCGATTAGATTCCCCCCTGACCCGAACCCTGATCATTTTGCATGACCCAGAGGAGCTGGTGGAGCTTTCACGCCCCAGTGCCACCTTTTGCACACTAAGTTTTTGCTACAGCAAAGATCTGTATAATCAGCCACTGACGTTCCCCAACGTAACCCATGCACAAAGAGTGGCTCTAGGTGATGTTCGAAGCTGCATCGTATGAACATATCAGTCATAACCTTAAAGATTGGACTGAAATATTCTTCCAAACATGGGTGCACTTCCTCCGGGTACCAGCAGGCATTGGGGACACGGACCACGACCACCCGCAGCCCTGATGCGCTCCACCATCTTACTGCCCATTCCTCTCCTCCCACTTCCCCACAGGCGCATACCATATCATACCCCCATATGCTTCCCTACTCCCCTCCCATTGATCCTGGTGTACCCTCTCCCCCATTTGACAAGTAATATTGTACAGGAACCCTTGACTGAACACCTAAATATCCACCCAGCCCCTAGGTGGGCTCCCTGGACTCCATACTAGCTCTTTGTGCCATAGTCTTCTCTTCATCTGGCTATGTATGAAATTCAAGGGTGAGACCCTTTGCATTTTTTCGCTTCCTTGGTGTCCTCTACCTGGAAATGTACTCCAGATGCTGTTATATTTTATTAAAACCTTAATAATTAAATAGGAAACTAAAAAAATAAGAAATTATGCTTTCCAAGGTTGTGCGCCTTTTAGTCATTTCAGCTTGGAGCCATTATCACTAAGAGTTCCACAACATTTTGTGTGGGCCAAATTAGTCAGTGTCAGACAGCTGAGTGATGAAGCTAAATGTATTTTAAGGAATAATTATTCTATGTGAAGCTGTACACAAGATTCAGATACATGATTGTGATCTCATCTGATCCAACATTTCTACTTACAGCCTTTGGATGTTTGAAAAGAAGCACATTGAATAAGTAAGGAAGGGGCAAAGAAAACAACTCTACACAAAATTACTTTTTATCAATTTATTAATTGCACTAATTACATTTAAAAATACACAAATTAAAGTAATTTGTTTCTGTTAAAGATGGAGGAACTGGATTTAGTCCATGAGAGAAGACATGTACTTTTAAAGTAGACAGGCGTTTCATGTTCTCTTTAACTGTGTTTATCGCCGATGAAAACAGTGCCTTATACTTCTGAACCAGGATCTTAGTTTGAAACACCTTGGGGTATGTTCTTGGACAGTTTCAGCACGGCATGGGATCACACAATTATTCTAAGAAAACAAAGTACAATCATAATGGTATTTAAATAATGTATAGCACATGTAATTGGTTGGGTTTTAGATTTTTGCAGCCAAAATGATTCATTCATTGTTCATTTCCCATAGTTTTGACCAATCAAGCTGTATCTTCTCATAATCCAGTCATAATCTCTCAAAGAGGGAATCAACTACAATATACATATCTGGAAAAGGCAGTAATTTTTATTCATCTTTTTGATCTACAGTTTCGAAATAAAGACGATCTTAAGTGATCTACATGAAATTAAAAGCATTTCTAAATTAGGAAAAGATATATATATATATATAATACACACTTGCTTGCTATAATGCCTAATCAATTATTGCCTTGTGCATGTATATTACTGCAAAAAAATCATTTTTTGTAAGAGAAAGCTCTTGCCCTGGACATTATAACCCACAGCACCCTAACTCAAATAACATATTATTATGAGTTCTTAAGCCTTTCCAATGATTGATTAGAAATCATTATTCAGGGTTCGACCTGTGGGAAGACATGCAAAGCATGTTTCCAGTGAGCTCCACGGTGGATCCCTCTGTTCAAGACCCATAATACATAGCACAGTGATTTTGCAAGAATGTGACCTCAGGAGGGGGTAACTGACGGCCAGGGTGCTGATCGAGTTCTAACAAAGGCAGGACATTCTTGGGTCAGTGCTGTTGGTGCCATTAGAGTACAGCCCAACTCAAACAAAGGCGATGGCCCTACTGCTGCCCAGGACAACTTCATATGCTTGAGAATGTGCCCAGTGTAAAGGTTAGCGACTCAACCAGGGTCCCCACCTGATGGAGCTAAGGAGGCATATGTAAAGCACTAAGTAAGGGTTCTCAAGAGGGTGTCTCTCCAATCTGGAAGATCAGAAGCAACTAACTTGCGCACTTATAACTTGACCAGTGGAATCATGCGATACAGTTGTGAGGAGTTTTTACTGCTTTCAGGGCTACTTCACTAAAAATAGTGCTATTATCGTATACTCAGCACTCTGGCCTGCCTAGTCTAAGAGTGCAGACTTAAAGCATCATGGGCAGTGAGGAAGTGAGTGGGAAATAAATATCACGCTTTTCCTAGAACTCGACAGTAAAGAGCACTGGTTTGTGGGACCATTGTGTCAAAGCTTCTAGGGAGCCCACTGCTCCTTGAACATTTTATAAGTATACAATAGCACGAGCCATGGAGTTCACACAATAATGTTGAATAGTCCCATACCTCAGATCCTGAAAACATGGGCTTTGGAGAATATGAGATGGGAGCTTGAGTGCCCCATTTTCATTGCCAATTAAGAAGATGGGGCAAAGAGAGCACTGTCAACCTGCTGGTGACATATGGAACCCACACAAGAAAACCCACCTAAGAATTAAAATTAGAAAACATACGAGGCCCTACATGTACACTGTGCCACTGGAGCAATGTGCCAGCCCATATTTACAAGGCCACGCAAAGCCACCTTGCAAGGCTTTTCCTGGCATTTTAAATATGGACCCATTTTACGCATTACACTGCATGGAAGGGGTATTCCATGGGTGATGCTTGGGGTGTTCCCACACAACACCCATGAAACGAGAAGGAATCTGACGCACTCCCAGAGTTACACACAAGTCTGGGAATGCGTTGGATTTCTATGGCACCTCAGGGGTGACGTAAGAATGGTGCAACAGGGAGAAATATGTTTATTTCTCTGCATGTTTCCTCTTTCTATGTGTGCAGCATTCTGCAGCACACATAGAAAAAGAAAAACTCTTCTTGTCATTATTTTTGTGCAGGAAGATGTCCCTTCCTACACAAAAACAATCATCCCCAGACTGCAGACTCCATGCACCATGATACAAGAGTACCTGCATTTGCGCTAGGCAGCAATTTTTGCTCCAGTGCAGGGGGAGAGGACAGAAATGCACTATATCTTGTAGATACTGAACATTTCTGCCATTTCCCAGTGGCGCCAGAGAGCACAGCAAGATACTTGCATCACGGGCTTTATAAATGAGGCCCATAGTTGCAAACATGACCTCAGAGAAAGCAAAGTCTCCTTCTTCAGCAATCAATGAAGACATGCAGGACTACCTAAGTAACCTACAAGTAACCTACACAATAAAATCTCCAATATGGTCACAAACAAATGCAGGCCTTGAGATCCGACATGGCAGTGGCCCTCTAAAATAAGGCAAAAGCTTTGCAAAAGCTGGGTGTGCGAATGTCCACTAATGAAGATGATATAGTGGACATTTGAGCTAGAAAAGACACAAACGCATCAGACTAGATGGAGAAGGGTGTTAAAGAACTATGGGACAAATGAGCATGGCTAGAATAATGCTCCAGGTGTAACTTTATTCTAAAGCAGGACCACGTCTTTGTCATTCCTGTTGTTAGAGCTCATACAAGGGGAGCACACAGGGATGTGCTGGGGGACAGTCACAGAGACATAATTCACTAAATTGGCATTGTCTTCCATCAAAAACAGAATAATGAGAGAGGCCAGGAAGATGGTCGCAATTATTTTTTCAGGATGAAACCAGCAACCTCCACCAGAATATCTCACACAGCCCCATCAACAAATGGAGGATGCTTGCACAGATAACAGGTGAACTACACTATAGATGGACATTTCCATTTACGCTCTGGTTTGAGCTGAACACTTCTCATCTGCATAGTTGAGGAAGGATGTATCCTGGACCCGGCCAGTGAGGCTATGCACAAACAAACAATGGAGGAGTTGGAGCAAGATATACACTTCGAAACAAAAGATATTTTTAGATTTAGAAAATGTAGTCACTTTCCTTGATGAGAAAGGTCATCTTATGTTACAGTTGGCCAGCTATGTATTATTTACAGGAATAAATAAATTGTTGCACTCTATACTCTCAGTTGGACTTCTAGGGGTCCTTAAGCAAGATTTGGCTGTGTGATGTGCACTGCTTCTCTTTTTCCAGGGGTGGAGCTAGAGCCATCCCCTCCACTTAACCAAACTAAGATTGAGATGTAAATGGAGAGGCAGGCAGGTGCTGTTTTTTGGCATAGGTCCTTTTACTACCCGCCCCACAATCGACCCAATGTTGTCCCATCCACAACATGAAATGGATTACTTAATGTATCTCTGTGGTAATCCCCAAGAGAGGCAATGCATCTGGGGGCCTGGCATAAGCGAACATTGTTTGACTACTGCTCACGGCAATATATCTAGACAGCCACACCAGACACTTTCATATTGATCTAAAAGTAGTATGCTACACATAATAACTGATGCTTGAAGGCACTGGGTAAATGGTAGGCAGGAGTAGGAGGCAGCAGTGTGGTTTACTAATGTGCTGGAAGACTTTCTACTCATATTTTCTTTGTGGGGGTTGATGGGAGAGCAGAGGGGTAGGTGGTGACAGTTACTGAGTTTGAAGTCCTGATGGGTGCAACGGAGGTTGACACTGATCCAAAAACTATTAAATGTTGTAAGGTCACCTACCATCCTTGGAATTACAACTTCCTACAGACAGAATACACCTCACCTGACTATGGGCTTCATTACGATCCTGGCGGTCTTAAGACCACTAGGGCCGCGGTGGGGGACAGACCACCGTCAATGTTGCAGTACGACAGCCACATTATGACATTAGCCATTGCACCATGGTTTGGACCGCCAGCACCGCCACTTCTCCTCCACTGGAGGGCTGGCGGTACTGGTGAGGCTGGCAGTCCTAATCCACCAGGGCAGCGCTGCCCTAGGGATTACGAGTCCCTTCTCCGTCGGCGATTAAATGGCGGTAGCACTGCCATGTAAAGGCTGGCAGAGGCGGGGTGCAGGGAGCCCCATGGGGGCCCCTGCACTGCCCATGCACTTGGCATGGGCAGTGCAAGGGCCCCCACAGCCAGCCCCGTTGCTGGTCCACCCTACGCACTGCGGCATTACTGCCGTCTCAGTAAGCTGTTTCCTGCTGGGCCAGTGGGTGGAAACTCGTAATGGGGCCCATGGGAAGGGGACCGCACTGGCAGTAACCTCACCGCGGGAGTTTGGTGGATGGCCTTTTCCATCTGCAAAAACTCCTAATGACCCTATATATGTTGAGAACAGTGTCATGGAGTGTGTGGGGATTGAATTTCCCAGTTAAGCACAACACAATCTGGAAAGAGGGGTGTGAAATCTCCCTGGATAAAGTATGGCTCAAGAAGATGCACATGTGAACCTCAGGTGTACATTTAATGCATCACAATCTATACCCCACACTATTTTTCATGTCTTCCAGTATGAAAAAAAGTGGGGTTATGATAAGGTTGCACAGAGATTTCCAACTAGAAAAGACAGGAACAAAAGTCAGATAGGAGATATCAAGAAACTCTAAGAAAACAACATGAAATTGAGAGTTATGTAAGTGAAAAGATATCTATGTATTTCTAACATTCATTATGACAAATGAAGTGCATATTATGCTAGAAAATATATTCCTTAGCAACAAATATTAACATTCACATATAAAGTGAAAACATCTCAAAACAAGAGCAAAAATAAACATATTTTTGTCTGGTAAGAGTTAGAAAATGGAGACATTTTCCCTAATCAAACAAGTCATCTCATTTCACAAGTTGGCCAGCTCTGTTTTGTTTCCAGAGATGGGTAAATTGTTGCAGATTAAGAATGTTGAGGGCTAAGTAGGACATTCCTTTTCTTTAGACACTACGATGATAGAAGCAATAGAACTTATTTTATATTTATACCCCAATTCAGCCCAGGACACTTTCCTCACACAGATAGTGGGCAAAATATAGGAATGGGACCTATGTAAGTTACTTTGGGTGGGCAACCTCAATATGGTCCCTGATGCACAGCGGGATAGACACTCCTTTGATAGATAGTGCGGAGATGCTAAGCCACAGTCCCTTCTGGGGGAATCTGGAAAGCAGGCCTCATAGACATATGGTAGGATAAAAAACCTTGTGCTAAAGGAATTCCCCTTCTTTTCCCAAATTCACAGATCCTATTCCTTTATAGACTTGATAAGGGCAACACAAAAGTGGGTGAAGGTCCCTTGTATAATGACTCATGAACTCATAGTTGTATTGGACAATTCTATTTTGATGGTCTTGCAGTCTCCTGTCACAAGCAGTGGTCACAAACTATATCCAGGAAAACTATACTGGACAGGTTTCCCCGGGTGTAGTGTGGGAAGCCTATAAAGTGATCACTAGGGAACAGTGTATAGCGGAGAGGGATAGGCACCAAAATATCAAAATAAAGGTAAGCTTCACTGAGAAACCGTAGAACCTGAGCTCAAAGTGACAAAGGATGATTTTGAAATCCCGTGGTCACTGCATTCTTTTGCTGGCCTTAACTAGAGTGTAGGGCAGCTTGTGCCTCTTGGCCATGTAGAAGTCGATAAAGTACTGCTGTGCCTAAGGCAAAAACTTTATGAAAAGGTCAATAAGGTGGAATCTCTACAAGCTAATAGTCTCAGACAAGCAAGGGCTCTAAGACATTTTCCTGCTCTGAGGGGAGGTAGTAGTGAATTTAACTGTGACTAAGAGGGGAAAAAAGAGGCCTTTGGGAAATAATATTCAGAGCTTTATTCAGAAGACCCACTGTGCTTCGGGCAAATGGACAACTTTATCAACTCAGGAGATCTGCCAACATTGTCTAGAGCAAACAGTGCAAGCTTCAAAGAAAAACTAACCTCAGAGAAAGTTATGAAGATGATCAATGATCTACACCACAACATCTCTCTGGGTGTATTAATGAAGAATGTTCTCTAATTCATTCTATTTCTATAGCTTTGATGTTTTCAATGTTAAATATTACAGTTTTCTTTTACCCAGCATTAGAGCTGGATGATGCTCACCTGAGCAGCTTGAGAATCAGTATCTTCCATTGACGCTGTGGGTTCTGTTTCAGGCTTTTTGCCTGTGATGTCACCAACAGGTTAAGATTTCAATTGAATCGGTTCAAAGTACTGAGAGGAACTCCTCTTCAGGACTGGGTTTACAGCCTTCCGCTTTCTTGGTAAAAAGGTTCCTTCATTAGAAATCTACAAAATATCCACAAATAAAATATTGTTGCTGGCTATCTTCATATGTCAGTACATATATGCATAAATCAAATATCTTCTTCCATCACATTTGGCAAGTTGTTTATGAAGCATTTCCTAAGCTCATTAAGACCAAGATAAATTCTCAGGTGGGAGATGAAAATGGTCTAAAGCACAACATCTGAAAAACAGATGGCATAACAGGATGAACAACTGCAAATCATGTTGTGTTTCTTCTAAGTTCAGTATGGGGTGTTTCAGCAAATATCCACCCTGCTATCTTCGGAAACAAATCCATCTCATCTTTGCTTTAAAAAAAGCTGATTTGACTTAGGGTGAGGGCAGTGTCTAATCAGATTGTATTACAAAGACGAACAGTCCAATATGTACTTTCAATTTATGTTTAAATCTAAAAAAATATAGGGCCTGATTTAGAGTTTGACACAGGGATTACTCCATCAGAAATGTGACGGACATTCTGTGTGCCATATTACAATCAAATTATAGCCTATGGAACCTGTTAGACCAGAGAGCCTTAGGGTGGACATCCCCAACTTTCTGCCTGCCTCCCTCCAGTTTTCCGACCCTGTTTTACTGGTTTTAGGACTATGCACACTTTACAACTGCTGACCAGTGCTAAAGTGCATGTGCTCTCTCCCCTAAACATGGTAAGATTGGTTTAAACCCAATTGGCATATTAAATTTACCTGTAAGTCCCTAGTAAAGTGTACTACATGTGCCCAGGGCCTGTAAATTAAATGTTACTAGTGGGCCTGCAGCACTAAATGTGCCAACCACATAAGTAGCCCCTTAATCATGTCTTAGGCCTGCCATTGAAAGACCTGTGTGCAGTTTCATTGCCACTTGACTTGACATTTAAAATTACTTGCCAAACCTTAAACTCCCCTTTTTCTTCATATAAGTCACCTCCAATGTAGGCTCTAGGTAACCTATAGGCAGGGTGCTATGTAAGTAAAAGCCAGGATATGTACTTATGTGTTTGACATGTCCTGATAGTGACAAAAACACAAGTTTGTTTTCCACTATTGTGAGGCCTGCTCTTCTCATAGACTATAATTAGAACTGCCCTCATATACTATTAGGTGGTAGTTTCAGATCTGGAAGGAGTAGCTCTGACATTTTTAGTATGGCCAAAATGATAATAGAAAATCCTGCTTACTGGTGAAGTTGGATTTTATTACTATTATAGAAATGCCAATGTTAAAAAGTGGGCATTTCTCTGCACTTACTGCCATCTGTGCCTTACAGTCTTTCTCCAATCCACGTCTTGTCTGTGCTGGTGGACAGCTCCCCTTGTGAATTCCACCCAGACAGCCATAAACACAGGACACTCAGATACATCTGCATTCATCTGCATGATCAATGTGTCTCCCGGGGCAGGAAGGGTGGAGGGTCGCTCTCTTGCACTTCAAAACCAGTGACCTGACCTCACACAAAGGATTGATAACTCTCCACAGGGATCCTGACAGACAGGACTGGGCTGAATTGGGAACTTGCACACTTCGAACCACTCTGTGAAGTTTCCCCCACTTCAAAGGCATTTTTGGGTATATAAACTGGGTCTCTGACCCCACCAAATCAGACACTTCTGGATCTACAACTGGACTCTGTCAAAGTGACTGCCTGGCTACCCAAAGGACACAAAGACTTCACCACAGAAAAGAAAATCCCCATGTGTCGGAAATTGGATCCAACACCTGCAGAAATCAATGCAGCGCCTGACTCGTGGCTAGAAATCGTCAGCATCGTCTACCAGTTTGACGCAGCACGTGCTCCTTCTACCAGCATGTCAAGGATTTTCAATGCATCATCCCTGGGCATCAAAATATCCCCGCATCGCAGTGAGGAGCCAAAGCTGCTGTCCCTGAAATCAATGCATCACCCTGCAGCGTGGAAAGAAACAACACATCATCTGTGCTGCCTTTGAAAATGCGACACAGCGCTTTATTTTTCGACGTCTCTGCTCCTCTGTGGCCCCAGTGCGTTGGTATTTTTGACACATCCCAGGCGCTGTGTTACAAGGATATAAGCACTGATTCTTAACGATTGAGACTCTTTTAAACCTTTAAAAAGTGATATCTCAACTTGTGCGCATCAGATTTTAGTAGTTTTTATCTTACTTTATTCAGATAAGTAGTATCTATTTTTCTAAAACCTGTGTGGTGTATCTTTGTGTTGATTTTACTGCGTTACTGTATGGGTTATTACACAAATACTTTACACATTGCCTTCTAAGTTAAGCCCTCCTGCTCTGTGCCACACTACTAGAGGGTAAGCACAGGATAGTTCAGACTGTTGTTACTTACTCTGACTAGGATTGTGGTCCCTACTTGAATAAGGGTGTATACCTCTGCCAACTAGAGACCCAATTCCTAACGGAACGTGTAATAGGGCAGACGGGATATCTGTCACGTTTGCAATAAAGTAACCTCTCCACCAAACTCTAAATCAGGACCATTAATATTTAGCCAAAGGGGGTGGCGTCCATTATCTCTTTTGTCTCTATATTTAGGCATTATTCTTATTCAAAAATTTTAGAAGAGAAACAAGAGGGTCTCCTTAAAGGCAAACTTGGTGAAATAGCCAGCACTGTACTTGGATGACAGATAAGTTGAGTTACATTGTAATGTTCTCTATCTGGAAATGCAAGTGGAACAATGTCAGTTGATTTGTAAACTTCAATGGGACACATCATGTGAACATGATATCAGAAAATATCTTCCTTATGAAAATAAATATTGACATTCACATCTCTAGTGAATATACCTCAAAACAAGAGCAAACAAAATATGTTTTTGTGTGATTAAATTAAAGAATTGTAGCCACTTTCCTTGATCAGAAGAGTCCTCTTACATAAGAAGGCGGCTAGCTGTGTTTTGTTGCCAGGGACTGTAAATTGTTCCACTGCAAATTAAACTTCTCTAGGTCGTTAGGCAAGATTTTGCTGTGTTATGTCACCCACTTCTCACAAATGGTGGAGTCAGAGACATCCCCTCCACTCTCCCCAACACTATCATGAGGTATAGAATGGAGACGGAGACAGGCTGTTTTTTAGCAGAGGTCCTTTTACTGCCCGCCCAAAATAAACCCCCTGTTGTTTTATTGTGCAACATGAAATGGATTATTTAATGTCACTCTGTATAATTCATATTTTTTTTTACTGAAAGTAGATTTCCCCTATAAACTCAGTTCTTCTCATAGGATAGGCATGAACTATATATTGCTCACCTCCACAGTTGATGAATCAGTTCCATAAGTGTGTACTACTGATTCCTTTAATACATGTTTCTTCTTGTATAATTAGAAGAGTCATAATTCTGCTTAGACCGCTCAAGGTTGTTAGTGGTGGTCTGGGATGATCTTGTAGTCTTCTGTTCTCTCAGTAGAGCATTCAAGTCATGAGAACACTGCAGAAAGTCAGTAAAAAACGTGTACTAGCTTCGAGTCACAATACTTACAGTTCAAAAACCTTTTACCAACAATTTAGTAAGGCATTTCCATTATCTCCCGATCACAGAGATTTTGCTTGATAATAAAAAAGCAGGTCCTGCAGCCTTGTACTTCAAGTAATATTTCTCATTCGTGTTTTGGTGTTGAAAAAACGCATCTAAGAGGAGTTGAGCCTACCACTCTATCAGGACACAATATTTTAGAATGGGAATGCTTTAAGGCTTTTGTTCAGTTTCACAACCTTCTTTCTTTTACTCAGCATAACACAAGTTAGTATATACATACAAAAATGTTATTTTCACAGATTAGGAATCAGTCATTTAGTTTTCGAATGGTGTATAATTTGTGTCATATGAACAACCAACACATGTTTCAAGCTTTCTGGTGCACAGGCCTGGGGCTTTTTCAAAGTTTGGGTATTGTTAGCACAATCTGTTTTTCAGACAGTTCCTAGGCTGCGGTTGGTGGCCTATGGGTTGGAGTAGATGCTTAAACACGTTTCCACGATTCTGCCCGCAATGAGAGGTTTGTTTTACCTCCATTAAACATGTGAGTGTTGGATGTACTATTCAAGTGCTGGGGAATGTAATCCAGATACAGCTCCAGTATGAACCTCCCAACAATTCTTGTGATGTGGATTGCTTTATCACAAGGCTTGATGTTGTGAAAAAAACCCAGACCCCTTCAGCTGTAAATTTAAGATAGAACTTATTTTTCTGTAACATTAAGCCTTGTGACGAAGTGATCTCCATCATACAAGTTATCAAGATATTCATTTCAGTTGATTTTCCTATGGTCAAAAATAGACCTAAACCTAGTATATAAACATACTTCAATGAAGAAAAAAACAAAAAGTGTATTTTGGCTGCATCAGGACAATCATCTTACTTTTCAAGGTGGTCAGCTGATTTAGGTACTCATGGGTGGAACAGTGTCATGACTGCTATAAAAAATAGAAGTGCTAAAAGGCTAGTGATATTGGTTATGGAAAATCTGGAGTTACTTTTAGTTGGCTGTGAAAATTCCTAGGGTGAAATAGGGTAATGCCATGACAAAATGTAGAACTGAGTTCTGAATAGAGCTACATTATATGATTAAACTGTGGCTGATACCCCTAGTATCGTGGATCTAGTAATCTAGGTATTTTTTCAATGAACTATTCACCCTGTGTTCTCCGAACTGAGGATGTTTACTCAAAGAAGCACTTCCCTGGATGATGAAGGGCTCAATGTGTTAAGGCTGAGGAGAAAGGTTTACCATGCCATCCTATCAATTTAAAACAGCTGTAGTAAGTGTAGGTAGTGAAAGTAGACACCTAGCAATCTATAATTATCGGTTATGTATCTAGAACACAAAACTATAAATGCCCCTATTGCTGTGGGAAGTTTCTGCTAACCGGTTACAGACATTTTGAGGTTTTTATTTGCATGGCTGTCATGCTTTACATGATGCTTTTGTAAAGAAGAGATGCTACTAAAGGTACTAAGGTCATGTTTACCTTGAATTAGGCCTTTGGTGTAATGCAATTTCCAGTGGAATTATGCTCATACGATCGATCTTCTAAGTGGTGGACCACAGTGGGCCCCCTCCACCAGGAATACAAAATTCTCCTCCACTATAAATGAGGCACAGAATGAGTGGAATTAAAAGACAGGCAGACGACCTGTTACACCCATTCCTCGAACCAGGTTCTTATGTTTTGTGCAATATCACAAAATAAAATGATGGACGGAGTGTTAAAACTTTTCAAACACTCACCCCTAGTCACAGATCTTTGTGCGCAAAGTGGAATTGATTATTTGATACATCTCTCAGCAGTCTATGATAATTTTTCCACAGTTATGTTTCTTCTAAACCCTGGATGTTTTAATCAATAGCAAAACATTTTCATGGTCACCTGACAGCTGGGAAATTATTGTTAATGGTGACTGCTATTGGTGCCTTTTTAAGAGTGTTTCCTTATGTGTAACTATGATTTTCTTAAATCTGCCTTATCAAGTCAAGGCAATAATCTTGCAGAAATCGTCTCTCTCACTAAAGTTTTCTCATCATAAGAGGACTACAAAAGGTTGAGCTGTTCCATATGTTTATGTTCATTCTAAATAGACCTGTGGTCTGACGCAATATCTTGAGGCATTATATTCATCACAGCCATCTTCCCAAATGTGAATCAGAAATCCAAGCCTTGAAGGGTTAATATTAGACAGGGCATGTATACTAAAAGGTGGTGTAGAATACCCTTAGAGAATATTTTGTATAGCCTTGTTTTTTTGTAAGCTGGTTGGGGCTGATATTGGATAAAGGCCAAAATAATGGTTAATTAGAGCAGGCCTGAACCAATTTACTTATGAAGGGGTACAATGCTGGGGTGGCCCCTTTAGCCCTCCTTTTCATATTGGTCATTGTTAGAACTATCAGCCTTAGGGTAGCCTTCTCCCAAACACTTTGCCTGCTTGCCTCTAACATTGATGACAAGTACTAACGTGCATGTGCTTCTCCCCTAAAACATAGCAACATTGTTGTATACACAATTGGCATATCTATATTACAAATAAGTCCCTTGCAAAGTGGTATCACCCGGGCATTTAAAACCCTTTGCCAAGCCCTAAACTCCCCTTTTTTTTACATGTAAGCTACCTCTAAGGTAGGCCCTATGTAGCCCATAGGGCAGGGAGATATGTACCTAAAAGGTAGGACACAAACTTTTACGTTTTACATGTCCTAGTAGTGAACAACTCCCACAGTCATTTTTTACTACTGTGAGGCCCACTGCTCTCACAGGATAACATTGAGAATTCCTTAATACACTTTAAGCTGTAATTACTCGTCTGTTAAGGGGTAGCTTTGTTATGTTTCGTATCTTTGGAATGGCACTGATAAATTCTCTTCACTGGTAAAGTTGGACCATGTCTTTGTCATTCCCGTTGTTAAATCTCATACAAGGGGAGCACACAGGGATGTGCTGGGGGACAGCCACAGAGACATAATTCACTAAATTGGCATTGTCTTCCATCAAAAACAGAATAATGAGAGAGGCCAGGAAGATGGTCGCAATTATTTTTTCAGGATGAAACCAGCAACCTCCACTAGAATATCTCACACAGCCCCATCAACAAATGGAGGATGCTCGCACAGATAACAGGTGAACTACACTATAGATGGACATTTCCATTTGCGCTCTGGTTTGAGCTGAACACTTCTCATCTGCATAGTTGAGGAAGGATGTAAAATCCTGGACCCGGCCAGTGAGGCTATGCACAAACAAACAATGAAGGAGTTGGAGCAAGATATACACTTCGAAACAAAAGATATTTTTAGGTTTAGAAAATGCAGTCACTTTCCTTGATGAGAAAGGTCATCTTATGTTACAGTTGGCCATCTATGTATTATTTACAGGAATAAATAAATTGTTGCACTCTATACTCTCAGTTGGACTTCTAGGGGTCCTTAAGCAAGATTTGGCTGTGTGATGTGCACTGCTTCTCTTTTTCCAGGGGTGGAGCTAGAGCCATCCCCTCCACTTAACCAAACTAATATTGAGATGTAAATGGAGAGGCAGGCAGGTGCTGTTTTTTGGCATAGGTCCTTTTACTGCCCATCCCACCATCGACCCAATGTTGCCCATGCACAACATGAAATGGATTACTTAATGTATCTCTGTGGTAATCCCCAAGAGAGGCAATGCATCTGGGGGCCTGGCATAAGCGAACATTGTTTGACTACTGCTCACAGCAATAGATCTAGACAGCCACACCAGACACTTTCATATTGATCTAAAAGAAGAATGCTACACATAATAACTGATGCTTGAAGGCACTGGGTAAATGGTAGGCAGGAGTAGGAGGCAGCAGTGTGGTTTACCAATGTGCTGGAAGACTTTCTACTCATATTTTCTTTGTGGGGGTTGATGGGAGAGCAGAGGGGTAGGTGGTGACAGTTAGTGAGTTTGAAGTCCTGATGGGTGCAACAGAGGTTGACACTGATCCAAACACTTTTAAATGTTGTAAGGTCACCTAACATCCTTGGAATTACAACTTCCTACAGACAGAATACACCTCACCTGACTATGGGCTTCATTACAATCCTGGCGGTCTTAAGACCACTAGGGCCGCAGTGGGGGACAGACCACCGTCAATGTTGCGGTACGACAGCCACATTATGACAATGGCCGTTGCACCATGGTTTGGACCGCCAGCACCGCCACTTCTCCTCCACTGGAGGGCTGGTGGTACTGGCGAGGCTGGCAGTCCTAATCCACCAGGGCAGCGCTGCCCTAGGGATTACGAGTCCCTTCTCCGCCAGCGATTGAATGGCGGTAGCACTGCCATGTGAAGGCTGGCAGAGGCAGGGTGCAGGGAGCCCCATGGGGGCCCCTGCACTGCCCATGCACTTGGCATGGGCAGTGCAAGGGCCCCCACAGCCAGCCCCGTTGCTGGTCCACCCTACGCACCGCAGCATTACTGCCGGCTCAATTAAGTTGTAGGCTGTTTCCTGCTGGGCCAGTGGGTGGAAACTCGTAATGGGGCCCATGATAAGGGGACCGCACTGGCAGTAACCTCACCGCGGGAGTTTGGTGGATGGCCTTTTCCATCTGCAAAAACTCCTAATGACCCTATATATGTTGAGAACAGTGTCATGGAGTGTGTGGAGATTGAATTTCCCAGTTAAGCACAACACAATCTGGAAAGAGGGGTGTGAAATCTCCCTGGATAAAGTATGGCTCAAGAAGATGCACATGTGAACCTCAGGTGTACATTTAATGCATCACAATCTATACCCCACACTATTTTTCATGTCTTCCAGTATGAAAAAAAGTGGGGTTATGATAAGGTTGCACAGAGATTTCCAACTAGAAAAGACAGGAACAAAAGTCAGATAGGAGAGATCAAGAAACTCTAAGAAAACAACATGAAATTGAGAGTTATGTAAGTGAAAAGTTATCTATGTATTTCTAACATTCATTATGACAAATGAAGTGCATATTATGCTAGAAAATATATTCCTTAGCAACAAATATTAACATTCACATATAAAGTGAAAACATCTCAAAACAAGAGCAAAAATAAACATATTTTTGTCTGGTAAGATTTAGAAAATGGAGACATTTTCCCTAACCAAACAAGTCATCTCACTTCACAAGTTGGCCAGCTCTGTTTTGTTTCCAGGGATGGGTAAATTGTTGCAGATTAAGAATGTTGAGGGCTAAGTAGGACATTCCTTTTCTTTAGACACTACGATGATAGAAGCAATAGAACTTATTTTATATGTATACCCCAATTCAGCCCAGGACACTTTCCTCACACAGATAGTGGGCAAAATATAGGAATGGAACCTATGTAAGTTACTTTGGGTGGGCAACCTCAATATGGTCCCTGATGCACAGCGGGATAGACACTCCTTTGATAGATAGTGCGGAGATGCTAAGCCACAGTCCCTTCTGGGGAAATCTGGAAAGCAGGCCTCATAGACATATGGTAGGATAAAAAACCTCATGCTAAAGGAATTCCCCTTCTTTTCCCAAATTCACAGATCCTATTCCTTTATAGACTTGATAAGGGCAACACAAAAGTGGGTGAAGGTCCCTTGTATAACGTCTCATGAACTCATAGTTGTATTGGACAATTCTATTTTGATGGTCTTGCAGTCTCCTGTCACAAGCAGTGGTCACAAACTATTTCCAGGAAAACTATACTGGACAGGTTTCCCCGGGTGTAGTGTGGGAAGCCTATAAAGTGATCACTAGGGAACAGTGTATAGCGGAGAGGTATAGGCACCAAAATATCAAAATAAAGGTAAGCTTCACTGAGAAACCGTAGAACCTGAGCTCATAGTGACAAAGGATGATTTTGAAATCCCGTGGTCACTGCATTCTTTTGCTGGCCTTAACTAGAGTGTAGGGCAGCTTGTGCCTCTTGGCCATGTAAAAGTCGATAAAGCACTGCTGTGCCTAAGGCAAGAACTTTATGAAAAGGTCAATAAGGTGGAATCTCTACAAGATAATAGTCTCAGACAAACAAGGGCTCTAAGACATTTTCCTGCTCTGAGGGGAGGTAGTAGTGAATTTAACTGTGACTAAGAGGGGAAAAAAGAGGCCTTTGGGAAATAATATTCAGAGCTTTATTCAGAAGACCCACTGTGCTTCGGGCAAATGGACAACTTTATCAACTCAGGAGATCTGCCAACATTGTCTAGAGCAAACAGTGCAAGCTTCAAAGAAAAACTAACCTCAGAGAAAGTTATGAAGATGATCAATGATCTACACCACAACATCTCTCTGGGTGTATTAATGAAGACTGTTCTCTAATTCATTCTATTTCTATAGATTTTATGTTTTCAATGTTAAATATTACAGTTTTCTTTTACCCAGCATTAGAGCTGGATGATGCTCACCTGAGCAGCTTGAGAATCAGTATCTTCCATTGACGTAGTGGGGTCTGTTTCAGGCTTTTTGCCTGTGATGTCTTCAACAGGTTGAGATTTCAATTGAATCGGTTCAAAGTACTGAGAGGAACTCCTCTTCAGGACTGGGTTTGCAGCCTTCCGCTTTCTTGGTAAAAAGGTTCCTTCATTAGAAATCTACAAAATATCCACAAATAAAATATTGTTGCTGGCTATCTTCATATGTCAGTACATATATGCATAAATCAAATATCTTCTTCCATCACATTTGCCAAGTTGTTTATGAAGCATTTCCTAAGCTGATTAAGACCGAGATAAATTCTCAGGTGGGAGATGAAAATGGTCTAAAGCACAACATCTGAAAAACAGATGGCATAACAGGATGAACAACTGCAAATCATGTTGTGTTTCTTCTAAGTTCAGTATGGGGTGTTTCAGCAAATATCCACCCTGCTATCTTCGGAAACAAATCCATCTCATCTTTGCTTTAAAAAAGCTGATTTGACTTAGGGTGAGGGCAGTGTCTAATCAGATTGTATTACAAAGGCGAACAGTCCAATATGTACTTTCAATTTATGTTTATATCTAAAAAAATATAGGGCCTGATTTAGAGTTTGACACAGGGGTTACTCCATCACAAATGTGACGGACATCCTGTGTGCCATATTACAATCAAATTATAGCATATGGAACCTGTTAGACCTGAGAGCCTTAGGGTGGACATCCCCAACTTTCTGCCTGCCTCCCTCCAGTTTTCCGACCCTGTTTTACTGGTTTTAGGACTATGCACACTTTACAACTGCTGACCAGTGCTAAAGTGCATGTGCTCTCTCCCCTAAACATGGTAAGATTGGTTTAAACCCAATTGGCATATTAAATTTACCTGTAAGTCCCTAGTAAAGTGTACTACATGTGCCCAGGGCCCGTAAATTAAATGTTACTAGTGGGCCTGCAGCACTGATTGTGCCAACCACATAAGTAGCCCCTTAACCATGTCTTAGGCCTGCCATTGAAAGACCTGTGTGCAGTTTCATTGCCACTTGACTTGACAGTTAAAATTACTTGCCAAACCTTAAACTCCCCTTTTTCTTCATATAAGTCACCTCCAATGTAGGCTCTAGGTAACCCATAGGCAGGGTGCTATGTAAGTAAAAGCCAGGATATGTACTTATGTGTTTGACATGTCCTGATAGTGACAAAAACACAAGTTTGTTTTCCACTATTGTGAGGCCTGCTCTGCTCATAGACTATAATTAGAACTGCCCTCATATACTATTAGGTGGTAGTTTCAGATCTGGAAGGAGTAGCTCTGACATTTTTAGTATGGCCAAAATGATAATAGAAAATCCTGCTTACTGGTGAAGTTGGATTTTATTACTATTATAGAAATGCCAATTTTGAAAAGTGGGCATTTCTCTGCACTTACTGCCATCTGTGCCTTACAGTCTTTCTCCAATCCACGTCTTGTCTGTGCTGGTGGACAGCTCCCCTTGTGAATTCCACCCAGACAGCCATAAACACAGGACACTCAGATACATCTGCATTCATCTGCATGCTCAATGTGTCTCCCGGGGCAGGAAGGGTGGAGGGTCGCTCTCTTGCACTTCAAAACCAGTGACCTGACCTCACACAAAGGATTGATAACTCTCCACAGGGATCCTGCCAGACAGGACTGGGCTGAATTGGGAACTTGCATTCTTCGAACCACTCTGTGAAGTTTCCCCCACTTCAAAGGCATTTTTGGGTATATAAACTGGGTTTCTGACCCCACCAAATCAGACACTTCTGGATCCACAACTGGACTCTGTCAAAGTGACTGCCTGGCTACCCAAAGGACTCATCGGGACTGCTTTGCTGAGAAGGACTGCTGCCCTGCTTGTTGCCCTGCTGCCTGCTAGCCTCTGACCCTGCTGGAAGGGCTTTGCCTTCCCCACAAGTGCTTTTCAAGGTCTTGGATTGAGCTTGCCTCTTGTTCTGAAGTCTCAGAGCCACAAAGACTTCACCACAGAAAAGAAAATCCCCATGTGTCGGAAATTCGATCCAACACCTGCAGAAATCAATGCAGCGCCTGACTCGTGGCTAGAAATCTTCAGCATCGTCTACCAGTTTGACACAGCACGTGCTAGTTCTACCAGCATGTCAAGGATTTTCAATGCATCATCCCTGGGCATCAAAATATCCCCGCATCGCAGTGAGGAGCCAAAGCTGCTGTCCCTGAAATCAATGCATCATCCTGCAGCGTGGAAAGAAACGACGCATCATCTGTGCTGCCTTTGAAAATGCGACACATCGCTTTATTTTTCGACGTCTCTGCTCCTCTGTGGCCCCAGTGCGTTGGTATTTTTGACACATCGCAGGCACTGTGTTACAAGGATATAAGCACTGATTCTTAACGATTGAGACTCTTTTAAACCTTTAAAAAGTGATATCTCAACTTGTGCGCATCAGATTTTAGTAATTTTTATCTTACTTTATTCAGATAAGTATTATCTATTTTTCTTAAACCTGTGTGGTGTATCTTTGTGTTGATTTTACTGTGTTACTGTATGGGTTATTACACAAATACTTTACACATTGCCTTCTAAGTTAAGCCTGCCTGCTCTGTGCCACACTACTAGAGGGTAAGCACAGGATAGTTCAGACTGTTGTTACTTACTCTGACTAGGATTGTGGTCCCTACTTGGATAAGGGTGTATACCTCTGCCAACTAGAGACCCAATTTCTAACGGAACGTGTAATAGGGCAGACGGGATATCTGTCACGTTTGCAATAAAGTAACCTCTCCACCAAACTCTAAATCAGGCCCATTAATATTTAGCCAAAGGGGTGGCGTCCATTATCTGTTTTATCTCTATATTTAGGCATTATTTTTATTCAAAGATTTTATAAGAGAAACAAGAGGGTCTCCTTAAAGGCAAACTTGGTGAAATAGCCAGCACTGTACTTGGATGACAGATAAGTTGAGTTACATTGTAATGTTCTCTATCTGGAAATGCAAGTGGAACAATGTCAGTTGATTTTTAAACTTCAATGGGACACATCATGTGAACATTATGTCAGAAAATATCTTTCTTATGAAAATAAATATTGACATTCACATCTCTAGTGAATATACCTCAAAACAAGAGCAAACAAAATATGTTTTTGTGTGATTAAATTAAAGAATTGTAGCCACTTTCCTTGATCAGAAGAGTCCTCTTACATAAGAAGGCGGCTAGCTGTGTTTTGTTGCCAGGGAGTGTAAATTGTTCCACTGCAAATTAAACTTCTCTAGGTCGTTAGGCAAGATTTTGCTCTGTTATGTCCACCACTTCTCACAAATGGTGGAGTCAGAGACATCCCCTCCACTCTCCCCAACACTATCATGAGGGATAGAATGGAGACGGAGACAGGCTGTTTTTTAGCAGAGGTCCTTTTACTGCCCGCCCAAAATAAACCCCCTGTTGTTTTAATGTGCAACATGAAATGGATTATTTAATGTCACTCTGCATAATTCATTTTTTTTTTTACTGCAAGTAGATTTCCCCTATAAACTCAGTTCTTCTCATGGGATAGGCATGAACTATATATTGCTCACCTCCACAGTTGATGAATCAGTTCCATAAGTGTGTACTACTGATTCCTTTGAATACATGTTTCTTCTTGTATAATTAGAAGAGTCATAATTCTGCTTAGACCGCTCAAGGTTGTTAGTGGTGGTCTGGGATGATCTTGTAGTCTTCTGTTCTCTCAGTAGAGCATTCAAATCATGAGAACACTGCAGAAAGTCAACCAGTAAAAAACGTGTACTAGCTTCGAGTCACAATACTTACAGTTCAAAAACCTTTTGCCAACAATTTAATAAGGCATTTCCATTATCTCCCGATCATAGAGATTTTGCTTGATAATAAAAAAGCAGGTCCTGCAGCCTTGTACTTCAAGTAATATTTCTCATTCGTGTTTTGGTGTTGAAAAAACGCATCTAAGAGGAGTTGAGCCTACCACTCTTTCAGGACACAATATTTTAAAATGGGAATGCTTTAAGGCTTTTGTTCAGTTTCACAACCTCTTTTCTTTTTCTCAGCATAACACAAGTTAGTATATACATACAAAAATGTTATTTTCACAGATTAGGAATCAGTCATTTAGTTTTCAAATGGTGTATAATTTGTGTCATATGAACAACCAACACATGTTTCAAGCTTTCTGGTGCACAGGCCTGGGGCTTTTTCAAAGTTTGGGTATTGTTAGCTCAATCTGTTTTTCAGACAGTTCCTAGGCTGCGGTTGGTGGCCTATGGGTTGGAGTAGATGCTTAAACACGTTTCCACGATTCTGCCCGCAATGAGAGGTTTGTTTTACCTCCATTAAACATGTGAGTGTTGGATGTACTATTAAAGTGCTGGGGAATGTAATCCAGATACAGCCCCAATATGAACCTCCCAACAATTCTTGTGATGTGGATTGCTTTGTCACAAGGCTTGATGTTGTGAAAAAAACCAAACCCCTTCAGCTGTAAATTTAAGATAGAACTTATTTTTCTGTAACATTAAGCCTTGTGACGAAGTGATCTCCATCATACAAGTTATCAAGATATTCATTTCAGTTGATTTTCCTATGGTCAAAAATAGACCTAAACCTAGTATATAAACATACTTCAATGAAGAAGAAAACAAAAAGTGTATTTTGGCTGCATCAGGACAATCATCTTACTTTTCAAGGTGGTCAGCTGATTTAGGTACTCATGGGTGGAACAGTGTCATGACTGCTATAAAAAATAGAAGTGCTAAAAGGCTAGTGATATTGGTTATGGAAAATCTGGAGTTACTTTTAGTTGGCTGTGAAAATTCCTAGTGTGAAATAGGGTAATGCCATGACAAAATGTAGAACTGAGTTCTGAATAGAGCTACATTATATGATTAAACTGTGGCTGATACCACTAGTATCGTGGATCTAGTAATCTAGGTATTTTTTCAATGAACTATTCACCCTGTGTTCTCCGAACTGAGGATGTTTACTCAAAGAAGCACTTCCCTGGATGATGGAGGGCTCAATGTGTTAAGGCTAAGGAGAAAGGTTTACCATGCCATTCTATCAATTTAAAACAGCTGTAGTAAGTGTAGGCAGTGAAAGTAGACACCTAGCAATCTATAATTATCGGTTATGTATCTAGAACACAAAACTATAAATGCCCCTATTGCTGTGGGAAGTTTCTGCTAACCGGTTACAGACATTTTGAGGTTTTTATTTGCATGGCTGTCATGCTTTACATGATGCTTTTGTAAAGAAGAGATGCTACTAAAGGTACTAAGGTCATGTTTACCTTGAATTAGGCCTTTGGTGTAATGCAATTTCCAGTGGAATTATGCTCATACGATCGATCTTCTAAGTGGTGGACCACAGTGGGCCCCCTCCACCAGGAACACAAAATTCTCCTCCACTATAAATGAGGCACAGAATGAGTGGAATTAAAAGACAGGCAGACGACCTGTTACACCCATTCCTCGAACCAGGTTCTTATGTTTTGTGCAATATCACAAAATGATGGACGGAGTGTTGAAACTTTTCAAACACTCACCCCTAGTCACAGATCTTTGTGCACAAAGTGAAATTGATTATTTGATACATCTCTCAGCAGTCTATGATAATTTTTCCACAGTTATGTTTCTTCTAAACCCTGGATTTTTTAATCAATAGCAAAAAATGTTTCATGGTCACCTGACAGCTGGGAAATTATTGTTAATGGTGACTGCTATTGGTGCCTTTTTAAGAGTGTTTCCTTATGTGTAACTATGATTTTCTTAAATCTGCCTTATCAAGTCAAGGTAAAAATCTTGCAGAAATCGTCTCTCTCACTAAAGTTTTCTCATCATAAGAGGACTACAAAAGGTTAAGCTGTTACATATGTTTATGTTCATTCTAAATAGACCTGTGGTCTGACGCAATATCTTGAGGCATTATATTCATCACAGCCATCTTCCCAAATGTGAATCAGAAATCCAAGCCTTGAAGGGTTAATATTAGACAGGGCATGTATACTAAAAGGTGATGTAGAATACCCTTAGAGAATATTTTGTATAGCCTTGTTTTTTTGTAAGCTGGTTGGGGCTGATATTGGATAAAGGCCAAAATAATGGTTAATTAGAGCAGGCCTGAACCAATTTACTTATGAAGGGGTACAATGCCGGGGTGGCCCCTTTAGCCCTCCTTTTCATATTGGTCATTGTTATAACTATCAGCCTTAGGGTAGCCTTCTCCCAAACACTTTGCCTGCTTGCCTCTAACATTGATGACAAGTACTAACGTGCATGTGCTTCTCCCCTAAAACATAGCAACATTGTTGTATACACAATTGGCATATCTATATTACAAATAAGTCCCTTGCAAAGTGGTATCACCCGGGCATTTAAAACCCTTTGCCAAGCCCTAAACTCCCCTTTTTTTACATGTAAGCTACCTCTAAGGTAGGCCCTATGTAGCCCATAGGGCAGGGAGATATGTACCTAAAAGGTAGGACACAAACTTTTACGTTTTACATGTCCTAGTAGTGAACAACTCCCACAGTCATTTTTTACTACTGTGAGGCCCACTGCTCTCACAGGATAACATTGAGAATTCCTTAATACACTTTAAGCTGTAATTACTCGTCTGTAAGGGGTAGCTTTGTTATGTTTCGTATCTTTGGAATGGCACTGATAAATTCTCTTCACTGGTAAAGTTGGACCATGTCTTTGTCATTCCCGTTGTTAGAGCTCATACAGGGGGAGCACACAGGGATGTGCTGGGGGACAGCCACAGAGACATAATTCACTAAATTGGCATTCTCTTCCATCAAAAACAGAATAATGAGAGAGGCCAGGAAGATGGTCGCAATTATTTTTTCAGGATGAAACCAGCAACCTCCACCAGAATATCTCACACAGCCCCATCAACAAATGGAGGATGCTTGCACAGATAACAGGTGAACTACACTATAGATGGACATTTCCATTTGCTCTCTGGTTTGAGCTGAACACTTCTCATCTGCATAGTTGAGGAAGGATGTAAAATCCTGGACCCGGCCACTGAGGCTATGCACAAACAAACAATGGAGGAGTTGGAGCAAGATATACACTTCGAAACAAAAGATATTGTTAGATTTAGAAAATGTAGTCACTTTCCTTGATGAGAAAGGTCATCTTATGTTACAGTTGGCCAGCTATGTATTATTTACAGGAATAAATAGATTGGTGCACTCTATACTCTCAGTTGGACTTCTAGGGGTCCTTAAGCAAGATTTGGCTGTGTGATGTGCACTGCTTCTCTTTTTCCAGGGGTGGAGCTAGAGCCATCCCCTCCACTTAACCAAACTAAGATTGAGATGTAAATGGAGAGGCAGGCAGGTGCTGTTTTTTGGCATAGGTCCTTTTACTACCCACCCACAATCAACCCATTGTTGTCCCATGCACAACATAAAATGGATTACTTAATGTATCTCTGTGGTAATCCCCAGGAGAGGCAATGCATCTGGGGGCCTGGCATAAGCGAACATTGTTTGACTACTGCTCACAGCAATAGATCTAGACAGCCACACCAGACACTTTCATATTGATCTAAAAGTAGTATGCTACACATAATAACTGATGCTTGAAGGCACTGGGTAAATGGTAGTCAGGAGTAGGAGGCAGCAGTGTGGTTTACCAATGTGCTGGAAGACTTTCTACTCATATTTTCTTTGTGGGGGTTGATGGGAGAACAGAGGGGTAGGTGGTGACAGTTACTGAGTTTGAAGTCCTGATGGGGGCAACGGAGGTTGACACTGATCCAAACACTTTTAAATGTTGTAAGGTCACCTACCATCCTTGGAATTACAACTTCCTACAGACAGAATACACCTCACCTGACTATGGGCTTCATTACAATCCTTGCGGTCTTAAGAGCACTAGGGCCGCAATGGGGGACAGACCACCGTCAATGTTGCGGTACAACAGCCACATTATGACAGTGGCCGTTGCACCATGGTTTGGACCGCCAGCACCGCCACTTCTCCTCCACTGGAGGGCTGGCGGTACTGGCGAGGCTGGCAGTCTTAATCCACCAGGGCAGCGCTGCCCTAGGGATTATGAGTCCCTTCTCCGCCGGCGATTAAATGGCGGTAGCACTGCCATGTAAAGGCTGGCAGAGGTGGGGTGCAGGGAGCCCCATGGTGGCCCCTGCACTGCCCATGCACTTGGCATGGGCAGTGCAAGGGCCCCCACAGCCAGCCCCGTTGCTGGTCCACCCTTCGCACAGCGGCATTACTACCGGCTCAATTAAGTTGTAGGCTGTTTCCTGCGGGGCCAGTGGGTGGAAACTCGTAATGGGGCCCATGGGAAGGGGACCGCACTGGCAGTAACCTCACCGCGGGAGTTTGGTGGATGGCCTTTTCGATCTGCAAAAACTCCTAATGACCCTATATATGTTGAGAACAGTGTCATGGAGTGTGTGGGGATTGAATTTCCCAGTTAAGCACAACACAATCTGGAAAGAGGGGTGTGAAATCTCCCTGGAAAAAGTATGGCTCAAGAAGATGCACATGTGAACCTCAGGTGTACATTTAATGCATCACAATCTATACCCCACACTATTTTTCATGTCTTCCAGTATGAAAAAAGTGGGGTTATGATAAGGTTGCACAGAGATTTCCAACTAGAAAAGACAGGAACAAAAGTCAGATAGGAGAGATCAAGAAACTCTAAGAAAACAACATGAAATTGAGAGTTATGTAAGTGAAAAGATATCTATGTATTTCTAACATTCATTATGACAAATGAAGTGCATATTATGCTAGAAAATATATTCCTTAGCAACAAATATTAACATTCACATATAAAGTGAAAACATCTCAAAACAAGAGCAAAAATAAATATATTTTTGTCTGGTAAGATTTAGAAAATGGAGACATTTTCCCTAATCAAACAAGTCATCTTACTTCACAAGTTGGCCAGCTCTGTTTTGTTTCCAGGGATGGGTAAATTGTTGCAGATTAAGAATGTTGAGGGCTAAGTAGGACATTCCTTTTCTTTAGACACTACGATGATAGAAGCAATAGAACTTATTTTATATTTATACCCCAATTCAGCCCAGGACACTTTCCTCACACAGATAGTGGGCAAAATATAGGAATGGAACCTATGTAAGTTACTTTGGGTGGGCAACCTCAATATGGTCCCTGCTGCACAGCGGGATAGACACTCCTTTGATAGATAGTGTGGAGATGCTAAGCCACAGTCCCTTCTGGGGAAATCTGGAAAGCAGGCCTCATAGACATATGGTAGGATAAAAAACCTCATGCTAAAGGAATTTCCCTTCTTTTCCCAAATTCACAGATCCTATTCCTTTATAGACTTGATAAGGGCAACACAAAAGTGGGTGAAGGTCCCTTGTATAATGTCTCATGAACTCATAGTTGTATTGGACAATTCTATTTTGATGGTCTTGCAGTCTCCTGTCACAAGCAGTGGTCACAAACTATTTCCAGGAAAACTATACTGGACAGGTT
The DNA here is from genome assembly GCF_031143425.1 of Pleurodeles waltl. Taxonomy (NCBI): domain Eukaryota; kingdom Metazoa; phylum Chordata; class Amphibia; order Caudata; family Salamandridae; genus Pleurodeles; species Pleurodeles waltl. The sequence goes on along the minus strand of NC_090446.1, from coordinate 537,849,596 downwards.
TCCCCGGGTGTAGTGTGGGAAGCCTATAAAGTGATCACTAGGGAACAGTGTATAGCGGAGAGGGATAGGCACCAAAATATCAAAATAAAGGTAAGCTTCACTGAGAAACCGTAGAACCGGAGCTCAAAGTGACAAAGGATGATTTTGAAATCCTGTGGTCACTGCATTCTTTTGCTGGCCTTAACTAGAGTGAAGGGCAGCTTGTGCCTCTTGGCCATGTAAAAGTTGATAAAGCACTGCTGTGCCTAAGGCAAAAACTTTATGAAAAGGCCAATAAGGTGGAATCTCTACAAGTAAATAGTCTCAGACGAGCAAGGGCTCTAAGACATTTTCCTGCTCTGAGGGGAGGTAGTAGTGAATTTAACTGTGACTAAGAGGGGAAAAAAGAGGCCTTTGGGAAATGCTATTCAGAGCTTTATTCAGAAGACCCACTGTGCTTCGGGCAAATGGACAACTTTATCAACTCAGGAGATCTGCCAACATTGTCCAGAGCAAACAGTGCTAGCTTCAAAGAAAAACTAACCTCAGAGAAAGTTATGAAGATGATCAATGATCTACACCACAACATCTCTCTGGGTGTATTAATGAAGACTGTTCTCTAATTCATTCTATTTCTATAGCTTTTATGTTTTCAATGTTAAATATCACAGTTTTCTTTTACCCAGCATTAGAGCTGGATGATGCTCACCTGAGCAGCTTGAGAATCAGTATCTTCCATTGACGTTGTGGGTTCTGTTTCAGGCTTTTTGCCTGTGATGTCATCAACAGGTTGAGATTTCAATTGAATCGGTTCAAAGTACTGAGAGGAACTCCTCTTCAGGACTGGGTTTGCAGCCTTCCGCTTTCTTGGTAAAAAGGTTCCTTCATTAGAAATCTACAAAATATCCACAAATAAAATATTGTTGCTGGCTATCTTCATATGTCAGTACATATATGCATAAATCAAATATCTTCTTCCATCACATTTGCCAAGTTGTTTATGAAGCATTTCCTAAGCTCATTAAGACCGAGATATATTAACATAACAGGATGAAAAACTGCAAATCATGTTGTGTTTCTTCTAAGTTCAGTATGGGGTGTTTCAGCAAATATCCACCCTGCTATCTTCGGAAACAAATCCATCTCATCTTTGCTTTAAAAAAGCTGATTTGACTTAGGGTGAGGGCAGTGTCTAATCAGATTGTATTACAAAGGCGAACAGTCCAATATGTACTTTCAATTTATGTTTAAATCTAAAAAAATATAGGGCCTGATTTAGAGTTTGACACAGGGGTTACTCCATCACAAATGTGACGGACATCCTGTGTGCCATATTACAATCCAATTATAGCCTATGGAACCTGTTAGACCTGAGTGGACATCCCCAACTTTCTGCCTGCCTCCCTCCAGTTTTCCGACCCTGTTTTACTGGTTTTAGGACTATGCACACTTTACAACTGCTGACCAGTGCTAAAGTGCATGTGCTCTCTCCCCTAAACATGGTAAGATTGGTTTAACCCAATTGGCATATTACATTTACCTGTAAGTCCCTAGTAAAGTGTACTACATGTGCCCAGGGCCTGTAAATTAAATGTTACTAGTGGGCCTGCAGCACTGATTGTGCCAACCACATAGGTAGCCCCTTAACTATGTCTTAGGCCTGCCATTGAAAGACCTGTGTGCAGTTTCATTGCCACTTGACTTGACATTTAAAATTACTTGCCAAACCTTAAACTCCCCTTTTTCTTCATATAAGTCACCTCCAATGTAGGCTCTAGGTAACCCATAGGCAGGGTGCTATGTAAGTAAAAGCCAGGATATGTACTTATGTGTTTGACATGTCCTGATAGTGACAAAAACACAAGTTTGTTTTCCACTATTGTGAGGCCTGCTCTGCTCATAGACTATAATTAGAACTGCCCTCATATACTATTAGGTGGTAGTTTCAGATCTGGAAGGAGTAGCTCTGACATTTTTAGTATGGCCAAAATGATAATAGAAAATCCTGCTTACTGGTGAAGTTGGATTTTACTACTATTATAGAAATGCCAATTTTAAAAAGTGGGCTTTTCTCTGCACTTACTGCCATCTGTGCCTCACAGTCTTTCTCCAATCTACGTCTTGTCTGTGCTGGTGGACAGCTCCCCTTGTGAATTCCACCCAGACAGCCATAAACACAGGACACTCAGATACATCTGCATTCATCTGCATGCTCAATGTGTCTCCCGGGGCAGGAAGGGTGGAGGGTCGCTCTCTTGCACTTCAAAACCAGTGACCTGACCTCACACAAAGGATTGATAACTCTCCACAGGGATCCTGCCAGACAGGACTGGGCTGAATTGGGAACTTGCACACTTTGAACCACTCTGTGAAGTTTCCCCCACTTCAAAGGCATTTTTGGATATATAAACTGGGTCTCTGACCCCACCAAATCAGACACTTCTAGATCTACAACTGGACTCTGTCAAAGTGACTGCCTGGCTACCCAAAGGACTCATCGGGACTGCTTTGCTGAGAAGGACTGCTGCCCTGCTTGTTGCCCTGCTGCCTGCTAGCCTCTGACCATGCTGGAAGGGCTTTGCCTTCCCCACAAGTGCTTTTCAAGGTCTTGGATTGAGCTTGCCTCTTGTTCTGAAGTCTCAGAGCCACAAAGACTTCACCACAGAAAAGAAAATCCCCATGTGTCGGAAATTCGATCCAACACCTGCAGAAATCAATGCAGCGCCTGACTCGTTGCTAGAAATCTTCAGCATCGTCTACCAGTTTGACGCAGCACGTGCTCCTTCTACCAGCATGTCAAGGATTTTCAATGCATCATCCCTGGGCATCAGAATATCCCCGCATCGCAGTGAGGAGCCAAAGCTGCTGTCCCTGAAATCAATGCATCACCCTGCAGCGTGGAAAGAAACGACACATCATCTGTGCTGCCTTTGAAAATGCGACACATCGCTTTATTTTTCGACGTCTCTGCTCCTCTGTGGCCCCAGTGCGTTGGTATTTGTGACACATCCCAGGCACTATGTTACAAGGATATAAGCACTGATTCTTAACGATTGAGACTCTTTTAAACCTTTAAAAAGTGATATCTCAACTTGTGCGCATCAGATTTTAGTAGTTTTTATCTTAATTTATTCAGATAAGTATTATCTATTTTTCTAAAACCTGTGTGGTGTATCTTTGTGTTGATTTTACTGCGTTACTGTATGGGTTATTACACAAATACTTTACACATTGCCTTCTAAGTTAAGCCTGCCTGCTCTGTGCCACACTACTAGAGGGTAAGCACAGGATAGTTCAGACTGTTGTTACTTACTCTGACTAGGATTGTGGTCCCTACTTGGATAAGGGTGTATACCTCTGCCAACTAGAGACCCAATTTCTAACGGAACGTGTAATAGGGCAGACGGGATATCTGTCACGTTTGCAATAAAGTAACCTCTCCACCAAACTCTAAATCAGGCCCATTAATATTTAGCCAAAGGGGGTGGCATCCATTATCTCTTTTATCTCTAAATTTAGGCATTATTTTATTCAAAAATGTTGTAAGAGAAACAAAGGGTCTCCTTAAAGGCAAACTTGGTGAAATAGCCAGCACTGTACTTGGATGATAGATAAGTTGAGTTACATTGTAATGTTCTCTATCTGGAAATGCAAGTGGAACAATGTCAGTTCATTTTTAAACTTCAAAGGGACACATCATGTGAACATTATGTCAGAAAATATCTTCCTTATGAAAATAAATATTGACATTCACATCTCTAGTGAATATACCTCAAAACAAGAGCAAACAAAATATGTTTTTGTGTGATCAAATTAAAGAATTGTAGCCACTTTCCTTGATCAGAAGAGTCCTCTTACATAAGAAGGCGGCTAGCTGTGTTTTGGTGCCAGGGAGTGTAAATTGTTCCACTGCAAATTAAACTTCTCTAGGTCGTTAGGCAAGATTTTGCTCTGTTATGTCCACCACTTCTCACAAATGGTGGAGTCAGAGACATCCCCTCCACTCTCCCCAACACTATCATGAGGGATAGAATGGAGACGGAGACAGGCTGTTTTTTAGCAGAGGTCCTTTTACTGCCCGCCCAAAATAAACCCCCTGTTGTTTTAATGTGCAACATGAAATGGATTATTTAATGTCACTCTGTATAATTCATATTTTTTTGTTACTGCAATTAGATTCCCCCTATAAACTCAGTTCTTCTCATAGGATAGGCATGAACTATATATTGCTCACCTCCACAGTTGATGAATCAGTTCCATAAGTGTGTACTACTGATTCCTTTCAATACATGTTTCTTCTTGTATAATTAGAAGAGTCATAATTCTGCTTAGACCGCTCAAGGTTGTTAGTGGTGGTCTGGGATGATCTTGTAGTCTTCTGTTCTCTCAGTAGAGCATTCAAGTCATGAGAACACTGCAGAAAGTCAACCAGTAAAAAACGTGTACTAGCTTCGAGTCACAATACTTACAGTTCAAAAACCTTTTGCCAACAATTTAATAAGGCATTTCCATTATCTCCCGATCACAGAGATTTTGCTTGATAATAAAAAAGCAGGTCCTGCAGCCTTGTACTTCAAGTAATATTTCTCATTCGTGTTTTGGTGTTGAAAAAACGCATCTAAGAGGAGTTGAGCCTACTACTCTATCAGGACACAATATTTTAGAATGGGAATGCTTTAGGGCTTTTGTTCAGTTTCACAACCTTCTTTCTTTTACTCAGCATAACACAAGTTAGTATATACATACAAAAATGTTATTTTCACAGATTAGGAATCAGTCATTTATTTTTCGAATGGTGTATAATTTGTGTCATATGAACAACCAACACATGTTTCAATCTTTCTGGTGCACAGGCCTGGGGCTTTTTCGAAGTTTGGGTATTGTTAGCTTAATCTGTTTTTCAGACAGTTCCTAGGCTGCGGTTGGTGGCCTATGGGTTGGAGTAGATGCTTAAACACGTTTCCACGATTCTGCCCGCAATGAGAGGTTTGTTTTACCTCCATTGAACATGTGAGTTGTTGGATGTACTATTAAAGTGCTGGGGAATGTAATCCAGATACAGCCCCAATATGAACCTCCCAACAATTCTTGTGATGTGGATTGCTTTATCACAAGGCTTGATGTTGTGAAAAAAAACAGACCCCTTCAGCTGTAAATTTAAGATAGAACTTTTTTTTCTGTAACATTAAGCCTTGTGACGAAGTGATCTCCATCATACAAGTTATCAAGATATTCATTTCAGTTGATTTTCCTATGGTCAAAAATAGACCTAAACCTAGTACATAAACATACTTTAATGAAGAAGAAAACAAAAAGTGTATTTTGGCTGCATCAGGACAATCATCTTACTTTTCAAGGTGGTCAGCTGATTTAGGTACTCATGGGTGGAACAGTGTCATGACTGCTATAAAAATAGAAGTGCTAAAAGGCTAGTGATATTGGTTATGGAAAATCTGGAGTTACTTTTAGTTGGCTGTGAAAATTCCTAGGGTGAAATAGGGTAATGCCATGACAAAATGTAGAACTGAGTTCTGAATAGAGCTACATTATATGATTAAACTGTGGCTGATACCCCTAGTATCGTGGATCTAGTAATCTAGGTATTTTTTCAATGAACTATTCACCCTGTGTTCTCTGAACTGAGGATGTTTACTCAAAGAAGCACTTCACTGGATGATGGAGGGCTCAATGGGTTAAGGCTGAGGAGAAAGGTTTACCATGCCATCCTATCAATTTAAAACAGCTGTAGTAAGTGTAGGCAGTGAAAGTATACACCTAGCAATCTATAATTATCGGTTATGTATCTAGAACACAAAACTATAAATGACCCTATTGCTGTGGGAAGTTTCTGCTAACCGGTTACAGACATTTTGAGGTTTTTATTTGCATGGCGGTCATGCTTTACATGATGCTTTTGTAAAGAAGAGATGCTACTAAAGGTACTAAGGTCATGTTTACCTTGAATTAGGCCTTTGGTGTAATGCAATTTCCAGTGGAATTATGCTCATACGATCGATCTTCCTAGTGGTGGACCACAGAGGGCCCCCTCCACCAGGAACACAACATTCTCCTCCACTATAAATGAGGCACAGAATGAGTCGAATTAAAAGACAGGCAGACGACCTGTTACACCCATTCCTCGAACCAGGTTCTTATGTTTTGTGCAATATCACAAAATAAAATGATGGACGGAGTGTTGAAACTTTTCAAACACTCACCCCTAGTCACAGATCTTTGTGCGCAAAGTGAAATTGATTATTTGATACATCTCTCAGCAGTCTATGATAATTTTTCCACAGTTATGTTTCTTCTAAACCCTGGATTTTTTAATCAATAGCAAAAAATGTTTCATGGTCACCTGACAGCTGGGAAATTATTGTTAATGGTGACTGCTATTGGTGCTCTTTAAGAGTGTTTCCTTATGTGTAACTATGATTTTCTTAAATCTGCCTTATCAAGTCAAGGTAATAATCTTGCAGAAATCGTCTCTCTCACTAAAGTTTTCTCATCATAAGAGGACTACAAAAGGTTGAGCTGTTCCAAATGTTTATGTTCATTCTAAATAGACCTGTGGTCTGACGCAATATCTTGAGGCATTATATTCATCACAGCCATCTTCCCAAATGTGAATCAGAAATCCAAGCCTTGAAGGGTTAATATTAGATAGGGCATGTATACTAAAAGATGATGTAGAATACCCTTAGAGAATATTTTGTATAGCCTTTTTTTTTTGTAAGCTGGTTGGGGCTGATATCGGATAAAGGCCAAAATAATGGTTAATTAGAGCAGGCCTGAACCAATTTACTTATGAAGGGGTACAATGCCGGGGTGGCCCCTTTAGCCCTCCTTTTCATATTGGTCATTGTTAGAACTATCAGCCTTAGGGTAGCCTTCTCCCAAACACTTTGCCTGCTTGCCTCTACCATTGCTGACAAGTACTAACGTGCATGTGCTTCTCCCCTAAACATAGTAACATTGTTGTATACACAATTGGCATATCTATATTACAAATAAGTCCCTTGCAAAGTGGTATCACCTGGGCATTTAAAACCCTTTGCCAAGCCCTAAACTCCCCTTTTTTTACCTCTAAGGTAGGCCCTATGTAGCCCATAGGGCAGTAGCCCATAGGGCAGGGAGATATGTACCTAAAAAGTAGGACACAAACTTTTACGTTTTACATGTCCTAGTAGTGAACAACTCCCACAGTCATTTTTTACTACTGTGAGGCCCACTGCTCTCACAGGATAACATTGAGAATTCCTTAATACACTTTAAGCTGTAATTACTCGTCTGTAAGGGGTAGCTTTGTTATGTTTCGTATCTTTGGAATGGCACTGATAAATTCTCTTCACTGGTAAAGTTGGTTTTAATATTACTCTTTTCGAAATGACACTTTTTTTTAAAGTGAGCATTTATCTGCTCTTACAGCTCTATGGGCCTACAGCCTGCCTCCAATACATGTCTGGGGTAGCTGACAGTTACACTTTGTGCATTCCCTCCAGACAGCCACAAACACAAGTCTGAGTGTCTGAGTGCTCATCTGCATTCACCTGCATTCTGATGGCTCTTCCTGGGCAGGAAGGGAAGAAGGGGAGGACACTTACACCTGAGTAGGCAATGCCTGCCCCCACACAAAGGGCTGATCACTCCCTAAGGATAGTCTGGACCCAGGGCTGAGGGAGAAAAGATACGTGTGCACTTCAAAGACCCTTATTTGAAGTTACTCCTACTTCAATAGCACATTTGACTATTGGGTCTCTGACCCCATCAATTCAGACATTTCGGGACCTACAACTGGACTCAGAAGAACTGCCATGCTGCATCAAGGACTGTTACTCCACTGGACTGCTGACCTGGAATGACTGCTTTTCTGCTGTGCTGCCCTGCTGCCTGCTGCTCTCTGACCTTGCTGAGGGAGAGATGGTCTCTGCCTTACATCCCAAAGTGATCTTCAAGGGCTTATTGGCTTACCTCCTGTTGTTAGACAGTCAGGTATACCAAAGGTTCGACCCCTGCTCCTGTGCTTGGTTCACTGGAAGTGGACGCAGATTCTTGCATTAGTGAAACCAACGCATCTCCTACCAGCTGGATGTGGCTAATGATGCATCAACCCTGTTGCAGGAGTAAAATTGGCTTTGCATTTGGGCCCAAGCAGTTGCCCCAGAACTGCTGCATCGAACGACGTATCCCTTGCCTTTAGGAAGCAGCACCTGGCGCATCAGCAGCAGCACATCACTGAAACTACAGCATTGCCGCAATTGCTGAAGGAAGATTGACAAATCTCATTATGAGTGTGGAGAAACCTTCTGCATTGGCTTCAGAATCAATGCATTGCAGCTTTGACGTTCGTCTCCAGTACCAGGACATTGCCATCAACGTGCAGGAAAAATCAAGGAATCCCCTTGACTGCGGGAGTGACATTGACACATCTACTGATGTATCGTCCCCGCATCTGGGGACTGCGTGGCTACTGTACCCTGCCCATGCTCCATCAAAGTCGACTTGACCCATTTACTTTGCCCCAGCCCAACGTGACTTCTAGTATCCCCTAAAGAGATATTTGCTTCTGAGCGCTTAGAAGTTTATTTTTCTAAAATTCATACCTTCTACTCATTGGATTTTTGTTATATAGGTCTTGAATTATTTATAAAATTATTGTCTAGTTTAAAAAAAGACTTGTGGAGCCTTTTTTGTGGTGTTTTCATTATGTTACTGCATGTGTGTTGCACAAATACCCTACACATTGCCTCTTGAGATAAGCCTGACTGATCTGTGCCAAGCTACCAGAGGGTGAGCACAGATCATCTTTATTGTGTATCTGACTTACCCTGAGTAGAGTGGAGGACCCTATTTGGACTGGGTACATACCCCTGCCAACTAGAGTCCGCATTTCTACCAGCCATAGAACCCTTAGCAGCACACACCAGTAAACGTCCAGCGATTAGTGGTATGCTTTCTTGATAGTGAACAGCTTGACATAAATCTGCTTGCTGATGATATACTACTAACAGTGGTGGAACAATATCGCATCCCTCTCACAGGCCCTTATAGCCTGGGAGACTTTTAGGCTTTAATGTCAACATGATAAAATCCAAGTTAAGATGGTTGGGCCTGCTCAAAGCTGACAAAGAGGTAGCTGCTGTTAAGATGAACATGTTATGTCTGTTAATTGATTTGTATTTGAATAGGTCACTAATCACCAAAACGTTATCCCGGTGTTTGGGTAGGTGTGTAGGTATGTGGTCCATAAGATGCTTATTCAAAGACCCAGGTCCTCAGTATCTTGGGGAACTCAAGAAGTGAAGAGAAGGTTCTGATGTGTTGATGGCAGCTGTCCCATGTCTTGGGTGTGATGTAGGAGAGTGATCAAACACAGTTTTGCTTTTACTGTTGCGGTGAATGTGTGCAAGTGATAGTGAGGCAGTGTAGGTCTCTGATGGGTCAGTGAAATGTATGCGGCAAGTTAGGTATTCTTGTAATGTATTGTGCAGGGCTTTGTATGTGAGCGTAAGAGGTTTCAACTGTCTGCTTTTGAATGTGAAGCTTTTTGAGGTGCTGTGTGATGTGGTTATAGCATGGGTGGTAAAGTATGAGCCTTGCAGCAGTGTTCTGGATGGTCTGGAGTCTATGTAGGAGTTGTTTGGAGATTCTGGCATACAGAGTGTTGCTGTAGACCAGCCAGTTGGTTATGAGCGCTTGACAGATGGTCCATTTGTTGTTGTGAGGCAACCATTTAGAGATCTCTCATAGCATGCATAGGAAGTTTAAGCAAGAGGTGCTTACTGCATTGGCTTGAGCGGTCATGTTGAGCTTGTTGTCTTGGATGATCCGTAGATATCTTGTGTGGTTTCTGGGTGTGGGTGTTGGTCATAGCTCCGACAGCCACCAGGTGGAGTCCATTGGCGATGTGTTGTTGCCAAAGATGAATATTTGTCTTCTCAGAGTTGAGCTGTAGGCAGTTGGTTTGCATCCAGTCTCCTACCATTTACGTGCAGTGGATGTAGTTGGTTCTGATGGTGGTATCTTGTCCATCAGGGAGAGGATGATTTGGGTGTCATTGGCATAGGAGATGAAGGTGATGTCTTGTGATCGATGTTGTGGCAAGTGGTGTCATGTATATATAGAACAGGGTGACGCAGACGGAACAAACCCTGTGGAACTTGCATACCAACTTCTTGGATCCTTGTATGCTAGCCTCATGGAGTCTCCTGATGAGGGTGTTATGGGTGAAAGTATTGAAGGCCACAGAGGGGTTGAGCAGGATGAGGGTCGCTGTTTCTCTTCAGGACAGAGTGATTCTAATGTCATTGGGGGCCATCATGAGAGCAGTTTTGGTGCTGTGGTTCTTTCTGAACCCTAACTGAGTGTTGTCTAGAAGATGAAAAACTTTGAGTTAGATTATCAGTTGCTTGTTGGTGGTTTTCTAAATCACTTTGGCTGGATAGGGGAGCAGGGAGTTGGATCAAAAGTTGCTCAGCTGATTCAGGCCAGCTGTGGAGGTCTTGAAGAGGGTGTTGTTTTCTGCAAGTTTCCAATCATCCTGAGGTCAGTGTGGTGTGCCGATTGGGGATGTTCCCAAGTTGCAAATGTAGTGGGGCATTAGTCTATTGGGACCCCTGAGTGGATGGGTGCTCATGATTAATGCTGTGTCTTTTCTGGTAAGGTTTGTCCATTCAGTCGGTGCCGTTTTGGTTGGTGGTGGGTAGGTTAGCAATGAGTTCTCTGCTGTTGGGTTGATGTGCCCATTTGCTGTAGATGTTTGAAATTTTACTTTCAGAATTGTTAGGAGGCAGCAATGTTGTTGACAGGGGCTGAGGGCAAAGTGAAATCCTTAACGATCTAGAAGGTCTCCTAACAGCTGTTGAAGCATCCTTCGATGCATTGACTAGTACTTTTTTTGGTGTCTCTAATTTGCTAGTAATAGCGTATGATTGCAGCCTTGCAGATAGTTCTGTTAGTAGTGTCTGGCTGGCTCTCCATTTCCTTTCTAGCTGATTACAATGTCTTTTGGTGGCTTTGAAGTTTTCTGTGTACCAGCGGGCCTGCTTTTTTTGAATTACTGTGCTTGTTGAACTTGAGGGGTGCGGGGGAGTCTGTGCCTTTTTTTATGCAGTTGATGATGTCCTTGTAGAGGTTATCTGTAGTGCTAGGTTAGTCTGTGCTGAGGGTGCTGAGCCTGAGTGCTTCTGTGATTTTGCCCTAGCTGTCGGATGGAATCCTGAATGTGGTATGGGTGTTGACTTGAGGTGTGTTGATGTGGAAGTGGATGATGGCGTGGGTCAGTCTGTGTGAGTGGTGTGGTGAAGTTCTAGTTGATGCTGTCACTTGTGGTGAAGATGATGTCTAGTGTGTGTCCTGTGGTGCGTGTTGGATCTGGGACAAACATAGTGCCATAATTATTGTATGCTTTCCAAGCCCTACCAGTTAGAATCTCTGATGCATATTTGAAAAACTTACAGGGACCCATTGATTCCAGTAACTGGGTGGGAAGCAGGCTCAATTATTGTGGAAAGTACTGCAGGCACACAGACAAACAGTACCACTGGAAAACCTAAAATAAGACAGTTCTTTTATGCCCTACAGATCCAAGATTTTTAAATGGTCTCTTTTTTAAAAAAAAACATAGAGGCAGTGGATCTTCATGGTTGCATCAGTCATGGGTCATGCACAATGGGCAATACCTTAGTTAGCTAAATCTGCTCAGCCTCGGGTATGCTACTCCTCTGAGATCCTCAAACCCACAATAGAAATATGTGATAAGATCCCTAAGAAATGGGTACTGACTGCATGTCAATCCCCATGCACACAATTATGGAAAAATCCAGTGTTTGTTCTGGGGAGATGGATGGGGTTGTGTGTGACTATGCGAATGGAGAATGTAGACTAGTGAAGATCTATTTTGATAATAAAGAAAGTAAAACATTTGAGAAATGCAAAAGGGAGTTTAGAATATGGGAATGGGATCAAATGAAATATCACCACTTGTGACACTGGAAGTTCCACCCTACAAATAAATAAGCAACCATTAGGCCACTCACAAAATGAGAAAAGCCTTTTCCCTAATAGCTTACATCCCCTTTAAGTCCAATGGGCATAAATTGCATTTTGATATCTCCATGGATTGATGTAAACAATTGTTGGCAAACATCCTCTCCATGTGTAGAAGTGTCTAAAGTAGAAAAACTCTCTGTAAGTCTATGATGATGTGGCACCTGAAGCCTAAGACATTGCAAGTTATGTTGCCGAATACATCAGGGTTGTGCTGGAAGGTATGTGCACTAGAGAGGGATAATATACATATTTGATGGTCCTCCACCCAACATTTAATGAATGGTGGAGTAAATTAAGGTATTCGCTTCGTGGTTATAAAAAAATGACCTGGTACATCTTTGGTATGACCACAAATACGAACAAGCATGGTGTCCTCCAATAGAGTATTTGTTTGCTCACACAACATTGTTTAGGTGCCCTAAATCATTGAGATATTTGAAGCTGATGGAGCAAAGAGATTTGTAAAAGCTAAAGATATTGACTGAGAATGCATAACCTGGGTAAACCTCAAGACATTGGAATGGTCTCACTGACTGTTGTTTGGTCACTCTGTCAGTGAAGTTTGGGGAGTCATGGTTTATTCTTTGTTTCTATGAAAGAGCCAGACTCAGGCCTTTTACATCTTGTAAATTCAAATGAATCAAACAAAAATATGTATGTATGTAAAATATAAAAAGACTGTTCAAGACATCTGTTTAGAATTTCTGAGAAATGATGGACCATAATTTACACGATGTCAAGTTTTTAATCATTGGAATGCAGAGTGAAATTGTTAACGAAGGCTGTGCTCTGTAATTTATTCCATGTTAACAGCAGCTGTCTTCCATATTAAATATTACAGGGATTAGAGATGGATGATGCTCACCTGAGCAGCTTGAACATAAATACCTTCCACTGACATTGATGGTTCTGTTTCAAGCTTTCTGTCTGTGATGTCATCAACAGGCTGAGATTTTAGTCCAATCAGTTCAAAGTAAAGAGAGAAACTCTTCTGCAGGATTGGGTTTGTAGCATCCTGCTTTCTTGCTAAAAGGGCTCCTTCATTAAAAATCTTCAGAATATCAAGACATATAATACTGTTGCTTGCTAACTTCAAAATTCAATACATATACACAAAAATCAAATATGGTCTTCCTACACATTTGTCAAGATGTTCATAAAGAATTCCCTAAGCTCATAAAGACTGAGAAAGCTCTCAGGAGGGTGATGAAAATGTTCTAAGGGACAACATCTGAAAAACAGGTGGCATAACATGATCAACACCTACAAATCATGTTGTGTTCCTGCTGAGTTTTATATGGGGTGTTGCAGCAAATATCCACTATGCGTTCTTCACAACCATCTCATCTTTGCTTTGCAAACCAACTGATTTGACTTGGGGTGAGCGGAGTGTCTACTCAGATTTTAATGCAAACATCTGCAGTCCAATTTTTACTTCCCATTTCTGTTTGAATGTATAAAAAACTAATATTTACTCAAAAAGATTAGTCTCCATTACATCTTATATTTCTTAGGCATTATTTTGTTCACAGTTGTTAAAAGAAAACCAAGAGGTCTCCTTTAAGGCAAACTTGGTCAACTAGCTAGCACTGTATTTGGGTGGTAGATAAAGTGAGGTACATTTTAGTTGTTCTCTATCTGAAAATGTAAATGGAACAACATCAATTTATTTTTAGCCCTCAGTATGACAAATAAGTTGCACATTATGTCAGAAAATATCTTCCTTATAAAAACATATTAACATTTACATCTAAAGTGAATACACCTCCAAACAAGAGCAGATCGGAAGGGTCATCCTATGTTGCAAGACAGCTAGCTGTGTTTTGTTTCCAGGGAAGGTAAATTGTTGGAGTCCAAGTCGGACCTCTCTGGGTTATTTAAGCAAGATTTGACTCAGTTATTCACCTCTTCTCTCCAATGGGGGAGCTACTAACATTCTCAAAATTAAAATGAGGTGTAGACCGGAGGCAGAGGCACAGGTCAGTTTACTGTCCTCCACGAAATCAACACATTCTTGTTTTTTTACGCTCAACATTATATTGATTATTTAATGTATCTCTGTGTAATTCATAGTTTTTTTCAGCAAGTAGGTTTCAATATAAACTCAGTACTTCTCACAGGGTAGGCATGAAATATATAATGCTCACCTGCACAATTGATGAATCAGTTCCATAACTGTCTGCTACTAGTTCCTTTGAAAAATGTTTCTTCTCAGATAATTAGAAGAGCTATAATTCTGTCTACACAGCTCTAGGTTGTCAGTTATGGTCTGGAATGATCTTGTAGTCTTCTTTTCTCTCAGTAGAGTATTCAAGTCATGAAAATATTGCAGAAAGTCAACCAGTAAAATATTGCAGAAAGTCAACCAGTAAAATACTGCTACTAGCTTTGAGTAACAATACTGACAGTTGAAAAACCTTTTGCCAGGGTTGAATAAGGTACTTCTATTATCTCATGAACACAGAGATTTTGCTACTTTCTTAAAAAAAGGGGGCACTGCAGCCTAGATGCATTTTATTATGCCTTCAAATAAAATGATTCATTTGTGTTCTGGTGGTGAAAAATGCATTCACAAGGAGGTGAACACAATACTTTATAATAAGCATGTTTTCAGCCGTTGTTTAGTTTTGCAACATCCTTTTCTTTGTTTAATAAGTGTAATGCTGGCTAGTATCAACATAAAAATTAAGAATCAATCAATTGTTTTTCTTATGATGTATAATCAGAGTCCCCTGGACAGTCAACACATGTTTCGCCCCTGCTGATGCACAGATCTGGGTCTTTTTCAAAGCTTGGTTATTGTTAGTTTGATATATTTCAGATAATTCCTGTGCTGTGGTTGGTGGCCTGTCGGTTGGAGTACCTGCTTAAACACTTGTCAGTGATTCTGGTGATTTTGCCATGTTGGCAAGTTTGTCCTACATCCAGCGTGCTGAGGAATTTAATCCAGATATAGCCCCAATATTAAACTCTCAACAACTCTTGTGATGTTGATTGCTTCATCGCAAGGCTTGATGTTGTGAAAAAGCAAGGCTTCTGCTAGCGCTTGTTTTTCTGTAACATTAAGCCTTGTGACAAAATGATCCCCATCATAAGAGTTACTAAGAGCTTCCTCACAGTTGAATTTGAGTCTCAAATAGAAACACAGATGCATAAAGTAGCAGGAAAGAACATGTTTCACATGAAAAAATAGATCTATATCTAGAATAAAAAAAATACTTCAAAGCAAAAAGAAAACAAAAGTGTATTTTGGCTGCCTAGGTGACAAATATGCAGATAATAGTGCATCAGGAGAAATATCTTACATTGCTGATTTAGGTTCTCATGGGTAGAACAGTATCATGACTGCTATAAAAATAGAAGTACTAAGAGGATAGTGATATTGGCTATGGAAAATCTAGAATTACTTTTAATTGGCTGTGGAAATTCCCTGGGTGATATAGGGTAGTGCCAGAAGAGAATGTAGAACTGAGTTCTGAATATGGCTAAATTACATGGTTCAACTGTGGGTGATACCCATAGTATTGTTGATCTAGTAATATAGATCTTTATTTTCAATGAAGTATGCACCTTGTATCCTTTGAGTTGAGTATGTTTACACAAAGGGGCATTTATGACTGTATGCCGGAAGACTCACTGTGGTAAGAAAGGCTGTTGAAGAAGGTTTACCATGGCATGCTATCAATACTGAACAGTAATAATAATTGTAGGTACTGAAAATATACATCTAATAAGCTATAATAATTATGGGTTACATATCTAGAACTCAGACTATAAATGCCCCTATTGTTGTGTGAAGTCTCCGCTAACATGTCATGGACATTTGGAGGTTTTAAATGGCTGCCTTGTAAAGAAGGGTTGCAGTAGAAGTGCTGAGGGGATGTCATCCTAAATTAGGTCTTTAGCGTAATGCAATTTCTTGTGGAATTATGCTCATCACATCTATCTTCCCAGAGGTGGGCCACAGAGGTCATCTCCATTAGGAACACTACTTTCCTTTACACTACAAATGAGGCTTGGCATGAGTGGAAGTGAAAGACAGGCAGATGAGACCTCTGCACATTTATGACAGATGACCTGTGACACCCTTTTCACGAAGCAGACCCTTGTTTTTTGTGTACAAACTGAAAAGGATGCTCGTTTTGCCATGACTGACGTCGCTGCCCCTGAGGCCAAATGTCCTGCACAGAAGGCCTCCAGGACACCGCGTTAGCCTACCACTGCCCAACGCATGGCCGTACACTTGTGGACTTTGCAGCCTGCTGCAATAGGCTACCAGGCTGGAGGGGGACTCCAGAACAATTGGGGCTCCCCTGGTCTTTCAGGAAGCCCCACTGCCCTGCTGTGGTGCCTAAGGGGCCAGGAGAAAGTCCGATCCCCAGAGGTGCCCCTCACTGCATGGACTGCTTTCGGCAGGACCGGACTCTCTAGTATCAGTGCGAGGGCACATTAGGGGCCTGCTGATTAAAGGTGTCAAGAAGGTCAGCAGGCACCTAAGGGCCTCTAGGGATATTTTATGCCTGTTTGAGGTGGACATGTGGCACTCGCCCACAACATCATAGGGCCTCTCGCTCTTTGCGCGCCAAGATGATGCCTTTTACTGGAGCCTGCTAGAGAGCAACCACATACGTGCACTGTGGTATGAAGGCACAAAAAGGGCCATTATATTCTTTGCACACTTAGCCTCCACCCAGGAACTGTCATAAGGGGCCGGTTTGTTGCAAGGCGCAGATGGCTTGCCCCCTTGCATGCATGATGGGAGACAACTATATGTGTCCCAATGAAGTGACTCCACCGGGGTGTGCTACTTGCAACATCTATGCAGCCGATTGGATGACTACATGCTGGTCCTGCGCTGAGTCATGGGTTCTCCTGTGAGACTCAGGCTGTGTGCATCTGGGCTTGGTGCAAGGTGCAACTGTCCACCAGTACCCCCTTTCTATGTTCTATATGGCTATAACAAACTGGGTTTGGTATTCCTGCTGCTACTTGGGGAAATATCCGCGTTAATGGGCAAGACTGATAAGGCACAGCCAAAGGTGCAGTAAGACCTGTGGAGAATGCCGTGGCTGCATGAGGAAGGCACATAAGTGCCTTAGACAGAACCTGGCACTGCTTGACCCAAGATGGGTGATGAGCTACATCAGATTCTAACAGCCATGCAACACATCCGCACCAAAATTAATAGAAAGCTTGATGCCCTCAAGCACCACATAAACAGAATGTCTGAGAGCATCCAAAAGCATGTGGAGCCCCTCGACATGGTGGAAAGATAGGTCTCTGAGGACGAGCTGGTCTTGGCTGCAACTTCCCAGAAGCAGCTTAAACAGACACTACTAACACTGCAAGTGAAAGCGGAGGACCTGGAGACCCACTCCCACTGGAACAATATCTGAGTTGTGGGCCTGGCAGAATCTATAGATGTCAGGAATATGGAATTGTAAGGAAACGCCTCCTTGGCATGGTTACCCCGTGACTTTGTGCCTTTGCTGATGCTAAGTTTTGATTGAAAGTGTGCTGGGACCCTTCCAACCAGGCCCCAGCACCAGTGTTTTTTCACTAAACTGTACCTTTGCTTCCACAATTGACACAGTCCTGGCACTCAGATAAGTCCCTTGTAACTGGTAACCCTGGTACCAAGGGCCCTGATGCCAGGGAAGGTCTCTAAGGGGTGCATCATGTCCTATGCCACCCTGGGGACCCCTCACTCAGCACATGCACACTGCCTCACAGCTTGTATGTGCTGGTGGGGAGAAAATGACTAAGTCGACATGGCACTCCCCTCAGAGTGCCATGCCAACCTCACACTCCCTGTGGCATAGGTAAGTCACCTCTCTAGCAGGCCTTACAGCCCTAAGGCAGGGTGCACTATACCACAGGTGAGGG
The DNA here is from genome assembly GCF_031143425.1 of Pleurodeles waltl. Classification (NCBI taxonomy): domain Eukaryota; kingdom Metazoa; phylum Chordata; class Amphibia; order Caudata; family Salamandridae; genus Pleurodeles; species Pleurodeles waltl. The sequence continues at coordinate 537,831,680 of NC_090446.1, read as the reverse complement.
CATATGTGCATGAGCACTATGCCCTTACAGTGTCTAAGCAAAACCTTAGACGTTGTAAGTGGAGGGTAGCCAGAGGAGTATATGGTTTGGGAGTTTGTCAAACACAAACTCCACAGTTCCATAATGCATACACTGAAATCTGAGAAATTCGGTGTCAAACTTCTCAGCACAATAAATGCACACTGATGCTAGTGTGGAATTCATTGTAACATGCACCCAAAGAGCATCTTAGAAATGCCCCCTGACTACCAACCCAACTTCTAGTGTGGTGCTGACCAGTTTCTGCCAGCCTGCCACAACCAGACGGGTTGCTGGCCGCATGGGGAGAGTGCCTTTGTCACTCTGTGGCCAGGAACAAAGCCTGCACTGGGTGGAGGTGCTTCACACCTCCCCCTTCAGGAACAGTAGCACCTGGAAGTGAGCTTGAAAGGCTCACCCCCTTTGTTACAGCGCCCCAGGGCATCCCAGCTAGTGGAAATGCCCACCCCTCTGGCCACTGCCCCCACTTTTGGTGGTATGGCTGGAGGAGATAATTAGAAAAACAAGGAGTCACCTACCAGTCAGGACAGCCCCTATGGTGCCATGAGCTGAGGTGACCCCTGCCTTTAGAAGTCCACCATCTTAGTTTTGGAGGATTCCCCCAGTAGGATTAAGGATGTGCCCCCCTCCCCACAGAGAGGAGGCACAAAGAGAATGCAGCCACCCTCCAGGACAGTAGCCATTGGAAACTGCCCTCCCAGACCTAAACACCCCCCTAAATCTAGTATTTAGGGCCACCCCAGAACCCAAGAAATGAGATTCCTGCAACCTGAACTACAAAGAAGAACTGCTGACCTACAAGCTTGCAGAGACGACGGACAATGACAACTTCTTTGGTTCCAGCCCTACCGGCCTGTCTCCTGAGTCGAAAACCTGCAACCAGCGACGCATCCAACAGGGACCAGTGACCTCTGAAGCCTCAGAGGACTGCCCTGACCCCCAGGACCAAGAAACTCCTGTGAGCAGCAGCTCTGCTCAACAACAGCAACATCTTTGCAACAAAGAAGTTCTTTTAAAGAACTCACTCTTCTCGCCGGAAGCGTGAGACTTCACACTCTGCACCCGACGCCCCCGGCTCGAGATCCAGAGAACCAACACCACAGGGAGGACTCCCCGGTGACTGCGACCCTGTGAGTAGCCTGAGACGACCCCCCTGAACCCCCACAGCGATGCCTGCAGAGAGAATCCAGAGGCTACACCTGACCGCGACTGCCTGTAACAAGGGACCCGACTGCTGGACCAAGCACCCCCAGGATCGGAAGGAACTGAACATCAGTGCAGGATTGACCCCCAGGCGACCCTCTGCCTAGCCCAGGTAGTGGCTGCCCCAAGAAGCCCCCCCTGTGCCTGCCTGCACCGTTAGAGTGACCCCCGGGTCCCTCGATTGAAACCTACTCAAAACCCGACGCCTGCTTTGCACACTGCACCCAGCCGTCCCTGTGCCGCTGAGGGTGTGTTTTGTGTGCCTACTTGTGTCCCCTGCAGTGCTCTACAAAACCCCCTGGTCTGCCCACTGAGGACGCGGGTACTTACCTGCTGGCAGACTGGAACATGAGCACCCCTGTTTCCCATAGGCGCCCATGTGTTTTTAGGCACCTCTTTGACCTCTGCACCTGCCCGGCCCTGAGCTGCTGGTGTGGTAACTTTGGGGTTGCCTTGAACCTCCAACGGTGGACTGCCTATGCCCAGGAACTGAAACTTGTAAGTGTTTTACTTACTTAACCAATACTTACCTCCCCCAGGAACAGTTGATTTTTGCACTGTGTCCACTTTTAAAATAGCTTATTGCCATTTTAACAAAAACTGTATATGTTATTGCTCTAAATCAAAGTTCCTAACTTACCTGTGTGGAGTACCTTGCATTTTATGTATTTACTTCAAATCTTGAACTTGTGGTTCTAAAATAAATTAAGAAAATATATTTTTCTATATAAACACCTATTGGCCTGGAGTTAGTCTTTGAGTGTGTGTTCCTCATTTATTGCCTGTGTGTGTACAACAAATGCTTAACACTACCCACTAATAAGCCTACTGCTCGGCCACACTACCACAAAATAGAGCATTAGAATGATCTAATTTTGCCACTATCTTACCTCTAAGGAGAACCCTTCGACTCAGTGCACACTATTTATTACTTTGAAATAGTATATACAGAGGCAACTTCCTACAGGAATCCTTTCTGGAAAGTCTGTTTATGGATCTGTTTGGACGAGAGACATTTTGTGACATATTGGTGTTGGAACATGCCTATTGGTCACTGGGACCAAGACTAGTGCCAAGAGTGAAGCCACACCCAATTTTGCTAGGGTGCTCAATTATAGGGACTGAGAAGCTGGGCTTTGCTGATCCAAGGAAATGAAGACACTGCAGTATGAGGAATTTTCTATTTACCCGGACTTCACAGCTCATGTAAAGGAGGTGCAGAGACAATTCTGCCGCTAAGTGCAAACTAAAATAATCAAAAACGGACTATGTCATATTGTAGCTGGCTCATTTGTGACTGTGGAGGAGAAGACCAAGATCTTCATTGACCCTAAACAATTCCAACAGTATCTCAAGCAGAGAGAGGCAAGGCATTGGTTGGCAGATGACGATCACCGAGATCGAAGGATGGTGATCCAGGGTCCTCACAGGACCTTGAGGGACTGAATTGATCCTTGTGGTGACTACAATGCTGTCTGAGTATCTGACTACTGTTTTACACTCACAGTTATGATTCTTTAATTCATGTCATTTTTGCTCTCAATTCATAGTCATTATGATACATAACTTTTGCAGAGAAGCCTTGTGGGAGGGAGCACATCATCATGCTGTGCATCTCTGAATGAATGACTCTCCCTTTGGAATGAAACAAGTGCTTGCTGTTTGGCTGAGGGGTGGAGGTAGTGACGTAACATGCATGAGCTACAGCATTGTGAAGCAATCCTGGACACTAGAGATCGCTAGTGAAGCAAGCTTAATTTGTAAGCTGGGGTTATGTAAGTATGAGGGATTACACTCTTTGTATGTGACCCCCCTGCGACTTTCAGTTGTGGGGGTGTTCAGCAGGCACCATCAGTCCTGTGTATACCATACAGTTTATCAATGGATCCTATGTTTTAGGATTCGGGAGAGACTGTAGTGGGTTGTAAATTGCCATGCCCATTGTTGTGGAGCATAGCGTGGGTGGTGGGTGAGCCCAGATGAATGAGTATGACTAGACAGCACTGGTGAGCACTTGTACTGGTATGTGACTTATTGTGCTGCCCTTCTTTGTGTATGACAAGGAGTGGGTATGGCTGATGGTGGATAGCACTACTGCAGACGCAGGTCAGGGTTAATGTTGGTGCTACATTTTCTCACCATGGAATGGTAGGGGATAACTGAGACTAGAAAAATCCATAAAGTGTTCTTGTACTTGCAGAACCACATTATACATGTAGCCACACTGCAGGAGACTCACTTGGCCCCTGTAGTGGCTTAGTAACACCGAGGCAAATGAGGAGTTCTTGCTTTGCATGCATGTGGGGTTGTGACCTTGACCAGGTGCAACTCTGGCATCAAGATACAAAATGCCCATTTGGACAGAGGTAGCCTCTTCGTATTAGCCTATTGCTATAAAGAGCACTTTTCAGTAGCCATGATCAGAATTTATGGCCCCAATTAGAATGACCAGCAGTTTTATCACCCACTGCAGGGTAAACTAGCCCATTATGGCGGTCTTCTCCTGGTCTGGGGCAGCGATTTCAGTTGCATCTAGTCGTCCGATTTGACCGCTCCCATGCCCTGCCTAAGCTGCAGCCCGAAGCTTAGCTGCTTTAGTAGAGCAAATTGTCCTGGTGGACATGTGGCATCACCGATCACCGCAGGGCAGGGGATAAACTCACTACTCAACAACACATGACATCCACAGATGTATTGACTATTGGCTTGTGTCTCATAGCCATTGATTGATGCACACTTTTGTGAAGGGATATGTCAAGTGATTGATTAGCATTTTAAAACCAAGATAGAGAGGGTCCAGCAAATGACCATGGATTGAGGGGCTTTTAAAGTGTATATCTGTAGTGTCACCATTTTGAAGCATGTGGGCTTCCTTTACTTGATACGAGGTTGACTTGCACAGCTGGAGGACTAACTGGCCAAGCTGGAGCGCACTCATCGAGAGACAGCAGATGGAGCTTCTTAGGTGAGATTAGGACCAAATTGACTGAAGATAATTAACTGGCTCAGAACAAGGTCACACACCTGGAAGATACGTGACAACACAGGCTTACAGTGAAGGTGAGGAGTCGGGCACCACGTTTGTGGTCCTCATTCAACACAGCTGTGAAGATAGTGAGGTCCTAAGCATTCAGAATGAGCAGGGTGAATCACTTCACAGTGTGGAACAGGTGACAGAACGGTTTTGTTTTTACCATTATGAACTTTACACTTTTCAGGTCCCCTATGATTAATAGGTTATCACTGGCTATTTATTACATATCACCATGGGGTGCCTGATGGTCGCACATAGAGAGTCATTTATGGCACCACTTACTTTCTCAGAAATCATTGAAGCTTTGATAAGTATGTCAAGGAGGAAGGCTCAGACAGGTTGACAGCGGCATTCTATAAGACCTATTGGGATAGACACTTGGTTAGCCTCTTCAAGGAGATGGCATGAGATGCCAGATGCCCTGGATCATGCACAAAGCCTTATTGGTCACTCTACCCAAGCCACGCAAGCCAGGTATCCAGTGTTCGTCCTATTCACCATTATCACTCTTGAATACAGACAAAAAGATTTTTGTTAGGTTTTGGATAACCACTTGGCACCACTGTTCCCAAGTATTGTGGGCCCAGTACAGTCTGGGTTGATACCTGGCTCGTCTCTCACTCACAATCTCAGAACACTTTTGGGTGCGCTATAATGCATTGATCCGGAAGTGGGCACCACTGAGGTTTTTATGATGCAGAGAAGGCATTCAATTGTGTTGAGTGGGGATAAATGCTTTCTGTGTTGCTCTGCCTGGGAGTAAAATATATCTTCTTATAATTGATCCAGGTTCTCTATCATAATCACCCTGCATGGATCAGGGTCAATGGCTTGTTGTCAGCCCCGATACACATTACGAGAGGCATGCACCAGAGTTGCCCCTTATCACCGCTGCTGTATGCACTAGTCAGTGTGCCGCTGGTCTGTGCACTCTGGGAATATCATGACCATCGGAGTATTTGTTTCCCCATTCAACTCCGATAGAATCTGCGTAGACTGATGACACCCTCCTCTATGTTCGCAATCCCGAATATAATCTCTTGCTAGTACTTAGGGAGGAAAATCTGGATGAAAGGCCACCTTCCAAAAGTGCAGGAGTGGCATGTTGATATGGAATATAGTAATGCACAATCGGTGGCCTATCATGACTTAATGCCACTCTCCATGTGCCCCAAAAATATAAGGGTCCCATATCAGGAGAACCTGTTGTGCACATGGAATGACACTGACACAGCTGAGTAAGTGGGTGGAGACGAGCCTGAGACACTGCATGGTGGTCACACTTCTTAGCTTATCAATCATGCCATGCTTTGCCTGCAGGATGTGCGCTGTGGTAAGGGGCTGAACCAAATGTTTGTAGCTGAATACTGTGTGGGCCACTGCATACCTGGAAGATGTCTACTGTCTCCCTGAACTGTACATGTGCAAAGCCAATGCATTTATCTTGGAAATGTTCCCTATGTCTCTTCAATGCAAAACACTGAACTGTTAGTGTCACTCGCAGTGTATGCAAGTCTGTCATGGGCTCACAATGAATATGCTCATTTGTACCTTTACTCAACAGTTCTTGAAAACATTGTTTTCTTGTTTTCTGTTCATTAGGCAGACTGTAAATAGAGTTTAAAAAAAGTTCAGCCCTCTATTATTTGCCCACTATGAGAAATACATTATTTAAACCATCTCTAGGAAATCTATGATACATTTGCAATAGTAATATTTTTCTTATAAAATCTTGTCTTTCTACATAATAGGCAAAAAATGTATCATGCTCACCTGCACATCTGGGAAATCAGTGCTGGAGATGAATGCCATTGGCTTCCTTGAAAGTGAGTTTGCTCTTGTGTCATTATGCGTTTTACAAATCTGTGTTTTCAAGTAAAGCTTGTTAGTGATGGTTTGAGATGATCTTGTAGACCCCTCCTCTCTCACTAGATGTTTCTCATCAAAAGAGCACTGCAGAATGTCAATAAATAATACATGGTTATGATCTACTTGCTATTATTTACTTGCATCACATATCTGACACCCATTCTATTTTAACAACATGTTATTACATAATTTTGCTAACCCCATGAACATTGTGATTATTATGTAGACTTTGTCAAGAAAGCAAAGCAAACTGGAATCTCTGTGAAAGGACAAGAATCATTCCATACAAACTATGATACATATATGTCAATGTGCTAAAGAGATTTGAGTGTTAGGCATATAGATTCTGCGCTTGCCCTGTAGCTATTTAAGCCATATTTTAGACACGTTATTTTAGCAAACTAAGCCTGTCACTGTGCACTTTGACACAGTTACATTTATTCAGTATTGCTTTATTTTTCTAACAATAGCCACATTTAAGGTGCTGTTTTATTTTCTCTATCTCATTGTCTTTTCGCCTAGGAAAGCATTACGTTCTTAGTAGGACAATTTTTCACTCTGTGCTTTCTCCAAGGCTACAGTCAGATAGGGTTGCTGACAAACATCGAATGGTGTGTCTTCAACATTTACAGAAAAACACACTCATATGTGGGGACCATTTCTTAGAATGTTAGCTGTTTTATTATAAGAACATCCCTTTGTCCCAAACAAGTTAGAGGGAGATTTCAGCCAGATGACCACGAATGTATGCTGATTGCAGATTGCTTCGCTAAAGCTACTTGCTTAGATGGCCGAACCTCTGATCTACATGGGTATTGTGTCTTTTTAGACTACAGTCTTCTTCCTCCAGGTATGAGAGGTTATGTACCCCCAGGGGGAACCTTGAAGGGTGGATTAGGTTTATTATGCTGTGCTCAAACATAGCTTCGGCAGGAGAAATATAGATCACTCTCACTGACAGTATGGTAGGACTGTTTTTGTGTTTCACTCTTTTAGTCACCTGCTTGCTTTTATTGTGTTTTATAATCCTCGTTATTGCCATACATGTTTTTTTTTATCTAAGATGCAGTTACTTCAATATATCCTTATTGAACTATCTTCTGCCTATACTGTCTTTGCCTATATGAGACTTGGGTAACTGAAAGAAAGGATGAGATCTGATTGACCACGATTCCCCTGAGAAGTATTTATTGTCATGGGCCCGCTTGCCACAATCATCTCGGCCAAAGATGAGGCGCTGCTAGTTAGCCGGAGAACCCGGATTAGGCTGACACGCATCATATGGTGTGGAATTGTACTTAGTACCCACAATCCATGTGATTCTGCAGCCCAAATCCTCTAGCCTCATTAGCATAATGAGAACCAACGTGACATGGCGCCGCCAACGTTTAGTCAGACACTAATATTCGGATCCTCCTAAGTAACTCTGTCTCACTAAAGGCTAAAGACACCTCAATACTATACACGGAGACATCTGTGGTATTGAGTATTTCCTCCTCAGCTAAAATAGGTAGTACCTAACTTGAGCTGTAGGCTGTTCAAGCTTGAACCTTAAAAGAACCGATCTCCATTTGGTGTCCTTATCTCTGAACATACATCTACCGTTAATTTGGCAAACCCACAGCGGGTGGCAACTGCAGTAAATATGCAACCTCCCCTCACTGCACATTTATTGGCAAATGGCCTAACGGCCCATGGGGGTCCAGTCACATTTGCTGTTGAGGCTCATCCAGCCTACAGATCAGAATTTTTTTATTCTTGGGTCACCTTTCCAGCAGCAGATGGGAACACAAGTACATTTCATCACTATACATCTGCAAATGCACTTCTATAATACAGAGCTTATGCATATTTAGAAATAACTTTATCTTATAAAGACCATAATAACTAACTAGATGACACCCTACCACATACAACATTACACATTAGATTAGGTCCTCTGAGCAACAATGGCCCGAACTAGCCTTTATTGGCCACATATACACCACACCCTGAGGCAGCAACCTTAGCAGTAGCTGAGATTCACTGCATAGTTAGTACAGTTTATTATGTAAACATTAAATACTAACCCAGGACTTGCTCCCCAGCACAACCACATGCAGTTACGGCAGGCATTAACCCTGCTACTGCACATTCGATCATAGGTAAGGTACCCACCAAGTGGGAGGAAATTCCATTTTGGTTAGCTCGTTTTAGACCTGACAGCCTTAGGGCGGTCACCCCTAACTTTTTGCCTGCCTCCCTCCACTTTTTGGACACTGTTTTTGCTAGTTTTAGGACTCTGCGCAATTTACCACTGCTAACCAGTGCTAAAGTGCATATGCATTTTCCCTTAAAATATGATGATATCGGTTCATACCCAATTGGCTTATTTAATCAACTTGTAGGTCCCCAGTAAAGTGCACTCCATGTGCTCAGGGCCTGCAGATTAAATACTACTAGTGGGCCTGCAGCACTGATTGTGCCACCCATTTAAGTGGCCCCTTAACCATGCCTCAGACCAGCCGTTGCAAGGCCTGTGTGTGCAGTTTCACTGCCACTTCCACTTGGCATTTTCAGGTACTTGCCAAGCCTTAAACTCCCCTTTTTGCTACATATAAGTCACTGCATATGGTAGGCCCTAGGTAACCCCTAGGGTAGGGTGCTATGTAGGTAAAAGGCAGGACATATACCTGTGTAGTTTATATGTCCTGGTAGTGTAGAACTCCTAAATTTGTTTTAAACTGCTGTGAGGCCTGCTCCTTTCATAGGCTAACATTTGGGCTAACCTCATATGCTCTTTGGGTGGCAGATTCCGATCTGAAAGGAGTAACAAGGTCATATTTAGTATGACCAGAATGGTAATACAAAAGCATGCTGACTGGTGAAGTTGGATTTAATATTGCTATTTTAGAAATGCCACTTTTAGAAAGTGAGCATTTCTCTGCACTTAAATCCTTCTGTGCCTTACAATCCACGTCTGGCTAGGTTACTTGACAGCTCCCTTGTGCATTCCACTCAGACAACCCCAAACACAGAATGCTCAGTCATACTTGCACACATCTGCATTCTGAATGGGTCTTCCTGGACTGGGAGGGCAGAGGGCCTGACACTTACATTTGAAAGGACAGTGTCCTGTCCACACACAATGGATTGCCAAACCCCCTACTGGGACCCTGGCATATTTGGGTACTTAAACAGGGCCTCTGACCCTACCAACTCAGACACTTCTTGACAAGATACCACTGGTGAAGAAACTCTGAACCAGATCCTGCAACCTGCCAAGAGGAACTGCCTGGCTATCCAAAGAACTCACCTCACTGCTTTTCTGCAAAGGTCTGCTGCCCTGCTGTTGCCCTGCTGCCTTGCTGTCCTCTGGCTCTGCTGAGAAGTGCTCTCCAAGAGCGTGCCTCCTGTTCCTTGAAGTCTCAGGACCAAAAAGATTTCCTCCTGCAAAGAACTCCTTGTGCAGAGAAAATTCGACGCTCAGTCTGCCAGAAACAACGCACAGCCTGCATTGCGGTGAGAAAATCACAGCACGCCAAATTGGAATGACGCAGCCAGGCTTCCCGAGAGGAGATTGACGCAGCACCAGCGTTGTAACTGGAACTTTGATGCACTGCCCACTGGATCGACGCATAGCTGAGCCGGAATGACACAGACTGACTTCCTGCGAGAAGAATCGACGCAGCGCCTGCTGTGTCACAGAAATTTCCCCTCTTCGCCCACCGGATCAACGCAGCTCCTGTGAGTTCGTCCTGCACGCCCAGGATTTCACTCCATCATCCATGGGGAGTCCGAATACCACGCAACCCAAAGAGGATCCAAGTCAGCACACCGAAAATCAATGCAAAGCCTTCCCTGAGTGGAAAATTATCAGCGCATCGTCTGTGTGCGCCTGGAAAAAACGAAGCACACCTCCCCGTTTTCCACACATCTCCTCCTCTGCGGTCCCCTGCGGAGAATTTGAACGCAAGCCAGGTACTTTGTGCTTGCAAGAGACACTTGTTGCTTTTAAAAGACTAAAGACTCTTTTTTATCATTCTCTGAGGTGATATTTGATCGTTTTGACCTGCATTTATCCAAATAAATATTATTTATTTTTCTAAACACTGTGGTGTATTTGTGTGGTGCTATACTGTGTTGCTGCATGATTTATTGCGCAAATACTTTACACATTGCCTTCTAAGTTATGCCTGACTGCTGTGCCAGGGTAGGCACAGAATAATTTGGATTGTTTGTGACTTACCCTGACTACAGTGAGGGTCCTTGATTGGACACAGGTAACCTGACTGGCAACCTAAATCTAACAGCTCAAAAAAAAAATGCACTGGAAGCAGTTTTCCCACATACAGGACCTCAGGATAAACATAGAAATCTCACTATGTGCTTGCCATTTGGGATGGTTCTCACAGTTGATAACTGCAATACATGGGTCACAGTAGTTGCCACGCTCTATACTACTGCGCACGGTACACCAACACTTGCCAATCTTCCAGAGGTGTTAAAACAAATTCAAGATGAATATAGGGCTGCACCAGCCCTGGATTTGGGAATGCAATGAATGGGCAATTTTGCCACAGTATCTTCAATTATGTTAAGTAACCTTAAAGGGGAAGCAGTTGCACTAGCAGTGCGTATGCAGCTCCGGGATGTTCCTGTACAAGATCAAGAACATGAGCTGCCCAAGATTTTCACTGAGACATATTCTAGTATTGGTCCAGGTAGTCTGGAGGCCAGACTGATTAAACCACAATTTCAAGGTAGATCTAAGAAAGATACTACCAAGCAAGTGCCGCAAGGTTCCAAGAAATGCTGAATACAAACAACAATCATCTAAAAAAGAAAGTGGAGAATCTCCACTTCCGGAGACCCCACAAAACAGATATAACCTTAGAAATAGAGATAACATAAAAACGCCTGACAGATATCAATGTACTGACAGACGCCAATCTTGTTCCTTTCAAGACTCACTGGAAAAATGCAGTGAGAGAGGTGGGCGGTCAGAACAGTGAACTGAGTACGTGAAACCGAGAAAGGACTCACAGCGCTCATCTGAAGTTTCAGTTAAAAAAGAAGAGAAACTTCCCCAACAAAACCCCCAATTTAAAAAGAAAAAAGTGGCAGCAGTTGCGATTCGACATGCCACTCAAGAAGAGGGCTTTACTGAAGAACAGGAAGTGGGCACTAGCAGTGCTGGACAGTGCGACAGAGGTCACAATAGTTTGCCAGGATCTTCAAGAGCATTTGGAGGTGAAAGCAACTGATGACTTCTTGAAAGTTGAGACTGCAGGCATGAGTGTCTCCACAACCGACAGGGTGTTTAAAGTAACAATTCAGTTAGAAGGAGACATCATTTGGGACCACGTCATCTCCATTTATGATATTTTTCTGGCTGAAAAAGATTGGCCACCAGAATTTGTCCGCGATCTCCCTTACGGAGAGGACGTTCTTGCAAAGTCCTTCTCGCCCCTTGTTGATTGGGCAGTGGCGCAAGCACATGCGTTCTATCGCAATCATGTAGGGTAGAACAAAGATTCCCCCTACCACGTAATACCACTAAAATCCCAACCCAGCCTCAACCACAATACCCAATAAAGTATGATACAAAAGTACCTGTGAGGGAAATCCTCAACCAATTACAGTACCAGGGTGTACTTGAACCCTCAAATTCATCAATGAATAATCCACTATTTCCAGTCTTTAAACTCAACCACTCATATAGAATAGTCGTGCACTACAGACATTTAAACAGTCACACACGCACATTTGCAATGTAAAATGCACATACCACAGCACTCATGAACAGAAGTGCACAAAAAATACAAGATGCCCATGGATATATCCAACGGGTTTTTCTGCCAAAATATAGCACCTGAAAGTAGGGACTTAACAAGTTTTAATGCCCTTGGCTCTCACAATAATTTATGCCGACTCCCACAAGGATACAGGAACATCTCAGGACTGTTCTTAGCTTGTGTAACATCTATCCTACACAACATTGACCCTGAGGCGTTGTCATATGTGGATGACATCTATCTCACAGATGATGACCTCATGCAATATTTAGGATGGATAGCCCGCATTGTTGTAGCATTTGCCAAAATCGGCTACAAATTCAACTTAAAAGAATTAAAATAACCTTCCTTAGTGTCCTGTTTCTGGGATACGGACTGTCGGATGAAGGCAAGAGCCTAGCGCCCCAATTTTTTGAAAAAAGCGCACAACTACAACCACCAAATACAATAAATATGCTCCAGTCAGTGTTGGGCTTTTAAAATTGGCAGAACATATATTCCAGATTATGTACAATCCATGAAACCATTATATGACTCAATACGTCCTGACTTTACCACCAAATTCTGGACAGTCGAACATACACGCATTCTTAAAGCTTTGCAAAAAGACATGCTTGAAGCAAAACACTTACAAGGGACAATAAAAAAGTTGGTCATCAGAGTAATTGTTGGTGCAATTGGTTTCACCTATGTGACATTTAATGAGGGTAAGAATGTCCCAATTGCATACAAATCACACTTATACTCCACAGCTTAGCTCCCACCAAGAAAATCATCACTGCTGTTCAGATGGCCGTCCCTAAAAAGCCATGGGAAGCGCATTATTGTCGTGTCTCCATTCCACTCCTCGAGCCTGTTGCCAAAGCGAGCGTTCCAAATGCTAAAGCATTCCATCCATGTTAGATCCCGTGGGCAACATCCCTGACAGCCACTGATGTTGATTATATTTTTGACTCAAAATTACAGACCCAGGAATTCTTTCAATATGAACTTGAGAATCCAGTTCCAGCAAATACATTGCCTATTGAACAATATCAGATAGTCTTTTACACTGATGGTTCAGCGCAACCAGCAACAGGCACCAAATACCAATACTCCGCGGCTTGCGCAGTCATGAGTGGATACATGAAGGATGGCAAGTTCGATCCACAAAATACTTACACGCAGACTATAGGAGATTGCACTGCACAACTTCCAGAGCTCAAGGCTCTGGTGATGGCACTGGAACATGTGGATCCTGAGCAGATGATGTTGATTGTCTGTGATTCGTACTATCATGTGCAGTCCTTCAATGAATATATGCATTACTGGTGCCAATATGGGTTCAGAGATTCAAAAGGCAACACAATTAAACACAGAGTTCTGTGGGGAAAAATAGGAAAGCTGGAAGAAAGCTACCTAATGTCCCTACCTAATTTAAATGTTATATATACACTAGGACATCAGCATGTTGGAATACACGTTGAAGGCAACACTTTGGCTGATGGGGCAGCCAAATCAGCAGTAGCTCTGGCTTCTGTTGCTGCAGTAACTCATTCTAAATTGAAAGTGGATGATTAAACACAAGCAGACGTGAAAGCTTTGGCTGACGGCATGCCCTTACCTAAAGCATATCCTGCTAAATATTCCTACCTCATGGCAGGCATTTTTACAGCACATGTAACAATACCAGGTGGGGGAGATCATGTGATCTCAAATAAAGACGTAAGACCTGAGTTAACAAAAGCAGTGCTTGAGGGAGTTGCTTCTGTCCATGCTGGTGTGGCGGCTACAATTTCATTCCTACAAGCACAATGGCCAGGCCTCTACAAGCAGACCAAGCTGTGTGTTGTTTGTTGTGACATCGGCCATCAAATTAAAGGATCCACGTCAAACGCCCACTGCAGACACCCCTCCTAATTTCCAACAAACCATTACACTCTGTGTACTTGGACCATTGCGGTCCCCAGACACCAGATAGTGCATACAAATACATCCTAGTAGCTTGACTCCTGCTCTATATTTCTATGGGTTTGGCCACAACGCTCGACTGACCCTCAAACTGTTATTAAAAATTTGCAAGTCTTTATCAGCACATATGCTGTTGTGGCTTTCCACTGGGACCAGGGCTTTGCTTTTGCCTCAAGGGCTTTCAGGGAGACCATGGCTTCATTAGGGGTCCAACTGCATTACTCGTCTCCATTTCAATCTGAGGGAAATAGTGTCATGGAGCAACAAAACCGAGATTTAAAGCAATCCTTAACAACTTGAGTATTGGGCATGGGTTGTAGTTGGCTCACACACCTGTATGTAATCCAGAGAGCACTTAACAATCGGCCCAGAAGGTCCCTTGGGAGGCGTACTTCATACGAATGCCTGTTTGGAACTCAAATGTATGTTCCAGATCTTGTTGGTCCTGGCACGGAAGCAGCAGATACACCCTTTGACATAAATGAACGTGTCACTGTCTTGCAGGACTTATAACAGTTCAGTGATGACAACGCATCTGAATTCTGAAACTTGGGAATCTAGTGTGTGAAAAGATTGCCTTGAAAAGGGAGTTCGGACCTTCTCATCATGCACCAGTTCCAGTCCTTGGATTACACGGTACCAGAACTGCCATTCTACCACCGTTGCTGAAAACCGTTTTGTCTCCATTGACAATGTCAAGTTACACCATGTGGCCGATCCTGCACAGCAGACATAGAGGACACCTGGGTAGTACCCAAATCCTTCCCACTACAGACCCGGATGTTCCCCTACAATTCTTAACCAGCAATGCTGAGACCTCTCTAAGCTTGGGGAAGGTGGAAAATGAGCTTTCATTGGTTCCACTAACAACTGCTTCTACAATAATTACTGTTGATAATGAGCAGTTTTATACAAGTTCTGCACAAATGGATGGCATAGTCTACTATGAATAACCAAGGGAGTCTTCTGCAAGTTCTCCTCTACAAAACACAGTCCCAGTCATTGCACAAACTGATACTGGTTATTTTGTCGATGTTAATGACTCTTTCACTGACTCACCTGCCTCTACTACAACATAACTATCAAGGGCACGTAAGCTGATACGTTGGCTCAAAATTGACTATTTCATTTGTCCATGGAACTATCTATGACTCTTATTAACTATACTTGCTTTCCTACTTTGGATTGGATTTGTTATTGTTTTCTTTTTCCTTATACATTGTCATTTCCTACCTGAACACTCCACAGCTGAACTGATGGATGAAGTCCTAAAACCACATTTTTCATCACAGAAAACTCACAGAGAGTTGTCCCTAGTGAACATTTAAGCCATAGCAATTCCTGATGGGAATGTTTGGGATAAAGTAATATTTGATATATATATATATGGGCCTACTGAGGTCATTCAAATACTACTATTTCTATTAATGATATAATTACACTTGGAGTGGTTTCTGATGATTGGGATGTGAAAACTGTTGATGCTACAGTATTTAAAAATGAAGATGTGTACCAGTTTAAAGGAAATTATGGAGATATGTTCTGTTATAATTACTATGGACATTATTTCATTCGCAGTGCAAGTACCCCAAAGGCTATTTTGAAATACACACAGTGGGAACACTGCCTGACTCCACCAGTAGGCAGTTATAAAATGTATACTGAAAAGTTTGCATATATTTCTGGGCACAATGTTAAAAATGCTAAGTCATATTATTTTAAATTGCCAGTAATGGAAAGTCAACATGTTTTATTGACAGATTCAAAACTAATTTATTGTGATTTCCTTGTTTCCCGATTGGCTATGGAAGGCTATGAGTAGATGTTGAAGTCGACTGACTTAAAAAGTGTGTGGGGACCTAAAAATTGGCAAAGAAGAGGAAAAGAAGCTTTATTTAAAGTATGCATGATTCCTGTTCAAATTATATTTTGAAATGAAGCAGTACAACAAGCGAGTTGTTTAGGCTTAGCAAACATTAAGGAACTGAATGTGGCCAGTATTCCCACCCTGCTAAATTTTACAAATGGCAAAAGTATATAAATGCGTCTGAAGATGAGCTCAATGAATGAGTCCAGAATGGAACATTTAACACATCATTTTCACGTCCTGGTGGGTGGTTAATATAGCCTGTAGATACCAATGGGTGCCACACACGTTTTGTAAACTCCTCAGGGGTTTTAGAACAAAGAGCCTGGACCTTGGAACACTGGGGTATAGTGACAACATATACCGGCGGTATTCATGCCTCCCTATTCCGACATTTCAGCTGGGCCAGCGGAAATGGCACATCAACATTGCCGCCGGCTCGTAATCGAGCCGGCGGCAATGTTGATGTGCAGCGGGTGCAGTAGCACCCGTCGCGCATTTCACTGCCCGAAATTCGGGCAGTGAAATGCGCGACGGGGCTACGTCTGGGGGCCCCTGCACTGCCCATGCCAAGTGCATGGGCAGTGCAGGGGCCCCCAGGGGCCCCGTGCGTCCCCTTACCGCCATCCAGGCTGCCGGTCGGGGACTCATAATCCCCAGCACCGCTCCCCTGGGGATTATGCCCGCCAGGCGGAAACCTGGCGGGAAAATGGAGGGGCCGGCGGTATGGCCGTGGCTTTTGCGCCACGGTCATACTTGCTGCCGGGACACCGCCAGCCTGTTGGCGGTGTTCCCGCCAGCAATCCACCGGCCGCCAGGGTCGGAATGACCCCCATAGTGTAGTAAAACTATGCCAGCAATGGTTGAAGGGTTCCTCACTAGATGCTGTCAAAGAACATCTTAGTCTCCTGTCCAATAACACAGATTTACAGGATTTCCTGTTAGGCCCCAGAAGACACTGCAGAAAATGCTTATTTTATGCGACATGTAATGAAATATGGAAGCTTTCCCAACAAGAAGCGGCCGCCTGGTTAAGAAAAATAGATCAGGAATATTTACAGAAAGCATTAGCCGTTGCAGATAATGGGATTGATACCTTGTCTGACCGGATATACACCTTAAATAATATTGTGTCTTGTGCAATAGACATAGGGCCATATTTATACTCTGTTTGCGCCGGATTTGCGTCGTTTTTTTTTACGCAAATTCGACGCAAAACGAACTCCATATTTATACTTTGGCATTAGACGCGTCTAGCGCCAAAGTTCATTGAGTTTGCGTCATTTTTTTGCGTGGACACCCACCTTGCGTTAATGATATGCAAGGTAGGCGTTCCCATCTAAAAAATGACTCCCAGGCCTGTGCGCCTTATTTACACTCCCGTGTATGACGCACGGGAGTGGGCAGGTAAAAAAAAATGACGTCTAGCCGCGTTAGCGAAAAGTATAAATATGGCCCATAGTTTCAGAGTGATGTATCATTTTTGCAACATCGATAAAAGCAGCTAAGATCCATTATGCAGTTAGGTTGGATGCTACAAACACTGAAAGCAGGTCGCGTTCCCTGGTAACACGTGAACATAAGGGACATTTTTTCAACATTTAATTTAACGCGACAACAACAAAATATGGCTAAGAAGAAAGCAACATATGTCATGTTAAATATTGAGAAATTAGAAAAGTTGCCTTTTACTGTGGCTGAAATACCATCTGCTGAGTGGCTATTACATGGGGTTATAAATCTGCCCATTTCAGCACTTCAATTTACATCTTGTTTGAAACACATTCCAGTGGGCAGATATGAAAGGCTAGGAGATAGTTACATACACAAGGTGTGGGAGCTTCCCTTCTCATCCAAATGTTTTAATGGCATTAAAGAGGTCTTTCTTAGTGGTAGAGAATGCAAGACTTCTGTTAGCCATTCAATGGTTTGTAAACAGCAGTGATTGTACAGGGCATGTAATGCCTCTGTGGCAAATGTGGCTTGTTATCTGAAGGGAGTCCCAGTCCCCTTGATTGGACCTCCATTCCAGGTGTTCTCAAATGGCAGCTATGTGCTCCTTAACAGTGAGAGCTGTTGTGGAATGTGAGCTGGAATAGATTTTGTCGTTTCGGTCTCCCAAATTGTTAAATGTTGCGGGAATGTCCTTTTTCCCCATATAGAACTAAAAGGAGAAGCAGATGTTTGCCCCTCATACTGATACTTCTGATGTGAATTTTGACGAGTTGAGAGGCTAAAGGCTTTAATGTTTCAAAAACATGTGGTGCTTACATCTGCACGTGAGACCTATGTGCTTCAGGTTGTGAAGTCATCAGCGGAGATTCAGTCCATTTTAAGTACAAATTTTTGGTGACGCTTTCGTGAACTGGTGGGACGAATATTTAATACACCCAGTACTAGTGGAATCACCCCATTTTTTTAAGGCTGTTGGTTCTGCTTTCATTCACATCTTTTCCTTCATATTTGGCTTAATATCTTGAAGAGTTATTTTTCTCATAAAATCTTGTCTTTCTACATGATAAGCAAGAAGTGCATCATGATCACCTGCACATCTGGGAAATCAGTGCCCCAGGTGAATGCCATTGGCTTCTTTAGAAGTGCCAAAATGCTGTTCATAAAACTGCCTTTGTAATGATCTTGTCGACCTCTCTTCTCTCACTAGATTTTTCTCATCAAAAGAGCACTGCAGAGTGTCAGAAAATAGTATATGGTTATGTTATCATTGTTATCCTTTAGTTACATCACATATCTGACACCATACTTTTTTACCAGAATTTTATTATAGCATTTTGCTATCTCATGAGCATTGTGAGTATTATGTAGGCTTTGTCAAGAAAGCAAAGTAAACTGGAATCTCTGTCACAGGACAAGAATCATTCCATGCAAATTATGATGCATACAAGCCAAAGTGCAACAGAGATTTGAGTTTTTAGGCAAATAGAGTATGTACTTGTCCTATTCTCTTCAAAAGCATAATTCCTCAACATTGGGCAGATAGTAACTGTAGGCCTTATTTACAATTTAGTTTTGGCACAGGGCAGTGCTGCAAGCCTTTTTGCTGCCCTGCATCAGAACAAAAGGCAGGAATATGCTGTATCTACAAAATACAGCATTATTCTGGCCTTGACCCCTACGCTGGTGCACAAGTTGCTGCCATGCGCCAATGCAGGCACCCGTGCACCACGGTGCAAGGATGCCTGCATTGCAGGAATGATTGTTTTTATGCAGGAAGGGACTCCTTCCGGCACAAAAACAATCAAAAGTGGTGTTTGACTATGTCCGTGTTTACTGCAGTGTGTAAAGAAACTCTAAGAAATTATGTTATTTCTCCATGTTGTACCACCCATATTCCACTCCTGGGGTGGCATAAAAAAGGGACACATTCCCAGGTTTACCAAACCTCGGAAATCTGGAGATGAGTCATGTTCCATGTGTGTTGTGTTCCATGTATGTTGCGTGGTAACACCCAAAGCAACACCCATGGAGCGCCCCTTTCAAGCTCAGCAATTTGTGCAAGGGGGGCATATCTATATGGCATTGTAAATCAAGGCAATGTGGCTTTGTGTGGCCTTGTAGATATGGCATTGCAGCCTGTATTTGCAGGTGCCTCCATAAACGTGATGCACTGGCAGCACTGGCCGCTTGTAAATGAGGCCCTGAGTTTGGTTCGGAACAGTTTTGGTGTCAATGCAGAGGAAAGATTCCACGTTACCCTTTCCCATTCACTGATTTGTTTTACTGGTAAAACATGTGACTTCGTTTTAGAACTGGAGGCAATCTGTCCTTTTGAGGCCAAGAACCAACACATTTAAGAATCAGAAACTGGAAGCTGCAGAGCACTAGCCATCTCACTGAAAGAGTGACAAAATATGTTAGCCATAATATAGCATCTATGAGATGAAAACAGATATGGCTTATCACCCTAGAAATCTTGAAGGGTTACAATTAGACAGAGCATGTTTACTAAAAGGACATGTAGAGTAGCCGTAGAGAATACTTTGCATAACCTTGTTTTGGGGAAGGTGGGTGGGGTTGATATTGGATACAGCATAACCTTAATTTCAACATTGTCATTTGCTCAAGCCTTACTTTGCTCCAGTCGTCCTAATAATGCTATACACCCTTCTATAAAGGTTGGAAACACTCTCAGATTCATTATCAAATACATTTTCTTCATTGTGATCTTTATGGCAGATTTCCCTCATATTCAGCACAATGTCATTGCAAATTAATTGAGACCACTGTCAGGTTTATAGAGCTAAACAATTTTATAATCAAAAGCTGCAGAAATGTGGCATTTGTCCCAGACTCATTAAGTAATAGTGTTCAAACAATCTGGCCAGAGAAGACTACACAATATCATACTACTTGCTTCCTTGAGTCAAAGGTACAGGATGCCTTGTATTCTGCAGAGGAGTGTAACAGTTCATTAAAATAAAAAAGAACGAGGCCCTGTTGCAATGTAATTTCAACGATTTCGTTCAAATTGCAAAATTCTTAAGTGAACAATTTGGACACTTTTCTTGGGTCCTTTATTGCTTAACTTTAAATCTTAAGACCAAACATATGTTTACCTACAAGTGTAAGTTGTTCATGTGATGCACAGTCACTCGCTCTGAGCATCCTTTAATTTCTGTGGCCCAAACACACACCACTTGCTCATGGTCAAGCCTGCCATATTGTGTACAAACATCTCCAACATGCAGGCTGGAACCAAAGTTCAGTGGGAAGCCACCCTGTGTTGAGGCTTCCCACAGTGGTTCCCTTATAATCCATACCATCCTGAGAACTCAGAAGGATTAACCTCTTATTTTCTGCAAGACCCCAAATGTACTAAGCTCTTGCTTAAGACTACTGTGAATGATTTGTAAACATCTGAGTGCAAAAAAGAGCTGAGCAAATGTTTTGGCTCATGCTAGACCATGGCTGCCATGTTGGGTGTTTTAGAATTTAAACTTCACTTATCATCAACCGTGATGCTTGGCTTTTAGTATAAAAAAGCAAAATGGATCCTTTTCTGTTCCCACTCCTTCCAAGATTGTGAGCAACTTACTGCCATCTGCCCTGGCGTTAGTGAAATTTTCTTATGACGAATCTTGATTTTTTCACATCGGACATTAATCACACTTGCCTGAAAATAAAGAGAACACAAATGATTTTAGTGTGGTTGTGTTTACTGTGAACTTTTGACCATCAAGAACAAACAACAGAGTACTATAGCACAGTTGGGCATAAAGACAAATCAGAGACACAAATAAGTACAAAAGCAATGTGAACTCTGAGCTGTTTGAGATCGAATTAGTATAGCATTTAGTATAACACTTAGCAAGAACCATGGCAGACATCCACAGCATCAAGCTTTTTGTACATGAATAAGCAAGAACGAAAATGTTCATTGAGTTAACTAGTATTATCTTGACCTTCAAAGTGCAACATTTACACACAATATACCTCTTTAGTAGTTGCACAGAAGACACATGCTTGTATCTGTTTTAACATAGACAGTTGTTGTGCTTACCTCTTATTTTACTCGTTAAGTTATCTCTTTGCCTACATTAATGTATCATTGACAATGATGCTTGACAAGAAGTACAACAGACACTGTTATTGTTAATGCTGTAAACAGAGCATTATGAAAGATCCACAAAACCTCCATAATGCATGGAGTACAGTTTAGTGGGTACAGTGGTAGTTTAATGTTTAGTTCGGAATTTACATTCCATAAAACATAGAATAATTCATCAACATTTTTAAAAAAAACAGTGAACAAGCACATATTGAAAAAATCGGACATCAAACTGTACACTCATAAGAAATAAAATTACACAAATTAGGCTGTCACAGGTAAAAGATGTTAACTGTTCAAAGTAAAGTATATCATGTAGGGTGCTAGTATATTTACTATGTTTCCTGCATGCTAACGTATGGTTCAGGTTTCCTAAAAAGTCGGGTGAGGGAATTAAAATAGTACATGTCAAGTATTGGGTAAAAAGTGCTACAGGTTTGGGCTGTTCTGTTGAAAAAATGGGCCGAGGTAAAAAAGGAATTACATTTGACCAGTCTGCAACTCATCTATAGCAAGGTAGAGTGACCGTGTGCAGAATGAGACCAGGAGAAAAAAATTAAAGTATGGGCTGTAGCAGTCACCCTCCCTTTCTGGTGTGTACTAAAGGTGCTAGTGCAGTTTACATGATTCATAAACAGTGTGAAGTTAATCAGGATTCTTAAAAATAAGTAAAAGCAACAAACATTTTAAAAGGTGAGTGCCATTGCTATTAGCCACATTATGTAGAGGTAGCCAACTCTTTCCGCTGAGCTGGCGGGGAAAGGTAGGCAGCAGTGCTTAATGTAAACTGACTATAGAGATCATCACACTTAAAATTGTTAGTGTGTTTCTTTCCTAAGCACCCCTACTGCAAATAAATATTTGCTTAAGGTACCTACGGCGTAAATATATGTGTCTTCCTTCAGCAGCCTAAGAACTTCGTAGTGGCGTCTAATACCTAACTGGTTATACAGTGGGTTAATCAGTTTACTTCTGGGCTTAGTAAAGGCTGGACAGAACAATAAAACATACTTATTTTTTCTTTAAACAACTGGCTACACATTGGACAGATGTCACTAGGGACAAGACCCTTGCCAGTGCTTCATGTATACATGAATGATCCTATTTCCAGTGTGCTGTATCGAAACTTTAAATACAAGGGTTTCGCCAACTACTGCTGAGGGATGTCTAAGAAGGCTTTTTATGGGGGGCTATCCTTGTTGAACAGAAACTGGTCTGTCAATCTTCCAAGAGAGGGAGTTTGGTAGAGGCTAGCTAGGATATACTCCAATTAAAGAGATTTTAACTGTATCTTTAAGCTTTATTTAGTGAACTTGAATCGAAACAAATGGCGCACAGGCCCAGCCATGTAAACCAAGTGTGAACATGCTTGACCCTCGGAAGAGTAAGGTCTTTGTCAAGCACCATCAAGTCTTCTACTGCATTCCAGTATGGCTTGAGCTCATATGTGCTCCAAACCCTACCCATTATTTGAGAGGCCTCAGCCAGGCAAGGTGTCCCACCTTTTTTAAGTGCCACATCAAGAAACATAGGTACTCAGGTGTGCTCAGGGAGGTGAATTAATGAACAAGTGAATTTGTTCTCACTTAAGTTGAGTGGGGTCAGTGTTCCTGTGGTACAAAATGTTGGCCCCGTTACAGGTCGCTGATTAAGCCTTTCATTTGTATATCTCTATGGCAAGTTGCAGGGCTCTTGATGTTGTTCCCTGATATTTTTTACAAATGTTCGAGGCTTGATGTTGAAACACTGCCTTCTGCTTCTGGATATGAGGAGGCCACAAAGCCCTGCTGTCCAGCATGATCCCCAAGACTTGCTTCAGTCTCCCATTTTATGCGGCAGGGATGTTTCTAAATGATTTGTGGGGCCTAACTACAAGGAATTCAGTTTTGTTACATTCATCTCCAGACCCCTTGCTATGCTGGAGGTGATAAAGTTGTCCAGCAAATGCTGCAGTCCCTTGGGAGTCTGGGAAATTAAGGAAGTCTTGTCTGAAAAAAAACAGCAGAGACACTCACCACTTCCAATTTGGGAACATCTATAATGCCTTGTCAAAGGGCCACTATGACATTGTTTACAAAGAGGGAGAAAAGAGTAGGGGCCAGCACACACCCCTCCTCTGCATACTCAGATTCAGTCTGTTAGTAGCCCTTGAGGACCAAAACACACTTGGGAATAGTTATCTTGTATAAACTTATTAATTGACCAAGAGGGTCATCAGGGACCCCCAGGTGTTTTAATGAAGCCCATGGCAATCGCCTAGGGACAAGTTCGAAGGTTGCTTTGAGGTCAACAACTGTTCTGTAAAGGTGACCTTCTTTCAGCTTTGTGTACATTCAGACAATGAGGAACAGCCTCATGACTTGGTCTATGGTGATGCCTTTGGGTCTAAACCCAGTGCGATAGGGGGGCAGAATTTCTGCATCCTTTTCTTCTGCAGCTGTTTCTTGTTGGCTTTTTGCAAGATGTCCAAAAGGCAAATAGGGCTATTGTTGCCTGTACTCTTCCAGACCCCCTTTTTATAAATGGGGTTTATCTCTGCTCCCTTCCAGGGGCATGGAATGGAGCTCCCAAGGCTAATGCATTACTCAAGCTGTTAACTTATGGACCCAGTCTGATGAGTCATGTCATAGTAGTTCTCCAGGAATTTTGTCTGGACCAAGTGCCTTACCTATTTTAATGGCAACAATAGCTGCCTCAATTTCCTCGAGTGAGAAGTGTATATCTAAAGGTTTGGGATTTGTGAAAAAATGAGACAGCGCTCTGTAATTGTTGAGAAAATAGCCATATAGTTTGGTGAAATGATCCACCCAGGCTTCCGGGTTCAGGTAGCAATCAATCTTTGATTCAGAGCTTGCACTCCCAATGATTTTCCAGTAGAGCCTGTTATCACCAGTCCTTGCAGCCACCACTAAGTTACTCCAACCAGCATTGTCCCAGTTGCACTGGGCAGACCTTAGTGTCTTGTTGTACCTGTCCCTTTGCATGGACCTCAAGCGGGGTCTTGGTTTTCAATACAGTGACCAGAGCTTTTTTAGCCAGCCTCCAGTCCGTTGTGTACTACTCGTTGGAATTGTTGCTGTGGACCATAGGAGAAGAACGTTTCCTTGTAATGGCTTTGGTCAAGATGAATTTTAAAGAATATTGCAGTTCGGTGTGAGTGTCAGTTATTGGAAACTCAGACGATGTGGGAAGAATAGGTGCAGAATGAACCATTGCAAAAAGGTTGTAGATCTCTGTCATGGTCTCCACGTTACCCAGTTTTGAAGGCAATTTAATGTACCTACAGTCATTTCCCAATGTTGGCATTATAGTCAATGTTACAGGGGTGTGCTCAACATTGATTCAGCGTCTCGAGAGTAAAAGGTTTAGGGGGAAGTGGTCACTCTCTTCCCTTTCACCTATTTCAAAATACTCCATTTTATCCCACAAATTCATCCTATTCAGGATATAATTGATTTTAGTTCTTATTGGCCCGGATTAGGCTGACACGCATCATATGGTGTAGAATTGTACTTAGTACACACAATCCATGTGATTGTGCTGCCCAAATCCTCTAGCCTCATTAGCATAATGAGATCCAATGTGACATGGCGCTGCCAACGTTTAGTCAGGCACTAATATTCGGATCTTCCTAGGTATCTCTGTCTCACTAAAGGCTAAAGATACCTCAATACTGTAAACGGAGACATCTGTGGTATTGAGTATTTCCTCCTCAGCTAAAATAGGTAGTACCTATCTTGAGCTGTAGGCAGTTCAAGCTGGAACCTTAAAAGAACCGATCTCCATTTGGTGTCCTTATCTCTGAACATACATCTACCGTTAATATGGCAAACCCATAGCGGGTGGCAATTGCAGTAAATATGCAACCTCCCCTCACTGCACATTTATTGGCAAATGGCCTAACGGCCCATGGGGGTCCAGTCACATTTGCTGTTAAGGCTCATCCAGCCTACAGATCAGAATGTTTTTATTCTTGGGTCACCTTTCCAGCAGCAGATGGGACCACAAATACATTTCATCACTATACATCTGCAAATACACTTGTACAATATAGAGCTTATGCATATTTAGAAATAACTTTATCTTATTAAGACCATAATGACTACCTAGATGATGCCCTACCACATACAACATACCTAGCCTTTATTGGCCACATACACACCACACCCTGAGGCAGCAACCTTAGCGGTAGCTGAGATTCACTGCATAGTTAGTACAGTTTGTTATGTAAACATTAAATACTAACCCAGCACTTGCTCCCCGGTGCAACCACATGCAGTTACGGCAGGCATTAACCCTGCTACTGCACATTCGATCATGGGTAAGGTACCCACCAAGCAGGAGGAAATTCCATTTTGGTTAGCTCGTGTTAGACCTGACAGCCTTAGGGTGGTCACCCCTAACTTTTTGCCTACCTCCCTCCACTTTTTGGACACTGTTTTTGCTGGTTTTAGGACTCTGCACACTTTACCACTGCTAACCATTGCTAAAGTGCACATGCATTTTCCTTTAAAACATGATGACATAGGTTCATACCCCATTGGCTTATTTAATCAACTTGTAAGTCCCCAGTAAAGTGCACTCCATGTGCCCAGGGCCTGTAGATTAAATACTACTAGTGGGCCAGCAGCACTGATTGTGCCACCCATGTAAGTAGCCCCTTAACCATGCCTCAGGCCTGCCGTTGAAAGGCCTGTGTGTGCAGTTTCACTGCCACTTCGACTTGGCATTGACAAGTACTTGCCAAGCCTTAAACTCCCCTTTTTGCTACATATAAGTCACCCCCTAAGGTAGACCCTAGGTAACCCCTAGGACAGGGTGCTATGTAGGTACAAGGCAGGACATATACCTGTGTAGTTTATAAGTCCTGGTAGTGTAGAACTCCTAAATGTGTTTTACACTGCTGTGAGGCCTGCTCCTGGTCTGAAAGGAGAAACAAGGTAATATTTAGTATGCCCAGAATGATAATACAAAATCCTGCTGACTGGTAAAGTTGGATTTAATATTACTATTTTAGAAATGCCACTTTTAAAAAGTGAGCATTTCTCTGCACTGAAATCCTTCTGTGCCTTACAATCCACATCTGGCTAGGTTACTTTACAGCTTCCTTGTGCATTCCACTCAGACAACCCCAAACACAGAATGCTCAGCCACACTTGCACACATCTGCATACTGAATGGGTCTTCCTGGGCTGGGTGGGTGGAGGGCCTGACACTTACATTTGACATGACAGTGTCCTGCCCACACACAATGGATTGCCAACCCCCCTACTGGGACCCTGGCAGACAGGATGGAACTGACAGGGGACCTGGTGACCTATAAGCCACTCTATGAAGTCTAGCCCACTTTAAAGGCATATTTAGGTACTTAAACAGGGCCTCTGACCCTACCAACTCAGACACTTCTTGGCAAGATACCACGGGTGAAGAAACTCTGAACCAGATCCTGCAACCTGCCAAGAGGAACTGCCTGGCTATCCAAAGAACTCATCTCACTGCTTTTCTGCAAAGGTCTGCTGCCCTGCTGTTGCCCTGCTGTCTTGCTGCCCTCTGGCTCTGCTGAGAAGTGCTCTCCAAGAGCGTGCCTCCTGTTCCTTGAAGTCTCAGGACCAAAAAGACTTCCTCCTGCAAAGAACTCCTTGTGCAGCCAAAATTCAACGCTCAGCCTGCCAGAAACAACGCACAGCCTGCATTGCGGTGAGAAAATCACTGCACGCCAAACTAGAACGATGCAGCCCGGCTGCCCCGAGAGAAGATTGACGCAACACCAGCGTTGTGACTGGAACTTTGATGCACGGCCCACTGGATCAACGCATAGCTGAGCCGAAATGACACATACTGACTTCCTGCAAGAAGAATCGACGCAGTGCCTGCTGAGCGACAGAAATTTCCCCTCTTCGACCACCGGATCGACGCAGCTCCTGTGACTTCGTCCTGCACGCCCAGGATTTCTCTCCATTGTCCCTGGGGCGTCCGAATACCCCGCAACCCAAAGAGGATCCAAGTCAGCACACCGAAAATCGATGCAAAGCCCTCCCTGCGTGGAAAATTATCAACGCATCGTCTGTGTGCGCCTGGAAAAAACTACGCACACCTCCCTGTTTTCCACACATCTCCTCCTCTGCGGTCCCCTGCGGGGAATTTGAACGCAAGCCAGGCACTTTGTGCTTGCAAGAGACACTTGTTGCTTTTTAAAGACTAAAGACTCTTTTTTATCGTTCTCTGAGGTGATATTTCAATGTGTACTTATCAAAACTTGATTGTTTAGACCTGCATTTATGCAAATAAATATTATTTATTTGTCTAAACACATGATTTATTGCACAAATACTTTACACATTGCCTTCTAAGTTAAGCCTGGCTGCTGTGCCAGAGTGGGCACAGGATAATTTGGATTGTGTGTGACTTCCCCTGGCTACAGTGAGGGTCCTTGATTGGACACAGGTAACCTGGCTGCCAACCTAAATCTAACAGCTCAAAAAATAAATGCACTGGAAGCAGTTTTCCCACATATAGGACCTCAGGATAAATATAGAAATCTCACTATGTGCTTGCCATTCGGGATGGTTCTCACAGTTGATAACTGCAATACATGGGTCACAGTAGTTGCCACACTCTATACTACTGCGCACCGTACACCAACACTTGCCAATCTTCCAGAGGTGTTAAAACAAATTCAAGATGAATATAGGGCTGCACCGGCCCTGGATTTGGGAATGCAACGAATGGGCAATTTTGCCACAGTATCCTCAATTATATTAAGTAACCTTAAAGGGGAAGCAGTTGCACTAGCAGTGCGCATGCGGCTCCGGGATGTTCCTGTACAAGATCAAGAACATGAGCTGCCCAAGATTATCACTGAGACCTATTCTAGTATTGGTCCAGATAGTTTGGGGGACAGACTGATTAAATCACAATTTCAAGGTAGATCTAATAAAGATACTACCAAGCAAGTGCCGGAAGGTTCCAAAAAATGCTGATTACAAACAACAATCACCTAAAAAAAGAAAGGGGAGAATCTTCACATCAGGAGAACCTACAAAACAGATATAACCTTAGAAATAGAGATAACATAAAAACACCTGACAGATATCAATGTTCTGATAGACGCCAATCTTGTTCCTTTCAAGACTCACTGGAAAAACGCAATGAGAGAGGTGGGCGCTCAGAACAGTGAACTGAGTACGTGAAACCGAGAAATGACTCACAGCGCTCATCTGAAGTTTCAGTTAAAAAGAAAAGAAACTTCCCCATCAAAAACTCCGAATTTAAAAAGAAAAAAGTGGCAGTAGTTACGATTTGACATGCCACTCAAGAAGAGGGCTTTACTGAAGAACAGGAAGTGGGCACTAGCAGTGCTAGACAGTGCAGCAGAGGTCACAATAGTTCGCCAGGATCTTCAAGAGCATTTGGAGGTGAAAGCAACTGATGACTTCTTGCAAGTTGAGACTGCAGGCACGAGTGTCTCCACACCCGACAGGGTGTTTAAAGTAACTATTCAGTTAGAAGGAGACATCATTTGGGACCACGTCGTCTCCATTTATTATATTTTTCTGGCTGAAAAAGATTGGCCACAAGAATATGTCCGTGATCTCCCTTACAGAGAGGACGTTATTGCAAAGTCCTTCCCGCCCCTTGTTCCCAGAAAGCTTGTTCAAATGTACGCCATTGATTGGGCAGTGGCGCAAGCACCTGCGTTATATCGCAATCATGTAGGGTAGAAGATTCCCCCTACCACGTAATACCACTAAAATCCCAACCCAGCCTCAACCACAATACCCAAAAAAGTATGATACAAAAGCACCTGTGAGGGAAATCCTCAACCAATTACAGTACCTGGGTGTACTTAAACCCTCAAATTCATCAATGAAAAATCCACTATTTCGAGTCTTTAAACTCAACCACTCATATAGAATAGTCGTGGACTACAGACATTTAAACAGTCACACACGCACATTTGCAATGCAGAATGCATATACCACAGCACTCATGAACAGTATAGTGCACAAAAAATACAAGTTGCTCATGGATATATCCAACAGGTTTTTATGCCAAAATATAGCACCTGAAAGTAGGGACTTAGCAAGTTTTAATGCCCTTGGCTCCCAGGACTGTTCTTAGCTCGTGTAACATCTATCCTACACAACATTGACCCTGAGGCGTTGTCATATGTGGATGACATCTATCTCACAGATGATGTCCTCATGCAATATTTAGGATGGATAGCCCGCATTGTTGTAGCATTTGCCGAAATCTGCTACAAATTCAATTAAAAAAAATTAAAATAGCCTTCCTTAGTGTCCTGTGTCTGGGATACGAACTGTTGGATGAAGGCAAGAGCCTTGCGCCCCAATTTTTTTAAAAATGCGCACAACTACAACCACCAAATACAATAAATATGCTCCAGTCAGTGTTGGGCTTTTAAAATGTCAGCAGAACATATATTCCAGATTATGCACAATGCATGAAACCATTATATGGCTTAATACGTCCTGACTTTACCACCAAATTCTGGACAGTCGAACATACACGCATTCTTAAAGCTTTGCAAAAAGACATGCTTGAAGCAAAAGACTTACAAGAGACACTAAAAAAGTTGGTCATCAGAGTAATTGCTGGTGCAATTGGTTTCACCTATGTGACATTTAATGAGGGTGAGATTGTCCCAATTGCATACAAATCACACTTATAATCCACAGCTGAACAAAGCTTAGCTCCCACCAAGAAAATCATCACTGCTGTTTAGATGGCCGTTCCCAAAGAGAGACCTCTGATGCATGGGAAGTGCTTTATTGTCATGTCCCCCATTCCACCCCTTGAGGCTGTTGTCAAAGCGAGTGTTCCAAATGCTAAAGCATTACATCCACGTTGGATCCGGTGGGCAACGTCTCTGACAGCCACTGATGTTGATTATATTTTTGACTCAAAATTACAGATCCAGGAATTCTTTCAAAATGAACTTGAGTATCCAGTTCCAGCAAGTACATTGCCTAATGAACAATATCAGGTAGTCTTGTACACTGATGGTTCAGCGCACCCTCCAATAGGCACCAAATACCAATACTCCGCGGCTTGCGCAGTCATGAGTGGATACATGAAGGATGGCAAGTTCCATCCACAAAATACTTACACGCAGACTTTAGGAGATTGCACTACACAACTTGCAGAGCTCAAGGCTCTGGTGATGCACTGGAACATGTGGGTCCTGAGCAGATGATGTTGATTGTCTGTGACTCGTACTATCATGTGTAGTCCTTCAACGAATATCTGCATTACTGGTGCCAAAATGGGTTCAGAGATTCAAAAGGCAACACAATTAAATACAGTGTTCAGTGGGGAAAAGTAGCAAAGCTGAAGGAAAGCTACCTAATGTCCTTACCTAATTTCCATTTTTTACATACACTAGGACATCAGCATGTTGGAATACACGTTGAAAGCAACATTTTGGCTGATGAGGCAGCCAAATAAGCAGTAGCTCTTGCTTCTGTTGCTGTAGTAACTCATTCTAAGTTTAAAGTGGATGATTAAACACAGGCAGACGTGATATCTTCGGCTTACCTAAAGCATATCCTGCTAAATATTCCTACCGCATGGCAGGCATTTTTACAGCACATGTAACAATACCAGGTGGGAGAGGTCATGTGATTTCCAATAAAGATGTAAGACCTGAGTTAACAAAAGCAGTGGATGAGGGAGTTGCTTCTGTCCATGCTGGTGTGGCGGCAACAATTTCACTCCTACAAGCACAATGGCCAGGTCTCTAGAAGCAGACCAAGCTGTATGTCCTTTGTTGTGACATCTGCCAGCAAATTAAAGGATCCACGTCAAACGCCCACCGCAGACACCCCTCCTAATTTCCAACAAACCATTACACTCTGTGTACTTGGACTATTGCGGTCCCCTGACACCAGATAGTGCATACAAATACATCCTAGTAGCTTGACTCATGCTCCATATTTCTATGGGTTTGGCCACAACGCTCGACTGACCCTCAAACCGTTATTAAAGATTTGTAAGTCTTTATCGGCACATATGCTGTTGTGGCTTTCCACTCAGACCAGGGCCCTGCTTTTGCCTCAAGGGCTTTCAGGGACACCATGGCTTCATTAGGCGTCCAACTGCATTACTCGTCTCCATTTCAATCTGAGGGAAATAGTGTCATGGAGCAACAAAACTGAGATTTAAAGCAATCCTTAACAACTTGAGTATTAGGCATGGGTTGTAGTTGGCTTACACACCTGTATGTAATCCAGAGAGCATTTAACAATCTGCCCAGAAGGTCTCTTGGAAGGCGTACTTCATACGAATGCCTGTTTGGAACTCAAATGTATGTTCCAGATCTTGTTGGTCCTGGCACGGAAGCAGCAGATACACCATTTGACATAAATGAACGTTTCACTGTCTTGCAGGACTTACAACAGTTCACTGATGACAACGCATCTGCCAGTGCTGCCTCCTCTGGAATTAGCGATGTACCTGTAACATCTACAGGCTGAATTACGAAACTTGGGAATCTAGTGTGTGAAAGGATTGCTGTGAAAAGGGACTTTGGTCCTTCTCATCAGGCACCAGTTCCAGTCCCTGGATTACACGGTACCAGAACTGCCATTCTACCACCATTGCTGAAAACCGTTTTGTCTCCATTGACAATGTCAAGTTACACCATGTGGCCGATCCTGCACAGCAGACATAGAGGACTCCTGGGTAGTACCTGAATCCCTCCCACTACAGACCAGGATGTTCCCCTACAAGTCTTCAACAGCAATGCTGAGACCTCTCTAAGCTTGGGGAAGGTGGAGAATGAGCTTTCATTGGTTCCATTAACAACTGCTTCTACAATAATTACTGTTAATAATGAGCAGTTTTATACAAGTTCTGCACAAATGGATGGAATAGTCTACTATGAATCACCAAGGTAGTCTTCTGCAAGTTCTCCTCTACAAAACACAGTTCCAGTCATTGCACAAACTGATACTGGATATTTTGTTGATGTTAAAGATTCTTTCACTGACTCACCTGCATCTACTACAACAGAACTGTCAAGGGCACGTAAGCTGATACATTGGCTCAAAATTTACTATTTCATTTGTCCATAGAACTATCTATGACCCTTATTAACCATACTTGCTTTCCTACTTTGGATTGGATTTGTTATTGTTTTCTTTTTCCTTATACATTGTCATTTCCTACCTGAACACTCCACAGCCGAACTGATGGATGAAGTCCTAAAACCACATTTTTCATCACACAAAATTCACAGAGGCTTGTCCCTAGTGAACATTTCAGCCATACCAATTCCTGATGGGATTGTTTGGGATAAAGTATTACTTGATATATATATATATATATAGGACTACTGAGGTCATTCAAATACTACTATTTCTGTGAATGATATAATTAGACTTGGAGTGGTTTCTGATGATTGGGATGTGAAAACTGTTAATGCTATGATGTCTGATCTACAGTATTTGAAAATGAAGATGTGTACCAGTTTAAAGGAAATTATGGAGATATGTTCTGTTATAATTACTATGGACATTATTTCATTCGCAGAGCAAGTACCCCAAAGGATATTTTTAAATGCACACCGTGGGAACACTGCCTGACTCCACCAGTAGGCAGTTATAAAATGTATACTGAAAAGTTTGCATATTTTTCTGGGCACAATGTTAAAAATGCTGAATCATATTATTTTAAAATGCCAGTAAAGGAAAGTCAACATGTTTAATTGACAGATTCAAAACTAATTTATTGTGATTTCTTTGTTTCCCGATTGGCTATAGAAGGCTATGAGTACTGGTTGAAGTCGATTGACTTAAGAAGTGTGTGGGGAACTAAAAATTGGCAAATAAGAGGAAAATAAGCTTTCTTTAAAGCATGCATGATTCCTGTTAAAATTATATTTTTTAATGAAGCAGTACAAAAAAATAGTTGTTTAGGCTTAGCAAACATTAAGGAACTGAATGCGCCCAGTATTCCCACCCGCTAAATTTTACAAATGGCAAAAGTATGTAAATGTGTCTGAAGATCAGCTCAATGAATGAGTCCAGAATGGAACATTTAACACATCATTTTCACGTCCTGGTGGGTGGTTATTGTGGCCTGTAGACACCAATGGGTGCCACACACGTTTTGTAAACTCCTCAGGGGGTTTTAGAACAAATAGGCCGGACCCTTGCTATGTGCCCTTGGAACACTGAGGTATAGTGACAACATATAGGGGCTCATTCCTACACCCGCCAAGCGAGAACCGCCACTTGGGCGCTCTGCGGTCAAAAGACCGCGGAGGCCATTCTGGCTTTCCCGCCGGGCCGGCGGGCGCCCGCCGAGGGAGCGCCCGCCGGCCCAGCGGGAAAGGCCCTGCAACCCAGAAGCCGGCTCCGAATGGAGCCGGCGGTGTTGCAGGGGTGCGACGGGTGCAGTTGCACCCGTCGCGATTTTCACTGTCTGCTAAACAGACAATGAAAATCTTGCTGGGGCCCTGTTAGGGGGGCCCTGCACTGCCCATGCCAGTGGCATGGGCAGTGCAGGGGCCCCCAGGGGCCCCACGACACCCGTTCCCGCCATCCTGTTCCTGGCGGTAAAAACCGCCAGGAACAGGATGGCAGGAAGGGGGCAGCGCCGCCATGGAGATTCAGCCCAGACAGGGGAAATCCGGCGGGAAACCGCCGGATCCCCTTTTCTGACCGCGGCTTTACCGCCGCGGTCAAAATGGGCAGGAAAGCACCGCCAGCCTGTTGGCGGTGCTTTCCGTTGGTCACGGCCCTGGCGGTTTTTACCAACAGGGTCGGAATGACCCCCATAGTGTTGGAAAACTATGCCAGCAATGGTTGAAGGGTTCCTCACTAGATGCTGTCAAAGAACATATTAGTCTCCTGTCCAATAACACAAATTTATAGGATTTCTTGTTTGGCCCTAGAAGACACTGCAGAAAATGCTTATTTTATGTGACATGTAATGAGATATAGAAGCTTTCCCAACAAGAGGCGGTCGCCTGGTTAAGAAAAATAGATCAGGAATATTTACAGAAAGCATTAGCCGTTGCAGATAATGGGATTGATACCTTGTCCGACCGGATATACACCTTAAATAATATTGTGTCCTGTGCAAAAGACATAGGCCCTCATTCTGACCTTGGTGGTCTTTTCGCGACACCGCCGAGTTACCGCCGCGGTGAAGACCGCCGACCGCGGCGGTATGCCGCTGTGCGCATTCCGACCGCTGGGAGCGTTCCGCCGGGAAACCGCCAGCAGCCACACTGGCGGTCGGCAGAAAAGTGGAGACTGGTCAACCTCCACCGCCACGCCAGCAGAACACCGCCCACAGAATTACGACCCACATTTCTGTGTGGCGGTCTTCTGTTGGCGGTGTTCTGTTGGCGGTCACCTCCCCATGGCTCCCGTCGCCTCCCGGAGGACCAACACACAAGGTAAGTTGACCGTCCGTGAGGGGAGGGGGAGGGGGGGTGTTGTGTGATGTGGGCGTGCATGGGGGTGTGCGTGTGAGTGTGTAGAGGGGGTGTGTGAGTGCGTGTATGCGGGCGGGGGGTGCTGCTGTGTCTATGGGTAATGTGTGCTGTTCGGCAGGTGCGCATGTCTGCATGTATGTGTGCGGGTATGTGTCCCCGTTGTGTATGTGTGTGTAGGGGGTGTGTATATGTGCATGTTGGGGGTGTGTGCATGTCGGGGTGCATGTATGTGCATGTCGGGGTGGGGGTGGGGAGGGGGTTCGTACCACCTCTGGGGGGTCGCAGGGGGGTGGAGGGTGTGGGGGGAGGGCTCGGGTGGGTAGTGGGGGGTGGGGGAGACCCCTATCAGTGCCAGGGAAGGAATTCCCTGGCCCCGATAGTGCTTACCGCCATGGTTCGCATGGCGGTTCCCGACCGCAAGAAACCGCGGCGGTAGGCAGGGTCATGATACCGTTGGCGGTCTTGGGACGACCGCCGGGCCGGAGTGCGCAAACTCCAGCCCGGCGGTCATGACCGCCGTGGCGGTCGGAGTGGGGAAGTGGCGGTCGATCGCGGCGGTGACCGCCACGGTCAGAATGCCATTTTTCTGACCGCCGGTCTGTTCGCGGTCCGACCGCCGCCTCTCCGCCGACCGCCAGGGTCAGAATGAGGGCCATAGTTTCAGAGTGCTGTATCATTTTTGCAACATGGATAAAGGCAACTAAGATCCATTATGCAGTTAGGTTGGATGCTACAAACACTGAAAGCAGGTCGCATTCCCTGGTAACACGTGAACACAAGTGACATTTTTTCAACATTTAATTTAACGCAAAAACAACACATTATGGATAAGAAGAAAGCAACATATGCCATGTTAAATATTGAGAAATTAGAAAAGTTGCCTTTTACTGTGGCTGAAATACCATCTGCTGAGTGGCTAATACATGCGGTTATAAATCTGCCCATTTCAGCACTTCAATTCACATCTTGTTTGAAACACATTCCAGTGGGCAGATATGAAAGGTTAGGAGATAGTTATATACACGAGGTGTGGGAGCCTCCCTTCTCGTCCGAAAGTTCTAATGGCATGAAAGAGAGCCATTCAATGGTTTGTAAACAGCAGTAATTGTACAAGGCATGTAATGCCTCTGTGGCAAATGTGGCTTGTTATCTGAAGGGAGTCCCAGTCCACTTGATTAGACCTCCATTCCAGGTGTTCTCAAATGGCAGCTTTGTGCTCCTTAAAAGTGAGAGCTGTTGTGGAATGTGAGCTGGAATAGCTTTTGTCGTTTTGGTCTCCCAAACTGATAAATGTTGCAGGAATTTCCTTTTTCCCCATATAGAACTAAAAGGAGAAGCAGATGTTTGCCTCTCATACTGCTACTTCTGATGTGAATTTTGACGAGTTGAGCAGACTAAAGGCTTTACTGTTTCACAAACATGTGGTGCTTACATCTGCACGTGAGACCTATGTGCTTCAGGTTGTGAAGTCATTAGCGGAGATTCAGTCCCTTTTAAGTACAAATTTTCCGTGATGCTTGTGTGAACTGGTGGGATGAATATTTAATACGTCCAGTACTAGTGGAATCACCCCATTTTTTTAAGGCTGTTGGTTCTGCTTTCATTCACATCTCCTTCATATTCAGCTTAATATCTTCAAGAGTTATTTTTCTCATAAAATCTTGTCTTTCTACATGATAAGCAAGAAATGCATCATGCTCACCTGCACATCTGGGAAATCAGTGCCGCAGGTGAATGCCATCAGCTTCTTTGGAAGTGAGTTTCCTCTTGTGCCATTATGCTGTTCATAAATCTGCCTTTGTAATGACCTTGTCGACCTCTCTTCTCTCGCTAGATTTGTCTCATCAAAAGAGCACTGCAGAGTGTCAAAAAATAGTATATGGTTATGTTATCATTGTTATCATTTAGTTATATCACATATCTGACACCATTCTTTTTTACCAACATTTTATTATAGCATTTTGCTATCCCATGAGCATTGTGTGTGTTATGTAGACGTTGTCAAGAAAGCAAAGTAAACTGGAATCTCTGTGACAGGACAAGAATCATTCCATACAAATTATGATGCATACATGCCAAAGTGCAAAAGAGATTTGAGTTTTTAGGCAAATAGAGTATGTACTTGCCCTATTCTTTTCAAAAGCATAATTCCTCAACATTGGCCAGATAGTAACTGTAGGCCTAATTTACAATTTAGTTTTGGCACAGGGCAGTGTTGCAAGACTTTTTGCTGCCCTGTATCAAAACAAAAGGCAGGAATATGCTGTATCTACAAAATACAGCATTTTTCTGGCCTTGTCCCCTGCGCTGGTGCACAAGTTGCTGCCATGCGCCAATGTAGGCACCCGTGCACCACGGTGCAAGGATGCCTGCATTGCAGGAATGATTGTTTTTATGCAGGAAGGGACTCCTTCTGGCACAAAAACAATCAAAAGTGGTGTTTGACTCTTTCCGTGTTTACTGCAGCGTGTAAAAAAACACTAAGAAATTATGTTATTTCTCCATGTTGTGCCACCCATATTCCACCCCTGGGGTGGCATAAAAAACGGACACATTCCCAGCTTTACCAAACTTTGTAAATCTTGGGATGCGTCATGTTCCATGTGTGTTGCATGGTAACTCACAAAGCAAAACCCATGGACGCCCCCGTTCAAGCTGAGCAATTTGTGAAAGGGGGGCATATCTATATGGCCTTGTAAATACATGCAATGTGGCTTTGTGTGGCCTTGTAGATATGGCATTGCAGCCTGTATTTGCAGGTGCCTCCAAAAACGCGATGCACCAGCAGCACTGGCCGCTTGTAAATGAGGCCCTGAGTTTGGTTCGGAACAGTTTTGGTTTCAATGCAGAGGAAAGATTCCTTGTTACCCTTTCCTTTTCACTGATTTGTTTTACTGGTAAAACCTGTGACTTAGGGCCAGATGTAGCAAAGGTTTTTACCCATTCTGTGTCTATGGGAAAAAGTGTTCGTACATATGGCCCTTAGTTTTAGAACTGGAGGCAATCTGTCCTTTTGAGGCCAAGAACCGACACATTTAAGAATCAGAAACTGGAAGCTGCAGAGCACTAGCCATCTAACTGAAAGATTGATAAAATATGTTAGCCATAATATAGCATCTATGAGATGAAAACAGATATGGCTTATCACCCTAGAAATCTTGAAGGGTTACAATTAGACAGAGCATGTTTACTAAAAGGACATGTAGAGTAGCCGTAGAGAATACTTTGCATAGCCATGTTTTTAGGAAGATGGGTGGGGTTGATAATGGAGACAGAATAACCTTAATTTCAATATTGTTATTTGCTCAAGCCTTACTTTGCTCCAATCTTCCTCATAATGCTATACCCCCTTCTATAAAGGTTGGAAACACTCTCAGATTCATTATCAAATGCATTTTCTTCATTGTGATCTTTATGGCAGATTTCCCTCATATTCGGCACAATGGGCCTGATTCTGACCCTGGCGGTCATGGACCGCCAGGGCTGGTGACGGAGGAAGCACCGCCAACAGGCTGGCCGTGCTTCTGGGGCTATTCTGACCGCGGCGGTAACGCCGCGGTCAGAAAAGGGAAACCGGCGGTTTCCCGCCGGTTTTCCCCTGCCCCAAGGAATCCTCCACGGCGGCCAGAAACAGGATGGCGGGAACGGGTGTCGTGGGGCCCCTGGGGGCCCCTGCAGTGCCCATGCCACTGGCATGGGCACTGCAGGGGCCCCCTAACAGGGCACCATACAGATTTTCAGTGTCTGCAAAGCAGACACTGAAAATCGCGACGGGTGCAACTGCACCCTTCGCACACCAGCAATTCCGCCTGCTCCATTCGGAGCCGGCTTCATTGTTGCTGGTGCTTTCCCGCTGGGCTGGCGGGCGGCCTTTTGGCGGTCGCCCGCCAGCCCAGCGGGAAAGTC
The DNA here is from genome assembly GCF_031143425.1 of Pleurodeles waltl. Classification (NCBI taxonomy): domain Eukaryota; kingdom Metazoa; phylum Chordata; class Amphibia; order Caudata; family Salamandridae; genus Pleurodeles; species Pleurodeles waltl. Next base: position 537,793,001 of record NC_090446.1, on the reverse strand, counting down.
AGAATGACCGCGGCGGTATTCTGGCGGGGAAACTTTGGCGGGCAGCCTCCGCCGCCCGCCGAAGTTGGAATGACCCCCAATGTCTTTGCAAGTTAATTGAGACCACTGTCAGGTTCATAGAGCTAAACAATTTTATAATCAAAAGTTGCAGAAATGTGGCATTAGTCCCAGAGTCATTAAGTAATAGTGTACAAACAATCTGGCCAGAGAAGACTACACAATATCATACTACTTGCTTCTTTGAGTCAAAGGTACAGGATGCCTTGTATTCTGCAGAGGAGTGTAACAGTTCATTAAAATAAAAAAGAACGAGGCCCTGTTGCAATGTAATTTCAACGATTTCATTTAATTCCAAAATTCTTAAGTGAACAATTTGAACAATTTTCTTGGGGTCTTTTATTGTTTCACTTCAAATCATAAGACCAAACGTATGTTTACCTACAAGTGTAAGTTGTTCATGTGATGCACAGTCACTCACTCTGAGCCTCCTTTAATTTCTGTGGCCCAAACACACACCACTTGCTCATGGTCAAGCCTGCCATTGTGTACAAAGCTCTCCAACATGCTGGCTGGCACCAAAGTTCAGTGGGAAGCCACCTTGTGTTGAGGCTTCCCACAGAGGTTCCCTTATAATCCATACCATCCTGACAACTCAGAAGGATTAACCTCTTATTTTCTGCAAGAACCCAAATGTACTAAGCTCTTGCTTAAGACTACTGTGAATGATTTGCAAACATTTAAGTGCAAAATTGAGTTGAGCAAAAGTTTTGGCTCATGCGAGATCATGGCTGCCATGTTGGGTGCTTTAGAGTTTAAACTTCACTTATCATCAACCGTGATGCTTGGCTTTTAGTATAAAAAAGCAAAATGGATCGTTTTCTGTTCCCACTCCTTCCAAGATTGTGAGCAACTTACTGCCATCTGCCCTGGCGTTAGTGAAATTTTCTTATGACGAATCTTGATTTTTTCACATCGGACGTTAATCACACTTGCCTGAAAATAAAGAGAACACAAATGATTTTAGTGTGGTTTTGTTTACTGTGAACTTTCGACCATCAAGAACAAACAACAGAGTACTATAGCACAGATGTGCATAAAGACAAATCAGAGATACAAATAAGCACGAAAGCAATGTGAATTCTGAGCTGTTTGAGATCAAATTAGTATAGCACTTAGTATAGCACTTAGCAAGAACCATGGCAGACACCCAAAGCATCAAGCTTTTTTGTACATGAATAAGCAAGAACCAAAATTTTCATTGAGTTAACTAGTATCATCTTTACCTTCAAAGTGCAACAGTTACACACAATATACCTCTTTAGTAGTTGCAAAGAAGATACATGCTTGTGTCTGTTTTAACATAGACAGTTGTTGTGCTTACCTCCTGTTTTACTCGTTAAGTTATCTCTTTGCCTACATTAATGTATCATTGACAATGATGCTTGACAAGAAGTATAACAGACAGTGTTAATGTTAATGCTGTAGACAGAGCATTATGAAAGATCTTTTTAAAAAAAGACAGTGAACAAGCACATATTGGGAAAATCCAACATCAAACTGTACACTCATAAGAAATAAAATTACACAAATTAGGCTTTACAGGTAAAATATGTTAACTGTTGAAAGTAAAGTATATCATGTAGGGTGCTAGTATATTTACTATGTTTCCTGCATGCTAACGTATGGTGGAGGTTTCCTAGAAAGTCGGGTGAGGGAATTAAAATAGTGAATGCCAAGTATTGGGTAAAAAGTGGTACAGGTTTGGGCTGTTCTGTTGAAAAAATGGGCCGAGATAAAAAAGGAATTACATTTGACCAGTCTGCACCTCATCTATAGCAGGTACGGTGACCGTGTGCACAATGAGACCAGGAGAAAAAAATTAAATGATGGGCTGTAGCAACCACCCTCCCTTTCTGGTGTGTACTAATGGTGCTAGTGCAGTTAACATAATTCATAAACAGTGTGAATTTAATCATGATTCTTAAAAATAAGTAAAAGCAAGGAACATTTGAAAAGGCGAGTGGCCACTGCTATTAGCTACATTACGTAGAGGTAGCCAACTCTTTCCACTGAGCTGGTGGGGAAAGGTAGGCAGCAATGCTTAATATAAACTGACCATAAAGATCATCACAACTTAAAAAAAATTGTGTGTTTCTTTCCTAAGCACCCCTACTGCAAATAAATATTTGCTTACGGTACCTACGGCGTAAATATGTGTGTCTTCCTTCAGCACCCTAAGAACTTCGTGGTGGCGTCTAATACCTAACTGGTTATACAGTGTGTTAATCAGTTTACTTCTGGGCTTAGTAAAATAAAACATACTTATTTTTTCTTTACACAACTGGCTACACATTGGACAGATGTCACTAGGGACAAGACCCTTGCCAGTGCTTCATGTAGACGTGAATGATCCTATTTCCAGTGTGCTGTATCGAAACTTTAAATACAAGGGTTTCGCCAACTACTTCTGAGGGATGTCTAAGAAGGCTTTTTATGGGGGGCTATCCTTGTTGAACTGAAACTGGTCTGTCAATCTTCCAAGAGAGGGAGTTTGGTAGAGGCTAGCTAGGATATACTCCCATTAAATAGATTTTAACTGTATCTTTAAGCTTTATTCAGTGAACTTGAATCAAAACAAATGGCTCACAGGCCCAGCCATGTAAACTAAGTGTGAATATGCTTGACCCTCGGAAGAGTAAGGTCTTTGTCAAGCACCATCAAGTCTTCTACTGCATTCCAGTATGGATTGAGCTCATACGTGCTACAAAACCCATTATTTGAGAGGCCTCAGCCAGGCAAGGTGTCCCACCTTTTTTAAGTGCCACGTCAAGAAACATAGGTACTCAGGTGTGCTCAGGGAGGTGAATTAATGAACGAGTGAATTTGTTCTCACTTAAGTTGAGTGGGGTCAGTGTTCCTGTGGTGTGAGAAAACAGGGCTGATTGCAGAGGCCCCATAACTTTTTGTCCCCATTTTCCACTTTTTGCTGGTGTTTTCCTGACTTTGATGGTGCCCTGGGTACTGCTAACCAGTCCCAGGGCCTGTGCTCTGTGTAAAATGGATATGCAAATTAGGCTAATTATAATTGGCTAAGTTAACTTACCTATAAGTCCCTAGTATATGGTAGGGCATGTAGGTTTAGGGACCACAGCATAGGTGGTGCACACCTAGGTGCACTGCTGAGGTGCCCAGTGTCATTTTAAAAGCAGTCCTGCCTTGCTGGCTGCTTTTAAATTAAAGTTATATGCAAATTCGACTTTGGAATTAAAAGTAGTTCCAAAGTCTTAAACTACCTTATTTTTACATATAAGTCACCCCTAAGGTGTGCCCTATGTGCCCCTAGGGCTGGGTGCCATGTAACTATAAGCAGGGACTTTATAAAAATAGATTTATAAACCCTGGTGAGGTAAAAACAGCCAAATTCGTTTTTCCCTCATTGAAGTAAATGGCCTTCATAGGCTAGAATGGGGAGACTTTATTTTAAATTTTAAAGTCTCCTTAAATGTTGCATACCAAGAATTTGGTATCAAATTAATTGTTGTAATAAATCCCACAACTTCCAGTTGTTGGATTTAATATAACTTGTTCAGGTAAAAAGTTTAGACTTTACCTAAAAAGTTGCCAATTTCACCTCTGCATTGTTTTTGCTGCTGTGCTCTGATTGGCCAGCCTGCAGCAGCTTAGCCAAGCTGCCTTGATGAGGTGTGAAGTGGCCTGGCTTCACACAAAGGAATGTGCTTGGGGGAGAGAATCTCCCCTCAGCAGATGGTGAGGCAGGAAGGGGGAGGGCTGCCAAACTGGTCTTCAAAGGCAGAGAAGGACATTTGGAGCACCCAGCAACACCCCCACATCCTGCAACCCCAGACAACTAGGTGCCCCCTTGATTAGATTAGGAGAGGGCAGGAGAGGGGTGTGTTTATGATTTTTAGCCACACCAGTGGGTGGGCTCAGCCAGATGTAACCTCCAAAAAATCAGATTCAGCCATGTTGGATTTTTAGAGACTGTTGCCTTCTGGGATGGATTTTTGCCACACTTCCCAGGAAGTGGTCATCACAGGGGGACGACCCTGTACCTGATTGGAGAACCAGGGCCCCCCTGCTTTTCACCCAGGAGCAAGGATAAAACTGGCAGACCTGCACCCACACCTCAGATCCCCACCAGATTTCAAGAAGAAGAGAACTAAAGGAGAAGAAGGACTGCCCTGCTGGACCCTTGACCTGCACCTGGAACCTGCACTCAGAAGGACTGCACCAGCTGCACCCTTGGGCTTCACCACAAGAAGGACTTTGCCTGGCTTCAACTGGTTCAAGGAGGGACTCCCTGTTTGCTACAGGTGAAAAATTGCTATCCAGAGTCCCCTGCACCAACTCCTGAAAAAGTGACCAGCTGACCACTGTCCAGTGGCCAAAAAGGAGTTGGCGCCAGGTGCATTCTGGGAGTTGAAGTCCGCACCCCCCAAGGACCATCAGAGAACTTCTGGACCCTTGGGGTGAGCTGTGGACCCCAAAAGAACCTTCAAAGAACATCTGGGTGAAGCCCCAGAAGTTTGGAGAAGATTTGAGAATTTTTGTAAAAAAGCTCCAGAGAGGGACCGACCCGCCGCGGAAATTCTAGCCGGCTTGCCTCAACCGCGACCCGGCCTGACTTCGTGGTTTGTCCCGGTAAAGAAAAAACTTCGAAAAAGAAACTAAGTCCGAAGGTAAAAAGTTGACCGGGACCTCCCAGCCATCGTATCCGAGAAGGGCTCCACGGACGTCGGATCAAGATCCAGGTTTACCCCGGTCGAAGGATTTTCACCTCGAAAAAACGACTAAGTCGGAAGGTAAAAATCTCCACTGAGGAAACCAACATCGCGTATCCGGAACAAGGGCTCCAGGAGGTCGGACTCGACTGGCAGGTTCGTCCCGCTGAAGAAAATCTTCAAAATAAAGACTAAGTCAGAAGGTAACTTTTTAACCGAGGCCTCCCGCGACTTGTAGCCGAGCAGGGCTCCATCGCGGTCGGCCTGAAACTTTGACTTTGCCCCGGTCGAGGTGCAACCAGAGGACCCGATTGGCGCTTTTTGTTTTTAAGCGCTAGAAAAATAATAATTCTTTAAAAATTCATATCTCCGGTTCCCTTTATCCGATTTTATTCGTTTTTGTGTCATTTTAAAGATACAAATATAAACTATTTTTATAAATTGGTTTTGGATTTTTAAACTGTTTCCTGTGTTTTATTTGATTACTGTTTTGTGATATTTGAATGCTTTACACTCTGTCTCCTAAGTTAAGGCTTGACGCTCGTTGCCAAGCTACCAAGGGTTGAGCTGGGATTAATTTACTGAGACCTAACTGTACCTAGGTGGAGGTTAGTGGCTTGTTGCTAGGTGTAGGTACCTACCTGCCCTTACCAATAACCCATTTTCCAAAATTTTTGGTGGCAGCGGTGGGATCCTGTACTTGTGTTCAGTATCACGTTACAGTTTTGAGTAAAACAAATTAAAAATCCTTTGAATTGTCTTAGTGCAAAAATGTATTTTTTTTTTTATTTTTTATTTTTTTTTAATTAATTTGGATTAATTTCAATTATTGAATTTTTGTAATTTTTCTAAATTCTTGTTTCCAATTTTTGCAAAAAGTTTTTGTTGACACAAAACTAGGGAACCATGGAGCTTGATCTGGCTAGCCTACCCACACTGACAGTAGTCCACCTTAGGGGGTTGTGTACTGAAAGAGGGTTGCCTGCAACCACAGATCTCAGGAAGCAAATCCTGATCAAATCCCTGACAGCATGGGCTGAGGCCCAAGAGCTAGGCACAGAGGAAGCTCCAGAGGAGGAAGAAAAAGGGGAGGATGCTAACTCTAACCACTCAGGGGAGGGAAGGCATCTGAGCCCAAGTGAGGATGAGGAAGAACGGTCCTCAGTAAATACAGTCACTAGGGGCAGACCCAAAGCTAGTGGTGGGAAGGGGGTCCTTTCAGGAGGAGAGAACCCATCCATCAGAGAAAGAGAGCTGGAGGCCCAGCTAGCATACATAGCTTTGGAAGCAGAGAAGCTGGCCCTAGAAAAGAAAAAGTGGGCAAAGAAAGAGAAAAGAGATGGTGGCAGCGACAGAGAACTTGAGGTGTCCATGGGTGGGGGAGTTTCCCCTAGATTACCCAAAGGGGTGGTTCCTGCCTATGTAGAGGGGGATGACATAGATAAGTGGCTGGGGGCCTTTGAGAGGGCCCTCCAGATGAGGAGAGTCAAGCCTCAGTACTGGGGTTCACTTCTTTGGGAGTTAGTTCCCAACTCTGGGAGGGATAGGCTCCTAACCATGAGTGGGGAGGATGCAGACTCATACCCCAGTATGAAGAGTTGCTTGACTAAAAAGTTTGGTCTGACCCCAGAGCAGTATAGAATGAAGTTCAGAGACACCCAGAAGGTCAGTACCCAGTCTTGGGTTGACTTTGTAGACACCTCACTAAAGGCACTAGAGGGCTGGATTATTGGTAACAAAGTAAATACTTATGAGGGGTTATACAATCTGATCGTGAGAGAGCACATCTTGACCAATTGTACCCAAGAAAGGTTACGCCAGCATCTAGTGGACTCTAAGCAGACCAACCCTAGAGAGCTAGGGGAGGCAGCTGATGAGTGGTTGAGAACCAGGGTGGTTGTCAAGTCCCAGGGGGGAGACTCCAAGAAGGGGGGGTCAGGTCCCCAAAAACCTAAGGAGGGAGGTGGTAAGCCCACCACAGAGACTCCCTCTGTACCCCAGAACCCTAAGAAGGAGGAGAGTAAATCCCACTCCCACTCTGACAAGCAGAGACAGGGAGACCCAGGGTTAAAAAAGCTCTTGGACAGTAGGGCTTGCTTTGACTGTCAGCAGACAGGTCACTTCAGAGGAGATGCAGCCTGTCCAAAGAAGGTGGTTAGCACTGGGCTGTCCAGTGTAGCCATGGAGGAGGACTCCTCAGATGATGAAGTCCTCCTAGCATTGAGCTGGGAGACAGGACCAGATGGTAAGCTGGTGATCCCTGAGGGTGGAAGTAGGCACTTCCACCCCATTCAGGTGAATGGGATCCCTACCACTGGCCTGAGAGACACCTGTGCCAGTCACACTATAGTGAGTGACCGGTTAGTGACCCCAGACATGTATGTCCCAGGAGAGACAAGGAAAGTCAGGATGGCCACAGGGGAGGTCACCTCCAAACCTGTAGCCATAGTGCCCCTAGAGAGGGAGGGTATCCTTGACTGGTTTAGGGTGGTAGTCAGTGCTGACCTCCCCCTAGATTGTATCCTGGGCAATGACCTCCCAGAGGTGGGTCTGGTCCCAGATGGGGCGGTCGCCCAGGGCGCCCCCCCCAAACCAAAGTCCTGGGGAGTCAGTCCCTACAGTTAGGAGACAGGGGTCCCCAAGAAAAGGAAAGAAGAAAAGGAAGGGTAGGCCACTCTTAAAGAGAGTTCCAGGGAGCCAAAGGCCTTCTGCCCCAGTAGGGGGGGAGCCCAGAATTGGCACTGGTGAGGCCTCACCTGACCCCAAGGAGGTCCTGAGTAGTCAGGCAGCTGTCCAGATGCAGGGTGTTACCCCTGCACGGACAGAAGGCAGAGTGGAAGGAGGGTGTCTGCCACATGAGGTGGTAGCCCCCCACTCTAGACAGCAAGGGAGGTGCCAGGACCCCACAATTGCCCTTAAAGCAGCTCAGCCACCTGTCAGTGGAGAGCTTAGGGTGTGGTTCTGGGTACTGACAGCTGTCAGTAGCCTCTGCTGGGTGCTAGCCTTCCTGGCAGCACTGTACTTGGCCTGGGAGGCAGACCCCAGGGCCAATAGCAAAGTAGGCCCCCTGACCCTATTGGTCGTGGTGGGGTTGCTCAAGTGTTGGGTAACCTCTTTGGGTAAGCTAGGTGTTGCCCTAGCAAAGTTAGGAGTAGGGGAGGTGGGCACCTCACTACCCAAGTTGGCAGAGAGAGAGGAGGAAGACCCCCCTAGAGGGAAGTTTCAGTTTGAGTTGGGTCCTTTTACTGTTGGGATGGCTTCACTACCCAGAGGGAGTGACCCTGACAGGAGGATGTAAGGCAGAGTAGGCCCTGCAAAGGGACAGCCAGTTTTCTTCACTGTCTTCCTCGCCTAACAAGCCAGGAAGACTCTCCCAGGGTTGGGCTGAGTCTCCTGGGCGTGTGGGCTGGGGGGGGGGGGTTGTGTGAGAAAACAGGGCTGATTGCAGAGGCCCCATAACTTTTTGCCCCCATTTTCCACTTTTTGCTGGTGTTTTCCTGACTTTGATGGTGCCTTGAGTACTGCTAACCAGTCCCAGGGCCTGTGCTCTGTGTAAAATGGATATGCAAATTAGGCTAATTATAATTGGCTAAGTTAACCTACCTATAAGTCCCTAGTATATGGTAGGGCATGTAGGTTTAGGGACCACAGCATAGGTGGTGCACACCTAGGTGCACTGCTGAGGTGCCCAGTGTCATTTTAAAAGCAGGTCTGCCTTGCTGGCTGCTTTTAAATTAAAGTTATATGCAAATTCGACTTTGGAATTAAAAGTAGTTCCAAAGTCTTAAACTACCTTATTTTTACATATAAGTCACCCCTAAGGTGTGCCCTATGTGCTCCTAGGGCTGGGTGCCATGTAACTATAAGCAGGGACTTTAAAAAAATAGATTTATAAACCCTGGTGAGGTAAAAACAGCCAAATTCGTTTTTCCCTCATTGAAGTAAATGGCCTTCATAGGCTAGAATGGGGAGACTTTATTTTAAATTTTAAAGTATCCTTAAATGTTGCATACCAAGAATTTGGTATCAAATTAATTGTTGTAATAAATCCCACAACTTCCCGTTGTTGGATTTAATATAACTTGTTCAGGTAAAAAGTTTAGACTTTACCTAAAAAGTTGCCAATTTCAGCTCTGCATTGTTTTTGCTGCTGTGCTCTGATTGGCCAGCCTGCAGCAGCTTAGCCAAGCTGCCTTGATGAGGTGTGAAGTGGCCTGGCTTCACACAAAGGAATGTGCTTGGGGGAGAGAATCTCCCCTCAGCAGATGGTGAGGCAGGAAGGGGGAGGGCTGCCAAACTGGTCTTCAAAGGCAGAGAAGGACATTTGGAGCACCCAGCAACACCCCCACATCCTTCAACCCCAGACAACTAGGTGCCCCCTTGATTAGATTAGGAGAGGGCAGGAGAGGGGTGTGTTTATGATTTTTAGCCACACCAGTGGGTGGGCTCAGCCAGATGTAACCTCCAAAAATCAGATTCAGCCATGTTGGATTTTTAGAGACTGTTGCCTTCTGGGATGGATTTTTGCCACACTTCCCAGGAAGTGGTCATCACAGGGGGACGACCCTGTACCTGATTGGAGAACCAGGGCCCCCCTGCTTTTCACCCAGGAGCAAGGATAAAACTGGCAGACCTGCACCCACACCTCAGATCCCCACCAGATTTCAAGAAGAAAAGAACTAAAGGAGAAGAAGGACTGCCCTGCTGGACCCCTGGCCTGCACCTGGACCCTGCACTCAGAAGGACTGCACCAGCTGCACACTTGGGCTTCACCACAAGAAGGACTTTGCCTGGCTTCAACTGGTTCAAGGAGGGACTCCCTGTTTGCTACAGGTGAAAAATTGCTATCCAGAGTCCCCTGCACCAACTCCTGAAAAAGTGACCAGCTGACCACTGTCCAGTGGCCAAAAAGGAGTTTGCGCCAAGTGCATTCTGGGAGTTGAAGTCCGCACCCCCCAAGGACCATCAGAGAACTTCTGGACCCTTGGGGTGAGCTGTGGACCCCAAAAGAACCTTAAAAGAACATCTGGGTGAAGCCCCAGAAGTTTGGAGAAGATTTGAGAATTTTTGTAAAAAAGCTCCAGAGAGGGACCGACCCGCCGTGGAAATTCTAGCCGGCTTGCCTCAACCGCGACCCGGCCTGACTTCGTGGTTCGTCCCAGTAAAGAAAAACCTCCTAAAAAGAAACTAAGTCCGAAGGTAAAAAGTTGACCGGGACCTCCCAGCCATCGTATCCGAGAAGGGCTCCACGGACGTCGGATCAAGATCCAGGTTTACTCCGGTCGAAGGATTTTCACCTCGAAAAAACGACTAAGTCCGAAGGTAAAAATCTCCACCGAGGAAACCAACATCGCGTATCCGGACAAGGGCTCCAGGAGGTCGGACTCGACTGGCAGGTTCGTCCTGCTGAAGAAAATCTTCAAAATAAAGACTAAGTCAGAAGGTAACTTTTTAACCGAGGCCTCCCGCGACTTGTAGCCGAGCAGGGCTCCATCGCGGTCGGCCTGAAACTTTGACTTTGCCCCGGTCGAGGTGCAACCAGATGACCCGATTGGCGCTTTTTGTTTCTAAGCGCTAGAAAAATAACACTTCTTTAAAAATTCATATCTCCGGTTCCCTTTATCCGATTTTATTCGTTTTTGTGTGATTTTAAAGATAAAAATATAAACTATTGGTTTTGGATTTTTAAACTGTTTCCTGTGTTTTATTTAATTACTGTTTTGTGATATTTGAATGCTTTACACTCTGTCTCCTAAGTTAAGCCTTGACGCTCGTTGCCAAGCTACCAAGGGTTGAGCTGGGATTAATATACTGAGACCTAACTGTACCTAGGTGGAGGTTAGTGGCTTGTTGCTAGGTGTAGGTACCTACCTGCCCTTACCAATAACCCATTTTCCAACATGTGGTAAAAAAGGTAAAAAAGGTTGGCCCCGTTAAAGGTCGCTGATTAAGCCTTTCATTTGTATGTCTCTATGGCAAGTTGCAGGGCTCTTGATGTTGTTTCCTGATATCTTTTACAAATGTTCGGGGCTTGATGTTGAAACACTGCTTTCTGCTTATGGATATGAGGAGACCGCAAAGCCCTGCTGTCCAGCATGATCCCCAAGACTCGCTTCAGTCTCTCATTTTATGCGGCAGGGATGTTTCTAAATGATTTGTGGGGCCTAACTACAAGGAATTTAGTTTTGTTACATTAATCTCCAGACCCCTTGCTATGCTGAAGGTGTTAAAGTTGTCCAGCAAATGCTGCAGTCCCTCAGGAGTCTGAGAAATTAAGGAAGTCTCTCAACACTTCCAATTTGGGAACATCTATAATGCCTTGTCAAAGGGCCACTATGACAATGTTTACAAAGATGGAGAAAAGAGTAGGGGCCAGCACACACCCCTCTGCATACTCAGATTCAGTCTGTTAGTTGCCCCCGAGGACCCCAACACACTTGGGAATAGTTGTCTTGTATAAACTTATTAATTGACCAAGAGGCTCATCAGGGACCCCCAGGTGTTTTAATGAAGCCCATGGCAATCGCCTAGGGACAAGTACGAAGGTTGATTTGAGGTCAACAAATGTTCTGTAAAGGTGACCTTCGTTCAGCTTTGTGTACATTCAGACAATGAGGAGCAGCCTCATGTCTTGGTCTATGGTGATGCCTTTGGGTCTAAACCCAGTGCGATAGGGGGACAGAATTTCTGCATCCTTTTCTTCTGCAGCTGTTTCTTTTTGGCATTTTGCAAGATGTCCAAAAGGCAAATAGGGCTATTTTTGCCTGGACTCTTCCAGTCCCCAGTTTTATAAATGGGGATTAACTCTGCTCCCTTCCAAGTGTCAGGAAATGGAGCTCCCAAGGCTAATGCATTACTCAAGCTGTTAATTTATGGACCCAATCTGATGAGTCATGTCATAATAGTTCTCCAGGAATTTTGTCTGGACCAAGTGCCTTACCTATTTTAATGGCGAGAATAGCTGCCTCAATTTCCTCGAGTGAGAAGTGTATATCTAAAGGTTTGGGATTTGTGAAAAAATGAGATAGCGCTCTGTAATTGTCGAGAAAGTAGCCATATAGTTTGGTGAAATGATCCACCCAGGCTCCTGGGTTCAGGTAGCAATCAATCTTTGATTCAGAGCTTGCACTCCCAGGGGCAATGATTTTCCAGCAGAGCCTGTTATCACCAGTCATTGCAGCCACCAATAAGTCACTCCAACTAGCATTGTCCCAGTTGCACTGGGCAGACCTTAGTGTCTTTTTGTACCTGTCCCTTTGCATGGACCTCAAGCGGGGTCTTGGTTTTCAATGCAGTGACCAGAGCTTTTTTAGCCAGCCTGCAGTCCTTTGTGTACTACTCGTTGGAATTGTTGCTGTGGACCTTAGGACAAGGACGTTTCCTTGCTTTGGCTTTGGTCAAGATGAATTTGAAAGAATATTGCAGTTACATGTGAGAGTCTGTCTTTGGAAACTCAGACGATGTGGGAAGAATAGGTGAAGAATGAACAATTGCAAAAAGACTGTAGATCTCTGTCATGGTCTCCACGTTACCCAGTTTTGAAGGCAATTTAATGTACCTACAGTCATTTCCCAATGTTGGCATTACAGTCAATGTTACAGGGGTTTGCTGAACATCGATTCAGCGTCTCAAGAGTAAAAGGTTTAGGGGGAAGTGGTCACTCTCTTCCCTTTCATCTATTTCAAAATACTCCATTTTATCCCACAAATTCATCCTATACAGGATATAAGTGATTTTAGTTCTTATTGGCCCGTATTAGGCTGACACGCATCATATGGTGTGGAATTGTACTTAGTACCCACAATCCATGTGATTCTGCTACCAAAATCCTCTAGCCTCATTTGCATAATGAGAACAAATGTGACATGGCGCCGCCAATGTTTAGTCTGGCACTAATATTCAGATCCTCCTAAGTATCTCTGTCTCACTAAAGGCTAAAGACACCTCAATACTATACACAGAGACATCTGTGGTATTGAGTATTTCCTCCTCAGCTAAAATAGGTAGTACCTATCTTGAGCTGTAGGCTGTTCAAGCTTGAACCTTAAAAGAACCGATCTCCATTTGGTGTCCTTATCTCTGAACATACATCTACCATTAATATGGCAAACCCACAGCGGGTGGCAACTGCAGTAAATATGCAACCTCCCCTCACTGCACATTTATTGGCAAATGGCCTAACGGCCCATGGGGGTCCAGTCACATTTGCTGTTGAGGCTCATCCAGCCTACAGATCAGATTTTCTTTATTCTTAGGTCACCTTTCCAGCAGCAGATAGGAACACAAATACATTTCATCACTATACATCTGCAAATGCACTTGTACAATACAGAGTTTATGCATATTTAGAAATAACTTTATCTTATAAAGACCATAATAACTAACTAGATGACGCCCTACCACATACAACATTAAACATTAGATTAGATCCGCTGAGCAACTATGGCCCGACCTAGACTTTATTGGCCACATATACACCACACCGTGAGGCAGCAACCTTAGCGGTAGCTGAGATTTCCCGCATAGTTAGTACAGTTTGTTATGTAAACATTAAATACTAACCCAGCACTTGCTCCCCAGCGCAACCACATGCAGTTACGGCAGGCATTAACCCTGCTATTGCACATTCGATCATGGGTATGGTACCCACCAAGAGGGAGGAAATTCCATTTCTGTTAACTCGTGTTAGACCTGACAGCCTTAGGGTGGTCACCCCTAACTTTTTGCCTGCCTCCCTCCACTTTTTGGACACTGTTTTTGCTGGTTTTAGGACTCTGCGCACTTTACCACTGCTAACCAGTGCTAAAGTGCATTTGCATTATCCCTTAAAACATGATGTCATAGGTTCATACCCAATTGGCTTATTTAATCAACTTGTAAGTGTAGGAAAATACCATCTTGCCTGGCATGTTACCCCCATATTTCACCATATATATGTTGTTTTAGTTGTATGTGTCACTGGGACCCTGCCAGCCAGGGCCCCAGTGCTCATAAGTGTGCCCTGTATGTGTTACCTGTGTTATGACTAACTGTCTCACTGAGGCTCTGCTATCCAGAACCTCAGTGGTTATGCTCTCTCATGTCTTTCCAAACAGGCTAGTGACCAATTTCACCAATTTACATTGGCATACTGGAACACCCTTATAATTCCCTAGTATATGGTACTGAGGTACCCAGGGTATTGGGGTTCCAGGAGACCCCTATGGGCTGCAGCATTTCTTGTGCCACCCATAGGGAGCTCTGACAAGTCTTACACAGGCCTGCTACTGCAGCCTGAGTGAAATAACGTCCATGTTATTTCACAGCCATTTACCACTGCACTTAAGTAACTTATGAGTCACCTATATGTCTAACCTTTACCTGGTAAAGGTTGGGTGCTAAGTTACTTAGTGTGTGGGCACCCTGGCACTAGCCAAGGTGCTCCCACATTGTTCAGGGCAAATTCCCCGTACTTTGTGAGTGCGGGGACACCATTACACGCGTGCACTATACATATGTCACAACATATGTATAGCGTCACAATGGTAACTCCGAACATGGCCATGTAACATGTCTAAGATCATGGAATTGTCACCCCAATGCCATTCTGGCATTGGGGAGACAATTCCATGATCCCCCGAGTCTCTAGCACCGACCCGGGTACTGCCAAACTACCTTTCCCGGGGTTTCACTGCAGCTGCTGCTGCTGCCAACCCCTCAGACAGGTTTCTGCCCTCCTGGGGTCCAGCCAGGCTTGGCCCAGGAAGGCAGAACAAAGGACTTCCTCAGAGAGAGGGTGTTACACCCTCTCCCTTTGGAAAAAGGTGTCAGGGCTGGGGAGGAGTAGCCTCCCCCAGCCTCTGGAAATGCTTTGATGGGCACAGATGGTGCCCATCTCTGCATAAGCCAATCTACACCGGATCAGGGATCCCCCAGCCCTGCTCTGGCACGAAACTCGACAAAGGAAAGGGGAGTGACCACTCCCCTGACCTGCACCTCCCCTGGGAGGTGCCCAGAGCTCCTCCAGTGTGCTCCAGACCTCTGCCATCTTGGAAACAGAGGTGCTGCTGGCACACTGGACTGCTCTGAGTGGCCAGTGCCAGCAGGTGACGTCAGAGACTCCTTCTGATAGGCTCCTTCAGGTGTTGCTAGCCTATCCTGTCTCCTAGGTAGCCAAACCTCCTTTTCTGGCTATTTAGGGTCTCTGCTTTGGGGAATTCCTTAGATAACGAATGCAAGAGCTCATCAGAGTTCCTCTGCATCTCTCTCTTCACCTTCTGCCAAGGAATCGACTGCTGACCGCGCTGGAAGCCTGCAAAACTGCAACAAAGTAGCAAAGACGACTACTGCGACCTCGTAACGCTGATCCTGCCGCCTTCTCGACTGTTTTCCTGGTGGTGCATGCTGTGGGGGTAGTCTGCCTCCTCTCTGCACTAGAAGCTCAGAAGAAATCTCCCACGGGTCAACGGAATCTTCCCCCTGCAACCGCAGGCACCAAAGAACTGCATCACCGGTCCTCTGGGTCTCCTCTCAGCACGACGAGCGAGGTCCCTTGAACTCAGCAACTCTGTCCAAGTGACTCCCACAGTCCAGTGACTCTTCAGTCCAAGTTTGGTGGAGGTAAGTCCTTGCCTCCCCACGCTAGACTGCATTGCTGAGAACCGCGTCTTTTGCAGTAACTCCGGCTCCTGTGCACTCTTCCAGGATTTCCTTTGTGCACAGCCAAGCCTGGGTCCCCGGCACTCTAACCTGCAGTGCACGACCACCTGAGTTGTCCTCTGGCGTCGTGGGACCCTCCTTTGTGACTTCGGGTGAGCTACGGTTCACTCCACTTCGTAGTGCCTGTTCCGGCACTTCTGCAGTGCTGCTTGCTTCTGAGTGGGCTCTTTGTCTTGCTGGACGCCCCCTCTGTCTCCTCACGCAATTGGCGACATCCTGGTCCCTCCTGGGCCACAGCAGCATCCAAAAACCCTAACTGTGACCCTTGTAGCTAGCAAGGCTTGTTTGCGGTCTTTCTGCACGGAAAATCCTCTGCACGACTCTCCACGACGTGGGACATCCATCCTCCAAAGGGGAAGTTTCTAGACCTTGTCGTTCTTGCAGAAACCATAGCTTCTACCATCCGGTGGCAGCTTCTTTGCACCCACAGCTGGCATTTCCTGGGCATCGGCCCACTCCTGACTTGATCGTGACTCTTGGACTTGGTCCCCTTGTTCCACAGGTACTCTCGTCCGGAAATCCATCGTTGTTGCATTGCTGGTGTTGGTCTTCCTTGCAGAATTCCCCTATCACGACTTCTGTGCTCTTTGGGGAACTTAGGTGCACCTTGCACCCACTTTTCAGGGTCTTGGGGTGGGCTATTTTTCTAACCCTCACTGTTTTCTTACAGTCCCAGCGACCCTCTACAAGGTCACATAGGTTTGGGGTCCATTCGTGGTTCGCATTCCACTTCTAGAGTGTATGGTTTGTGTTGCCCCTCTCCCTATGTGCCCCCATTGCATTCTATTGTGACTATACATTGTTTGCACTGTTTTCTATTGCTATTACTGCATATTTTGGTATTGTGTACATATATCTTGTGTATATTTGCTATCCTCAGACTGAGGGTACTCACTGAGATACTTTGGCATATTGTCATAAAAATAAAGTACCTTTATTTTTATTATATCTGTGTATTGTGTTTTCTTATGATATTGTGCATATGACACTAGTGGTACTGTAGGAGCTTCACTCGTCTCCTAGTTCAGCCTAAGCAGCTCTGCTAAGCTACCTTTTCTATCAGCCTAAGCTGCTAGACACCCCTCTACACTAATAAGGGATACCTGGGCCTGGTGCAAGGTGTAAGTACCTCTTGGTACCCATTACAAGCCAGTCCAGCCTCCTACATTGGTTGTACAGCGGTGGGATAAGTACTTGCAACTACTTACCACTTTGTCATATTGTACTTTTCATAAGAGAAAAATATACAAAACAAGTTCAGTGTATGTACACCTAACCAAAAAGTTTTGCTTTTCTTCTCCTACTGTTTAGCTAAGTGCTGAAAAGTACCTCTAAAACTTTCAAAAAGTTTTAAAAGTTTTTTTTCCTGTTCCTTAAAAAGTCCTGAAAACATTTTCTTTCTTTTTCTGTCCCTTAAACCTTTTCTATAATGTCTGGTACAGGCCAAACTGTTGATCTGACCAAACTTGCTTATGATCACCTTAGCTGGAAATTAGCAAGGAGTCTCTGCATTGAAAGAGGTTTAGGGGTAGGGAAGAATCCCTCAAGAGGACAACCTTTTGTATACTGAAGCAAGGGATCCAAAACCTGGAGCTGCCAGGAGATTGGTGATTCCTCAGGAATACAGAAAGTTCCTCCTAACTCTAGCCCACGACATTCCCTTAGCTGGACATTTGGGGCAAATGAAAACTTGGGACAGGCTTGTCCCCTTGTTTCATTGGCCTAGAATGTCAGAGGACACAAAAGAATGTTGTAAGTCCTGTGAAACCTGTCAAGCCAGTGGCAAGACAGGTGGCACCCCAAAGGCACCCCTTATTCCACCGCCTGTGGTTGGGGTTCTCTTTGAAAGGGTAGGGGTTGACATAGTTGGCCCCCTTGACCCTCCTACTGCTTCAGGCAATAGGTTTATTTTGGTGGTAGTGGACCATGCCACCAGATATCCTGAAGCAATTCCTCTAAGGACCACTACAGCTCCTGCAGTGGCAAAGGCCCTCCTGGGAATCTTTTCCAGGGTGGGCTTCCCAAAAGAGGTGGTATCAGACAGGGGAAGCAATTTCATGTCTGCTTACTTAAAGGCCATGTGGAAGGAATGTGGTGTTACATACAGGTTCACCACACCCTATCATCCACAAACAAATGGACTGGTTGAGAGGTTTAATAAAACTCTCAAAGGAATGATAATGGGACTCCCTGAAAAACTCCGCAGGAGATGGGATGTCCTGTTACTTTGCCTCCTTTTTGCATACAGAGAGGGACCCCAAAAAGGAGTGGGCTTCAGCCCCTTTGAACTCCTATTTGGACACCCTGTAAGAGGTCCTCTAACACTTGTGAAGGAGGGTTGGGAACAACCTTTAAAAGCTCCTAAGCAAGACATAGTGGACTATGTACTTGGCCTAAGATCTAGGAAGGCTGAGTACATGAAAAAGGCCAGTAAAAACCTTCAGGCCAGTCAAGAGCTCCAGAAGCAATGGCATGACCAGAAGGCTGTTCTGGTGCAGTACCAACCAGGGCAGAAAGTGTGGGTCTTGGAGCCTGTGGCCCCAAGAGCACTCCAAGACAAATGGAGTGGACCCCACATTATTGTTGAGAAAAAGGGTGAAGTCTCCTACTTAGTTGACTTAGGCACTGCCAGGAGTCCCCTTAGGGTGCTCCATGTCAATCGCCTGAAACCCTACTATGACAGGGCTGATCTCACCCTGCTCATGGGCAACAGATGAGGGACAGGAAGAAGAGAGTGACCCTCTCCCTGATCTCTTCTCTTCCACAGAACAAGATGCTCTAGTGGAAGGTGTAGTTTTGGCAGATTGTCTTACTGCTGAGCAGAAAAACCACTGCATAAATCTCCTGGGTCAGTTTTCTGAACTCTTTTCTACTGTGCCAGGCACCACTTCTTGGTGTGAGCACACTATAGATACTGGAGACAGCTTGCCTGTCAAAAGTAAGATCTATAGGCAGCCTGACCTTGTCAGAGACTGCATAAAACAAGAGGTGCAGAAAATGCTTGAACTGGGAGTGGTTGAGCACTCTGAAAGTCCATGGGCCTCTCCTGTGGTACTTGTACCAAAACCTCATTCCAAAGATGGTAAAAGGGAAATTAGATTTTGTGTTGTCTACAGAGGTCTCAACCAGGTAACCAAAACTGATGCTCACCCTATACCTAGGGCAGATGAGCTACTAGATACACTGGCATCTGCCAAGTATCTAAGCACCTTTGATTTGACTGCAGGCTATTGGCAGATCAAGTTATCAGAGGATGCAAAAGCAAAAACTGCATTTTCAACCATTGGAGGGCACTACCAATTCACAGTAATGCCTTTTGGATTGAAAAATGCACCTTGCACTTTTCAAAGGTTGGTGAATACAGTCCTGCAAGGGCTGGAAGCTTTTAGTGCAGCATATCTAGATGATATAGCTGTCTTTAGCTCCAGCTGGGATGATCACCTGGTCCACCTATGGAAAGTTTTGGAGGCCCTGTAAAAGGCAGGCCTCACTATCAAGGCTTCAAAGTGCCAGATAGGGCAGGGGAAAGTGGTTTATCTGGGACACCTGGTAGGTGGAGAACAGATTGCACCACTCCAGGGGAAAATCCAAACTATCATAGATTGGGTTCCCCCTACAACCCAGACTCAGGTGAGAGCCTTTTTAGGCCTCACTGGGTACTACAGGAGGTTCATAAAGAACTATGGCTCCATTGCAGCCCCTCTTAATGACCTCACATCTAAGAAAATGCCTAAAAAGGTATTATGGACAGCAAACTGTCAGAAAGCTTTTGAGGAGCTGAAGCAGGCCATGTGCTCTGCACCTGTCCTGAAAAGCCCCTGTTACTCCAAAAAAATCATTGTCCAAACTGATGCATCTGAATTAGGGGCAGGGGCAGTCTTATCACAACTTAATTCTGAGGGCTAGGATCAACCTGTTGCTTTTATCAGCAGGAGGTTGACCCCTAGAGAAAAGCGTTGGTCTGCCATAGAGAGGGAGGCCTTTGCTGTGGTCTGGGCACTGAAGAAGTTGAGGCCATACCTGTTTGGCACTCACTTCATTGTTCAGACAGACCACAAACCTCTACTTTGGCTAAAACAAATGAAAGGTGAAAACCCTAAATTGTTGAGGTGGTCCATATCTCTACAGGGAATGGACTATACAGTGGAACATAGACCTGGGAGTACCCACTCCAATGCAGATGGACTCTCCAGATATTTCCACTTAGACAATGAAGACTCATCAGGTCATGGCTAGTCTTATTGTCCTTCGTTTGGGGGGGGGTTGGGTAGGAAAGTACCATCTTGCCTGGCATGTTACCCCCATATTTCACCTTATATATGTTGTTTTAGTTGTATGTGTCACTGGGACCCTGCCAGCCAGGGCCCCAGTGCTCATAAGTGTGCCCTGTATGTGTTACCTGTGTTATGACTAACTGTCTCACGGAGGCTCTGCTATCCAGTGGTTATGCTCTCTCATTTCTTTCCAAATTGTCACTAACAGGCTAATGACCAATTTCACCAATTTACATTGGCATACTGGAACACCCTTATAATTCCCTAGTATATGGTACTGAGGTACCCAGGGTATTGGGGTTCCAGGAGACCCCTATGGGCTGCAGCATTTCTTGTGCCACCCATAGGGAGCTCTGACAAGTCTTACACAGGCCTGCTACTGCCGCCTGAGTGAAATAACATCCACGTTATTTCACAGCCATTTACCACTGCACTTAAGTAACTTATAAGTCACCTATATGTCTAACCTTTACCTGGTAAAGGTTGGGTGGTAAGTTACTTAGTGTGTGGGCACCCTGGCACTAGCCAAGGTGCTCCCACATTGTTCAGGGCAAATTCCCCGCACTTTGTGATTGCGGGGACACCATTACACGCGTGCACTATACATATGTCATGACATATGTATAGAGTCACAATGGTAACTCTGAACATGGCCATGTAACATGTATAAGATCATGGAATTGTCACCCCAATGCCATTCTGGCATTGGGGAGACAATTCCATGATCCCCCGAGTCTCTAGCACAGACTCAGGTACTGCCAAACTACCTTTTCCGGGGTTTCACTGCAGCTGCTGCTGCTGCCAACCCCTCAGACAGGTTTCTGCCCTCCTGGGGTCCAGCCAGGCTTGGCCCAGGAAGGCAGAACAAAGGACTTCCTCAGAGAGAGGGTGTTACACCCTCTCCCTTTGGAAAAAGATGTCAGGGCTGGGGAGGAGTAGCCTCCCCCAGCCTCTGGAAATGCTTTGATGGGCACAGATGGTGCCCATCTCTGCATAAGCCAGTCTACACCGGGTCAGGGATCCCCCAGCCCTGCTCTGGCACAAAACTGGACAAAGGAAAGGGGAGTGACCACTCCCCTTACCTGCACCTCCCCTGGGAGGTGCCCAGAGCTCCTCCAGTGTGCTCCAGACCTCTGCCATCTTGAAAACAGAGGTGCTGCTGGCACACTGGACTGCTCTGAGTGGCCAGTGCCAGCAGGTGACGTCAGAGACTCCTTCTGATAGGCTCCTTCAGGTGTTGCTAGTCTATCCTCTCTACTAGGTAGCCAAACCTTCTTTTCTGGCTATTTAGGGTCTCTGCTTTTGGGGAATTCCTTAGATAACGAATGCAAGAGCTCATCAGAGTTCCTCTGCATCTCTCTCTTCACCTTCTGCCAAGGAATCGACTGCTGACCGCGCTGGAAGCCTGCAAAACTGCAACAAAGTAGCAAAGTCGACTACTGTGACCTTGTAACGCTGATCCTGCCGCCTTCTCGACTGTTTTCCTGGTGGTGCATGCTGTGGGGGTAGTCTGCCTCCTCTCTGCACTAGAAGCTCCTAAAAAATCTCCTGTGGGTCGACGGAATCTTCCCCCTGCAACCGCAGGCACCAAAGAACTGCATCACCGGTCCTCTGGGTCTCCTCTCAGCACGATGAGCGAGGTCCCTTGAACTCAGCAACTCTGTCCAAGTGACTCCCACAGTCCAGTGACTCTTCAGTCCAAGTTTGGTGGAGGTAAGTCCTTGCCTCCCCATGCTAGACTGCATTGCTGGTAACCGTGTGTTTTGCAGCTACTCCGGCTCCTGTGCACTCTTCCAGGATTTCCTTTGTGCACAGCCAAGTCTGGGTCCCCGGCACTCTAACCTGCAGTACTTGCCAAGCCTTACACTCCCCTTTTTGCTACATTTTTGCTACATATAATCACCCCCTAAGGTAGGCCCTAGGTAACCCCTAGGCCAAGGTGTATGTAGGTAAAAGGCAGGACATATACCTGTGTAGTTTATATGTCCTGGTAGTGTAGAACTCCTAAATTTGTTTTACACTTCTGTGAGGCCTGCTCCTTTCATAGGCTAACATTAGGGCTACCCTCATATACTCTTTGGGTGGTAGATTCTGATCTGAAAGGAGTAACAAGGTCATATTGAGTATGGCCAGAATGGTAATACAAAATCCTGCTGACTGGTGAAGTTGGATATTACTATTTTAGAAATGCCACTTTTAGAAAGTGAGCATTTCTCTGCACTGAAATCCTTCTGTGCCTTACAATCCGCGTTTGGCTAGGTTACTTGACAGCTCCCTTGTGCATTCCACTCAGACAACCCCAAACACAGAATGCTCAGTCACACTTGCACACATCTTCATACTGAATGGGTCTTCCTGGGGTGGGAGGGTGGAGGGCCTGACACTTACATTTGAAAGGAGAGTGTCCTGCCCACACACAATGGATTGCCAAACCCCCTACTGGCAGACAGGATGGAACTGAAAGGGGACTTGGTGACCTCAAAGCCACTCTTTGAAGTCTAGCTCACTTTAAAGGCATATTTGGGTACTTAAGCAGGGCCTCTGACCCTACCAACTCAGACACTTCTTGACAAGATACCACTGGTGAAGAAACTCTGAGCCAGATCCTGCAACCTGTCAAGAGGAACTACTTGGCTATCCAAAGAACTCACCTCACTGCTTTTCTGCAAAGGTCTGCTGACCTGCTGTTGCCCTGCTACCTTGCTGCCCTCTGGCTCTGCTGAGAGGTGCTCTCCTTGAAGTCTCAGGACCAAAAAGACTTCCTCCTGCAAAGAACTCCTTGTGCAGCGAAAATTCAACGCACAGCCTGCCAGAAACAATGCACAGCCTGCATCACGGTGAGAAAATCACCGCACGCCAAACTGGAACGACGCAGCCCAGCTTCCCGAGAGGAGATTGACGCAGCACCAGCGTTGTGACTGGAACTTTGATGCACAGCCCACTGGATCGACGCATACCTGAGCTGGAATGACACAGACTGACTTCCTGCGAGAAGAGTCAACGCATCTCCTGCTGTTTGACAGAAATTTCCCTTCATCGCCCAAAGGATCAACGCAGTTCCTGTTACTTCGTCCTGCACGCCCAGGATTCTTTCCATCGTCCCTGGGGCATCCAAATACCCCGCAACCCAAAGAGGATCCAAATCAACACACTGAAAATCGATGCAAAGCCTTCCCTGCGTGGAAAATTATCGACGCATCGTCTGTGTGCACCTGGAAAAAAACGACGCACACCTCCCCGTTTTCCACACATCTCCTCCTCTGCGGTCCCCTGCGGAGAATTTGAATGCAAGCCAGTTACTTTGTGCTTGCAAGAGACACTTGTTGCTTTTTAAAGACTAAAGACTCTTTTTTATCATTCTCTGAGGTGATATTGCAAAGTGTCCCAAATAAATAATAATAAATATTATTTATTTTTCTAAACACTGTGGTGTATTTGTGTGGTGCTATACTGTGTTACTGCATGATTTATTGCACAAATACTTTAAACATTGCCTTCTAGGTTAAGCCTGACTGCTGTGCCAGGGTGGGCACAGGATAATTTGGATTGTGTGTGACTCACCCTGACTACAGTGAGGGCCCTTGATTGGACACAGGTAACCTGACTGCCAACCTAAATCTAACAGCTCAAGAAATAAATGCCCTGGAAGCAGTTTTCCCACATATCGGACCTTAGGATAAACATGGAAATCTCACTATGTGCTTGCCGTTTGGGATGGTTCTCACAGTTGATAACTGCAATACATGGGTCTCAGTAGTTACCATGCTCTATATTACTGCGCACGGTACACCAACACTTGCCAATCTTCCAGAGGTGTTAAAACAAATTCAAGATGAATATAGGGCTGCCCCGGCCCTGAATTTGGGAATGCAATGAATGGGCACTTTTGCCACAGTATCTTCAATTATATTAAGTAACCTTAAAGGGGAAGCAGTTGTACTAGCAGTGCGTATGCGGCTCCGGGATGCACCTGACAGATATCAATGTTCTGATAGACGCCAATCTTGTTCCTTTCAAGACTCACTGGAAAAACACAGTGAGAGAGGTGGGCGGTCAGAACAGTGAACTGAGTAAGTGAAACCGAGAAATGACTCACAGCGCTCATCTGAAGTTTCAGTTAAAAAAGAAGAGAAACTTCCCCATCAAAAAATCCCAATTTAAAAAGAAAAAAGTGGCAGCAGTGACGATTCGACATGCCACTCAGGAAGAGGGCTTTACTGAAGAACAGGAAGTGAGCAGTAGCATTTCTAGACAGTGCGCAGAGGTCACAACAGTTCGCCTGGATCTTCAAGAGCATTTGGAGGTGAAAGCAACTGATGAGTTCTTGCAAGTTGAGAATGCAGGCACAAGTGTCTCCACACTCGACAGGGTGTTTAAAGTAACTATTCAGTTAGAAGGAGACATCATTTGGGACCACGTTGTCTCCATTTATGATATTTTTCTGGCTGAAAAAGATTGGCCACCGGAATATATCTGTGATCTCCCTTACGGAGAGGACGTTATTGCAAAGTCTTTCTCGCCCCTTGTTCCCAGAAAGCTTGTTGAAATGTACGCCATTGATTGGGCAGTTGCTCAAGCACCTGCGTTATATCGCAATCATGTAGGGTGGAACAAAGATTCCCCCTACCACGTAATACCACTAAAATCCCAACCCAGCCTCAACCACAATACCCAATAAAGTATGATACAAAAGCACCTGTGAGGGAAATCCTCAACCAATTACAGTACCTGGATGTACTTGAACCCTCAAATTCATCAATGAATAATCCACTATTTCCAGTCTTTAAACTCAACCACTCATATAGAATAGTCGTGGACTACGACATCACACCTGCACCTTTGTAATGCAGAATGCACATACCACAGCGCTCATGAACAGTATAGTGCACAAAAAATACAAGATGCTCATGGATATATCCAACGTTTTTTTCTGCCAAAATATAGCACCTGAAAATAGGGACTTAACAAGTTTTAATGCCATTGGCTCCCAGAATAATTTATGCCGACTCCCATAAGGGTACCAGAACAGAACAAGACTGTTCTTAGCTTGTGTAACATCTATCCTACACAACATTGACCCTGAGGCATTGTCATATGTGGATGACATCTATCTCACAGATGATGACCTCCTGCAATAATTAGGATGGATACCCGCATTGTTGTAGCATTTGTCGAAACCGGCTTCAAATTCAACTAAAAAAAATTAAAATAGCCTTCCTTAGTGTCCTGTTTCTGGGATACGAAATGTCGGAGGAAGGCAAGAGCCTTACGCCCCAATTTATTGAAAACTGCGCACAACAACAACCACCAATACAATAAATATGCTCCAGTCAATGTTGGGCTTCTAAAATTTTGGCAGAACACATATTCCAGATTATGCACAATGCCTGAAACCATTATATGGCTTAATACGTCCTTACTTTACCACCACATTCTGGACAGTCAAACATACACGAATTCTTAAAGCTTTGCAAAAAGATATGCTTGAAGTAAAAGACTTAGAAGGGACAATAAAAAAGTTGGTCATCAGAGTAATTGCTGGTGCAAATGGTTTCACCTATGTGACATTTAATGAGGGTTAGACTGTACCAATTGCATTCAAATCACACTTATACTCCACAGCTGAACAAAGCTTAGCTCCCACCGAGAAAATCATCACTGCTGTTCAGATGGCCGCCCCTAAAGAGAGACCTCTGACCCATGGGAAGCGCATTATTGTCATGTCCCCCATTCCATCCATTGAGGCTGTTGCCAAAGCAAACGTTCTAAATGCTAAAGCATTACATCCACGTTGGATCCGGTGGGCAACATCTCTGACAGCCACTGATGTTCATTATATTTTTGACTCAAAATTACAGACCCAGGAATTCTTTCAATATGAACTTGAGTATCCAGTTCCAGCAAATACATTGCCTATTGAATAATATCAGGTAGTCTTGTACACTGATGGTTCAGCGCAACCAGCAATAGGCACCAAATACAAATATTCCACGGCTTGCGCAGTCCTGAGTGGATACATGAAGGATGGCAAGTTCCATCCACAAAATACTTACACGCAGACTCTAGGAGATTGCGCTGCACAACTTGCAGAGCTCAAGGCTCTGGTGATGGCACTGGAACATGTGGATCCTGTGCAGATGATGTTGATTGTCTGTGATTCGTACTATCATGTGCAGTCCTTCAATGAATATCTGCATTACTGGTGCCAAAATGGTCTCAGAGATTCAAAAGGCAACACAATTAAACACAGAGTTCTGTGAGGAAAAGTAGCAAAGCTGAAAGAAAGCTACCTAATGTCCCTCCTAATTTCCATGTTGTACATACACTAGGACATCAGCATGTTGGAATACATGTTGAAGGCAACACTTTGGCTGATGAGGCAGCCAAATCAGCAGTAGCTCTGACTTCTGTTGCTGCAGTAACTCATTGTAAATTGAAGGTGGATAAATGAACACAGGCAGACGTGAAAGCTTCGGCTGACGGCATGCCCTTACCTAAAGCATATCCTGTTAAATATTCCTACCGCATGGCGATATTTTTACACCACATGTAACAATACCAAGTGGGGGAGATCATGTGATTTCCAAGACGTAAGACCTGAGTTAACAAAAGTAGTGCATGAGGAAGTTGCTTCTGTCCATGCTGGTGTGGTGGCTACAATTTCACTCCTACAAGCACAATGGCCAGGTCTCTACAAGCAGACCAAGCTGTATGTCGTTTGTTGTGACATCTGCCAGCAAATTAAAGGATCCACATCAAACGCCCACCGCAGACACCCCTCCTAATTTCCAGCAAACCATTACACTGTGTGTACTTGGACCATTGCAGTCACCTGACACCAGATAGTGCATACAAATGCATCCTAGTAGCTGTTGACTCATGCTCCATATTTCTATGGGTTTGGCCACAACGCTCGACTGACCCTCAAACTGTTATTAAAGATTTGCAAGTCTTTATCGGCACATATGCTGATGTGGCTTTCCACTCGGAGCAGGGCCCTGCTTTTGCCTCAAGGGCTTTCAGGGACACCATGGCTTCATTAGGGGTCCAACTGCATTGCTTGTCTCCATTTCAATCTGAGGGAAATAGTGTCATGGAGCAACAAATCCGAGATTTAAAGCAATCCTTAACAACTTGAGTATTAGGCACGGCTTCTAGTTGGCTTACACACCTGTATGTAATCCAGAGAGCACTTAACAATCTGCCCAGAAGGTCCCTTGGGAGGCGTACTTCCCATGAATGTCTGTTTTGAACTCAAATGTATGTTCCAGATCTTGTTGGTCCTGGCAGGGAAGCAGCAGATACACCCTTTGACATAAATGAAAGTGTCACTGTCTTGCAGGACTTACAACAGTTCAGTGATGACAACGCATCTGCCAGTGCTGCATCCTCTGGAACTAGTGATGTACCTGTAACATCTACCGGCTGGATTCCGAAACTTGGGAATTTAGTGTGTGAAAAGATTGCTGTGAAAAGGGAGTTTGGTCCTTCTCATCATGCACCAGTTCCAATCCTTGGATTACACGGTACCAGAACTGCCATTCTACGACCGTTGCTGAAAACCGTTTTGTCTCCATTGACAATGTCAAGTTACACCATGTGGACGATCCTGCACAGCAGACATAGAGGACTCCTGGGTAGTTCCCGAATCCCTCCCACTACAGACCAGGATGTTCCCCTACAAGTCTTCCACGCAATGCTGAGACCTCTTAAAGCTTGGGGAAGGTGGAAAATGAGCTTTCATTGGTTCCCCTAACAACTGCTTCTACAATAATTACTGTTGATAATGAGCAGTTTTATACAAGTTCTGCACAAATGGATGGCATAGTCTTCTATGAATCACCAAGGGAGTCTTCTGCAAGTTCTCCTCTACAAAACACAGTTCCAGTCATTGCACAAACTGATTCTGGTTATTTTGTCGATGTTAATGACTCTTTCACTGACTCACCTGCCTCTACTACAACAGAACTGTCAAGGGCACGTAAGCTGATACATTGGCTCAAAATTGGCTATTTCATTTGTCCATGGAACTATCTATGACTCTTATTAACTATACTTGCTTTCCTACTTTGGATTGGATTTGTTATTGTTTTCTTTTTCCTTGTACATTGTCATTTCCTACCTGAACACTCTACAGTTGAACTGGTGGATGAAGTCCTAAAACTAAATTTTTCATCACACAAAATTCACAGAGAATTGTCCCTAGTGAACATTTCAGCCATACCAATTCCTGATGGGATTGTTTGGGATAAAGTATTATTTGTATATTATATATGGGCAAACTAAGGTCATTCAAATACTACTATTTCTATGAATGACATAATTACACTTGGAGTGGTTTCTGATGATTGGGATGTGAAAACTGTTAATGCTATGATGTCTGATCTACAGTATTTGAAAATGAAGATGTGTACCAGTTTAAAGGAAATTATGGAGATATGTTCTGTTATAATTACTATGGACAGTATTTCATTCGCAGAGCAAGTACCCCAAAGGCTATTTCTAAATACACACAGTGGGAACACTACCTGACTCCACCGGTAGGCAGTTATAAAATGTATACTGAAATGTTTGCATATTTTTCTGGGCACAATGTTAAAAATGCTGAGTCATATTATTTAAAATTGCCAGTAATGGAAAGTCAACATGTTTTATTGACAGATTCAAAACTAATTTATTGTGATTTCTTTGTTTCCTGATTGGCTATAGGAGGCTATGAGTACTGGTTGAAGTCGATTCACTTAAAAAAGTGTGTGGGGAACTAAAAATTGGCAAATAAGAAGTAAAGAAGCTTTATTTAAAGTGTGCATGATTCCTGTTAAAATTATATTTTTAAATGAAGCAGTACAACAAACGAGTTGTTTAGGCTTAGCAAACATTAAGGAACTGAATGCGCCCAGTATTCCCACCCCGCTAAATTATACAAATGGCAAAAGTACATAAATGCGTCTGAAGCTCAGCAAAATGAATGAGTCCAGAATGGAACATTTAACACATCATTTTCACGTCCTGGTGGGTGGTTATTATGGCCTGTAGACACCAATGGGTACCACACACGTTTTGTAAACTCCTCAGGGGGTTTTAGAACAAATAGACCGGACCCTCGCTATCTGCCTTTGGAACACTGGGGTATAGTGACAACATATAGGCGGTCATTCTAACCTTGGCGGACGGCGGAGGCCGTCCGCCAAGGTACCGCCGTCAGAACACCGCACCGCGGTCGAAAGACCGCGGCGGTGATTCTGACATTTGCCCTGGGCTGGCGGGCGGCCGCCAAAAGGCCGCCCGCCAGCCCAGGGCAAATCAACCTTCCCACTAGGATGCCGGCTCAGAATTGAGCCGGCGGAGTGGGAAGGTGCGACGGGTGCAGTTGCACCCGTCGCGTATTTCAGTGTCTGCAAAGCAGACACTGAAATACTTTGCGGGGCCCTCTTACGGGGGCCCCTGCAGTGCCCATGCCATTGGCATGGGCACTGCAGGGGCCCCCAGGGGCCCCGCGGCACCCCCTACCGCCATCCTGTTCATGGCGGGAGAGCCGCCATGAACAGGATGGCGGTAGGGGGTGTCTGAATCCCCATGGCGGCGGAGCGCGCTCCGCCGCCATGGAGGATTCAGACGGGCAGCGGAAAGTCGGCGGTACCCCGCCGGCTTTCCGCTTCTGGCCGCGGCTGTACCGCCGCGGTCAGAATGCCCGGCGGTGCTACCGCCAACCTCCGCCCTGGCGGTAATTACCGCCAGGGTGAGAATCAGGCCCATAGTATAGAAAAACTATGCCAGCAATGGTTGAAGGGTTTCTCTCTAGATGTTGTGAAAGAACATCTTAGTCTCCTGTCCAATAACACAGATTTACAGGATTTCCTGTTAGGCCCCAGAAGACACTGCAGAAAATGCTTATTTTATGAGACATGTAATGAAATATGGAAGCTTTCCCAACAAGAAGCGACCGACTGGTTAAGAAAAATAGATCAGGAAAATTTACAGAAAACATTAGCCGTTGTAGATAATGGGATTGATACCTTGTCCGACCGGATGTACACCTTAAATAATATTGTGTCCTGTGCAATAGACATAGTTTCAGAGTGATGTATCATTTTTGCAACATGGAGAAAGGCAGCTAAGATCCATTATGCAGTTAGGTTGGATGCTACAAACACTGAAAGCAGGTCGCGTTCCTTGGTAACAAGTGAACACAAGGGACATTTTTTCAACATTTATTTTAACGCGACAACAACAAATTATGCAACATATGTCATGTTAAATATTAAGAAATTAGAAAAGTTGCCTTTTACTGTGGCTAAAATACCATCTGCTGAGTGGCTAATACATGGAGTTATAAATCTGCCCATTTCAGCACTTCAATTCACATCTTGTTTGAAACACATTCCAGTGGGTAGATATGAAAGTCTAGGAGATAGTTACATACCCGAGGTGTGCAAGCTTCCCTTCTCGTCCGAATATTTTAATGGCACGAAAGAGGTCTTTCTCAGTGGTAGTGAATGCAAGACTTCTGTAAGCCATTTAATAACAGCAGTGATTGTACAGGGCATGTAATGCCTCTGTGGCAAATGTGGCTTGTTATCTAAAGGGAATCCCAGTCCCCTTGATTAGACCTCCATTCCAGGTGTTCTCAAATGGCAGCTCTGTGCTCCTTAACAGTGAGAGCTGTTGTGGAATGTGAGCTGGAATAGCTTTTGTCATTTCGGTCTCCCAAATTGTTAAATGTTGCGGCAATGTCCTTTTCCCCACATAGAACTAAAAGGATAAGCAGATGTTTGCCCCTCATACTGCTACTTCTGATGTGAATTTTGAAAAGTTGAGCAGACTAAAGGCTTTATTGTTTCAAAAACATGTGGTGCTTACATCTGCATGTGAGACCTATGTGCTTCAGGTTGTGAAGTCATCAGCGGAGATTCAGTCCCTTTTAAGTACAAATTTTCCATGACGCTTTTGTGAACTGGTGGGACGAATATTTAATATGGCCAGTACTAGTGGAATCACCCCATTTTTTTTAAGGCTGTTGGTTATGCTTTCATTCACATCTTCTTCTTCATATTCAGCTTAATATCTTCAAGAGTTATTTTTCTTATTAAATCTTGTCTTTCTACATGATAAGCAAAAAATGCATCATGCTCACCTGCACATCTGGGAAATCAGTGCCACAAGTGAATACCATTGGCTTCTTTGGAAGTGAGTTTCCTCTTGGGCCATTATGCTGTTCATAAAGCTGCCTTTGTAATGATCTTGTCAACCTCTCTTCTCTCACTAGATTTTTCTCATCAAAAGAGCACTGCAGTGTCAGAAAATAGTATATGGTTATGTTATCATTGTTATCATTTAGTTGCATTACATATCTGACAGCATTCTTTTTTACCAACATTTTATTATAGCATTTTTCTATCCCATGAGCATTGTGAGTATTATGTAGACTTTGTCAAGAAAGCAAAGTAAACTGGAATCTCTGTGACAGGACAAGAATCATTCCATACAAATTATGATGCATACATGCCAAAGTGCAACAGAGATTTGAGTTTTTAGTCAAATAGAGTATGTACTTGCCCTATTCTCTTCAAAAGCATAATTCCTCAACATTGGTCAGATAGTAACTGTAGGCCTCAGTTACAATTTAGTTTTGGCACAGTGCAGTGTTGCAAGCCTTTTTGCTGCCCTGCATGAAAACAATAGGCAGGAATATGCTGTATCTACAAAATACAGCATTTGTCTGGCCTTGTCCCCTGCGCTGGTGCACAAGTTGCTGCCATGCGCCAATACAGACACACGTGCACCACGGTGCAAGGATGCCTGCATTGCAGGAATGTTTGTTTTTATGCACTAAAAGGACGTGTAGAGTAGCCATAGAGAATATTTTGCATAGCCTGGTTTTTGGGAAGGTGGGTGGGGTTGATATTGGATACAGCATAACCTTAATTTCAACATTGTCATTTGCTCAAGCCTTACTTTGCTCCAGTCTTCCTCATAATGCTATTCACCCTTCTATAAAGGTTGGAAACACTCTCAGATTCATTATCAAATGCATTTTCTTCATTGTGATCTTTATGGCAGATTTCCCTAATATTCGGCACAATGTCTTTGCAAATTAATTGAGACCATTGTCAGGTTTATAGAGCTAAACAATATTATAATCAAAAGTTGCAGAAATGTGGCATTAGTCCCAGAGTCATTAAGTAATAGTGTACAAACTATTTGGCCAGAGAAGACTACACAATATCATACTACTTGCTTCTTTGAGTCAAAGGTACAGGATGCCTTGTATTCTGAAGAGGAGTGTAACAGTTCATTAAAATAAAAAAGAACGAGGCCCTGTTGCAATGTAATTTCAATGAGTTCATTCAAATTGCAAAATTCTTAAGTGAACAATTTGAACAATTTTCTTGGGGTCCTTTAAATCATAAGACCAAACATATGTTTACCTACAAGTGTAAGTTGTTCATGTGATGCACAGTCACTCACTCTGAGCCTTCTTTAATTTCTGTGGCCCAAACACACACCACTTGCTCACGGTCAAGCCTGCCATATTGTGTACAAATATCTCCAACATGCTGGCTGGACCCAAAGTTCGGTGGGAAGCCACCTTGTGTTGAGGCTTCCCACAGAGGTTCCCTTATAATCCATACCATCCTGAGAACACAGAAGGATTAACCTCTTATTTTCTGCAAGAACCCAAATGTACTAAGCTCTTGCTTAAGACTACTGTGAATGATTTGCAAACATTTGAGTGCAAAAAAGAGCTGAGCAAAAGTATTGGCTCATACAAGATCATGGCTGCCATGTTGGGTGCTTTAGAATTTAAACTTCACTTATCATCAACCGTGATGCTGGCTTTTAGTATAAAAAAGCAAAATGAATCCTCTTCTGTTCCCACTCCTTCCAAGATTGTGAGCAACTTACTGCCATCTGCCGTGGCGTTAGTGAAATTTTCTTATGACGAATCTTGATTTTTTCATGTCGGACATTAATCGCACTTGCCTGAAAATAAAGAGAACACAAATGATTTTAGTGTGGTTGTGTTTACTGTGAACTTTCGACCATCAAGAACAAACAACAGAGTACTATAGCACAGTTGTGCATAAAGACAAATCAGAGACACAAATAAGTACAAAAGCAATGTGAACTCTGAGCTGTTTGAGATCGAATTAGTATAGCACTTAGTATAGCACTTAGCAAGAACCATGGCAGACATCCACAGCATCAAGCTTTTTTGTACATGAATAAGGAAGAACCGAACTTTTCATTGATTTAACTAGTATCATCTTTACCTTCAAAGTGCAACAGTTACACAATATACCTCTTTAGTAGTTGCACAGAAGATACATGCTTGTGTCTGTTTTAACATAGACAGTTGTTGTGTTTACCTCTTATTTTACTCGTTAAGTTATCTCTTTGCCTACATTAATGTATCATTGACAATGATGCTTGACAAGAAGTACAACAGACACTGTTAATGTTAATGCTGTAGACAGAACATTATGAAAGATCCACAAAACCTCCATAATGCATGGAGTACAGTTTGTGGGTACAGTGGTATTTTAATGTTTAGTTCGGAATTTACATTCCATAAAACATAGAATAATTCATCAAATAGTTATTTAAAAAAAAAACAGTGAACAAGCACATATTGGAAAAGTCTGACATCAAACTGTACAATCATAATAAATAAAATTACATGAATTAGGCTTTCACAGGTAAAATATGTTAACTGTTGAAAGTAAAGTATATCATGTAGGGTGCTGGTATATTTACTATGTTTCCTGCATGCTAAAGTAAGGTTCAGGTTTCCTAAAAAGTCGGGTGAGGGAATTAAAATAGTACATGGCAAGTATTGGGTAAAAAGTGCTACAGGTTTGGGCTGTTCTGTTGAAAAAATGGGCCGAGGTAAAAAAGGAATTACATTTGACCAATCTGCAACTCCTCTATAGCAAGCTACGGTGCCCGTGTGCAGAATGAGACCAGGAGAAAAAAATTAAAGGATGGACTGTAGCAGTCACCCTCCCTTTCTGGTGTGTACTAAAGGTGCTAGTGCAGTTTACATGATTCATAAACAGTATGAAGTTACTCGTGATTCTCAAAAATAAGTAAAAGCAAGAAACATTTTAAAAGTGAGTGCCCATTGCTATTAGCTACATTACGTAGAGGTAGCCAAGGTAGGCAGCAGTGCTTAATATAAACTGACCATAAAGATCATCACACCTTAAAAAAAATTGTGTGTTTCTTTCCTAAGCACCCCTACTGCAAATAAATATTTGCCTAAGGTACCTACGGCGTAAAGACATGTGTCTTCCTTCAGCACCCTAAGAACTTCGTGGTGGCGTCTAATACCTAACTAGTTATACACTGAGTTAATCAGTTTACTTCTGGGCTTAGTAAAGGCTGGACAGAAACATACTTATTTTTTCTTTAAACAACTGGCTACACATTGGACAGATGTCACTAGGGACAAGACCCTGGCCAGTGCTTCATGTGGACGTGAATGATCCTATTTCCAGTGTGCTGTATCGAAACTTTAAATACAAGGGTTTTACCAACTACTGCTGAGGGATGTCTAAGAAGGCTTTTTATGGGAGGCTATCCTTGTTGAACAGAAACTGGTCTGTCAATCTTCCAAGAGAGGGAGTTTGGTAGAGGCTAGCTAGGATATACTCCCATTAAAGAGATTTTAACTGTATCTTTAAGCTTTATTTAGTGAACTTGAATCGAACCAAATTGCTCATAGGCCCAGCCATGTAAACCAAGTGTGAACATGCTTGACCATCGGAAGAGTAAGGTCTTTGTCAAGCACCATCAAGTCTTCTACTGCATTCCTGTATGCCTTGAGCTCATATGTGCTCCAAACCCTCACCCATTATATGAGAGGCCTGAGCCAGGCAAGGTGTCCCACCTTTTTTAAGTGCCACATCAAGAAACATAGGTACTCAGGTGTGCTCTTAGGGAGGTGAATTAATGCACGAGTGAATTTGTTCTCACTTAAGTTGAGTGGGGTCAATGTTCCTGTGGTACAAAACGTTGGCCCGTTAATGGTCGCTGATTAAGCCTTTCATTTATGTGCCTCTATGGAAAGTTGCAGGGCTCTTGATGTTGTTTCCTGATATTTTTTACAAATGTTCGAGGCTTGATGTTGAAACACTGCTTTCTGCTTCCGGATATAAGGAGACCACAAAGCCCTGCTGTCCAGCATGATCCCCAAGACTCGCTTCAGTCTCTCATTTTATGCGGCAGGGATGTTTCTAAATGATTTGTGGGGCCTAACTACAAGGAATTTAGTTTTGTTACATTAATCTCCGGACCCCTTGCTATGCTGAAGGTGTTAAAGTTGTCCAGCAAATGCTGCAGTCCCTCGGGAGTCTGAGAAATTAAGGAAGTCTTGTCTGAAAAAAACCAGCAGAAACACTCACCACTTCCAATTTGGGAACATCTATAATGCCTTGTCAAAGGGCCACTATGACATTATTTACAAAGAGGGAGAAAAGAGTAGGGGCCAGCACACACCCCTCTGCATACTCAGATTCAGGCCCTCATTCTAACCCTGGCGGTCCATGACCGCCAGGGCGGAGGGCAACGGAAGCACCGCCAACAGGTTGGCGGTGCTTCAAGGGCTATTCTGACCGCGGTGGTAAAGCCGCGGTCAGAAAAGGGGATCCGGCGGTTTCCCGCCAGATTACCCCTGGCCCAGAGAATTCTCCATGGCGGCACTGCTTGCAGCAACGCCATGGGGATTCCGACCCCCTTCCCGCCATCCTGTTCCTGGCGGTTTTTACCTCCAGGAACAGGATGGCGGGAATGGGTGTCGTGGGGCCCCTGGGGGCCCCTGCACTGCCCATGCCACTGGCATGGGCAGTGCAGGGGCCCCCTAACAGGGCCCCATTAAGATTTTCACTGTCTGCTTTGCAGACAGTGAAAATCGCGACGGGTGCCACTGCACCCGTCGCACCCCTGCAACTCCGCCGGCTCCATTCGGAGCCGGCTTCATTGTTGCAGGGTCTTTCCCGCTGGGCCGGCGGGCGCTCTTTTGGCGGTCGCCCGCCGGCCCAGCGGGAAAGCCAGAATGGCCAGAGCGGCCAAGTGGCGATTCCTGCCCGGCGGGCGGCGCCGGCCGCCCGCCTTATTCCGAATTAGGCCCTCAGTCTGTTAGTTGCCTCTGAGGACCCCAACACACTTATGAATAGTTGTCTTGTATAAACCTATTAATTGACCAAGAGAGTCATCAGGGACCCCCAGGTGTTTTAATGAAGCTCATGGCAATCGCCTAGGGACAAGTACGAAGGTTGCTTTGAGGTCAACAACTGTTCTGTAAAAGTGACCTTTTTTCAGCTTTGTGTACATTCAGACAGTGAGGAGCAGCCTCATGACTTGGTCTATGGTGATGCCTTTGGGTCTAAAGCCAGTGCAATACGGCGACAGAATTTCTGCAGCCTTTTCTTCTGCAGCTGTTTCTTGTTGGCTCTTTGCAAGATGTTCAAAAGGCAAATAGGGCTATTGTTGTCTGGACTCTTCCAGTCCCTCTTTTTATAAATGGGGATTATCTCCGCTCCCTTCCAAGTGTCAGGGAATGGAGCTCCCAAGGCTAATGCATTACTCAAGCTGTTAACTTATGGACCCAATCTGATGAGTCATGTCATAGTAGTTCTCCAGGGATTTTGTCTGGACCAAGTGCCTTACCTATTTTAATGGCGACAATAGCTGCCTCAATTTCCTCGAGCGAGAAGTGTATATCTAAAGGTTTGGGATTTGTGAAAAAATGAGACGGTGCTCTGTAATTGTCGAGAAAGTAGCCATATAGTTTGGTGAAATGATCCACCCAGGCTCCCGGGTTCAGGCAGCAAACAATCTTTGATTCAGAGCTTGCACTCCCGGGGCAATGATTTTCCAGCAGAGCCTGCTAGCACCAGTCCTTGCAGCCACCACTAAGTCACTCCAACTAGCATTGTCCCAGTTGCACTGGGCAGACCTTAGTGTCTTGTTGCACCTGTCCCTTTGCATGGACCTTGGTTTTCAATGCAGTGACCAGAGCTTTTTTAGCCAGCCTGCAGTCCCTTGTGTATCACTCGTTGTAATTGTTGCTGTGGACCTTAGAAGAAGGACGTTTCCTTGTTATGGCTTTGGTCAAGATGAATTTTAAAGAATATTGCAGTTTGGTGTGAGTGTCAGTTATTGGAAACTCAGACGATGTGGGAAGAATAGGTGCAGAATGAACCATTGCAAAAAGGTTCTAGATCTTTGTCATAGTCTCAACGTTACCCAGTTTTGAAGGCAATTTAATGTACCTACAGTCATTTCCCAATGTTGGCATTATAGTCAAAGTTACAGGGGTGTGCTGAACATCGATTCAGCATCTCGAGAGTAAAAGGTTTAGGGGGAAGTGGTCACTTCCTTCCTTTTCATCTATTTCAAAATACTCCATTTTATCCCACAAATTCATCCTATTCAGGATATAATTGATTTTAGTTCTTATTGGCCCGGATTAGGCTGACACGCATCATATGGTATGGAATTGTACTTAGTACACACAATCCATGTGATTGTGCTGCCCAAATCTTCTTGCCTCCTTAGCATAATGAGAACCAAAGTGACATGGCGCCGCCAACGTTTAGTCAGGCCCTAATATTCGGATCCTTCTAAGTATTTCTGTCTCACTAAAGGCTAAAGACACCTCAATACTATACACGGAGACATCTGTGGTATTGAATATTTTCTCCTCAGCTAAAATAGGTAGTACCTATATTGAGCTGTAGGCTGTTCAAGCTTGAACCTTAAAAGAACCGACCTCCATTTGGTGTCCATATCTCTGAACATACTTCTACAGTTAATATGGAAAACCCACAGCGGGTGGCAACTGCAGTAAATATGCAACCTCCCCTCACTGCACATTTATTGGCAAATGGCCTAACGGCCCATGCTGTTGAGGCTCATCCAGCCTACAGATCTGAATTTTTTTGTTTTTGGGTCACCTTTCCAGCAGCAGATGGGAACACAAATACATTTCATCACTATACATCTGCAAATGCACTTGTACAATACAGAGCTTAAGCATATTTAGAAATAACGTTATCTTATAAAGACCATAATAACTAAATAGATGACGCCCTACCACATACAACATTTCATATTAGATTAGGTCTTCTGAGCAACTATGGCCCGACCTAGCCTTTATTGGCCACATATACACCACACCCTGAGGCAGCAACCTTAGCTGTAGCTGAGATTCACCACATAGCTAGTACAGTTTGTTATGTAAACATTAAATACTAACACTTGCTCCCCAGCGCAACCACTTGCAGTTAAGGCAGGCATTAACCCTGCTACTGCACAGTCGATCATGGGTAAGGTACCCACCAAGCGGGAGGAAATTCCATTTTGGTTAGCTCGTGTTAGACCTGACAGCCTTATTGCCTGCCTCCCTCCACTTTTTGGACACTGTTTTTGCTAGTTTTAGGTCTCTGTGCACTTTACCACTGCTAACCAGTGCTAAAGTGCATATGCATTTTCCTTTAAAACATGATGACATAGGTTCATACCCAATTGGCTTATTTAATCAACATGTAAGTCCCCAGTAAAGTGCACTCCATGTGCCCAGGGCCTGCAGATTAAATACTACTAGTTGGCCAGCAGCACTGATTGTGCCACCCATGTAAGTAGCCCCTTAACCATGCCTCGGGCCTGCCGTTGCAAGGCCTGTGTGTGCAGTTTCACTGCCACTTTGACTTGGCATTTAAAAGTACTTGCCAAGCCTTAAACTCCCCTTTTTGCTATATATAAGTCACCCCCTAAGGTAGGCCCTAGGTAACCCCTAAGGCAGGGTGCTATGTAGGTAAAAGGCAGGACATATACCTGTGTAATTTATATGTCCTGGTAGTGTAGAACTTCTAAATGCGTTTTACACTGTTTTGAGACCTGCTCCTTTCACAGGCTAACATTAGGGCTACCCTCATATACTCTTTGGGTGGTAGATTCTAATTTGAAAGGAGTAACAAGGTCATATTCAGTATGGTCAGAATACAAAATCCTGCTGACTGGTGAAGTTGGATTTAATATTACCATTTTAGAAATGCTACTTTTAAAAAGTGAACGTTTCTCTGCACTTAAATCCTTCTGTGCCTTACAGTCCACGTCTGGCTAGGTTACTTGACAGCTCCCTTGTGCATTCCACTCAGACAACCCCAAACACAGAATGCTCAGTCACACTTGCACACATCTGCATACTGAATGGGTCTTCCTGGGCTGGGAGGGTGGAGGGCCTGACACTTACATTTGAAAGGACAGTTCCTGCCCACACACAGTGGATTGCCAAACCCCCTACTGGGACCCTGGCAGACAGGATGAAACTGAAAGGAGACCTGGTGACCTCTAAGCCACTCTCTGAAGTCTAGCCCACTTTAACGGCATATTTGGGTACTAAACAGGGCCTCTGACCCTACCAACTCAGACACTTCTTGACAAGATACCACTGGTGAAGAAACTCTGAACCAGATCCTGCAACCTGCCAAGAAGAACTGCCTGGCTATCCAAAGAACTCACCGCACTTCTTGTCTGCGAAGGTCTGCTTCCATGCTGTTGCCCTGCTGCCTTGCTGCCCACAGGCTCTGCTGAGAAGGGACCTCCAAGAGCTTGCCTCCTGTTCCTTGAAGTTTCAGGACCTAAAAGACTTCCTCCTGCAAAAAATTCATTGTACAGCGAAAATTCAACGCACAGCCTGCCAGAAACAACGCACAGCCTGCATCGCAGTGAGAAAATCACTGCACGCCAAACTGGAATGACAACGCCCGGCTTCCCGAGAGGAGATTGATGCAGCACCGGCATTGTGACTTGAACTTTGATGCACGGCCCACTAGATCGAAGCATAGCTGAGCCGGAATGACACAGACTGACTTCCTGTGAGAAGAACCGATACAGCGCCTGCTGTGCGTCAGAAATTTCCTCTCATCGCCCACCGGATCGACGCAGCTCCTGTGACTTCGTCCTACACGCCCAGGATTCCTCTCCATCGTCCCTGGGGCATCCGAATACCCCGTAACCCAAAGAGGATCCAAGTCAGCACACCGAAAATCGATGCAAAGCCTTCCCTGTGTGGAAAATTATCTATGCATCGTCTGTGTGCACCTGGAAAAAACGACGCACACCTCCCCGTTTTCCACACATCTCCTCCTCTGCGGTCCCCTGCGGAGAATTTGAGCGCAAGCCAGGTACTTTGTGCTTGCAAGAGACACTTGTTTTTTTAAAGACTCTTTTTTGTCATTCTCTGAGGTGATATTTCAACGTGTACTTATCAAAACTTGATCGTTTTGACCTGCATTTGTCCAAATAAATATTATTTATTTTTCTAAACACTGTGGTGTATTTGTGTGGTGCTATACTGTGTTACTGCATGATTTATTGCACAAATACTTTACACATTGCCTTCTATGTTAAGCCTGACTGCTGTGCCAGGGTGGGCACAGGATAATTTGGATTGTGTGTGACTTACCCTGACTACAATGAGGGTCCTTGATTGGACATAGGTAACCTGACTGCCAACCTAAATCTAACAGCTCAAAAAATAAATGCGCTGGAAGCAGTTTTCCCACATACAGGACCTCAGGATAAACATAGAAATCTCACTATGTGCTTGCCGTTCGGGATGGTTCTCACAGTTGATGACTGCAATACATGGGTCACAGTAGTTGCCACACTCTATACTACTGTGCACGGTACACCAAAACTTGCCAATCTTCCAGAGGTGTTAAAACAAATTCAAGATGAATACAGGGCTCCCCCGGCCCTGGATTTGGGAATGCAATGAATGGGCAATTTTGCCACAGTATCTTCAATTATATTAAGTAACCTTAAAGGGGAAGCAGTTGCACTAGCAGTGCGTATGCAACTCCTGGATGTTCCTGTACAAGATCAAGAACATGAGCTGCCCAAGATTATCACTGAGACCTATTCTAGTATTGGTCCAGATAGTCTGGGGGCCAGACTGATTAAATCACAATTTCAAGGTAGATCTAATAAAGATACTACCAAGCAAGTGCCGGAATTCCAAAAAATGCTGATTACGAACAACAATCACCTAAAAAAAGAAAGGGGAGAATCTCCATATCCGGAGAACCCACAAAACAGATATGACCTTAGAAATAGAGATAACATAAAAACACCTGACAGATATCAATGTACTGATAGACGCCAATCTTGTTCCTTTCAAGACTCACTGGAAAAACGCAGTGAGAGAGGTGGGCGGTCAGAACAGTGAACCCAGTACGTGAAACCGAGAAAGGACTCACAGCGTTCATCTGAAGTTTCAGTTAAAAAAGAAGATAAACATCCCCAACAAAAACCCCCAATTTAAAATGAAAAAAGTGGCAGCAGTTACGATTCGACATGCCACTCAAGAAGAGGGCTTTACTGATGAACAGGAAGTGGGCACTAGCATTGCTAGACAGTGCAGCAGAGGTCACAATAGTTCAACAGGATCTTCAAGAGCATTTGGAGGTGAAAGCAACTGATGACTTCTTGCAAGTTGAGACTGCAGGCACGAGTGTCTCCACACCCGACAGGGTGTTTAAAGTAACTATTCAGTTAGAAGGAGACATCATTTGGGACCACGTCGTCTCCATTTATGATATTTTTCTGGCTGAAAAAGATTGGCAACCAGAATATGGAGAGGACGTTATTGTAAAGTCCTTCTCGCCCCTTGTTCCCTGAAAGTTCCTTGAAATGTACGCCATTGATTGGGCAGTGGCTCAAGCACCTGCGTTATATCGCAATCATGTAGGGTGGAACAAAGATTCCCCCTACCACGTAATACCACTAAAATCCCAACCCAGCCTCAACCACAATACCCAATAAAGTATGATACAAAAGCACCTGTGAGGGAAATCCTCAACCAATTACAGTACTTGGGTGTACTTGAACCCTCAAATTCATCAATAAATAATCCATTATTTCCAGTCTTTAAACTCAACCACTCATATAGAATAGTCGTGGACTACAGACATTTAAACAGTCACACACGCACATTTGCAATGGAGAATGCACATAGCACAGCACTCATGGACAGTATAGGGCACACAAAATACAAGATGCTCATGGATATATCCAACGGGTTTTTCTGCCAAAATATAGCACCTGAAAGTAGGGACTTAACAAGTTTTATTGCCCTTAGCTCTCAAAATAATTTATGTCGACTCCCACAAGGATACCAGAACAGCCCAGGACTGTTCTTAGCTCGTGTAACATCTATTCTGAACAACATTGACATATGTGGATGACATGTATCTCACAAATGATGACCTCATGCAATATTTAGGATGGATAACCGCATTGTTGTAGCATTTTCCGAAATTGGCTACAAATTCAACTTAAAAAATTTAAAATAGCTTTCCTTAGTGTCCTGTTTCTGGGATACGAAATGTCGGATGAAGGCAAGAGCCTTACGCCCCAATTTATTGAAAAATGCACACAACTACAACCACCAAATGCAATAAATATGCTCCAGTCAGTGTTGGGCTTCTAAAATCTTGGCAGAACATATATTCCAGATTATGCACAATGCATGAAACCATTATATGGCTTAATATGTCCTGAATTTACCACCAAATTCTGGACAGTCGAACATACACGGATTCTTAAAGCTCTGCAAAAAGACATGCTTGAAGTAATGGACTTAGAAGGGACAATAAAAAAGTTGGTCATTAGAGTAATTGCTGGTGCAATTGGTTTTACCTATTTGACATTTAATGAGGGTTAGACTGTCCCAATTGCATACAAATCACACTTATACTCCACAGCTGAACAAAGCTTAGCTCCCACCAAGAAAATCATCACTGCTGTTCAGATGGCCATCCCTAAAGAGAGACCTCTGACCCATGGGAAGCGCATTATTGTCATGTCCACATTCCACCCCTTGAGGCTGTTACCAAAGCGAGCGTTCTAAATGCTAAAGCATTACATCCACGTTGGATCCGGTGGGCAACGTCTCTGACAGCCACTGATGTTGACTATATTTTTGACTCAAAATTACAGACCCAGGAATTCTTTCAATATGAACTTGAGTATCCAGTTCCAGCAAATACATTGCCTATTGAACAATATCAGGTAGTCTTGTACACTGATGGTTCAGCGCAACCAGCAATAGGCACCAAATACCAATACTCCGTGGCTTGCGCAGTCATGAGTGGATACATGAAGGATGGCAAGTTCCATACACAAAATACTTACGCGCAGACTCTAGGAGATTGCACTGCACAACTTGCAGAGCTCAAGGCTCTGGTGATGGCACTGGAACATGTGGATCCTGAGCAGATGATGTTGATTGTCTGTGATTCGTACTATCATGTGCAGTCCTTCAATGAATATCTGCATTATTGGTGCCAAAATGGGCTCAGAGATTCAAAAGGCAACACAATTAAACACAGAGTTCTGTGGGGAAAAGTAGCAAAGCTGAAAGAAAGCTACCTAATGTCCCTACCTAATTTCCATGTTGTACATACACTAGGACATCAGCATGTTGGAATACACGTTGGAGGCAGCCAAATCAGCAGTAGCTCTGGCTTCTGTTGCTGCAGTAACTCATTGTAAATTGAAAGTGGATGATTAAACACAGGCAGAAGTGAAAGCTTCGGCTGACGGCATGCCCTTACCTAAAGCATATCCTGTTAAATATTCCTACCACATGACGATATTTTTACAGCACATGTAACAATACCAAGTGGGGGAGATTATGTGATTTCCAATAAAGACATAAGACCTTCTTGCGTAGGCTCTCATTATCCTAATGAGACTACTGTATTTTTGGGCGGCAAGATCGTTGACAGTGTGGGGGACTAAGTCTGAACCACGGTGAAGGACCTTTGTCACCCCAAATCTGGTTTCGATCCGGCTAACTAGCAGTGCCTCATCTCTCCCAAAGGGAAGAGACAATTGGGCAGCC
Organism: Pleurodeles waltl; assembly: GCF_031143425.1. NCBI lineage: Eukaryota > Metazoa > Chordata > Amphibia > Caudata > Salamandridae > Pleurodeles > Pleurodeles waltl. The sequence continues at coordinate 537,749,370 of NC_090446.1, read as the reverse complement.
GAGCGCATGACATCTTAGTACTTCCCAGGTAAGTCGTGGTCACTCATGTCGCAACCGGCTCTCTCATACACAGTACGGTCTCATATATAAATGACAAAGGTAGTTTAAGTTTTAAAGATTGGTTTAATAAAACAACTGCATTTTAGATAGCAAAGCATGAGGTGCAATAATCAGAACTATACAACACAGAAGGATTAAAATAGTAACGAGGAGAGTGAAGCACAAGAATAAGGCTATCATAGTGCAACTAGATTATGTTCTTGCTGAATTATATTCTGAGCACAGCATGTGAAGCTCTAAGCCTGCCTTTCAGGTTTCCCCTGGGAGGACATCAACACTCATACCTGAGCAAAGGCCTGTAATCTGCATCAGCATCTGCAACGGGGCAGTCAGCGTCTAGTTGTAGGTTCCTGGTCGGAATCTCCCTCTAACGTGTACTAAGACTAGAAAGTGTTTTTATAACTAACACGCAGATGTTCTAAGAAATGTCCCTATGAAAGGATGTGTACTTTCTACAAACACTTGAGACTAAACTTCTACCACGTTTACCGGCAATGTACCAGACTGTAGCCTTGACTGAAGCACAGAGCGAGCAAGAATGTATTGTTTGAGAACACAGTGCTGAAGTAAGCTAAACAGTGTGATAGAATGAAATAAATACAAGACCATGAAACTGGTTATTGTAAAATAACCGTGCGAGGTTGAATAAAATGCATCTAGGACAAAGTGCACAGAGGCCTAATACGTTAAGCTAACGCACATAAAGCTACATTAAAAATGGCTACACTACACCCTCCCCTTGTCGGTAGGATGTGGTTTAAGCCAAAGCTAAAAATGCCCTAAGCCAAAATATAATTAAAACCCTATCAAATTTCAACAAGTTAAGAGGACACCAAAGCATATTAATCCTCAATTTAAAAAATGAGCATGTGGCAAAATGCCAAATTCGAATCACAATGTCAATTTAAAATAAATTCAGTTCAAACAGTGGTCATGGAAAGCAGGAGATTCTCCACTTCGGCAGATGCCAAAACCAGAAAATCCACGCCAAAGACTACCAAGGAGCAGGTGTGTTCCAAAGCCCCAGTGTCAATTAAGGCGGCATCCCATGCAGAGCCTGTGAACGAGTTCATATTAACTTCCTCCAGGAAGGGTATCTCGTAATCAGCCTCTCGAAGCAAACGCAGCCGCAGCGCGCATGCCTGGTAATGAGCCCTCATCTGGAACATCAACAGATCAGCATCAACCACTGGGGCGGCGTTCCTGTGAGAGACAGGCGTCCAGTGCAAGTTCAAAAGAGCACCAACGGCACCGAAACACGGGCTGCACACAATCCAAAACCGGTCTGAATGACAGAGACCAGTCACACTCCAAATGTTCAAGGAGTGTTGCTCCAAAGTGCTGCATCATGCGTTCACGACACAGCTGCGCTGATGGGAGCGCCCTCATTTGTCCTTGTTGCGGCGGGACAGCCATTGCGGAAAAACAACAGCAACAGCAAAATGCCGGCTAATAAAGCCAAAGTTATCGGAAATCCCCCAAAAATGCTCCGGAAATTGAATGAATAGCTGAAGGTATGAAACCGAATACGGAAGAGAAGGTGTGAACGAAACCATCACCAACAGCTTTGAAAAAATGTGCTAATCCAGCCGTGCTGGACGCATTAAACATACGTCCCACGAGTTCACCAAAGTGGCTCGGAAAGTTGGTATTTAACAGGGACTGTATTTCCGCTGATGACCTTGCCACCTGAAGTGCGTAGGTCTTGCGTGCAGATGTAAGGGCCACATGCTTCTGAAACAATAAAGCCTTCAGCCTACTTAACTTGTCGAAATTCACCTTGGAAGTAGCAATGTGAGGCCAAATATCCGCTATCTCTCTAAATTTAGTGGGGAGAAACAACACACTCCCGCAGCAAGTAACGACCTTAGTGACCGAAACAACGTAAACTATTCCGGCCTGCATGCCACAACAGTCTTAACTATTGAGGAGGACGTAGCTGCCATTTGAAAGCACCTGGAATGTGCGTTTAATGAAGGGGACTGGAACTCCCTTCAGATAGCAAGCCAAGTTTGCCACAGAGGCATTACACGCCCCATGCAAGGACAGCTGCTTACAAATCATCGAATGGCTGACTGAAGTCTTGCATTCACTACCGCTAAGAAAGACCTCTTTCATGCCATTGAGGCATTTGTACAAGAAGGGAAGCTCCCACATCTCATGGATATAACTATCTCCCAACTTCTCATATCTGCCTCAAACAAGAAGTGAATTTTAACGTAGAAATAGGCAGATTAATAACCCCATGTATCAACCACTCTGCAGAGGGGATCTCGGCCACAGCAAATGGCAATCTTTCTAACTTTTCAATGTTGAGCATGACATAAGTCGCCTCCTTCTTAGCCAACTGATGTGCTGCCACGGAAAGCAACTCGCCTTCAATGTCTGAAGTGTCCAACCCAACTGCATGATGGACCTGGTCTGACTCTGTCCATGATATAACGAAGACATATCAGATCGTATAATGTCTATAGCAGAAGAAACAATGTTGTTAATTGTATATATCCGGTCGGACAAGGTGTGAATTCCGTTATCCACAACAGCTACTGCCTTTTTCAGATTTTCCTGATCTATCTGCCTTAACCGGGCTGCAGCCTCTTGTTGGGAAAGTTTCCATATTTCATTATACATTTCATACAAGAAACGCTTCCTATGTGGCGTCTTCGGGCCTGACAAAAAATCTTGTAAGTCAGAGTTAGACAGGAGAGTGAGATGTGTCTTAACTGCATCTAGCGAGAATGATTTTAACCATTGCTGGCAAAATTTTCCCACACTATGGGGGTCATTCCAACCCTGGCGGTCGGTGTTAAAGCGGCGGCCAACCCGCCAACAGGCAGGCGGTCAAAAAAATGGAATTCTGACCCTGGCGGGAACCGCCAACAAAGACCGCCACTTTAACACTTCGACCGCCACGGCGGAACAAACAAACAGCGCGGCGGTCACCGCCAACAGACAGGCGGCAGACAATGTACCGCCCACCCTATCACAACTCACCAATCCGCCACCTTTTCCGGGGCGGGAGCCCCGCCGATAAAAACCCGGCGGAAACAGACTACGAACGGGAAAACGCTCACCTCTACACACTCCACGAGGAATCTGGACAGCATGGAACCCGAACTACACATCCTACCAGCAATTGTCTACCTGCTCCTCTACCAGGAGCACGAACGCCGGCGCAGAAGACAACGGTGAGTACTGCACCTACGACACAGGGGAGGGGGGAGGAGAAAAGGTAACGGGCACACACATACGCGACCCCCCCCCCCAACTACCTACACACCAATGCAGAGCAACAACTCAGAGTGACACCCCCCAAACCCCACGGAAGAATGCAAAGACAAAAAAATATGATATCGAAAACCAAATATATTGTAAGGCTAAGTAAATAAGTAATTCGAACATCCAATAACTATATACACATATGTAAATTGTCCGGTCAAAATTGGCTTACAGTCATTGTACGTGGGCCAATGGTCCTCAACATATGGGCAAAGCCCACACCGGAGACCCGAATCCATTGGAGAGAACACTGCAGGGGCATCAGATAGGAAAACAACAGGCACCTCAGGGGGAAGGGAAGGGGGAGCACCTCAGCCAGATGAGTACACGACGCTAGATCCATGAGGGGCCTCCATGGCCACTGTGCCATCCTAGGGAGTGCAAAGCCACAGTCTCACAAGTCTCTACAGTGGGTGGCCTGCCCACTGTGCCATCCTGGGGAGTGCAAAGCCACAGTCTCACAAGTCTCTACAGTGGGTGGGTTTCCCACTGTGCCATCCTGGGGAGTGCAAAGCCACAGTCTCACAAGTCTCTACAGTGGGTGGCCTGCCCACTGTGCCATCCTGGGGAGTGCAAAGCCACAGTCTCTCAAGTGGATGACAGACTCCACTGGTACTGGAGGAGTCTTGGTGGCCAGAGTGTATCGTGCAGCCCTGCCCAACACTGATCCGGGCCTGCCCCTTCTGCCAATGGGCCAGCGGTGCTTGAGATGAATGGCCCAGCGGAGCGGTGCTTGAGAGGAAGGGCCCAGCGGAGCGGTGCTTGAGAGGAAGGGCCCAGCGGAGCGGTGCTTGAGATGAAGGGCCCAGCGGAGCGGTGCTTGAGATGAATGGCCCAGCGGAGCGGTGCTTGAGATGAATGGCCCAGCGGAGCGGTGCTGGAGAGGAAGGGCCCAGCGGAGCGGTGCTTGAGATGAATGGCCCAGCGGAGCGGTGCTGGAGAGGAAGGGCCCAGCGGAGCGGTGCTTGAGATGAATGGCCCAGCGGAGCGGTGCTGGAGAGGAAGGGCCCAGCGGAGCGGTGCTTGAGATGAATGGCCCAGCGGAGCGGTGCTGGAGAGGAAGGGCCCAGCGGAGCGGTGCTTGAGAGGAAGGGCCCAGCGGAGCGGTGCTTGAGAGGAAGGGCTCAGCGGAGCGGTGCTTGAGATGAAGGGCCCAGCGGAACGGTGCTGAGACGGCGGTGCCCTGTTCAGCGGTGCTTGTCTTGAAGGGCCCTGTTCAGCGGTGCTGGTCTTGAAGGGCCCTGTTCAGCGGTGCTGGTCTTGAAGGGCCCTGTTCAGCGGTTCTTGAGACGGCGGTGCCCTGTTCAGCGGTGCTGGTCTTGAAGGGCCCTGTTCAGCGGTTCTTGAGACGGCGATGCCCTGTTCAGCGGTGCTGGTCTAGAAGGGCCCTGTTCAGCCGTTCTTGAGACGGTGGTGCCCTGTTCAGTGGTTCTTCACATGTGTCTCCAGGGCACCAGATCCGGACAATAGATGGTGTTCACTCGCCATCCGACTTCTCGCTTGCGGGGCCCTCCTGTGCTGGTGTCCCGTGCCCGTGGGTGTCCTCCTTCACCCCAGGAATGGGGCTGGTTGGGCCCTCCTGGGCTGCTCGCCTGCTGCCGGACTTGTCGGCCGTGCTGCCCTTGCCATCCTTTCTGGAGTCTCTGTGGCCCTTGCCTCCCTTTATTGATGTGCCAGGTGGCACCCCACTTCCTGACGGTGCCAGGGTGGTGGCTGTGGAGGCTGCCGTCACTGTCCTCTCGCGCCGGCCCTTCCCTTTTTTAGATTTTTTCCCAGGGGGTGGGCTGGCTGTCCCTTTGCTGCTGGCCGATGTAGCTGCCCTCGAAGGTGGTGGACTCCAATATCCCTGGACTATGGTCCTTGTAGGTCCAGGGGTTGTGGTGGCTGAGGTGCTGATTGGACTTTTACGAGATGGAGGGGGTGGGTCAGGTGATGGAAAGAGGTTAATTTTTGACAGGAAAAGCTTTTTCGGAGCAATGGGAAGGGTAGGCGGAGTGGGTATGGGAGTGGAGGAAGAGAATGTGGTTGTAGGAGAGTCAAGTGTGCTGTCTTTGGGTGCAGGTGCTTGTGACGGAGGCTGTCGTGAGGTGGATGGCTGTTGGGTGGGTGGCTGCCTGCGTTTGTGTGGTTTGGATGAGGGGGTGACAGACACAGTGGGAGAGGACACAGGGGACGTGTAAATGGCAGTGGGGGTGGTGACTGCACGTGTGCGGAGTGTTCTGGTGGCTGTACTGGTGATGGACGTAGTGGATGATGGTGTTGTTCATGCAAGTGTGAGTGGAGACGTCACAGGGAGGGAGGAGGGAGACGAGGAGGAGGGGGACACAGAGGAGGCAGTGTCTGTTGGCATGTCTGTATGTGGATGTTGCTTGTGTGAATGCTTGTGGGATGTGTGGTGCTTATGTCTGGATGAGCTGACCTTGGGTGTTGAGGTGTGTGCAGGCTGGTCTGTAGGTGTGTCTGGGATAGGCAGAGGAACAGGGGAGTGGGACTGGGTGGAGGGAGTTGGAGGAGGGAGGCTGGAGACAGGGACAATGGCTGCCGTCAGTGCTGAGGCCAGAGCGTTGAACGATCGCTGATGGGCAGCCTGACCCGAATGAATGCCCTCCAGGTATGCATTGCTCCGATGCACCTCCCTTTCCACCCCCTGGATGGCATTCAAAAGGGTAGACTGCCCAACAATGAGCGTCCGGAGGAGGTCAATGACCTCCTCACTGAGGGCAGCAGGGGTAACTGGGGCAGGGCCTGAGGTGCCTGGGGCGAAGGAGATGCCCGCCTTGGTGTGCGAGCGGGCACGGGGCGAACGCTGAGGGGCTGCTTGGAGGGCGGAGCTGGTGCGCTGGGTGGCGGCTGTATCTGTTGTTGCGGTGGGCACAGATGTTGCCTCCACCACAAGGGAGCTCCCTTCCGAGGACGTGTCGGTGTCGCTGATGTCTCCACGTGTCCCCGTTGTGGAGCCCCCCTCGCCCTCCGTCTCACTGGTCAAATCAGAGTCCGTTGCATGGCCCTCCGGGGCCATGTGAGATGCAGCTCCCTCGTGCTCCAATGCCACTTCTCCTCCGCCAGATGATGCTAATGCACACATGAACAGGAAGAGCAGACAGAAAAAAGGGGGGGGGTGACATAAAGACATGTTGAGTGCATGCATTGGCAACACAGTTGGCGGAGAGGACAGACACAGAAGCCCCCTGCACTACGCCGCGCACTTGGGGTACACTACTCAATCAGTGAGACCTGGCCTACAAGCCAATGGACGACAACTGCACACATAGGTGACACAGGGCCATGGATAGCTGTACTTGGCACCCTACAGAGGTGGGGGGCGGGGACACAGGGCCATGCCTTACAGAGGGGACTAGCCTACAGAAAGCGCACTGGCCTAGGGATACCCACATCCCTCCTCCCCCACTCAGACACCTCCACTGCGCGCTAAGATAGCAGAATGTGCTTGTACTCACCCCCTTGTGTCTGCTGTGATGTCCTCACGCGCCCATCCAAATCTGGGTAGGCCACCGCCAGGATACGGGACATCAGGGGGGTCAATTGACGACTGGCACCCCTCCTACGTTGGGAGGCCATCCCTAGCAGAGCCTCCGCGGTCTTTCTGCTCCCGCGGCGGATGTCCTCCCACCTCTTGCGGCAGTGGGTGCCCTGTCTGTTGTGGACCCCCAGGGTCCGGACGTCCTTGGTGATGGCACACCAAATGTCTATTTTCTGATGGGCGCTGACCTATGTGACAAGTACAGGGAGAGAAAAAAATATCAACATTTTCAGCATGCTCGATGTGAGTGGCACCCCCTCCCCACCCTTGCCATGTGGCACATGCTCTCATCTGTTGTTTGATGCATGCCTCATTCGCTCCCCTCCGCACCATCGTTCATTCACACCACTCAACCCAGGCATTGGCCACAAAACATGGTCCCAGTGTACTAACCTGTTGGTCTGGAGGACCGTAGAGTAGTGCATACTGGGGGAGGACCCCATCCACGAGTTTCTCCAATTCTTCAGAAGTGAAGGCAGGGGCCCTTTCCCCAGTCGCAGCAGCCATTGTCTCTTCCAGACCGAGGTCACAGCAGCACTTGCAGTATAGGTCCTCTCCTGTGGATGATCAGGTCTCGAGTGATTAATCAGATCGAAAATGGCGGTCACGGCCGCGGCGGTGCGTACCGCGACCGCCGGCGCACTTCCTCATTGGCTCCTGAAACCCATAGGGTTCAATGTTAACCAATGCGGCTTTGCACCTCGGTCTTTGACCGCCTACCGCCACGGTGTGCCACACCAGCGCATTGACCTCACATCCAATTGTCACACTTCACAGGTCAGGCAGCCGCCATTTCAAGGGCCCACATGGCTTAATTTCTACTGCGTCACACAGGCCTAGGCCTTGCATTGCCACTCATACAAGCCATTCAATGCATAGAGAATCGTGTACTGTGCAAGCTGTGGGAACGTACCTGTGGGTTGCTTGACTCTGTGCTCCATGTTGTCCTTCCTAGGCACCGTCCGCTGGGACTTGCGAGGAGATGGAGGAATGTTCCTGTGTACAGACCGCTGGTGGACCTGTCGACAATGGAAGAAAGACATGTCATACTGACATACAGACTTGACCGTGCCACTATACAGGAACTGTGTGCCCAGCTGGAGCCAGACCTGATGTCACCCATCCGCCAACCCACAGGGATCCCCCCTCTAGTGCAGGTTCTGTCAGTACTGCATTTTTTGGCAAGTGGGTCATTTCAATCTATAGTGGCCATTTCATCAGGGATGTCCCAGCCTATGTTTTCTAAGGTGTTGTCCAGAGTGTTGTCTGTCCTGATGAAATACATGCGGAGCTACATTGTTTTCCCTGAGGTGGGTGATTTGGCTACAGTGAAGGGTGATTTCTATGCCCTTGGACATATTCCCAACATCAATGGTGCCATTGATGGGACACATGTGGCTTTGGTTCCCCACAGAGAAAGTGAACAGGTGTACAGGAACCGAAAAAGTTATCATTCGATGAATGTCCAGGTGGTCTGTTTAGCTGACCAGTACATCTCCCATGTAAATGCAAAGTTCCCTGGGTCAGTGCATGACGCGTACATCATGCGAAATAGCAGCATCCCTTATGTGATGGAACAGCTACAGAGACACCGTGTGTGGCTATTAGGTGACTCTGGTTACCCCAACCTGTCGTGGCTACTGACCCCAGTAAGGAATCCCAGGACCAGGGCTGAGGAACGGTACAATGAAGCCCATGGGCGTACTAGGAGGGTGATCGAGCGGACCTTCGGCCTCCTGAAGGCCAGGTTTAGGTGCCTGCATATGACAGGTGGATCCCTAATGTACTCTCCTAAGAAGGTGTGTCATATCATCGTGGCCTGCTGTATGCTTCACAACCTGGCTTTGCGACGCCAGGTGCCTTTCCTGCAGGAGGATGGTCCAGATGGTGGTGTTGTGGCAGCGTTGGGACCTGTGGAGAGTGAAGAGGAGGAAGACGACGGGGACGACACAGACAACAGGGACAGAGTGATACTACAGTATTTTCAATGACACACAGGTAAGATTCAACACCGGCATTTTACAATTACTTACAGTCTCCTGCCTCTCTACTGTCTGGCCTATTCCCCCAGTGTATGTTAACTGAGTTGTGACTTTCTCTTCAAATTTCAGAGATGTGGCCCCCACTGCGTGACCTCTGCTTTGTTTACCCATGGACTACAGCTGTGTGACAGTGGTATGTTCTCATCACTGTGTAACTGGACATTTTGGCAGCGTTATGTCTAATACATTTGTTCACAATACAGGCAGACTCCAGATTAATTTTGTGCAATAAGTGATTTTTATTAAAGTGCTGAATTTAGGGACATGGTTGAAAATCGGTGATGGGTGATGGTGGAGGAATGTCCATGGCAGAGTCCAGATTTTCAGTCTCACAGGTGCATTGTCCATATGCCTGTGGAAGGTGGAGCAGGGGCAGTTTAAGGTTGGACAGGGTGACAATGTGGGACAGTGGGATGACATCAGGGGGTATCCTTTGCTGGCGGGTGTCTTGGCATCCTACTCTGTCTTCTTCCGTGATCTCAGGCCCCGCTTGCGGGGTGGTTCTTCTTCTGCAGGGGGTGGGGTTCTGGTGGCCTGTTGTTGTGTGGGGGCCTCCTGTCAACTAGCACCGGCGGAGGTGGTAGCCTGTTCTTGGTCCATGCTAGTGACAGGGGCCCTTTGTGGTGCCACATGGTCCCGCAATGTGGTGACAATCTGGTTGAGTGCCCCGACGATGGTGCCCATTGCGGAACTGATGCTTCGGAGTTCTTCCCTGAACCCCATGTACTGTTGCTCCTGCATGACCTGGATCTCCTGAAACCTGGCCAGTACCGACGCCATCGTCTCCTGGGAGTGGTGGTATGCTCCCATGATGGATGAGAGGGCCTCGTGGAGAGTGGGTTCCCTTGGCCTGTCCCCCCCTGTCGCACAGCAGCCCTCCCAGTTCCCCTGTGTTCCTGGGCCTCTGTCCCCTGGACCGTGTGCCCACTACCACTGCCCCCAGGTCCCTGTCGTTGTTGGGGTGGTGGGTTAACCTGGGTGCCCTGTAGTGGTGGACACACCGCTGATTGACGTGTCCTGGAGACAGAGGCATGGGCCCGCTGGGTGCGAGCTGTGCTTGTGTTCCCAGAGGGGGTTGGGTCTGCTGTGGCCTGAGGCTGTGTGAGGGGAACCGACTATCCCGAGGTCCCCGATGGGCCGGGCTGGTCATCTGGGTCCAGGGAGACAGAGCTGCTGTCATCACTGGTGGCCTCTTCTGGGGGTGGGATGGACACTTCTGGACCCTCCTGGGCGGTGTGGTGGCGTTCGGGTCCTGCAGGGGTATAGAGGTATGGTTATTGGTTCTGTGTGTGCCATATCGTGCAATGGGTGGGTGCCCGTGTACCCCAGGGCTGGCATTCCTGTGTGGGGGCTTTTGTGAGGGTGGCTTGTGGGGGAGATGTGTATGTGCAGTGGGCATGCTTTGGTGATGGGTGTCCATGCTTTGTGGACGCATGCAGGGCTAGGTGTTGGGATGGGTGGGTTGTGATGGTGAGCCATTAGCAAGGATTTGGGGTGATGGGGGTGGGGGTATGATTTGGGATGCAGGTGGGGTGGGGGGGGTGAAGTAGTTAAGATTTGACTTACCAGAGTCCATTCCTCCGCCTACTCCTGCGAGGCCTTCAGGATGCAGGATGTGCATGACTTCCTCCTCCCATGCCGTAAATTCTGGGGGGTCCGCCGCCAGTCTTCTGCACCGCGATGTTGTGCCTTGATACCATGGAATGCACCTTCCCCCGTAGGTCGTTCCACCGCTTCCTGATGTCATACCGATTTCGTGGATGCTGTCCCACAGCGTTGACCCTGTTGACTATTCTTTGCCATAGCTCCATCTTCCTGGCAATGCTGGTGTGCTGCACCTGGGTCCCGAAGAGCTGGGACTCTACCTGAACTATTTCCTCCACCATGACCCGGAGTTCAGCGTCTGAAAACCGGGGGTGTCTTTGGGGTGCCATGGGGTGGTGTGGATGATGTGTGGGGTGGTGTATGTGTTGTTGAGTGTGGTGAGTGTGGTAATGTGTGGTGTTTTGTGCGTGGATATTGTGTGGGTGATGGTGTGGTTTGCCTCTGTGTGATGGTGTTCTCTATTCTGTGCTGTCTCTCTCTGGCTTTCTGTCGTTTTTGTTTGGTCGTAAGGGTTTGTGGGTGATGTGGGTGTGTGTTTTATATTGTAATGGGTGTGTGGGAGTGTTGTGTGTATGTGTATCAGGTGTGTGTATTTTGAATTGTCCAATGTGGCTGTGTTTTGTAAGTGTGTGTGTATTTTGACCGCGGCGGTGTGTACCGCCAATGGAATACCGCGGTTGAAAGACCGCCGCGTGGATTCGTAGGTCGGAATGGAATGGGCGTATTTCTGTTGGCGTGACGGTGGAGGTTTGGTCATCGCCAGTTTCCTGCCGGCCTTTGGTGTGGCGGACTTTTGTGGATGTCGGGTTTTTGGCGGTTTGCCAGTTGCGGGTCAGAATGACCGTGGCGGTTTACCGCGCCCGCGGCGGTGTTATGGCGGTCTTCTGACCGGCGGCAAGCGCCTTTTACCGCCGAGGTCAGAATGACCCCCTATATGTTGTAATTATTTCAGCATGTTCTGGTGATATATATCAAGGGTCTGACCTACTCGTCTGGAAACCCCCAGAGGAGGTGACAAAACGTTGATGACACCCGTTGGTATCTATTGGCCACAATAACCACCCGCCTGGATGTGTCTGTGAAGCATTAAAAGTACCATTCTGGACCCATTCAGCAAGCTCACTAAAGGTTGCATTCGTGTACTTTTGCAAGTCATCAAATTTTGCAGGGGCAGGTATACTAGGCATGTTCAATTTTTTTGATTGTGGAGAAGCCTAAACAGCTAGTCTGTTGTACTGTTTCATTTAAAAAAAACATTTGAACGGGAATGAGACATGCTCTAAACAATGTTACTCTACCTTGGTTTGCCAATTTTTTTTTCCCCAAACACTTTTCAAATCCACATTTTTTTACCAATATTCATAACCTTCAATTGATAACCGGGAAACAAAGGAGTCTGAATATATAAATTTTGTGTTGGTCAACAACATATGTCTATCTTTAGTCGGAGTTAACCTAAAATAATACGACTTAGCATTCATTTGATGATGCCCAGAAAAATACTTAAATTTGTCAAAATAAGTTGTAGAACTCCCTGACGGGGGAGTTGGGCAATGTTCCCATTGCATATATTCAAATATTGTTTTTGGACTACTTGCTTTATGTATGAAGTGGTGCCCATAATAATTATAGCAAAACATGCCACCATAATTGTCTTTAAACTGGTAAACATCTTCATTTTCATAGACAGTATAATATTGTAATTCTGTCATCATTGAGTCAACTGTCTTCACATCCCAATCATCAGATACAATGCTTGGTATTACTACATCATTCATAGATAACTTTAGACATATGGTATTTGAATTATCTCAGTGGGACCGTATATATCAAACATTACTTTATCCAACACAATCCCATCCGGAATTGGCACTGCAGAAATGTTCACAAAGGACAAGTCTCTTCGAACCCTATGTGATGAGAAATGTGGTTTCAACACCTCCTCCACCTGTTCAACTGCTGATCTCTCAGGAAGAAAATGACCATGTATCAGCAGAAAAAAGGTAATGACAAACCCAATCCAAAGAAAAAATGCTACCATAGTCAACGCATCAGCTTACATGGACCTGACAGGTCAGTAGTCGAAGAGGCAGACGAGTCCGATAGACCATCGTTGTTGTCAGCAAAGTAACCAGAGGCAGTTTGTGCAAAAGGCGTTGCTGTAGTCAATGGAGGAGTCGGTGTTTCTTGCGGTGGTACACTGTAGACAGCACCATCCATCACGTCTGTAGTCATGGTGACTTGATCAAATGTTTCTAAGTTGTTTGTTGTTAGTGGAACTAATGCAAAATCATCATCCACCCTCCCCAAGCTCGGAGAGGCAACAGTGTTGGTATTGATAACTTGAAGCGGAACTTCTTCCCCAGTAGTGAGAGGGATTCGGGAACTACTGGACGCTCTTCTTGGGCGGCTGTGTAGAATAGGCCACATGTTGTAACTTCACATTGTCAATAGAAACAAAGCGATTTTCTTTCGCACCTGGCAACGGGGGTAGGATAACAGTTCTCGTTACGTGCATCCCTAACACAGGGACTGGTGCACGATAAGAAGGGGCAAATTCTTTTTTCACTGTGACCTTTTCACGCACAAGATCCCCAACCACGGGAATCCAGCCGGTAGGTGTTACTGGCACATCCTTAAATACTGTGGAGGTGGCACTTTTAGAAGAGTTATCTTCACGGAACTGCTGTAATTCCTGTAAAACAGTGGCACGATCATTTATGTCAAAAGGTGTTTCCGCCGCCTCCACACCAGGACCATCAAGATCCAGAACAAACATTTGTGTTCCGAACAGGCACTCATATGAAGTACGACCCCCCAGGGACCTTCTAGGAAGGTTATTTAGTGCTCTCTGAACTCCATACAGGTGGGTTAGCCAACTACAACCCGTACCTATGACTCTGGCTGTTAAGGATTGCTTTAAATCGTGGTTTAATCGCTCCACAACAGAATTTCCCTCGGGATGAAATGGAGACGAGTACTGGAGTTGGACTCCCAACGAAGCCATGGTGTCCCTGAATGCCCTTGAGGCAAAAGTCGGGCCCTGGTCCGAATGGAATGCCGCAACTGCATATGTACCGACAAAGACTCGCACATCTTTAATAACAGTCCGAGCGTCAGCTGACCGCTGTGGCCACACCCACATAAATCTGGAGCAAGAATCTACAGCGACTAGTATATATTTGTATGCACTATCCGGTGTTAGTGGACCGCAATGATCCAAGTACACACATTGTAATGGTCTGTTGGATATTAAGAGGGGTGTCTGCTGCAGGCGCTTAACTGTTGAAACTTTAATTTGTTGACAGATGTCACAACAAATGACATACTGCTTAGTCTCTTTATAGAGACCCAGCCACCAGTAATGGGCCTGCAATAACGAAATTGTAGCTGCCACGCCAGCATGTGCAGATGCCACTCCCTCATGTGCTGCTTTAATCAATTGTGGTCTTACATTTTTATTGGGGATGTTGCGTACGCCTTTGCTAGGAATTTTAACTTCAGCGTTCAGCATACTTCCCATGAAGTATTGATAATTATTTGGAAATCCTTTTGGATAAGGTGTGCCATCAACCATAGCTTTTATGGCAGACATAATCTCTGTGTCTGGTTTGGAACTCGAACAAGTCACTGCAGCTACAGTGGCAACTGCCACTGCCGATTTTGCTGCTTCATCAGCCAAAGTATTTCCAGCAACGCGCTGGTGTCCAAGTGTATGTACAACATGGACTTTGGGTAGCGTCTCTTTCAGGTCTGCTACCTTCCCCCACAGTAGTCTCAGTTTTATGGTGTTGCCTTTTGAATCTCTTAACCCATTCAAGCTCTAGTAATGTAGATATTCGTTGAAAGACTGGACGCAATAATACAAATCACAAACAATCAGTGTGAACTGCGTCGGATCCGTATGTTCTAGTGCCATTAGTAGAGCTTTTAGCTCAGCCAATTGTGCTGTACAATCCCCTAAGGTCTGCGTATAGGTATGTTGGGGGCAGAATTTCTCCCCCTCCATATAGCCGCTCACTACCACACATGCAGCAGAATATTGGTGTTTTGTTCCAATCGCCGGTTGCGCAGAGCCATCGGTGTACATGACTACTTGATATTGATCAATAGGCAACGTGTCAGCGGGAAATGGATATTCAACTTCATATTGCAGAAATCCCTGAGTTTGTAACTTTGGGTCAAAAATGTAGTCTACATCAGTGGCTGTTAAAGACGTAGCCCATTGTATCCATTGCGGGTGAAGTGATTTTGCGTTCGGAACGCTAGCTTTTGTAACAGCCTCGAGGGCCGGAATAGGAGAAATGACAATAATGCGTTTCCCCTGGGCAAGAGGTCTTTCTTTAATAACAGCCATCTGTACAGCAGTGAGAATTTTCTCTGTGGGTGCAAATCGTTGTTCAGCAGCAGAATACAAGTGTGATTTGTATCCAATCGGGACTGTTTCACCCTCATTAAATGTGACAATAAGTAAACCCAATGGCCCCAGCTATCACCCTGATGACCAAATGCGTCTTATTGTCCCGTGTATGTAAATGTTTCGCTGCCAGCATATCTGCTTGTAATTCCCGAAGAGTGTGTGTATGTTCAATTGTCCAGAATTTGCCAGGACGTCTTAATTCATATAAAGGTTTTATGCATGTAGCATAACCAGGAATGTATGTTCTGCCAAAATTTAGAAAGCCCAACAACGATCAGAGTTTCTTAATCATATTTGGTGGTTGCAATTGTGCACACTTTTCAAAGAATTGTGGCGCTAGGCTCTTACCTTCATTCGACAGCTCATACCCCAGGAATATGACGCTGAGGAAGGCAATTTTTGATTTTTTAAAGTTAAATTTGTAGCCTATTTTGGCAAACCCTACAACTATGCGGGCTATTTTTCTTAAATGTTGTAGTAACTCGTCATCTGTGAGATATATATCATCCACATATGACAACTCTTCAGGGTCTAACTTGTGCAAAATAGCAGTCACACGAGCTGCAAACAGTCCTGGGCTGTTCTTATACCCCTGAGGCAAACTGCAGAATTATTTCTGGGAGCCTAGTGCACTAAAGCTTGTTAAATCTCGGCCATCAGGAGCTATATTCTGACAGAAGAATCCTTCGAGATATCCAAAGTTGTTTTATATTTTTTCTGCACAATGTTGCTCATTAGTGCAGCGCTATGCAAATTCTGTATAGCATATGTACGTGTATGTCCGTTCAAATGTCTGTAGTCTAAGACTATTCTATATGAATGGTCCGGCTTTGCTACAGGAAATAAGGGATTATTCATCCGCGAGACAGAGGGTTCAATTACCCCCTGGTATTCCAATTGTCTAAGTATTTCTCTCACCGGTGCCCTTGCTTCATGTTTTATGGGATACTGCAGTTGTGGCTGAGGTTCACCTTTAATGGGAATTACATGAAATGGAGAATCCCTGTCCCACCCTATGTCTCCTTCCAATTGTAAAGTCACTGTATACACCCTATCGGGTTCGGAGCCACGCATATCTGCTGTTTCTACTTGTATGAAGACATTAGTTGCTTTCACCTCCAGATGCTCTAGAAGATTCCGGCGAACTACTGTGACCTCTGCCGCGCTGTCTAGCAGTGCTAGAGCCTATGTCTTGTTCTTCAAGAGAACCCTCTTCCTGAGTGGCATGTCTAACTGAGACTGCTGCCACCATTTTCTTTTTAAACTGTTGTTTTTGTTGTATCGGTTTCTCTTCCTTCTTGACAGAAACCTCCGAAGAGCGTTGTGATTCCTGTCTCGGTTTCACGTACTCTGTTCTCTGCTCTGACCGCCCACCTCTCTCATTTCTCTTTTCCGATGAGTCCTGAAAGGAACGGGATTGACGCGTATCAGTATATTGATATCTATCAGGCGTTTTTATATTATCTCTATTTCTGAGATTATACCTAGTCTGCGGGGTCTCCACACGTGGAGATTCTCTCCTTTCTTTTTTGGGTGTTTGTTGTTTTTTCTCCCAGCGCTTCTTGTTACCCTCAGGTTGCTGTTTAGTATTATCTTTATTAATTTTTCCCTGAAATTGAGGTTTTTGCAGTCTAGCCCCCAGGCTATCTCGACCGATACTGGAATATGTTTCTGCTATTATTTTAGGCAGTTCCCGCTCCTGATCTTGCTGCGGGGCATCACGAAGACGCATGCGCACTGCAAGTGCAATAGCTTCCCCTTTAAGATTGCTTAGGATTATCGAAGAAACCGTGGCAAAAGTTGCCCATCAGTTGCATTCCTAAATCTAAGGCTGGGGCAGCCCCGTATTCATCCTGAATTTGTTTAAGCACTTCCGGTAGGTTAGCTAATGTCAGTGTACCGTGTGCCATTGTATAGAGCACAGCAAACACCGTGCCCCATGTATTACAATGTTCGACTGTGGGAACATCCCAAAGGGTAAACACATAGTTAGTATTCTATGTTTGTCCTGAGGTCCCGTATGGGGAAACACTGCCTCCAGCGTATTAATTTTCTGCGCCAGCCAAAATGGAGTCTCCTCCCGTTTTGCTGGGACTTTCCCCGTAATAGAGTGTGCAGTCACCCGATTTATACCTGGTGTTACTGCGAAGGGCCCTGTTCAGCCGTTCTTGAGACGGTGGTGCCCTGTTCAGCGGTTCTTCACATGTGTCTCCAGGGCACCAGATCCGGACAATAGATGGTGTTCACTCGCCATCCGACTTCTCGCTTGCGGGGCCCTCCTGTGCTGGTGTCCCGTGCCCGTGGGTGTCCTCCTTCACCCCAGGAATGGGGCTGGTTGGGCCCTCCTGGGCTGCTCGCCTGCTGCCGGACTTGTCGGCCGTGCTGCCCTTGCCATCCTTTCTGGAGTCTCTGTGGCCCTTGCCTCCCTTTATTGATGTGCCAAGTGGCACCCCACTTCCTGACGGTGCCAGGGTGGTGGCTGTGGAGGCTGCCGTCACTGTCCTCTCGCGCCGGCCCTTCCCTTTTTTAGATTTTTTCCCAGGGGGTGGGCTGGCTGTCCCTTTGCTGCTGGCCGATGTAGCTGCCCTCGAAGGTGGTGGACTCCAATATCCCTGGACTATGGTCCTTGTAGGTCCAGGGGTTGTGGTGGCTGAGGTGCTGATTGGACTTTTACGAGATGGAGGGGGTGGGTCAGGTGATGGAAAGAGGTTAATTTTTGACAGGAAAAGCTTTTTCGGAGCAATGGGAAGGGTAGGCGGAGTGGGTATGGGAGTGGAGGAAGAGAATGTGGTTGTAGGAGAGTCAAGTGTGCTGTCTTTGGGTGCAGGTGCTTGTGACGGAGGCTGTCGTGAGGTGGATGGCTGTTGGGTGGGTGGCTGCCTGCGTTTGTGTGGTTTGGATGAGGGGGTGACAGACACAGTGGGAGAGGACACAGGGGACGTGTAAATGGCAGTGGGGGTGGTGACTGCACGTGTGCGGAGTGTTCTGGTGGCTGTACTGGTGATGGACGTAGTGGATGATGGTGTTGTGCATGCAAGTGTGAGTGGAGACGTCACAGGGAGGGAGGAGGGAGACGAGGAGGAGGGGGACACAGAGGAGGCAGTGGCTGTTGGCATGTCTGCATGTGGATGTTGCTTGTGTGAATGCTTGTGGGATGTGTGGTGCTTATGTCTGGATGAGCTGACCTTGGGTGTTGAGGTGTGTGCAGGCTGGTCTGTAGGTGTGTCTGGGATAGGCAGAGAAACAGGGGAGTGGGACTGGGTGGAGGGAGTTGGAGGAGGGAGGCTGGAGACAGGGACAATGGCTGCCGTCAGTGCTGAGGCCAGAGCGTTGAACGATCGCTGATGGGCAGCCTGACCCGAATGAATGCCCTCCAGGTATGCATTGCTCCGATGCACCTCCCTTTCCACCCCCTGGATGGCATTCAAAAGGGTAGACTGCCCAACAATGAGCGTCCGGAGGAGGTCAATGACCTCCTCACTGAGGGCAGCAGGGGTAACTGGGGCAGGGCCTGAGGTGCCTGGGGCGAAGGAGATGCCCGCCTTGGTGTGCGAGCGGGAACGGGGCGAACGCTGAGGGGCTGCTTGGAGGGCGGAGCTGGTGCGCTGGGTGGCGGCTGTATCTGTTGTTGCGGTGGGCACAGATGTTGCCTCCACCACAAGGGAGCTCCCTTCCGAGGACGTGTCGGTGTCGCTGATGTCTCCACGTGTCCCCGTTGTGGAGCCCCCCTCGCCCTCCGTCTCACTGGTCAAATCAGAGTCCGTTGCATGGCCCTCCGGGGCCATGTGAGATGCAGCTCCCTCGTGCTCCAATGCCACTTCTCCTCCGCCAGATGATGCTAATGCACACATGAACAGGAAGAGCAGACAGAAAAAAGGGGGGGGGGTGACATAAAGACATGTTGAGTGCATGCATTGGCAACACAGTTGGCGGAGAGGACAGACACAGAAGCCCCCTGCACTACGCCGCATACTTGGGGTACACTACTCAATCAGTGAGACCTGGCCTACAAGCCAATGGACGACAACTGCACACATAGGTGACACAGGGCCATGGATAGCTGTACTTGGCACCCTACAGAGGTGGAGGGCGGGGACACAGGGCCATGCCTTACAGAGGGGACTAGCCTACAGAAAGCGCACTGGCCTAGGGATACCCACATCCCTCCTCCCCCACTCAGACACCTCCACTGCGCGCTAAGATAGCAGAATGTGCTTGTACTCACCCCTTGTGTCTGCTGTGATGTCCTCACGCGCCCATCCAAATCTGGGTAGGCCACCGACAGGATACGGGACATCAGGGGGGTCAATTGACGACTGGCACCCCTCCTACGTTGGGAGGCCATCCCTAGCAGAGCCTCCGCGGTCTTTCTGCTCCCGCGGCGGATGTCCTCCCACCTCTTGCGGCAGTGGGTGCCCTGTCTGTTGTGGACCCCCAGGGTCCGGACGTCCTTGGTGATGGCACGCCAAATGTCTATTTTCTGATGGGCGCTGACCTATGTGACAAGTACAGGGAGAGAAAAAAATATCAACATTTTCAGCATGCTCGATGTGAGTGGCACCCCCTCCCCACCCTTGCCATGTGGCACATGCTCTCATCTGTTGTTTGATGCATGCCTCATTCGCTCCCCTCCGCACCATCGTTCATTCACACCACTCAACCCAGGCATTGGCCACAAAACATGGTCCCAGTGTACTAACCTGTTGGTCTGGAGGACCGTAGAGTAGTGCATACTGGGGGAGGACCCCATCCACGAGTTTCTCCAATTCTTCAGAAGTGAAGGCAGGGGCCCTTTCCCCAGTCGCAGCAGCCATTGTCTCTTCCAGACCGAGGTCACAGCAGCACTTGCAGTATAGGTCCTCTCCTGTGGATGATCAGGTCTCGAGTGATTAATCAGATCGAAAATGGCGGTCACGGCCGCGGCGGTGCGTACCGCGACCGCCGGCGCGTACCGCGACCGCCGGCGCACTTCCTCATTGGCTCCTGAAACCCATAGGGTTCAATGTTAACCAATGCGGCTTTGCACCTCGGTCTAAGACCGCCTACCGCCACGGTGTGCCACGCCAGCGCATTGACCTCACATCCAATTGTCACACTTCACAGGTCAGGCAGCCGCCATTTCAAGGGCCCACATGGCTTAATTTCTACTGCGTCACACAGGCCTAGGCCTTGCATTGCCACTCATACAAGCCATTCAATGCATAGAGAATCGTGTACTGTGCAAGCTGTGGGAACGTACCTGTGGGTTGCTTGACTCTGTGCTCCATGTTGTCCTTCCTAGGCACCGTCCGCTGGGACTTGCGAGGAGATGGAGGAATGTTCCTGTGTACAGACCGCTGGTGGACCTGTCGACAATGGAAGAAAGACATGTCATACTGACATACAGACTTGACCGTGCCACTATACAGGAACTGTGTGCCCAGCTGGAGCCAGACCTGATGTCACCCATCCGCCAACCCACAGGGATCCCCCCTCTAGTGCAGGTTCTGTCAGTACTGCATTTTTTGGCAAGTGGGTCATTTCAATCTATAGTGGCCATTTCATCAGGGATGTCCCAGCCTATGTTTTCTAAGGTGTTGTCCAGAGTGTTGTCTGTCCTGATGAAATACATGCGGAGCTACATTGTTTTCCCTGAGGTGGGCGATTTGGCTACAGTGAAGGGTGATTTCTATGCCCTTGGACATATTCCCAACATCAATGGTGCCATTGATGGGACATATGTGGCTTTGGTTCCCCACAGAGAAAGTGAACAGGTGTACAGGAACCGAAAAAGTTATCATTCGATGAATGTCCAGGTGGTCTGTTTAGCTGACCAGTACATCTCCCATGTAAATGCAAAGTTCCCTGGGTCAGTGCATGACGCGTACATCATGCGAAATAGCAGCATCCCTTATGTGATAGAACAGCTACAGAGACACCGTGTGTGGCTATTAGGTGACTCTGGTTACCCCAACCTGTCGTGGCTACTGACCCCAGTAAGGAATCCCAGGACCAGGGCTGAGGAACGGTACAATGAAGCCCATGGGCGTACTAGGAGGGTGATCGAGCGGACCTTCGGCCTCCTGAAGGCCAGGTTTAGGTGCCTGCATATGACAGGTGGATCCCTAATGTACTCTCCTAAGAAGGTGTGTCATATCATCGTGGCCTGCTGTATGCTTCACAACCTGGCTTTGCGACGCCAGGTGCCTTTCCTGCAGGAGGATGGTCCAGATGGTGGTGTTGTGGCAGCGTTGGGACCTGTGGAGAGTGAAGAGGAGGAAGACGACGGGGACGACACAGACAACAGGGACAGAGTGATACTACAGTATTTTCAATGACACACAGGTAAGATTCAACACCGGCATTTTACAATTACTTACAGTCTCCTGCCTCTCTACTGTCTGGCCTATTCCCCCAGTGTATGTTAACTGAGTTGTGACTTTCTCTTCAAATTTCAGAGATGTGGCCCCCACTGCGTGACCTCTGCTTTGTTTACCCATGGACTACAGCTGTGTGACAGTGGTATGTTCTCATCACTGTGTAACTGGACATTTTGGCAGCGTTATGTCTAATACATTTGTTCACAATACAGGCAGACTCCAGATTAATTTTGTGCAATAAGTGATTTTTATTAAAGTGCTGAATTTAGGGACATGGTTGAAAATCGGTGATGGGTGATGGTGGAGGAATGTCCATGGCAGAGTCCAGATTTTCAGTCTCACAGGTGCATTGTCCATATGCCTGTGGAAGGTGGAGCAGGGGCAGTTTAAGGTTGGACAGGGTGACAATGTGGGACAGTGGGATGACATCAGGGGGTATCCTTTGCTGGCGGGTGTCTTGGCATCCTACTCTGTCTTCTTCCGAGATCTCAGGCCCCGCTTGCGGGGTGGTTCTTCTTCTGCAGGGGGTGGGGTTCTGGTGGCCTGTTGTTGTGTGGGGGCCTCCTGTCCACTAGCACCGGCGGAGGTGGTAGCCTGTTCTTGGTCCATGCTAGTGACAGGGGCCCTTTGTGGTGCCACATGGTCCCGCAATGTGGTGACAATCTGGTTGAGTGCCCCGACGATGGTGCCCATTGCGGAACTGATGCTTCGGAGTTCTTCCCTGAACCCCATGTACTGTTGCTCCTGCATGACCTGGATCTCCTGAAACCTGGCCAGTACCGACGCCATTGTCTCCTGGGAGTGGTGGTATGCTCACATGATGGATGAGAGGGCCTCGTGGAGAGTGGGTTCCCTTGGCCTGTCCCCCCCTGTCGCACAGCAGCCCTCCCAGTTCCCCTGTGTTCCTGGGCCTCTGTCCCCTGGACCGTGTGCCCACTACCACTGCCCCCAGGTCCCTGTTGTTGTTGGGGTGGTGGGTTAACCTGGGTGCCCTGTAGTGGTGGACACACCGCTGATTGACGTGTCCTGGAGACAGAGGCATGGGCCCGCTGGGTGGGAGCTGTGCTTGTGTTCCCAGAGGGGGTTGGGTCTGCTGTGGCCTGAGGCTGTGTGAGGGAACCGACTGTCCCGAGGTCCCCGATGGGCCGGGCTGGTCATCTGGGTCCAGGGAGACAGAGCTGCTGTCATCACTGGTGGCCTCTTCTGGGGGTGGGATGGACACTTCTGGACCCTCCTGGGCGGTGTGGTGGCATTCGGGTCCTGCAGGGGTATAGAGGTATGGTTATTGGTTCTGTGTGTGCCATATCGTGCAATGGGTGGGTTCCCGTGTACCCCAGGGCTGGCATTCCTGTGTGGGGGCTTTTGTGAGGGTGGCTTGTGGGGGAGATGTGTATGTGCAGTGGGCATGCTTTGGTGATGGGTGTCCATGCTTTGTGGACGCATGCAGGGCTAGGTGTTGGGATGGGTGGGTTGTGATGGTGAGCCATTAGCAAGGATTTGGGGTGATGGGGGTGGGGGTATGATTTGGGATGCAGGTGGGGTGGGGGGGGTGAAGTAGTTAAGATTTGACTTACCAGAGTCCATTCCTCCGCCTACTCCTGCGAGGCCTTCAGGATGCAGGATGTGCATGACTTCCTCCTCCCATGCTGTAAATTCTGGGGGAGTAGGTGGGGGTCCGCCGCCAGTCTTTTGCACCGCGATGTTGTGCCTTGATACCATGGAATGCACCTTCCCCCGTAGGTCGTTCCACCGCTTCCTGATGTCATACCGATTTCGTGGATGCTGTCCCACAGCGTTGACCCTGTTGACTATTCTTTGCCATAGCTCCATCTTCTTGGCAATGCTGGTGTGCTGCACCTGTGTCCCGAAGAGCTGGGACTCTACCTGAACTATTTCCTCCACCATGACCCGGAGTTCAGCGTCTGAAAACCGGGGGTGTCTTTGGGGTGCCATGGGGTGGTGTGGATGATGTGTGGGGTGGTGTATGTGTTGTTGAGTGTGGTGAGTGTGGTAATGTGTGGTGTTTTGTGCGTGGATATTGTGTGGGTGATGGTGTGGTTTGCCTCTGTGTGATGGTGTTCTCTATTCTGTGCTGTCTCTCTCTGGCTTTCTGTCGTTTTTGTTTGGTCGTAAGGGTTTGTGGGTGATGTGGGTGTGTGTTTTATATTGTAATGGGTGTGTGGGAGTGTTGTGTGTATGTGTATCAGGTGTGTGTATTTTGAATTGTCCAATGTGGCTGTGTTTTGTAAGTGTGTGTGTATTTTGACCGCGGAGGTGTGTACCGCCAATGGAATACCGCGGTTGAAAGACCGCCGCGTGGATTCGTGGGTCGGAATGGAATGGGCGTATTTCTGTTGGCGTGACGGTGGAGGTTTGGTCATCGCCAGTTTCCTGCCGGCCTTTGGTGTGGCGGACTTTTGTGGATGTCGCGTTTTTGGCGGTTTGCCAGTTGCGGGTCACAATGACCACCCGCCTGGATGTGTCTGTCAAGCATTAAAAGTACCATTCTGGACCCATTCAGCAAGCTCACTAAAGGTTGCATTCGTGTACTTTTGCAAGTCATCAAATTTTGCAGGGGCAGGTATACTAGGCATGTTCAATTTTTTTGATTGTGGAGAAGCCTAAACAGCTAGTCTGTTGTACTGTTTCATTTAAAAAAAACATTTGAACGGGAATGAGACATGCTCTAAACAATGTTACTCTACCCTTGGTTTGCCAATTTTTTGTTCCCCAAACACTTTTCAAATCCACATTTTTTGACCAATATTCATAACCTTCAATTGATAACCGGGAAACAAAGGAGTCTGAATATATAAATTTTGTGTTGGTCAACAACATATGTCTATCTTTAGTCGGAGTTAACCTAAAATAATACGACTTAGCATTCATTTGATGATGCCCAGAAAAATACTTAAATTTGTCAAAATAAGTTGTAGAACTCCCTGACGGGGGAGTTGGGCAATGTTCCCATTGCATATATTCAAATATTGTTTTTGGACTACTTGCTTTATGTATGAAGTGGTGCCCATAATAATTATAGCAAAACATGCCACCATAATTGTCTTTAAACTGGTAAACATCTTCATTTTCATAGACAGTATAATATTGTAATTCTGTCATCATTGAGTCAACTGTCTTCACATCCCAATCATCAGATACAATGCTTGGTATTACTACATCATTCATAGATAACTTTAGACATATGGTATTTGAATTATCTCAGTGGGACCGTATATATCAAACATTACTTTATCCAACACAATCCCATCCGGAATTGGCACTGCAGAAATGTTCACAAAGGACAAGTCTCTTCGAACCCTATGTGATGAGAAATGTGGTTTCAACACCTCCTCCACCTGTTCAACTGCTGATCTCTCAGGAAGAAAATGACCATGTATCAACAGAAAAAAGGTAATGACAAACCCAATCCAAAGAAAAAATGCTACCATAGTCAACGCATCAGCTTACATGGACCTGGCAGGTCAGTAGTCGAAGAGGCAAACGAGTCCGATAGACCATCGTTGTTGTCAGCAAAGTAACCAGAGGCAGTTCGTGCAAAAGGCGTTGCTGTAGTCAATGGAGGAGTCGGTGTTTCTTGCGGTGGTACACTGTAGACAGCACCATCCATCACGTCTGTAGTCATGGTGACTTGATCAAATGTTTCTAAGTTGTTTGTTGTTAGTGGAACTAATGCAAAATCATCATCCACCCTCCCCAAGCTTGGAGAGGCAACAGTGTTGGTATTGATAACTTGAAGCGGAACTTCTTCCCCAGTAGTGAGAGGGATTCGGGAACTACTGGACGCTCTTCTTGGGCGGCTGTGTAGAATAGGCCACATGTTGTAACTTCACATTGTCAATAGAAACAAAGCGATTTTCTTTCGCACCTGGCAACGGGGGTAGGATAACAGTTCTCGTTACGTGCATCCCTAACACAGGGACTGGTGCACGATAAGAAGGGGCAAATTCTTTTTTCACTGTGACCTTTTCACGCACAAGATCCCCAACCACGGGAATCCAGCCGGTAGGTGTTACTGGCACATCCTTAATTCCCGTGGAGGTGGCACTTTTAGAAGAGTTATCTTCACGGAACTGCTGTAATTCCTGTAAAACAGTGGCACGATCATTTATGTCAAAAGGTGTTTCCGCCGCCTCCACACCAGGACCATCAAGATCCAGAACAAACATTTGTGTTCCGAACAGGCACTCATATGAAGTACGACCCCCCAGGGACCTT
This sequence comes from Pleurodeles waltl, assembly GCF_031143425.1. Taxonomy (NCBI): domain Eukaryota; kingdom Metazoa; phylum Chordata; class Amphibia; order Caudata; family Salamandridae; genus Pleurodeles; species Pleurodeles waltl. The sequence continues at coordinate 537,723,828 of NC_090446.1, read as the reverse complement.
CTAGGAAGGTTATTTAGTGCTCTCTGAACTCCATACAGGTGGGTTAGCCAACTACAACCCGTACCTATGACTCTGGCTGTTAAGGATTGCTTTAAATCGTGGTTTAATCGCTCCACAACAGAATTTCCCTCGGGATGAAATGGAGACGAGTACTGGAGTTGGACTCCCAACGAAGCCATGGTGTCCCTGAATGCCCTTGAGGCAAAAGTCGGGCCCTGGTCCGAATGGAATGCTGCAACTGCATATGTACCGACAAAGACTCGCACATCTTTAATAACAGTCCGAGCGTCAGCTGACCGCTGTGGCCACACCCACATAAATCCGGAGCAAGAATCTACAGCGACTAGTATATATTTGTATGCACTATCCGGTGTTAGTGGACCGCAATGATCCAAGTACACACATTGTAATGGTCTGTTGGATATTAAGAGGGGTGTCTGCTGCAGGCGCTTAACTGTTGAAACTTTAATTTGTTGACAGATGTCACAACAAAGGACATACTGCTTAGTCTCTTTATAGAGACCCAGCCACCAGTAATGGGCCTGCAATAACGAAATTGTAGCTGCCACGCCAGCATGTGCAGATGCCACTCCCTCATGTGCTGCTTTAATCAATTGTGGTCTTACATTTTTATTGGGGATGTTGCGTACGCCTTTGCTAGGAATTTTAACTTCAGCGTTCAGCATACTTCCCATGAAGTATTGATAATTATTTGGAAATCCTTTTGGATAAGGTGTGCCATCAACCATAGCTTTTATGGCAGACATAATCTCTGTGTCTGGTTTGGAACTCGAACAAGTCACTGCAGCTACAGTGGCAACTGCCACTGCCGATTTTGCTGCTTCATCAGCCAAAGTATTTCCAGCAACGCGCCTGGTGTCCAAGTGTATGTACAACATGGACTTTGGGTAGCGTCTCTTTCAGGTCTGCTACCTTCCCCCACAGTAGTCTCAGTTTTATGGTGTTGCCTTTTGAATCTCTTAACCCATTCAAGCTCTAGTAATGTAGATATTCGTTGAAAGACTGGACGCAATAATACAAATCACAAACAATCAGTGTGAACTGCGTCGGATCCGTATGTTCTAGTGCCATTAGTAGAGCTTTTAGCTCAGCCAATTGTGCTGTACAATCCCCTAAGGTCTGCGTATAGGTATGTTGGGGGCAGAATTTCTCCCCCTCCATATAGCCGCTCACTACCACACATGCAGCAGAATATTGGTGTTTTGTTCCAATCGCCGGTTGCGCAGAGCCATCGGTGTACATGACTACTTGATATTGATCAATAGGCAACGTGTCAGCGGGAAATGGATATTCAACTTCATATTGCAGAAATCCCTGAGTTTGTAACTTTGGGTAAAAAATGTAGTCTACATCAGTGGCTGTTAAAGACGTAGCCCATTGTATCCATTGCGGGTGAAGTGATTTTGCGTTCGGAACGCTAGCTTTTGTAACAGCCTCGAGGGCCGGAATAGGAGAAATGACAATAATGCGTTTCCCCTGGGCAAGAGGTCTTTCTTTAATAACAGCCATCTGTACAGCAGTGAGAATTTTCTCTGTGGGTGCAAATCGTTGTTCAGCAGCAGAATACAAGTGTGATTTGTATCCAATCGGGACTGTTTCACCCTCATTAAATGTGACAATAAGTAAACCCAATGGCCCCAGCTATCACCCTGATGACCAAATGCGTCTTATTGTCCCGTGTATGTAAATGTTTCGCTGCCAGCATATCTGCTTGTAATTCCCGAAGAGTGTGTGTATGTTCAATTGTCCAGAATTTGCCAGGACGTCTTAATTCATATAAAGGTTTTATGCATGTAGCATAACCAGGAATGTATGTTCTGCCAAAATTTAGAAAGCCCAACAACGATCAGAGTTTCTTAATCATATTTGGTGGTTGCAATTGTGCACACTTTTCAAAGAATTGTGGCGCTAGGCTCTTACCTTCATTCGACAGCTCATACCCCAGGAATATGACGCTGAGGAAGGCAATTTTCGATTTTTTAAAGTTAAATTTGTAGCCTATTTTGGCAAACCCTACAACTATGCGGGCTATTTTTCTTAAATGATGTAGTAACTCGTCATCTGTGAGATATATATCATCCACATATGACAACTCTTCAGGGTCTAACTTGTGCAAAATAGCAGTCACACGAGCTGCAAACAGTCCTGGGCTGTTCTTATACCCCTGAGGCAAACTGCAGAATTATTTCTGGGAGCCTAGTGCACTAAAGCTTGTTAAATCTCGGCTTTCAGGAGCTATATTCTGACAGAAGAATCCTTCGAGATATCCAAAGTTGTTTTATATTTTTTCTGCACAATGTTGCTCATTAGTGCAGCGCTATGCAAATTCTGTATAGCATATGTACGTGTATGTCCGTTCAAATGTCTGTAGTCTAAGACTATTCTATATGAATGGTCCGGCTTTGCTACAGGAAATAAGGGATTATTCATCCGCGAGACAGAGGGTTCAATTACCCCCTGGTATTCCAATTGTCTAAGTATTTCTCTCACCGGTGCCCTTGCTTCATGTTTTATGGGATACTGCAGTTGTGGCTGAGGTTCACCTTTAATGGGAATTACATGAAATGGAGAATCCCTGTCCCACCCTATGTCTCCTTCCAATTGTAAAGTCACTGTATACACCCTATCGGGTTCGGAGCCACGCATATCTGCTGTTTCTACTTGTATGAAGACATTAGTTGCTTTCACCTCCAGATGCTCTAGAAGATTCCGGCGAACTACTGTGACCTCTGCCGCGCTGTCTAGCAGTGCTAGAGCCTATGTCTTGTTCTTCAAGAGAACCCTCTTCCTGAGTGGCATGTCTAACTGAGACTGCTGCCACCATTTTCTTTTTAAACTGTTGTTTTTGTTGTATCGGTTTCTCTTCCTTCTTGACAGAAACCTCCGAAGAGCGTTGTGATTCCTGTCTCAGTTTCACGTACTCTGTTCTCTGCTCTGACCGCCCACCTCTCTCATTTCTCTTTTCCGATGAGTCCTGAAAGGAACGGGATTGACGCGTATCAGTATATTGATATCTATCAGGCGTTTTTATATTATCTCTATTTCTGAGATTATACCTAGTCTGCGGGGTCTCCACACGTGGAGATTCTCTCCTTTCTTTTTTGGGTGTTTGTTGTTTTTTCTCCCAGCGCTTCTTGTTACCCTCAGGTTGCTGTTTAGTATTATCTTTATTAATTTTTCCCTGAAATTGAGGTTTTTGCAGTCTAGCCCCCAGGCTATCTCGACCGATACTGGAATATGTTTCTGCTATTATTTTAGGCAGTTCCCGCTCCTGATCTTGCTGCGGGGCATCACGAAGACGCATGCGCACTGCAAGTGCAATAGCTTCCCCTTTAAGATTGCTTAGGATTATCGAAGAAACCGTGGCAAAAGTTGCCCATCAGTTGCATTCCTAAATCTAAGGCTGGGGCAGCCCCGTATTCATCCTGAATTTGTTTAAGCACTTCCGGTAGGTTAGCTAATGTCAGTGTACCGTGTGCCATTGTATAGAGCACAGCAAACACCGTGCCCCATGTATTACAATGTTCGACTGTGGGAACATCCCAAAGGGTAAACACATAGTTAGTATTCTATGTTTGTCCTGAGGTCCCGTATGGGGAAACACTGCCTCCAGCGTATTAATTTTCTGCGCCAGCCAAAATGGAGTCTCCTCCCGTTTTGCTGGGACTTTCCCCGTAATAGAGTGTGCAGTCACCCGATTTATACCTGGTGTTACTGCGTGTGGTTGTGCTGGAGCAGCACGCGCTGGGTTTGTATTTAGTGTCTGCATCACAAATTGTACTAATCGTCTATATATTGCTGTTAATTCAGTATATAATCTTCGAACCTTGGCAGCCGGAGGATGTGGTGTATATGTGGCCAATAAAGGCCAGGTAGGACCATCATTACTCAGTGGACCTAACCTTACTGGTAATATTGTATGGGGTAGGGCGTCATCAAGCCAATTATTATGTTCTTGACAAGATAGAGGTATCTCTAAGTATGCGTACGCCCTGTATTGTCCAGGCGCGTTCGCTACTGTATATGTATGGAATGTATTTGTATTCCCATCAACTGCTGGAAATGCGACCCAAGAGTAAAAAAGTTCTGTTCTATAGGCTGCATGGGCATCCACCACAAATGTGACTGGACCACCCTGTGCCGTGATGCCGTTTGCTAGCAAATGTGCCGTGAGCGGTTGTCTCATGTTAAGAGCTCTTTGTACAACCTGGGGATTCGCCATTATAAAAGGACCAGAGTTCAGAGAAGGCACACCAAGATGGGTTTTTTATCCTTTTAAGGTTCAAGCTTGAACGATCATCCGCTGTAATTAGGATTACCTATACCGCGGTGGCGGAAATTCTCAGTGCCACGGACGTCTCTGCAGAAGGAACTGAGGGATCATTATATTATATGAGACCCAGATAAACCAGTGGACCTGAAAATTAGAGCCAGACCAAACGTTGGCGGCGCCATGTCGCGTAGGCTCTCATTATCCTAATGAGACTACTGGATTTTTGGGCGGCAAGATCATTCGCAGTGTGGGGGACTAAGTCTGACCCACGGTGAAGGACCTTTGTCATCCCAAATCCGGTTTCGCTCCGGCTAACTAGCAGTGCCTCATCCCTCCCGAAGGGAAGAGACAATTGGGCAGCCGAGCGCATGACATCTTAGTACTTCCCAGGGACGTCGTGGTCACTCACGTCGGAACCGGCTCTCTCATACACAGTACGGTCTCATATATAAATGACAAAGGCAGTTTAAGTTTTAAAGATTGCTTTAATAAAACAACTGCATTTTAGATAGCAAAGCGTGAGCTGAAATAACCAGAACTATACAACACAGTAGGATTAAAATAGTAATGAGGAGAGTGAAGCACAAGAATAAGGCTATCATAGTGCAAGTAGATTATGTTCTCGCTGAATTATATTCTGAGCACAGCATGTGAAGCTCTAAGCCTGCCTTTCAGGTTTCCCCTGGGAGGACATCAACCCTCATACCTGAGCAAAGGCCTGTAATCGGCATCAGCATCTGCAACGGGCAGTCAGCGTCTAGTTGTAGGTTCCTGGTCGGAATCTCCCTCTAACGTGTACTAGGACTAGAAAGTGTTTTTAGAACTAACACGCAGATGTTCTAAGAAATGTCCCTATGTAAGGATCTGTACTTTCTACGAACACTAGAGACTAAACTTCTACCACGTTTACTGGAAATGTACCAGACTGTAGCCTTGACTGAAGCACAGAGCGAGCAAGAATGTATTGTTTGAGAACACAGTGCTGAAGTAAGCTAAACAGTGTGATAGAATGAAATAAAAACAAGACCGTGAAACTGGTTATTGTAAACTAACAGTGCGAGGTTGAATAAAATGCATCTAGGACAAAGTGCACAGAGGCCTAATACGTTAAGCTAACGCCCATAAAGCTACATTAAAAATGGCTACACTACAACCTGAGTTAACAAAAGTAGTGCATGAGGGAGTTGCTTATGTCCATGCTGGTGTGGTGGCTACAATTTCACTCCTACAAGCACAATGGCCAGGTCTCTACAAACAGACCAAGCTGTATGTCCTTTGTTGTGACATCTGCCAGCAAATTAAAGGATCCATGTCAAACACCCCTCCTAATTTCCAACAAACCATTACACTGTGTGTACTTCGACCACTGCAGTCACCTGACACCAGATAGTGCATACAAATACATCCTAGTCGCAGTTGACTCATGCTCCATATTTCTATGGGTTTGGCCACAACGCTCGACTGACCCTCAAACTGTTATTAAAGATTTGCAAGTCTTTATCAGCACACATGCTGTTGTGGCTTTCCACTTGGACCAGGGCCCTGCTTTTGCCTCAAGGGCTTTCAGGGATACCATGGCTTCATTTGGGGTCCAACTGCTTTACTCGTCTCCATTTCAATCTGAGGGAAATAGTGTAATGGAGCAACAAAACTGAGATTTAAAGCAATCCTTAACAACTTGAGTATTAGGCATGGGTTGTAGGTGGCGTACACACCTGTATGTAATCCAGAGAGCACTTACCAATCTGCCCAGAAGGTCCCTTGGGAGGCATACTTCACACAAATGCCTGTTTTGAACTCAAATGTATGTTCCAGATCTTGTTGGTCTTGGCACTGAAGCAGCAGATACACCCTTTGACATAAATTAACGTGTCACTGTCTTGCAGGACTTACAACAGTTCAGTGATGACAACGCATCTGCCAGTGCTGCATCCTCTGGAATTAGCGATGTACCTGTAACATCTACCAGATGGATTCCGAAACTTGGGAATTTAGTGTGTGAAAAGATTGCTGTGAAAAGGGAGTTTGGTCCTTCTCATCATGCACCAGTTCAAGTCCTTGGATTACACGGTACCAGAACTACCACTGCCATTCTACCACTGTTGCTGAAAAACGTTTTGTCTCCATTGACAATGTCAAGTTACACCATGTGGCAGATCCTGCACAGCAGACATAGAGGACTCCTGGGTAGTACCCAAATCCCTCCCACTACAGACCAGGATGTTCCCCTACAAGTCTTCAACAGCAATGCTGAGACCTCTCTAAGCTTGGGGAAGGTGGAAAATGAGCTTTGATTGGTTCCACTAACAACTGCTTCTACAATAATTACTGTTGATAATGAGCAGTTTTATACAAGTTCTGCACAAATGGATGGCATAGTCTACTATGAATCACCAAGGGAGTCTTCTGCAAGTTCTCTTATACAAAACACAGTTCCAGGCATTGCACAAACTGATTCTGGTTATTTTGTCAATGTTAATGACTCTTTCACTGACTCACCTGCCTCTACTACAACAGAACTGTCAAGGGGACGTAAGCTGATACATTGGCCCAAAATTGACTATTTCATTTGCCAATGGAACTATCTATGACTCTTATTAACTATACTTGCTTTCCTACTTTGATTGGATTTGTTATTGTTTTCTTTTTCCTTATACATTGTCATTTCCTACCTGAAGACTCTACAGTTGGACTGGTGGATGAAGTCCTAAAACTACATTTTTCATCGCACAAAATTCACAGGGACTTGTCCCTAGTGAACATTTCAGCCATACCAATTCCTGATGGGATTGTTTGGGATAAAGTATTATTTGATATGTATATATATATATATATATATATATATATATATATATACATATATATATATATATATATATATGGGCCTACTGAGGTCATTCAAATACTACTATTTCTATGAATGATATAATTACACTTTGAGTGGTTTCTGATGATCGGGATGTGAAAACTGTTAATGCTATGATGTCTGATCTACAGTATTTGAAAATGAAGATGTGCACCAGTTTAAAGGAAATTATGGAGATATGTTCCTTTATAATTACTATGGACATTATTTCATTCGCAGAGCAAGTACCCCAAGGCTATTGTATTAAATACACACAGTGGGAACACTGCCTGACTCCACCAGTAGGCAGTTATAAAATGTATACTGAAAAGTTTGCATATTTTTCTGGGCACAATGTTAAAAATGCTGAGGCATGTTATTTTAAATTACCAGTAATGGAAAGTCAACGTGTTTTATTGACAGATTCAAAACTAATTTATTGTGATTTCTTTGTTTCCCGATTGGCTATAGAAGGCTATGAGTAGTGGTTGAAATTGATTCACTTAAAAAGTGTGTGGGGAACTAAACATTGGCAAATAAGAAGAAAAGAAGCTTTATTTAAAGCGTGCATGATTCCTGTTCAAATTATATTTTTAAATGAAGTAGTACAACAAATTAGTTGTTTAGGCTTAGCAAACAGTAAGGAACTGGATGCGCCCAGTATTCCCACCCCGCTAAATTTTACAAATGGCAAAAGTATTTAAATTCGTCTGAAGATCAGCTTCAATGAATGAGTCCATAATGGAACATTTAACACACCATTTTCACGTCCTGGTGGGTGGTTATTACAGCCTGTAGACACCAATGGGTGCCACACACGTTTTGTAAACTCCTCAGGGGGTTTTAGAACAAATAGGCTGGACCCTCGCTATGTCCCTTGGAACACTGGGGGTATAGTGACAACATATAGTGTAGGAAAACTATGCCAGCAATGGTTGAAGGGTTCCTCACTAGATGCTGTCAAAGAACATCTTAGTCTCCTGTCCAATAACACAGATTTACAGGATTTCCTGTTAGGCCCCAGAAGACACTGCAGAAAATGCTTATTTTATGCAACATGTAATGAAATATGGAAGCTTTCCCAACAAGAAGCGACCTCCCGGTTAAGAAAAATAGATCAGGAAAATGTACAGAAAACATTAGCCGTTGTAGATAATGGGATTGATGCCTTGTCTGACTGGATATACACCTTAAATAATATTGTGTCCTGTGCAATAGACATATTTTCAGAGTGATGTATCATTTTTGCAACATGGATAAAGGCAGCTAAGATCCATTATGAAGTTAGGTTGGATGCTACAAACACTGAAAGCAGGTCGCGTTCACTGGTAACACATGAACACAAGGAACATTTTTTCAACATTTAATTTAATGCAACAACAACAAATTATGGCTGAGAAGAAAGAAACATATGTCATGTTAAATATTAAGAAATTAGAAAAGTTGCCTTGTACTGTGGCTGAAATACCATCTGCTGAGTGGCTAATACATAGAGTTATAAATCTGCCCATTTCAGCACTTCAATTCACATCTTGTTTGAAACACATTCCAGTGGGCAGATATGAAAGTCTAGGAGATAGTTACATACACGAGGTGTGGGAGCTTCCCTTCTCGTCCGAATGTTTTAATGGCATAAAAGAGGTCTTTCTTAGTGGTAGTGAATGCAAGACTTCTGTAAGCCATTCAATGGTTTGTAAACAGCAGTGATTGTACAGGGCATGTAATGCCCCTGTGGCAAATGTGGCCTGTTATCTAAAGGGAATCCCAGTCCCCTTGATTAGACCTCCATTCCACGTGTTCTTAAATGGCAGCTCTGTGCTCCTTAACAGTGAGAGCTGTTGTGGAATGTGAGCTGGAATAGCTTTTGTAATTTTGGACTCCCAAATTGTTAAATGTTGCGGCAATGTCCTTTTTCCCCATATAGAACTAAAAGGAGAAGCAGATGTTTGCCCCTCATACTGCTACTTCTGATTTGAATTTTGACGAGTTGAGCAGACTAAAGGCTTTATTGTTTCAAAAACATGCGGTGCTTACATCAGCATGTGAGACCTATGTGCTTCAGGTTGTGAAGTCATCAGCGGAGATTCAGTCCCTTTTAAGTACAACGTTTTTCATGACACTTTCGTGAACTGGTGGGACGAATATTTAATATGCCCAGTATTAGTGGAATCACCCCATTTTTTTTAAGGCTGTTGGTTCTGCTTTCATTCACCTCTTCTCCTTCATATTCGGCTTAATATCTTCAAGAGTTATTTTTCTCATAAAATCTTGTCTTTCTACATGATAAGCAAGAAATGCATCATGCTCACCTGCACATCTGGGAGATCAGTGCCACAGGTGAATGCCATCGGCTTCTTTGGAAGTGAGTTTCCTCTTGTGCAATTATGCTGTTCATAAATCTGCCTTTGTAATGATCTTGTCGACCTCTCTTCTCTCACTAGATTTTTCTCATCAAAAGAGCACTGCAGAGTGTCAGAAAATAGTATATGGTTATGGTATCATTGTTATCATTTAGTTACATCACATATCTGACACCATTCTTTTTTACTAACATTTTATTATAGCATTTTGCTATCCCATGAGCATTGTGAGTATTATGTAGACTTTGTCAAGAAAGCAAAGTAAACTGGAATCTCTATGTCAGGACAAGAATCATTCCATACAAATTATGATGCATACATGCCAAAGTGCAACAGAGATTTGAGTTTTTAGGCAAATAGAGTATGTACTTGCCCTATTCTCTTTAAAAGCATAATTCCTCAACATTGGTCAGATAGTAACAATTTAGTTTTGGCACAGTGCAGTGTTGCAAGCCTTTTTGCTGCCCTGCATGAAAACCAAAGGCAGGAATATGCTGTGTCTACAAAATACAGCATTTTTCTGGCCTTGTCCGCTGCGCTGGTGCACAAGCTGCTGCCATGCGCCAATGCAGGCACTCGTGCACCACGGTGCAAGGATGCCTGCATTGCAGGAATTACTGTTTTTATGCAGGAATGGACTCCTTCTGGCACAAAAACAATCAAAAGTGGTGTTTGACTCTTTCCGTGTTTACTGCAGTGTGTAAAAAAACACCAAGAAATTATGGGGGTCATTCCAACTTCGGCGGGCGGCGGAGGCCGCCCGCCAAAGTTCCCCCGCCAGAATACCGCACCGCGGTCAAATGACCGCTGCGGTTATTCTGACTTTCCCGCTGGGCTGGCGGGCGACCGCCAAAAGGTCGCCCGCCAGCCCAGCGGGAAAGCACCAGCAACGATGAAGCCGGCTCCAAATGGAGCAGGCGGAGTTGCTGGTGTGCGACGGGTGCAGTTGCACCCGTCGCGATTTTCAGTGTCTGCTTTGCAGACACTGAAAATCTCAATGGGGCCCTGTTAGGGGGCCCCACGACACCCGTTACCGGAAACAGGTTGGCGGTAAGGGGGTCGGAATCCCCATGGCGGCGCTGCTTGCAGCGCCGCCGTGGAGGATTCCCTGGGGCAGCGGGAAACCGGCGGGAAACCGCTGGTTTCCCTTTTCTGACCACGGCTTTACCGCCGCGGTCAGAATGGCCCCAGAAGAACCGCCAGCCTGTTGGCAGTGCTTCCGCGGTCGTTGGCCCTGGCGGTCCATGACCGCCAGGGTCAGAACGACCCCCTATGTTATTTCTCCATGTTGTGCCACCCTTATTCCACCCCTGAGGTGGCATAAAAAACAGACACACTCCCAGCTTTACCAAACCTTGTAAATCTGGGGATGCGTCATGTTTCATGTGTGTTGCGTGGTAACACCCAAAGCAATACCCATGGAGCGCCCCTTTCAAGCTGAGCAATTTGTGAAAGGGGGGGCAAATCTATATGACCTTGTAAATCCATGCAATGTGGCTTTGTGTGGCCTTGTAGATATGGCATTGCAGCCTGTATTTGCAGGTGCCTCCAAAAACGTGATGCACCAGCAGCACTGGCCGCTTGTAAATGAGGCCCTGAGTTTGGTTCAGAACAGTTTTTGTATCAATGCCGAGGAAAGATTCCTAGTTACCCATTCCTATTCACTGATTTGTTTTACTGGTAAAACCTGTGACTTAGTTTTAGAACTGGAGGCAATCTGTTCTTTTGAGGCCAAGAACCAACACATTTAAGAATCAGAAACTGGAAGCTGCAGAGCACTAGCCATCTAACTGAAAGAGTGACAAAATGTGTTAGCCATAATATAGCATCTATGAGATGAAAACAGATATGGCTTATCACCCTAGAAATCTTGAAGGGTTACAATTAGACAGAGCATGTTTACTAAAAGGACTAAAAGGACATGTAGAGTAGCCGTAGAGAATACTTTGCATAGCCTTGTTTTTGGGAAGATGGGTGGGTTTGATATTGGATACAGCATAACCTTAATTTCAACATTGTCATTTGCTCAAGCCTTACTTTGCTCCAGTCTTCTTCATAATGCTGTACACCTGAGAGAGCGTAGCTTATATAATCTATATTAACATGAAATGTTTATGAATTAATGTGTGATGATGCCGCATAGAAACTTTAATAATGGCGATTTTGCTTAAACGTGCACTTGAATTGTGACCACGATGAGTAGCCACCAATGTATACGCGAACTAATAATGATGACCAAAATGTTTATGTTATGTTCAAATAAGCTTATATTAACATTTGCGTTATTAAATCTGTATTGAAAAATCCTCATAGGCCTTAAGTTAGCATGAGCCGAAGCTTAGATGCCTGGCTCTCATATTAAATGCATTTTTCTATTTTTCAGTGTGCTGACTCACAAGGGGCAATGACCCTGCAATGTTCTTTTTCTTCAAACTTGGAAGATGAATGTAATCATGTTAAATCAGTTCTCAGGCATATTTTCTATGCCCATGGAATAAATGTTATAAATGAATTGAAACAGTGTAGATTAATGTAATGTACAAGGTCATTCAAACCGGTGAATACAATGGAACTGCTGACCAAAAGATGTGCAAAGAATTATCAATGAATGAAGTCACACCAGACGTGCCACCTCTGAAGACGTCAATTACGAGGACCAATCAAAGACTTGTAAACCAATATGGGGTGAAGATTAGGATTACCTAATGTCTAATTTGATAGGTTAAAAATAGTGGGGTATAGAAGATGTCCAATAGATTTTTGGGGGAATGTGCTACGAAAAAGGGATAAAAACCCATGTCACAGAGAGGTCATTTAGGTGGGTTAGGGAATGCTATTGATTTTATCCAGAAACTCTGTCACTCTGTTTGGTGACTTGAGATTTTATTATAAACCATCCTTGCCCTTAGTTTGTCCATTTACACTTTACCTCCTTAAGAAGGAAGTGCCCTTTTGTCCTTAGCTGAGTCTTGACTGATGGCGATTTGACTGATGTCCTGAAGACAAAGACTGAACCTGTGCGCTGACCTAATCCTTGGAGGGTAATTATGACAATGCATTTGTAATTTGTCTGTTTGCTTTTCCTTTCTAGGTACCAACTGCTTGCTTTTGACAGAGACCATAGCTAGATGTTTTCTAAATTGGTGTTCTAAATTGTTTTGCATGAAGCCCAACATACGAATGCTAATCAGTGGTTAGGACAGGTGTTCACCAAACTGGCTCAAATAGACAAACGACTGACATTATGCTATGTTGAATTGACACGATATTGAAACTCTGCTAAACTTGGTCTATGTTCACGCCGTGTTATATTCCAATGTTTGTGATTCTTGCCTTAATGAAATCTTATCAAAGTTGCCATATCGTGACTATGCTATTGTGTTTCTTGGTTTTGAGGTTAACGCATCTAATCTTAGATTGTAACTAATAGGGAATAAAATTCATAAAATGCGACTAAACTGGTGTGGTTATTCATGGCTGAAAAGTCATGGTAGCGTTTTGAATTGATTAATGACTTTGACTAAAGTGAAATGTATTGTTGTGATAAATATTGATGACGTTATTGATGTATTGATTGATAGATTGATTAGCTATCTTGTTCTACGGTGTCTCTCAACTGGGTCAAAAGATTCATTGGCCTAAAACGAGTCCTGATGTGAAATAAATTATCATAAAGGGACGCGTTAAAACACCCATCTATAAAGGTTGGAAACACTCTCAGATTCTTTATCAAATGCATTTTCTTCATTGTGATCTTTATGGCAGCTTTCCCTCATATTCGGCACAATGTCTTCGCAAATTAATTGAGACCACTGTCAGGTTTATAGAGCTAAACTATTTTATAATCAAAAGTTGCAGAAATGTGGCATTAGTCCCAGAATCATTAAGTAATAGTGCACAAACAATTTGTCCAGAGAAGACTACACAATATCATACTACTTGCTTCTTTGAGTCAAAGGTACAGGATGCCTTGTATTCTGCAGAGGAGTGTAACAGTTCATTAAAATAAAAATGAACGAGGCCCTGTTGCAATGTATTTTCAATGATTTCATTCAAATTGCAAAATTCTTAAGTGAACAATTTGAACAATTTTCTTGGGGTCCTATATTGTTTCACTTTAAATCATAAGACCAAACATATGTTTACCTACAAGTGTAAGTTGTTCATGTGATGCACAGTCACTCACTCTGAGCCTCCTTTGATTTCTGTGGCCCAAACACACACCACTTGCTCACGGTCAAGCCTGACATAATGTGTACAAACATCTGCAACATGCTGGCTGGAACCAAAGTTCGGTGGGAAGCCACCTTGTGTTGAGGCTTCCCACAGTGGTTCCCTTATAATCCATACCATCCTGAGAACTCAGAAGGATTAACCTCTTATTTTCTGCAAAACCCCAAATGTACTAAGCTCTTGCTTAAGACTACTGTGAATGATTTGCAAACATTTGAGGGCAAAAAAGAGCTGAGCAAAAGTTTTGGCTCATGCGAGATCATGGCTGCCATGTTGGGTACTTTAGAATTTAAACTTCACTTATCATCAACCGTGATGCTTGGCTTTTAGTATAAAAAAGCAAAATGGATCCTTTTCTGTTCCCACTCCTTCCAAGATTGTGAGCAACTTACTGCCATCTGCCCTGGCGTTAGTGAAATTTTCTTATGACGAATCTTGATTTTTTCATATCGGACATTAATCGCACTTGCCTGAAAATAAAGAGAACACAAATGATTTTAGTGTGGTTGTGTTTACTGTGAACTTTCTACCATCAAGAACAAACAACAGAGTACTATAGCACAGTTGTGCATAAAGACAAATCAGAGACACAAATAAGTACGAAAGCAATGTGAACTCTGAGCTGTTTGAGATCGAATTAGTATAGCACTTAGTACAGCACTTAGCAAGAACCATGGCAGACATCCACAGCATCAAGGTTTTTTGTACATGAATAAGGATTCATTGAGTTAACTAGTATCACCTTTACCTTCAAAGTGCTACAGTTACACACAATGTACCTCTTTAGTAGTTGCACAGAAGATACATGCTTGTGTCTGTTTTAACATAGACAGTTGTTGTGCTTACCTCTTATTTTACTCGTTAAGTTATCTCTTTGCCTACATTAATGTATCATTGGCAATGATGCTTGACAAGAAGTACAACAGGCACTGTTAATGTTAATGCTGTAGACAGAGCATTATGAAAGATCCACAAAACCTCAATAATGCTTGGAGTACAGTTTAGTGGGTACAGTGGTAGTTTAATGTTTAGTTTGGAATTTACATTCCATAAACATAGAATAATTCATCAAATAGTTATTTTTAAAAAGAACAGTGAACAAGCACATATTGGAAAAGTTTGACATCAAACTGTACAATCATAATAAATTAAATTACATGAATTAGGCTTTCACAGGTAAAATATGTTAACTGTTGAAAGTAAAGTATATCATGTAGGGTGCTAGTATATTTAGTATGTTTGCTGCATGCTAACGTATGGTTCAGGTTTCCTAAAAAGTCGGGTGAGATAATTAAAATAGTACATGCCAAAGTATTGGGTAAAAAGTGCTACAGGTTTGGGCTGTTCTGTTGAAAAAATGGGCCGAGGTAAAAAAGGAATTACATTTGACAAGTCTGCAACTCATCTATAGCAGGTACAGTGACCGTGTGCAGAATGAGATCAGGAGAAAAAATTAAAGGATGGACTGTAGCAGCCACCCTCCCTTTCTGCTGTGTACTAATGGTGCTAGTGCAGTTAACATGATTCATAAACAGTGTGAAGTTAATCAGGAGTCTCAAAAATAAGTAAAAGCAAGAAACATTTTAAAAAGTGAGTGCCCATTGCTATTAGCCACATTATGTAGAGGTAGCCAACTCTTTCCGCTGAGCTGGCGGGGAAAGGTAGGCAGCAGTGCTTAATATAAACTGACCATAAAGATCATCTCAACTTAACATTTTTAGTGTGTTTCTTTCCTAAGCACCCCTACTGCAAATAAATATTTGCTTAAGGTACCTACGGCGTAAATATATGTGTCTTCCTTCAGCACCCTAAGAACTTCGTGGTGGCGTCTAATACCTAACTAGTTATGCAGTGGGTTAATCAGTTTACTTCAGGGCTTAGTAAAGGCTGGACAGAAAAATAAAACATACTTATTTTTTTTTAAACAACTGATGACACATTGGACAGATGTCACTAGGGACAAGACCCTTGCCAGTGCTTCATGTAAACGTGAATGATCCTATTTCCAGCGTGCTGTATCAGAACTTTAAATACAAGGGTTTTACCAACTACTAAGCTTTATTTAGTGAACTTGAATCGAAACAAATGGCTCATAGGCCCAGCCATGTAAACCAAGTGTGAACATGCTTGACCCTCGGAAGAGTAAGGTCTTTGTCAAGCACCATCACGTCTTCTACTGCATTCCAGTATGGCTTGAGCTCATACATGCTCCAAACCCTCACCCATTATATGAGAGGCCTCAGCCAGGCAAGGTGTCCCACCTTTTTTAAGTGCCACATCAAGAAACATAGCTACCCAGGTGTGCTCTTAGGGAGGTGAATTAATGAACGAGTAAATTTGTTCTCACTTAAGTTGAGTGGGATCAGTGTTCCTGTGGTACAAAATGTTGGCCCCGTTAAAGGTCGCTGATTAAGCCAATCATTTGTATGTCTCTATGGCAAGTTGCAGGGCTCTTGATGTTGTTTCCTGATATTTTTTTACAAATGTTCGAGGCTTGATGTTGAAACACTGCTTTCTGCTTCCGGATATAAGACCACAAAGCCCTGCTGTCCAGCATGATCCCCAAGACTCGCTTCAGTCTCTCATTTTATGCGGCAGGGATGTTTCTAAATGATTTGTGGGGCCTAACTACAAGAAATTTAGTTTAGTTACATTAATCTCCGGACCCCTTGCTATGCTGAAGGCGTTAAAGTTGTCCAGCAAATGCTGCAGTCCCTCAGGAGTCTGAGAAATTAAGGAAGTCTTGTCTGAAAAAAATGAGCAGAGACACTCACCACTTTCAATTTGGGAACATCTATAATGCCTTGTCAAAGGGCCACTATGACATTATTTACAAAGAGGGAGAAAATAGTAGGGGCCAGCACACACCCCTCTGCATACTCAGATTCAGTCGGTTAGTTGCCCCTGAGGACCCCAACACACTTGGGAATAGTTGTCTTGTATAAACCTATTAATTGACCAAGAGGGTCATCAGGGACCCCCAGGTGTTTTAATGAAGCCCATGGCAATCGCCTAGTGACAAGTTCGAAGGTTATTTTGAGGTCAACAACTGTTCTGTAAAGTGACCTTCTTTCAGCTTTGTGTACATTCAGAAAGTGAGGAGCAGCCTCATGACTTGGTCTATGGTGATGCCTTTGGGTCTAAAGCCAGTGCGATAGGGGAACAGAATTTCTGCAGCCTTTTCTTTTGCAGCTGTTTCTTGTTGGCTTTTTGCAAGATGTCCAAAAGGCAAATAGGGCTATTGTTGCCTGGACTCTTCCAGTCCCCCTTTTTATAAATGGGGATTATCTCCGCTCCCTTCAAGTGTCAGGAAATGGAGCTCCCAAGGCTAATGCATTACTCAAGCTGTTAACTTATGGACCCAATCTGATGAGTCATGTCATAGTAGTTCTCCAGGAATTTTGTCTGGACCAAGTGCCTTACCTATTTTAATGGCGACAATAGCTGCCTCAATTTCCTCGAGTGAGAAGTGTATATCTAAAGATTTGGGGTTTGTGAAAAAATGAGACAGTGCTCTGTAATTGTCAAGAAAGTAGCCATATAGTTTGGTGAAATTATCCACCCAGGCTCCCAGGTTCAGGTAGCAATCAATCTTTGATTCAGAGCTTGCACTCCCGGGGCAATGATTTTCCAGCAGAGCCTGTTATCACCAGTCCTTGCAGCCACCACTAAGTCACTCCAACTAGCATTGTCCCAGTTGCACAGGGCAGACCTTAGTGTCTTGTTGTACCTGTCCCTTTGCATGGACCTCAAGCGGGGTCTTGGTTTTCAATGCAGTGACTAGAGCTTTTTTAGCCAGCCTGCAGTCTCTTGTGTACCACTCGTTGGAATTGTTGCTGTGGACCTTAGGAGAAGGACGTTTCCTTGTTATGGCTTTGGTCAAGATGAATTTGAAAGAATATTGCAGTTTGGTGTGAATGTCAGTTATTGGAAACTCAGACGATGTGGGAAGAATAGGTGCAGAATGAACCATTGCAAAAAGGTTGTAGATCTCTGTCATGGTCTCCACGTTACCCAGCTTTGAAGGCAATTTAATGTACCTACGGTCATTTCCCAATGTTGGCATTATAGTCAATGTTACAGGGGTGTGCTGAACATCGATTCAGCGTCTCGAGAGTAAAAGGTTTAGGGGAAGTGGTCACTCTCTTCCCTTTCACCTATTTCAAAATACTCCATTTTATCCCACAAATTCATCCTATATAGGATATAATTGATTTTAGTTATTATTGGCCCGGTTTAGGCTGACACGCATCATATGTTGTGGAATTGTACTTAGTACCCACAATGCATGTGATTCTGCTGCCCAAATCCTCTAGCCTCATTAGCATAATGAGAACCAATGTGACATGGCACCGCCAACGTTGAGTAAGGCACTAATGTTCGGATCCTCCTAAGTATCTCTGTCTCACTAAAGGCTAAAGACACCTCAATACTATACACGGAGACATCTGTGGTATTGAGTATTTCCTCCTCAGCTAAAATAGGTAGTACCTATCTTGAGCTGTAGGCTGTTCAAGCTTGAACCTTAAAAGAACCAATCTCCATTTGGTGTCCTTATCTCTGAACATACATCTACCGTTAATATGGCAAACCCACAGCGGGTGGCAACTGCAGTAAATGTGCAACCTCCCCTCACTGCACATTTATTGGCAAATGGCCTAACGGCCCATGGGGGTCCAGTCACATTTGCTGTTGAGGCTCATCCAGCCTACAGATCTGAATTTTTTTATTCTTGGGTCACCTTTCCAGCAGCAGATGGGAACACAAATACATATCATCACTATACATCTGCAAATGCACTTGTACAATACAATACAGAGCTTATGCATATTTAGAAATAACTTTATAAAGACCACAATAACTAACTAGATGACGCCCTACCACATACAACATTACATATTAGATTAGGTCCTCTGAGCAACGATGGCCGACCTAGCCTTTATTGGCCACATACACACCACACCCTGAGGCAGCAACCTTAGCGGTAGCTGAGATTCACCGCATAGTTAGTACAGTTTGTTATGTAAACATTAATTACTAACCCAGCACTTGCTCTCCAGCGCAACCACATGCAGTTACGGCAGGCATTAACCCTGCTACTGCACATTCGATCATGGGTAAGGTACCCACCAAGCGGGAGAAAATTCCATTTTGGTTAGCTCGTGTTAGACCTGACAGCCTTAGGGTTTTCACCCCTAACTTTTTGCCTGCCTCCCTCCACTTTTTGGACACTGTTTTTGCTGGTTTTAGGACTCTGCACACTTTACCACTGCTAACCAGTGCTAAAGTGCATATGCATTTTCCCTTAAAACATGATGACATAGGTTTATACCCATTTGGATTATTTAATCAACTTGTAAGTCCCCAGTAAAGTGCACTCCATGCGCCCAGGGCCTGCAGATTAAATAGTACTAGTTGGCCAGCAGCACTGATTGTGCCACCCATGTAAGTAGCCTCTTAACCATGCCTCAGGCCTGCCATTGCAAGGCCTGTGTGTGCAGTTTTACTGCCATTTTGACTTGGCATTTAAAAGTACTTGACAAGCCTTAAACTCCCCTTTTTGCTACATATGTCACCCCCTAAGGTAGGCCCTGGGTAACCCCTAGGGAAGGGTGCTATGTAGGTAAAAGGCAGGACATGTACCTATGTAGTTTATATGTCCTGGTAGTGTAGGAAATCTAAATGCGTTTTGAGGCCTGCTCCTTTCACAGGCTAACATTAGGGCTACCCTCATATACTCTTTGGGTGGTAGATTCTAATATGAACGGAGTATCGAGGTCATTTTTAGTATGGCCCGAATGGTAATACAAAATCCTGCTGACTGGTGAAGTTGGATTTAATATTACTATTTTAGAAATGCCACTTTTAAAAAGTGAGCATTTCTCTGCACTTAAATCCTTCAGTGCCTTACAATCCACGTCTGGCTAGGTTACTTGACAGCTCCCTTGTGCATTCCACTCAGACAACCCCAAACACAGAATGCTCAATCACACTTGCACACATCTGCATACTGAATGGGTCTTCCTTGGCTGGGAGGGTGGAGGGCCTGACACTTACATTTGAAAGGACAGTGTCCTGCCCACACACAGTGGATTGCCAACCCCCTACTGGGACCCTGGCAGACTGGATGAAACTAAAAGGAGACCTGGTGACCTCTAAGCCACTCTTTGAAGTCTAGCCCACTTTAAAGGCATATTTGGGAACTTAAACAGGGCCTCTGACCCTACCAACTCAGACACTTCTTGACAAGATACCACTGGTGAAGAAACTCTGAACCAGATCCTGCAACCTGCCAAGAGGAACTGCCTGGCTATCCAAAGAACTCACCTCACTGCTTTTCTGCAAAGGTCTGCTTCCCTGCTGTTGCCCTGCTGCCTTGCCACCCTCTGGCTCTGCTAAGAAGTGCTCTCAAAGAGCTTGCCTCCTGTTCCTTGAAGTCTCAGGACCTAAAAGACTTCTTCCTGCAAAGAACTCTTGTGCAGCGAAAATTCGACGCACAGCCTGCCTAAACAACGCACAGCCTGCATCGCAGTGAGAAAATCACTGCATGCCAAACTGGAACGACGACGCCCGGCTTCCTGAGAGGAGATTGATGCAGCACCAGCGTTGTGACTGGAACTTTGATGCACGGCCCACTGGATCGACGCCGAGCTGAGCCGGAATGACGCAGACTGACTTCCTGCGAGAAGAACCGATGCAGCGCCTGCTGTGTGACAGAAATTTCCCCTCATTGCCCACAGGATCGACGCAGCTCCTGTGACTTCGTCCTGCACGCCCAAGATTTCTCTCCATCGTCCCTGGGGCGTCCGAAAACCCCACAACCCAAAGAGGATTCAAGTCAGCACACGGAAAATCAATGCAAAGCCTTCCCTGTGTGGAAAATTATCGATGCATCGTCTGTGTGCGCCTGGAAAAAACGACACACACCTCCCACTTTTCCACACATCTCCTCCTCTGCGGTCCCCTGCGGAGAATTTTAATGCAAGCCAGGTACTTTGTGCTTGTAAGAGACACTTGTTGCTTTTTAAAGATTAAAGATTCTCTTTTATCATTCTCTGAGGTGATATTTCAACGTTTACTTATCAAAACCTGATCGTTTTGACCTGCATTTATCCAAATAAATATTATTTATTTTTCTAAACACTGTGGTGTATTTGTGTGGTGCTATACTGTGTTACTGAATGATTTATTGCACAAATACTTTACACATTGCCTTCTAAGTTAAGCCTGACTGCTGTGCCAGGGTGGGAATGGGATATGAATTTGGATTGTGTGTGACTTCCAGTGACTACAGTGAGGATCTTTGATAGGACACAGGTAACCTGACTGCCAACCTAAATCAAACAGCTCAAAAAATAAATGCGCTGGAAGCAGTTTTCCGACATACAGGACCTCAGGGTAAACATAGAAATCTCACTATGTGCTTGCCATTTTGGATGGTTCTCACAGTTGATAACTGCAATACATGGGTCACAGTAGTTGCCACGCTCTATACTACTGCGCACGGTACACCAACACTTGCCAATCTTCCAGAGGTGTTAAAACAAATTCAAGATGAATCAAGGGCTGCCCGCGCCTGGATTTGGGAATGTAATGAATGGGCAATTTTGCTACAGTATCTTCAATTTTGTTAAGTAACCTTAAAGGGGAAGCAGTTGCACTAGCAGTGCGTATGCAGCTCTGGGATGTTCCTGTACAAGATCAAGAACGTGAGCTGCCCAAGATTATCACTGAGACCTATTCTAGTATTGGTCCAGATAGTCTGGGGGCCAGACTGATTAAACCACAATTTCAAGGTAGATCTAATAAAGATACTACCAAGCAAGTGCCGGAAAGTTCCAAAAAATGCTGATTACAAACAAAAATCACCTAAAAAAAGAATGGGAAGAATCTCCACATCCGGAGAACCCACAAAACAGATATAACCTTAGAAACAGAGATAACATAAAAACACCTGACAGATATCAATCTACTGATAGACGCCAATCTTGTTCCTTCAAGACTCACTGGAAAAACGGAGTGAGAGAGGTGGGCGGTCAGAACAGTGAACTGAGTACGCGAAACCGAGAAAGGACTCACAGCGCTCATCTGAAGTTTCAGTTAAAAAAGAAGAGAAACTTCCCCAAAAAAAAAACAATTTAAAAAGAAAAAAGTGGCAGCAGTTACGATTCGACATGCCACTCAAGAAGAGGGCTTTACTGATGAACAGGAAGTGGGCACTAGCAGTGCTAGACAATGCGGCAGAGGTCACAATAGTTCACCAGGATCTTCAAGGGCATTTGGAGGTGAAAGCAACTGATTACTTCTTGCAAGTTGAGACTGCAGGCACAAGTGTCTCCACACCAGACAGGGTGTTTAAGGCAACTATTCAGTTAGAAGGAGACATCATTTGGGACCACGTTGTATCCATTTATGATATCTGTCTGGCTGAAAAAGATTGGCCACCAGAATTTGTCTGCGATCTCCCTTACGGAGAGGACGTTATTGCAAAGTCCTTCTCGCCCCTTGTTCCCAGAAAGCTCGTTGAAATGTATGCCATTGATTGGGCAGTGGCACAAGCACCTGCGTTATATCGCAATCATGTAGGGTGGAACAAAGATTCCCCCTACCACGTAATACCACTAAAATACCAACCCCAGCCTCAACCACAATACCCAATAAAGTATGATACAAAAGCACCTGTGAGGAAAATCCTCAACCAATTACAGTACCTGGGTGTACTTGAACCCTCAAATTCATCAATGAATAGTCCACTATTTCCAGTCTTCAAACTCAACCACTCATATAGAATAGTCATGGACTACAGACATTTAAACAGTCACACATGCACATTTGCAATGCAGAATGCACATACCACAGCACTCATGAACAGTATAGTGCACAAAAATTACAAGATGCTCATGGATATATCCAACGGGTTTTTCTGCCAAAATATAGCACCTGAAAGTAGGGACTTAACAAGTTTTAATGCCCTTGGTTCCCAGATGATTTATGTCGACTCCCACAAGGATACCAGAACAGCCCAGGACTGTTCTTAGCTCGTGTAACATCTATCCTACACAACATTGACCCTGAGGCATTGTCATATGTGGATGACATCTATCTCACAGATGATGACCTCATGCAATATTTAGGATGGATAGCCCGCATTGTTGTAGCATGTGCCAAAATCGGCTACAAATTCAACTTAAAAAAATTAAAATAGCCTTTCTTAGTGTCCTGTTTCTGGGATACAAAATGTCGGGTGAAGGCAAGAGACTTACGCCCAAATTTTATTTAAAATGCGCACAACTACAACCACCAAATACAATAAATATGCTCCAGTCAGTGTTGGGCTTTTTACATTTTGGCAGAACATGTATTCCAGATTATGCACAATGCATGAAACCATTATGTGGCTTGATACGTCCTGACTTTACCACCAAATTCTGGACAGTCGAACATACACGGATTCTTAAAGCTTTGCAAAAAGACATGCTTGAAGTAAAAGACTTAGAAGGGACAGTAAAAAAGATGGTCATCAGAGTAATTGCTGGTGCAATTGATTTCCCCTAGGTGACATTTAATGAGGGTTAGACTGTCCCAATTGCATACAAACCGCACTTATACTCCACAACTGAACAAAGCTTAGCTCCCACTGAGAAAATCATCACTGCTGTTCAGATGGCCGTCCCTAAAGAGAGACCTCTGACCCATGGGAAGCGCATTATTGTTGTGTCCCCAATTCCACCCCTTGAGGCTGTTGCCAAAGCGAGCGTTCTAAATGCTAAAGCATTACATCCACGTTGGATCCAGTGGGCAACGTCTCTGACAGCCACTGATGTTGATTATATTTTTGACTCAAAATTACAGACTCAGGAATTCTTTCAATATGAACTTGAGTATCCAGTTCCAGCAAATACATTGCCTATTGAACAATATCAGGTAGTCTTGTACACTGATGGTTCAGCGCAACCAGCAATAGGCACCAAATTCCAATACTCCGCGGCTTGCGCAGTCATGAGTGGATACCTGAAGGATGGCAAGTTCCATCCATGAAATACTTACACGCAGACTCTAGGAGATTGCACTGCACAACTTGCAGAGCCCAAGGCTCCGGTGATGGCACTGGAACATGTGGATCCTGAGCTGATGATGTTGATTGTCTGTGATTCGTACTATCATGTGCAGTCCTTCAATGAATATCTGCATTACTGGTGCCAAAATGGGTTCAGAGATTCAAAAGACAACACAATTAAACACAGAGTTCTGTGGGGAAAAGTAGCAGAGCTGAAAGAAAGCTACCTAGTGTCCCTACCTAATGTCCATGTTGTACATACACTAGGACATCAGCATGTTGGAATACATGTTGAAGGCAACACTTTGGCTGATGAGGCAGCCAAATCAGCAGTAGCTCTGGCTTCTGTTGCTGCAGTAATTCATTCTAACTTGAAAGTGGATGATTAAACACAGGCAGACGTGAAAGCTTCGGCTGACGGCATGCCCTTACCTAAAGCATATCCTGTTAAATATTCCTACCGCATGGCGATATTTGTACAGCACATGTAACAATACCAAGTGTGGGAGATCATGTGATTTCCAATAAAGACGTAAGACCTGAGTTAACAAAAGCAGTGCATGAGGGAGTTGCTTCTGTCCATGCTGGTGTGGTGGCTACAATTTCACTCCTACAAGCACAATGGCCATATCTCTACAAGCAGACCAAGCTGTATGTTCTTTGTTGTGACTTCTGCCAGCAAATTAAAGGATCCACATCAAACGCCCACCTCAGACACCCCTCCTAATTTCCAACAAACCATTACACTGTGTGTACTTGGACCATTGCTGTCACCTGACACTAGATAGTGCATACAAATACATCCTAGTAGTTGTTGACTCATGCTCCACATTTCTATGGGTTTGGCCACAACGCTCGACTGACCCTCAAACTGTTATTAAAGATTTGCAAGTCTTCATCGGCACATATGCTGTTGTGGCTTTCCACTCGGACCAGGGCCCTGCTTTTGCCTCAAGGGCTTTCAGGGACACCATGGCTTCATTAGGGGCCCAACTGCATTACTCGTCTCCATTTCAATCTGAGGGAAATAGTGTCATGGAGCAACAAAACCGAGATTTAAAGCAATCCTTAACAACTTGAGTATTAGGCACGGGTTGTAGTTGGCTTACACACCTGTATGTAATCCAGAGAGCACTTAACAATCTGCCCACAAGGTCCCTTGGGAGGCGTACTTCACACAAATGCCTGTTTTGAACTCAAATGCATGTTCCAGATCTTGTTGGTCCTGGCACGGAAGCAGAAGTTACACCCTTTGACATAAATGAACGTGTCACTGTCTTGCAGGACTTACAACAGTTCAGTGATGACAACGCATCTGCCAGTGCTGCCTCCTCTGGAATTAGCGATGTACCTGTAACATCTACTGGCTGGATTCCGAAACTTGGGAATTTAGTGAAGATTGCTGTGAAAAGGGAGTTTGTTCCTTCTCATCATGCACCAGTTCCAGTCCTTGGATTACACGGTACCAGAACTGCCATTCTACCACCGTTGCTGAAAACCGTTTTGTCTCCATTGACAATGTCAAGTTACACCATGTGGCCGATCCTGCACAGCAGACATAGAGGACTCCTGGGTAGTACCTGAATCCCTCCCACTACAGACCAGGATGTTCCCCTACAAGTCTTCAACAGCAATGCTGAGACCTCTCTAAGCTTAGGGAAGGTGGAAAATGAGCTTTCATTGGTTCCACTAACAACTGCTTCTACAATAATTACTGTTGATGATGAGCAGTTTTACACAAGTTCTGCACAAATGGATGGCATAGTCTACTATGAATAACCAAGGGAGTCTTCTGCAAGTTCTCCTCTACAAAACACAGTTCCAGTCATTGCACAATCTGATTCTGGTTATTTTGGCGATGTTAATGACTCTTTCACTGACTCACCTGCCTCTACTACAACAGAACTGTCAAGGGCACGTAAGCTGATACATTGGCTCAAAATTGACTATTTCATTTGTCCAATGAAATATCTATGACTCTTATTAACTATACTTGCTTTCCTACTTTGGATTGGATTTGTTATTGTTTTCTTTTTCCTTATACATTGTCATTTCCTACCTGAACACTAGTTGAACTGGTGGGTGAAGTCCTAAAACCACATTTTTCATCACACAACATTCACAGAGACTTGTCCCTAGTGAACATTTCAGCCATACCAATTCCTGATGGGATTATTTGGGCTAAAGTATTATTTGATATAGGTATATATATATATATATATATATATATATATATATATATATGGGCCTACTGAGGTCATTCAAATACTACTATTTCTATGAATGATATAATAACACTTTGAGTGGTTTCTGATGATTGGGATGTGAAAACTGTTAATGCTATGATGTCTGATCTACATTATTTGAAAATGAAGATGTGTACCAGTTTAAAGGAAATTATGGAGATATGTTCCTTTATAATTACTATGGTCATTATTTCATTCGCAGAGCAAGTACCCCAAAGGCTATTTTTAAATACACACAGTGGGAACACTGCCTAACTCCACCAGTAGGCAGTTATAAAATGTATACTGAAAAGTTAGCATATTTTTATGGGCACAATGTTAAAAATGCTGAGGCATATTATTTTAAATTGCCAGTAATGGAAAGTCAACATGTTTTATTGACAGATTCAAAACAAATTTATTGTGATTTCTTGGTTTCCCGATTGGCTATAGAAGGCTATGAGTACTGGTTCAAATTGATTCACTTAAAAAGTGTGTGGGGAACTAAAAATTGGCAAATAAGAAGAAAAGAAGCTTAATTTAAAGCATGCATGATTCCTGCTCAAATTATATTTTTAAATGAAGCAGTGCAACAAACGAGTTGTTTAGGCTTAGCAAACATTAACCTCTTAGGTGCGGGCGTCGCCACACACCCTCCCTGGTGCGGGTCACGACCAGTGGCCGACACCAGGAAGAGCATTAATAAATCCTCGGGTGTGTCGCACCCGAGGATTTTCTTTTTTTTTACTCCCCCCGGGAGACACGGAAGCTACCGTGTCTCCCCCCGCCCCCCACCCGCCCCTTTGTGACGTCAGCGCGCCGCGCTGACGTTGCAAAGGTGTTTTCCCCATCAAAGCAGGAAGCAGCCTTGCGGCCGCTTCCTGCTTTGATGGGGAAAACGGCCTTTTACACGTTCGGGAAGGCCTCGTAAGAAAGGGGAGAGTCTCCCCTTTCTTACGAGGCCTTCCAGAAAGTGTTTCCTGGCCCCCGATCCCCCCAGGGGATTTAAAAAAAAAAAAAAAAAAAATGAAATGACAGGGGGTCGCCCGTGGGCAGGGTGACCCCCTGTGGGGGCAATTTTTTTTTAGATGTTGTAGGGTTTCCCAGGTTTTGAGGCCCTTCCTGAAAAGAAGTAGGTTTTGGGTCTTGCGAGAGTGGGTTGTGAGTGCGTTCCAGGTTTTGGGTGCAATGTAGGAGAAGGATCTGCCCCCGGTGGTGGTGTGTTTGATGCGGGGGACAGAGGCGAGAGAGAGGTCAGCTGAGCGGACGTTTCGTGTGGGGGTGTGGAAGGTGACTCTCGTTGAGGTAGGCAGGGCCTGTGTTGTGGAGTGATTTGTGTGCGAGGATGAGGATCTTGAAGGTGATCCTTTTGTCAATGGGGAGCCAGTGGAGGGATTTGAGGTGTGGAGAGATGTGTTCGTGTCGGCGGAGGTCGAGGATGAGTCGTGCTGCTGAGTTCTGGATGCGTATAGTTTGCGCTTGAGTTTTAGAGTGGTGCCGGCGTAGTGGGCATTTCCGTAAGCAAGCCTGCTGCTGATGAGTGCGTGAGTGACAGTTTTTCTGGTCCCTGTGGGGATCCATTTGAATGTTTTTCAGTATACGGAGTTTGTTGAAGCATGAGGAGGTAAGAGCGTTGCTTTGTTGGGTCATCGAGAGGGAGGAGTCTAGGATGATGCTGAGGTTGCGTGCGTGGTTGGCGGGGGTGGGTGCAGGGCCTAGCGTGGTGGGCCACCATGGGGGGTCCCAGGTGTTTTTGTGTGGGCCAAAGAGGATTATTTCGGTTTTGCTTGAGTTGAGTTTCAGGTGGTTGACTGTCATATATATATATCACTTTTGTCAATATGTGTGTGGTTTCCCTGGGGGGAAAAGGGTCCGACTTGTCTAGTGGCAGTTTTAGTGCCATAAAGAAGCGCAGAAGGTTTATATGCCTACTGCAAAGAGCACATCTGTATTTTATGTAAATAGCTGAGTACATTAGTAAAGTCTATGGAGAGATGAAGGGCACTTTTGCTGGGTGGTAATGAGGGAATCCGAGGAGGAGGGAGTGGGAGCACCAATAATGATTGTTGGACTGGGCGCAGGAGGTGCTAAAGACTGTGACGAATGGTATGTGACAAGGTGTTTTTTGAGTGTCTTGAAAGTACGTGCTGATTGAGGGAAGAAGCGCAGGTAAGGTGGCCTCTACTGTTGCACGTATCTCACACACACCATCGATTTTGTGACTGTCTACGTAGGCTAGTGTTTTAGAGCAACAGTTTAGCCAATAGCAGAGATGGCATCTTGATGGATGACTGCTGCCTGCACTCGGGTTATAGAGGACCGCTCTGACATAGGATCAGAGACTGAGACATCAGATACTGAGACAGCATCTGAGGGATAGGACAATGGCGCAGACTCTGGGAGGGATTTTTCAGTCAGAGGAGTCCCATTCGAAAACTCCTCTTCCAGTGCATTATGAGGGAGGTGATGAGGACAGTCCTGCTGTCCCTTCGCAAGCTGTTCGTGCAACTGGGTAATAGTGGGTTAGGCCAACCCAGAGAGCAGGTGAATGCGGCGGCAAGCAGAGAGAGAGTGCTCTCTTGGGAGCTCACCAATTTAGTTCAGCCCCAAATTCCACCACCCAAATCATATTGTGGAGACATCAAAATTGTCTATGGCAAAACAAACTGGTTTTGTAAGGCAGGCACCTGTGTTTTTGGTCCTAGATTCGGCGGCCATATAGAGAAACACACTAAACCCAAACATTTCTGGAAACTAGACATTCGGGGGAGTCCACAGAGGTGTGACTTGTGTGGATTCCCCAAAGTTTTCTTACCCAGAATACCCTGCAAAGCTGAAATGTTGAAAAAAAACTCTATTTTTCTTGCATTTCTGTCACACAAACTACAGGAATATGCTGGGATCCACAACATTCCTACCACCCAGTGACTCCTCACCTGTCCAGATAAAAACACTACCCCACTTGAGTGCCTACACCTAGTGCCTGTGTCAGGAATGGATCACCCCAGGGTCAACAGCTGCCTCACGTAAGGACCAACATTGACCGTTGTGTGATCTATTCCTGTCGCAGGCACCAGGCCTAACCACACAAGTGAGGTATCATATTTATCGGGAGACTTTGGGGAACGCTGGGTGGAAGAAAATTTGTGGCTCCTCTCAGATTCCAGAACTTTCTGTCACCGAAATGTGAGGAAAACGTGTTATTTTAGCCACATTTTGAGGTTTGCAAAGGTTTCTGGGTAACAGAACCTGGTCCGAGCCCCGCAAGTCACCCCTCCTTGGATTCCCCTAGGTCTCTAGTTTTCAGAAATGCACAGGTTTGGTAGGTTTCCCTAGGTGCCGGCTGAGCTAGAGGCCAAAATCTACAGGTAGGCACTTCTCAAAAAACACCTCTGTTTTCTTCCAAAAATTTGGATGTGTCCACGTTGCGCTTTGGGGCGTTTCCTGTCGCAGGCGCTAGGCCTACCCACACAAGTGAGGTATCATTTTTATCGGGAGACTTGGGGGAACGCCGGGTGGAAGGAAATTTGTGGCTCCTCTCAGATTCCAGAACTTTCTGTCACCGAAATGTGAGGAAAACTTGTTTTTTTAGCCACTTTTTCTCAGGTTTGCAAAGGATTCTGGGTAACAGAACCTGGTCCGAGCCCCGCAAGTCACCCCTCCTTGGATTCCCCTAGGTCTCTAGTTTTCAGAAATGCACAGGTTTGGTAGGTTTCCCTAGGTGCCGGCTGAGCTAGAGGCTATAATCTACAGGTAGGCACTTCTCAAAAAACACCTCTGTTTTCTTCCAAAAATTTGAATGTGTCCACGTTGCGCTTTGGGGCGTTTCCTGTCGCAGGCGCTAGGCCTACCCACACAAGTGAGGTATCATTTTTATCGGGAGACTTGGGGGAATGCCGGGTGGAAGGAATTTTGTGGCTCCTCTCAGATTCCAGAACTTTCTGTCACCGAAATGTGAGGAAAACTTGTTTGTTTAGCCACTTTTTGAGGTTTGCAAAGGATTCTGGGTAACAGAACCTGGTCCGAGCCCCGCAAGTCACCCCTCCTTGGATTCCCCTAGGTCTCTAGTTTTCAGAAATGCACAGGTTTGGTAGGTTTCCCTAGGTGCCGGCTGAGCTAGAGGCCAAAATCTACAGGTCGGCACTTCTCAAAAAACACCTCTGTTTTCTTCCAAAAATGTGGATGTGTCCACGTTGCGCTTTGGGGCGTTTCCTGTCGCAGGCGCTAGGCCTACCCACACAAGTGAGGTATCATTTTTATCGGGAGACTTGGGGGAACGCCGGGTGGAAGGAAATTTGTGGCTCCTCTCAGATTCCAGAACTTTCTGTCACCGAAATGTGAGGAAAACTTGTTTTTTTAGCCACTTTTTGAGGTTTGCAAAGGATTCTGGGTAACAGAACCTGGTCCGAGCTCCGCAAGTCACCCCTCCTTGGATTCCCCTAGGTCTCTAGTTTTCAGAAATGCACAGGTTTGGTAGGTTTCCCTAGGTGCCGGCTGAGCTAGAGGCCAAAATCTACAGGTAGGCACTTCTCAAAAAACACCTCTGTTTTCTTCCAAAAATTTGGATGTGTCCACGTTGCGCTTTGGGGCGTTTCCTGTCGCGGGCGCTAGGCCTACCCACACAAGTGAGGTATCATTTTTATCGGGAGACTTGGGGGAACGCCGGGTGGAAGGAAATGTGTGGCTCCTCTCAGATTCTAGAACTTTCTGTCACCGAAATGTGAGGAAAACTTGTTTTTTTAGCCACTTTTTGAGGTTTGCAAAGGATTCTGGGTAACAGAACCTGGTCCAAGCCCCGCAAGTCACCCCTCCTTGGATTCCCCTAGGTCTCTAGTTTTCAGAAATGCACAGGTTTGGTAGGTTTTCCTATGTGCCGGCTGAGCTAGAGGCCAAAATCTACAGGTAGGCACTTTGGAAAAAACAGCTGTGTTTTCTATAAAAAAAATAGGATGTGTCCATGTTGTGTTTTGGGGCATTTCCTGTCGCGGGCACTAGGCCTACCCACACAAGTGAGGTATCATTTTTATTGGGAGACTTGGGGGAACACAGAATAGCAAAACAAGTGTTATTGCCCCTTATCTTTCTCTACATTTTTTCCTTCCAAATATAAGAGAGTGTGTAAAAAAGACTTTCATTTGAGAAATGCCCTGCAATTCACATGCTAGTATGGGCACCTCGGAATTCAGCGATGTGCAAATAACCACTGCTCCTCAAAACCTTATCTTGATCCCATTTTGGAAATGCAAAGATTTTCTTGATACCTCTTTTTCACTCTTCATATTTCAGCAAATGAATTGCTGTATACCCAGTATAGAATGAAAACCAACTGCAGGGTGCAGCTCATTTATTGGCTCTGGGTACCTAGGGTTCTTGATGAACCTACAAGCCCTTTATATCCCCGCAACCAAAAGAGTCTAGCAGACGAAACGGTATATTGCTTTCAGAAATCTGACATCGCAGGAAAAAGTTACAGAGTAAAACATAAAGAAAAATGGCTGTTGTTTTCATCTCAATTTCAATATTTTTTTATTTCAGCTGTTATTTTCTGTAGGAAAACCTTGTAGGATCTACACAAATGACCCCTTGCTGAATTCAGAATTTTGTCTAGTTTTCAGAAATGTTTAGCATTCCGGGATCTAGCATTGGTTTCACACCCATTCCTGTCACTAACTGGAAGGAGGCTGAAAGCACCAAATATAGTAGAAATGGGGTATGTCCCAGTAAAATGCCAAATTTGTGTTGAAAAATGTGGTTTTCTGATTCAAGTCTGCCCGTTCCTGAAAGGTGGGAAGATAGTGATTTCAGCACCAGAAACCCTTTGTTGATGGCATTTTCAGGGAAAAAACCACAAGCCTTCTTCGGCAGCCCTTTTTTCCCATTTTTTTGGAAAAAACAAACTTTTCACTGTATTTTGGCTATTTTCTTGGTCTCCTCCAGGGGAAACCACCAACTCTGGGTACCATTAGAATCCCTAGGATGTTGGAAAAAAAGGACGCAAATTTGGCGTGGTTAGCTTATGTGGACAAAAACTTATGAAGCCCTAAGCGCGAACTACCCCAAATAGCCAAAAAAGGGCTCAGCACTGGGGGGGAAAAGGCCCAGCAGCTAAGGGGTTAAGGAACTGAATGCGCCCAGTATTCCCACCCCACTAAATTTTACAAATGGCAAAAGTATATAAATGCGTCTGAAGATCAGCTCAATGAATGAGTCCAGAATGGAACATTTAACACATCATTTTCACGTCCTGGTGGGTGGTTAATATGGCCTGTAGATACCAATGGGTGCCACACACGTTTTGTAAACTCCTCAGGGGGTTTTAGAACAAATAGGCCGGACCCTTGCTATGTGCCCTTGGAACACTGGGGCATAGTGACAACATATAGTGTAGGAAAACTATGCCAGCAATGGTTGAAGGGTTCCTCACTAGATGCTGTCAAAGAACATCTTAGTCTCCTGTCCAATAACACAGATTTACAGGATTTACTGTTAGGCCCCAGAAGACACTGCAGAAAATGCTTATTTTATGCAACATATAATGAAATATGGAAGTTTTCCCAACAAGAAGCGACCGCCTGGTTAAGAAAAATAGATCAGGAAAATTTACAGAAAACATTAGCTGTTGTAGATAATGAGATTGATACCTTGTTCGACCGGATATACACCTTAAATAATATTGTGTCCTGTGCAATAGAAATAGTTTCAGAGTGATGTATCATTTTTGCAACATGGAGAAAGGCAGCTAAGATCCATTATGCAGTTAGGATGGATGCTACAAACACTGAAAGCAGGTCGCATTCTCTCGTAACACGTGAACACAAGGAGCATTTTTTCAACATTTAATTTAACGCGACAACAACAAATTATGGCTAAGAAGAAAGCAACATATGTCATTCCAGTGGGCAGATATGAAAGTCTAGGAGATAGTTACATACACTAGGTGTGGGAGCTTCCCTTCTCGTCCGAATGTTTTAATGGCATGAAAGAGGTCTTTCTTAGTGGTAGTGAATGCAAGACTTCTGTAAGCCATTTAATGGTTTGTAAACAGCAGTGATTGTACAGGGCATGTAATGCCTCTGTGGCAAATGTGGCTTGTTATCTAAAGGGAATCCTAATCCCCTTGATTAGACCTCCATTCCAGGTGTTCTCAAATGGCAGCTCTGTGCTCCTTAACAGTGAGAGCTGTTGTGGAATGTGAGCTGGAATAGCTTTTGTCGTTTCGGTCTCCCAAGTTGTTAAATGTTGCAGGAGTATCCTTTTTCCCCATATAGAACTAAAAGGAGAAGCAGATGTTTGCCCCTCATACTGCTACTTCTGATGTGAATTTTGACGAGTTGACCAGACTAAAGGCTTTATTGTTTCAAAAACATGTGGTACTTACATCTGCTTGTGAGACCTATGTGCTTCAGGTTGTGAAGTCATCAGAGGAGATTCAGTCCCTTTTAAGTACAAATTTTCCATGACGCTTTTGTGAACTGGTGGGACCAATATTTAATACACCCACTACTAGTGGAATCACCCCATTTTTTTAAGGCTGTTGGTTATGCTTTCATTCACATCTTCTCCTTCATATTCGGCTAAATATCTTCAAGAATTATTTTTCTCATAAAATCTTGTCTTTCTACATGATAAGCAAGAAATGCATCATGCTCACCTGCACATCTGGGAAATCAGTGCCACAAGTGAATACCATTGGCTTCTTTGGAAGTGAGTTTCCTCTTGTGCCATTATGCTGTTCATTAATCTGCCTTTGTAATGATCGTGTCGACCTCTCTTCTCTCACTGGATTTTTCTCATCAAAAGAGCCCTGCAGAGTGTCAGAAAATAGTATATTGTTATGTTATCATTGTTATCATTTAGTTACATCACATATCTGACACCATTCTTTTTTACCAACATTTTATTATAGCATTTTGCTATCCCATGAGCATTGTATTATGTAGACTTTGTCAAGAAAGCAATGTAAACTGGAATCTCTGTGACAGGACAAGAATCATTCCATACAAATTATGATGCATGCATGCCAAAGTGCAACAGAGATTTGAGTTTTGAGGTAAAAAGAGTATGTACTTGCCCTATTCTTTTCAAAAGCATAATTCCTCAACATTGGTCAGATAGTAACTGTAGGCCTCATTTACAATTTAGTTTTGGCACCGGGCAGTGTTGCAAGCCTTTTTGCTGCCCTGCATTAAAACAAAAGGCAGGAATATGCTGTATCTACAAAATACAGCATTTTTCTGGCCTTGTCCCCTGCGCTGGTGCACAAGTTGCTGCCATGCGCCAATGCAGGCACCCGTGCACCACGGTGCAAGGATGTCTGCATTGCAGGAATGATTGTTTTTATGCAGGAAGGCACTCCTTCCGGCACAAAAACAATCAAAAGTGGTGTTTGACTACTTCCCTGTTTACTGCAGTGTGTAAAAAAACCACCAAGAAATTATGTTATTTCTCCATGTTGTGCCACCCTTATTCCACCCCTGGGGGTGGCATAAAAAACTGACACATTCCCAGCTTTACCAAACCTTGTAAATCTGGGGATGCGTCATGTTCCATGTGTGTTGCGTGGTAACACCCAAAGCAACACCCATGGAGCACCCCTTTCAAGCTGAGCAATTTGTGAAGGGGGGGCATATATCTATATGGTCTTGTAAATCCATGCAATGTGCCTTTGTGTGGCCTTGTAGATATGGCATTGGAGCCTGTATTTGCAGGTGCCTCCAAAAACGTGATGCACCAGCAGCACTGGCCGCTTGTAAATGAGGCCCTGAGTTTGGTTCAGAACAGTTTTGGTGTAAATGCAGAGGAAAGATTCCTCGTTACCCTTTCCTATTCACTGATTTGTTTTACTGGTAAAATATGTGACTTAGTTTTAGAACTGGAGGCAATCTGTCCTTTTGAGGCCAAGAACCAACACATTTAAGAATCAGAAACTGGACGCTGCAGAGCACTAGCCATCTAACTGAAAGAGTGACAAAATATGTTACCCATAATACAGCATCTATGAGATGAAAACAGATATGGATTATCACCCTAGAAATCTTGAAGGGTTACAATTAGACAGAGCATGTTTACTAAAAGGACTAAAAGGACATGTAGGGTAGCCGTAGAGAATACTTTGCATAGCCTTGTTTTTGGGAAGGTGGGTGGGTTGATATTAGATACAGCATAACCTTAATTTCAACATTGTCATTTGCTCAAGCATTACTTTGCTCCAGTCTTCCTCATAATGCAATACACCCTTCGATAAATATTGGAAACACTCTCAGATTCATTATCAAATACATTTTCTTCATTGTGATCTTTATGGCAGATTTCCCTCATATTCGGCACAACGTCTTTGCAAATTAATGGAGACCACTATCAGGTTTATAGAGCTAAACAATTTTATAATCAAAAGTTGCAGAAATGTGACATTAGTCCCAGAGTCATTAAGTAATAGTGTGCAAACAATGTGGCCAGAGAAGACTACACAATATCATACTACTTGCTTCTTTGAGTCAAAGGTACAGGATGCCTTGTATTCTGCAGAGGAGTGTAACAGTTCATTAAAATAAAAAAAGAATGAGGCCCTGTTGCAATGTAATTTCAACAATTTCATTCAAATTGCAAAATTCTTAAGTGAACAATTTGAACAATTTTCTTGGGGTCCTTTATTGTTTCACTTTAAATCATAAGACCAAACATATTTTTACCTACAAGTGTAAGTTGTTCATGTGATGCACAGTCACTCACTCTGAGCCTCCTTTAATTTCTGTGGCCCAAACACACACCACTTGCTCGTGGTCAAGCCTGCCAGATTGTGTACAAACATCTGCAACATGCTGGCTGGATCCAAAGTTCGGTGGGAAGCCACCTTGTGTTGAGGCTTCCCACAGTGGTTCCCTTATAATCCATACCATCCTGAGAACTCAGAAGGATTAACCTCTTATTTTCTGCAAGACCCCAAATGTACTAAGCTCTTGCTTAAGACTACTGTGAATGATTTGCAAACATTTGAGTGCAAAAAAGAGCTGAGCAAAAGTTTTGGCTCATGCGAGATCATGGCTGCCATGTTGGGTGCTTTAGAATTTAAACTTCACTTATCATCAACCGCGATGCTTGGCTTTTAGTATAAAAAAGCAAAATGGATCCTTTTCTGTTCCCACTACTTCCAAGATTGTGAGCAACTTACTGCCATCTGCCCTGGCGTTAGTGACATTTTCTTATGACGAATCTTGATTTTTTCACATCGGACATTAATCACACTTGCCTGCAAATAAAGAGAACACAAATGATTTTAGTGTGGTTGTGTTTACTGTGAACCTTCGGCCATCAAGAACAAACAACAGAGTACTATAGCACAGTTGTGCATAAAGCCAAATCAGAGATACAAATAAGTACAAAAGCAATGTGAACTCTGAGCTGTTTGAGATCGAATTAGTATAGCACTTAGTATAGCACTTAGCAAGAACCATGGCAGACATCCACAGCATCAAGCTTTTTTGTACATGAATAAGGAAGAACCAAACTTTTCATTGATTTAACTAGTATCATCTTTACCTTCAAAGTGCAACAGTTACACACAATATACCTCAAGTTATCAGCTGAATCATTGTAACCAGGAATCTCACAATGAGGCCTACACCAGAATAAAAGATTTTTTTTAACATGTGTGGATATTTTATGAAAGAAGGTAAGAAAGTAATACAATTTGGACTGTCATATTTTCAGTAATCTCCTCTGGGGATTTAAAGCAGGTATCTAGCCCATATCAGCAACTTGTACCAAGTGCATGATTACAAAAAAAAAAACCTCAAACACAAAGAGGCACAAGACGGCAACAATTTGCAAACAAATTAAGCCCAGTACCAAATGCTTCCTTGACACAAATTTGAAAAATGCAGGTGCGTGTAAAAATCATTCTCATTCCTGTCAACAGTAACATTAGTTCAGCTCTTTGAGTCATCAAAGACATGGTGGGTTAGCAAATTGTATGAGATGGGACAGGGACATTCAATCACAGTATGAATAGAGTTGTGAGGCTATACGAAAACTAAACAACTCCTTCTTAGGTTCAGGATTGTGAGGATTTATTGATTTTTGAAATGCAGTGATATTTATGGTCAAACCTAATTAACTCTGTCAGCATAAGTCAGATATTTGCTGTTTCATCCCACTGCTTCCAAAATATTGAATATGCCTCGTACAAACTATCAGAAAAATGACAAAACATTTACAAACAAGGTCACAAACACTGTCCTGATGAAGATAGTTGTGGTAACCAAATATCTCTGCTTGTTTTACTTATCTGAGGGTTTTAATTGGCAAACATGTTGATTTCTGTATGCCATAGAGATAGTAGAAACCCAACTGGGTAGGCAGATATGATTCATCACAGTACTAACTGGCCATATGTCCTATGGACAGGATCAATAGTTGCCTCTAAAGAATAAAAAGCATAATTATTGAGATACAACATTACTATCAGACATGTGAGTCAATTAGGGACACTTCCTCCTCTGATTCTTTATTAAATTTGTATCCTAAAATACAGATGGTTATTATGTGGCTTGACATTCATTAACAGCCTTTCTATTATATGTTTCAAATATCTCTTTCCTTGTGTCCCTCCATGTGAAGTATATGCTGTATGCCATTTGTGTGAACAGGAAACAAAAGCAGAACTTTGCTTGCTTTCCCACCCGTATGAGGTGGGGATGGAGACAAATTGAAGACTCTAACAGTAATTAGTCTTTAATGACAGCATAAAAGAGTACATGTTGAGATATCCTGTGAATCATCTGTGTAATATAGTAATCAATAAACTGGAAAAGTAATTTAGCTTCCAACTGTCCAGTCTCCAAGCTAAAAAAACCTTTTAGACGTCTCATTCTAGAATCCTGATCCCTTACATTATAATGGTTGTATCGTGGTTCTCAGATTATTGCAATGACCAGAGCAACATAGGCATCCTTGACAACTCGAAGATGTATCCTGGCTGCTAGAGCTCTGTGTATGTCCCTCATTTTTTTTTGGGATGTCTGGTATTTGTTTTGAGTCTGTTAAATTGTCTGGGAGAATGTTTTGTAACTCTTATGGCTCAAGAAGACAAAAAGTGCAGAATGTATTTGGTAGGTGTGAGAAAGAGTCCTTTGTCACTGTACAAACTGTCTGTAAATGTGCTTGGGCCTTTCAATGGAAAGCTTTGGTGCCTCTCTAGAGGTAGACCTGGGAGTGTAAAAT
This sequence comes from Pleurodeles waltl, assembly GCF_031143425.1. NCBI lineage: Eukaryota > Metazoa > Chordata > Amphibia > Caudata > Salamandridae > Pleurodeles > Pleurodeles waltl. Next base: position 537,685,595 of record NC_090446.1, on the reverse strand, counting down.
AAAACCATTTGTGAGAGGAACCCCTTCAGAACAACATGAATATATTTTCCTCTGAGAGTACCATATCTGGGTTGGTCAGAATTAGAATGACAATTGTCTGCTTCTTTCACTAATCAGGTTTTGCTTTGTATGAGACTGATGCTGTACAGTGGTATAAACCATTTGAAATGAGAGAATCCAGGTTAGATGGCGCAATGGGGCTCCATATTTTTGTCTAAGAGGCAGTAATAAAACATTCATTTTTAGAGCTGCAGCTGGGCAGTCAGATTACAATTGCAGAGCAGTCATAAGAGTGTTACTGTTTGAGTGGTTCTGTAACTAGGAAATATGATGTATGCACCTTAGTACAAGGTAAAGGTTTAACTCACACATGAGTTCTAACTGAATACCATAACATCCAAACCTTACACAACTTAGGGTCATATATTGTATCAACCATGGATGGGTAAATGTTGAGTTGTACTTGCTGAGATTTAAACACAGGACCTTCAGATTATATAAAGATATCAACAGCAATGCCATATTGTATTTTACTGCCCACCCACACCACTATTCCGCTCCTAAGCTCCAAAGGTTCACAAGAGATGTCAAGGAATCTGTGTACCTGATGCTCAGTAGGAAGTACATTGTAAACATTAAAGGCATTAAATGTTTCTGCTTACAACACATACATAAAATATAAAGCAATTCAATGATAGACATTGGTGATGCTCAAAACTTAGGTTACCAGCTGAATCTGGTACCCAGGAATCTCACAATTAGACTTACACCAAATTAAAAAGAGTGGGATTTTTTAACATGAGTGATTACTTTATAAAAGAGGAACACATAAACAACCTTGTTATGAGAGATCGGTAATGCTAAAAGCAGCTAAAATGAGGCTAATCACTACAGGAAACGGTGGGGAGGTATGAGGAATTAAAGGGGAAACAAAACCAGAATTACTGATGTGGCAGTATCTTCCTCTTTACACAGAGGATGCTTAATTTTTAATCCCTCAGTATCATTGATTCTGCACTTCAGCAAGCTAACAGCACCCCTCCTATCATTAAATGTTGGTTTGCATAATTAACAGCCTTGCATCTTCGGACCTGTAAGTAGGGCAACAGCGTAGTAGTACGAGATATCCAATTTGCACCAATGGGTAAAAATAAAGAAAGTGCATTGCATGATAATCCTCAAAGTGGTTCTGAAGATGGAAAGGTGAAGGTACACACAGGGTCTGATGAGGTTACTGTTATTTCCCACAGTAACTCTGCATCCTGGAATTACAAAAACTGATGTGATTGGTAGCTCTGGGGGTTAGGGAGGCAGAACAAAATGCAAGTATAAATGGGACACTGAGAAGCCCCTGTGAAATAATGAATTAACAAGGGTATCCGGATTTAAATTATCGTTTTACCAGGTAATTCCATATTCATATTCATAAGCAGATCTGCAGGACCCGATTTGTTATCCCTCGTAACTCAACTCCAAAGAGTCATCAGGAATTGCAAGTGGGATACTGAATGCCCTGTTTGAAATAAGGCAATACAGGGAAATACTTGGTTCCATTCCTGGTTCCCTGGCATTTTCTCATTATTCCAGGATGCTCCCTGGCTGCCGAGAGCCCCCACTGAAACTACACAGAGCTACTACATTTCTGCTGAGTTTTACTTCAGGTTTTGCTTTAAACTCAAGTTTTCAGCTGAATCAAGGTAACCCACAATCTCACAGCATGCTCAACATGAGATAAAAATTAGCATTATTTTTTTAAACATGAGTGTAATTATTGTATAGAGGAAATAAGGAAAGATGATTAGGGCTGCCAAATTTTAAATAATCTGATCTGAGGTGTTTAAAGTATGTTTCCCGCCCAATAATCAACTTGTACTAAGTGGAAGTCTGCAAAAACAAATCCAGCAACTTATGAAGGTTTTGGTAAAATGATTGTCATTCCTGTCAACACTAACATTAGTTTAGGCCTTTTAGTCACCAAAGACATTGCAGGATAGCAAACTGTGTGAGAAAGGAGAGGAATATTAATTCATAGCAAGAATAGTGTTGTGAGACTGTAGGAAAACTAAACAGTTGTTTCTTAGGTTCAGGATTTTGAGGATTAATCAATTCTTGAGATGCAGTGATATTTAAAATCAGACCTGGTTCACCCTATCAGTTTAAGTCAGATGTTTTGCTGATTCATCCAGCACCTTCCCAAATAGTTAATGTGTCTTGAACAAATTATCAGAAAATTACTAAGTTTTACAAGCAAAGTCACAATTGAATAAAAAATAAAAAAACACTGTCTTGATGCGAAGAGAAAATTGTAGTAACCAAATTTCTCTGCTTACATTATTTATCTAAGGGTCTTAAAGAGCAAACATTCTGACTCTTGCATGTCATGGAGATAGTATATATGCAACTTGCTTGCCAGCTATGATTCATCACAGTTCTAACTAGCCCTACACTATATGTACAGACTCAATAGTTGCCTCTAGTGAATATAATGTGTAATTATTTAGAGAAAACACTACATGAAGACACTCAACACCAAATTCCGCCTCTGATGTATTAATCAATTGTTCATCTACTGGCAAAGATTAGAACAAATCGTCAGCTGGGCTTATGACATTGTTGTTGAAACTGCGGTTAAAAAATAAATCCTAAAACAAAGATGGTGATTATGTGGCATGTCATTCGCTAACAGTTTTTCTATTATATGTTTTGAAGCTGTCTTACCTTGTGTGCCTCCATCTGAAGTATATACTTGAGCGCAGTCCATGTACACAGGAAACAAAAGCAGGCCTTAGCTAGATTTCCCACCCCAAAGGGGTGGGGATGAAGGGTATGATTTAAAGATTCTAACAGTATTTAGGCTTTAGTGCCTGTGTGAATTAGTATATGATGAGATATCCTGTGAACTGTCTGTGGAAACACAGAATATAGCAATGAACAAACTGCAACAGTAGTGCTTAGCTACCACCTATCCAGTCTCCAAGCTAAGAAATGTCTGCAGATGCCTCATTCTAGGATTTATTTTGAGCCTTGACATCATAATGGGGCTGTATTAGAGTTCTCAGATTATTGCATAATGACAAGAGCAACATAGGTGTCCATGACAACCAGAAAGATGCACCTGGCTGCAGGGTTCAGAGCTTTCACAGGGCTCTAAGAGTGCAAGGAATTATGATTAACACTTAGTTAGAATGGGTAATCAAACTCACATGCTTTAGAATAGGTTCAACAAGCAGATGTACCACCAAATTCTTTAAGATTGACAAATGTTTTCAGTCTTTCTAGTCATGTTATTGAACAGCTGTGCGTATGCCCCTCATTGTGGCGATCACTGGCATTGGATTTTTAGTTGGTTAAATTCTTGTCTGGTTAAACATTTTGTCATTTCTATGGCTCAAAAAAAAAAAATAGCAGATTGTGTTTGGTGGGTCTGTGAAAGAGTAATTTGTCAGTGAACATGTTTGTGAAAGGCCTAGGACCCTATCAATGGAAAACTTTAATTCCTCCTGCTAGAGGTAGCCCAAGGATTGTAAAATAAATCCCTCTGTGAGGAACCCCTTGACAACAACATGAATATATCACCCTTTGAGAGTACCACAACAGGCCTGGGCAATTTTAATATATATGGTGAATTGCTGTTTCTTTCTCTGATCAAGCTTGCCCTAGATGAAACTGATTCTGTACAATGGTGTAAACATGTATTTGGTGACAATCTAGGTGATATGAAGCAATGGGACTGCACATTTTCATTTAAGAGGCAGTGATACATGTTTAATTTTTAGAGCTGTAACTGGGCAGTCAGACAGGTACTGCAGAGCAGACATGAAAGTTTTACAGTTTACGTGGTTCTGTCAAAAAGAAAATAGGACATCAGCACCTCAGTGCAAGGCAAAGGTTCAACTCACACATATGGTGTAACTGAACAACAGAACGTACACACCCTACATGATTTAGGGTCACATAATTTATCAACCACGGATGGATTAATGCTGAGTTTTACTTGCTAAGGTTCATGCACAGAACCTTCAGATTATATAAAGATATCGACAGCAAGGCCAGAATGTATTTTACTGCCCTAACAGGCCACTGTATAGCTCCGAGGCTCAAAAGGTTTACAAGAGATGTCAAGGAATCTGTGCATCTAATGCTCAGTAGGACGTATACTGTAAACATGAAAGACATTAAATGTTTCTATTTCCAACACATGGATAAAACATAAAACAACTGATTCACAGAGATTGGTGATGCACAGAACTCAGGGTGTCAGCTGAATCTGGGTAACCAGGAATCTCACAAAGAGGCTTACACCAGATTAAAAGGAGTAGGATTTTTTCACACAAGAGTGATTACGCTATACAGGAGGGACACATTAACAATCTCATTCAGGATGATCGGTAATCCTGAAAGCAGCTAAAATATGGCTAATTGCTATGGAAAACAGAGGGAGTTTGAAGAATTACAGGGGGAAAACTAAACCAGAATTACTAATGTCCCAGTTTCACCTCTTTACACAGAGGATGGTTAAGGTTTGTACCATTAGTCTCCTTGGATTTGCACTTCAACAAGCTAACAGGACCCCTGCTATCATTAATGAGGGATTGCGTAATTAACAGCTTTGCATCTTGAGACCTGCAAGTAAAGCAACAGCATAGTAGTAGCAGATAGCCAATTTGCACCTCGTGGTACAACTATAGGAAGTTCAATGCATGATAATCCTGAAATTGGGTTGTGAAAGGTGGAAAGATGGAGGTACACCCAGGGCTTAATGAGGTCCCTGTTATCTCCCACAGTAACACGTCACTCTGGAATTACAAATACAGAAGGGATTAGTAACTCTGGGAGCTGGGGGGCAGAATTAATTGCAAGTATAAATGGGACACTGAGGAGCCCCTGTGAAATGCTGAATTAACAAGGGAATCAGAATATAAATGATGGTTTTACCGGGTAATTCCATATTTATAAGGGGACTTGCTGTACCCGATTTGTAATCACTTGTAACTCAATCCTAAAGAGTCATCAGGAATTACAAGTGGGACACTGAATGCCCTCTTTGAAATAAGAAAATACAAGGAAATAGAAAATTCCATTCCTGGTTCCCTGGTATTTTTTTATTATTACAGAAGCTACTCCTTGCAGCCAGAGTCCCCAGTTGAGACAACACAGAGATACTACATTTCTGTTGATTTAATAATCCAGGTTTTGCTTTAAACTCAGGTTTCCAGCTCAATCAAGGTAACCCGAAACCCCACACTCTGCCCTACACTAGATGAAAATTAGTAGTTTTTGTTTTTAAACATGAATGGGATTACTTTATAGAGGAGATAAGAAAAGAAGATGGAACGGGCTGTCAAATTTTAGATAATCTGCTCCGAGGGAGTTAAAGTACGTTTCTAGCCCAATTAGCAACTTGTACCAAGTGCAGGTGTACAAAAACAACTCCAGCAACTTATAACAAGCACGGGCGTATAGTACAAAATCCAAAACAAAGAGGCAACAACTTGCACACAAATTAGAAGGTGTAAAACAATGTTTTCTTTACAAAATATTAAAAATGCAGGTGCAGGTAAAAATAATTTTCATTCCAGTCAGCACTAACATTAGTTCAGCCCTCTCAGTCGTGAAAGACATTGCAGGATAGCAAATTGTATGAGAAGGGAGAAGGACATTCATTCATAGTAAGAATAGTGTTGTGAGAGTGTAGGAAAACTAAACTCTTGTTTCTGACTGGGGAGGTTTTATAGATATTTTAGATTAAGTTATATGTACTATCAGACCTGGTCAACCCTATCTGTATAAGTCAGATATTGTACTGATTCATCCTGCAGCTTCCAAATTAGTTAACGTGTCGAACAAAATATGACAAACCTTTACAAAGAAGGTCACAAATATATCACAAATAAAAGCTGATGCAGAGAGAATTGTGGTAAACAAACATCCCTGCTTGTTTTACGAATGTAAGGGTCTTAATAAGAAAACATTTTGACTCTTGCATGTCATGGAAATAGTGTATACACAACTGGCTTGTCAGATATGATTCATCACAGTTCTAACTGGCCCTACACTCTATCGACAGAATCAAGTTGCCTCTAATAAATAAAAAGTGTAATTACTGAGACAAAACCCTACATTAGGACACTCAAGACCAAGGTCCTCCTCTGATGTATCATTTAATTGTTGTCTACTGACAAAGATTAGAACAAATTGTCAGTTGAGTGTATGATATTGTTACTGAAACATTGGTTAAAAAACATAGACTAAAATCACAGATGGTGGTTATGTGACATGTCATTCATTAACAGCTTTTCTATTATATGTTTTGAAATTCTCTCACATTGTGTCCCTCCATCTGAAGTATGTACCTGAGCGCAGTCCGTGCACACAACAACAAAAAAGCAGGCCTCAGCTAGATTTTCCACCCCAAAGGGGTTCGGATGATGAAGATGAATTAAAGACCCTAACAGTAGTTATGCTTTAATGCCTGTGTAAATGAGTATGTGATTAAATATACTGTGAATGGTCTGTGGAAACACAGAATATAGCACTGAATAAACTACGCCAGTGTTTTAGCTTCCACCTCTATAGTCTCCAAGCTAAGAAATGCCTTCAGATGCCTCATTCTAGAATTCTGAGCCTTAACATCACAATGGCTATATTAGGGTTCTTACATTATTACACAATGACCAGAGCAACATAGGTGTCTTTGTCAAGCAGGAAGATGCATCCTGGCTGCAAGATGCAAAGCTTTTGCAGAACTCTACGTTTACAAGAAAGCATGATTAACAGTCAGTTAGAATGGGTAATGAATAGTTTCAAGCAGCAGATTTACCACCTAATTCTTTAAGAATTGCAAATGTTTTCAGTCCTTCTAGTCATTATTTTATTCTACAACTGTGTGTATTTCTGGTGCCTGTTTTTAATCTGTTACTTTGTTACCCTAGGAGAGACTTTTGTAATTCCTATGGTTCAAGAAGACAAAAATGGGTGAGTTTCTTTGGTGGAACTGGGAAAGAACCTTTTGTCACTTAACAAACTCTTCGTAAAAGGACTAGTTCCCATCAATAGGAAGCTTTGGGGCCTCCTGCTAGAAGGAGATCTGGGAGTTTAAAATAAAACCTTCTGTGAGGATCGCCTACAGAACAACATGAATCTATTATCCACAGAGAGTACCATACAGGGCTGGATAGAATTAAAATGGTGACTTGCCACTTCTTTTACTGCTCAGGCTTGGCCTAGGTGAGATTGATGCTGTACAATGTTATAAACACATGTTAGGTGAAGATCTAGGTTTAATGTGGCAGTGGGCTGCACATTACTTGATACAGCTTTCATTTTTAGAACTGGAGTGGGGCAGTCAGACTGCTACTTTAGGTAAGACAAGAAAGTGTTACTGTTTGAGTGGTTTTGTAAATAGAGAATAATATACCAGCATCTCAGTGCTAGGCAAAGGGCCAACTCCCACATGGGTTCTAACAGAATGATAGAACACTCAGGCCCTGGTTTATTCTTTTTGGGGCAAAACTGTACTAACGCAGTTTTGCACCAAAATGTTTAGCGCTAGCTTACACCAAAATGACATTAGTCGGGTGGGGCTGGTGGTATGAAAGAAGGCGATTTTGCACCAAAACATGATGTTAGGCAGGTTAGAGTAAAAAAAATGACTCTAACCTGTCTAGAGTCATTTTCTGACACAAAACCATCCATACCACATGACTCCTGTCTTAGAAAAGACAGGAGTCATGCCCACCACCCCAATGGCCAGCACAGGGGACCAGGGTCCCCTGGGCATGGCCATTGCACCCTGTGCCATATATGGGGGCCCATTTCAGGCCCCCCTAAGGCACTTTAAAAAATAAAAGAAAATACTTACCTGTACTTACCTGCACTTACCTGTCCCCCATCATCTGCTGTCCCTCTGGTGTGGGTGTCCCTGGGGCCTTGGGAGGGTACCTGTGGGCTTATTCCATGGTGTTCCACCATGGAAATAGGCCCACAGGTCCCCTAGCGCCTGCCCTGATCCAGGCGTTAAAAATGGGGCAAAGCAAGCTTTGCACCATTTTTTTGACCCCTCCTCCCTCCTGTGCACCATTTTGCACCAGAGTATAAATATGGCCTTAAGGCCATAGAGTCATTTTTTGCACTGGAACGCCTACGTTGCATCTCATTAAGGCAAGGTAGTTTTCCACGTCCCAAAAATGAATTCAACTCCATAACTTTGGCGCTAGACGGGTCTAGCACCAAAGTTAAATATGGAGTTAGTTTTGCACCTAATTAGAGTAAAATAAAATATGCTAATTTGGTGCAAGCAGAGTATAAATATGCCTCCCAGCCCTTACACGACTTAGGATCACATAATTTATCAACCATGGATGATTATATGTTGAGTTGTACTTGTTGAGATTTTAAACTATTAAGGGGAAGAATGAGAAATTACAGGGTGGAACAAAACCAGTAGTACTGATGCCCCAAGTTCATTTTCTTTACCCAGGGCATGTTCAAGATTTAAACCATGATTCTCCATTGATTCTGCACTTCAATAAGTTAACAGGACCCCTGCATTCATTTAATATGGGGTTGCATAATTAACAGCCTTACATCTGGAGACCCAGTAAGTGGGTCAACAGAGTTAAGAAAGACTTATGTACTTGTTAAGTCACTCCATTGTACATTTCTCTATGTATTTATTAATGTATTTTTAAACTCAATCTTCACGGATGTCTTCTCAAAACCACACAAACAAAAAAGGCAATTTCACTCACGGATAAGAGATTGCAGATATCAGAAGCAAAAGGATCCAATGAAAATAGAGGAAAGCAGCAGTACTAGACCTGGCATCCTTGGCGTGGTTTCCCTGTCTTTTTGCCTATGCATCCTGTGTTTTTGCTGTGTGCTGGACTTTATTTTTGCTGGTTTTGGTACTCTGGGCACTTTACCACTGCTGACCAGTGCTAAAGTACAACTGCTCTCTGTGTAGACTGTATGTGTAATTGGCTTTCCCCTGATTTACAGATTTGATTTACTAGTAAGTCCATGGTAAAGTGCACTAGAGGTGGCCAGGGCCTGTAAATCAAATGCTACTAGTGGGCCTGGAGCACTGATTGTGCCACCCACTTGAGTAGCCCTGTAAACATGGCTCAGACCTGCCACAGCAGTGTCTGTGTATGCAGTTTTAAACTGCCAATTCGACCTTGTAAGTATACCCACTTACCAGGCCCAAACCTTCCCTTTTTGAACATGTAATGCACCCCTAAGGTAGGCCCTGGGTAGCCCCCATAGGTAGGGTGCAGTGTACATTAAAGGTAGGATATGTACTGATCTGTTTTACATGGACTGATAGTGAAATACTGCCAATTCGTTTTTCACTACTGCAAGGCCTATCTCTCTAATAGGTTAACATAGAGACTGCCTTTAAATATATTTTAAGTGTAGTTTTCCATTGGGAGGAGACAGATATGTGGAGTTTGGGGTCTTGGAACTCACAATTTAAAAATTAATTTGATAAAGTTGTTTTTTAGATTGCCAGTTTGAATATGCCACTTTTAGAAAGTGGGCATTTTCTTGCTTAACCATTCTGCGCCTCTGTCTGCCTGTCGAGTCCATGTCTGGGCCTGAATTTGTGAATCCCACTAGACAGTGACACAAAGGGAGCTGGGTTGTAGCCTGCATATCCTGATGAGTCCCCTGGACTAAGGTGAGGACGGAGGAGCTGACACTTCCACCTGAAAGGGCTGTGTTTATCCACACACAATGCAGTCTCCAACCTCCTGGTGTGGGGTCAGGCCTGGCCAAGGCAGGACCTTTTCAACAGCAGAGACTTTCCTTTGGAGTGTGACTACTTCAAAGGCAGAAATGAGTATAAGTAATGACCCAAAACCCCAGACTTTTAGATTACTTCTGGATCAAGAGGAACCTCTGCCAAGGAAGAGAGCTGAAGAGCTTGAGGAGAAGCACTACCCCTTTGCCTGTGAGTGTGCTTTGCTAGGTTGGCCTGCAGTTGCTGCTTCTGCCTTTGAGAGGGTAAAGACTGGACTCTGCAGTGTGTTCTAGCCCCCATGTTAACCCATGAGAGAGGTAGGCCTTGCAACAGTGAAAACTAAATTTGGTAGTATGTCCCTGTTAGCACATGTAAAACACTTCAGTACATGTTCCATCTTTAACATACACAGCACCCTGCCCGTGGGGCTACCTAGGGCCTACCTTAGGGGTGCCTTAAATGTGTAAAAAGAGAATGTTTGGACATGGCAAGTGGGTACACTTGCAAGGCTGAATTGGCAGTTTAAAACTGCATACACAGACGCTGCTGTGGCTGGTCTGAGTCATGTTTACAGGGCTACTCAAATGGGTGGCACAGCCAGTGCTGAAGGCCCACTAGTAGCATTTGATGTACAGGCCCTGGGCACCTCTAGTGCACTTTACCAGGGACTTACTAGTAAATCAAATTTTCCAATTAGGGATAAACCAATCACCAATACCATTTATACTGAGAGCATATGCACTTTAGCACTGGTTAACAGTGGTAAATTGCCCTGAGTCCTAAAGCCAGCAAAAACTGGTTAGACAAATTAGGAGAGGCAAAAACGTTGGGGATGACCCTGCAATAAGGGCCAGGTCTAGCAGACTTTTGTTGGGGTTTATTTGTTAGCTCAATAAAGACCATGTCAGGCAGGATCAAGCACTAGTCTTGGGCCCAAAAACCCTTATTATGGTAGTGGAACTTGAAGAGGGTTTTCGTCACTGTCCAAAGTCATATGTTTTCCCTCACTGAAAGAGGGGATGGAAATATTGAAGACAAAGGCTGGCTGAATAGGTCCACACTTGGCTGAACCTGAGTCACAAGAGGACAGATTTTTGGGGCTCTCAAAACAGCTGTGTGGCAGTGGCTGGTGCAAAAGAATTTAAGAGGAGAAACTTTTAACCCATATCTGCAAGACTTCCTGTGGAGCAGTGTGTGGATTAAAACTATCAAGTCATCACTAGAATTAACTTTTTATGAAAGCTTGATAGCACCACATTTGTTTAGCGACAAAAGCACCACATCTACTGCAGAATTGGGGAATATTCATTCAACCGGAGAAACAGGCATGTCTCTGACCCCTACCATTGCAGGGACCACCTATCAATGCCAAAGGTATTATTGCAGGCACCCCCTACCAACTAACACATTGATTTCTTGGATTATGATGGAAAAGTGGCTTCCAAGTCTTCCTGATACTCTTTGTGACTTAGCAAAAAAAGAATATAAAGGGAATAGCATGACAAAATTATCAGTTGCATTAAAGGTGGAAATGTCTACCCAGACCTATACTTTGAAGGTTGTACACTGAGAATGGTGTTTCGCAGCATCAAGTGGCATTCCATGGTTAGTGCATGCGCATTCCCATTCAACCACCCATTTGTTTTGATGCAATTCTATACCTGCAAAGAATTGTAGGAGGGAATTTGTGCTAGAATCCTGCACCTCCTTGGTGCAGATGTAACAAGGAGAAATGCTTTTATGTCTCGTTGTTTTTACCTCCTTGCATGCAGACGACATTCTACAGCACACATGTAATGTGGGAAACACCTCAAAATGTAGTTTACACACTGGAAGAGACCCCTTCCTGTACAAAGACCTGCCTATCACAACCCAGACACACCTGCACCATGGCACAAGGCAGTCTATGTTGGCACAGGGCAGCCAAAATTCCTCCAGTGCAGGAAGAGAGAAGGACACAACATCTTTAGAGATATGGTAATGTTCTACTGTCTTCTGTTCACACAAAGCAGTGCAGTAACCTTATTTGCTGTGCTGTGTTACTTGAATTTTTAGTAATTTTCGACCTATGTGTTCTCTTCACTCTGTTTGGACAAGTAAGAAAGATCAGCAGCAGCAGGAAATCAAGCCAATTGAGTTTTAACAAGGCATTAGGCATAGTCACAGTTTTCAGAAAACAGTATAACGCACACTTTCTTGTTCAGGAACCTCTATAGAAGTGCACATTGATGTCTGAGTCAGTGTAGCTCTGATATGAGTTGATAGGGATTTCTAGTTTACATTTACAGGGCTTGGCAGTTGGGCCGCAGCCAACAGCAAATCAGTGCCAATGTATTTAAAAGTTTGTATTTCTAACTAAATACCTTGTTGAAGATTGTGGTGACCCACTTCTCAGAAAACAATGTGGGATATCTGAATAAAAATTAATTTTTCATTATACAAAGCATTAGGAGACAGTTGTTGACAAACGTTTACCCTTTAACAAAGGAGATCCATGCCTGGTACCCAAAACTGGATTTGTGGAGGACTGAATCAAGACCCAAAAGTGTAAACTGTGTCAAAGGTTTGCCATGCAAAGGATTTCTCTGTTCCAAAAGCTGCACAGTAGTACTTTGGATCATACCTAGGCTACCAAAAATGAGCAGATTGGTAATGGATATTTTAGAATGAGCATAGGCAGAGAAAATGCATATAGAGTTTACCACAACGGGTGACAAACTAACTGAAGACCTAGCACAAAGGACCAGTGGTGCAGCTATCGCTGGATCCATCAGACACTAGACTGCTTTAAAGAGATAGAAGTTAAGGCAATAAAGGCTTGGTGAACTTTTACAAAGTGAAGTATTCAGAAAAGATATAAGGCACAAGAAGAAAGTATTTATTTATTTATTAGATTTATATAGCGCACAGCTACCCGGAGGTTTCCCGGCGCCTAGGACAATGCAAGACAAAGGGAGGATCAGGAGATCAACTTGGACGGTTACTGGTTAAAGAGCCATGTCTTAAGCTCCTTACGAAATCTAATGAACACCCTTTCATGACGTAAGTAGGAAGGAAGAGAATTCCAGAGAGAGGGAGCTAGGAAGGCAAAGGAACGTCCCCCCATTTTGGCATGTCTGATTCTGGGCACCTGGAATTTTAGTTGATTGGAGGATCGAAGTGAACGAGAGGGCCGATAGTGTTGGACCAAGATTCTAAGGTAGTTGGGAGCTAGGCCCGTATTAATTCTATGCATGTAGCATAGGGCTTTGAATTTGGTGCGGTTCTCAATTCTCAGCCAATGTAGTTCACGAAGTGCACCAGAGGTAGGAGCGATTCTGGGAAGTTGGCAAAGAAGCCTGGCCGCAGAGTTCTGAACAACTTGAAGTTTGTGTAGTACTTCTTTTCGCACCCAGATAGAGCACGTTTCCGTAGTCCAGTCTAGAAATAACCAGCGCTTGGACCACTGTTCTTTGGGTAGCCGCAGGAAGCATCCAGAGAATTTTACGAAGCCACTTCAGGATAGCAAAGCAGGTAGAAGCTACTTTGGTCACCTGTTGTTTCATAGTCAACTGGTCATCGATGATGATGCCCAGGTTACGTGCAGAGAGAGAAGGGATTGGGGGACACCCATCTCAGAGGGCCAAGTTGGGGGCCCCAGAGTGATTTTTTGTTTCCAAATATGAGGAGTTCTGCCTTTCCTCCATTAAGTTTGAGTTTATTAAAGTGCATCCAGTTGGCTATCTTAGATAATCCTGTTTGCAAAGAGGGTGGGTTGGAGGTTTCTTTGGGAGAGAGTGAAAAAATAAGTTGAGTGTCATCAGCGTAGGAATAGATAGTTAGACCAACTTGTTCTGCTATGCTCGCCAAAGGACTGACATATATATTGAAAAGTAGTGGACTGAAAATGGAGCCCTGGGGGACTCCATAAGGGGATGCGTTAATTAGGGAGGAAGCTGTGTGAGAAAAAACCTGAAAAGTCCTATTGGATAAAAAGCTGGACAACCACGAGAGGGCTTTGCCGCCAATGCCCTTGATGTTAAGAATTTTTAGGAGAGAGGAGTGAGATACAGTATCAAAAGCTGCGCTTAAGTCCAATAGGATAAGAGCTACTGTTTCTCCTTTGTCAATTTGTTGGCGGATATTTTCGGTCACACCCAGTAAAGTCGCCTCAGTTGAATAGCCGGCACGAAAGCCAGATTGAGAAGGGTGGAGGATGTTACTGGTTTCCACAAACTGGGTCAATTGAAGATTAACGTGTTTTTCCAAAATTTTGGAGAAAAAGGGAAGGAGAGAAATTGGGCGGAAGTTAGAGAAAATTTCAGGATCAGAGTTAATTTTCTTTAGTAAAGGAAGGACCATTGCGTGCTTCCACGTTGCAGGAACATAAGCTTCCGTAAGTGACATGTTAAGGAACTGCATGATGGAGAGAAGTATGGGGGGGTCTAGCTTTTGGAGTACCGTAGTGGGGATAGGATCTTGCGGGGAACCAGACTTAATGCTTGTGAGGATATTAAGAAAAGAGGCAGTATCCATGGGGAGCCATTCATTAAGTAGGTTAGTGTTATTAGCTTGGGTCGTTTCTTGAGTGATAAGAGGAGGTAAAAAGTGGATGGATTGGGGTTTAATACTGGTGCTGGGATGATTAGAATAATTGTGGAATTCAGAATAAATTTTGTCAATTTTATCCACAAAGAAAGTTGCCAGATAGTTGCATTTTTTTTTAATCAAGGTCAGGGGGCTTGGATAAGCACCCTTAACCAATAGAATGGAAAGGGTTCTAGCGTAATAGGACTGCTGACAGTCTGAACACAATAAACATAGGAGTAATTGGGAATAAAAGGCTGGAATATTTGTCTGGAGAGAAGAGTTATCATGTTGAAGGGAGAGACAAAGGTAGCTCACAACTAGTAAGACTTATCTTGTCAGTTGCAAGGAGAGATCCTTGTACAGATTAAAAATGAAGAAGGCGGGATCAACACATAATGCTAGGGTGGTATCTCATCAGGGGATTGTCCATGTATGACTAGGAAAATAAACTTATTCAGGGGGTTATTGCCATGTTTCCATAAATACTGGGGTTCTGGTAAAAAAAGGCCTTGCTGTCCTCTATGAAAGTCTAGGGAAAACTCCTAGCCCATGTGATTGTGGACAGGTAAAATATTTTGAATCCATCTCTAGCTAAAAACATTCTGTGTTTCACTCTGACAGAATCTGGAATCAAAGCAATTGAGAGAAGTTTGTTTTGCTCCACTATAGATCACAGCCATGTCTCATTCACGCTTTCATACAAAATGATGTGCATGAGTGCAATTCTAATGATGGATAACACGCAGGTAACCACAAACTATCATAAGTTCATACTTTTTCCAATATTTGCAGTATTAATGTTACAATCAGTGCTCACAATGTTCACACACATGCACAATAATTATAAAAATTAAAATGCACAAAACTAAGCTTAATTCACAATTGGATACCAGTAGGCATCGGTCCGGATGCAGCTATTGGACCTTAAATTCTTTTAAATGCTCTCATTAGCAAAAAACTGGGGAATGTTTCAAATAGGGCTCGTCTCTGGAGTGTACAGGGTTAAGAGACAAAATTAAAGATTAGACATTCTTAGGTTCTCGTAAGGGTGTCACTGAGGACTCTGGCATTCAAGGTGAAGATAGCTACACAGAATCTTGTGCAAGAAGAAGCAGTTCAGACGACAGAAGGCCTCCAAATGTTCCTTCTACAAAATCAACATAGGGCTCCGAATAGAAAGACAACTCCTGGAATTTGAGAGAGTTAGATAAAACATATGACGTGGTAGAAGGATTTGAACTTATGAAACTCCTGGTATTCAATTTACTTACAGAACAAAAGGAAGAGTATTTTCAAAATCTTAACCTTAAAAGTAGATCACAAGGGAAATTTGGCATTCTGTGGTGAATTCTCTCTCAAACATTCATACCCCTGTGAAACACTTGTACAGTGGCTTGTAGACAACAGACCTAGGTGATAATGCATAATAGGACAAACATGAAGCCCGAGTCAGTTTAATATGTGCTTGATGAATATTGTAAAAAATCTGGGTGACCTCTAGCAGCATTAAGCCTTGATGGTAAAGTGAGTGAGTACACTAAATTGCAACCAGATTTGAAGACACACATGACCCTGCAGAAATAACTACAATCCTCAGCACAAGAGGTGCACACAGTGTATAAATTCTTAATGAGAGCAATCATCTTATGGAATTGCCATACGCACTAGAGAACTAGGAACCCAGTGAAACCATATTGATGCCATAGGCAATACCTTTACTAAACTGTTACATTCAGCACAGCCTATAAATTGTCTGCACTACTAAACTTGAAAACAGGTTTAAGCGGAGGCTGTGCTAAATGTACCTAGATATGTGTTGGTTTGGGGGTTATACTGGTTATGTTTTAGGATGCAGGAGAAAGTAAATAGGAGCTCAGACAATCTCCCCTCAAAGTGTGTGTATGGGAAGACAAACCACAACATATAAAAGTTATTGATGAACGTAGGGTGATGTTTGAAACTGAGAAACTGTACATAAAATCTTTACTGTTCCATCCACAAAATGTTCCTTCTACAAAATATATATTGGAAACCTTAATGTTGACTTTTAGCAAAGGGACAAGCATTTACCCAAATGCTATTTCTTTAGCCATATAGTAACACTAGGAAGATGATGCAGATTATCCACCTTTTCCTACTGATGCACTCCATGCAGAATAGTACTGGGTCAGGTCTTCTCCCATGCCTGACACCTACAGCTGAATCTAGCAATTCTAGCTACTTTATAGTATGAGACATGAGGACTACACAGTGCAAAGCTTGGAGGATATGCTGCCATATTTCTTTTGGATTCAGAGACACCCATATCACTACCATTGTCAGAAATGCAAAACACCCCAGCAGATACTGTTGTCATACATAAGGTAAACGGATTCCCATTAGAGAGCCAATGAACAAATCCATCTACTGAGGAAAGATGTCATAAACCACCACTGTACAAATGAAAATAGGTATTGATCTTTTCTGCCTTTGTATGTGGTATTCCTTCAACCTTTCAATAGATACCATTAATACTACCTCGTGGCAGTCACAAGGATGAGAAAGAATGCAGACGTCACCAAGCATTGCTTCACATATATTAGTTTACATTATGAATAATAGCCAGTGTAGGGAGCTGATCTCTCAACTATTTCACCCTCTAATCACAAAAAAAGCTCACATTTGAATATCAATAATTGATTTATGACTAGTGTGAAAGAAAAAGTCACACACAATTATAAAGCCATCCAGGCATCTCAAACCATATCTACCAACAACAGAAAGCATACTTCATATCAATAATATCAAAAAAGACATTAATGCAAAGGGGTTAGTAAAAATGTCCCCTTGGCCTGTTCAGAAGAGCACCACTTCAGATGGTACTCTGGGCTTCGTATGATGCGTCTCACTTAGAGTTTGTTGTTGCTCTGGTTGTTACCTGAGCAAGTATAGGGGAGGCCAAAGTTACAGGGGAGAGGTAGGGAGTGTTTTCATCAAAGGGGACAGGATACTGATGTTAATGTTGGTGGTTGAGCTTGGTGGGTTCCCAATTCTGGTCTTATGGTTTGTACCATTTGCGTACCCTGTACCTTTTTTTATTTTGCTCCCCTTCTGTTCTCTTGGGTGATTAAAGTAACTCATTTTAACCTTTCCTTCTACAGTTTCTAAGCTGTGCTTGCTGCCATTCCAGAATTTGAGCTCCAATCTCAAACATTCCAAGTCATCCTGGCACACAGTGTCCCTTCTATTGGAGATGGACATTTGAATTCAGTTCCTGAATTGTACCCTGGTTGTCTGGGAGCTAGACACGGCCTCCATCTTCCATATCCTTGTAAGTCATTCTATTAATACTCACATTGTTACCTTACGGACATTGTTACCTGTTGTACACAACTGTACTTTTAATGTTACCTTGACTTATAGGATTACAGGGGTTACCAGTGAGTCTACTGCAGACCGAAGGTGCTTACTGCATGCTTTCCACCAGTTCATGATTAAGAGATGTCAGCTGGCCAAGGTGCTTATGGAGTGTGTCCTCTCTTCACCTTTTTCCCTTTTATAGTGTTTTGCTTTACTGTAGACTAGGAAGAAATATACAAATACTGAAAGGAATTTCTGGTATGCAACTCTCTCAGTCCGAGAAACACATTTATCAAGGCACTTTGCAAGGTTTGAATAAAAAGGTAAATGATGTACAACATGAGTGCACATTTGAAGAAAATCACTGTAGTGAAAAAAGTGTACTGATTTACTTTACACTCATAGGAAACACAAACAAAAGGAATTCCACCACTGCAGATCTCTTAGTCTGAGTAATACATTTATTAAAACACTGTTTCAGGTTCAAATGGAGGAGAATTGTAGGTCAAATGCAGCAACAGGAATACACTTCCAAAAATATTCACAGCAATATAATAATATCACACATAAAATCAAACAATGAAAATACACTACCTTACTCATGGATTATATATCTGCATAAACAGTGATTATATATTCATGCACAATGCGAAGCTAGAAATAATAATCAAAAATAATTCATCACCATGGGGCTCGCTTGCTTCACCTCCTTGCCAGCAACAGGCCATCAACCCAGTCGACCGTGAAGAGAGAGAGAACTACCCTCAAGGGAGTGGCGGGGGAAAGGTGTCCCTTTCCCTACCGTGTTCAATCTCTGAACAGCTGTCTAGTTTCCTCTTCTTAAATACTGTAAACAAGCCAGAGAGGGGCAGTCCCCTTTTTCACTATTCCTCCATACACTGGGATAATCACCATTTGGGCAATCCTGTCTCACGTTTGTATCATTAAGTCAGTGTCTCCGCTATCCAAAAGAATAGTTTTGATTTCTCCTTGGTAGTCTGCATCGATCACTCCCCCCAAGACCTGAACATCTTTGAGTGCTAACCCAGATCTGGGAGCAATCAATCCCAAATGCTCGGGTGGAATGTCTATTCCAACACCTGTTTCACAAGTGCGCCATATCTCTCGGTTTCAATGTGTACACTTTTAATGCATGTAAATCAAGACCTGCAGACTCTGGTGTGGCTCGGTAAGGAGCTAAGGCTCCAGGTTTTATTTCCCCGTACATGATGGTGTTGGTGGCCACATGGGGTTGTATCTGCAATGCGGGGGTTAACATTTTCAACAGGAGAGTTTCAGCATTTGCTAGTGGTCTGTTATTCAGAATCTGGAGGGCTTCATTTAACTGCTCTCTCCAGTTTGTCAATGTTCCATCTGATAATTTTCGTAATTGGGATTTCAGAAAGCCGTTCATGCTCTCAATCAGTCCTGAGGCTTGTGGGTAATATGGTACGTGATAAATCCACTCAATGTTGTTTTGTACACAGTAATCTTGTACCAAATTTCTTTTAAAGTGTGACCTATCGTCACCCTGGACCTGGAGTGGTACTCCATAATATAACATTAACAGGTCCAGAGTTTTTCTACCGAGTAACACGCGTACATGGGACAGCAATCAGGTAACCAGAATCGGTGTCCACTACTGTGCAAGCATATTGACACACGTGACTAATCAGTAGTGGCCCAATGTAATCAATTTGCCATATCTATCCTGGTAACTTTCCTCTCCCCAATTGACTCTGTTTGCGGGGACAGATCTCTGTTGTGTGCTGACAGTTAGGACGTTGCAAAATCACAGATTTAATCAAATCTAGGGGAACGTGTACCACTCTAATCTCTGTCCACCTCTAAGTGGCTTTCTCTCCCGGGAGTCCACATTTTTGGTGTGCCCATTTAGCCATCTGCACCAAGTAAGAATCTTGTGTTGCCACTTCTGTCTCTGAGATTTTGGCTTTGTTGTCTGCAAGGGAATTGAACCAGCATTCTAGTGAATCAATGCGACAGTCAGTATTTACATGATACACAGTAACTGTACTTTGCTCAAGCATTTCCCAAATTTCTTGCCACAACTCCTTGCACCACACTTCCTTAGAATGAATATACCAGTTATGTGCATGCCATGTGGCAAAGCAGGTGGCTAACCCATTGGAAGTGGACCAAGCATCAGTGGAAATATGACAAGGTCCAGGTAGCTCTTGCTTTAGAGCCTGATACACAGCGTACAACTCTGCATATTGACTACTTTTCCCTTCTTTGGTAGTAGTCAACACCTTTTTGGTGACTGGATTATATTACATTGCTTTCCAATGTCTTTTAGCTCCCACATATTTGGCTGAAACATCGGTGAACCATACATGCTTCCTATCCTCAGGGGACAATGATTCGAATGGATCACCCCATCTCGCTGGTGACTCTTTTACCTCTGTACCTCCTGCACCCTCTCCTCATCCTGCACTGGGCCTTATGACGCCTGTTCATGTAGAGCAACAGTGCCTGCTGGTCCTGCCCGAACCCTGTCTTGAATGTACCATTTCCAACATATGATACTAGCTTCTTGTGCATGTCCTATGTGGTGTGTTTTAGGTGAACTCATCACCTACTGCATTATTGGAATCTCATATCTTAGAATCATATTATGACATAGGGTTATTTGCTCAGTATCCACTAGAGCCTAATAACATGCTAACAGCTGTTTCTTAAAGGGAGTGCATCGTTCCCCAGCCTCAGGTAACATTTTAGTCCAGAACCCCCAGGGCACACTTGTTCTTCCCTGCTTTTTCCACATGCTCCAATTTACATATTGCCCCTGAGCGGTTACATGCAACGCAATGTCTCCATGCTATACTGGCCACAAATCTAAAGCTTTTTGAATTGCCTCCTTTCCAAATCAAACACACACAACTGCTGTTCACCCCACTAAAAAGTATGTTTCTTCCCGGTCACTTTGAACAAAGGGGCCAAGATCTGACCCAATTGAGGAATGTGCTGTCTCCAAAAACCAAACAATCCAATCAATCGCTGTGTCTCCTGCTTAGTGCAAGAGTAGCAAACTCTAAAATCTTTTGTTTCGCTTGCAGCAACTCCTCTCTATGCCCCTGATCCCATGGAATCCCTAGAAACCTCATATTTTGAGAGGGTCCTTGTGTCTTGTCTGGATGAATCATCCACCCTTTATTCTGCAAGAGTTCCACAACCCGCTCCAGCTGAGTCTGCCCCTGTTCTTGTGTCTCTCTCTGAATCATCACATCATCAATGTAATAGGTCAATTGCACTCCTGGAATGATAGATACTTCATCCAGGTGTTCTGCCATCAGCCGGTGACAGATGCTGGGGCTATGTAAATACCCTTGGGGAGCCTTAGTATTCAGAATTGTCTGCCAGATTGTGAGAAAGAAAATTGATCTTGACAGTCGGGAGCCAATGGGATAGCAAAGAAAGCACTGTCAATATCAGTGGTTGCATACCAAGTCCCTTCATGCTTCTGTATTTTCTCAATCAAAGTGATGGTGTCTGGGACCATGACTGTCAAAGGGGGTGTATGTTTATTCAGCTTGTGGTAATCATTCGTCATTTCTTTTATAGTTTCACTTATTTCCTTGTGCCCTCCTGGAATGCTGTACTGCTTCAAGTGGATTACTTTGGTTGCTGGGGGCCCCTTCAAAGGGGGTAGCTTCGGTTGACCCACCCTCATACCTGCCACTGAAATGTATCTCTTTGATCCAAATTGACAACCATCATCCAAATACAAAGTCATTCCTTTTAAAATGTCAATTCCCAATATGTACTCCAGAAGGGGCACAATTAAAACAGTATATTCTCTTTTTGGTGTTCTTCCTATTTTAATTTGACCCGTAGTTTTCATGGTGGGGGTCTGCTTTCCCCCCAGCCCTTTGATGTGTACTCCTGACCTGAAAAAGTTTTAGGATTTCCATAAATTAATGAGACCTCCACTCCAGTACCAACTAATGCTTAAACGTTTTGCACATTTTTTGTGTTTCCAGTGAATTTCTAAATCAATATGGGGTCTGTTATCTTTGTGAGCCCAACTTTGTACCAGAGCTTGGCCGGATTCCTAAACTGATTTAAACCTATGAACTTTTGCTCAAGTCAAATCTGGATATATGCTTTGATATCTGCAAGTAGCCCCCCCTCCTTCTCTGTTCTCAATGGTTAGCCACTTGCAGTCCCACTCTTCCTCCTCTTTCCCTTGTGAAAAACATTTTTTCTCCCTCTACTTTCCATCCTCCTTCACCTGTGGCTGGTTCTGAGTTGCATGTTTATTATCTTGCTTGTTTACCGTTCTGCTACCTTCCTTACAATCCAAGCCTTTTTTGCGGTACGTCTCCCACAAGCTTTTGGTATCTATCCCATTCTGCTCCTTCCTGACACCATCCTTCAGCAATGCCATGAACACATCTCTCCTAGATACTCTGTTGTTATCTGTGCGACCCTCAGACCTCAAAGATCTCTCGGATTTTCCCATACACCTAATTCACCTAACTCTCGCACCGCCTCAAGCACATCTTTCAGAGACTGACCTGTCTGATTAATTAGGAGAGTCCTTATTACTTGTTTATAGGCTGGAGGAGTGAAGCGTATGATTTTGTTTTTACTGATACAGAGAGTGGTCCATCTTACAGATGTTAGGCATTATTTAGGGAAATATCAGTTTTTATTCCCTTCTCTTTAATTCTCTGCATTGCATCTTTTAAAGCGTACCAGGGTTTGTCATTTGGTGACCAGTCTGATTCTGTAGGATACTTATGGTTGCATCCCTTCGATGCTAACTGCAGCAGGGTAATATGTAGATGACCCTGATAACTAAGTGTACAAAACTTATGAGCATCCCCTATATCTAGCAATATTCCATGGGCTCCAGAGTCAAATAAACGCACTAACCAAGTAAGTAATGTTTCCCCAGCCCGCTGCCTAAATCTATCTATAATATCATTAATTGCTTGCTGGAAGCAATCTTCCAAAGCATGCAATTCAATCCCTGCCGGATTCTGTGGCCTGCTCTGTACTTTCGGTCTAAATATTGGTTGTGCACGAACTACGTTCTTGTTTTGCTCACTAGGCTCAAACTGGCCCCCACCTTTTTTAACGTCTTCATCACTGGAATTAGAAAAATCTGTAGACCCCCATGTGTTTGTGTCCCATAAATCTGGATTCTAGTTTAAAACAGCTTTAACAATGGTTTAATGAACTTTTTTCAGATTTATTTTTCCCCAGCGTTTACGGAATTTGTTTTGGGCGACCTTAACAGCTACACTCTCAACCACAGTTTAGAAGGTGTCCGCCTTATCTTGTAATAACTTATTGTGACAAGACAGCATAGTTACTGTATTTTTTGGGTCATCAAGTTGTTTTTCTAATTGCCCATTTTCCTGTTCTAACTGCTTGCACTTTTCATGCATTTTCCTGTAAAGGAAACGAGTATCCGACCCCTCCTGCCAAGAACAGAAAAGTTATCCTTCCTTTCAAAAGGTACTTTTTTAAGCATATAAGACATTTTGTGGCTCTGCATCACACATGCATTTGTCCTAAAATTCAGAAAGTCCTCACAAACAAGAAAACTCATTTGCTAACACATTATAAGGTTCTTTAATCCATCCCGGAATTTCACATGCATTTTTAGAAATGACTTGCGGTGCTGCCTTTGACTTCTTGCCAAACATATTTTACTTTCAAACAGTACACTTTTAGCCCTTATGCACTCCTCTCTGCCAACTAACACCAAAGTGTTTTGCTTTACTGTAGACTAAGAAGAAATACACAAATAGTGAAAGGAATTTCTGGTATGTAGCCCTCTCAGTCCGAGAAAAACATTTATCCAGGCACTTCGCAAGGTTTGAATAAAAAGGTCAATGATGTACAACATGAGTGCACATTTGAAGAAAATCACCACAGTGAACTAAAAGTGTACTGCTTTAATTTAGGCTGAGATAAAACATGAATAAAAGGAATTCCACCAATGCAGAGCTCTTAGTCTGAGCAATACATTTATTAACGGACTGTTTCAGGTTCGAATAGAGGAGACATGTAGATCAAATGCAGCAACACGAATACACTTCCAAAAATAATCACAGCAGTAGAAGAATAATGCTCATAAAAACAAACATTGAAAATACACTACTTTACTCATGGATTATATATCTGCATAAACAGTGATTATATATTCATGCACAATGCAAAGCTAGAAATAATTATAAAAAAAGATTCATCACCATGGGCTCACTTGCTTCATCTCCTTGCAAGCAACAGGCCATGAACCCAGTCGACTGTGAAGAGAAAGAGAACTACTCTCAAGGGAGTGGCAGGGGGGTAAAGGTGTCCCTTTCCCTCCTGAGTTTAATATCTCCACAGCTGTCTAGTTTCCTTCTCTTAAATACTTTAAACAAGCCGGAGAGGAGAATTCTAGAAATTCTCCTCCCATCCAGTGAGTTGTTGTTCAAATGCTGGCCAAAACAGATTGGTTTTGAGAAGGGCACGTTGTAAATTGGCCACATCCCAAGTTGCTGTTACAAGACCAAACCGTTCCTTGCCGTACCATAAACATCATCCTGGTACTTCGTTATCTCACTCATCCCCCTCCATGTTATGTTCTAGCCCTGGTGAGAAAGATCACGAAGAATGAAAACATGACTGAAAAACACATTGCAAAACTTGTGCGTGGAAAAATACTTCCACCTTCTGCACCTCTAACGTGACGGTGGCTAAAGCTAAGTTAAGCACAAAATGGAGTCTGTTATCAAAATGGATCTGGTGGCTGCCAATGTGACGGTGCCTGAAGCTAAGCTAAGCACAAAATTGAGTCAGTGGGCGAATACGAATACATCATCACATATAGTCACTTCACATTCTGGATTTGATTACTGTTTAGACTTGACCGGAAGAAGAAAGGAGTAGGATAGCATTAGAAACCATTACTTCAATTCCAGCAAAATTCTTGCAACTTCTCAGCTGACAAACTCCAAATGAGGCCCTTAGATTTATCTCCCACTGTTCACACTTCAGTGATGATATTGCAAAGGATATGAGGTTACACTTGAAAGCAGGGGAGTAGTTTCACTTTTCAACTCCCAACTTAGTAATTGATATAGATGAAGGGCAGTAGTATCCTATTAGCTATTCATTATGTGGCACTGTAGTGCCTTCTCAGGGTTAGTATATACTATATGACTGTAATTGGAGTAGATTGACCTTCTGGTGAGATGGGTAACTTGATATACATAGCCCAACTTAGGGTATGATGTGATATGTTATATAAACATGATAGTACTCCTGTTTTCATGGCCACTAATGGGAGGTGATGTAAGAACAATGGGGTTCTGGGTCATGAAATGGAAAATGTTAATATTTAGGAAAGGATGTAAAGTGTGATAGATATTTGGTAGCAGAATTGTGTGAGTAGGATGCAATTAGTGGTATTGAATAGAGGTCCCAGAATGATGAGAGAATTGGTTTATTAGTGATAGAAAGAATGTGTGTGTGTTTGGGCTTACCTTATTCCACCTTTAATTATTCCTTCAATGCTTTCAGTATGGAGTTGAAACAACAACTATGCCTCCCAGTGCATGAGCGTAAGCAGCGTGGAAAGTCCAACACCAGATCCCATGGCATGCTTGTGTGCGTTAAAAGCGAGGGAATAGCCTATTCTCATCACATGTTTCCACATCTTCTGGATGTACTCTTCTGGGCCATATTTGACTTTTTAGGCTGAAGGATATTGCCTGCACCAGTGTTACAAATAACTGAGATAAACCCTAAGTAACTCATTCACTATCACATTTAGCTCACTTAGCTCATTTTCTGAGTATATGGGGACTCTTCTGCCAGCCATATTGTTTTATAGGTGTATAACAGAAACTTGGATGCTGCTGTTTATTGAGCATGGTAGTTTTTTTTGTTTCAGTGGACTCTTTTATAGTGGGAGCTGCAGGTGTGGTAAAGAGTTGATTTTAAACGGGTGTGTTGTGACACACGCTTCCATCAAATTTTGATGGGTGCACCTGCTATTGCAAACAAAGTCTGGCAGTGCTATCCTCGATCATCATGATGGTACCTCCATCTCACTGTGATGGTGGCCGAATATCCTCTACACCAACTTTGAGGAGGCTTGTCAGTTGACAGAGGATAGGGAAAATGCTGAGGGAGGAGTGAAAGACCGCAGACTGTCCATCCTCCGCCATGGCGTATGGAGATTTGTTCATCAAAACTCTAAACAGGGCAGGTTGTTAACCGCCAGCTTGGAGGATGGATATATCCTATCATGTTAGAGGAACAGCAGTTGATCCACCATAGTTTAAATCAGCCCAGTGTTTCCACTTCATAGAGCTAAATAAAGTGCTACACATAGTACAGCGCAATAAACTAAACTGATCTCAATCATATTAACTATTATGACTGCCATAACTGAGGTGGCAGGACAGGTACTTTTGAAATATGTCAAAGATCCTTTCTTTGTGCTTTAGAGCTATGTGTTGTTCCTTCATCAATGATACCTTAATATGTATGGGACATCAGGTGGAAGCTAGGTCAAATTTGTAGACCAGTTTTACATAATCTAAGGACGCACTTTCAGCAGGTCACTGTGATAAAATTGAAGGCAAATCAGAAAAAAGGTCCCTATGGATTTGGGAATGACACAGTTGGCAGAATGGCAGAAAACGACTTCCTAGCCTGTCTATAATTTAGCCTAAACCCAAAGCCAAAACCAATAATGGTTTATGCAGTATCTAGGCCAAAAGTTGACAACGATAGCAATACACCCACACCATATTGATTGGAATCACTGAAAGAGAATCTCCTAATAAAATTTTAAAATAATGGCATACGCATTTACTGTGCTTTCTGTCACATATAGGTTACTCATCCGTCATATATTTACATGGACAGTCCGTCATTTTGGGCTCCTGTCAGTTGTTTGTAATAGCTTCGTCAAAGAGTGCATTTTGTCCAAGGACTGTGCTACTTCATGTAATATTACTTAGACTGGCTTGTGTGTGGTCAGCCAGTCTTATGGCTTTTAATCCCATTGTAATGTTTTAATTGGTTCTTTTGCTTGGGTTACTTTATAGTGTGCCAAGCACACCTTCACTCTTTTACCTCCCTGATTCCAGTACAGGCCAGTGGCCCTATTGTAACCTGCTTTGCAAATTTTTAAAAGTTATTTCTTCAAGTCAAGTGAGGGGTTTGGTGGGTAGCTCAATCAGAGGTGGGGACACTACCGAAATGTCAAGTGGCATACTGCATGACAAAATTGTGTGATCCTAGGCAAATACTTTGATTGAAAGCCTATTTTATCATTGGGGTATTTTAGAAGTGAGAGGGCCAACAAAAAAAGATGAGCAGAGCCACGGATCTAGCAGGACGCTAAAAGCTCAAGCATGAACAGAGCCCTGAAAATGTCTCCCATGTATGCAATAAGCATCACATAATACGTGATAAAATCTCTTCTAAACTAAAAAACAAATGTGTTCCCTTAACATGCCAAAGCTTTGACCAGTGGTAGCGGATAGTCTTAGCAAGGTGGGGGCAGATGAGACACATAAAACTGCCTCACACCCAAGCATTCACACTCATGCTCCCATACACACATATAAAGACACACACACACACATCCATTCACAACACTCACTCCCAAATAGTCATGTATGCACCAAACATTTTTAAAAAATCACACTTACCTACGCAGCTTGAAGGTTCTAGGAGTATTGAGACTGCTGCCTTCCTTCATTGACTGATCTATTGTCAGCCACTGAGGGAAGAAAGTAGTCCCTCACTTGTTACAGAGTCAGATGGGATCAGTGAGACTGCTGACCTCTCCCCAACCCACTCTGTGACGATATGTCAGTTATTGACACTCGGCCCTGGGCACTTCAGGGATTAGGACTGAAGCGCCAAGGTTTGAGGCAATCAGTGACACTCTCTCTCATCAGGAGGGGAAGGGCCTTGAGCGTCTTTGCCAAGCTGAAGCGGTCATACCCACAGGAGGTGTGACTTCTCCAGCTCGGCAAAGTTCACCTCAGGCAGCCAGGAGCCTGCGCTTTTAGTGCATGTCTAGCTCCTGGTTGCCTGACCTTTGATCAGCTCGACCGATACTCTTGTTTTTGGGCAAAAAGTGTGTAGGCATATTCCCTCAGCCCACAAGGCTGGAACACAACTGACTTTAACCTTAATACACATATTAAATGTGATTGTTTTTAAACATGAATTTAGAATTATTCCACCACTTCTGCACCCTGGTGACAGTGCCATTAGTGACCTAGGAGACAAGTCAGTTGTCATGTGCACCCTGTATGTGGCGATATTCCTATAGATAGCATAATGTAGTAGTCTAATAAATGAACACAGTAGTTTTTGTATAGCTAGTATTCTGAGTTCATATATATGAAGGTGATTTTATATGTGATAAAGAAGTAAAAGGACGATCAGCAAAATATAGTATTTGCCTAAGGTCACACCATTTGATTAAGGCAGAAGCCAAGATTATTAGAATCTTCTGGTTTCAGTATGTACAAATAAGTGATTTAATGAGCAGTAATTTGTCTCTCCTTTGTGTTTAAATGTTAATGCTTTAATTTGAACTCATTACACAGAAGGGTAGGGTCGGATGGGTGGCTTGTTTCGGGCTCAAAGTTACACAATGCCCCTCTAGCTAAGCCAGAGACAGGCATCTGGCTGAAGCCTGACTTGAGCTTTCAGTGACTAGGACAGCCCTATGATACATGAGAGCACCATCAGATATACAAGTATAGCTTTCGATTTTCAGACCAACGTATGTGCCCAGCTGAACAACTGCTGTTCTGAGATAATTTCTCAGGCAGACAAATACATTTTGTCATTATAGGTAGGGGACCTATATCTGCAGTGATTTCAATAAGCTACCTTTATTTCTCTACTGGAAATAAAATAGTATTTCTCCTTCACATAATACGTTCACATAATATTGCTTCACATTGTACATCAAATTATTATTACTTTACAGGTTCTGCAATTTGCCTCTTATTTAGCGGCAATGACTTCCTGCATTCATTATTGTGAGCACTTGTGACCTATTATTTCAATGTTACTAAAATTGTCAGTCATATGCTCGTTTTCTAATCTAGGGACCATATTTATATTCTGTCTGCACCACATTTGCACCACTTTGTGACGCAAAAATGGCGCAAACTTACAACATATAATTATATTTTATAAGTTTGAGCCGTTTTTGAGTCAATAAATGACACAAATGGGCCTAGGTGTGCAGAAAAGTGGTGGGATTCCTGAAAGTACTCCTACTACATTTTTCAAGATGATAATACTATAGCATGCACAATAAAGAAAAAAAAATCCAAAGTACTTTTGTTCTAAGCACTTTTAAAAGAGCAAAGGCTGAGTTTATATTTTTATCTGCCAGTGTAGATTTCTGTTTTTGCTAAACTGACGTCCTTCTTTTCCAGACAGTGCCCTATTGGGTACAGTATTTATAATCCTGATGTTGTGGAGTTTCCTGAAAAAATACTCTCCATTCTTAAGAGATTCAAATTGTATTGTTAATCAGGCACCCATGCCAATGTTGTGGGTCTGACCAGCGTGCCATGTAAGTCACAAAAAGTTAACAAAGGAAGATGTGCTTTGGGATTGTGAGTTACAGTTACCTTTACATAAGTTAAGCTCGTGAATCATTAGTCTCTGATTCCTGCAAAGACAGCATGCACATTACCAATTAAGAACCCTTTTTTGCTAGTGAAACGGATATCTCTGCACAGAAAAGACTAGGTCCCCACTGAAAAGGGCATATTGGGACTAAGCAGCCTTGAAGGCCTGCCTGGAACATGGAGATACATTTTTCTCCCTTACAGATGAATCAGAAACTTCCAAGAAGAGCGCAAGTGCTAGTGCAAGCGACTCAGATAATGATCTGCAATCTCTAACTTCAGGGGGTGTCTCGGGTGACAGGGGTCAGCTCAAGTAGTACACCCGATGAACCACTTAGAACTTTCAAGCAGTCAAAATATCACAAAAATTCAAGAGGAGGGAGTTAGAAGAAGGGGGCTGTGTCACAAAGAAGACCTCTATACCAAGGGCCCTAAAGTGGGATTACACAGCAATGAGACAAAGTTACTCTGAGGACTCCACTGCTTTCACAAAGGCTCTGGTGTGTAAGAGTAGCCATCTATCCCCGAGGTGAGCCTTCGCTTGGGCACATATACAATTCTATAAGACAGCTACAGGAGGAGGCGCATATTGAGGGCAGTGTGTATGGCTACGAACTAAAAAATTGCAAGGGGCCATTAGAAAGGTTAGCCAATCCAGCACAGAAATTATGGATAGGATCACCTCCATGGAAGAAAGAGTTGAGATATTGTATTGTGGTGAAGGAGCATTAAAAGAACAAACAGCACCATAGTAATCCCAGATGTCTGATTTAATGTGGAAGATGGGGGTTTTTGAAAACCGGCAGCAAAGAAACAATGTGAGATTTTTGGGCCTAGCAGAAGGAATGGAGGGCAGTGACATTAGGGCATTTATGGTAAACCTCTTGAGGGGCACTTTTCCTGAACTTACAACTTGGAACTGGGACATGGAAGTTCAGCGTGTACATAGGTTCTCGTTAACGCCTAAAAAATCAAAGGGATGGGCAAGTTGATAGACCTAGAGCTGTTTTGTTCTACTTTGGCAGTTACTTGCTCCGGCAGGCAAATTTTGAAAAAAGTCTGTCCAGAAGTGAAGCGGAGCCATGATGAGCACTCTTTCTTAACTAGGCCAGACTTCTGTCACATTACAGTGGAGAGGAGGTGGAGGCTCATGCAACTTATTAAGCTGTTTCAAGATCTAGGAGCTGAAGCATTCATGCTAAATCCAGCCAGGTTGAAGGTTGTCCTCAATTGCAAGATTCAGACATTTTCTTCTGAGATAATGACTGCTCCTCTTGAGGTGGATATCTCTCCTAATCAGGCTATTAAACTAACTAATGAGTATATGATACATGGGACCGGGGAGAGGCGTTACTTCTTCTGTGGGATAACTTCTAGAAGATCCAAATGTTCTGAAACTAAATACTCTTACATGTTTGAGTTTGTGATCAGGGAGTCCGGGAGGTTTTTGATTAGTAACATGGATGAGTAGATACTGCCTCTTTTAGGTAACTGGTATGATAACAGCTGCTTCTTTCTTGGATTTGTTTGTTCCTCCCTTAAAGCCGTAAAATATAAATAATTTGTGGAGCTTGGTGAGCGTGAGAAGGATGATTTTAAAAGCCATCCTTCAGGCCCTGGGTTGTCTGACTGCCTCAAGGTGGTGGAGTGGGGTGGAGGTGAGGTCGGGATCTTGGGAAAAGGGTTTTCTAAGGGAGGAGGAGGACTGGGTTAATGGGGTCACAGGAGTGGAGTGGTGTGTGGTGGGGGTCTGGGGTCAGAGTTCGCAGGTTGGATGGGGTGGTTGGGGGTTGGGTTGGAAGCAGCAGAGCAGGAACAATGATGTGATCTCAGGGGGAGTGTCCGAATTTTAGAGGTTCAGATGGAGAAACAGCTGGTTACACTGAATTTAGGAGTTTTGGAAGGCAATTCTGATCATGGAATAATAAGTAGGTGTAAGCTGCAAATTGGCTCAGTCAATATATTTGGATTGAATGATAATAGAAAGAGAAGAGGAGTTGCTCATGATTTGAAAGTGCTCCAAGACAGTATATTATGCTTGCAAGAGATGCATATCCAAGAATCCAGGAAGCATCCGCTAAAGACAATTGACTTCAAGCTAGGAGGGAGAACAGCACAGATTGCAAGGACACAAGGGGGTGGCCATTTTGGCCCATTGTAATTCACTCAACTTTAGGTGCACAAATTCCAATACACATGGATTATCACAGAATGTTTAGGTGGGAACAGACTTCTTACCCTAGCAATGGTTTACGGGTCAGTGTTGGATGACTTGACACTGTTTAATTCGTTGAACACCAAACTTGCCCTTTGGTCTACTCCGATCATACTTTGTGGGGATTTTAACTTTAACAGGGAAGGGGTTGGCTAGAGAAGAGTATACCTTTTTATACAGTCCATAAACCAAAAGTGCTATAGTCCTCAATTCCCCTAGGTAACCCTCATGGGCTGTCTGATGCCTGGTATAAACTTTAAAAAAACAGATCCTGGGTACACCTATTATTCTGCATCACATACACCCCCCACCCGCCTGGACTACATGTTGGTTTCACATATTCTTTTATGAGGGCTAATATAAAAAAATGTCCCAGGGTCATGTCTGATTACAATCCATTGGTGTTAGAGTAACTAGAATAGTCCTTCAGCCTATAGTCCAGGACTGGATGACCTTTGATCAGGCACTCCTATTTAACAATGGTTATATACGCCATATGAGTTGCTGGATTCCAGAGTCTCTGGATATTAATCGAAGTACTGCCTCTGTAGGCCCGGTGTGGGACATCTTCAAGGCCGGTCTTCATGGGTAAACTCTTAGTTTTGGACTGATATCATCAGAAGCAGGCAAAAGCGGTAGGTCGCTCAGCTCTACACTGCTCTTGAGTGATCTGAGTTTCAGTTGATTGTAGCATCCTCTTTCGAGGAAGATATTGATGGTAGGCAGGCAAAGGTAGCCCTGGCTAGGGCTGCTATAACAGACATCTCAGGCAAGAAGGCCACAAAGAAATATATGGTATGAAAAAGGGAGAGTTATGAGTATAGAGAACGTGTGGGCCACCAGATGGCTGTCCGAGCCTGGCATAAAAATACCCAGTTTGAGATTCAGGATTCCTGTGACAACCTGGTCTCAGATGCTGATGGAATCTAATGAAGTATTTCAGGGATTTTATAAGAACTTATATAAGAAAGTGGGGGATCTGATAATTTAGAGGACGATATACAACTCTTCCTTGACTCAGTCCCCCTTGAGAGATGACCTATGGAAAACCAGGACTTGTTGGATTCCCCTTCTTGATTGAGAAACTAGAACTCACTATTAGAAATTTGCTGTCAGGTAAAGTGGTAGGTGGGGATAAGATTCCGCGGGAGTTCTCTAAAGTCTGTTTCTCACATTTAAAACAAGAACTGCTTTATACTAGAGCAGATTCAGAAGGGCCAATCTGCCCTAGACACATGGCCACTGGCTAATATTATAGTGTTTCCAAAAAAAGGTAAACCCCCACAAGACAATCAATATTAATAGCAATGCAAAAATCTATGCTAAGATCTTAGCATTTCACCTGAGTCAGGTCATTGGTAAATTAGTCTTCCCCTGGCAGCATGGGTTTATCTGTGGGAGGGGCACTACAGACCATACCACGCGTGTTAAATTGCTTTCTGATTCAGCAGTCTCTGGAAGCCCTACAGCTTTGATACTGCCAGATGCATAAAAATCTTTTGATAGAGTTTTCTGGGACTTTTTGTGGCTAGTTTTGGGCCTCTATGGAATCGGGCTGGTCTTTATTGAAGCAGTGAGAGCAGTATATCATAGACCGACTGCAAGACTTTTATTGAATGGAGGACATTTAAATGTAATTCAAATTCAATGAAGCACCAGGCAGGGGTGTCCCTGTTCTCCTTTATTATTCGCACTGCATGTCAACCCTCTTATTTTGAATTTGGAGCAATTTTCCTTAATTCCACCTATGCATTTTTAGGGGTGGGACACCAAAGAGCCTGTGTCCCCAGAGAACAGGACAGTGGTGATACCTTGTCCCCAGAAGCTTTAAGGCAAATTAAAAGCAATGTTCAGGATTTTGGGTGTTTTTCAGGTTATCTGCTTAACCAAAGTAAAACTCAAGTAGTCGTAAAGCGTTATGTTGGGTTCTACAACAACAACGTTGTGGAAAGTGCTGTGTACTTGGGGGTCACAACGACGGCAGAGTTGGGTCAGTTGGTTGAGCATAATGTGCCACCCATTATTGTGAAAACAAACTAGATTTGCATAGCTTAGACAATCTTCACCTATCTATAGTTGGGCTCAACAACATCATTAAAATTATTTGCATACCGAATTTTGTTTATTTTTTTCCAAGCTATCCGGTTTATCTGGGCATATGCAAAGACTAGAAGGGCACTGAAGTATTTAACCTTAACGAGGAATAGAAGTGGCTGGGCAGTTCTGGATTTGAAACTTATTACTGGGCCACTGTTCTCTGTTACATGAGTCCACTCTTTGGGGACAGGGGGGTGGATGAAATGGTTGGTGGAACTCCATCCACATATGAGGTTTTGCTGGGGAAAGAGACTAGGGGCTGCTTTCTTCAGCAAGTGGAACCTAGCTACTTCAAGAAATTTTGGTTTAAGACCATATACTGTGCACATCGGATGTGGCTTTCGCTTTGTAGAAAACTGGGTTTGGGACGTTTTCACCATTATACAACTTTACATAGAAAAATGTTACTCCCTGACATCTATGTTGGATGGGGTTTGTGTGGAAAACAGAGGTTGGGCACCTTTTTGGGGCCAGAGGAATAATTCTCCTTTGAAGAGATGCAGGGCAGATTTGAATTACCCTGGAAAAACTTTTTAAGTATTTACAAATCTGTGATTTCTTAACCTGTAAAGGAGGGGGTGTCTGGGGTTTTCAGAAGATAGCTCTGCTAGATTGGTTGTTTCGGGGCAGGTCTTACTCCATTAGTGAACTGTATAGTCACCTAAATGCCCTTTCCACGTACGATCTAAAGAGACAATTAGAGAAATGGCAGAACAAGCTGGGGGCGACAGATAGCGCTTTTTGGGAATCACTAGAGTTGACCTTCTACATTACAATCGTCTAACCTACAGGCACAACCTCATAAGACCATCTATAATTTGTATTATGCGCCCCAAAAAATTGCCAGTTGGGAGGGACGGCTGGGATCGCCTGCCCCCACTGCCAGTTCCTTGAGGCAGATGCCACGCAAATGTTCAGTAGTTGTCTGAGCCTAGCTTCATTGAGGACAGTGATTTGCCTGCACCAGAGGGATTTCCTGCACCATGTACAAGGGTGGCTGGGAGACGCATGACAAACAAGAGCACTGTGGCATCTAACTGCTCCTATCCTTGTAACAGATAGAAGGAGTTAACAGTTGCAGCATGCTCACATTTGTATGCGGTAAAAATGGCAAAGCAGCCATGTTTATCTGTTTTAGACTGTAAATTTGCATGAAAAGCAATGAACGAGGATGCCATTGCGAAACAAGTATCAAATGTGAAAGGAAGGAGTGTGCGAAATTCGATACAAATGATGAACCTGGTCGCATAGAGCAAGTACTTACGAAAGAGTGAGTGTTGTCTTAGAAGGAGTGTGTATTAAAAATAAGAAGAGAAAACCCAGTAAAAACACCGTAAAGAAGGGTGATGCTATTATACAGTGAAACATGTGATGCCAATAAGTATATGCAAAACATATACAATGTTAAAATCACCTCCAATTCACAGCATTGAGTGGTAAGTTGAATACAAAAAGAATATGAATGTATAACTTACACAAAACATCCATATCAACACAATATGATCATTGAACAAATATGAAGTGTAAGTCAAAACAGCATTAGGTGAAACAAATAAGGATTAGCTGTCAAAGGTGATGGCACTCTATAACAGTTAATGAGTTTTCAAAGGATATGTAACATCTCACATTTGTCATTCATCCCCACAGATTTTGTCACCCAAAATTTCTCTTTGCAAGAGTTGCTTGCTGTCGACTGTCTGTGGACTAGGTATACTCAATTCAGGAACCTAAACCCTTAATTGGGTGATGATTTGGTGATATTCATGCCAGTGGTTAGTCATGTTTGAATTTCTTAGTCTGTTTTGTTTGCTGCTTTCGTTTATTCTTGTATCCAAATTTTTCTTTTTCTTTCTGCCTTTCCAGTACACAACAGCCCACAAAGGTTTTTTAGAGGTTATGCAGTTCTTTGTGCTGCAACTTGCTAAATGACTTAAAGGAATTTTATAATGAGTAACAGCATTGCCAATGATGACAATTGTTGCAATGAACATAATTACCTCACTCACAGTTCCTTTAAGGTTAGCCCTGAAGTTACTTTTTCTTTTTTATTTAGAGAGAATTTATTTGTTGTTAACGGATCACTGGAATGATTTGTCTTTCAATATGTTTCTGCAGGAATGTGGGGGAGTCACCCTCTGGTTATAACACCACAATCACTAATAGCTCTAGTTAGGTAAAAAGACAAAACACAATAAAAATCCAACATGAATTTATAAAAATATTTTTTCCTTTAAAGTGACACCAAAATTACAAAAATTCTAAGTAGGGAACTGGAGATATGCGTTTTTGAAGAATAAATCACAAACGGTGCATTCTGATGCCAAAACCTTAAAGCATCACTCATGGCTATCTGGTGTGCTAGAATAGGATAAAGTCAAAGTTTTAGGCCGACTGCGATGGAGCATGGGCCAGGTAGTTTGAGGGCTAGGTCCCTGTCAAAAGTTTACCTTTGGGCTTAGGGCCTGATTTAGGTCTTGGCGGAGGGGAATACTCAGTCACAAATGTGATGGATTTTGCGTCTGCCATATTACGATCCAATTATATCCTTTGTGGATCGTAGTACAGCAGACAGGATATCCTTCACATTTATGACAGAGAATTCCATCCACCAGGATCTAAATCAGGCCTTTAGTCTTTTTCTTGGAGCTTTTCTCTGGACATCGAGTTCTTGTGTTCCTCGGATCCAGAGGATAAATCAAGGAGAGTGGCCTGCTGCAAAGTCATGCCTTGGTGAGCCTCTGGAAGTATTTGGTCTCAAAATCGAGGAGCTTTTATGCATAACTTTGCAGGAAATTGCCAAACTTTGATTGCCTGCAGTTTCTTGTTTCCTTCTGGGGAAAATAAAGGTCCAGTAGCACCAGCCAAGGAGTCAGAGACTCTGGATTGTCTCTTGGAGGTAGGGCTCAATTTCCCACAAAGCACCTGCACAGTCCAGGAAAAAATCAGTTGTAACTGGTCAGCTGGGTGATCCTCTCTTTGGCTTGGCATTAGCTGGTGACTTCTTCCAGCTCTGTGTTACCTGTTTCTGATCAGGTATCCCACAACTTTTCTTTGAGTCAGGCAGAGTCCTTTCATTTTGTAGCCTTGTGAGTGCAACAGGTACAGTGTTTCTGTGAGCAAGGCCTGTGTGGTGCAGTCCAATGGTCCTGCAAAGTAGTCCTTCTTCTTTTTCTGTTCTATGCAGTGATGTGTAAAGCTTCAGTAGCTCTACCATATTTACCCTACATTGCAGGCCTGCAGGAGGAGGAGACACCCCAACCAATGGTAATAATGCTGCCCCTCCCTGCTATGACCGCGTCCTTTGAAGTGTGATATGTTTTGACCCAGAATGCACTATCCTTCCACAAATCAAAATGGGGAAAATCTTGGTGTGTGTGTGTCTGTGTAACCCAACCCAGAGGTGTGGATAACAACTAACTACACTCCCCGTTCAAACCCTCATCTAATCTAACTAGGGGAGCTCCCTTCTGGCTGGGGAAGTGGGAGTGGTCTAGGTCCTGCAGAGACTCCTTTATTAACCATTATTTTGATATTGTGAATGGCACTGCTAGCTAGCATCAATCAAAGATTAGATTTTATTACATTTAATAAAGCCTTACATGTTAGCCTATGGGGCTAGCAGCGCAACAATAGGGAAAACTGACTTTAGCTGTTTTTCATTACTAGGACATATAAATATCTTTTATTGTCCCCCTACGTTTTTTTAACTATTCACCCGATCATTGGGGCACCTATGGAAAACTGTAGGAGTGACTTCTAAATCATAAGAATGTAGTTTTGGACTTCGGAAGTGTTGTACCCTCACCTGGTTCCAATCGCAGAGTCAATGCTGGACATTCAATCCCAGCTGGGGCAGCTTAATGAAACAAGTATCAACTATCCAGTTCCATCAACCGCCCCCATCAGGAAAGGGTGATGGGATAAAACAAGAAAAGATGAACTTGCGTCACGAAGGGCAATGCTCTCCTGTCCTGTGCACTGTCTAGTAGGGTTGGGACTCCCTGGACCTCGCTATCCTTATTGCACGTGAGGAGCACTAAAAACAACAAGAGGTAATGTTACCCATAGGTTCTTAACTCAGAATTATTTACCAATTGTTTACACAATATGTGCACTTTCAGACTTTTTCATAAATATTGCATGAACTAGAGCAGGAACCATTTCAAGAATAAACTTGAGATTTATGGCACTTGTGAAGATACAAGGTTCAGATTCAAACTTGGATAGAACTTCTTGCTCTAGAAGTTTCTCCAAAATACTAGATACAACTTGTCAAGAAACACAGTAGCAAACTTTCAGTTTGAGTACAATAAAGTTCAGAGCGCTGCAATGAAATAGGTCCGGAGCGATACGCATCAAGGGGCTACTACTATAACAATGTCTACTATCACAAAACATGTGTTCGCCTTCATGAAAATCAGTCTTGGAATTATCTACTAAATTATGGATTAGTGTGCCTTGACCTGAGGGTAAAGTTCTTAGCCTTATCTAGTACTTTAACTGGAATCTGAAGAAGGCAGGAGACTATGGTGCAATAAGCTCAAGAGGAGGTGGAATCAGTGAACATGAATGAAGACACTTGCAGCATCGCAAAAACCAAGATCACAGAGTCATCAGGAAGGTTTGGGAGACTAGAGCACTTGAAATTACGAGCGACTCAGGAGGTGAGCACAGGGACAATGGTATGCAGGACTGGAACGAGGCCAAGTGCAGATGCAGGTTGAGAGTGGGTACTTCTGCTGGAAAAAGGCATTGTTCCAGAAGGCAAGTGGCCCACATGTAAGCATGGAATATTCCAATGAACCTGGGGAAAATCATGTTTTACATACAATGAATATGAGTCTTTGCAGGTGGCAGGTGAAAAACGGTAATAGGAATTAATTAACAAGTATAGCAGAATTTCAAGTGCATGATGGTACACTTCAGTGGGTCACAGTGGGTAGCGTAACTTGTCCTAAAGACACATAATAATATGCAGGTGCAAAACAGACTAAACATGCTTAGCAACAGAAGAGGAGGTTCAATGGCTCAAGCTTCCTGGGAAGGGGGCCCTTAAGTGCTTGAGACAGGAAGGTGCCACAAGGGAAGGATGACATAGAATGCTTGGGACAGGGAGGGGCCACAAGAGAATGATGACCTGAGCCTGGCGAGTACAACCGACAGCACATAGGGCACAAGTTGGAGTCATGACAGGAAGTAGCAGTGGTAAAGTACACAGAGTCCTAAGGCCAACACAAACAAATTCAGCAGAAAGGTTGAGGGTAGATGCAAAATGTTTGTGGTGACTGCAGAGTGAGCCCGCTCCAACACCACTTCATCCATTATCAGCTGTATAATCTGCATACATTAACAGAAAAATGTTTCTAACTCAAGCAGTGCAAAAGTTACCAAAAAGTAGTGGGACAGTGGGACATGTTGTTGTGCAGTGGGAGGCCCTTTGCAAAAGTTGACTGGTCACCTTTCTAATGCATATAGCCACATTTGTTTGTTAAACTTGCACTAATGAGGTGCGCCCAATGCCCAGACAGTATTAACACATTTAAAAATTACTAAATAATGAAGTAATACTATCATAACGTGTGACAGAGTGTGCTGCATAAGTTACATTTTCTTGCTGCATACTCAAGATGTTTCCAATGACCCTGCCTGTAGGTAAACAAGTGAAACAGTCTGTTTCTCAAGGCTAAAATGAAGGCGCTCTCACCATCTCCAACTGCTCCCATCATCAGTCACCACACAGCCTGAGTTGAGATAGAAGTGGCACAATAGTCACCCTGACCATAACACCAGTCATCAAAAACAGAAATGACATTGAGGACCTCCATTTGGTTTCAATAGTTCCAAAGCACCAGAGTTCCAACTCAGTGCTTGACATTGTTAGGACTTCTATTTTAACATCAACACACAATAATCATCAAACCTTTGAAGAAGACCGCGGCAATAATTTTGATGGATGTTGATAAAGTT
Source organism: Pleurodeles waltl (assembly GCF_031143425.1). NCBI lineage: Eukaryota > Metazoa > Chordata > Amphibia > Caudata > Salamandridae > Pleurodeles > Pleurodeles waltl. The sequence goes on along the minus strand of NC_090446.1, from coordinate 537,646,018 downwards.
CAATGACATGGTCTTAATTAAATGGTACACTAGAGAGCCATCTCATTTAACATAAGCTAGCAGAACGTTCAATAAATTAGGCACCTAAGAGAAGGGCTTTAGTGACGTAAAGCTTAGTCATGAAAGAAAGTCTACATAACGTTTTTAGTATCTGCATTGTTGACTAGGGTGCTCCATATTGGTTGTAATGTAGTTGCATCCCAGAGAATTGTATCAGGAAGTCTGTTTATTTCCATAAACAATATTTATTAAAGCTATGTCTTGCTTTTCCAAAGATGATTGCTATAATAATGTTAGCTGAAGGAAAGGAATTCAATGCTCACTTTGCTTATTAATGTTAGCTGTTTACTTGATCTTTAAAGAAGAGAAAATGTTTTGTTCTGTATTTAGGTGAACAAGGTTAGAAATATCACTGCAAATGGAACATACTGTCTCTTTCACAGGAAACCTTGGTCTGATCTCTGTAGTACTTTATTATCTCACGAACAGGGAAACAGCATTCAAAGATCAGAATTCGGTTACATGTTATTAGTAATTGCAATATGTGATGAAATAGGCATTTAAAACGTCAAAAGATCAAATATTTGACCTAATGGTCTATGGGTATTATACTGCATCAAGTGCCCTGGTAATTCCAAGCTCTGCAGTAATACGCCCTAAAAGGGATGATATTTGATGATAAGTTTATCAACAACTTTCATCCCTCTAGAGCATTTTAAACGTTTCTAGAAATTACCATGGTTTGTGCTGATAATATTGCATCTCTCATATTTAAATCCAGCAATGCTTCTTTAATTTCCATCACTGTTCTGTGTCTAAGTGAGTTTTGCGCTGATAATAAGTGTTAGACCTGAAATCCTTAGGGTGGTCACCCCTAACTTTTTGCCTGCCTCCCTCCACTTTTTGGACAGTTTATGCTGGTTTTAGGACTCTGCACACTTTACCACTGCTAACCAGTGCTAAAGTGCATATGCTCTCTCCCTTAAAACATGTTGACATTGGTTTATACCCCATGTGGCTTATTTAATCTACTTGTAAGACCGTATAAAGTGCACTACATGTGCCCAGGCCCTGTAGGTTAAATGCTACTAGTGCACCTGCATCACTGATTGTGCCACCCACATAAGTAGCCTCTTAACCATGCCTCAGGCCTGCTATTGCAAGGCCTGTGTGTGCAGTTTCACTGTAGCTTCGACTTGGCATTTAAAAGTACTTGCCATGCCTTAAACTCCCCTTTTTCTACATATAGGTCACCCCTAAGGTAGCCCCCAGGTAACCTATAGGGCAGGGTGCTATGTAGAGAAAAGGCAGGACAGGTACCTGTGCAGTTTATATGTCCTGGTAGTGTAAAACTCCTAAATGTGTTTTTACACTGCTGTGAGGCCTGCTCCTTTCATAGGCTAACATTAGGGCTATCAAACAAAAACAGAAAGGAGGGGCACGTGCGGGAGGTTCAGAGAACAAACTCCTGGTCCTGTGTATATGACTCCCAATAGTAATCAAATCAAAAAAATATGTACACAGTTCCAAAAAGATGTTTCTTTCAAAAGTATTGTTCTATATTCAGATTGCTGGAAAACCAATTGGTTTGAAGCAAGAGCCCTCACTCACCTTCCGGTGACATGCTTCATCATAGGGCTATGCTCCTTGTCAGGCCGGCACTGCAATGCCTGATGGGCCCCACAAGGGGGCTCTTTGCCGGAGATCTTTTGCAAATGATGAGCAACCGGTCAAAAAAACTAATCTGGTATAGAGGTAGTTAAAAAATGACTAGAGGTAAAATGCAATTTATTGGGATATTAAAACCTCTGACATGATTAAAACAGCATGGGGGGAGATAATAAAACGATTCTAAACTCAGAACAAAAGTTATAAATAGTAATCACTAAGTCTCTTAATTGGGAATATAGTATAGGGAGGATCCCCTGTGTTACTTCAAATGATAGGTCAACATGTTTCTCGCTAGTTAGTCAAAAATGATCTAGTGCGATTCATCAGGACCATGACACATACCTAATCCTGAAGCAATTAGGGAATATCTGATTGACAGGAACCTGAAATATAGAAGAAAGCAAACAATCATCAAATAATTTATTTGTATCAGACATCCAGTGTGTGCACAGTGCCCTCAGTCTTGAAGCCACAACCTTGTGAAAAACCCGATGCTCCAAGGATATTGAAAATGTTACTGAAATTACAAAAAGTTAGTATTATAGTTGCATTTTCGCAATACAGTCCAGTATGATTAATTTTGCATGTTCTCCCATTTAGTAACACTGGAACTGGCTGAATAGTTTTTGTGTTGTCTGAGAGATAGCTCCATTGCACACTCTGGCAGCTAATCAGAGGAACAGAGATATACTTCACACAACATGATCATTAACCCCTTCGCTGCCAGACCTTTTCCCCCTCCTGTGCCAGGCCTTTTTTTGGCTATTTGGGGCAGTTCGCGCTTAGGCCCTTATTACTTTTTGTCCACATAAGCTAGCCGAGACTTTGTGGGTTCCCCTGAAGGAGGCCAAGAAATTGGCCAAAATACAGTGAAAATGTCGTTTTTTTCAAATAAATGGGAAAAAGTGGCTGCAGAAGAAGGCTTGTACTTTTTCCCCTGAAAATGGCATCAACAAAGGGATTGCGGTGCTAAAATTACCAGCTTCCCAGCTTTCAGGTACAGGCAGACTTGAATCAGAAAACCCAATTTTTCAACACAAATTTGGAATTTTACTGGGACATACCCCATTTTTACGATTTTTTGTGCTTTCAGCCTCCTTCCAGTCAGTGACAGAAATGGGTGTGAAACAAATGTTGGATCCCAGAAACCTAACATTTCTGAAAAGTAGACAACATTCTGAATTCAGCAAGGGGTAAGTTGTGTAGATCCTACAAGGGTTTCCTACAGAAAATATATATATATTGAAATTGAGGAGAAAAAAACAGAATTTTTTCTCTACGTTTCACTCTGTAACTTTTTCCTGCAATGTCAGATTTTTGAAAGCAATATACCATTACGTCTGCTGGACTCTTCTGGTTGCGGGGATATATAGGGCTTGTAGGTTCATCAAGAACCCTAGGTACCCATAGCCAATAAATGAGCTGCACCCTGCAGTGCGTTTTCATTCTATACCGGGTATACAGCAATTCATTTGCTGAAATATAAAGAGGGAAAAATAGCTATCAAGAAAACCTTTGTATTTCCAAAATGGGCACAAGATAAGGTGTTGAGGAGCAGTGGTTATTTGCACATCTCTGAATTCCGGGGTGACCATACTAGCATGTGAATTACAGGGCATTTCTCAAATAGATGTCTTTTTTACACACTCTCTTATATTTGGAAGGAAAAATGTAGAGAAAGACAAGGGGCAATAACACTTGTTTGCCCTTCTATGTTCCCCCAAGTCTCCCGATAAAAATGATACCTCACTTGTGTGGGTAGGCCTAGCACCCGCGACAGGAAATGCCCCAAAACACAACGTGGACACATCACATTTTTTGACAGAAAACAGAGGTGTTTTTTGCAAAGTGCCTACCTGTAGATTTTGGCCTCTAGCTCAGCCGGGACCTAGGGAAACCTACCAAACCTGTGCATTTTTTAAAACTAGAGACCTAGGGGATTCCAAGATGGGGTGACTTGTGGGGCTCAAATTTCCTTGCACCCAGCGTTCCCCCAAGTCTCCCGATAAAAATGATACCTCACTTGTGTGGGTGGGCCAGGTGCCTGCAACAGAATAAGGCCAAAAACTTGTAGAGATAGAAGGGATAGCACAGCGAGTTGATAAGGACATATTCTTATTTTATACATCTTTAGGCTGACTCTGCTTTGGGGACCCACACAAGTGAGGTGTCATTTTACTTGGGAGACTGAGGGAAAAGCTGGGGAGTAGGAATTTTGTGCTGGAGCGGTAATCGTACAAATGAAAGTCAGGAAAATGTGCTTTTTAAGCAAATTGTGAAGTTTGCAGAGGAGTCTGGGTAATAAAATGTTGGGGGATCCACGCAAGCCACACCTCCCTGGACTCCTTGGGGTGTCTAGTTTTAAAAAATGTCTGGTTTTGGTAGGTTTCCCAAGATGAAGGTTGCACCCAGGACCAAAAACATAGGTGCCCCCTCCCCCCCAAACACAGGTAGTTTTGTAATATATCATTTTAATGTGTCCACATCCATCTGTGATGTGCCAAACACTAAAATTGTGAAAAGAAACGCACTTGTGAAAAAGACCCCTCACCCACCAACCAAGTTGGTGGCATGCTTCCTAATCGGGGTCCCACACGAGGCACCTAGCGTGGCACAGGTGTGCTGTGACGTCTGATTACAGCAGAGCAAGTTTTGTCATTTTTACCACACATACTGGTTGGATTTGGAACAAGGGTGAGTGATGGTTCAGTGGTTCAAATTATATTAACAAGAGATTTCACAAAAATTAAATGCACTGTTAATAACTGAAAGGCCAAAAAACTGAACCAATGGTTCAGAGCTTGTGAGCTGTAAAGCCACGGCAAGGCACCAACCGCTTTACAGTCCATTCACACACCTTTCATACATGACATGCACAAGACCATTCACGCCGCCAGCCACGGGTCCAGCACATTACAACACTCGCATCGACAGACAGCGCCACTCAAGGGCCCATCACTTACATACGCCCACATGCCTGATACAGCAATCACACCAGCTGATGGGAGTGTGTGCACTGGTGTTTGGCTGGCAGTGTGTTGCAGTAGCCAACAGCAAGTCAATATGTACACTATGTACACCCTCAGCCAAGCCCCACTCCACACACAATGGCATCACTTTTTTTTTTTAAAACAAAGAAACCCCTAACTAATTAGAAATAATTACAAAACTACAAACACAAAAGCTCTAACTAAGTACATGACAGAAATGCTAACCATGAAACTGAACACATGAAAATACAAAACAGACATGAGTTTACACTCATGGTTGTTCCCAGTAATTCTTCTGGGTGTGGTAATTCTTAAAACAACCACCCACACACAGCCCAGGCTTTAAAGGACAATCTGGGCAGTACATTTGAGTCTCCCTCCGGATACTTCTTCGAAAACACACTCTACATTTCTTAGCTGGAAAGTCTTTTTTGGGTGTGGGAGGAATGTGCTCAGCAAAGTGGCGATCTTTCAATCTAGCCACATCCTCCACCACTGCTTCTTTAGGAACTCTGGCCTATTCCACCACAATAAGGCTCTCTATCACTGACTCCTGAAATTTCACAAATATCATCTTTGACTCTGGAGACCTATCCTTAAACACAATAAAAGCATTAAAAGTTGCTAAGTGGAAGAGGTGAATTGCTAACTTCTTATACCAAACTTAAGACTTACGAATAGCAGTATAAGGTTCCAACCTTTGATCAACTCTATCTACACTTCCCATGTGCTTATTATAATCTAAAATGTACACAGTTTTGCCCACTTCAGCAACTTGGCCCCAAACAGTCACGGGGAAGGTACTCTCATCATGGATGGTACTTAGCATGTAGACATCCCTCCTGTCTGAAAACTTCAAAGCTAGCAGCTCATCATTCCGCAAGGCACTGCACTGTCCCCTCTGAAGTTTTTTTACAGACAAGCTCCCTTGGATAGCCTTTCCGGTTACAACGAATTGTGCCACAAGCAACAGTGTCCACTCTAAAGAATTCCTTGAACAACTGCAATCCAGTGTAAAAGTTATCTACATACAAATTGTGACCTTTGTTGAACAGTCGTCTACCAAGTTCCCACACAATTTTCTCAGTAACTCCAAAAGTGGGAGGACAACCAGGGGGGGTCAATACTGGAATCCCTACCAGTGTAGACACGGAAATTATACACATATCCTGTACTACCTTAAGACAGCATATACAATTTAATTCCACATCGTGCCCTCTTGCTAGGAATGTACTGCCTAAAAACCGAACGACCCTTGAAGAGGACCAAAGTCTCGTCCACAGCTATTTCTTTGCCTGGAACATAGACCTCTGAAAAACCGATCTACAATATGATCAAGGACAGGCCTAATCTTAAAAAGACGGTCAGAATCAGGGTGATCTTGTGGCAAGGCTAATGCATTGTCAATAAAATGCAGCATCCTAAGAAGAAGCAAATACTGATTACGACTCATTGTTGCAGGAAATATAGCTGTTGCCATAAAGGGACTAGTAGACCAATAAGAAGCCAGTGGCAGCTTCCTTATCAACCCCATCAAAAGAGTCAAACCTAAAAACCTTTTCATCTCCTCCAAATTTGTGGGAATCCACTGGGCAGCTCTAGAGTGCGGCCTAAGTCTAGCAGCGTTGTCCCTCAAATACTGCTCCACATACAAATTAGTCTGCTCAACAATCTCTTCCAAAAACACATCATCCACAAATAACTCAAAGCAAATTGACAGGCAAAAAGTTCTCAGTATTGACTCTACACCCCGGGAGACCAGTAAAGGCAGGCAACTGTGGCTGCTCCATGTTTGGAGCAACCCAGAGTTCAGGTCTTCTAACGGGAAACCTTTCAGCCCCAGGTTGCTGCACTAATGGCACATCAGTGTCCTCCTCTTAAACAGGCCCTTCATCTGCACTGAGTGTGGCTTCCTCATCAGAAGATTCCTCTCCGACAGAAACTTCATTGCCAGAATCTCTCACTTCCTCCTCTGCCTCAAATGCAGAGTCCGTCTCATAATCATGATCAGACAATGACTCAAAAAGCATACCAACCACCTGCTGAGCGGTCATCCTGCGGCTAACCATGATCTTTCCTACGAAAATGAACTGGACAAATGCATCACCAACAACCAGCACTGTGTAAGATAAGTAATAAGATGTAGCATTATTAGTAAGAGTTATAAACTCAAAAACGATACCGCTCACTTGCCTGAAAAAGCTTGAATCACCAGCAACTACTCTGCACAGACACAGCAATCACCAATGATATCCCACTAAAAAGAATGAAAGAAAAGCAAATTAGAAATAAGACAACACAAATATCATTGTGCACAAATCTAAGGACAATATCACACAAGCCTGCAATTAGTACACCACCTACAAACATGTCATTCATGCATGGCAACAATACTCCTTTGGAGTAAATTGTTTTTACTTACCTAAAACATGCAACTATGCAAACCGCAGGTCAACCACCGCCAAAACCGCAAGGAGCCACAGCAAAGAAAGCAAAAGCTTTGAACTAGAACAAAAAGGAGGAAATAAATTATCACAAATGCAAATACTTAGTCAGTTGACAAACATCCCACCATCAAGCATTTAGAAATTGGTGCCTAAGTGGATTCTGCCATAGGGGCAGATGGGCCTACTAAAAAATAGGCCTATCTGCCCCAAGGAGGGCAGAAAATACCTTTAGTAGTGTGTCCCCAGGGGGAGCGACCCTTGCCCAAGGGCCCAGCCCCAAACAAAAATCAAACCACACACACACTATCCCTGGTGCTTACGTGGCTTCTGCCCCCCTTGGGGGCAGATGGGCCAAAAACAAATAGGCCCATCTGCCCCCAAGGGGGGTAGAAATGGCCAACAGTTCAATGCCCCCCTTAGAGGCTGCGCCCCTTTCCCAAGGGGATTCCCCCCACATAAATAAACATATTTTTAAAAATCCCTGGCGTTCTAGTGGTTTCTGCCCCCCCCTTGGGGGCATATCAGCCTAAAAATAATAGGCTGATCTGTCCCCAAGGGGGGCAGAAATGGCCTTGGTACACGTGCCCCAAAGGGGGGGAGACCCTTGCCCAAGGGGCCGCCCCCCTCCACTAACACACACACACACTATCTCTGGTGTCTAAGTGGCTTCTGCCTCCCATGGGGGCAGATGGGCCTAATAAAAATAGGCCCATCTGCCCCCAAGGGGGGCAGAAATGGCCAACAGTTCAATGCCTCCCTTGGGGGGGGTGCCCCTTGCCCAAGGGGACGCCCCCCCCACATATATAAACATATAAAAAAAATCCCTGGCGTTCTAATGGTTTCTGCCCCCCTTGGGGGCAGATGAGCCTAAAAATAATAGGCGGATCTGTCCCCAAGGGGGGCAGAAATGGCCTTGGTACACATGCCCCCAAAGGGGGGGCGACCCTTGCCCAAGGGGTTGCCCCCTCCACTAACACACACACACACTATCCCTGGTGTCTAAGTGGCTTCTGCCCCCCTTGGGGGCAGATGGGCCTAAAAAGAATAGACCCATCTGCCCCAAAGGGGGCATAAATGGCCAACAGTTTAATGCCCTCCTTGCCCAAGGGCCCCCGCCCCAACAAAAATAAACATGTTAAAAAATCCCTGGTGTTCTAGTGGTTTCTGCCCCCCTTGGGGGTAGATCAGCCTAAAAATAATAGGCCGATCTGCCCCCAAGGGGGGCAGAAATGGCCACAACAAACATGCCCCCAAATGGGAGCAACCCTTGCCCAAGGGGCCGCTCCCCAACGCAAAACATTGGAAATATAAAAATAAAATCCCTGGCGTCTAGTGGATTCTGCCCCCCTTGAAGGCAGATCAGCCTAGAAATAATAGGCCGATCTGCCCCCAAGGGGGGCAGAAATGGCCACAAGAAACATGCCCCCAAATGGGAGCGACCCTTGCCCAAGGGGCCGCTCCCCAACGCAAAACATACAAACATCAACAACAAAAATAAATCCTTGCGCGTCCTGGCGTCTACTCGGCCTAAAAATGTTAGGCCGATCTGCCCCCAAGGGGGGCAGAAATGGCCACAAGCAACATGCCCCAAAATGGGAGCGACCCTTGCCCAAGGGGCCGCTCCCCGACAGGTAAACGACAAAGGAACAAAAACAGACAAAATCCCTGGCGTCTAGTGGGCATACCTGCTGCCCGATCGCAATGCAATCGGGCAGCAGGAATGCTCAAAGAGACCCCGGGGGAAAGGAAAATCCATTCCTTTCCCCTGGTGCCTCTTTGTCCCAAACCCCCCACCCGCCGGAGGAGAAACTCACCTGTTTCTCCTGTGATCGCACTGGAAGCAAATGGCTTACAGTGCGACCGGCAGTGGGTAATGATGTCAGCGCACGATCGCGTGCTGACGTCATTACGAGGGCTGGGGGGGTGGGGGTGGTGGTGGAAGGGAAAGGTCTTCCCCTTCCATCCGCGCCTTAGGGGGTTGGGGGAACCCCACGGAGGGAGCGCTAGCGCTCTCTCCGGGCCGAGGAGATGAGTGGCCAGAATCGCAAGTGACAAAAGGAAAGGTGGTCGTTGTTGAGACAATTGAAGAAGAGGTCGATACAAGAAAGAAAGAAGGTTTGAGCGAAGGAGAACTGCAAGGTGACCGAAAGCTGAAAAGAAAGAGAGTAGCAAACAGAAGATACGTGGGTGCTGAATGGGCATATGCAACGTCGGCTGAGTGGCAACAAGAGTTTTTGGCATTCTGTTTTGATCGAGAAGTCCCAGGTCAATATTATGGTACCTGAGTTGGTCAAAGGGAAAAGAGACTGTGTTAAGTTATAAAATTGAGCTAAAGGAAGCTGAGAAAAGAGACTGATAAGTTACCGGATATGACACTGTTAACCAGAATTGACTTTTGAAAACTGATTGCGACAAGCTGTTAAACTGATTTGACAAGGATCCTGGGAGTGAATGAAAATAGCTGTACATACTTGCTGAAGAAAGACTTTGCTTAGTTTTGCTGAAAAGAAAAAAAAAAGAAAAAAAAGGAGCTTTAATTTTCATCAGTTAGTTGTTTACATTTGTGACATTCCGCTTTCTGATTCTTCATAGATCATGCCTAACACGGGAGGTGACAATGAGGGGAGTAGGCGTTGTAGATATTTGGGAATTGCTTTGGGTGTTGTATGTGTGATATTCATTATAGCCTTGTTTGTGGAAATGCGATTGGTGGATGAGAATGAAGCTAACAATGCTACAATTCCTGAGACTGCTACACTAACACCTAAGGAGAGGTTCGAACAAGATACGAAGTATCTGCATAAGAATACCAACACAAAGGGAGAACTGTCTACTAATGTTTTCTATCACTTGCTGAGTGAGTATGTTGATACCATGGATGTGAAAGCCTGTTACATGTGTACACAAATTCCTGCTTCAGTACAGGAGGGAGTTACCTATCATAGTCTACCTCTAACCTATGGGATTAGTTGCAGCCTATTACTAACACGTTTCTATAACCAAGAAGAAGTGCAATATTTTTACTCTAACCATGATGTGGCGTTCTCTTATATGCCTATTATAGAAGACTTGAATAGCGTAGCTAAATATTATGCCATAAAGTTAGTGAAGGGGTTCTTTGAAGCAAGAATGGCGATTAGTACATCCTATGTACACCGCAATAATTTGACTTGCTTGCTTACACCTGTAGAGAAAAACTTTCTAGATCACACTGCTAATAGAAGAAGGGTTTTGAAATGGAAATTAGAAAAAGGCTTGCAGCAACGATCCTTTATAAACAGTGGGAGTTACAATGGAAATAGGGAACAAGGGAAATTAGCTTTAGATGTAGGAAAGCTTTGCATAACGCGGCCGAAGTCATATTATGACAATGTGTTTGTGGGAACGAGTGAGTGTAAGCATGTGTTTTTGTTTCAGAATAAATGGACTTTCATGTTAAATGGAATGGATCCAGCGATCCCGGGGGTCTATTGTATTTGTGGATTGAATGCCTATTACCGTCTTCCAAAGGGATGGTATGGGACATGTTATTTGGGGATAGTTTTCCCAAAGATTTATCAGCTTGAGGACTTGAAAAAGTTTCTGAAGGTGACTGAATTACTTCGTACTAGACAAAGGAGAGAGACTGCTGCTGGTGTAGTAGGAGACATATTTGGAGCAATGATTCCTTCAGTAGGGGTTATCCTGAACTCCATAAAGATTTGAAAGTTGTCTACTATTGTGGATAACATGTTGACAAATTTTACAGGGGCTATACTCCTGATGGATATAGAACTAGCTGCAGAGAGGGCTATGACTCTTCAAAACAGGATTGTCCTAGACATTCTTTTAGCGAAAAGTCTGTAAGATGCTTAATGAGCGTCACTGCTGTGCCTTCATACCTGACAATAGTAATGAGATTAGAAGTATGCTTACTAACCTAACAAGAGATAGTGCAGATTTGAAGGAATTGAAAGAACCCGAGTCTGGGAAAAGGTTGGAAAGGGACTTGCTCATGTGGGAAGTTGGTTTAGTAATATTTGGCATGGGATATTGGGAAAATTAATACAGGGAATAGTGATTGTATTGGCTTGTCTACTTGGATTATGGTTATCGTGCAAAATTAGTAAAAGGATTAAAGCAAAATTGGCAAAACGTAACGCAAGGAGGGAAGAAAAGAAAAGGGAGAAAATGTTCAGAGCAAAATACGAAAAGGCAAAATCAAAGGAAGAAAATGAGATGAAAGAGATTAGGAAATGAAGGAAATTCGAAAATGAAAAGGAAAGAATTAGCAAAGAAGAGAATTGTGTGATAACAAGAGTCATCAGAGGAGGGATTGTTGGAGTGTACCTTTTATATTCAATATTGACATGACATGCTTGCAAAATAATGTATAATAAAGCTGCATAGAAACTGTGATAGAAGAAAACTAATGTGTGCGTTTGAAATGTGCCCACGGGGAGTGCCACCAATGTATACGATTACTAATTAAACTAATAATGAATTAATAATGTGCTTGTGTATGATTTTGTATTGGCATTGAGAGCTATATGTATTAAGGATTGCTAAATTAATCACTAGGCCTTAGTTAGCAAGGGTCTGGGCCTAGCGGCCTGGTCTCATATTAATGTGGATTTTCTAACGTCCAATGTGCTGCCTTCCTGCAGGACATGTAACTGTACTTTTCCAGAAGCTAGAGATGTGTGTAACCGTAGTAAATTCTTTCTCATGAGACCCGACTTGCTCAAGGAGACATTCTTGCTGAATGCAACAGCGTAATTCGCAAAAGGTACAAGGTCGCCTAAACTGGTAAAGACAAAGGATCTACTGATTGGAGCAACGAGTGTAACTTTTCCATACCTGACATTCTACCCATTGAAGACGTAAATCACAGGAGCCAATAAACTGCATGAGAACGGTCTTGGGTGAAAATTATAGTGAGGTGATCGTTGAACTATTGGACAGAGATAATGGTGCACCAAATATTGCCCAATTGGAAATTAGAGGCCTGTTCAACAAGTTTGATATAACGGGATGACACAAGGATAAAATCAGCCATTACCGAGCCACTATGGAGCCATTACTCACCTTTACTGAGCCATTGCTGCTACTTTGATATTCTGCCTTAAAGCTTTGCTGTTTGATTCTTTAAACCATCTTCACCTTTCGTGCCTTGCCCAATATTTGCTTCTCCTCCTTTTGAGGGAAGAACTTTGCCCTGCCTGCTGAGACTTTGCTGTTCTATCTTGGCTGATGGCGAATCGACTGCTGTCCTGAGGACGAAGACTGACTCTGTATGTTGGCCCATTACAGAGGGTAACTATATGATGATAAATTGTAATTGTCTGTTTGCCTTTTCTTTCTAGGTACCAAATGCTCTTTTGATAGAGGACATAGTTAGCTGTTTTCCAAATTTGTGTTACTAAATTGTTTTGCATGAAGTCCAACATGCTAATGATGATTAGAGGTTAGTTGAGGGTTCACTAATATTGGGTGCAAATAGACAAATGATGGAATCCTTGCTTTGTTGAATAATGTGCTAATGTTACTCTGCTAAAGTAGATACATGTTGACTTTGTGTTTTGTTCTAATGTTCATGATCTTTGCTTTTCTCAAGTCTTATTCGAGTTGCCACATTATAACATTGCTGATGTGTTTTCTGGTCTTGAGATTAATAAACCTGCTAGTAGAGTGTAACAAGTAGGGAATAAACATCTTAAATTTTACCAAAGTTGGGTGGGTATTCATGGCCGAAAGGTCATGGTGTGTTTTGGTTATCATTAATGTCGTTTGACCAAATTGATTGATTTGTTATTGTGAATCTTGGTGAGGTTATTGATCTATTGATTGAAATGCAAGATAGATATCTCGTCTTAAGGTGTCTCCAATCAGGGCCAAAAGGTTCATTGGCCTAAAACGAGTCCCTAGGTAAGCGAAGTTATCAAGATTGGGACGCGTTATCAGGTGTGAAGCGCCATTAATATTAGGGCCTGGCATTAATCATACCTTTTGTTTTTGATAAAAATAAATACATATACTGTAGTATCCTACCTCATTCCTCCTTTCCCTTAGTATCTTCCATCCACCCCATCCTTGCTCTCCTTTGTTTCTTATCTTACACCGTTCCTAATAGCTGGGATCTGTCAACAGTTGTTGACAATGTGACGTTTTCGTTTTCATGTGAGCTGCTGCACTTTTGACTGGAACTGGTGATGCCAGAATAAATGGTTTTCTGTTTCTGTGGTTGGAGTCTTCTCATTTATAACAGATTCTTGATTGGGATAGAAATTAGGTATTTGGGTGCTACATGAGCCTCACACATCACATATTAAAAGATAGAGCTCCATTATTTTTAGGTCTGGCATTAACCATCCCTATGTTTGATAAACAATATACTTATATCATACATACTTCCATACAGAGGCTTTGAGGCTTTTTAATAACAAAATATGTAGACGATAATTATTTAACTGCAAGGACTTTAAGTCGGCCTCCTTCATGTATTGGTCAGGCGTAGTATAATTTATATTTTGCTCCCGCCCACCACAGCATCAAGCATAGTTCACATGGTCAGCCCACTTCAGCCATTGGCTTACCAGAGTGACAATGTTCTGCTTTTGAAGTGTGCACACCTGCAGAATAAGTCATTGCCCTTCACTGCCAGCTCAAGTTCAGGAACCGATGCCAAACCTAATGGCTTTGTCATTGCTTGTTTCTTTTGCTTCCAGCACCAATACCGTTCCAGTAAAATTTGCAAAATTGGATCAAGGGAGCCATAGATAAATGATAATTCATGCATAGTGTAAGTGTCATTTTAAAAGATTTTATTCTGCAAGGCACCAAATCATTTGTGGCACTAGAATGTGTTCATTTTTAAATTCTTAAATTCTACCGTGAGCATAATTCATGTATGCCCATCAAGTTCCTAACAGGCTGATGGGAAAGATAATCCTGAATGCTTTGAATGTCCCTTTTTAATTTTTCTAACTGGATATTTCAATTTTCATTTTGATTCAGTATTTGTTAAGTGAGGAGTCCGCATTTTATTATTCTATATATTGTATACACTATCAGTCAACCAAGAATAAATTGAGGACAGCCACTCAAACAGAGCAGTTCGTGACTAGTCTCATTGTTAGGATCGCTGACAGTTTGTGCATATTTGTTTTATCTCAGTTAATAAATTCTTCTCAATACAGCTCATGCAGAATGTATCTTAATCCCCCCCCGCCCCCCAGGAAAAATAAAACACTTTTTCCAGATGTACTGTCACATGCGCATTGTCATCAAGGTATTTTATTATTAACAACATATAGTAATATGATCGGTTTATTCAATTTTTACAATCAACTAAGAAAAATGCACTAAATAAATATTTTAAATAACATGAACTGACCCAGAGCCCAGACATTACACAATCTCATATTATATTCGATTTTGCACAGATTTTAAAGAAAACGTATCGTGAGGGAAGGAAGCAGTGGACAGTTTTAATTTAGTGTTCACAGAATTTCTATAGATTGTGCTCACAGTTTCTAATACGGAGCAAACGTTTATTTTGGGAAATGAGGGTGTTTCAATCAAACGTAAATTTGCAAGAGAAACTAGTTCTAATCTAGAAAAGAGTTGTAAGAGTTCTGATGGGAGTCCTGCTACAACAAGGATATGTCTCCGGTTTGTGTGTCTCTTCATCCTTTGAGCTGTGACAATTCATCCTTCCATGCGTATCACTTCCTGTGACGGCATTTCCTGGTCTGGCACCTCACTCACTGACGCCCCTAATGCAGGACTCCATTGGTGATTCTAGTTCGCAGAAGGCAGCTGGCAACTTCCCTACGTCATTATCTACAATAACATTACCCACTTCGGATCCTATTTGAATCTCTGGTGCATTGTTGCCATCCGGGGCCATGTTAGCTCTGTGCCAGCTCTCTGCTATGGCGTCTATGCACAGCATTGTAATTTCATATTGGCAGCACCTCTCATTTTTCCATATTATCATCATATTTTGGGATCTTCTCACTGAAGTATCTTTGGGTAATCTAGTATCTACACTGAGATCCTGGGGTGTGAAAATAGTCATAAGAATAAATAATGTATTAATAAATAAATATCACTCTATTTCGTATTTCCGTTAGTGGCCCACACAGTACACACATTCTACAAAGTTCTGTAGAGCCACTTTTACTTTATACCACAGTCTTCTTGTAACATTAGCTTGAAGTCCATCGTACATACATGTATGTTTCCTTCCTCTCATTCACAGTGGTAGGGTTCCTTCATTGTGTTGTAGCCTGTGAGTGTAAAGTCAGTTTGTATAAAAGGATCGCACATTGGTGGCCTCTAATGTCAGGCGAGATTGGGCGGAGTTGATGTTGGTTACTGCTGATAGGCTGACATTTTAAATGTCGCTAAGTTTTCTCAGGAGCACACTGGCTATAGTAACCAGGGCCAGGCTGATGGTGGGGAGGTGAGCATCCGAGCTCACTCTGGCAACGCTTACGAAATTTTGACGCACCACACTGGTGGCTGTGATATTGAGGTTCATTGTAGTGCTACTTATCTCCGGCACAATCTGCTTGATCCAGTCGATGTAGGCAGGGATCCTGCTGTATACGCCTGGGCGGTTTGCCAATGCACAGCCCTCCCCGAAGCTTGATATTCCTGCCAGCAGCCAAGTCCCATCCTGTTGGCAGACCAGTGGACCACCAGAGTCACCCTGAAAAAGATAGAGAAGGTCATGCTATTGTTTCAGAACTTTAAATATTGCAGATATGGCAGCTCCCAAACCCTTTGCAATTGCAACAACAAGGAAACAACTTAATGTCACATCCAACACACACCCAGAAGTCTCAGCTGAGAAATCTGTTGCCATCAATGATGCCATAACTGAAGCAATAACTGACATACATTGAGATGGACTACTAGGTCCACGAGACAGAGTAAGGCTGTTGAATTTAGATTACATGGCATCATCATTTAGACAATGCTGATGCATTTTAGTTGGTGGTTAATATGTTGGCCGAAAGCCTTAGTTTTACAACCCAAATGTAATTTCTTCACTAGCTCTGCACATAAAATGGAGGATGCTTCAGAAAGGTCCAAATTCATTTACCATAACAACGTGTTTTTACAGCTCCGCTTATCACCCGTCCACTTTTTCTCAGCCTTCTTAGTAGCAGATGTTACTTGTACCCATTGTAACGATACTCAGGTTACCAATGTCGGAGTATTGTAGCCGTGGTGGGGCTCAATCCATGACCTGATCACCTGACAGATGTCAGCAATAAGGTTTAACTCACTGAGCTATCATAATGTGACAAGCTCTTTAAAAAAAACTGGGGATCAAGGTGAATTGAAACCGCACCTTCTTCCTTTATTATATATATGCAATTTATGGCACTTTTCGGTGCACGGGTCGTGAGGGCCAACCCCCTAGACTTCAAATAGCCATGGGTTCATAACATTGAAAAGGAGACCCAGCACATCTAAGTGTCCATTGATATCCACAAAATTATCACATTTCTTCAAAAATCACATATTTCAATAGAGTTCTTATGAAAACTTTTTGTTCTTTATTTATCCACAATGACAATATCTAATCTATCATAGCCAACGCATTTCGTCCAAACGGACTTCTTCAGGGTTATAAAAAATATACAAATACATAAAATATCAATCAATATAATATTCTATATACACCCTTCACCCATATTAAATATAAAATGCCGTGAAAAAATTTAAATCTTCAATAATCACCATCATGGTCATTTTTTATTTTATTAAAGAAATTAAACTAATGACTTAACTTATAGAAAAATATAAATAGAGGGAAAAAGGCTAAAATATTTTTTTTTTTTTTAATTAATTGCAATAATTTCCAACATTGTTGTTTTTTTATTTATTTCTTCATTTCCTTCACTTCCTCCAAAACTACCTATGTAATCTTATTATGTATTTTATTTTAAACTCTTCATATTTTTATTTTTTTATATTTTTTTTTAAGTCATTAGCTTAATTTCTTTAATAAAATAAAAAATTACCATGATGGTGATTACTGATGATTTTAATTTTTTAGCTTTAATTGATTTTAGCTTGACTCTTTGTGAGTGTTAGGCCCTCTTGCCCATCAGTATGGGATGTGTCCTGATACCCTCAACCAGAAATTAGGGAAATGTTTAAAAAGTGGTAGGATCACAATGTTGCAGTCAAAATATCTACTTGCACCCATATTTAGTCTGCAATATTGGTTACCACTTTATCATCAAGGTGCATAAATGTAGAGGTCAAATCAGTAAATCTACTGTTCCTTCTCGATGCCTATCTTGTTTATTCAGTGATAGTAGTGCTGTGAACTCAACACTGTTGGATGTCGATATTGTTGTAGTCAGTATTGTGACATACAACCATAAAAATGTTTTCTACCACAATGAAGAGGACATAGGTCAACGGGCCAGTAAAGCTGATTGATTACATCTTTCTCATATGTCTGAGAGTGTCTTCTCCCCTGGAGCTTGAAATCAAAAACAATAAGTAAAGTCCCGGGGGTGATTGCTTTTGCTACATGAAATGATGAATAAATTAGCTCTATGCACTATATGTAGTATAGTAGTTTTTGGAACTCACAATCTATCACCCCAAGGGATTCATGCAAAAAAAAATCCCCAAAACTTGTTAGACAGTATGCAAGCAAATTGGAATTTTCACTTTTCAACCTAGAACTTTAACTAATTATTTAACTTACTTTGCAGCCATCTTTTCCCCCTTCTACATATCCGGCACACAACATGTCCTCTTTCACCAGGCTGGTGTTTTCATTCAGCAAGTCATTCTGGATGTGGTAAAGCTCATCGCATGTTTCGGCATCAATGAGGGGCAGTTTGACCTTCTGCAGGATGCCAGGGGAAGGGAGTGCTTCTGCAATGTACAAAATGGCAGATGTTAGGCTTTTCTCAATACTACCACTCATATCAACTATGCATTTCTCCCTCCCCGTCTTTCCCTCTGTGTTAATTTTCCTTCCCTCTTCTAACCTTCTCCATTTCCAGGACTGCATTTAGCATTCGACCCCTTTGCCAGTCTTTGCTGGGCATGGTCATTGGTCGGCTTGTTTTAACCTAATGATGTTTTGAGCATCTAAAACATGCTCATAAGTCATGTTTATTGAATTAGGCATTAGGTTTTCCCCACACTCCACCCTTGTTGTCAGGAGTAACTTGCAAATGATGTTATTATTTTTTCAAGAAATAGAATCTATGTCAACTTGACATTACTGAAATATGCTGTTAGCCCACAGAGCACTATGCAATTAAATGTTGAGTAAGGTTTGAATGCTGCTCAGTTTAAAAAAGGGGCAGTACATCTCAGCAACAGCAGCAGTTTTGATGCAAATGTTAATTGAAAATCTCATGATAACCACTATGATCACACGCAAAATTAAGTTATTTATTTTGTCTACATTTATTTATTTACAGGTTTTTGAATGCCGAATATTAAGGATTAAACTGTTTCTGAGCATTAACTGAAGCAGTTAGGACAATGGTTCTTCGGGGTGTTTACTAGACTTTTATAGGATCACACAATTTGATGAGCAGAGGAAACCAGCATAAGAAACCACGTCTCAGGGTTCCTGCCTGACAACTATACCATACAACCGAGTGCACATCAGTAGAGATTTTATTCAGCAGGGAACACAACTGGGTCCTAGATATCACTATTTCTGGTACCATGACATCCATTCAGTTATGTTCCTGTTTGTTGCATTAAAACTTATCGCCCACGGCGCTTATACTAACCTACGCCTTGTGTGTCATGAGAAGCTGCACAGTTGGGTTCTACCACAATCCAGGAGATAATAGCTGTTCATGATCTGGAGGGTCTTCCACTCCCAGATTCTCTTACCTTGAGAAGAGATGTACCCCCAGCCGGTGATCCAGCAGACCATCCCAGTGGGGAAGTGGACCGCAGAGTCAGGGAGGCAGATGGGCATGATGTAGTCGGTGACGTTTACGGGGGTCTGCAGCTCCACAAGAGCAAGGTCTCCAGGGGATCTACTCTGGAAGTCATAGTTGGGGTGGAGTTTGATGGTCTTCACCTTGGATATCACAGCATGGGGATTGCTACCTGAGAGTTGCAAGCTCCCAAGGACCACTGAGATGTGCAGGGGACGTGCCCTAAAAAAGAACAATAGAAAAGTAAATGACTGTAACTCAAGTTGTACTTTTTGGCACAATCAAAAATGCTGGAAGGCTGTGGTGTTTATTGCACTATTGCCCTAAAATTTATATTTCTTCTATTGTTTTTCTTGCGAGCCTCTTCCCAATCTAACATTATGATGAGTAGACCCGCCCCCATTTCCCAGCAGCCTCTTCTCATTATGGTGGGATGAACCGGACACAGTTCATCAGTTGACACGTTATTACTGGGGTCATGGTATTTCACTGAAATTCAGGCCTTAATCTAAGATTGTGAGGGAAGGACGCTACGCTGCAATGTTGTCCCCCCCTCCACATGTGTGTACTATATGGAAGGATGTAAAATAAACCCTTGCAGCCTCTGTAGTGCAGGGTGGGTGGCCCCTTTGGAGTGTCCCAGAGCTGAGGACCTTTTCATGGCTCTGAGGTCGTGTGAATTAGCAAATGTATGGGAGTTTACCCCAAACTGTGCTTCTACCATCATGATGTGCTTCACTACTGACTGGAGTAAGGATGTTTGCTTTTGGATCCCAGAGGTTTGCTGATTGCTACTTTTCCCATTCATAGATTAAAGGGCTATCGTGCTCTAGAATTATTATTTTTTCAACTCGAAATATTTCACGGCATAAGGTTTGAATGGGAATTTAGAGGAATGAAAATCATTTAAGAGGACATTTTTCAGAGCAGATACTTAAAAAAACAGATGGGCCGTAAATATTGGCAGCCTAAATTGTGGCAGTGATACCGAACACCATTTCCTATATTAAAGGGAACATTCGGTGAATGATGTCACAATATGTCTTAAAACACAAGCTGACATTATCTAACAAAGGAACATACTGGAATGCATATTGTTGTTGATGGTAAAGATGTAGGATTGGGCAAAGAAAACATTTTCCCTATGCTGGGTGGAACTATTAACAAAATGCTGTCACTCCATATTGATATCACAATGCAGAGATATTGAATGGTCATTAAACTATAAAAACCAATGCAGACAATGCTAATTTGGTGCAGCGCAATTAAGTCTCAGTAGATAAAGTGTCAGGAAGTATGTTAAAATGGACCCTGCGTAAGGCTAATGTTAAGGCGTGGTTTTGCTGGTTGAAACATGCTGGTCAGAAAAATCTGGGAGGCAAGTCACATTGTGAACAATGGCTGCTACGACTGGTGCATTGAACTGCTGCCTGAATTATATGAAGGGTGCCTGAGGGGTGAACATTCTGCCACACGCAGTAAATGGTATGAGTGTTTACATACCACTCAAATACGTGGCACTTCAGTACAATAGACAGCGTTATAGGCACACTAATGGACTTTGCAAAGATCATATAAGGAGCTGATGATGAACTTGAGCAATTTGCAGCATCACTGCCTGTCCATTTTTTGCCTTTATGACATTCCAAAAGTGATAGGAGAGGAAGTGGGAGCACGGACACTTACCATCGGAGGCAGTGAGCAGCGGATAACACCCATTTCTCCGATATGAGGGCACCTCCACAAATATCACGGTCTGACATGCGGATGCTGACTTGCCAGGGCCACTCACCGCTGCGGGCATTCTGTCCTCCAACGACCCGGCTCTGAGCCCTGGATCTGCCGCATACTACACAAGAAAGAAGGGGATTTGTTACTGAATAAAAAAGTTACTCACAAACAAAAAAATTCTTTTCAGCCCATTAATGAGTTAGTGATCCACTATCCTATTACTACACCAGCATGCTGCACTCATTTGAGTTTGTGCAGGGATCAGTTCTTTAATTTGTGTAGGTGGATACAGGTGGTGGCCACTGGCACTCAATTTTGAGGAACAAGACTTATTTTTTCACCATCAGACTTTGATCCAGAGCAAGAAACAGCAAAGCAGAAAGGAGGAAACAAAAGATAATAAAACGGTGACAATGGGAGCAAGCAAGAATAAAATACAGAGGTAGCAAGTGCAGGCTGATGGAAGAAAGAGGCAAGAGTTGGAGTAAATACTAGTGAACCTCAGGAGGGCTCCTGAGAAAAAGTGTGGGTCCCGGGTCTTACTTTTATTTCTAGTTATTTTTTTTAACAAATTAAAAACTGGTGTTAATGGGAAATGAGATCGAGCTTGCAGAGTCGCACAATTTCCGAGCTCAGCATCACTCTTGTGGTGACCACTCGCAGATGCCTTATGGTCTCAGGCTGCCCTTGTCACTAAATAGAATCAGACCAAGGATGAGAGTGGACAACAAGGGTCTTCGTAACAACACTCTCTGATGGGATGCTGCATGTAGTAAATACTGTCGGACATGTCTGATGTACACTGCTCAGGGTCTCATTCAACGCAGATGGAGACCTGACAGAATAATCAGAGTTGCATCTCAGATTGGTCAAAAAGATAAGAACTCGGGATATAATCAACATGTCTCCACCTTATTCAGAATTTGACCAGGCAGACTTTCACAGGATCTGTTTTGCGTCATTGTTTTTCGCGTTCAGTACTTAAATGGACATTCTGCCTATAGTGCCAACCTCACAGCCAGAGGGCAGTTAGCATTTAAGAGGGAAGAACTCCCTGCTGGAGAAATGGGGGTGACACAATCTCAAACATGTGAAGGCACAAACCTGTACACAACTATGGCGGATTTCAAATTAGTGTGGGTGCATGTGGACCAAAAATAGTCCCTCATAAATTAGGTAATGCTGTTATGGGGACAGTCAAGAATAGGAAGCAAGAATATCGTGGTCATAAAAAAGACAAAAAATTGGGTGTAGGAAGTTGGCTCTGTATATACTGTTTCAAAGTAAGAAATAGTGTGCACAGAGTCCAAGGGTTCCCCTTAGAGGTAAGATAGTGGCAAAATTAGATAATACTAAAGCTCTAGTAGTGTGGTCGAGCAGTAGGCTTATCAGAGGGTAGTGTTAAGCATTAGTTGTACACACGCAGGCAATAAATGAGGAACACACACTCAAAGACTTACTCCAGGCCAATAGGTTTTTATATTGAAATATATATTTTCTTAGTTTATTTTAAGAACCACAGGTTCAAGATTTACATCAACCACTTTAAATGCAAGGTACTTCACTTAGATACTTTAGGAACTTTGAATGAACACATTATCATGTACAGTCTTTGTAAAAATGGCAATAAGCTATTTTAAAAGTGGACACTGCAAAAATCAACAGGTCCTGGGGGAGGTAAGTAAAGGTTAGTTTTGGAGGTAAGTAAAACACTTACATGTCTCAAGTTTGGGGCATAGGCAGCCCACCATTGGGGGTTCAAGGAAACCCCAAAGTTACCACACCAGCAGCTCAGGGCTGATCAGGTGCAGAGGTCAAAGAGGTGCCCAAAACACATAAGTGCCTATAGAGAACAGGGGTGCCCCGGTTCCAGTCTGCCAGCAGGTAAGTACCTGCGTCCTTGGGGGCAGACCAGGGGGGTTTTGTAGAGCACCGGGGGGACACAAGAAGGCACAAAAAGTACACCCTCAGCGGCACAGGGGCGGCCGGGTGCAGTGTGCAAAGAGGCGTCGGTTTTGTATTGATTTCAATGGAGGGACCCGGGGGTCACTCTAGCGGTGCAGGCAGGCACAGGGAGGGCTTCTCGGGACAGCCACCACTTGGGCAAGGCAGAGGGTCGCCTGGGGGTCGCTCCTGCATCGAAGTTCAGTTCCTTCAGGTCCTGGGGACTGCGGGTGCAGTGTTGGTTCCAGGCGTCGAGTCCCTTGGTACAAGCAGTCGCGGTCAGGGGGAGCCTCTGGATTCTCTCTGCAGGCATCACTGTGGGGGCTCAGGGGGGTCGTCTCTGGTTACTCACGGGCTCGCAGTCGCCGGGGAGTCCTCCCTGAGGTGTTGGTTTTCTGCAGGTCGAGCCGGGGGCGTCGGGTGCAGAGTGTCGAATCTCACGCTTCCGGCGGGAAACGTGAAGTCTTTGGAAGTTGCTTCTTTGTTGCAAAGACGTAGCTGGTTTTGAACAGGGCCGCTGTTCACGGCAGTTTCTTGGTCCTGTAGTCCAGGGCAGTCCTCTGAGGCTTCAGAGGTCGCTGGTCCCTGTCGGATGCGTTGCTGGAGCAGGTTTTCGAAGCTGGAGACAGGCCGGTAAGGCTTGGGCCAAAGCAGTTGTTGTCTTCCTCCTTCTCTGCAGGCTTGTAGGTCAGCAGTCCTTCTTTCTTCAGGTTGCAGGAACCTGATTTCCTGAGTTCTAGGGTGCCCCTAAATACTAAATGTAAGGGTGTGTTTAGGTCTGGGGGGCAGTAGCCAATGGCTACTGTCCTGGAGGGTGGCTACACCCTCTTTGTGCCTCCTCCCTGAGGGGAGGGGGGCACATCCCTAATCCTATTGGGGGAATCCTCCAAAAACAAGAAGGAGGATTTCTAAAGGCTGGGGTCACCTCAGCTCAGGGCACCTTAGGAACTGTCCTGACTGGTGGGTGACTCCTCCTTGTTTTTCTCATTATCTCCTCTGGAATTGCTACAAAAAGTGGGTGCTGTGTCCATAGGGGCGGACATCTCCACTAGCTGGAGTGCCCTGGGGCATTGTAACACGAAGGCTGAGCCTTTGAGGCTCACTGCTAGGTGTTACAGTTCCTGCATGGAGGAGGTATTAAGCACCTCCACCCAGTACAGGCTTTGTTTCTGTCCTCAGAGAGCACAAAGGCTCTCACCCCAGGGGGGCAGAAACACGACTCAGTGGCAGGCTGGCACTGACCAGTCAGTCCTGCACTGAAGGATTGGGTAAATTACAGGGTGCATCTTCTAAGATGCCCGCTGTGTGCATTTTGTAATAAATCCAACACTGGCATCAGTGTGGGTTTATTATTCTGAGAAGTTTGATACCAAACTTCCCAGTATTCAGTGTAGCTGTAGCATTATGGAGCTGTGGTGCTCGTTTTTGACAAACTCCCAGACCATATACTTAATATGGCCACACTGTACTTACAATGTCTAAGAATAGACCTAGACACTGTAGGGGCAAATTGCTCGTGCAGCTATGCCCTCACCTGTGGTATAGTGCACCCTGCCTTAGGGCTGTAAGGCCTGCTAGAGGGGTGACGTACCTATGCCACAGGCAGCATTTTGTGTGCATGGCATCCTGAGGGGCATGCCATGTCGACTTTGCCTTTTTCTCCCCGCCAACACACACAATCTACAATGGCAGTGTGCATGTGTTAGGTGAGGGGTCCCTTAGGGTGGCACAACATATGCTGCAGCCCTTAGGGACCTTCCCTGGTCACAGGGCCCTTGGTACCACTGGTACCTTTTACAAGGGACTTATCTGTGTGCCAGGGGTGTGCCAATTGTGGAAACAATGGTACATTTTAGGTGAAAGAACACTGGTGCTGGGGCCTGGTTAGCAGGGTCCCAGCACACTTCTCAGTCAAGTCAGTATCAGGCAAAAAGTGGGGGGTAACTGCAACAGGGAGCCATTTCCTTACATTAGGTATATATTAAAAGTGATTATTTTGAGTAGGGGCTAGCCTCTACTGTGCAGTTACTTGTTATATTGTGGCAGATTTAAATTATTTGCTGTTTTGTGATTAGCTTAGCTGAGAAGGAACACTGCAGGGCATAGTGCTTGGGGAAATCTTCCGTTCCTACACCAGGTGATGTACAAATTACAGTGCTGATAAAAGACAAAAAAACTTAAGAACTAACAAGCACTGGTAAAGACAACATGTCTGCTGTGCAGTGTGAAGACATTGACAGAGAGTTACCCAGGTAAAGCCTCCTTCAGCAGGACAGTAGTGGCGAGTGTGGTTAGTGGGGCTGTAAGCCGCTTGTGGAAAGTCTCTCCCAGGAATGGAGAAGATGCTGGTGACAAATGTGCGATGCTGTTTGCAGTAAGGTACTACTTGACAAAAAGACCAAAGCCATAATGTAAAATCAATGGCACAGTGTAACCATCTGCAGAATTCTGTGGCCATTTACTGAACTTATTAGTGCTCTGCTCCCCTCCCTACCCAATCCAGATGCTGTTCTTATGCTGTTACCAAGCATGAGAGAAGTGCTGTGGTTGGTCTAATCGGGTTGGAATGCCACTCAGTTAGGGCCTGGGAGTCTGCGCTGGTTCTCCACCCGGCTATGCAACACAGCTCAGGTGGAGAGGTCTAAGTGCGCATGTGGGTTTGGCTGTCCTGAGTCAGCCGGACAAACTGACATGCACACGTACAGGGCACCTACCACTCCTCCCTGGTTGCTGCAGAGGATGTCCTCATCCCAACCTGTCCTAGAATCGGCGGACTGGCAGATTAAGTGAAAAATAAAAGTATAATAAAATAGTTTTACTATCATTTTATTTTTCTGCTGCCTTTCAGCAGTGGGGCGATGCTCCTCCACCATAATGGTGGGGTGCCCCTGCTTAATATAACTGATACCGCTGTTCGATTTGCCTCGAAAGAGATGGCACAAATTCTATAACAACGGATCAAAAATATCACCCATTACACTTGAAATGCTACTTCCAGGATTTTTCAATGTTGCCAGTCATACTTCGAATTTCCCACATGTGTAAAATATGCTACTATTTTACAAACTAATGTTAACCTCTGTTGTATTTATAAGCTGTGATCAAACTGAAAGTAATTAGTACACATTATTTACTTTAAGAACTGAATACAGACTCATCCCAGTCTGATTTAGAGTTTGGCAGAGGGTGTACTCCTTTGCAACGACAATAGAGTCTCCTCTCTGCAAAACTAAAGGTCCCACCTCTGATTTACAGTCCGGGCAGACCTTAAGTATGTCAGCGATGGAGACTTCTCTGTTGCTGACATACTCATATGACGACCCTACAGACTAAGGGTTGGCCATTCGATCACCTGCCCGATTTACAGTGGGCGGTTGAATGGTCAATTTATACTTTCCATTACTGCCATGAAAAACGCGGTGGTAAAGGACAGTAAAAACATATAAATTATCCCCACAACATAGGAGAAATGTTTTTGAAGTAACAGAAACTTGTAAAAGGTTTGACAGGCGTCCATCAAACTTGGTTCCTGCCAACATGAGTACAATCCGAACTCCGAAGACTAAATAAGGCCCTTTAACTCGTGTTAAAATAACTTTCCGATCTATATTGATTGATCCTGGTCTTCATATATAAGATCTACACAACGTAAAGACTCCCACCTTCTTAGCTTATGTTAAACTGTTGTCTGTCAATTATGTGTGGGCAGTAGCACTTACCCTGGTTCCGGTTCACATTATTGGCACTGGGATCAAAGGTCATGGTGTCAGGGATCATGGTGCCAGGCGCTGAGGTGAGCGAATTCACATTGCTGATGCCTGCAAAATAATAATACAGGAGAAACGGTTAAAAGTCGGCAGCACAATCCACTTTAACACATGCGCTTAGACCAACTGTAGGAAAATCCCCATTTCAAGAGAATTGTACTGTGTCTAGACCAATATACTTAGTGTCCCGCACTGCTAATGGGTCTCCGACTCACGTGACCACTTTGGCCCTCAACAGCGGCCCAGTGATCCCACTGTGGAAAAAAGTGAAAAACTGCAGACTCAAATGGAGTGGTGTTACTGCGCCTCTTATTTCTGATTTTATTTTATTTTTAGCTGAGGACAAACCCCAGGTCATACCTTGAGGACTATGCCAATGATAAAATGTCTTGAATTACAGGTTTGCTTGTGAGAATCAGTGCACAAATACCGATTCCTGTATGATATCCCTCACTACATACGGGGCTATAGGGTCTCAACTATTGTTCCTCAGTAATTCCGGAACATGATATCACCAGTGCTTAATTTGTGCTTGTTGTTTTTGGTGCTGAGCACGGCCCTTATTGTTGAGGCCGGCACTTATTCTTCGCCCCCAAACATTTGCTGAGAGCAAAAGACACATATGGGAAAGACGAAGGAGGATTAAAACGGAAAAGCATCACAATCCGAGAAAGTAGAAAGCTGCAAAAGTGAGCTGAAGGGGCAGAGAGCGGCTATAAATGGAATGAAGTGGCCCGAGATGGCTTCAGGATTATGTGACCTCAATATTCCGTGTTCCCATATTTAATTGCACCAGCAGCGAGTTTAAGAGGAGAGCTTTGAGCACCTTGTTATTTACAAATTAAGCACTCCCGAAAACAATGTCTCTGTAATACCTGGTGCACAGAGTGGAACTGGGACAGAACATAGACAAAGAAACCCAATTAAAAGTGGTTCTCATTACCAGATTTGGGACCTAATTGACAAGGGTTTTGCCCCACTGTTGCGTCATTTTTTTTTAGTTAGCAGTGGAGGAAGCAGTGCTCTACACTGCTCCACATTTACAAACTGAAACATTGGGCCCACTGCATCAGTTTGTAAAGCATTGCGTCACATTATACCTGCAACAGGTATAATGTATGCAAGGTAGGCGTTCCCACTGGAAAAGCCACGCAGAACTGACGCAGTGAAATTTACATTTCACTGTGTCATTCTGCAACTTCACTGCATCAGAATTTTACCGCCTGTCAGTGCAGGCATAAAACTGATGCAAGGCTTTTCTCAATGGGGGGCCTCCTGGCATTCCTCTAGTAAGCAGGTCCAGCAATGCCTGAGTTTAGCGCCACAGATGTGTCAGAATTTCTGACGCAACTGTGAAAATATGTGGCATGGAACTCTGTATTGTAAATACAGCGCTTCCATTGCATTGTTAGGGGGTTGTAGGGCAGCACAAGAAATATGATACATCGGAGCAGTGGGGTCGGATTCTTGTAAATGAGGCCATTGATAGCTAACAAAGTGACACAAATTTTTAAACTGGGGCAGTTTTGACCTTGGAAACACAAAGGGCTATCTTTACAAGCTGCTTGCGCTGCCAGTGCGTCACTTTTTTTGATGCCCCGACAACGCAGACCCATACCTAAAAGGCCACTCAAAGCCACTTTGCGTGACTTTTCAAGGCCTTGTAGATATGGAGTAAGGCAATGCGGCACAAGTTGCTGTGTTGCCTTACTCTGCATCAAAGAGGCGTTCCATGGGTGTTTCTGTGGGTGTTCCAGGATTTTGAAAACTTGGGAATGCGTCAAAAGCCTTCACCTCCCTAGGGGAGGAGTAAGGGAGGCGCAACGAGGAGAAATACAATTATTACTCCACTTTGTTTCCTTTTTCTGTGTGTGCTCATCCCCACAACACAGACACCCTTGCACCATGGTGCAAGGGTCCCTGCATTGGTACATGCCAGCCCATTGTTTGCCTGTGCAGGGCGAAAGGACAGAAGTACGCTGTATCTTGTAGAAACTGCACATTCATGCCCTTTTCTTTTGACGCAGGACAGCGCAGTAAGAAGTCTTGCGTAATTATTTCCCAAATTATATGTGTTTTGCGAGGCATGGAATACTGCCTGGATTTGTGCCTGCTGCTGGCACTGCTTGTGGTTGTAGCAAGATCAGCAGTAAAAACCGGCCCACAAGCTTCACCCCCCCCCCCGGTCCCCCCCACTGACCTGTCAGCCCAGCCCTTCGGGCATTGCGAGGTTGCCCTATGAGCCAGTCCGACCCTGCTGGTGCAGTATTAGTATCACCTCTTAATAATAGGCTTGTAATGGGGAATCGTAGGTAAGCCAACCAGCTTTTCATTCTCTCATTAGGTGGTCGGGTGACATCCCTGGGGAGATAGTACCACTGCCGATTCTGAGTGAGCTTGCTCTCCAGCACCTGAAATTACCGACTGTGAGATTACTTGGAACGATTTCACTGGGAGCATTTCTGCAACTACAAAGCCACCTTCTAGCCAGAGGACGTTTTTCACCAGCTCACAGAACCCGCAAAATGTCAGAGGTAAAGTTCCCGGAAATACGATGAAGGAAGCATGTTATCCGGCATTCCGGGCGCTTTGACTATTGATGACGAAAATTAGGGCTGGAGGCACCGGCAGCAACCAGTGTTCGCCCCTTTATAGCAGGCATCTTGTACTGTGTGCCAACAAAGCAAGCAAGCAGCAGCAGATACCTAAAGCACCAGTTGAATTATTTGCTTTACTGCTGGTTGGCGTAAGTTGCTTGATGCACAGTTATTGCACACGGCAGAATATTAAAAAACATACACCAGATATAGGTTTTGTTCTCTGCTTGCGATTTAGACAGATAGAGACATTTTGCTGCCACATTACCTGTCTAACGCAGTAAGACTCCGGGCAACAAGCGATTTGGGGCCTAGCTCCTGGCACGATAACTAACGGGCCACTGGCGAAGTGACTGATGGGAAATGCCACGGTACTTAATAGGAAAGTCACCACTTGACCAATAGTGTGAGGGTGACTACTGTGCACTTCTGTAATGTCTCAAAGGGGTATTTCGGTCAGTTCTTCTCCACAATATGAACTTTCGTAGTTCAAGGACACTTTAAATGTTACATTTACACTAGATAATAACATACGCGTTTCAGTCATTGGCCACCATTTTTGAGATTATGCTTCATTAAATGTCTTGAAATGGTCGTTAAAATTCCATCTCTTAAAGAACAACAAATAAATGGGAACACAAATCAGAATTTGAATGGAAAAACACACGTATGACTGTATGTACAGATGTAGGAGAGGTACACTTAATTAGTTGTGTCAGATTAATTCAGGTACCTCCATGGGCAGAAAACTTTAAACGGTCTGGCAAGAAAAAAAACAGGTTTTTTTTGCACAAACTGGGCCTCTAACAATTACTAATCTAGGATGTCGTTCGCTTGGGGGTCAGCTGAGGGCTGGAGACCTCCGGTAATATCATTCACTGGATAGCCCCTTTAAAAATAAATACCATACATTCTGGGAAAGTTAACTATAAAGTAAATGATTAGAAACACCACTACAAGCAGATTAGTTTCGATGATGACTCTATGCCACTTACAGATGCGTACACTTTAATGTGACAATACTTCTGCTGTGCCAGCGTCGCCGGAGGCTCTGCTCTATGGCTCTGCCCTGTTATTGCTAGTACTCATCCCAGCCATTACTGACTGCACAGTAACGAGGTTAGGTACGTTTTATTAGCATACTGGAAAACACTGCATATAAAATGCAGCTCCGAAAGTGCATCACATTTAAAAACAGAAGTTCCACAATTTGTAGCAACGTCCAAAAGTATAAAACAACTCATAATATAAATAGAACTGTGCCGCAATCATCTCCCTTGAAACTATGGGCTCTTTTGAACAGAATCTTAAGAAAATCGTGAATCATTTTAAAAACAATATACGCATATCCGTGTGAATCTAATCTAGTGAACTACTGCAAGCGTTTTTATCGCACCATAATTGACAGATTTAAAACGTGCTTTCGTTGACACATTCAAATGAGTGCACTATGAAGTCGTTTTATAGCTCTAGAGATAAGCTTCACTACCCAATATATTATTTTAGAAATAGTAATAATGCACATACACGCTACCTCACAAACCACTAAATTGTGTCCTTGCATTTGAAACTATACTGCACTCAACTGCCTTTTTGCCAGGTTCTCACTATATAAATACAGCACATAAACATAGATACGAACATACATACATACGTAACAGAGTCATCCAATAATAGCTTCCTGGCTTCTATGCAGATTTGAGTGTTGCATTCCTTAAAAAGATTCTTCATCCAACCCCTGCGTAAAGTCTGGAAATTAGTCCCTGGTGGATTTTCCTTATGCCTGAGTAAACCATATTCTTTTTTAAACAATCTATATAAACGTTATTTTTCTCTGGAAGTGGAGGCCCAGCAGTGGCGAAACGGAACACGATGTCCCTCTACTGAAAATTGTATTGCGGCACCCCCGAATCTCCCATATCTCACAGACATTCAGTGGTCTTGGACTGAATGAGGATAGGTTGAAGGATTAAGTGCTCCAAAAGTGTTGCCCCACTTTCACTGCAGGGGCTCCAAGGGCCTGTGTTACAGCCCTGGGGCCAGCAAGTTAAGACTGTTATAGCTGCTCTTGGAATGAGCACCTTAATACAGATTTGCAGTGCTTAATTTGTAAATAAAAAGGTGCCGGTGCTCAAGACCACCTCCTCTAAAACACGCTGCTGCTGCAATTAAATGTGTGAACATGGAATACTGAGGAGCCTTCTCGGACCACCTCATTCCATTTAAAGCCGCTCCGTGCCCCTTCAGCTCACTTTTGCAGCTTTTTGCTGTCTCCGATTGTGACGCTTTTTCATTTTTCTCTTCCTCCGTCTTTCCCATATGTATATTTTGCTCACAGCAAATGCTCGAGGAAGAAGAATAAGCGCCGGCCCTCAAAAATAAGTGCCGGTGCTCAGGTCCGGAAATAACAAGCACAAATGAAGTAGTGCAGATTTGGAACCTTCCCACCCCCTCCTACTCCAAATAAAAGATGCTAAAGGGATACACGAGTTATCCATATGGAAGGTTAGAGCTGCACGCACCTGCTTGGACACTGCTGGAATCCCTGGTTCCAGTTGGATCGGTGCTGAGGGTAGGTGGATCCGAGAGGAGTAGTTTACACAGTCTAGAGCTCTCGCTTGTATCCAGATAATTCACAGAGTGGAACTTTCCCTCAAGAGTAAACCGTGATCGTGCAGGTGTTGTGTGGAGAGGGAACGGTGGAGTGAATCACTGCCGGAAGTACATGCAATGCGCGAGACGGAGTGAGGGCGAGTCACACTGGCACAATTAAGTAATGTAGGGCATAACAAATTGAATATAGCTGCGGTCACGCGCCAGTGCTGCAGGCCCACGTGTTACATACGTACATTGCTCCTTCCTTCCTAGCTGTGTTCAAGAAAGATGAGAAGTTTATACAGAGTTCTGCTACTGCTATCCAGTAACATCATGCTTTGGCATTTATCCAGTGCAAGACACACGGGAAAATATAAAGTGTAACAGCCTTTCCCAGTTAGCATAATCAAGGCAGCCGACAGCTCGTCCTGATATTATTTTTTTAGCAAAAAAGGAGTACACATCATTGCCAGCAAATCGAAACCGGGTACAACAATTTTGACAACGCGTCTCAGGATGATTACGCCCCACTAATCCACGCTCGGTCGGTGTACACTCGTTGTCTCTCCCTATTATGGTTGTTGAGAACAGGGGTCCCTGCCAAAAACTGAAAGGATCCATTTGCAAACTTGCGCGTGGGCTTTAAATTGGGTCTCCCAGCCACCGCTTCCTAAAATGAAAAAAGAAGCACCACCCAGGTGTCTGACGTCACGTTCTCGGAGGGTCTTATGTTTAGACTGTCAGCTAGGCGTGCTATAGATATCACTACAGTGCTATGCTGTCTTTGTATAGACACTACATGTATTATATTATATTATATTATATTATATTATATTATATTATATTATATTATGCAGTTTTTTGTTATATGATTTTGCCACCCCACTTTAGGTTTCGTTATATCAGTGCTGAATTTCTGTTGTTTCTAAAAAAAAGGGGAATAACTGATCCTTTCTCTATTTTTCATTCCTGGTGGTTTTTAACAGCACATTTTCGATAGGAAATCCAATATTCATGTGTTAAGTCACAACATGAACACGTGGAGTCAGGTTGAGTGAAATAACACTGTTTTGAACGCTGTGGATAACGTACCACGGTATGATATTCTCTGTAGGCAAATGGTGTCTATAATTTACGACTTTACAACTCAAAATTGCCATAAAACACTGCCACTAAACCAACGAAAAGAAACTCTATAATTCATAGAAAAGTCTGTATAGCCACGGTAACCCATTACTGCAATTCAACCTTCGAGTACGAAAATATCCTAAATATATCCAAAAAGTCAACAAATACGCTTGAACTAGTGTATATAATACAATTGTGCTACAAACCTAAATAACATAAAATCATGACTGTGTAAAATTAGGACAACAGAAACATGTCATAAAAAGCACTGATGAGGAAACTACATTGAGAGACAGTGTACATGCCACCAAGACTACACATTGGTCTCTTATGGTCAGAATGCCTTATTTAGAGTTAGACGAATGGGATACTTCCTTACAAACGTGGTAGATGACGTTCCATCTACCATATTACAAGTGCATTTTATCCTATGGCACTTGCAATATGGTCAACAGAGTTTCTGTCAAGTTTTGTCACCGTATCCCTTGTGCAAACTCTAAATAAGGCCCAGTGTGTCCCCAATCCATATGTTTGCCATGCTCAGTTCAAATATTGCACGACCACAGAAAAGTCTTCTGTCCCACAAGGTGCCTGGTCGGTGCAACTGGTCAATCATATTGGCCACAACTACTTACACAGTCTTATAGGCCCCTCCTTGCCCTAGAGGCTTCAAAGCAGGTGTCAAGGAGTGGAAAACGATGAAGCCACCTCATAGGAAAACAACATGCAGAACATATGCTCAACTGAAGTGAGGTCTATAAGGAATGAAATATCCTAGCAGTCTAGCTGGTCGCCTGCTTTGCTTTTGGAATGATTTCAAAAGGGACCAACAAGGCTTCCAGGTAGCTCGTAAAGGTTTGCGTCTGCTGCTGAGAGATGTTTCTGGCTTGTAATCTCACAGGCCAATGTTCTTGACTATTGAGGTGGCATCATCATAATGTAGAGGTTGAAATTGGTGGGTCTGTGTCAATAATCACTATGTGAACACTACTTCCAAATATTTTCAAAATGTGGGTACTGATAAATAGTTGTAGTTGTGTCTTTATGCTTGGCTCAAACCAGCCTTGGATATTCCAAATTAGGAAGACAATCGATAAAGCTACATATGTTACAAAAAAATCTTACCTAGGAAAAGAATGAACAGAGCTCCAAACAATAAGGTTGGTCCCATTTTCTGGATCGGTGTAGGCTTCTGCCACCTTGTGTCTGGACTTGACTGCTTGTCTCTGCTCCACAGACCTGTATGTTTGCCTCTGCTGTCGATGTTCTTGTTTGGTACTGTAGCAGAGTGCTTCTTATATTGTCTCACCATTGAAGAAGGCAGGGAAAATACCACAGATGTTGCAATCCCAAGATTTTCAACTTTGTACTTCCTTCTCAAAGGAGACTCTTGAAAAATGTGGATAAACCAGTTCCAGGAATTGCTGCATCCCATGTCCTGTACTAAGCGTGCCACGTTATGATGTTGTACATGTGGTGCTGCCGGAGAATACTGTAGCCTCGGGACTCAAAGCTGGTAGAGTTTCTACAGGTAGTAGAATCCATGGATGACTCACCATCGACTCAACAGTGACATCAAGCAGTCAGCATGTGACTCAAAACTTTTGATAATTGAAGCTGTATGCCAGGGTGTCACGTTTACACAGATACTGAATGATACAACCAAACTGTGCCGCAATGCATCAGTAGTGGCAATTCTGTTCACTGACCCAACAGACTCCACCAGCCTTCTGAATGCCTATTGAATGCTCCCAACCACAACCCACCAAAAAAGCATAAGACTCCAGCGCATTGTTGAATTCTGAAGTGAACATCATCCAACAAGTCATAATTGCCTCCAGAAGTGACGCCCATCCCCTGCAGCAAAAATATGGGATTCTTCATTGACTAACTCAAGTCACAGGGCCACACTGGTCTTTGAGGATGAATAGGGTGGCCTGGACAGAACCTGCTCAAGATTTCATTTCTTAAAATTGCTCAGCACCTTATAGTTCCTTCTTACTCTGAGCTTCACCCACACTTCCAAAGTTCACACATACTCAAACCCCCCAGAGACATCTTAAATAATCACATGGTCAACTCTGTAATTTCTTCCTATAGACTGGCCAACTTTGTAATCAAACATGTTCCACAAACGTGATGCATAAAAATGTATAGCTTGTGTATGCACCTCATTTATATAGTACCACCTTAAAATCATAGATACACAAGAGGCCTGAAACTGCAGCTTTCACTGCCTATGACCGTGGTCTGAATGTGCCCAATCTCTGAAGCGCTAAGTAGGTTCGGGCCTGGCTAACCCGGTTGTCCCTGCTTAGCGCTTCTGAGATCAGGCACCTTCAGAAGAGGGTTCCACTCCGCGGCTAACAGAACTTCACCTCCGCAGAAGTCCATGGAGTTTTATGTGAACTCAGTGGAATTCTGTGGAGTGGAACTCCGTGAACTCCGCCCAGGCCTAATTTTTATAACCACTTCTTTTAAAGTTGGGAGAAGTTTCTAGAGGTTTCATCTTTGAAGTGCATGGCATTTCTTGACTCCCCTGCCCTGTGTCCAAGGTAGCTGCAGTGACAATCTGGAGATCAAAGTCCCTTTTTGTGAAAGCAGAGAACAGTGTATTCAGTGGCAAATGGGGCTGTGCCTGTCAAACCCCCATCCTGCCAGCAGAAGGCCCATTCAGGCACTTCATATCCCTCTATTATGTGATTGTCTAGGAGGAAATCACAAACTCTAATTGTCAGTTACACAGAGTCATGTGACCAAACTCAGGCTGCAGACACCAAAAGGCTAAAGGCAGGAAAATTTCCACTGTCTAAAAGTAGTATTTTCAAAATTGTATTTTAAAATCTGAATTTACCATTAAATATGATTTTTCGCTACAGTTTCCTGGATACCAAATAGGAAATGCTCACCTGGTCTCAATCAAAAGTTAGCACTTATTAAATGTAATAAGGCAACCCAATGATGACCTATGGGACAGGTAGGCCTCACAGTAGTGAAAAGTGAAATTAGGAGTTTTCACTACTAGGACATGTAAAACCTATAAGTAGATGTCTAACTTTTTACTTACAATGCAGCCTCCCATTTGGGCTATCTAGTTCCTACCTTAGGGGTGACTTAAATGCAGTGCTACTGAAATTATGTGGCAGAAGAGGGTAAAATTATGCAGCAGGGTTGAGTAAATTATGGTTCAAGAAAAGGCAAAATATGTGGCATAATTTAGCACATTTTGTAATAGTATGGCTCTTGTAAACTCCGTAACACTGTCTGTGCATTGGATGCAGCACATTAGTACCAGTTTAACAACCAAATATAGCAATAGGCAGCAGAAAGGTGACTGGTACAGCTCTGCAAAGGGCCTTCCACTTCGCAACAACACAGGTCACTGTATTTTTAGTAACTTTTGCACCACTTGAGCTAGAATTATTTTTTTGTTAAAATCTGTAGATTATGCAGTTGGTGATGGATTATGTGGCAAATACGGTAAATCTACAGTTATGCGAAAATCACCACGGTCGCACAATCGCATAGTACAAGTGGCCCTGCTTATCTGCAAAATGCATGAGTTTAAGGTTTGGCAAGTCAAGACGATATGGCAATTTAAAACTGCATTCAGACTTCACTGGCAGGCCTAGGAAATGTTTTATGGTGCTACTTAAGTGGGTGGCACAACAAGTGCTGCAGGCCCACTAGTAGCATTAAATTTACACACTTTGGGTATACAGTATACCACTCTACAAGGGACATAAAAGCAAATAAATATGCAAATCATGCATAAACAAATGTTTCCAAGTTTAGGAAAGAGAGCGCAAGCATTTTAGCACTTTTTGACTTAAGTTCTAAGGTCAACAAAACAAATGGAGAGAAGTAGTCAAAAAGGTTGGGGAAAGGCCACCCTAAGGCCGACATGTCTAGCAATCACTATGACCCTCATATGCCATATTGTGCAGGTGAACTCTCACCTCACAAGCCAGTCATATGAGTTTCGCCTCCATGCATTTTAACTAGATGTGCTCCAAAGTGACTGCAAAGAAGCATAAGCATTTTAAAACCCACAAATAAAACATACTCAGAAAATAGACTTGGATCTGCCCCCTTCAAACCATTGGCTTACCTGGGTGAATCATCCTCAAACATTGGATTGATAAATTGTCAATCTCATTTTGGACCAACCGCGGAAGAATGTTAGTTTCACCACCTTGCAATTGAGTGTTTCGTTGTTCTCTTCTGCCTCTTAGTAAGACTTCCTTTGGAATGCATTAGTGGCTATGCTACATCTGAAAAGTATACTAAAATCCACTGTTTCTCAAATTCTTTATAGCGTACATGCACTGAGTACAGAAAAAACTTTTTTTCTATTTTATTACACAGCAAGACACATTGGCTCACTGTTTGCCAAAACAAATGAATTGCCGGGGATGCCAATGTCTGTTCTTCTAACGACTTTCATTAGAGGAACAACTCCTTCCCACCAAACACATCCAACCACTGGGCCGCGGATTAGATTTGCTGTGCCCCAGCACATTGATTCTGTTACCAGCCTATTAATGAAATACAAATTCAGCACACATGGGTTAAGGGCTCTCCCTTATCTGTCCCTATACGTTTTTGGGAAATGCCCTCAAGAGCCAGACATACCACTCCAGATCACAAATGACTACTAATGTAATTAGAGAAACCGGAACATACTGTTTTCGGCTGTTTACACTCCACACTGGGGCCCTTAACTCTCCGCTTACTCACAGAATTTTAACAAATGTTAGACACTGAAGGCATTTAATAAGCTAAGCTGTATATCTTTTTCCTGTCATCAGTCTCGAATTCCCACTCCGTCTCTTGGTACTTCCTAACCCCATGGCTTAGCATTTCCGATGCCACTTATGTTAGATGTACAAAGGACACACGACAAACAAGACTTTTTTCAAATGTCTCCATCTTGGTTGTAGGGATTGACACTGCAAGCAAGATGGCTGCCCAAAGAACCGTTTATGTACACATGCAGGTGATTTTAGTGATCATCCTCCCTATGTGTGCCAATGTTTTCACCTTTTCGGAATTCCATCCCTTCTACATTTTGGGTTTCCAGTACTCATTTGCCTCCATCTGGCATGGCTTGAGCAGGAACACATAAAAGGTGATAGATGGAATACTTGCAAATAATATTAACAATACAAATTACTCTGGGTGGCTTTCCAACCCGCCTATTTTTACCCATTGTGCCACTCTAGATAGAGGCCTATCTTATGGAAATCAGTACGGTCACTTCTAATTATGGGAACAGTCCATCCCAATCTGCTAGGTGAAGCCCCCTCCAGTAGGAAACAGAAGCAAACCCAGACAGTTTTTTCCTTACTGGGCCTTAACAGTGAAGTAAAGCTTGGTCCACATGGAATGCGCACTATGCCTTGCATCAGAGCATAGCTTGGTTACCCTGGACTGGATCCATTAAAAGGGTTTGGGTAGGACCACCCGGTCACAAATTTTCACAAGTTAATCAATCAGTAATATTTGTTTCGAATATAAAATCTCACTGAAATACACTTCAAAACGGAAAAAAGTTAGTGTAGTCTAAACACCAGAGAAATGCATATTTTTGTGTTTCACTACTCTTGACTGCAAACGCTCAGACACTCAATTACACTATTTTAGAGCCTTTTTTCCTTCCCTCATTTATAGTTTCATTGTATTTTTAGTGTTCAGAATTGATCAGTGACCATGACCTGCCCAACGAACTTAACGGTATTTTGACAGGAGGATCACTGAATTTTCTGTGTATTAGTTGTGGCCTGGAATATTGTGGAAGAAATAGCGAGTGATCCCAACTCTCTGACCAAAATATCGAAAAACAAAATATCAAGGAGGTAAGTGCGCAGAGGGAGGTTTAGATTCATATTTTCAATTTAACATATAACCTTGAGTATGTGTGTGTGTGTGTGCGCACGCATGCACACACACACACACACATTGGCCCTTATGTAGGGCGAGCATGTTTCAGGGACAATATTTTTTGTTTTCCAAAAGCATCCCACAAAAAAGCTGCCCAAACTGCTACACCAGCATAGAAGGTGGGGGGCAGGTCGGCATTATTTTATTGTGGTGATCCCGCCTTCGCCATGTCGGCGTGAATAAATAAATCCCCAAGGGCACACTTTAAAGTTTGCTCAGGAGCTGTGATGGGCGGCAGAGGTTGTGCTTCTAACACTGCACTACTTGGCCTCCAGCCCAACAAACTGCATAAAGGCTCAAGACAAGCCAGGGTCCACTGATGTCCTAATTTTTTTATGAAAGCTTCAGCTGATCATTGTTGGCCTCCTGGAAAGTCATTTACGGGAAAAAATATTTTTAGTTCTGGAGGTCATAAGTTCAAATTTGATACAGGACTGACTCAACAGTTCATCCTTTTGAGTGCCAGGGAGTTGGGTAATAATAATACCTATTAGCTAACACAATTGGTGTATGCACAATGAACATTTATGGAGAACACAATACAATATAACAGGAAGGGATGAAATGGTGTTTACCCTCCAGGAAACACTGTGTGTCACCTTTGTAATACCTGTAGGTAACTGAAGTTGAGCAATTACTAAGAATATGTCAGGGAAGAGGCTCTACTTACCGCAGGAACTAGACAATAAACAGCAGATAATGTTAGGAGTGATTCATACTTTAAGTATGCTTTGAAGTGACAATGGCATTACATAAGTAAATGCATAATTTACAGCAAAATTGAGCTCATCAGTTACCGCCTTCAACCCTGCAATGCCACAACGTGGGGAACCTTTAAGCAGAAACTCCCGACTCCCCAAAATGATGGGAAATCTGACATGAGAACATCGGTAAAAGGAGGAGGCTAGGGGATGTTGTAATAAGAAGGTGAAAAGCTGATAGAGTTTTGTTATTCCAAGATTGGGTAGACAATGTAGTTCTGCATAGACTAAGGAATGGTTGGAGTGAACCTACAAGTAAGGACCAGTTAAGGCCCTTTCGCACCCAGCACAAGAAGGTGACCAGGGGATCTTTATAAAATGAAAACTGCTTAAGGTAGCCCTCAGCCGAGGAGTTGGTGAGAGGGTCCTTCGAATAAACAAGAGGTGCTTGTGGGATAGGGATCTTCTAAACATGAGCAAGAGGACCAAGAAAAGGATCTGTGGAACCCCCAAGAGGAAGTGGATTGAGGACTCTGGGTACTAAAGAACAGAAGAGCCCACTGAACTCCTTCACTGGGGTGTGCAATATCACTTTTTGCAAACTATCTAAAAAATTACAGGAATGGCATGAAATATGATTTGCCGGTACCTTGCTTGAAATTTGTATTCAGGATCATATCTCACATACAACAGTCACAGGAGTTACTGGCATGAGTGTGGTTTGAGTAGAAATATCTCTCAGAAGAACATTTTTGGCTCAAACTAGTTTCCCACAAGCAAGCAATGCAAGCAAGCAATGACTCAAAATTTGGTAATGCAATGTTTTGTGATGTAAGAAATTGGAATATTAGTTAAAGAGGGTAAAAATTACAGTCCTTGTCAGGGTGAACCACAAAAGTCACTAAGTACACCTGTGCTTAATCCTTCAGGAGTATTGCAGAAAGCAGTTAGGCTTAACCTAGAGGCAATGGGTAAAGTATTTATGCAGCACTCAAACATTACTAGAGCAAAAACTCAACACAGGAAAAATCCCAAACCAATTTAGAAAAATAGAGAAAGTCTTAATAAAAAAAACTACACCAAAATGGCAAAATGCAATAGGAAGAACCAGAAATTTGAATTTTTCAAGTTTTAATTAAAAATAGCTCCAAACATTACAAAGAGCCAACTGTGGGTGTCTGGTGGTGGTAGACTGGGTCAAAGTCAAAAGTTAAGAGGAGGAGGACGCGAGATTCTAGATGTACCGGCTGCAGGATCGTTCTGCGCGAATGGAGAGCAGTTTCATATGTGATACAGCTTTCTTTGTTTAAATGGGCTAAGTGGACTTGCTGAATTTCATCCACAGGGTTAGGTGCAGTTTTGTTTTGGAATACACTTATCACTTAACAGATTGCTTGGGTATTGTACCGGGCTTGTGACAATTTCCCAGTTATGAGAGACATAAGACAAAAGAAGGAATTGTGCCTGAATATCTAAGCCCTGATGAATTATTGGGGCAAACTCAGATTGACAAAATACATGGTGGCAGTGGGCAAAGGACAAATAAAGATTGAATACTTATCTGTACAAAATCGGACATCTGAAGAATACTTTCACAATTGTGTATATTATTTGCGCATCCTTAAGGCCTGGTTGTTGTTTATGAAACCCTAGGGTTCCCTTAGAAATATTCAGTGGACATCCTTCCTTTTAAGCACCACACTAATGGGGTTACTTTAATAGATATTGTGTGTTCTGTAGGTTAGCACCAGAATTCCCAAATCACCCTTTGTCTGTAGTCAGAAGTTAAGGAAGACCCTGATGGATCACCGGTTGGATGCAGGGACCAGGTTCATCCTGGTGGAAAGTTTGTCTTTAGACTATGAAATAATTATGGGGAAAAAGTAGTCATTGTTGAATCGTCAGTAGGGCAAGCTGATAGCTGAATTTGATGTCAGGTTCGATGACAGGAAGCTGCTGAAGAGCGGGGTCCTGGTGTGGTCATCAATGAAGGCAGGAAAGGTCTAAGTGGGTGAAGTCTGAAGTCTGTGCCCAGGAAGGCCTTGACATCGATGGGTTGCTGCTCTGCTTCGGTCCCAATGAAGCCCTCTACATTCAGACTTTTGTATAAGTCAGATCTCCTTTAGTGGGGCAAACCAGCAAGCTGAGGCAGACCGGTTATTCAACATTGACAGCTTTGGATTAGATGGTTTCTACAGGCAGAAAGTTGGCAACATGTTTCTTAGTCCCAGCTTTTGCAGCATGGACAGGAGCACACTCTAATACCAGCGAAGGGT
Source organism: Pleurodeles waltl (assembly GCF_031143425.1). Lineage (NCBI taxonomy): Eukaryota > Metazoa > Chordata > Amphibia > Caudata > Salamandridae > Pleurodeles > Pleurodeles waltl. The sequence continues at coordinate 537,604,298 of NC_090446.1, read as the reverse complement.
CCAGGACCTTTGGGTAATACATTCCAACTAATGCCAGTACCCGGGTCCGGGGCAGGTCCAATTGGAACTGATCAGATGGGCGGTTTCTAGGAGTGAGGCATCTCAAAGTCTCTTCTGTCCCCATAGCTCAAACAGTAGGTCAGCCAACAGTCCCCGGTGGCACTTCAGGATTCCTGGGTTCAAGGCAAGCAGGTCCAGTATTCTTTCAGGTACTTCAGACATCTGGGCAGTCCTTCTTCTGATCTTCCACAGGTCCAGGAGTGTTCTGAGGAGGGTACTGGGGTGCCACATTTATGGTCAGTGGCTGCCTGTAGCTGGAGAAACCCCTGGCCACTCCCTAATCAATTGGGTAAAAATTCCCAAGGATGAGTCTACCGACTTTTGGAGCTCTTGATGTGTGTTTCACTGTAAGCTATCCCATAGTCCCCCTCTTTCCCTAAACTAACATGGCAGAAACCATCTTCCCCTGGTCTAAGTTCCCTGTGCCCACCCAGAGATGTGGCTATCAAAATGGGCAGACCCTCCCTTGTGGTAACTACAAACTAGTTTTGGGGCAGCTTCGCCTCCCACAAAGACAACTTCTAAAAGTGTATTTTGAAAAATACAAATATAACATTTGACTTGACCATTAATTTGGATTTTAAATGACTATACATAAGTCCTTGAATCATTTTATAGCAGCTACCAAACTGCAAAAATAAGCACTATAAGTTATTATAGTGTAACCCTGTGTTTTCCTATAGACGTTTCAGTTCGACGGGGCGGGCAGCTGGACGGGATCGAGATTGTCTGGAAGCTCTTCCGGTTCGCCCCTTCCGGTTCCGGTTCGCACGGAGCAGAGCGGCGCGGCAGCAGCAGTAGCGGTCCCGCTGAAAACTCGCTTGCCACCGGTGTGCTCCGCCAGCACGGGCCAGCATGGGCGGCAGGCCCAGGATCCTGCCCGCAGCAGTCAGTGTCAGTGTGACAGCGGGCATCAGTGTGCACAGAAGCGTGCACTGAGGAGCCCTGCGGCAGCGTCCTCTCCCCTTTGTGGACCCCTGCGGAAGCGGCCCGATCGCGGGTGCAGCTTGCGGGGGCACAGGTGGGGGCTACAATTTATGGTGGCAAAAGAAAAGAAAAGAGGGACACCCCTCAAGGACGGTATACAATGTGTCCAGTCCAGTCCAGGCTTCAGGGCTTCAGCCACCGGCCCTCTACACCAAGTGCTGCCTGTAACGTGACCCCCCAGTACCAGCAAGTGGCGAGCGAGCAGGTGAGCAGCAGTGGGCAGGTGGTTAAGGGGGGGCAAGAAGGGCAACAAGGCAGGGAGAAGCTGGTCCAGTCTCTGGTGTGGCCCGGTTCCACTGCCAGGACGTGCAACACCCCTCGCTCCCACCCATCCTGATAGTCTCACCAGGTAGTCGGTGGCCCCTACACTCCCCCTTACCCCTTGCCCGGCCCCTCCCCCCCCCCTTGCACATTGCTCAGGGCCCCCACAGGACTGGGTAGCCCGGACAGGAGCAGGAGGGATCAACAAGGACCGGCACGGTCTGGCACTTCCGGACTCTCGTGCCCCCCAGGACCCAAAGCCCCCAAAAGCTTCAAGTTCCCCCTGAGGTTTACCTTCATTGCACCCTCAGAAAACAACGTACGTTAAAGTTAAAATTTCTTCTTGGAGGGCGGCATCCTCAACTGCCTCAAAATAATAAAAGGCACAACAAGGCACAATAAGGCCTATCTCTCCCACTCAGCCCGCCCAAAATCACCCCGCTCTAAGGCAGCAAAATTTAACGACCATGAGATCAGGCAAAGCACGAGGCAGTATTATCAACCGTCCGGCAAAACAAGATAAGGGAAAAAGGAAAGGAGACCTGGCTCTGGATGAAGCAACCCCAAAAAGGAGAGCAAGCAGCGAACAGGATCACCCCCTCACATGCAGGAGGCATAATCTAACAAACGGCACACGCGGGGAGGCGACCAAAACTCCAGCATGGAAGAAATGAACTGGGGAGAGCCCGGCTTTTGGAAATCGATGACCCCGTCGGAGGGGGCTCCAGAGTCCGTAGTCTCTCCAAGCATCGCAAGATAACCGACTACTTCACTACTGCTGGAACCTGCGCCGTCAGAAAAAGGATTGATTCCCTGGCTCCATCCCAAACAAGTATTGGGGAAACAACTCCATCCTGCCAAGACCGGCAACAGCAAGGAAGCAACGAAAAGAAACTCAGAATGAATCCACCTCCTCCCCTCCCCCTATCGCCAAGAGTTGTGATCAGGAAAAATCACTCTATGAAAGTGGATGCATCAAGCACAGTCCAGGAAGAGGCGGTACCAGCTACTCCTACACCAGGATCCCTCTACAATCCTAGGCAAGACTTAACTCCATGCAATAAATCCCTAGACACCACTAAGTACCAATGGACATCTAGTCCAGCTAAGCTACCCATCCTGGACTCAGAACTGGTAGCAATTGCAGAACATTTAGAACAAGAATCTCAGGAAAGTGGCCAATTCTGCCGAAGTCCGAAACTCTACTCTTTTCCAACGTATGACTGTGAAAAAGAAGAACAGGACCTCTGGGGCATAGAACAGGTCTTTATAAGCGGATCAGCAATGGCAGAAACAGTGACAGCCGCACAGAAAGCCCCCCATAAAACAACAATAAATAAAGTATTATCAAGTGGTAACCAATAGCCTGACTTAATGATACTAGCCCCAGTGGCGGTCAGGTCAGAAGAAATGTGGGCTGCAATCCCAAATTCAATGCAAGCAACAGTCATGGCGCTGCAATTTCACTCAAATAAAATGGACATTCAAATTGACTTGCTAAATACCCTGGCAGTATTTGTCTCTGGGATTGACAGTAAGTTAGAAAAATTAAACGCACTTATAACAAGGGCGCAAGTCAATCATTCTAATGACTTTAGAATCTGTTTCTGTAAGGAGGTAGTAGAAAAGATATCTCAACTGCCGCAAATCCTAGAGGGAATACATCAAGAAATCTGCTCCACCCGAAAGGAGGAACATACAGGCACTAAACCACTCTCCACCATGCTCAAATCTACACCAAGGGAGCAGGAACAAGAGAAGCAGCAGCCCCTTTCCTCCCTAGCGCCAGTTTCGCCGACTATAAGTGAGGAGAGATTGTCGGCTGACAGCCGCCAGCTAGCAAGTGTTAGTATGGAACCCATGGAGAATCATCCTCTGCTACAGTCCATCAAAAAGCCCGGGAATCCTGAGTTTCCTACAACCCGGACCCTTTCAAAAAGAGAACGTAAGCGGGCCAGGAAGGGAAGGAAATCCGCACAACTTCATCAACCAGTTGCTATAAAAAGTACTGATAAGAGCCTAAAGGAACCACCTAAAGACCAAACGACGTCAAATGGAGGGTGTAATAGAAACATTACTACCCACATAAATACATGCTCTAACACAATAGTAGATTTGATAACAGTCCCCGCCTCACAAGACAATACCCAGTCAACAAAGTCCCCTCTGAGGCCACCTTCAGCAATTGGCATATCAGCAAACTTAAGACCAAGCCCCACAAGGGGCCAGCAGAGTACAAAACCAAAACCCATTGCGCCTGCGCTGCCCCCCCAACTAACTCGGGTTAATGTGGGCTGCAAGGGACACAAGACTGCCACGGGTCAGTGGGAAGATGGGTATAAGGAGCAAAACCGGCACATAGAGCAAAATGAGTCACTTATAACAGACACAAATACCCAGGAGTCAATTCTCCAGTTACTCTGGATTCCAGAATTCACCTCTAGGTCCTCCACAGACATTCTTAATCGCTCTTCTATCTTAAGAATCATAAAAGCCTCCAGTTTGTAGCCTCGGAGGACCTCGCAGCAATAAAATGTATTCAAGCAAGAGGCAACCAACACACGGATCCAACACTCACCATCTTCTTGGCACCAGATATCCCAAAGCGGATCTTGAAAAGAAAGGACCTATTGAAAGCCTGGGGCATTGAGGTGACCATCTACAAAGGAGAGCGCTATCCAGCTCCATTACTAGCCTCACAATTCCTGGGAAATCCCAAAGGCACATGGTCAGTTTTGAAAGGAGTACATCAAGCCAGCAGGCCCATTGAAGAAAAGCCCAGTGAGAAAAGTCCACCTAATCACCCGCTGACAGTCCAAGTATGGAGAGAAGAAGGGAGGGAAAGAGTGGTCTTGGGTCAACAAATATATCCGGAAAGGGAATGGGCAGCGCTGAATTTATCCCTAAGACCGATGGACACCAATTGAATAAGTAAGGATCAACCCGCACACGGCACACTATCTATTTGCTCCTGGAACGTCAGTGGCCTACGGGCAAAACTGGAGGATCCTGCAGTAATACATTTCTTCAGTTCCTTCGACATTTTATTCCTATAGGAAACCTGGGCAATGGAATCAATACCGATAATCGGATTCATGGAATATCTTAGCCCAGCAACGAAAACAAATAGGCCCGGTAGGCCGAAGGGAGGCCTAGCCATCTACGTCAGTACGTGCCTTTTGGTAAAAATCTGTGAGCATAAGGAGGAAGACCAACCCGCTCAAATACTTCGGCTGGACGATTGGGGGAAAAACACACAGGAACCATTGATTCTGGCTAACATATACATCAATCCAAAATATAAAAAAATTGAAGCAAACAAAGTGTTAACTCAGCTATTAAGGATAAAAAGCACAGTAAAATCAGCATTCTGGCTAATGTCGGGTGATTTCAATCTCTGCTTATTCGACGACCCCAGTAAAGACCACATTCAAACAGTGGCAAGAATGCCCAGCCAAACCCTCCCAAAAAAACTCAGGAAAGACAAAATAGGGGAGAATTGTATACGCACTTGTGAATCAGTAGGCCTCTTTGTGCTAAACGGACGAAGTGCCCCGATATTCCACCGGCTTGGACAAGATTCTCCGGCAAATCGGTCTCCTATTTAGACTACACTTTGGTGTCCCCGGCCTTATATAAGTTAGTAAACTCTTTTACCATCATGGACCGCACGGAGAGTGATCATAAGCCACAGGTATTTGGAATCTGTGCATCACCACAAAAAACGGAGAAAGTGGTAGCCCTAAACGGGGCATTGGACACCGAAAATCTAAAGCGACTCAAATGGTCCTCTGATACCATTGAAAGTCAGGCAGAAGAGGCCCTATGAAAGTTAGAATCATTGACCACAAGTGGGGCAAAGTTAACAACAGTCTGGGAGAATTTTGCCCTCGACCTCATAAAAAAAGATAGAAAGGGAGCACAATTGAATCACCTCCAAAGTTCACATTTACCGCTGCCAGTGCGCAAAAGGAAAGCAGCCATAGGTAAACTGTTAAGATCACTGCGTAAATGCCCAGATAATGTATCAATATTGACCGCTCTGAGAGAGCAAAGGAAATTGTATAAAAGGGATCTATGGACCATTAAAAAAGCCCAAAAGGAGGTCCTGTGGGCCAAACTACATTTTGCGACCAAAACATCTGACTCCAAAAGATTTTGGAAAATCATCAATACAATAGACAATGGTGCAAAAGCAGGCAATAATGCAAACATTACAGAGGAAGTATGGGTATCCCATTTAAAGTCCCATCTAAAAGAATTGACCAACGAAGAAGGCCCTCAAATTCAGGGGCATATGATTGGCTGGGAACCCAACGTCCATGAAGCTTTGAAAATTACGGCACCAGAACTCTTAAAAATTATTGGAAAGTCACGAACGGACTGCGCCCCCAGCCCTAATGGCTTACCGCAAGCATTATTCAAACAAGAAACAGAAAGATGGGCCAATTTCCTGGCTGCAATGTTCAATGATGTGCTCACAACAGGCAGCGTCCCGGCATCCTGGAAAGGCTCAATAATCCACCCCATATATAAGGGTGGGAGCGCGCTCTCCCCAAGCAACTACAGACTAATTGCTCTTTTAGAGTTTGACCTCAAGTACTTTTCCTGCTGTGTGCTAAAACATCTAGAAGCCTGGATTATAGATAACAATATTCTGCCCTTTAATCAAACCGGCTTCACCAAGCACCAAGGAACATTAACAAATCTTATGGGGCTAGGTCTGATCATAAACAGAGCAAAAGCAAAGGGGACTCCAACCTATTTATGTTTTGTTGACTTTAAAGCTGCTTTTGACTGTGTCTCCTGCGGCAAATTGTGGGCCAAACTATTACTGTGGGGGCTGCCACATCCTATTTTAAATGCCATCAAAATGATATATTCTGATACTTGGGTGGAGGTTAAATTGGGGGAAGGCTCTCACCTATCCAGGGCAGTCAAAACAACAGTGGGTGTGAAGCAGGGCTGTGTATTGGCCCCAACACTCTTCAACCTGTACATAGCAGATCTCCCCACCAAGTTCAATGGTCATTCATCCCACTCTCCCTCACTGGGCGGTCAACAAGTATCCAATCTGCTATATGCAGATGATCTACTATTAATCAGTAACACCAGAATAGGTGTGCAGAATTTGTTAAAGGCATTAGAAGAATATTCTGGATCTAATGATTTAGAAATCAATCATAAAAAATCTAAAATGATTACCTTAAACCGCAGGCCAACCAGCCAATGTAAATGGCATATGAATGGGAAAAGCCTAGAGGAAGTAACATCATATAGATACCTAGGATTTGTGGTGGACGCTAGAGGTAATTTCACGCCACAAAAAGAAGCAATAAAAAACAAGACGCAGGCCCTTACTTACGCTTTTTGTAACTTGCAAATGCAATCTGTGGTCATGCTCTGAACCCATTAACAGCTGTAATAAGAACAAAACTACTTCCAACGATCACCTATGGGACCAAAATAATGAGGGGGATGGAAGTAGGTCTACTGGATAAGCTACTGATAAAGACCTATAATGCTGGTCAAACAGTTGTTAGCCCGACCCGCGGTATATATTAAATGCTGCTACAAATTGAGCCGCGCTCTAAAAGGGTCTTTAGCCAATCTAGTCTGGCAGGAAATTATCCTAGAAAGAGGGAACTGCAACTACATAAGGTATCTAGAAAAAAGTAAGAGTCTTTCAAACTTAGATGAGGTATGGGACAGGTCTCTACCAATCCCCGTTTTCAATAAAGCCGTGAGTAAAGCAAGTAAATTACAGAGCTGGCTAGAAGATAGGGTCTCCTTGACCAAAAGGGAGCATAGTTGGTTGATCCTTAACTCCTACAAAACGTTTAAAGAATCATACTGATGGCTGGCTCCTACTCACAGAAAATCAAGCAATCCTTTCTCAGACTTAGGCTGGGCGAAGTCCCAACATTAGACCTCATGCCAAAATGGAAGAAGGAGCGGCAAGTAGGCTCCCAGGAGTGCCGTCTTTGTCATCTAGCAGATGAAAACTTGGTGCATGTGGTCTGCATTTGTCCAGCTTTGGCGGTTGAAAGGAGACTCTTACTGAAAAAAGAACTAAACGATTTAAGAATTAGAACCTGCAGACATGCATTAATTGCAGCTTTTAACCCTCGAAATACATTATTGAACATTAGGCTGGTTCAATTTTTGGAGATTTTCTCGCTCAAAATCACAGCCTCTCGAGATAACCAAGTCATAGAGAGGTCGGAAATGATAACAACATTCCTATAACCTACTCTGACCATCTTAAAGAAGGGAAGGCTTCTAGGTAGTTCATTTGGGTTGCTCAGCATGTGCTGCAATAAAGTCTGGTACTAACAATCAGACTTAAGTACGGGTAAATAAAATCGATAGAAGGTCTCTTCCCACCTTGTCTTATGTTTACTAACGTTTCATTGGTCTATTACTGCTCTCTTTTAAAATTTCTAGGTGGAAGTACATTTTATATATCATTTCATTTTAAACACAGGACTTTTTTTTTTTCTTTTTTAGCTGTATTTGCATTATCTACATAAAGATTGTTTTGTCGCCCTATTATTATTAATGCCTTATGGCACTTAGTAAGATCTCTTTTTTAAATTTTTATGTGGAAGCAAATCTTATAAACCCTTTCATTCTAAACTCAAGATCTGTAATTGCTTTATTACACTATAATTGCTCTGTTAACTTTTTATGTGGAAGGAAAGGTTTATGGTTTTAATTAACTAATAAAAACTTGTTTATCCTTTTATCCTATCCTATAGCCAACCTTGCCACAGTGAAAAATGACTTTGGAGGTTTTTCATTGCCGAAATGTTAATCATTAAATGTACATGTCATACATTTAAAATACCTTGCACCCTGTCTTATTAGCATTTAGGAAAGCAAAACACAAATGCTGTGGAATAGCATAACTGGATGGACGGAATGCAGAACCAATCAAACATTCACCCCCAGTCACAGATCTGGGTTTAATCCATCCATTATTTTGCTCACCATGCCACCCCAGTTTGAACCCAGCCATATGCAAATCAGTCTTGACCCTGTTCCTCATGGGAACAGTCCAGCCCGAACTGCCAGGCCAGGTTCTCCCTGGACCGGAAACAAGCATCCTGGGACCGGTTTCGGGGTTTCACCCCTCATCAGCCAGGCTAGCTTCAATCCAGTGGCACAGTGAGCCCGGGACCCACGTCTGGGCATACCCGGCGCACTTAGGGCGGCAAAAGCAAAGCAAAACACAAATGCTGTGGAATAGCATAACTGGATGGACGGAATGCAGAACCAATCAAACATTCACCCCCAGTCACAGATCTGGGTTTAATCCATCCATTATTTTGCTCACCATGCCACCCCAGTTTGAACCCAGCCATATGCAAATCAGTCTTGACCCTGTTCCTCATGGGAACAGTCCAGCCCGAACTGCCAGGCCAGGTTCTCCCTGGACCGGAAACAAGCATCCTGGGACCGGTTTCGGGGTTTCACCCCTCATCAGCCAGGCTAGCTTGAATCCAGTGGCACAGTGAGCCCGGGACCCACGTCTGGGCATACCCGGCGCACTTAGGGCGGCAAAAGCAAAGCAAAACACAAATGCTGTGGAATAGCATAACTGGATGGACGGAATGCAGAACCAATCAAACATTCACCCCCAGTCACAGATCTGGGTTTATTAGCATTTAGGACCTACCTTAGGAGTGGCTTCTCAGTATTAAAAAGGAAGGTTTAAGTCAGGCAAAAGTTTTTTTTTGCCAGTTTAAAGCTGTAGGGGCAGACCTAGAGGTGTGTTTTATAGTGATATTTTAGAGGGTGGCACAATGAGTGCTGCAGCTCACTGGTAGCTTTTTATGTATGGGTCCCGGGTACATGTAGTACTATATACTAGGGACATATAAATACAATGAATGTGCCAATTATGTATATGCCAATTTAACCATGTTGAAAAGGGAGAGCAGAAGCTTTTTACCACTGGTTGGTAGGTGAAAAGTGGGCCAAGTCCTTTGGCCAATAAAAATAGGTTTAGAAAAAGAAGGCAAAAAATCTGAGGTGACCCCACAGAAAGCGCAAATTTCCTCATGTGAATTTCACAAATTTTGTGTTAAACAAAATTCCTGAATTCCGCAAATTGTTTGAGTGTCATTAACATTTCACCCGTACTACTCTTCACCAAACAAGGAGCAGCAGCTTTGGGTTCACATAGAAAGAATGAGCCAGAGGATGTGTGAAAACCAGAGGTCATGAGCCAGGGATTGGATCAGTGCTTAATTTGTGCTTGCTGTTTCCGGTGTGGAGCACCGAGACTTATTTTTGAGGGCCGGCGCTAATTTTTCTGTCTCAAGCATTTTCTGCTAGCAAAAGACACATATAGGGAAGACCGAGGAAGAGAAAAACAAAAAGGCGTCACAAAGGGAGAACGCTGCAAGAGTGAGCTGAAGGGGCAGTGAGTGGCTGTAAATGGGTTAAAGAGGCCCGAGATGGCTTCAGGATTACACGGTCTCAGTATTCCGTGTTCACTCATTTAATTGCAACAGCCGCGAGTTTCAGAGGAGAGCTTTGGGCACCTGCACGTTTTTATTTACATATTAAGCACTGGATTGGATCTTCTGTGTCACACAGGTGTCCTACAGTCGGTGCCAGGATGAATGCGTGGTAAAAGCCTTTGTTTGCAATCAGAATTAAATATGACGCGAGACGAAACGTGAACATCCATAAATACGAGAAATATGTAGAACAACTTGTGAAATATGTCTTGTGAGGAATACGCACCCACTTTCTCATTCTCTTCCCAATAAAGAAGAGCTTTCAAAGACTGCAGGGCATCTTCCCTGTGCCCTAGCTCACGTGCGTGGGCCACATGTGTGGGGCAGCTCTCACGTGCTTCATGCCACACATTACAGCCCTGCTTTTACGAGGTATGGCACAATCGGCCTTTATTACTACTTCCTGCTGCCAAGTCAGTGGGTGTGATCAAAAGGCTGGCTAATGGTATTAAAATCGCATTATCCTCTGGCAGATAGGCAGGTTCGACAAGTAATTATTATCTGAGTGAAAATATCTATTTCAGAAACAGTGTCTGGGTATTCTTCCAGCACCAGGGCAGGGAGCGGGGAACTTAGGGCTGGGTACGTGCAAGGAACAGATTGAAGGTCATATGAGTAGCACAGAAGCTCTACACCTTGCACTCCGCCAACCTCAGTGCTCCCACAGGCAGAGATTCCAACCCTCCCCGGTGGCTCATCAAATAACCCTTGCACACCCGCCCCCCTCCGCTTCCCGCGGCCTCTGCTCCGCTCCGAGACATCGGCTCACTGCAGGCACCTGAAGCGCCTGAAACACGCAGGCAAAATTCCACGTTAAAGGGGCCGGCGGCAGTCCCTAAATCATTTCTAACTGTGCTAATCTCTAGTCTGGCATTTATATGGAAAATTGTCCTCGGAACTGGAGTCAACACACCAGGACTGACTCAACTGAATCCAGTTGATTTACTGTGGGGTTTATTTACAAGGGGCCAGTGCTGCTGGTGCGTCACTTTTTCTGACGCACTGGCTGCTGCCTCATATCTACAAGGTCACCAAAGCCACTTTGTGTGACTTATGGCCTTGTACATATAGAGTAAGGCAAAGCAGCGCAAGCTGCTGCGTTGCCTTACTTTGCATCAGGGAGGTATTCTGTTGGTGTTGCAGTGAGTGCTCCCAAGCAACACCCATGGATTTTGACTCATTCACAGATTTACAAGGTTTTGTAAACCTGGAATTGCGTCAAAAGCCTACACCTCCCCAGGGATGGCATAAGGATGACACAATGGGGAGAAATGCACTGTATCTTGTTGATACGGCGTATTCCTGCCCTTTTCTTTTGATGTAGGGCAGTGCAGCAAGAAGGCCTGATGCGCGGCCCTGCCCCAAAAGCTTGTAAATGAGACCCTGTGTTTTGTAGGGAAGTGTAAAGAGTTTGATGCCCCTTACAACTCAGATTTGAGTTGAATCGAGGTCAGGGAGGATCTTCATCTATGCTGCAGTCTAGGTACTGAGAGTGCAACAGGATCTCGCGTTCAAAGACTGGTTCACCTCCTGTCAGCTGCTGCAGTTGTTGTGGCAGCATAACTAGGTAGGGCACAGAGCTGGAGTAACAATGATCGCGTGGTTGGGGATTCCACGGAGGGTTTGGGATTCATTCCCTGGACAGAAACTCTGCTGCCCCAAATCTCTCAACCACATGACATTTCACATGAGAAAGAACCGAACAGAGGGCGACTACCCAAAAGAAAAAGCTGAAGACTGAAAGGGAGATGCCTGAAGAGATGCAGCCGATCTGATTCGACGGAGACTCAGGAAGATGGGTTCACTTCCACAAACCGGGTATATAAAGAAAACCAGCCTAACGAGGAATGAAGGAAAAGCCGATAGGTCTTTGCTGACTGCCCTGCAACCGTTCAGGTAAGTAGGACGAAGAAGCGTCAGAACTAATTGGATGTTTACTTAGAGGAGACTGCTGAGAGGAACATAGGAATACCAGAGGGGTCTGTGCTGTCTGTCTTCTCTTCTTCCTCTCCGTGAGTGGGGCCAATTCAGGAAGACTTATACAAAACAATGGGAGCCCCACATATCCTGCTACCACACTCTAGAGAATATATACAACAATGTAAAGACATCTTCTTGATGGTGTGACTAACACCTGGAAGGAAGGACAAGGTAAAGACATTATTATTTGACAATGGGAAGTGTGTGTGTGTGTGTGGGGGGGGGAGGGTCAGGGGGTTTGAGGGAGCGGTTGACATTATGTCCTGAGAAGTGTGAAAAATACTATAATGAAAGTTGTTACATCTAAATGCTGATACTACGAGGTGATTACAAGCAGGACAAAGACAGGTATTTTTTTGTGAGCAGGCATTAAATGCACGAATCTGGTGTGTCCCCCAGCAGAGCACAATTTAGATCCTTTTCAAACCAAACTCAGCTCTGCAGCTGGACCAAAAAAGGGTGGATTTTGGCAATCTTACTTTTTGGCAAAATGTTTCATCCGTTTCTATTTCACAGGGATGAACATTAATCTCAGGTAGGAATGTGTCTCCACTTTCCCTTGGGCGTCAGCTGGACACCAGCACCACAATTCCTTGAAACAAGTTGTGGAACAAGGATTCAAGTCAAAGGTGGAGACTATTTTTCTAGCAGGCTGCTTCAGGAGTGTTCTTCAGTAAAGAAGGCACAATAAGATCTTCCTTTTAAAAGCAGATACTTAAGAAAATGGCCCGTGGATGTGATTCTACATTGAACAAGCCTAACTGCCATAGGCCCTGATTACGAGTTGCTGGATACTGTCATGGTGCAGGCTCAATATGTGACATGTAAGTGCCAAACCTTGCAATGATGAGTTTAATCCCATGGAATGGAGAGTATCTGTGTAAAACCGGATTTACCTGTTGTAAAATCACACTACTCTGTAAATTCCCAATCCTGGAGGGTTTAACTCTTAGCTGTGCCCTCTGAGTGGAGAGGGGTTGGCCTAAGGGGCTACGTGGAGTAGGGTAATGAAGGGGAAGCTAAGATCTGGCAAATGGGGAAAGAGGTTTGACTGCTTCCCGCAATTTTACAAGGTGGTAATTGTTGCAACACCTGAAAAAGTGAGTGCACCACCACTTGCCCACTCAGAATCAGGTGAAGCAGAATTCAGACAATAATACTGCTCCTCCTGATTGCAAAATACTGGTCACAATTTTCCACAAGTGGTTTCGCAACCAGTAAATAATGTTCCAAACTGCCTATGTACAAAGACGTTGGTCTGAAAATTCAGAATCAGAGTGGGCCACAAACTGGCCTACCTCATTAATATGCATACATTAGGTTGCAAATTATAACTCACTCCGATAGGAGGGCATCACGGGGATGCTGGCCTGTTGACTCAGAAGAACAGAAAGTCTTTGATTGCCTTTCAATAAAGTAAACTTTATTTTGAAATGCTTCCCACTTTCCTTAAAGGAAACTAATCTATGTTTAAAACAAAACGTTTACCTTTTCAAAAAAGTTTGTTTGACACTTGGCAGTGACCCCATGAACCACTTTGTACCATGCAACAAACCTTTTTTAACATTCACAAAAGGCACAGGTTCCCAAAGGAAGCCATTCCCCTTAATGTGGGCAAAAACATAGTAATCATAAATGCCCTTTGTGAATTCCCAAAGTTGTAAATTCAGACGTTTGATCTAAGTTTAGAACAAAAGTCTAAGTTTACCTTTGTGATTCGGGCCCTTAGTTCATCTAGCATAGGTAGTGGGAACATGGTGCAATTAATAATTTTTGAGTTTATGTGACCAATTTTAGCAAGTTTCTCAAACTACTACAGATGTTTCCTTTTACACTCCGTATTTCTTTTTAATGAAATGTTTCTTTTTCATGTTGGCATTTTATGTTCATTTTGTATATATTTTTTTCTTTTTTATATCCGATTTTGTAAGATACGCTTTCTAGTATCTAAAAAACAATGTAAAAAAATATGGTGAAAAGACAACATGATTGAGGGACTGAGTGTAGGAGGCTGGCCTGGGTTGTAGTGGGTACCAAAGGTCCAGTTATCCCTTATTAGTAAAAGAGAGGTGTTTGTAGCAGCTTAGGCTGATAGAAGGTAGCTATGGCAAAGCAGCTTAGGCTGAACTAGGAGACATGCAAAGCTCCTACTATACCACTTATATCATATGCACAATATCATAAGAAAACACAATACTCAGAGTTACTAAAAATAAAGGTACTTTATTTTTATGACAATATGCCACAAGTATCTCAGTGAGTACCCTCAGTAAGAAGGTAAGTAATATACACAAGTTATATGTACACAAACCACAAATAGGTAATTAAGAGTCAGAAAAGTAATGCAAACAGTGTAGAATTACAATAGGTTGCAATAGGCAAGCATAGGTCTGGGGCAACACAAACCATATACTCCAAAAGTGGAATGCAAATCACGAATGGACCCCAGACCTATGGGAGCTTGTAGAGGGTCGCTAGGACTGTAAGAAAACAGTCAGGGTGTCCAAGATACCCCACCCCAAGACCCTGAAAAGTAGGAGTAAAGTAGACCTACTACCCCAAAAGAGCACAATAGTCGTGATAGGGGTATTCTGCAAGAACCACAAACACCAGCAGTGCACTGAAAACGGATTCCTGGACCTGAGGACATGCAAAGCAAGGGGACAAAGTCCAATAGTCGCGACAGTGTCCTGGGGGGGCAGGAGCCCAGGAAACCCAGAGTGAAGGTGCAAGGAAGCTGCCTCCGGGATGAGAGGGGACCCAGAGGACCGGTGATGCAGTCTTTTGGTGCCTGTGTTAGCAGGCGGAAGATTCCGTCGACCCACAGGAGATTTCTTCTTGGCTTCTGGTGGAGGGTGAAGGCAGGCGACCCCCAGAGCATGCACCACCAGGAACCAGTCGAGAACCAGTCGAGAAAGCCGTCAGGATGAGGCGCTACAATGTTGCTGGTAGTCGTCTTGCTACTTTGTTGCGGTTTTGCAGGCGTTCTGGAGCAGTCAGTGGTCGATCCTTCGTAGAAGTTGAAGAGGGAGATGCAGAGGAACTCTGGTGAGCTCTTGCATTCGTTATCTGAAGAATTCTCCAAAGAAGAGACCCTAAATAGCCAGAAAAGGAGGTTTGGCTACAAGGAAAGGAGGATTGGCTACCAAGAAAGGTAAGAGCCTATCAGAGGGGGTCTCTGACGTCACCTGGTGGCACTGGCCACTTAGAGCAGTCCAGTGTGCCCCCAACACCTCTGTTTCCAAGATGGTAGAGGTCTGGGACACACTGGAGGAGCTCTGGGCACCTCCCCTGGGAGGTACTGGTCAGGGGAGTGGTCACTCCCCTTTCCTTTGTCCAGTTTTGTGCCAGAGCAGGGCTGGGGGATCCCTGAACCGGTGTAGACTGGCTTATGCAGAGATGGGCACCATCTGTGCCCATGAAAGCATTTCCAGAGGCTGGGGGAGGCCTTCACACCTACTTCCAAAGGGAGAGGGTGTAACACCCTCTCTCAGAGGAAATCCTTTGTTTTGCCTTCCTGGGCCAGGGCTGCCTGGACCCCAGAAGGGCAGAAACCTATCTGAGGGGTTTGCAGCAGCAGCAGCAGCAGCTGCAGTGGAAACCCCGCAAAGGCAGTTTGGCAGTACCCGGGTTCTGTGCTAGAGACCCGGGGGATCATGTTACATGGCCATGTTCAGAGTTACCATTGTGAAGCTATACATAGGTAGTGACCTATGTATAGTGCACGCGTGTAATGGTGTCCCCGCACTCACAAAGTTCAGGGAATTTGCCCTGAACGATGTGGGGGCACCTTGGCTAGTGCCAGGGTGCCCACACACTAAGTAACTTTGCACCCAACCTTCACTAGGTGAAGGTTAGACATATAGAAGACTTATAAGTTACATATGTGCAGTGAAATAACATGGATGTTATTTCATGCCGGCTGCAATGGCAGGCCTGTGTAAGAATTGTCTGAGCTCCCTATGGGTGGCAAAAGAAATGCTGCAGCCCATAGGGATCTCCTGGAACCCCAATACCCTGGGACTCTGCCTGGCAGGGTCCCAGTGACACAAGGACTAAAACAACATACATACAGTGAAATATGGGGGTAACATGCCAGGCGAACGAGTTACTTACCTTCGGTAACGACTTTTCTGGTGGATACATTAGCTACCTGTGGATTCCTCACCTAATGAATACTCCCATGGTGCCAGCATTCGACGGAAATATTCTTCCTAGCTTCTGCACGTCGACGAGGACGTCACATTTGCCCACGCAACACCGTCTGACGTCATACAGGCAATAAGAGTTCCTCGCCGACGTGCCGACGTCAGTACCAACATTTTTTACGTGCCTGAGAACAATAATCCCATGCAATGAAAAATAAAGGCAACATCTCTTAACATCGCAAACTACACATCATTGCAAGAAGATGGCTATAGATTTTATATAATCTTTTTTTTTTTTTTTTTAAACAATACATATATACACTAAATATGTATATACACAAATAAATATATATATACAAATATCCATATATACATAATCTACACCAGCCCTCAAAACCAAGAGGAGCACACTCAAGGATTACTTGGTGAGACCAAAAAGGCACGGGGAGGCGGGTGGGACCGTGAGGAATCCACAGGTAGCTAATGTATCCACCAGAAAAGTCGTTACCGAAGGTAAGTAACTCGTTCTTCTGATGGATACAACTACCTGTGGATTCCTCACCTAATGAATAGAGTCCCAAAGCAGTACCACGCCCGGTGGTGGGTGCCTGTATGGTCAAACCAAGAAATCCTGCAGCACTGACCGTGCAAAATGGCCGTCCCTTCTGACCTCAGAGTCCAAGCAGTAATGCTTCGCAAAAGTGTGAAGGGACGACCAAGTTGCGGCCTTGCAGATGTCGACCACAGGAACACCCCTAGCCAAGGCCGAAGTGGCCGACTCAGCCCTGGTGGAATGAGCTCTAATACCATCAGGAGGATCCTTCTTTGCTAA
Organism: Pleurodeles waltl; assembly: GCF_031143425.1. Taxonomy (NCBI): domain Eukaryota; kingdom Metazoa; phylum Chordata; class Amphibia; order Caudata; family Salamandridae; genus Pleurodeles; species Pleurodeles waltl. Next base: position 537,587,499 of record NC_090446.1, on the reverse strand, counting down.
AGAGTAACAAATTTTAATGCAAAGAACAACCCACCTGGAGAGTGTTCTCTTGTGGACTGCCTTTCCTCTCCTCTTGCCCACGTATCCGATGAAAAGCTGATCATCCAGCCTGAAATCCTTCGTTCTGTCTATGAAGAAGCTTAACGCCCTCTTTGGGTCCAAGCGACAAAGTCTTTCTTCTTCCTTTGAAGGATGAGGCAGAGGATAGAACGTGGACAGAGTAATTGCTTGAGCCAAATGGAAGGGTGAAACAACCTTCGGAAGGAAAGCAGCCTTGGTCCTCAACACCACCTTATCCCCATAAAAAGTTGTATAAGGGGGTTTTACCGATAAAGCCTGCAACTCACTCACTCTCCTTGCAGATGTTATGGCCACCAGGAAAACTGTTTTAATAACTAAGAACCTTAAGGGGCAAGAATGCATAGGCTCAAAAGGGGACTCCATAAGGAAAGTCAGGACCAAGGACAAATCCCATTGAGGCATAACGAAAGGTTTTGGAGGGTATTTATTCATAAGGCCCTTCAAGAATCTAAGTACTATAGGAGAGTTAAATAACGATGGTTGGTCCGGAAGACAAATGAAGGCTGACAAGGCAGACAAGTAACCTTTAATAGTAGCCACTGCACAACCTTTCCGCGCTAAAGACAAAGCAAAAGATAAAACATCTGACAAATGAGCACGTAAGGGATCAATCTGTCTCTCTCCACACCATACCACAAATTTAGACCACCTATTAGCGTAGATAGTTTTAGTGGAGTGTCGCCTGGCCGCTAAGATAACATCCACTACATCAGGTGGGAGAGAGAAGGAACTCAGGTTGCCCCGTTCAATCTCCAGGCATGTAGGTGCAGACTCTGGAGGTTGGGGTGTAAAACCTGCCCCTGCGACTGCGAGAGGAGGTCTGCCCTGAGAGGGAGACGGAGCGGAGGGCACAGTGAGAGTTGGAGAAGGTCGGAATACCACACCCTCCTTGGCCAATCCGGAGCTATTAAGATGACTTGGGCCCGGTCTTGGCGAATTTTCCTCAATACTCGAGGAATCAAGGGTATGGGGGGAAACACGTAAAGCAACTGGTCACACCAGGTTCTCTGAAACGCGTCCTGCAAAGCTCCCTGCACCGGATACTGGAGGCTGCAGAATAACGGACAGTGCGAGTTCTCCCGGGTGGCAAACAGATCTATCCGAGGAACCCCCCACAATTGGAAGACTAGACCGACTTGATCTGGATGGAGACGCCACTCGTGGTCGGCCGAGAAATGGCGACTGAGACCGTCCGCACGTACATTCAAGACTCCGGCCAGATGATTTGCTACCAAGCAAATCCGATGGTCCTTCGCCCAGGACCATAGCCGAAGAGCTTCTCTGCAGAGAAGGTACGACCCCACTCCTCCTTGTTTGTTTATATACCACATCGCGGTAGTATTGTCCGTTAGGACCTGAACCGACTGACCGCGAAGGGATGGGAGGAAGGCCTTGAGAGCCAGACGTACAGCCCGTAACTCTAACAGATTGATGTGAAACATCTGTTCCACTGGAGACCAAAGCCCTTTGATCTCCAGGTCCCCCAGATGAGCTCCCCACCCTAGAGTGGAAGCATCCGTTATGACTGTGGTCACCGGTGGAGGTTGCGTGAACGGCCTTCCTTGGGAAAGATTGTCATCCGCAACCCAACACTTCAAATCCGCGGCAGCATCCCTGGAGATCCTGACAGAACCTTCGAGATCTCCCCTGTGTTGAGACCACTGCCTTCGGAGGCACCACTGAAGAGCCCTCATGTGCCAGCAAGCATGTGTGACCAACAGTATGCAGGAGGCAAACAGACCGAGCAGACGAAGGACCTTGAGGACCGGAATGGCCACTCCACTTCGAAACATTGGAACCAATTCCTGAATATCTTGAATCCGCTGAGGCGGAGGAAAGGCTCGATCCAATGTTGTATCCAGTACTGCCCCTATGAACAGGAGGCGTTGAGAGGGCTCTAGGTGAGATTTGGGCACGTTCACCGAAAAGCCCAGGTCGAACAACAACTGGGTTGTCGACTGCAGATGATGCAACACAAGCTCCGGGGACTTGGCTTTGATCATCCAGTCGTCCAAGTAAGGGAATACTGCTATCCCCTTCCTTCTGAGCTCTGCCGCAACCACCGACATCACCTTCGTGAAGACTCGAGGTGCTGAAGTAAGACCGAATGGGAGGACCGCAAACTGATAGTGCTGCGACCCCACCACAAACCGGAGATACTTTCTGTGCGACTTGAGTATCAGGATATGAAAGTAAGCATCCTGCAAGTCGACAGACACCATCCAATCTCCCTTGTTCAACGCCAAAAGCACCTGAGCTAGGGTCAGCATCTTGAACTTTTCCTGTTTGAGGAACCAATTAAAAATCCTCAAGTCCAGAATTGGACGCAATCGACCATCCTTCTTGGGGATCAGGAAGTACCTTGAGTAACAACCTTGACCCTTTTCCTGCTCTGGAACCAACTCCACCGCGCCCTTTGAGAGGAGGACTTGAACCTCCTGTTCTAACAACAGGAGGTGTTCTTTTGAACAATAAGATGGGCGGGGCGGGATGGGGGCGGAAACTCCAGAAAGGGAAGGGTGTAGCCTTTTCCCACAATGCTGATAACCCAAGTGTCTGATGTGATAACTTCCCACTTGTGAAGAAAATGCAGTAAGCTTCCCCCTACCGGAGAGGAGTGAGTGGGAATTGGTGGAAGCCTAAGGCTGCTTCCCCTGCTGCACCCCTCCAGAGGACGAGGAAGAGGCAGAGTGCTGTTGAGAGGCTCCCCTGGTGCGGACCCTACCACTCCCTCTAATTGATCTAAAGGTGAGAGAAGAGGCAGGTTGTTGGAATCTCCCCCGAAAGGAAGAGGAGGAAGAGCCACGTCCAAATCCACGAAACCTCCTTAAAAACCTGGAGGAGGCAGAAGAAGCGGCTTGCAGTCCTAATGACTTGGCTGTGGCCCTGCTCTCTTTAAACCTTTCCAAGGCCGAATCCGCTTTGGCCCCAAAAAGTTTGTCCCCATCAAACGGGAGGTCCAACAGGGTCGACTGCACGTCCGAAGAGAACCCTGAGTTGCGAAGCCAAGCCTGTCTCTTCGCAACCACCACCGTGCCCATCGCTCTAGCCACTGAGTCAGTTGTATCCAACCCAGATTGGATAACCTGGGTTGCAGCAGCCTGAGCATCCGACACGATATTCAAGAGTCCTTGAGGAAGCTCCGTATGCGATGATGTTATTTCGTCCATAAGAGCATAGATGTACCTCCCCAAGATACATGTAGCGTTGGTGGACTTCAACGCCATGCTACAGGACGAGAATATTTTCTTCGACTGTGAGTCCAACTTTTTGGAGTCTCTGTCCCCCGGCACTGTCGGAAAAGATCCAGGCGCAGATCTAGCCGAACAGGAAGCCTGGATCACCAAGCTCTCCGGCGTAGGGTGTCTGGACAGAAAGCCAGGGTCAGATGGTGCAGCCCGATACCTCCTGGCCACAGCCCTATTAACAGCCGAGGAAGATACCAGCTTCTTCCAAACCTCCAATACCGGTTCAAGCAAAGCCTCGTTGAATGGTAAAAGAGGCTCTGACGCAGTAGAGGCCGGATGTAGGACCTCGGTTAATAAATTCTGTTTCGCCTCCGCTACCGGCAAAGGCAGTTCGAGGAAGTTAGCTGCCTTTCTTACTACAGCATGAAAATTGGCTGCCTCCTCAGTATACTCCCCTGGAGATGACAAGTCCCACTCAGGGGAAGTATCAAGGCCACTAGCTGTATCTAGTCCATGAAGACCCTCGCCAGAATCCTCAATTTCTCCTTCCTCCAAGACCCGTTGGTATTCCTGTTCCTCCAAGAGACGGAGAGCACGTCTCTTAGAATGTAGCCTCTCTTCAATACGCAGCGTCGACATGGCATCTGCCGAAGTCGAGGAACGACGCCGATCGCCGGATCCATCCGACGCCATGTCCGGCACCACAGGAAGCTTTGACGCCGAGCTAGGAGCCGGATGAAGAGAGGTGCGTCTCGGAGTCTCAGATGGTCCTGTCGGGGTCACTGGCCGAAACCCCGAAGTCGACGGGATGGAAACCTCCGGGGCCGAAACCTCTGGAGCAACCGGAGCGGACACCGGAGCTGACACCGGCGCCGAGCCCACATTCCCCAAGGGGAGAAAGGGCATGAAGGGTGCTGGCCGTAGCGGCGCCGGAGCACCCAAGGTGAAAGCCAACGGCCCCGAAGGACCAGTCGGAGCACCGCCTGGAGCCATCTGCTGGAAGATGGTAAACATCGCATTAAAAAATGCGGTATTATCGGCTCCAGGGGCAGGAAAAGCCGGACACTGGGGTGCCTGGATCGAAGGCGACCCCGACGCCAGCCTCGACGTCTGCGACGCCGGAGAGAACACCTGAGGCTGCGATCAATTCAACCACTGAAGATGTCTGCCCAGGCGAAGTCGGCGAAGCCGGAGAAGGCAACGGCGTCGATGGATGTGGAGTGACTGTGGGACTGACCTCCCAAGTCTTCCGACGCCGAGCCAAAGGCGACCGCGATCGAGACCTCTCCTTGCTCGAATGGCGCCGTGAATCCCTACGGCGCCGGGAGTCTCGATGACGCCGATGAGACTTCGGCGAGGAGGACTTCCTATGATGTTTCTTCTCCTTCCTCTTTGACTTCGCCATGAAGAGTTTGGCTTCACGCTCTTTTAGGGCTTTCGGATTCATGTGTTGACATGAATCACATGTTGCGACGTCGTGGTCGTAGCTTAAGCACCATAAGCAGTCCGAATGTGGGTCAGTAACGGACATCTTGCCCCCACACTCCAGACAGGGCTTGAAACCAGACTTCCTCTGAGACATAGTAACCTCAGAGAAAAAACACGCAGCAGAAAAACACACTGTAACTTCGAAAGCAACAGTAGCTCCCTCGAAGATAACCGTTTCGAATGCACGGAAAAAAGGGAACTGACGTCGGCACGTCGGCGAGGACCTCTTATTGCCTGTATAACGTCAGACGGCGTTGCGTGGGCAAATGTGACGTCCTCGTCGACGTGCAGAAGTTAGGAAGAAGATTTCCGTCGAATGCTGGCGCCATGGGAGTATTCATTAGGTGAGGAATCCACAGGTAGTTGTATCCATCAGAAAAGATGGTACTTTCCTACACTGAGGAAGTGTGTTTCTTCGACACACTTGCGAATGAGTGACTAGGCAATCTAATGAGACGGTGTGAGTAAATGATAGACAATATCTATGGTTACTTTTGAATCAACTTTCCTTTTGACTTTCAAATGTTGTGCCTTTGGTAATAATTATTTTTACGATTATTTTATTTCTTATTTTGTTCTTGTTGTTTTCAGTAAACAGGAGTTCAAACATACGTATTGCATGAAAACATTGTTTTTGAAATAAATAGCTAGAATGAGAATGTGAAGGAGTTAATGAGAAGAAGTCCTACTCACCCTCTTTTGACTGGTCCTGCCTTCGCCTTGGCTGAGATAAATCAGGAGGATGCTTAGAATGCCAGATTTTTTATGGGATACATTCACAGCATTTTCCTGGTTTCTTCACTCAAGGTGGGATTTACCTCACAAGGGTTTTACTACTGAATATCAACACCAACTATATTGTAGTGACAAAATATCAAAAAAGTTACGTGCATAAAATGAAGCATAGACTTACTATTCCTAACTCCACATCTACTTACCTTGCAGGTAGATGTAGTGTGTAGGTAAATGTATGTGTAGTTAGTTATATAAAATCCAGATGTACTTACCTATTGACATTGTTTTTAACAATTTCTCCTCAATATTCTATCCCACCAACATTGTGGGTTTGATATTTAGGGTGCACACACCTCACAGGTAATGACTGTGATGGATTTGTGGGACTGAGGGATGATGAGTATTTTACAGACGAAATGCAGGAATGATATTGCGTCGGCTCTTGGTATGAGTGCCTAATTGAGCACAATTTTCTAATTAATGCCCCTACCTTTTATGTCTTTTTTCATGGATGACATTTTTATGTCTATTTTCTTTTTCTTATAATCCTGGTTCATAGTAAACGTAATAATACACACAACTGGTTTCTACATTAAAAATAGAAATGAATAAAATGATTCAATTACTCAGTATATGACTGAGCTAGCGAGTAAAAGTGAATAACGAGCATGTGTGGAACTGAAAGTGGGATAGTACCACTTCAAGTCAATGCAAGCAGTTGCCTTATGAGGCCACCACAGATGTCCGCAACAAGCGACTCGGTTGCATTAAATGGCTTTGTTGTTAGTGAACGGGAGGCCACAAATGGTATAGAGTTTTCTTAATCCCTGCATTGAACCTGGACTGAATGACCGGGTAAATGTGGCAAGATCAATCACAGATTACTGTGCATTCTGGGAGATGTAGGAAGAGGACTGAAGAAGGTACATTTCTGCTGTGTCTTTAAAGGCACGTGGGCAACTGAAATTGAAATCTGCTGCACCTGTGATCAAGGCTATTTTGCAAGCCGAACGCGTTCGGAAAGAGCTGAGCTGCCCTTCCTTTACTATAAGGTTGAATCGCTTGGTTTTCCTGGAGCCGGGGTCCATGACTTTTGTTTGGATTTATTTATAGGATGCTTTGTTCCATTTGTGAAAGCCGCCTTCCAGGGTTGGGGACTTCTCTATTTAAGATGACCTGTATGATATTTTTTTCGGAAGAGCATGACCCGCTCTCCCCCACACCAAGAAAGGAGGTATCCAGATATTATAGGGGGGAGGCCTGAGAAAGAGAATGCAAGAAGAGTATTGTACCGCCTTTTGCAGACTCCGGACCCGAGTGATTCAAAATAAAGGAGGAATTGGGATTAGCACTGTGCAGATTGAAACTCAGCACGCTGGGAGTTCATGAAATTTAGGTTGTGGACTGCAACACTGCAGGTTTTGAATTGTATTATACTGCCCCTAAGCTGGAATGCAAGGCAATTGCACGTTCTTTTTAAAAATATACACTGACATTTTAATGAATACATCATGGATATTGCACAGGACTTGATATGACTCTGATCATGTCTGCAGTAATTTGATGCCCTTTATGCTGTTACTTTGAACATTTACTGCAGTTTGAGGGCTTATGACATTTACTGTGCATTCTGGGAAATGTAGGAAGAGAACTGAAGTTGGTACATTTCTGCTGTCTCTTTAAAAGCACGTAGGCCCCTGAAATTGAAATCTGCTGCACCTGTGATCAAAGCTATTTTGCAAGTCGAAACACGTTACGAAAGAGATGTGCTGCGCTCCTAGATAGATGCTGCTTAGAAAATTTTATTTAACGCCCACTCATACCGACCAACACAATCTTCGTCAGAGCACAAAAAGTGTACCTAAACTTCATCCGATTTAAAGATGCACCAACATTTTTTTAAGAAAGTAAGCGTGAAGAAAATACTTCAAAGGCTGTCGCCTCATTGCCATTGAAATGTCTGTCACAATGAATCATTGCTGATAGTTACTTGCAACAAAGTATCACTGCAATATTATTTCCAAGAGAAAAAGAAAAAATAAACTAAATTATCTGTTCATGGAAATCATTAAAGACATTCTCTTAACGTTGCCTGCGAGGCATTTCACACAAAGAATACATCCATACAACCAGGCCAAGTGGCGTTTTCAGGTACAATACAATTACATTTCTAGCATGCTGAAAATATAAAGCCCAGGGCCCGTATATCAATGCTAACAATTACATGCAACAATCTTTCACTACAAGATCATTTCCAACAGAAAAACAAAGTTAAACTAAAAATATCTGTTCATGGAAATTATATACATTAAAAACATTCCCTCAACGTTGTCTGCCAAAAGATCATAAGAAATCCCAAAGTGGCTTAAATAATCATTGTATATGCACACAATATTTTATACGAAAAATAATTATATATCCATACACCCAAAGCCAAGTGGCATTTTATATGTGCAATACAGGTAAATAACTGGCAGGCAGAAAATGATCAAGACCAGTTGCCCAAATAGTTTAATAATGTTCTGTGATACCACCAAAAATCCCCATGATCAAAGGGTAACAAAACGATAAAATAAAGATTGATAATTGTAAAAAAAAGTGTCTTTAAATGTGATGACGTTTAGTTCCACTTTTTGTGATCTGACGAAGACTGTGTTGGTCGATACAAGTGAGCGTTAAATAAACATTTCTAAGCAGCATCTCGGAGTGCGGGAGTTTCTGGGGTGAAATACGAAGGAATGCTCTATTGATATATATTATTTTTTTAACCAGTGGTGGTCGCTGCGGGGTAGTTATAGTTAGGATCATATTTCCATGGGAAATTTTCTAGTTTGCTTATAACTTTGGTGCCATTTGACGAACCTTCACAAAACCTTCCAAAAAAGTCTCATCCACCTTAGTTGCTTTGTGGAAAGTTTAAGGGTGATCTTTCAAGCGATGGCAAAGAAAAAGGTGGTTCCCAAAATGCGTTTTCCCATGTAATTATCCATAGGAAATTGGCCGAAAGCTTCATATTTGTCCAGAGAACATGCATCTTGTGATTTGGAGTAAATCTTTTGAGTATTATGGGGAAACTAAAGTTCAAAATGTATGTAAATATCATGCCACCGAGGACACCGAGAGCTAACAGAAATAGAGATAAGATCTGATTGGCTGCCACCACATCAACAAAGATGTTATGTGATGGCAGCCATTTTAGGACATGGGGACTAAGGGCCCGATTAAGACATTGGTGGTCCGAGGCCCTCCAATGCAACAGTGGTGGTCGGGCCGCCATGGTAGCAGCGGTCTGACCACCACATTACGAGGTTGGGGAGCAAATCCGCTAACCTGCTGCCGTCCTCTCCAGGGTCGGTGATTCCGACAGGCTGACGGCAGGTGCAGGTTGTAATCATCCAGGGCGGCACTGAACACCACACACCCTGCTGATTACAACCTTGTTCTTTGCCAGCCTTTTCATGGCGATACCACCTCCATGAAAAGGCTGATAGAGAACAGGTGCAGGGGCCCACAGGGGGGCCCTGCACTGCTCACGCCTGTGGCATGGGCAGTGCAGTGGTCCCTGTGATCTGCACCCTCAAAATGCGCACTTTCTGCTCTGCAGACAGTGCGCATTTCGAGGGTGCTGGTGCCCCCTGCCTGCGGCAGCATTGCTGCTGGCTCAATTGTTTGGTGCGAGTTATAGTTACCTTAGGGTATGGGTTAAAGTTACTTGAGGTAACTCTAACTCTAACTGGTAAATTTCTATGGTTTTGTACGTTTAAAATGTGAGGCTAACTATAACGTCCCTGTAACCTTTGTTTTTTTTAAAGTGAATTTCTATGTTTAAAAACAAATTCTATTTCCTAACTATAACGTCCCTGTAACCTTTGGTTATTTCAATGACCCTCTAGGACCCCAAGATCAAGGCTTGGGCATCAGGGTATTCTTACCCTGCCCCCTTTTCTTTTTCTTCCATTTTTTTATGAGAATCAGCTGAAACCGAGTCCCAAGATGGCAGCTGACACTTCCTGTTTGAAGTATTGGCAGCCAATCAGAGCTCTGCATTTCCCTTCTTGCTCTTATTATTCTTCGCAAAGTTGTCAGGGAGGATCCGTGGCCCTGGATATACAAATTTAGAGCTCCTTAAATTTCTCAACAACTACTGAACGGATTTACAGCAAATAACAAAAAGCACAATATGGGGAGCGAAACCTACCGTTCTGCCATATTTGGTGTACTTCCATCCAGCGGTTCGGGCTGTAGTTGTGTTCAAAACTCCTGGGGGAATTAACATGGAAAACTCACCTTTTTTACCTCCCCCTTTTTCTTGGCCCCGCTTGAAGGTCCACCCTGAAACTTTCCGTGCGCAACAAGAATTACCCTCACACTTTAAAAAAATTTTCGGGAAGATCCATCAAACAGCGCCAAAGGTATAGGTAAGTCAACAAAATGCTTTTCCTATGGAATCATGGTCCTAACTATTAACATATATATCCGATCAGGAGTTCTGCCACTTAGCTGACGCTCCACTATCCGAGCGGGTGCTATGAATGTGAGGGCAGCCTCACGATATCTTCATTTACCACAAGCAGAAAACATGGAGTCCGGAAGATTCGCTGAATAATTTATTGACCCAAATGAAAAAATTGCTTTGACAAACGCCTTTCAGCAGAAACCTTTCTCAATGTCAAAGAACCAACCGTGTAATGGTCATTAAATAAACAAAAGGTTATCATTTCTTGTTCCTAGAAACCGAGGATGCACTCCCATTTCCGTTGTGTAATCCTGCCTGCTACCACGGCAGCCATGTTGGTATACCTATAACCAAGCAATAATAATATACTAATTGTAGCTCTACAGCATTCGCCACACATTCATAACAATCAAGTAGAAAAATATCATATTTGAAAGTGCATAAAGGCAGTCATGCCATGAATGGGCTATCTTATACTCAAAATAACGGCAGCCTTATAGGCAACATGTATTTGATGGTAACAAAGGAAGCCAACAATCGGGCCCTGAATGAGCAAACCCCTATATATATATATATATATAGAATAAATTAATTACTGTGAGACATGACTTGCCTATTATTATGCTCAGGAGAAGAACTATGCTAAAATCACTGATCATGCATAATTCATTAAGCTTACCATATAATATAAACTAGATATACACATGTATATTCATATAGAATGAGCTTAAAACACCACATAGAATATCTAAAAAGCAGAGATTTTTAGAGCGGAGAAGTTACAAAGTGACTGAAATTTGCGAAAAAATTATTTCTTTTGGCGCAAATACGTTCAAACTATAACACCTGTAGCATTTTTGCCAACCATTGTGCTAGCAAACAGGTACACTCTTTTGGTGTGCTATAACTGAAATAAAAAAGTACATCCAGAATCACAAGGCCAGGAGAAAGACACAGACCATCAACAGGAAGCTGTACTTGGTCCAGGCTCCACAGAAGGGACAAACAAACAAAGATAAATTGAAACCTGCACATACTAAACAATCAGAAGCAAGGAAATGAGAGTGAAGACAAAGCTACTGAAAGTTCACAGGTGCGTGATTTACAATCTCTCATCTGATGGCCCATTTTAAGTGGATTGAGATGCCAAGGGAGTTAGCAATAATAAAACAATTACATTTTCATGAAGCCCATTTGGCCACACAATAGGGCACCCAGAATCAGTGACTGAAGGTATGTAGTTTTATTACCAAATAATAATCAATTCAATATATATGCATGTCAGAAGGATATTAAAAAGATACCTGATTACAGCCCGCAAACTGAAATATCACAATCGGTTCAGTCTCAGTAGGATAAGATACAAAATAATCATAGTCACAGAAATACAGAAACTGAGAATTAGAAACAGATGTTCCTAAGGGCCAGATGTAGCAAACAAAAAATTAGCGACTCGTAATTTGCGAGTTCGTGCGACTCGCAAAATGCGAGTCGCAAATCGGAATGCAGGCAAAAAAACAGTGCCGAAATTGCGACTCCCATCTGGACTCGCAACGCAGTGTGCGAGTCCGCCGATTGCGAGGTCGCTTTTTGCGAGTGTGCAAAAAACAAACTCGCAATTAGCGAGTGGATGTCGCAAATTGCGATTAGCTTGTTAATTGATTACAGGTGCAGCAGAACACTTCAGAAACCACTCCAGAACACTCTGGAAACACTTCCTGGCACATTATGATGACATCACAGCCAGGAAGTTTACAAATACACCTGGGAGGAGGGAGGACCACACCCTTTTATAACTGCTGAACTACACACAGGACAAACAGCAGCTGCCATGGAAGGAACTCCAAGGAAGAGGAAGCTGAAGTTCTCTGAGAGGGAGCTGGAGGTGCTGACAGACGAATGCTGTCAGCACTATGACCAATTGTTTGGAAAATCAGCCCTCAATGTTCCTGAAGCCACCAAGAAACAGCTGTGGCAGGACATCCAGGACAAGATAAATTCCCTGGGGGTGAGCCACAGGAGCATAGATGACATCAAGAAAAGGTGGTATGACCTCCGCTCCCGGACCAAGGAGAGGGTGGCTGAAAGGCTCTGGGAGATGAGAGGCACAGGAGGGGGACCATCGTCTGTGCCACCACCCACACCGCTGGAAGAAAGGGTGGAGGAAACCTTGGAGCAGGAGGCAGTTTCTGGATTTGGGGACCTGGACACCTCAGAGCCCAGCACATCAACCGGTGAGTACCATGTGAAATGCCTGTACCCCTATCAATGCCAAACCCCACCCACCATGTACACAGGGGCATGTACAACCAAGATAGCCCCATTTCAGGGTAGCAAACGCCAGAATGATGCATTATGGGAAATGTAGTCAAGTAGGCAGTTCATAGGCAAATGTTTATTAGGAAGTGTGCAACAGATAGTAGACACTGACAGTCTGTTCCCCATGTCCCACAGGTCTCCAACAAGACAGCACCACTACTCCAATCAGCCAGCCCCATGAGGACACCTCAGGACCCGCCAGCACTCCCACCTGCACGGTCAACAGCATCCCTGCAGTAGCCACACCTGCTGCAACAGTATCCCAAGAGGCTGCCCCAGCAACAGGCAGGGATGAGACAGGGGAAATCACAGGGCATCCACCGCTGCGCAGGCGTCGCAGGTCCAGGACATCAGGGCTGCAGTCTGCATCCGGCCAACTACCTCCCAGCACCAGTGAGGCACATCTGCTGCATGGTCAGCGCCTACAAAATCGAATTTTAGGGAGGATTAGTGGTGTGCTGCACCGCTTCGTGCACAATAACCATGCCAGCATGCAGCACCTGAACTCAAGGATGGACATGATCTGCACGAACACTGGGGACCTTGCCCTTGCCATGAGGGAACTGGCGGGAGGACTACTGGCCCAGGCCGAGGGTGGGCGGTGCAGGGACCGTCAGCTCCTGCACAGACTGGACAGGATGGCCACATCCATCGGCAGGCTCGCCATGAACACCACAGGCCTGTCGAGGAGGACAGTTGGGCTGCAGGTGGAAATGGGCCATTTCGCTGGGGATGTGGCTAGGGGCCTGGGACGTCTGACTCACATCATTGACTTGATGGAGGCACGGAATGTGTCTAGGGGCACAGGGGAAACACCCCAGGACAGTGAGGAGGGCTCGACAGTGAGCAGTGTCTCTGCCACTGACAGCAGGGTGCTCAGGAGTAGCAGGCAGAGCACCACGGAAGCACCAGGGACCAGCCAGGCTGGCAGGAGGGGCAGAAGGTCATAGAGATCACCCTGGACCATTAGAAGTGGCAAATGACGTCAATGTGCCACATGCCTGGTTTGCATTTTCATGCCCATGGACATTCAGTACTTGTAAATAGTTTCATTTCTGCACTAATAAAATAGTTATTTTTCTTCCACTTAACAAATGGAGTTTTTGGTCAATAGGTGAGTAGGGTTGGAGTTGACACGTACCTTCCAAAGTATTGTGTTGCGATGTGTTCCCGTCTCAGTCTGCCTTGATTAGCTATACTCCTATCCCCATGATGGCGATGTGGTTGTTCTTGCTCTTCATCATCAGGATCTGGGTCTGCAGGGGTGAGAGGTAGCCCACGTCGGGTGGCTATGTTGTGGAGGATGGCGCATGCGACCACAATTTTGAATGCTGTAATGGGGGTATACTGGAGGGCACCTCCACTGCGATGGAGGCATCTGAATCTTGCTTTCAGGAGTCCGAAGGTGCGCTCTATGATGTTCCTGGTCCTCTTATGTGCATTGTTGTATCGCCTCTCACATTCATTGCTGGGTGTTAAAAACGGAGTCATAATCCATGGCCTTAGAGCATATGCACTGTCACCTGTTGGGCACAAAAAGTACACTGTTAGGAAGTCCTGACTGTTGTGCACAGTGACCTGTGTGTATGTCTGCAAGGTGTCTGTAGCTCTACCTAGGAGGTATGTGTCTCCAAATTCCCCACGTTCCAGGCGTTGATGTATCCATGGAAACTTAGCTACAATGTCCGTGATGACATAATGGGCGTCACAAACAACCTGAATATTCAGTGAGTGGGTACACTTTCTGTTGCGGAAAATATGTTCCAGATTTGCAGGGGGGCATATTTGAATGTGTGTCCCATCTACACACCCTATGACATGGGGAAAGTTGGCAATGCGATAAAAGTCCATCTTGGTGCTGTTAATTTCTGCCTCATTCCTTGGTAGGTATATGAAGTGAGACATGTGCGTGACTAAGGCATCTAGGAAGGCCCTGAGGAACCTTGACACTGCACTTTGGGATACCCCACCTGCCACAGCAATGACCCCCTGACAGCTCCCCGAGGCCAAGGGGTGCAGTGAGCATAGCACTTGCACATGCGTAGGGATGGCGCAGCCACGCAGAGTCTGGTGTTCTAGCTGTGGTTTCAGTAAATCAATTAATTCTAGTATGGCTGCGCTGCTAAGGCGGTATTTATCGTATATCTCATCCTCAGTTTGCTGAAAAAGAGTCTGCCTTGTTCTATATATCTTCTCCTGTCTGTGGCCCCTCCTCCTCCTCTGCTGTGCGGCGTGGACTCTCCTCCTCACTGCTATCAGTTATATCTCCACCATCTTGAGTGACCCAGATGCTTTCTGGGTCTCCTTTTATGCTTTGGTTATGGTTACCACCTGCTCTGAGTTAGTGGTAAATGGGACATGCAAACTGGGCATTTTGCGACTAGTCGCAATTTGCGAGTTGCAATTGCATAAGCTTTGTAACTCGCAAATTGCGCCTTGCTATTTGCGGGTCGCAAAATGGGGTCGCAACTGATGCGACTCGCAAACGGCTCCCATCGCTTTTTGCAAGTCGGAAATGGGGTTTTTGCATCCCATTTCCGATTTTGCACTGTCGCAAATAGCGAATCGGCACATTTGCGACTCGCAATTGTTTGCTACATCTGGCCCTAGATTCTCTCTCCTAAGCATGAATAGGTGTTAAAGTCATCTAATCAAATTTCTAAGAAAGGATGACTTGTAAAAAGTCACAAGGAAATTCAGAAATGTTAGAAAATGTCAGCATAGTGAAGACTATAGTAGAGGTTTTCCAGGAAGAGGAATAAGTGTTTAGCATGAAACTTCACACTTGCAAGAATGCAGGGAATGGAGAGGTCTAAGGTGTGTTCTAAGGTGTTTTTACCCTTTGTAAAAGCCTTCTTCTGGGATTTCATGACTCATGTTGAGAAAAAACTGTTTTCTCATGATTTTCCCATATAGGTGACGGAAGGTGCTCCAAAAGCTAAAATGAGAGCATATTGTTGGTAAATTCACAATATCTTTCTCAGGCATGTGAGAATTAAGTCCGACATTAATAGTAAAACATACTCTTCCAACAGGAACAGCCTGTCAGTTGATTCCCCTGTGTTCTATTGCAGCCTCCCAGAGTGTTTCTAAAGACAACTAGAGTGCTAACAGTGTTACTTGTGACAAAAGTGTGACACACCTGAAGCCATCTTGATTGAATCCAACTGGTAAAAGTTAAAACATTTAATTTAGAAAGGAGCAAATTGAGGGGGTTAATTTTAGCATAGAATTTATGGTTAGTGCTGTACAAAAAAAGATCAGTACATGTTTTAAGCGAGTTCTCAAATATCTTTGTCTTCTATTTCATTAAAACATTTCAACATGCAGACTGAAACATGCATTTTCAACACCAGCAACAGGCTGCCAGTAGACGCCCTGGTGGGCAACAGCTTACTGTGTTCTAATGAGCATCTAGAGTGCTAATATTCTGAAATTATGCCAAAAATGTAGCAAAAAGCTTCCTTCTGGACCAAAAGCTACCATTCTGCCAGATATGATGCAATTCCGTTCAGCAGTTCGGGCTGTAGTCTTGTTCAGAATCTGCATGGGAATTAAAATGGGAAATGCACTTTTTTTTACCCCCTCACGATTTTTCCTCAGCCCCCACTTGACAACCGATTACCCCGAAACTTCCCATGCACAACAGAATTCTTGCACACTTTTTTGTGAAAATTTTGTGAAAATTCGTCAAATGGCACCAAGGACATAGGCAGGTCAAAAAATGTTTTTTTAAAATGGAAACTAGGTCCTAACAATAACTTCGTACTGGCATCTATTTATCTATCTAAGGATATTTGCTTACCCGCAAAATACTTATATTTTCATTGTAAAGGCATGCGAGGTAAAGGTATATGCGTGGTAAATAAAAATTGAGGTGAAGACCAATGTGTGGTTAAGACCGTGAACGTGTACAGAAACACCCATTGCACGCACCTCTGCCACAGAAACCTGCATCGGGGTTCCCATATTTACAAGGTGGCATTAAGCCACGCAAAGTGGTTTAACTTTGTCTTGTAAATGTGGAAATTTACACTGGATCATTGCTGAAAGTGATGTGCCAGTGGTGCTAGGGACTTGTAAATAAGCCCCTTAATTAATGCCACTGTAAGGCATGCATGGTTCTGACAAACACCTGCTGGACGGACTGAGGTGCACTACTCAATGGCATTGCACTCACTCAGGCTGCCATTTTCAGACCTCCCTCTCCATATCCAGGTGGCAGCTGTTTTCTCTGGTCCCTCAGGGCTGGGAAGCACGCCAAAGCCACCCCTTGTCATTGATGCACCCCTAAAGCCCCCAAGAAGGTACATGGGCTGGATGTAGGAGGATTACTGGGCAGCTGGGGCTGAGCCCCGGGAGCTCAGGCAGGCATGTCCTGATGCATTGCTGTCGAAGACACGTTCATGCTAGCATGAATTCTTGACCAATATTTACCTAGCCAGTCCACTTTACCTCTGTGGGCTACTAAGTGGATTATGGATCCATGCATTGGCAGTTTGGTAGCCCCCTTTCTTTGCCCTTGCTCTTCTACCTTTCAGGGAACCCTGCAAATGATAAAAGCCAAGAGGTAGTTACAGATCAAGCAAGTTCATTTTCACAGTGAGTTGCCCACAAATGTATTTTTATGGGGCTGGTACTAAATCCCACATGTTCATCCACTATAATGCTCACTTGGGTTTCTCTGCTTCTCGTGATGCTCTAGGGACCACAAAGAGAATGTCCTTAATTTTGCTGCAGGGCCTGCAGTCTCCGTTTCACCTATATGAAGTGATCTCATGGCATTGGCAAAAAAAAACAAAATGGATTCAGAGGTAGCTCAGTATCCCTTACTTATCCAATAAGAAAAGGAAAGGACTGCTGATAGAATTGCACACCAGGAAGACTGTGAAGCGTCTTCAAGGCCATTCCATCTGTATATCAATCCCTAATTCCTTCTGCCAATAAGATGCTCCATATATAACTCCAAGGAATGGAGCTCCTGAAATTGAACAGGGGCTATGACTGACAAGGGGAAGAAGCAATGCTCAATTTGTAAAACAGTCATTACAGAGCCACAAAGGTTTTTCTTAGGAGATTGCCTTCAGCTCTGATGAATGCTGTGGTTGATGAATACTAGGACCACCTGGTCTTGATTGTACCCCTCGCCTCTTTCTTCCACCTCCCCAAACTTCCTGTCTATTTCACTCAAGAATGCAAAAATTGATGGGTGTAATGCTTACATTTATCCCAACTACTGGCAATTACCCGGTTGTGGGTTGCTTGTGTTACGGCTCAGGAAGGACCTGGCCTGGCAGTTTGGGCCAGACAGTTCCTATTGGAACAGAGGCAAGACATATTTGCATATGGCTCGTCCAAACTGAGGTGACATTGTGTGCAAAATGACTATGGACTGAAATGCTACCTGAAATAATTACCAGTGGCTGAAATTATTTCATGCATTCCATCCATCTCATTTTGTATACTTCTCTACCTCTCTCCTGCAGACTATTTTTCACTTCTCTTCCTCACTGCTTTCTTATTTTTCTTTTCCTTGTTTTTAATTCTATAATCTGCCTTTCACTCTCTGGGTCTAGCTCGAAGTTCAATGGTTAAAATTAAGACCTTGTCCTAAAAAACGAGTGCTGGTGTCATCTTCTCTCGAACACCAGCACAAATTAGGCACTGAGGGTAATTGATTGGAGTGTAAGACATAACAGCTGGCGAGCTTGTAAGGCCCATAGTCTTACAGCGTAAATAGGCTTGTGAATATTACATGGCACTAAAAATGTAAAATTAGTATTCTGTATCGATGAGACATCTGTGCGTACAGAGTTCCACTGCCTGTAGCTATGAGTCACACAGAGAGGCTGCCATGTCACTGCTGCGCAGGCTGCAGCTCACTGAGGAGTTCTGATACTTGTTTAACCCCTTCGCTGCCAGGACTTTTCCCCCTCCTGTGCCAGGCCTTTTTTTGCCTATTTGGGGCAGTTCGCGCTTAGGCCCTCATAACTTTTTGTCCACATAAGCTAACCAAGCCAAATTTGCGTCCTTTTTTTCCAACATCCTAGGGATTCTAGAGGTACCCAGACTTTGTGGGTTCCCTTGAAGGAGGCCAAGAAATTGGCCAAAATACAGTGAAAATTTCGTTTTTTTAAACAAAAATGGAAAAAAGTGGCTGCAGACGAAGGCTTGTGGATTTCCCCCTGAAAATGGCATCAACAAAGGGTTTGTAGTGCTAAACTCAGCAGCTTCCTAGCTTTCAGGAACAGGCAGACTTGAATCAGAAAACCCAATTTTTCAACACAACTTTGGCATTTTACTGGGGCATACCCCATTTTTGCAATTTTTTGTGCTTTCAGCCTCCTTCCAGTCAGTGACAGGAATGGGCATGAAACCAATGCTGGATCCCAGATACCTAACCGTTTCTGAAAAGTAGACAAAATTCTGAATTCAGCAAGGGGTCATTTGTGTAGATCCTACAAGGGTTTCCCACAGAAAATAACAGCTGAAAAAGAAAAATATTGAAATTGAGGTGAAAAAAACATCAATTTTTCTCTACGTTTTACTCTGTAACTTTTCCCTGCAATGTCAGATTATGGAAAGCAATATACCGTTACGTCTGCTGGACTCCTCTGGTTGCGGGGATATATAGGGCTTGTAGGTTCATCAAGAACCCGAGGAACCCAGAGCCAATAAATGAGCTGCACCCTGCAGTGCTTTTTCATTCTATACCGGGTATACAGCAATTCATTTGCTGAAATATAAAGAGTAAAAAATTGATATCAAGAAAACCTTTGCATTTCCAAAAAGGGCACAAGATAAGGTGCTGAGGAGCAGTGGTTATTTGCACATCTCTGAATTCCGGGGTGACCATACAAGCATGAGAATTATAGGGAATTTCTCAAATAGATGTCTTTTTTACACACTCTCCTATATTTGGAAGGAAAAAATGTAGAGAAAGACAAGGGGCAATAGCACTTGTTTTGCTAATCTATGTTCCCCCAAGTCTCCCGAAAAAATGATACCTCACTTGCGTGGGTAGGCCTAGCGCCCGCGACAGGAAACGCCCCAAAGCGCAACGTGGACACATCCAAAATTTTGGGAGAAAACAGAGGTGTTTTTTGCGAAGTGCCTACCTGTAGATTTTGGCCTCTAGCTCAGCCGGCACCTAGGGAAACCTACCAAACCTGTGCATTTCTGAAAACTAGAGACCTAGGGGAATCCAAGGAGGGGTGACTTGCGGGGCTCGGACCAGATTCTGTTACCCAGAATCCTTTGCAAACCTCAAAATTTGGCTAAAAAAACACATGTCCCTCACATTTCTGTGGCAGAAAGTTCTGGAATCTGAGAGGAGCTACAAATTTCCTTCCACCCAGCGTTCCCCCAAGTCTCCCGATAAAAATGATACCTCACTTGCGTGGGTAGGCCTAGCGCCGGCGACAGGAAACACCCCAAAGCGCAACGTGGACACATCCTAAATTTTGGAAAAAAACAGAGGTGTTTTTTGCGAAGTGCCTACCTGTAGATTTTGGCCTCTAGCTCAGCCGGCACCTAGGGAAACCTACCAAACCTGTGCATTTCTGAAAACTAGAGACCTAGGGGAATCCAAGGAGGGGTGACTTGCGGGGCTCGGGCCAGGTTCTGTTACCCAGAATCCTTTGCAAACCTCAAAATTTGGCTAAAAAAACACATGTCCCTCACATTTCTGTGGCAGAAAGTTCTGGAATCTGAGAGGAGCTACAAATTTCCTTCCACCCAGCGTTCCCCCAAGTCTCCCGATAAAAATGATACCTCACTTGCGTGGGTAGGCCTAGCGCCGGCGACAGGAAACACCCCAAAGCGCAACGTGGACACATCCAAAATTTTGGAAAAAAACAGAGGTGTTTTTTGCGAAGTGCCTACCTGTAGATTTTGGCCTCTAGCTCAGCCGGCACCTAGGGAAACCTACCAAACCTGTGCATTTCTGAAAACTAGAGACCTAGGGGAATCCAAGGAGGGGTGACTTGCGGGGCTCGGACCAGGTTCTGTTACCCAGAATCCTTTGCAAACCTCAAAATTTGGCTAAAAAAACACATGTCCCTCACATTTCTGTGGCAGAAAGTTCTGGAATCTGAGAGGAGCTACAAATTTCCTTCCACCCAGCGTTCCCCCAAGTCTCCCGATAAAAATGATACCTCACTTGCGTGGGTAGGCCTAGCGCCGGCGACAGGAACCACCCCAAAGCGCAACGTGGACACATCCTAAATTTTGGAAAAAAACAGAGGTGTTTTTTGCGAAGTGCCTACCTGTAGATTTTGGCCTGTAGCTCAGCCGGCACCTAGGGAAACCTACCAAACCTGTGCATTTCTGAAAACTAGAGACCTAGGGGAATCCAAGGAGGGGTGACTTGCGGGGCTCGGGCCAGGTTCTGTTACCCAGAATCCTTTGCAAACCTCAAAATTTGGCTAAAAAAACACATGTCCCTCACATTTCTGTGGCAGAAAGTTCTGGAATCTGAAAGGAGCTACAAATTTCCTTCCACCCAGCGTTCCCCCAAGTCTCCCGATAAAAATGATACCTCACTTGCGTGGGTAGGCCTAGCGCCGGCGACAGGAAACACCCCAAAGCGCAACGTGGACACATCCTAAATTTTGGAAAAAAACAGAGGTGTTTTTTGCGAAGTGCCTACCTGTAGATTTTGGCCTCTAGCTCAGCCGGCACCTAGGGAAACCTACCAAACCTGTGCATTTGTGAAAACTAGAGACCTAGGGGAATCCAAGGAGGGGTGACTTGCGGGGCTCGGACCAGGTTCTGTTACCCAGAATCCTTTGCAAACCTCAAAATTTGGCTAAAAAAACACATGTCCCTCACATTTCTGTGGCAGAAAGTTCTGGAATCTGAGAGGAGCTACAAATTTCCTTCCACCCAGCGTTCCCCCAAGTCTCCCGATAAAAATGATACCTCACTTGCGTGGGTAGGCCTAGCGCCGGCGACAGGAAACACCCCAAAGCGCAACGTGGACACATCCTAAATTTTGGAAAAAAACAGAGGTGTTTTTTGCGAAGTGCCTACCTGTAGATTTTGGCCTGTAGCTCAGCCGGCACCTAGGGAAACCTACCAAACCTATGCATTTCTGAAAACTAGAGACCTAGGGGAATCCAAGGAGGGGTGACTTGCGGGGCTCGGACCAGGTTCTGTTACCCAGAATCCTTTGCAAACCTCAAAATTTAGCTAAAAAAACACATGTCCCTCACATTTCTGTGGCAGAAAGTTCTGGAATCTGAGAGGAGCTACAAATTTCCTTCCACCCAGCATTCCCCCAAGTCTCCCGATAAAAATTATACCTCACTTGCGTGGGTAGGCCTAGTGCCGGCGACAGGAAACACCCCAAAGCGCAACGTGGACACATCCTAAATTTTGGAAAAAAACACAGGTGTTTTTTGCGAAGTGCCTACCTGTAGATTTTGGCCTCTAGCTCAGCCGGCACCTAGGGAAACCTACCAAACCTGTGCATTTCTGAAAACTAGAGACCTAGGGGAATCCAAGGAGGGGTGACTTGCGGGGCTCTGACCAGGTTCTGTTACCCAGAATCCTTTGCAAACCTCAAAATTTGGCTAAAAAAACACATGTCCCTCACATTTCTGTGGCAGAAAGTTCTGGAATCTGAGAGGAGCTACAAATTTCCTTCCACCCAGTGTTCCCCCAAGTCTCCCGATAAAAATGATACCTCACTTGCGTGGGTAGGCCTAGCGCCGGCGACAGGAAACACCCCAAAGCGCAACGTGGACACATCCTAAATTTTGGAAAAAAACAGAGGTGTTTTTTGCGAAGTGCCTACCTGTAGATTTTGGCCTCTAGCTCAGCCGGCACCTAGGGAAACCTACCAAACCTGTGCATTTGTGAAAACTAGAGACCTAGGGGAATCCAAGGAGGGGTGACTTGCGGGGCTCGGACCAGGTTCTGTTACCCAGAATCCTTTGCAAACCTCAAAATTTGGCTAAAAAAACACATGTCCCTCACATTTCTGTGGCAGAAAGTTCTGGAATCTGAGAGGAGCTACAAATTTCCTTCCACCCAGCGTTCCCCCAAGTCTCCCGATAAAAATGATACCTCACTTGCGTGGGTAGGCCTAGCGCCGGCGACAGGAACCACCCCAAAGCGCAACGTGGACACATCCTAAATTTTGGAAAAAAACAGAGGTGTTTTTTGCGAAGTGCCTACCTGTAGATTTTGGCCTGTAGCTCAGCCGGCACCTAGGGAAACCTACCAAACCTGTGCATTTCTGAAAACTAGAGACCTAGGGGAATCCAAGGAGGGGTGACTTGCGGGGCTCGGGCCAGGTTCTGTTACCCAGAATCCTTTGCAAACCTCAAAATTTGGCTAAAAAAACACATGTCCCTCACATTTCTGTGGCAGAAAGTTCTGGAATCTGAAAGGAGCTACAAATTTCCTTCCACCCAGCGTTCCCCCAAGTCTCCCGATAAAAATGATACCTCACTTGCGTGGGTAGGCCTAGCGCCGGCGACAGGAAACACCCCAAAGCGCAACGTGGACACATCCTAAATTTTGGAAAAAAACAGAGGTGTTTTTTGCGAAGTGCCTACCTGTAGATTTTGGCCTCTAGCTCAGCCGGCACCTAGGGAAACCTACCAAACCTGTGCATTTGTGAAAACTAGAGACCTAGGGGAATCCAAGGAGGGGTGACTTGCGGGGCTCGGACCAGGTTCTGTTACCCAGAATCCTTTGCAAACCTCAAAATTTGGCTAAAAAAACACATGTCCCTCACATTTCTGTGGCAGAAAGTTCTGGAATCTGAGAGGAGCTACAAATTTCCTTCCACCCAGCGTTCCCCCAAGTCTCCCGATAAAAATGATACCTCACTTGCGTGGGTAGGCCTAGCGCCGGCGACAGGAAACACCCCAAAGCGCAACGTGGACACATCCTAAATTTTGGAAAAAAACAGAGGTGTTTTTTGCGAAGTGCCTACCTGTAGATTTTGGCCTGTAGCTCAGCCGGCACCTAGGGAAACCTACCAAACCTATGCATTTCTGAAAACTAGAGACCTAGGGGAATCCAAGGAGGGGTGACTTGCGGGGCTCGGACCAGGTTCTGTTACCCAGAATCCTTTGCAAACCTCAAAATTTAGCTAAAAAAACACATGTCCCTCACATTTCTGTGGCAGAAAGTTCTGGAATCTGAGAGGAGCTACAAATTTCCTTCCACCCAGCATTCCCCCAAGTCTCCCGATAAAAATTATACCTCACTTGCGTGGGTAGGCCTAGTGCCGGCGACAGGAAACACCCCAAAGCGCAACGTGGACACATCCTAAATTTTGGAAAAAAACACAGGTGTTTTTTGCGAAGTGCCTACCTGTAGATTTTGGCCTCTAGCTCAGCCGGCACCTAGGGAAACCTACCAAACCTGTGCATTTCTGAAAACTAGAGACCTAGGGGAATCCAAGGAGGGGTGACTTGCGGGGCTCTGACCAGGTTCTGTTACCCAGAATCCTTTGCAAACCTCAAAATTTGGCTAAAAAAACACATGTCCCTCACATTTCTGTGGCAGAAAGTTCTGGAATCTGAGAGGAGCTACAAATTTCCTTCCACCCAGTGTTCCCCCAAGTCTCCCGATAAAAATGATACCTCACTTGCGTGGGTAGGCCTAGCGCCGGCGACAGGAAACACCCCAAAGCGCAACGTGGACACATCCTAAATTTTGGAAAAAAACAGAGGTGTTTTTTGCGAAGTGCCTACCTGTAGATTTTGGCCTCTAGCTCAGCCGGCACCTAGGGAAACCTACCAAACCTGTGCATTTGTGAAAACTAGAGACCTAGGGGAATCCAAGGAGGGGTGACTTGCGGGGCTCGGACCAGGTTCTGTTACCCAGAATCCTTTGCAAACCTCAAAATTTGGCTAAAAAAACACATGTCCCTCACATTTCTGTGGCAGAAAGTTCTGGAATCTGAGAGGAGCTACAAATTTCCTTCCACCCAGCGTTCCCCCAAGTCTCCCGATAAAAATGATACCTCACTTGCGTGGGTAGGCCTAGCGCCGGCGACAGGAAACACCCCAAAGCGCAACGTGGACACATCCTAAATTTTGGAAAAAAACAGAGGTGTTTTTTGCGAAGTGCCTACCTGTAGATTTTGGCCTCTAGCTCAGCCGGCACCTAGGGAAACCTACCAAACCTGTGCATTTCTGAAAACTAGAGACCTAGGGGAATCCAAGGAGGGGTGACTTGCGGGGCTCGGACCAGGTTCTGTTACCCAGAATCCTTTGCAAACCTCAAAATTTGGCTAAAAAAACACATGTCCCTCACATTTCTGTGGCAGAAAGTTCTGGAATCTGAGAGGAGCTACAAATTTCCTTCCACCCAGCGTTCCCCCAAGTCTCCCGATAAAAATGATACCTCACTTGCGTGGGTAGGCCTAGCGCCGGCAACAGCAAACACCCCAAAGCGCAACGTGGACACATCCTAAATTTTGGAAAAAAACAGAGGTGTTTTTTGCGAAGTGCCTACCTGTAGATTTTGGCCTCTAGCTCAGCCGGCACCTAGGGAAACCTACCTAACCTGTGCATTTCTGAAAACTAGAGACCTAGGGGAATCCAAGGAGGGGTGACTTACGGGGCTCGGACCAGGTTCTGTTACCCAGAATCCTTTGCAAACCTCAAAATTTGGCTAAAAAAACACATGTCCCTCACATTTCTGTGGCAGAAAGTTCTGGAATCTGAGAGGAGCTACAAATTTCCTTCCACCCAGCGTTCCCCCAAGTCTCCCGATAAAAATGATACCTCACTTGCGTGGGTAGGCCTAGCGCCGACGACAGGAAACACCCCAAAGCGCAACGTGGACACATCCTAAAGTTTGGAAAAAAACAGAGGTGTTTTTTGCGAAGTGCCTACCTGTAGATTTTGGCCTGTAGCTCAGCCGGCACCTGGGGAAACCTACCAAACCTGTGCATTTCTGTAAACTAGAGACCTAGGGGAATCCAAGGAGGGGTGACTTGCGGGGCTCGGACCAGGTTCTGTTACCCAGAATCCTTTGCAAACCTCAAAATTTGGCTAAAAATACACATGTTACTCACATTTCTGTGGCAGAAAGTTCTGGAATCTGAGAGGAGCTACAAATTTCCTTCCACCCAGCGTTCCCCCAAGTCTCCCGATAAAAATGATACCTCACTTGTGTGGGTAGGGCTAGCGCCCACGAAAGGAAAGGGCCCAAAACACAACATGGACACATCACATTTTTTTATAAAAAGCAGTGCCTACCTGTGGATTTTGGCCTGTAGCTCAGCCGACACCTGAGGAAACTTAGCAAACCAGTGCATTTTTGAAAACTAGAAACCCAGGGGAATCCAAGATGGGGTGACTTGCGGGGCTCTGACCAGGTTATGTTACCCAGAATCCTTTCAAACATCAAAATTTGGCCCAAAAAACACTTTTTCCTCTCATTTCGGTGACAGAAAGTTGTGGAATCTGAGAGGAGCCACAAATTTCCTTCCACCCAGCGTTCCACTAAGTCTCTCGATAAAAATGGTACCTCACTTCTGTGGGTAGGCCTAGCGCCCACAAAAGGAAATGGCCCAAAACACAACGTGGACACAACATATTTTTTCACAGAAAACAGAGGTGTTTTTTGCAAGGTGCCTACCTGTGGTGTTTGGCCTGTAGCTCAGCCGGCCCCAGGGGGGGGGGCAGAAATGCCCTAAAATAAATTTGCCCCCCCAACCCCCACCCTCCCCGGGAGCGACCCTTGCCTACGGGGTCGCTCCCCCTGCGTGACATTGGCACCAAAAAACAAATCCCCGGTGCCTAGTGGTTTCTGCCCACTTGGGGGCAGGTTGACCTAAACTCAGCCAATCTGCCCCCAAGGGGGGCAGAAATGGCCTAAATACAATTTGTCCCCCAGGGGAGCGACTTTTGCCTGATGGGTCGCTCCCCATCTCTAAGAAAAAAACCAAGAAAAAAAAAAAAAAAAAAAAAATTTCCCCTGGCGCCTAGAGGTTTCTGCCCCCCCCCCCCCGGGGGGGCAGAAATGGCCTAAAATAAATTTGCCCCCCCAACACCCACCCCCCCCCGGGAGCGACCCTTGCCTACGGGGTCGCTCCCCCTGCGTGACATTGGCGCCAAAAAACAAATCCCCGGTGCCTAGTGGTTTCCGCCCCCTTGGGGGCAGATTGACCTAAAATTGGCCAATCTGCCCCCAGGGAGGCAGAAATGGTCTAAATACAATTTGCCCCCCCAGGGGAGCGACCCTTGCCTGATGGGTCGCTCTCCATCTCTAAAAAAAGAAACAACAACAAAAAAAAACCACAAAAAAAAAAATTGCCCTGGCGCCTAGAGGTTTCTTCCCCCCCTGGGGCCAGATCGGCCTAATAATAGGCCGATCTGCCCCCAGGGGGGGCAGAAATGGCCTAAAATAAATTGCCCTCCCCCCCAGGGAGCAACCCTTGCCTAAGGGGTCGCTCCCTTTGCGTGAAATTCACGCAAAGAAAAAACTCCCTGGTGTCTAGTGGTTTCTACCCCCCTTGGGGGCAGATTGGCCTCATCAAAATAGGCCAATCTGCCCCCAAGGGGGGCAGAAATGGCCAAAATATAATTTTCCCCCAAGGGGAGCGACCCTTGCCTAAGGGGTCGCTCCCCACCAAAAAAAAAAAATATAACACAAAAAACAAAAAACAAAAAAAAAGGTCCCTGGTGCCTAGAGGGTTCTGCCCCCCCTGGGGGCAGATCGGCCTATTAGTAGGCCGATCTGCACCCGGGGGGGCAGAAAAGGCCTTCCCGAAAATATGCCCCCCCTGGGAGCGACCCTTGCCCAAGCGGTCGCTCCCTTTTGTCAATAACAATAAAAAAAAAAAAAATCCCTGGTGTCTAGTGGTTTCTACCCCCCTTGGGGGCAGATTGGCCTCATCAAAATAGGCCAATCTGCCCCCAAGGGGGGCAGAAATGGCCAAAATATAATTTTCCCCCAAGGGGAGCGACCCTTGCCTAAGGGGTCGCTCCCCACCAAAAAAAAAAAAAATATAACACAAAAAACAAAACACAAAAAAAAAGGTCCCTGGTGCCTAGAGGTTTCTGCCCCCCCTGGGGGCAGAAAAGGCCTTCCCGAAAATATGCCCCCCCTGGGAGCGACCCTTGCCCAAGGGGTCGCTCCCTTTTGTCAATAACAATAAAAAAAATAAAAATCCCTGGTGTCTAGTGGTTTCTACCCCCCTTGGGGGCAGATTGGCCTCATCAAAATAGGCCAATCTGCCCCCAAGGGGGGCAGAAATGGCCAAAATATAATTTTCCCACAAGGGGAGCGACCCTTGCCTAAGGGGTCGCTCCCCACCAAAAAAAAAAAAAAAAATGAAACAAAAAAAAAAAAAAAAAAAAAATGGTCCCTGGTGCCTAGAGGTTTCTGCCCCCCCTGGGGGCAGAAAAGGCCTTCTCAAAAAAATGCCCCCCCTGGGAGCGACCCTTGCCCAAGGGGTCGCTCCCTTTTGTCACTTTCAATAAAAAAAAAAAAAATCCCTGGTGTCTAGTGGGATTTCAAAAGCCGGATTGCAAGCAATCCGGCTTTTGAAACCCTCGGAGGGACTTCAAAGGAAAGGAAATACTTTTCCTTCCCTTTGAAGCCCCTCCGGGCCTCCCAGTGATTGAAAAAGAAATGCTTTTGCATTTCTTTTTCAATCGCGCTGGAAGCAGAGCTTCCAGCGCGACTAGGGAGGCCCTGTGACACATCACCACGCGCGCGCGCGCTGACGTCACGGGGGGGTGGGGGGGGGGGGTCGGGGGTGTAAGGGGAAGGTCTTCCCCTTCCATCCCCGACTTGGGGGGGGAGGGGGGTGCACGGGGGGCGCGCTAGCGCACCCCCAAGTTCCCCTGTGCCTAGGACGAGATGATCTCGTCCAAGGCACAGGGGAACTGTAGCCTTGGACGAGATGATCTCGTCCAAGGCACAGGGGAACTGTAGCCTTGGACGAGATCATCTCGTCCAAGGCACAGAAGGGGTTAAAGAGCAGCAGCTTCGAGCCCTGCGGTTACACAACTCTGTCAGCGGCACGCGCAGAACTGGCCTGGAACATGCTAATGAGCCTCCTCGGGAAGGAAGCAGGGTGTCAGTACACCCTGGATTTACAATATCTCTATCCGTGTTTTATTCTTTGAATTCTCCATCAGTCAGTAAAAGTAGCAGAGTTTTTTAACTGCGTGCTAGAAAATCACCAACAAAGATGAACAGAGACGTAGAGACGGCATGTGGAGCAGTGATAAAAACAAGCATTTGCAATGCAATGGGTGTCGCATTTGCTCGAGTTAGAGCTATTGGTGTTGTAAATTCATAACTGGAAGTTTCTTGCCACATAAATTGGTCAACCCTGCCGCATAATCGTTTTATTTTCCTGCCACACAATTCCAGTGGCCCTGCATATAACTAAACCAGTTTCATTTACTGTCATCCCTATCTGCAGCCAACAATGAAATTGTTGCTATTTAGCGTCCTACATTTAAATCTGCCATGGTAATTGCAATAGAATACCACTTTCACCCCACCATCAGAGTTGCTGCACAATGGATGTGATCTGACAGTTGGGGCTGGACTGTTCCTACTGTAGCAGGAAAAAGGCTGATTTGCTTATGGTTGATTCCTGTCTGAGGTGGCTTGGTGGATTAAAAAAAATATGTACTGGAATGTAGCCTGGAATAATTACTAGTGGCTGAGATTAATTCAAACACTCCGCCCATCACTTTTTTGTTTTTCTCTGATGTGTGATGGGCACTGCCACTACTCGGATTAGTCAATTAAGTTATAAAATGTTAATCTATCAGCAGAAAAATATAACTTATTGCATATTGTATAGTCTTAATACATTTAGTTATAATGAAAATGGTTAAAAAGTAACAGCAGTACTCATATCTAATGAGAAAGCAGCTTGTATTAATTGCTGCAGCACTGAAAATCAGGAACAAATCCCAAGGCACTCACTATGGTGACTTTTAGAACGTCTATTTTTGGCCCCTTCCAACCCAGGGCGCTGATTCTATTCTGCTTCTTCCAAAGCCAGCAGCCTGCATTATCCTGCGGCATTGAGCGGGTCATTCTGCAGGCAGTCCTTACAATGAGAAACACCATAGACAGAGGGTTCTTCGCCTCTCAGTCTCTGCGCGTTCAGAAACCTCTAGTGATGCTTCATTGAAAGCTGTAGATGTGTGGCCATGAAGTGCAGGCACTTGCACCCTCACCCTGGCTGTGGAAAGGGCTTGTCACACTATATTCAATAGCTATTCACTTGTGGATGAACTGAAATGGGTATGATCACTTTTACCGACTGATGCAAGAAAAGCAGAATCAGGATGTGCTTGTGTGTGCTGGGCCTTGAAATCCTCATGCCCCTTACAAACCTGGCCCTGAAGTGATGCTGCTAAAGGTGTGCCAATGATCAAGCACAGGGTCCTCTCAAACTCTACCTGATGGCCCCTCCTCTAAAAGATATAGGAAGTGGAAGGAGATGCTTAATGCAATGTTAAAAAAAAATCCTATAGTTGCTGTGCCCTAACTCCTCCCAGACAGGCGTTAAACCTTCACTTATGGACCCCCCTTCTTTAGCAACCTCCCTCCTTCCAAACAACACTATGGAGGCATTGTTGGCTGTACATGGCTGCAGTATTTTATCTACACAAAAAGGTAATGATTAACAACACATGACATGACAGTTTATCACACGCCTTGTGCAAATTGTCCTTTTCACCATTATCTATTCAGCTTTTTGGGGTCTCAGCGTGTGCCGGCGGCTAGGCTTCCCTTGCTGCCAAGTCATTGTTAGCGGTCCTGCTTTTGTGTGCTTTGTGCCCGTGCCACAAAAGCTGGGCCTGCCTGCTGCTGCCCCTCTTTTTACCAAGACTTGTCTGGCTCTCCCCGACCCTGCCGCCAGGCATCCCAGATGCGCTATGGGGTACTTTCTCCATTTGAAAACACTTCATCTTCCCCTGCTGACTCGACCCTTCCACCACACTGCCAGTGATTTCCCGACCATGGGCAGCTCCCCCTTTCAAGCTTAGGTGAACCCCAGACGCTCCAATTTCCCTACTATGTTAAGCAAGAACATGTCTATTCCTACTCCTGACAAGTGTATCCCATCCGCCGCTCGATACCCTGGCGACTGCAGATTGATCAGGACATGCCTCACACACCCCCACGCATTGGCCCTGCACAGCTTGGACATGGTAATGTTTAGTTTCATCCTTGACCGCTCTATTGCCCCAGCATCCTGGGCCCCTCGCCATGCTTCTCTGGCTATGACCTCAGACCATATTACCTCGTCTTGGCGCACCAAACGGGCTACTTCTGCTAGCCCTGCCATCATGTCCCCCATCAGCTCCCTTCTACCCAATTCCACGAGGTCCTTCCCCCCAGATGTATTACCACTGTATCTGGCCACCTTCCCGTGTTGAGTGCCCTATATAGAGTTGGTAACAACTGCGCCCACCTCATGCCTGGCTGAAGCACCCAATTTACCTTTTTGTTATGCAAACATAAGCCCCAGTAACTGTTCCGTGCTTCTGCCCACTTCAGTGCTCTGGCCACAAATGAATGACCCAGGGTCAACGCTTTATGGCATTCCCTATCCGGGTCTGTAGAAAGAGAAGCAGTATTAGGAGATGGCCAGCCTAACATATACCCTAAAAGCCTTTGATTCCCAACGCACTATGCATTTGATGCGCCTATTATCCAGCCCATGGGCTGCCGTCATGGTTGCTGCACCTATTCTGAAGGAATGGAAGCCATATCTTCTGGGGTTGAGGCCTATCTTTTCCAGCACCATCCTCATGACCGCCACAAATTGGAACCTGCTCGGGTAGGTACCATCCTTGTGCCGAAACAGTGGCTTGTTTGGCAGATGTTCTCACCTACATAAGCTTTCAACAAACATACTAGGCAATGCCTGCTGCCCTCCAGGCAATTTAACCTTGAATGATTTCCTTTGCCCAGCTGATCAGTTTTTAAACACCTCAGATGCAACACCATCCAATCGTGCCCGAATGTAACATCTTTTCCTCTCAGACATGCTGCCCCGGCTGCCTCCCGAGCTGGTGCTACTACCTTCCCTACTCTAAACACTCCGAAGAAAGCCAAACTGAAAGTGACCTTGAATAGCTTCTGCTCATGCTCATCCCTGCACACTTCCTCCAGTGCCTCCAACAACTGCTTCAAAATCTCAAAATCTATTGGGCACCTCTTATCCTGCTGTCTGGATTGCAACCTGCTTCATGCTTTCATGGCTGTCCTGCACAGAAATGTATTAGTGGGATCTTCCTTCCCCGCCAGCTAGGTGTAAAATGCTACTGCACTCCAGTGAGACTGTTCCCAGCTCCTACTCTTGCCTCTCGTGTATGCCTTCACAATTAACCCTTTTGCCTCCTGCGCAGTTACCTCGCTTGGCCACTTAGCCCCTGTTACGTCACTGAATATCCGCCAGCACTTATGATATCTTTCATCGTTTTTTTGGGGTAAGCCCATTTGGCACTAACATTCACAACTCACGTCCACCAACTCCCACAGGTGACCAGATATCCTCGTAATTTCTTTGTACGCCTCCGAGGCCAGGTCTCTGAATCTCTGCCATTGGGAATGAGACAAGGCACGAGCAATTTTATTTTCGCAGCCCGGTCCTTGAGCAGATGCCTATATTCCCGTTCAACTGGCTCCGTACCAGGTGCCGTAATAGGTGCATCACTGGTGGGGTCTATGCAGTTCCTGAGTTGATCGCTTGCACCACTGCATGATTGCCTGACCATAACGTAACCTGCTTGTTTGCCAACCGTGAGCCCCAAATCATAAAGGCCACTACAGTGGGGAACAGCTGCAGCAGTGTAATGTTCCAAGTCACTGCCTTGTGCTCCCACCTGCCCGGTCACCATGCCACGGTCCAGGAACCTCCAAGCATTGCACCAAAACCCTAGCCAAGTCTGTGAATACCTCTATTTGGCAGGCCTGCACCTAAGGCTCTCTCCACAACAAGCTACCAATGAAGTTAGCAATAAACTCCAAACACTGTGCCAGATTCTCCTGTATCCCTCTGGTTATCCTGAAACTGTGATGTTTCTTTGCTACCCCCCTTGCCAGCCATGCTAATCGCCTGGCGAAAGGTCTGACTGCTGGGATCAACTTGGTGGGAAAGTTCAACCTAACCAGCAGTTGTTGAATTTCCCCTAGTGATGCTTTTCTCTTCTTGCTGAGTAACTCAATCCAACCGTAAAACACCTCAACTTTATCTAACGGGAGTCCGCACACCCCCTCCTTTATGCCTATCTCTATGCCCATGAACCCTAATGATGTCACTGGGCCTTCCATTTTCTCTGTAGCTAAAGGCACGCCCAGTTCATCTGCCACCACCCTGAAAAACTGTAGCAAGTCTTTACAGTCCGTAGTACATCTTGCCCCTATGAACAAGAAATCATCAATATACTGTGTACACCCCTCTCTGGGGTTAGGTGACTTTAAAACCCATTCTAGGACACTGCTGAATGCTTCAAAGTAGGCACATGAAATGGCACAACCTAGGGGTAGGCATTTGTTAGAGTAAAATCGCTCATTCAGTTTAAGCCCCAGTAAACAATAGCTCTCTGGATATACTGGCAAAAGATGAAATGCTGATTCAATGTCCACCTTTGCTTAGAATGCGCCTCTGCCTACTGGGCAATGAGTAACCCCAGCATGACCTGCAAGGGTATGACAAAGCCTGTGCTAAAACCTTCTGCTAACAATTGCCTGTATTTAATTTTTGGTATGGATAGCTTGCTAATAAATGCAGCAGCCTGCTGACTGAAATTGGAGTGGGTACTGGGGGACGTGGCTGCTGACCTCTTCCTGGCTTCTTAATTGTTGGGCTTTTGCTTGCTTCCTTGCCCCTTTTTAGTCACCTCCTAGTCTCCTGCATTCTGCCAGTGGATGGCCTCCCCTGCAATTGCTGCAGCAATGACAACATTTACATGCCTGTCCCCACTTACACTCTCCTTTGTCAAATTTCCAACAATTTGCTGGCCCACTCCGAAAACTTTTGTTATATGCTGCCGGTTTGTCTTTTGTAGCCTTCTGAGCTTCCAATCTCTGCTCCCCCCTTGTGCACGAAAAGTTAAATCCTGGTGCGCTACTCCTTCCCTAGCAGCTACCATGTGATTTGTGTACCCTTCCACTTCTTGCTGGTCCTATTCAATTGAGGGCCACACTTGCATCTTTTCCCTAAAGCCCTCATCATAGTGCAGCCATTCTTCACCTTGGTACTGTTGTTGGGCTACGGGCACCCTCTGTTCATGCAAGAATAGTGCAGCTGCACATTTTGAGAACTTCTCCACGTAAATGCTTGCTAGCGTCCTAAATTCCTTAAACCAATTTTCAATGTTTTTCTCCACACTGGGTCTACACCTCTCCTCTTTTCTGTCCTGTATTGTCACGTCTAGCCCTGCTTTGCACACCTCCAATAGAGAAAAAATATCAATAAATTCTTTCATCCAAATCCTTCCTTGACTGCCAGCAGGATAAGGCTAGCCAGGCCTGTCTCTCTCGCCATCACCGGCGGACCGGGGGAGGGCCTAACATATGCGCTCACCAGTTTATCCTGCTCCCCTGCCTGATCTGGCTCTTTTGCCCAAACCTTGATGGGATCATCCTTCTCCTTCTCTGCTCATACCCCTCTTTCTATGTCGCCCTTATTCCTACCGGGTTCCTGTGGAGTTCTTGCGCTCTCTGCCGGGTGCCCCATGTCCTCTCTTGTGCCGCTGTCTACCAGACTGCAACCCCCAGCAGTGCCCTGCCCCACTGCAGTGAGCCCTTGAGGATGCCCTGGCCCTGCTGCCATGTTACTCTACATGAATGGGTTAAGGCCCATGGGAAAATTGCACCCAGCCCCTGCTATGCCCACCACAGTTGTGCCATAGGTCCCTGTTCCCTTTCTGATGTGCTCGCTATCATAGTCTGCCAGCCCCGCTCGGCGTTTCCTCACCTGGCTTTGCATTTTTTGCTGTGCCTGCTGCTGCACCCCAATCTCCTGCTCGCTTCGGCTCTTTTTGTTATATCTTTTCTTATGCCTTGGCAAGACCCCAGTTATTTTCCACCATGGGCCTTTCCACTGTCTGGTTTGCAGAGATGTTTCTCCTGCAATTGTCTGGGTATTATTGAGGCATCCTTGTTTAATTCGTTAACTGCTCCCAGTGATCGCATGAGGCTTCCTGCCTCTGCTGCTCTCTTTCTGCTGACCTCCTTTCACCTCTATGTGCCCTGCGGCGTGGGCAATTCGCTTTGCCCATTCTCGCCACTTTGCTCTCTGCCATGCCGCTGAACACTTGACCAACCCTGGCCACTTCAGGCCTCTCACCGCCTTGCTCTCTTCTGAAATCCAGGGCACAGAACCCTCAACTTTCTGTGTGAGAGTCCATGCCCGTATCTCTCCATCTCCTTGATAATTCCACTCAACTGGGCAATCTGGCCCCTGCTGCCTGATGTCCTTGTCGCAGCGCTGGTGGCACATGTGGGGACGGTAAACGCCCGCTCCAAACCTCCATGGTGCGGGCAGTTTACGCCTTCGCATCCTCCCCAATGCTGGACAACATGTGGGGCACCCGCTCCTAACCTCTCAGCAGTAGTGGGCCGCCTTCACTCCTCTCCTCCACTTGAGTTCTGGCCGCCTCAGGTCCAGGCCGCTTGTCTCCTGCGCTGCCCGTCATCCAACTTGCCGTTGCCTCTCTGTTGCTAAGCAGGCCCTTTTGGCGGTCTGCTTCCACCATTGCATTTTTAACTGCCTCAGACCACCATCCCTGCCTGGCGTATTTCTTCTTGCGTCCTCTTCCTGCTTGCGTGCGACCAGTGAACCGGATCTTCCTGTGCAGCAATCTGGGTTGGAAGACCCCTCTTAACCTTTAAGTCCTAACTCGTGCTGGTTCTGAAACCCGACATCAATCAGTGCCAAGCCCTTTGCTGGCTTTTTGCATGCTTGCACAATACTGTACATCACAAGGCAATGTCGAGTAAAAAGGTTGAATACAGATACAATAAACTTTATCTTGCCGTTTTTTGTCTTGGAGCACATGATTATGATTAATTGCCAAACACCTTCCTCTACAATCCTGGGTTAACTCAGATGTTATAAGAATAGCCAGCTGGGGAAAGATAGAAGTTTTAAGCACTTCAAGATGCTCTAAGGGGCATATTTATACTTTTGGGTGCAAAACTGAACTAATGCAGTTTTGCACCAAAAAGTTTAGCACTAGCCAGGCACCATATTTATGAATTGGTGCAAGCCAGTGCAAAGGGTGGGCTAGCGTAAAAAAAAATTATGTTAGCCAGCTGGGGCTGGTGATATGGGAGAAGGGAGTTTTGCACCAAAAAGTAATGTTAGGCTGCTTAAAGTAAAAAAAAAATGACTCTAACCAGCCTAGTATCATTTTCTGACGCATAACCATCCATACCATGACTCCAGCCTTAGAAAAGACAGGAGTCAAGCCGACCACCCCAATGGCCAGCACAGGGGACCAGTGTCCCCTGGGAATGGCCATTGCACCCTGTGCCATGCAGGGGACCCTAAGTTGGGCCCCCAATGGCACTTTATTTAAAAAGACAAATTACTTACCTATACTTACCCTACTTACCTGGGATGGGGTCCCTCATCCTCCGATGTCCCTCTGGTGTGGGTGGGGGTGTTCCTAGGGCTTGAGGAGGGCACCTGTGAACCCATTTCACAATGTTTATCCATGGAAATGGGTCCACAGGTCCCTTAACGTCTGGTCTGACCCATGGCTTAAAAAATGATGCAAAGCAAGCTTTGCACCAATATTTAGCCCCTCCTCCCACCTGTGCATCCTATTAGCACGGGGGGATAAATATGGGGCTATGGGGTTAGTACCATTTTTTTATGGGAATGCCTACCTTTGATCTCATTGACGCAAGGTAGGTTCATGCATCTACAAAATGGTACAAACTCCAATATTTTGATGTTAGATGTGTCTAACGTCAAAATATAAAAATGGAGATACTTTTGCACTGAATTTGCGTAAACAAATGATGCAAATTTGGCACAAATGGGGTATAAACATGCCCTTAGTGTAAAACATTGCATTAAGCAGGTGTCCACTGCGAGAATCATTTACTTTTCAAAGGTCACCACGCGGTGTCCACTGTGAGAATCATTTACATTTCAAAGGTCAGCACGTGGTGTCCACTGCAAGAATCATTTACTTTTCTAAGGTCACCTACCGCGGGATCCTTGATGTGTATTCCATCCATCCATTGTATTAATGCTGTTTGTTGTGGAGCTGATGGGTTAAACTCTCTTTAAAAGACATAATTGAAAATGTTCCTAGGTATCCAGCACCACTATAGAGTGTTGCTACTTCTTTTAGATGATGTCACAAGGATCCGTAAAGGGGCCACATTCATCAGTCAGGTATGCGTTAGGCTACAGAAAACGCAGCCACACAATGCTGTAATATGTAAGTTGTATGCAACAAGTTGTTGGTTTATCAATGGAAGGGATTCAGTTGTGAACTAAAAACACTGGGCCGTACTTTTAGGCCCCTAGCACCACAGGACCGTCAGTTTTTGTGACACTCCTGTGACGCTAAGCACTGCGCCTTATTTACAAGGCGGCGTTAAGACAATTTTTGTGGCTTAATGCCACCTTGTAAATATGGCCCATTCCCATGCAACAGCAACACCCATTGCATTTTGACGCTTCCTCAGATTTATGAAATTTCGTAAACCTGAGGCAGCACCAAAATCTAATGCCACCCCCAGCTGTGACGTTAGCAGGGCGCAACGAGGAGGAATACTTGTATTCCTCCTCGTTTTTCGCTTCTTCTCTGGTGCTGCATTCTGTAGCACGCATAGAAAGAGCAAAATGCCAGAAATTATTGTTTATGTGCGGGAAGGTGTCCCTTCCTGCACATAAACAATCATTTGAAAATGACGCTTTAGCACTTCTGTGTATGCTGCATTGTGCAGCACACACAGAAGTGCCAAAGTGCCATTAGTGATTGTTTATGTGCAGGAAGGGACTCCTTCCAGCACATAAACAATCATAACCCTCAACACAGACACCATTCCATGATGGTGCAAGGATTCCTGCATTGGCAGCTAAATTTAGCGCCCGAGCAGGGGGAAATGCATTCACTTAAATATGGTACATCCCTGCGTTTCTAAAGTGACGCAGTGCTGTGCTGCCAATTTTGGCGCAGCACCATGCTCTGCCACCTTTCCTTAAATCTGGCCCACTATTTACACACACATTACCTTTCCCTTGGAATGGGATATCAGGAGCGTGGAACACTTAGGGGCATATTTATACTTGTTTTGCACCGAATTTGCGTAATTTTTTTGACAGAAAGTCGGTGCAAAACTTACTCCAAATTTATACTTTGGCGCTGGACCCGTCTAGCGCCAAATTTATGGAGGTAAAGTCATTTTTTGGACGTGGAACCCTACCTTGCATTAATGAGATGCAAGGTAGGCATTCCCGTGCAAGAAAAGTCTCTATGGCCTAAGCGCCATACTTATCCCCCCGCTAAACTCACGCACGGAAGGAGGCGGGCCAAATAATGTCTGGGTCAAGGCAGGCGTTAGGGGACTTGTGGGCCTATTTCCAGGGTAGGGTACCATGGAATAAGCCCGCAGGTGCCCTCTCCAGGGACCCCCCCACCCACACCAGAGGGACAGCTGAAGATGGGGGACCCCATCCCAGGTAAGTATAGGTAAGTACAGGTAAGTATTTTTTTTTTATGCCATGGGAGGCTCTGAAATGGGCCCCCCTACATGGCACTGGGTGCAATGGTCATGCCCAGGGGACACTGCTCCCCTGTGCTGGACATTGGGGTGGTGGGCATGACTCCTGTCTTTTCTAAGACAGGAGTCATGTGGTATGGATGGTTTTGCATCAGAAAATGACACCAGGCTGGTTAAAGTCATTTTGTTTTACTCTAACCTGTCTAACATAATGTTTTGATGCAAAACCCCCTTCTTCCATACCACCAGCCACGTCCGACTAACGTAATTTTTTTTACACCAGCCTACCTTTGCACCGGCTTGCACCAATCCAATAATATGGTGCCCGGCTGGTTCTCAGAAATGGTGCAAGCCAGTGATGAACGTTTTGGTGCAAAACTGCGTTAGTGCAGTTTTGCACCAAAAAGTATAAATCAGGGCCTAAGTTTGAGTGGTCACTGCAGTGTGAAGAAGATGCTCAAAAAATCAAGAGGGAATTTACCAATGTGTCAGCTTTGAATTGTTATGGCCCTGAGATGGGCAATTATATACCTACTGTTGCAAGTATCAAAGGGCTAGGGGCAGTTTTAACACAGAAGAATTATTTAGGAAGGAAACTGAATTTTCTTTTGCTTCGAGGTCCTTAACACCATCAGAGGAAAAATATTCTTTTACTGAAAAATAATCTTTCGCATGTGCATAGGCTTTGGATCATTTTAGAGACTTTGTATAGGGCAAGCATCTTGTTATTCAGTGTGTTCATAAGCTCTTGGTAAAACTGTTAACAACTGAAGGAGCTGTGAGTGCTTCTGCGAGGATTGCTAGGTTGTCAATGTACAAAACTGAGTATATGCCTTTAAGGTATGATGTTGTACCCGATTATCTTTTCTGTTTGCCAGTTCAGTTGGAAGAATGCGATGATGATGCGTTGGAATTTCCATGTAGTTTAGTGCATTATTGTGGTATGCCTGCAATTAATGAGTGGATTTCGGAGTGTGGAAAGTACAGTATTCTACAATAACTGTCTATGTTTATTTACAGTAATTGGTCAAAAAAAGAACATCTCTGTACTGAATTGAGACCATACTGGGAAATCAGATCTCAACTTTCTATTGAGAACAGATTGATTTTAAAGGGGGGAGAATTGTTTCTCCTGTTGGGCTGTGAGACAAGATAATCAACTTGTGTCATGAGCGCCATTTTGGAGTGGATGGAATAAAATATATGGTCAATACATTTTTGGTGGCCTTGTGTTGATTAGTGCAAAAAGAACAGATGATGGACAGAATGCTAAACAATGCAAACATTTACCCCCACAAGGATCTGGGTTTCATCCATCATTTCATTTGCTTACCACACCACCCCAGTTTGGACCCAGCCACATGCAAATCAGTTTTGACCATGTTCCTCATGAGAACAGTCCAGCCCGAACTGCTAAGTCAGGTCCTCCCAGGACCAAAAACAAGCATCCTAAGACCGGTTTCAGGGTATCACCCTTCATCAGCTAGGCTAGCTTGAATCCAGTGGCACAGTGAGCACAAGACCCACGTCTGCGCACACCCTGCCAACTTGGGGCTACAAATGCAAAAAGAACAGATAATGGACGGAATGCTGAACACTGCAAACATTCACCTCCAGTTGTGTTAATTTGGCCATAGAGAGGTTAATTAGGGAGAGTTCTGGTTCTTCTTTTGCTGACAAATCTTTAATGTATTTTGAAAGTGCCAATGAGTAATTGTTCCAAACATTTGAATTGGTAACCATTGACTTTAAGCAACTGGTAGGAGATTCACAAAAATATATCATTGTACTTTATAGATTAGTTTTCAAGGTAGTCAGTTGTTGACATTGCTGACAGAACTGATACTGAAACTGTTGTGAGATTTTTGGACAAGATGTTTGTGTCTGAGAGCATTCCAGCAAATGTGGTGATTAATAATGTTGTGAAACCATTGTCTAAAACATGCAAGGAGTATTTTGACAGGGTTGGGATTAAACACAAAATCACATCTTTGTTAGACCTGGGAGGATTTTTTAACTCAACTCGTGGAACTGGAGGGATTTGGTGATGCCATGTTATTCTTTTAACTCTGAGTTCCGTCCGAATTCTGCCAATTGCTGTGTGGCATACTTTTTTTCCAATTCGAGTAATGCAATGACAACAGGAGTAATACATAGCTCCAGCAAGTGATCTGGTGAGCCTGAGCAAGATTTGACGTCCCTTAGTGCGATTTGCAGTTGCTAGGAAGCCTTCTGGCATGATTTTCTAATGCGATTGGTCACAAGAGTAGTAGTGGTCAGAAGGCCACTTCCTGAGTAGATTTTCTACTCAAACGGCAGCAAAACTCGAATGAGTACTCACTCTTGCACACCACAAGTTGCTGATTTTTCAGTGTGGAAGCTATTGGTTATAGAAGTGGTACCAGGAATGGTGGTGATAAAAGTGGAAGTGATAATGGTAATGCAGTGGTAAATATGGTAGTAATGTTGGTGGTAATTGTGATAGTGGTTATGGGCATTGCATAATGGTGACAGTAAGGAGTTATAGTCATTATGGTTGTGGTAATGATGGTGGTAGGGAGACTAGTGGTGGTGGTAATGTTGTTGGGAACAGTGGTAGTAATAGTAATGATGGTGTTGATGACGGGGGCATTAGTGGCAATAGTAGTGATGAAGATGGTGGTAGCCACAATGGTAGTATCAATGGTAATGGCAGTAGTGGTAATTGTGGCAGTAATAAATGTGGTGACAGTGGCAATGGTTTGGGTGGTAACGGTGGTGGTCATGGTAACAGTAGTGATTGTGTTGGTAATACTCGAGGAGCACTGCAAATGAGTACAGCTAGATACAAAACAGCAGGAGAACTGACAGGTGCAAGCGATAACAAGCACAGCAGGTTTGAGATGAAGCAAGGATGTTGCATGATGAAATGGAGCAGCCGTTTTAGGATCAGGCCATCCCAATGTGTGAAAATGGTAAAGCAAGTAGAGGGTCATCTTGGGAAAGACAAAAGCTCCTGTCTTTTGACTGCTGTAATAGGCCTTAAGAAAACTGCTGAGGGCCTACTCTGGTCAGCACACGAATTAGAAAACAAACGTGCAGAATTCTATATTATACGAGAAAAGTACAGGCCTCGGTTTGAACATAATGGTCAATAAGGAACATAGGAACAGAAAGGAGAATGAGAAGAGAGGCCAGGTGCAGGGTAAAGCAGTTACGATTCAGCACAGCTTACCACAGATAACTTAGAAGGGTGCACACACACAATGGGGAGTCTGAGCCACTTTCTGATATCAGGAAAGGAGAATGGTAAATCATGACAGACTTGAAAGGGAGACACAGCGTTAGATGTTTGTGTTTCAAGGCTGGCAGAAAGGAGGAGGCAGGACGTAAAACTTCAGAGACTGGTAGACGTGTAGGGAGGACATATTGATAGAGGTCACAGGGCAGGGTCCAAGGACATTGTGTACGTTAGATAATATGTACGTAATGTATCTGCCATTAATGTATTTTTGTAACAAGCAGTAAGATAGCGTTTAAAGAATAATTGTTTTGCTGGTTGTGAGCGTTGTGAAGGAGGTGGATTTTGAGTGCCTACCAAGTGTATAAAAATCACCAGTAAAAGCTGAGTTGAGTGTGGCTTCAGTTGCAAAACTGTGCTTTACTTTCGGCCATATTTTATTTTGCTTGTAAATGCTCAATTATTACTAGAATTGTGTCACTTCTTTATTATTGATAAGAAATTCAACTACACTGCGTTAATGCTGTTTGCTGTTGCCACATTGATGCCACAACACGTGTCCATACGTCACAACAAGATGGCCAGAGTTTTTTCAAATTTACTGTTCCAATCTTGACGACACCCTTGGAACGGTTAAAAAACAAAAGGTGTACAGATGCAGGTTTACAGAAAGGAGCGGATCCGCAGCAGATTGCAGTGACAGGCCGTCCTAAAAAGTAAACACGAAATCAGCTCACAAGACCCTGATATGTAGCATGTTGTCCTGTTGCAAGTACTAGGTGGAGGCTTGGTGCTGGAATGCATTGCAGATGCTGCTGAAGAGAGCATCCAATAGCCCTCCACGTGGAAGTCCAGCAAGCGGGGCCTACATTGGTGTTTCCAGCAGCTAATTTCTACCTACTGTGTGGCCCATGCGCTCAGAAAGCATTACTGTGCTGTGCATCCACAGGATGGAAGTGCTGGACTGGTAGCACTCTGCTGCTGTGCAATTAGTCCCCCAGTGGTGGAGGCACAATGCGTTTTTTCTCTAATAAACTTATTGGTTTGTGGTACAAGCCTCCTCCTTTTGTGGACTCATGGAATTACTCTGTCATTGAAAAGCCTGGATGCCAGAAAGGCGGAAAACACCAGTTGTCGTGATTGTGTGATGATTGATAAATGTGAAATGATCGAAATATGAACGACACTTACACGAACCAATGACAAAAGGAGGATGATCTTGCACCTGTCTTTTTACATATTTTTATAAGTTCTTGCGAGACTGCTATATCTGTCTCCAGTGACACCCCAAAAATAGCTTTTGGGGCTTTGTGTTTAGGGCTGCTTAAACAGTGTTTAGCATTAATTGCTCTGTTGTCACCTAAAATAGTGGAAGATTAGAAATCTCGAGTGAGAGCTTAACCGGGATGCCGTATTCCGAAAATAATGTGGAAAGGCGTGTTTACTGAAGCGGGATAGCTTTACTCTGCCTCAGATTGTCGGAACAAATCAAAATCACTGCACAGATTTATGAAGAAAATTGAAATGGACCACGCCTGTAGGAGAAGCAAGCTTGTACAAGTTCGTTAACTCACAGCATTTTTTTTTAAATAGCTCTTTATTGGTATGACATTTTACAACCTCTGGTTGCACGTTCATCTGCTATCAGCATAAACAATGCACTCGGAGGAACCACCCCGACCTCCAGGGCACACGCTGCTATCACTTGATGCACAGTGAAAACCTCATAAACGGTAAGGGTGGGTCACTATATCACACTAAATCCATACAATCTTTAGTATACCAATGATTTTGTACAAAATACAAAGATCAACTTCTATATGGAAAGGTGATCATATAATGACCATTCCTAATTCCACTTTTATTGCCTCTAGGTTAAGACTGGTAATGATATACTTATTAACACTTTATCAACAGGCCAATGTAGTAGATATGATATTACTGTAGATCAGTAATATCAACCTCATTATAGTCACATACAACCTTCATAAACATGCACTAACAGCCATCCCTACTTGCGCAAACGGGCATTCACGGGTACTATAAGCCTTCTTCTCAAGGGTAAAAGGAGAAATGTTTAGGCCCATATTTACCGACCTTCACACAACAGAGTGCTGTGTGAAAAGTTGCATTAAGGCGTTGCTCAGAGAGAAAAAAAATACTGTGGCACCAGATTTAGCAAGAGCTGCCCTCCGATAATGTCACCAATGGGGCTTGCACTAAATTAATCTGTTGTACGTGATGCTCAGCGTTGCTCAGGCCTGCCAACTTACCAAACTATTTCACCATGTGAGAAGGGGGTGTGACCTAGGAGAGGGTGGGGCGTCATGCAAAGAGCTACCTAAGAGGCACTTCGCCCCCTCCCCTACCAACCAATTTTCGATAAAAAAGAAAACCAAAAGCTTGCTGAGGCTGCTACTGATGTACTGCAGTGTTTTCCCCCCCTTAATTGACATCGGCTACCAACAGCTCCAAGTGAGAGCTGGAAAACCACTCTATGTAGTGATTTTCAGTTTGTCTTTCCTGCCACCATGTGCCTTCAGCTCCTAGCCAGGTGACCTTGTGAAGGGACTGATATCGGGTGATACACGGTGACACCGTGTGAGTTGGCAGGTTTTGGTACACATTGCTACATGTTTTGTCTTTTGTGTTGCTACACATGTAGACCACCACACAGGGGTCAGAAGTGTGAAGTGTGCTTTAGTGTTAAGAACATATATTATTCATAAGTATATTAGGTGATATACCACTTGACCCCCTGTTTCCGCCGGGGTTTCCATTTCCATTATGATTTGGGCAAAGAGCTAGATCACTCTACTTCAGTAGATCTGCCTTTGTCCGAAACCTATGGTCTGTGCATTTTCATGCTACAGACATGGCCCCTTTGAATAAATTAAAAGCAGGGGCGGCTGGTGTTCAAGGGCTAAGGGGCTGCGCCCCTAGCCTTTTCGGGCCTCTCTAGTGAAGAATATATTCAATTACATGATGAAAGTATAACATTTTCTGCACAACATTTTCCGAGTGAAAGTTGTGCACTTTGAAAAGCCCCACTGTGCCTGCGTCAGTATGTGGCTGAAAGCTGCACAGTAGGGCTGACAGGGCTTGCCCACGCAAAGCCCTTACGTTTTCTCAGAACGCAATGAAGTCCCTGGTTTATCTCCTCCTCCACCAGAAGCACTGATAGTAAACAGCCTGGAGCGTTTTTTGTTCAGCCCGGGTTTCTGAAGTTTAAACTTCATGTCACTCTGATATTATTCTCCACCCTTTCCAATTGCTCAAATGGTGGGGTGTGATCTACCTACCAGAGGTCACATTTTATTAAAAGAATGTGGCATTGAGCAAAGAAAATCCCCTCTTCCTGCATTACAAGCAGTCTGTGGCAGAGAAATTGAATAAATACAATAAATAACTCCATCCAGGGCTCTCTGGGAGACAGGAGTGTGACC
This sequence comes from Pleurodeles waltl, assembly GCF_031143425.1. Classification (NCBI taxonomy): domain Eukaryota; kingdom Metazoa; phylum Chordata; class Amphibia; order Caudata; family Salamandridae; genus Pleurodeles; species Pleurodeles waltl. The sequence continues at coordinate 537,542,856 of NC_090446.1, read as the reverse complement.
TGAAGACCACAAGTCATAAATATGCTAAAGACAACCCTGCACACAAGTAAGTTGGAGCTCTATCTTTTTTACAGACAATAAGAAAAAATCTGTTCTCTCAGCTCTCCTCTCCCTTCACTGCCACTGTAGGTGATTTCCTCTCTCAAAGGCAGTAATGGTTCCAGTAATTTATCATGGCTAGTTATTGTTTTATTTCTTCTGCAGAATAATTACGTGATATGTCATATTAAACATGTAATCTGCAGCTCAAATAAACGTGTACCTTTTATCACTGAAACTGCTGGATACTGGATGGGTGAGGCAATGTGTGTTTGTTTGAATGTGTTTGCATGGCTTGACAGAGTGGCTGAAAAAATGTGTTTTCGTGCTGAAAGAAGGTCAACATTCGCCGTAAACAGCTTTAGCCCATTAAAAGTGATCGTCACTGATGTTTGTGCTGATTTATGTCTGTCAACTACAGCAAACGCACACTGAGTATGAGTGACCCACTCATTCATCTGCAATATGTGATGATTGCAGACAGACGTAAGAGTCAGAGTGAAATAAGGGGAGTAATTAGTAAACGCTATCATCAAAATATGTTCCAGTACAAATATTGAACATCAAATGCAGTCATCATAATCAGTGATGGATTTTACGACAGTCACTTGGCATGATAACATCAGCACTCTGCTTTAATTGGATCACGTCCCATGATTCATCAATGTTCTCAGCATCAGTTCCGCACTGATCTTTCCGTTAAATGGAAGTGCACATCCGAGGCTGCATTGCACAAAGTGCCCTGTGGCACAATCGGCTTGTGCATACCGCTTTCTGAGCTGCTGGCGCACTTTGGTATCGGGGAAGGGGTCGCAGACACTCCCCTAGCCCCCTATGTAATACAGAACGCGCTGTAGCTCATGTAGCACTGCTGCGATTCTAATGGACTACAGTCCCATGATAATGAGGGAAACACTTTGCTCTGTGCCATGTTATGGATGTGGAACTAGAGACAAAAGAATTCCCGGGAGGCTCAGACAAATATGTGGTACACGGTCAGTACTCCCCGTGGGTACCCGCTGAAAGTTGGGAAAGGGTTCCCAAGGGCCACCTGCACCCCCTGTGGATGGATGCAGTCACTTACTGTAGGGGCATCTCTGCCCTCCTTTCAAATGGAGGGCTAGGGTTGTCTGCACTGTGAATGTGAATGGTGCACCTGGTCAGGTACTTTTTGCCTTACTTTAAAAAAAAACCTCTATATCCTCAAAATGTTCTTCTATGATATTGATGTCACATCATTTTTTAATTTTTTAAATCATGTACAATTTATCAGCGTACAGTTGACATAAAGAGTGTGTTTGGTGTTCATTTTAGTGAAATATTTTGCCTTTTTACATGTAAGAAAATAAAATATACGTTTGATTTCACTGTACTATACTTTGATATCTCCACAAGCCCTTGTAATGGTTCCTAGAAAACCACCGGTGGGTTCGTACTAACTTGTCCTCTATGCAGACGAAAGCAAGTGTGTCTTCTTATATTACAATTCAGATTCTTAGTTGTTTCTGTAATAACAAAAAGGCCTACCCCCATGTCTTATATACTGCCATGAAAAAATGTGGATATATGGCCCCTTAAGAGAAACAAATGTCACCTGGTGGGGAGGCGGTCTAATAGAAAGGCACTAGGGTCGAGGTGACATAGAAAAAAAAATAATTCTACTGAGTTTGACAACTTTGCATGTTCTCAATCGTCCAGTGCTGCAAAAAAAAGTTAAAGACCTGTCTTTGTCCGAGAGACTGCTACTGCAATAATACCAAACACACAGTGAGCGCGGGTGACTGCAATGCACGTTGCCAACAGATCACACAAGAGGCAGACAGCAAATACTAAGGTCCTGAATGCAAGTAGGACTGTAGGGCTGAAGGTGAGGTATTTACCACCTCAAGTAACTAACATGATCCTGGGGTCATGTATTTACCGGAAACAGTACATATCTCTCATTCCATCTTTTTAGCTTACAAGTGAACAATACGTTCCAACTCAGTATTTAAAGCGGCAAAGTCCTCGTTTTGCCTTTTTCTCGGTCTTTCACGCTTTTAAGATTCAGCAGGTTGGACCCGCCAAAGTATGTTAGTGGATAACAGAGGCGTTGTTATAATTACCCAACAGCTCTGAAGTCCAATCCCTGTCCAAACTCCTGTTTATGGTAGAATCATCAGTAACTTCCAATATATAACTAGGGCCTAAATAATTAAATTAGGGCAATGGTGCAGCACGTGCAGAAAATAAAGACGACAGACTAGAACAAAGGGAATGTGCAATGGCACTGGGAGGGCAGAGAAAAGGCCTAGTAATTTGTCATATGCGCAATCTAGTTGGCCTAGTTTGTTTTGGTACGTGGACAACATTAAAGTTTATTAAATCAAATACAAGAGAAGGTTTTGTACACCACACATCCTGAACTTATGTATTTCTAATATCTAGGTGCTCCCATATGTGATAACGAAGAAAAATGAGGCAAACTAAAATAAAATAAAACATTTGCCGTGGATCGCGCAGTCTGGTCAAGTTGGAAAGCCGGGATTAATCCCAGGTTTTCTGTTTCACATCATGCAGTTTAGCCAGTAGATGAGTATCTTTTTCCCTTCCATGTTTTATATAAAAAAATAATGCTTTATTTTTAGTTATTGATGGATAATGTTAGAGGGTGGGTAGCAGACAGAAGTCAGATGAATGCTCGGTTCATTTTGGGATTGAGGATCTAAAACACCTTTGAGCTGAGCTAGAGACAGGCATCTGGCTCGAGTTTGGCTTGAGCTTTCTGTGGCTCAATTACCTCTATATCATAATGGCAATTAAGGGGATAAAGGCATAGGACGTATAAAATTTGACCCTCAAAATAACTCCACAACTTACTGATCAGATCATGTGCATGCTTTACTTCTCCCTGCATCCACCTTACACCTGGCTGATTCTCAGCCTGCTGGTGTAAAAGCAGCCCTCAGTCATGTCACAGACCATACTTTTTGTCCCCTGGGAAAATGTTTGCAAGTACCCATGCTCTAGTAGGTCTCATTAGAGTAATGACCTTTGGTGTCTGCAACAACCAAATTCAGCACACCAGCATCATTGTCAAAGTCAATCTGGCGCATAACTGAGAAAGTCAACACCACTGACTTCAACAATGCTTGATGTGGTATGTAGTTTATCTTTTTATGTATTTATTTAAGTGGTTTTGCAATGAACCAGGGTGTCACAATAAGTCACTTCTTTGTAACAGTTGGTATAGTTTTCACTGCGTTAATACAGTTCCATTAAGATTTCTCCTTGTGGATCCTGTTACACTTCTCTTGTTTGCAAATGTAAACCCAATACCATTGAATGTGAGTGTCAGGGACTACTGGTTGGGAACAAAGTACTTAGAGCCCTATTTATAAGAAACTGGCGCAGAACCATGCTGCACCAAAAATATCAGCACCGTTTTGAAACACAGGGATGCGCCATATGTTCAAGAATACGGCTCACCCCTGTGTTTCCCCCTGCGCTGGTGCAAAATTAAGCAGCCTGCACCCACGTAGACATCCTTGCACCAAAGTGCAAGGGTGTCTGCATTGCGGGGAGTGATTGTTTAGGTGCAGAAAGGTATCCCTTCCTCCACATAAACAATCTACAATGGTGATTTGGCAAATTCTATGGGGCAGATTTATACTTGTTTTGCACCAAATGTGCATCATTTTTTTGATGCAAATTTGGTGCAAAACTAACTCCATATTTATACTTCGGTGCTGGACCCGTCTAGCGCCAAAGTTATGGAGTTAAAGTCATTCTTTGGACGTGGAAACCTACCTTGCGTCAATAAGATGCAAGGTAGGCGTTCCCGTGCAAAAAATGACTCTATGGCCTTAGCGCCATATTCATCCCCTGGTACTAAAATCACTCATGGGGGAACAGGGGGGGGGGTCAAATAATGGTGCAAAGCTTGCACCATTATTAAACGCCTGTGTCAGGGCAGGCATTAGGGGACCAGTGGGCCTATTTCCATGGTGGAACACCATGGAATAAGCCCACAGGTGCCCTCCCCGGCCCCAGGAACACCCCCACACACACCAAAGCGACAGCGGAGGTTGGGGCACCCCATTTCAGGTAAGTACAGGTAAGTATTTTTTTTTAAGTGCCATTGGGGCCCCAAAATGGGCCACCCTAACATGACACTGGGTGCAAAGTCCATGCCCAGGGAACACTGGTCCCCTGTGCTGGCCACTGGGGTGGTGGGCATGACTCCTGTCTTTTCTAAGACAGGAGTCATTTGGTATGGATGGTTTTGCTTCAGAAAATGATGCTAGGCTGGTTAGAGTAATTTTTTACTGGGGTGGAGTGGGGTGTGCTGGATTGATTGGAGTGGAGCAGGTGGACTGAACTGAGGTAGGGTGCATTGGATTGGAGTAGAGTGTATTGGATTGGATTGGATTATAGTGGAGTGCGGTGGAGTGAGTGGATTGGAGTGGGGTGGACTGATGGGACTGATGGGGTGCATGGAAGTGGGGTAGATTGATTAGGGTGGGATGGACTGAAATGAGGTGGGTGGACTGGATTAGACTGAAGTGTAATGGATTGGAGTGGGGTGGGGTGGACTCAATTGTGGTCGGGTGGACTGGATTGGGGGTGGGGTGGGGTGAATTGGAGTCAGGTGCATGGGAGTGGGGTGGATTGGATTGGAGTGGGTGAATTTTATTGAAGGGGGGTTGATGGGGTGGATTGAGTGAGTTAGACTGGAGTGGAGTGGAATGGAGTAAGGTGGGGTGGAATTGAGTGGGTTTTGATTGAATGAGGGGATTGGATTGCAGTGAGGTGGATTGTTTTGCAGTGTACTGTATTGGAGTGGAGTGGATTGTATTGCGGTGGATTGCAATGGAGTGGAGAAGATTGCACTGGTGTGGGGTGGACTGGATCGGAATGTGGTGGACTGTGGGGGATTGGATTGGGGCAGATTGAATTGGAGTGTGGCAGATTGGATTGGAGTAGGATGGATTGGCGTGGGGCTGACTGGACTTGGGAAGATTGGAGTGGGGAGGATTGGAGTGTGGCGGAAAGGAGTATGGCAGATTGATTTGGATTGGCATGGGGCAGATTGGAGTGGGATAGATTGTTTTGGATTGGAATGGGGCATTTTGGAGTTGGACCCATTGGAGTCGGGCAGATTGTTTTGGATTGGAGTGGGGCAGATTGTTTTATATTGAGTGGTGTAGAGATGGGTAGAATGATTTGGAGTGAGGTGGATTGGATTGGAGTGGGATAGAATGGTTTGGGCTGGATTTGGGTTGATTATGTTTGGTGTGGAGTGAAGTGGATTGGATTGGGGTGGGGTAAATTGTGGTGGTTTGACGTGGGGCAAATTGGGATGGAGTCGGTGGATTTGTCTGGACTGGAGTGGGGAGGATTGGATTTGAGTTGGGCGGATTGGAGTGCGACAGATTAGAGTGGAGCAGATTGGAGTAGGGAAGGTTATGTTGGATTGGTGTGGGGCAGATTGTAGTGGGACAGATTGTTTTGGATGGGAGAGGGGTGGATTGGTTTGGGGCAGAATGTTTTGGACTGGAGAGGGCAGATTGTTTTGGAGTGGGGCGGAATGGAGTGACATATGTTGTTTTGGATTGGATAGGGGCAGATTGTTTTGGATTGGAGTGGTTTGGTATGGATGGTTTTGCTTCAGAAAATGATGCTAGGCTGGTTCTAGTAATTTATTTTACTCTATCCTGCTTTATGTCATTTTTTGGTGCAAAATCCCCTTCTCCCATACTGCCACCCTCACCTGGCTAACGTCATGTTTTTTTACGCTAGCCTACCCTTTGGCCGGCTTGCACCATTCCATAAATATAGTGCCCGGCTGGCGCTCAAGAATGGCGCAAGCCGGTGCAAAACTTTTTGATGCAAAACTGCGATAGTGCAGTTTTGCACCAAAAAGTATAAATATGCCCCCATGTGTGCTGTAGAATGCAGCATACATAGAACGTCGTCATTTTTGAATTATTGTTTATGTGCAGGAAGGGACACCCTCCTGCACATAAACAGTCATCCTTGGCCTTTTGCTCTATCTATGTGTGCTTCATAATGCATCATACATGGAAAAAGCAAAAAATTAGGAGGAATAAAAGTATTCCTCCTAATTGTGTCATGCTAATGCCACCCCTGAGGTGACATTAGTTTTTTGCACTCCCACAGATTTACGCCTTCTAGTAAATTTAGGGCAGCGTCAAAGGCAATGGGTGTTGTGGTGGAACGCCCACCGCAACACCCATTGCACGCCACTCTGACGCAGAAAACTGCGTGGAGGGGCCCATATTTACATGGTGGTGTTAAGCCACAAAAAGTGGCTTAGAGCCACCTTGTAAATGTATTGCACTGTACAGTGCCACCGGAGCGTCACTAAAAGTGCCACTCTGGTGCCGCTGGGGCCTTGTAAATCTGGCTCTTTGAGTCCAGACCGAATGTTAGGCAAAAACTCGGAGCAGCCTTTGACTGTTGCTGAATGTATATTGATGCTCTATGCAGTTGGTGTCACATAACTCCAAGGCTATACTTTTTTAGGTATTTATTTAGTGCTTGGGTGCCCAAAAATAGCATATTAGCACTAGGAAGTCAAGAAAGTGAAAGAGAAGTAAATGAGGTTCGTTTTTTATCAGCAGTATAACACAGGTCCTTTTGGTGTGGGGTTAGCCCCCAAGTTTCTCACCCTGCTGGGGTCCTACATCCCCTCTGCAGTAAGCCGTGATTATAACATGCCAAATATTAAACAGGGGATGCCTCCTGGCTACACCATGTTAGGTGGGATGTCCTACCATGGTGGGCAGAAAGTTAACAAGCACTGGCAAAGCCAAAATGTCTTGCCTACACAAGAGCTATTGGCTTTAGCAATGCGTTTTTGCCATGCTGTAAACCAGTGTGGCTGCTGGTCAGCATGGCTAAAAGTTAGTGGTGTGGATTGTTGTAGAGCAGAGTGGGGCAGTAGAGTCTTGTAGAGTAGATTTGTTGGAGTAGAGTCACGTAGAGTGGAGTAGGGGGAGAAAAGTGTCATAGAGATGAGTAGAGGGGAGTAAAGTTCAGTGGTTCAGTGGCAGGGAGTGTCGTAGAGTATAGTGTCTTAGAGTGGGTGGAGTGCGGTATAATAGGGTGAAGTGGGTTGGAGTGGATTGAGGTACTGTAACGGATTGACTGGAGTAGAGTGGGGTATTGGATTAGGGTAGAGTGGGCTGGATTGAGAAGAGTAGGGTGGATTGGGTTGGCTGATGGGGTGGATTGGAGTGGGGTGGGGTGGGTTGAAATGGGGTGAGGTGGACTGGACTGGGGTGGCGTGGGGTGTGCTGGATTGATTGGAGTGGGGCGGGTGGACTGAACTGAGGTAGGGTGGATTGGATTGGAGTAGAGTGTATTGGAGTGGATTGGATTATAGTGGAGTGTGGTGGAGTGAGTGGATTGGAGTGGGGTAGAATGATTAGAGTGGGATGGACTGGAATGAGGTGGGTGGACTGGATTAGAGTGAAGTGTAATGGATTGGAGTGGGGTGGGGTGGACTCGATTGTGGTTGGGTGGACTGGATTGGGGGTGGGGTGGGGTGAATTGGAGTCAGGTGTATGGGAGTGGGGTGGATTGGATTGGAGTGGGTGAATTTGATTGAAGGGGGGTTGATGGGGTGGATTGAGTGAGTTAGACTGGAGTGGAGTGGAATGGAGTAAGGTGGGGTGGAATTGAGTGGGTTTTGATTGAATGAGGGGATTGGATTGCAGTGAGGTGGATTGTTTTGCAGTGTACTGTATTGGAGTGGAGTGGATTGTATTGCGGTGGATTGCAATGGATTGGAGAAGATTGCACTGGTGTGGGGTGGACTGGATCGGAATGTGGTGGACTGTGGTGGATTGGATTGGGGCAGATTGAATTGGAGTGTGGCAGATTGGATTGGAGTAGGATGGACTGGCGTGGGGCTGACTGGACTTGGGAAGATTGGAGTGGGGAGGATTGGAGTGTGGCGGAAAGGAGTAGGGCAGATTGATTTGGATTGGCATGGGGCAGATTGGAGTGGGATAGATTGTTTTGGATTGGAATGGGGCATCTTGGAGTTGGACACATTGGAGTCGGGCAGATTGCTTTGGATTGGAGTGGGGCAGATTGTTTTATATTGAGTGGTGTAGAGATGGATAGAATGATTTGGGGTGAGGTGGATTGGATTGGAGTGGGATAGAATGGTTTGGGCTGGATTTGGGTTGATTATGTTTGGTGTGGAGTGAAGTGGATTGGATTGGGGTGGGGTAAATTGTGGTGGTTTGACGTGGGGCAAATTGGGATGGAGTGGGGTGGATTTGTCTGGACTGGAGTGGGGAGGATTGGATTTGAGTTGGGCGGATTGGAGTGCGACAGATTAGAGTGGAGCAGATTGGAGTAGAGCAGGTTATGTTGGATTGGTGTGGGGCAGATTGTAGTGGGACAGATTGTTTTGGATGGGAGAGGGGTGGATTGGTTTGGGGCAGATTGTTTTGGACTGGAGAGGGCAGATTGTTTTGGAGTGGGGCGGAATGGAGTGACATATGTTGTTTTGGATTGGATAGGGGCAGATTGTATTGGATTGGAGTGGTTTGGTATGGATGGTTTTGCTTCAGAAAATGATGCTAGGCTGGTTAGAGTAATTTATTTTACTCTATCCTGCTTTATGTCATTTTTTGGTGCAAAATCCCCTTCTCCCATACTGCCACCCTCACCTGGCTAACGTCATGTTTTTTTACGCTAGCCTACCCTTTGGCCAGCTTGCACCATTCCATAAATATAGTGCCCGGCTGGCGCTCAAGAATAGCGCAAGCCAGTGCAAAACTTTTTGATGCAAAACTGCGATAGTGCAGTTTTGCACCAAAAAGTATAAATATGCCCCCATGTGTGCTGTAGAATGCAGCATACATAGAACGTCGTCATTTTTGAATTATTGTTTATATGCAGGAAGGGACACCCTCCTGCACATAAACAGTCATCCTTGGTCTTTTGCTCTATCTATGTGTGCTTCATAATGCATCATACATGAAAAAGCAAAAAATTAGGAGGAATAAAAGTATTCCTCCTCATTGTGTCACGCTAATGCCACCCCTGAGGTGACATTAGTTTTTTGCACTCCCACAGATTTACGCCTTCTAGTAAATTTAGGGCAGCGTCAAAGGCAATGGGTGTTGTGGTGGAACGCCCACCGCAACACCCATTGCACGCCACTCTGACGCAGAAAACTCCGTGGAGGGGCCCATATTTACATGGTGGTGTTAAGCCACAAAAAGTGGCTTAGAGCCACCTTGAAAATGTGTTGCACTGTACAGTGCCACCGGAGTGTCACTAAAAGTGCCACTCTGGTGCCGCTGGGGCCTTGTAAATCTGGCTCTTTGAGTCCAGACCGAATGTTAGGCAAAAACTCAGAGCAGCCTTTGACTGTTGCTGAATGTATATTGATGCTCTATGCAGTTGGTGTCACATAACTCCAAGGCTATACTTTTTTAGGTATTTATGTAGTGCTTGGGTGCCCAAAAATAGCATATTAGCACTAGGAAGTCAAGAAAGTGAAAGAGAAGTAAAAGAGGTTCGTTTTTTATCAGCAGTATAACACAGGTCCTATTGGTGTGGGGTTAGCCCCCAAGTTTCTCACCCTGCTGGGGTCCTAAATCCCCTCTGCAGTGAGCCGTGATTGTAACATGCAAATATTAAATAGGGGATGCCTCCTGGCTACACCATGTTAGGTGGGATGTCCTACCATGGTGGGCAGAAAGTTAACAAGCACTGGCAAAGCCAAAATGTCTTGCCTGCGCAAGAGCTATTGGCTTTAGCAATGCGTTTTTGCCATGCTGTACACCAGTGTGGCTGCTGGTCAGCATGGCTAAAAGTTAGTGGTGTGGATTGTTGTAGAGTGGAGTGGGGCAGTAGAGTCTTGTAGAGTAGATTTGTTGGAGTAGAGTCACGTAGAGTGGAGTAGGGGGAGAAAAGTGTCATAGGGATGAGTAGAGGGGAGTAGAGTTCAGTGGTTCAGTGGCAGGGAGTGTCGTAGAGTATAGTGTCTTAGAGTGGGTGGAGTGCAGTATAATAGGGTGAAGTGGGTTGGAGTGGATTGAGGTACTGTAACGGATTGATTGGAGTAGAGTGGGGTATTGGATTAGGGTAGAGTGTGCTGGATTGAGAAGAGTAGGGTGGATTGGGTTGACTGATGGGGTGGATTGGATTGGAGTGGGGTGGATTGAAATGGGGTGAGGTGGACTGGATTGGGGTGGAGTGGGGTGTGCTGGATAGATTGGAGTGGAGCAGGTGGACTGAATTGAGGTAGGGTGGATTGGATTGGAATAGAGTGTATTGGAGTGGATTGGATTATAGTGGAGTGTGGTGGAGTGAGTGGATTGGAGTGGGGTGGACTGATGGGGTGCATTGAAGTGGGGTAGATTGATTAGGGTGGGATGGACTGGAATGAGGTGGGTGGACTGGATTAGAGTGAAGTGTAATGGATTGGAGTGGGGTGGGGTGGACTCAATTGTGGTGGGGTGGGCTGGATTAGGGGTGGGGTGAATTGGAGTCAGGTGTATGAGAATGGGGTGGATTGGATTGGAGTGGGTGAATTTGATTGAAAGGGGGGCTGATGGGGTGGATTGAGTGAGTTAGACTGGAGTGGAGTGAAATGGAGTAAGGTGGGGTGGAATTGAGTGGGTTTTGATTTAATGAGGGGATTGGATTGCAGTGAGGTGGATTGTTTTGCAGTGTACTGTATTGGAGTGGAGTGGATTGTATTGCGGTGGATTGCAATGGAGTGGATAAGTTTGGACTGGTGTGGGGTGAACTGGATCGGAATGTGGTGGACTGTGGTGGATTGGATTGGGGCAGATTGAATTGGAGTGTGGCAGATTGGATTGGAGTAGGATGGATTGGCGTGGGGCTGACTGGATTTAGGAAGATTGGAGTGGGGAGGATTGGAGTGTGGCGGAAAGGAGTAGGGCAGATTGATTTGGATTGGCATGGGGCAGATTGGAGTGGGATAGATTGTTTTGGATTGGAATGGGGCATTTTGGAGTTGGACACATTGGAGTCGGGCAGATTGTTTAGGATTGGAGTGGGTCAGATTGTTTTATATTGAGTGGTGTAGAGATGGGTAGAATGATTTGGGGTGAGGTGGATTGGATTGGAGTGGGATAGAAGGTATGGGCTGAATTTGGGTTGATTATGTTTGGTGTGGAGTGAAGTGGATTGGATTGGGGTGGGGCAAATTGTGGTGGTTTGACGTGGGGCAAATTGGGATGGAGTAGGGAGGATTGGATTTGAGTTGGGCGGATTGGAGTGCGACATATTAGAGTCGAGCAGATTGGAGTAGGGCAGGTTATGTTGGATTGGTGTGGGGCAGATTGTAGTGGGACAGATTGTTTTGGATGGGAGAGGGGTGGGAGAGGGGTGGATTGGTTTAGGGCAGATTGTTTTGGACTGGAGGGGGCAGATTGTTTTGGAGTGGGGTGGAATGGAGTGACATATGTTGTTTTGGATTGGATAGGGACAGATTGTTTTGGATTGGAGCGGGGAGGATTGGGGTGGGGCAGATTGTTTTGGTTTGGAGTGGGGCAGATTAGAGTGGGACAGATTGTTTTGGATTGGAGTAGAAGCAGTTTGTTTTGGATTGGTGTGGGGAAGATTGTAGTGGGACAGACTGTTTTGGATGGGAAACGGCCGCATTGGAGTGGTACAGATTGTTTTGGATTGGAGAGGGGCTGATTGTTTTGGAATGGGGAGGATTGGAGTGGTGTAATTGCAGTTTAGAGTGGGGCAGATTGGTTTGGATTGGAGTGGGGCAGAGAAGAGTGGGGCAGATTGGTTTGGATCAGAGTTGGGGAGATTGGAGTGGAACAGATTGGTTTGGATTGGAGTGGGGAAGATTGGGTTGGGGCATATTTATTTGGATTGGGGTGGGGAAGATTGCTTCGGATTGAAGTGGTGCAGATTGGAGTAGGGCAGATTAGTTTGGATTGGTGTAGGGCAGAATGGAGTGGGGCAGATTGGAGTGGGAAAATTGTTTTGGATTGGAGTGGGCAGATTGGAGGATAATGGATTGGAATGGGATGGACTTGAGTGAGCAGATTGGAGCTAGGCAGATTATTTTGGATTGAAGTGGGCAGATTAGAGTGAGGAAGATTGTTTTGGGTTGGAGTGGGGCAGATTGTTTTATATTGAGTGGTGTAGAGATGGGTAGAATGATTTGGGGTGAGGTGGATTGGATTGGAGTGGGACAGAATGGTTTGGGCTGGATTTGGGTTGATTATGTTTGGTGTGGAGTGGAGTGGATTGGATTGGGGTGGGGTAAATTGTGTTGGTTTGAAGTGGGGCAAATTGGGATGGAGTGAGGTGGATTTGTCTGGACTGGAGTGGGGAGGATTGGATTTGAGTTGGGCGGATTGGAGTGCGACAGATTAGAGTGGAGCAGATTGGAGTAGGGCAGGTTATGTTGGATTAGTGTGGGGCAGATTGTAGTGGGACAGATTGTTTTGGATGGGAGAGGGGTGGATTGGTTTGGGGCAGATTGTTTTGGACTGGAGGGGGCAGATTGTTTTGGAGTGGGGCGGAATGGAGTGACTTATGTTGTTTTGGATTGGATAGGGGCAGATTGTTTTGGATTGGAGTGGGGAGGATTGGGGTGGGGCAGATTGTTTAGGATTGGAGTGGGGCAGATTAGAGTGGGGCAGATTGTTTTGGATTGAAGTAGAAGCAGTTTGTTTTGGATTGGTGTGGGACATATTGTAGTGGGACAGACTGTTTTGGATGGGAAACGGCCGCATTGGAGTGGTACAGATTGTTTTGGATTGGAGAGGGGCAGATTGTTTTGGAGTGGGGAGGATTGGAGTGGTGCAATTGCAGTTTAGAGTGGGGCAGATTGGTTTGGATTGGAGTGGGGCAGAGAAGAGTGGGGCAGATTGGCTTGTATCAGAGTGGGGGAGATTGGAGTGGAACAGATTGTTTTGGATTGAAGTGGGGTGGATTGGAGTAGGGCAGATTGTTTTGGATTGGAGTGGGGTAAATTACAGTGGGGCAGATTGGTTTGGATCAGAGTGGGGGCGATTGGAGTGGAACAGATTAGTTTGGATTGGAGGGGGGAAGATTGGGTTGGGGCATATTTATTTGGATTGGGGTGGGGAAGATTGCTTTGGATTGAAGTGGTGCAGATTGGAGTAGGGCAGATTATTTTGGATTGGTGTAGGGCAGAATGGAGTGGGGCAGACTGGAGTGGGGAAATTGTTTTGGATTGGAGTGGGGCAGATTGGAGGATAATGGATTGGAATGGGATGGACTTGAGTGAGCAGATTGGAGTGGGCAGAATGGAGTGAGGAAGATTGTTTTGGGTTAGAGGGGGGCAGACTGGTGTGGGGAAGATTGTTTTTGATTGGAGTGCAGCAGACAGGCATGGGGCAGAATGGAGAGGGGCAGACTGTTTTGGAATGGAGTGGAACAGATTGTTTTCAATTGGAGTCAGGAAGATTGGAGTGAGGCAGTTGTTTGTCAATTGAGTGGGGCAGAATTTATTGGAGTGGGGCAGAAAGATCTGGATTTTGGTGGGCAAGATTATTTTGTATTGGAGTGTGGCAGATTGGAGTATGGCAGATTGGAGTGTGGCAGATTGTTTTTGATTTGAGTGGGGCAGATTGAAATAGGATGGGCTGGAGAGTGACAGGTTGGAGTGGGACAGATTGTTCAGAATTGGAGTGGTTCAGATTGGAGGACAGATTGTTTTTGGTTGGAGTGGGGCAGGGTGTTTTGTATTGAAATGGGGCAGATTAGAATGGGGCACACTGATTTGGATTGGAGTGGGCAGTTGTGGCTCGTGGGTGTTAAAGGGGGCAGGGTGGCATGCGTGGGAGGGAAGCAGGGGGTTTGCATGTTGGAAAATATTAATTAAATGTGATTAAAGAAAAAAAAACTGAACGCCTCACCACACTCCTCTTCTGGCTGCAGGCAGACACAGGCTCCCAGCCTGCCCTGCGGCCAATCCTGACACTGATCAGAGCACCATCTGGATTGGCTGGGAGCAACCAGCCAGGGCACACCCAGGCAGACTGGGAGCCTGTGGAGGCCCTAGTTGCTGGGCTGGAGTGAGCCCTGTGCACATTTGTTTGGCTGGAGAAGAGGGCCGGCCAAACACACATGCGCTGTGAGGGGGAGTGCTGAGCTCTCCCCCTCACACTTGTCACCCCCACAGCCCCACCCCTTTACAATTAAACCATAATAAACACTGTTTATTATTGTTTCATTGTAAAGGTTTTGCAGCTGCTGTGCTGGCAGGAGGGCAACGCTCCTCCACCCTCATGGAGGAGCTGCCCCTGGGAGTGGGGCATATTGTTTTGGACTGGAGTGGAGAAGATTGAAGTGGATTCGCGAAGTGTAGTTTGATAGCATGGTGTGGATTGGATTGGGGTGAGTGATTTGGACTAGAGTGGTTTGAATTGGGGTGGAGTTTTGAAACAGCTTTGAATTTATGATCCAATTTCAGCACTTTCATGCCCTTTTTGGCCAGGTTACTGACAGTGCACAGGCACACTCATCCGAGTTCTGTGTTTACATACAATATTCAGGGATAGTGATGTGTGTTTTCAATATTGTAACAGAGCAGCAGCTCACTAATATTATTGCAAATAACCTCTGTCACACCCTCCCATTTTGCACATGTGCGGTCCTGTTTTGATATAAAAGAAACTTTTTTAATGGTAACATAAACGCAACATTAGTCTGCAAAATGTCTGTAGTAAACTCTGACACATCACCCACATTGAAAATAAATTAAAGGAAAACAGTATTTAAAACACTCTGATATGAATTATTTAGGGTCATCAGGGCAAGACTCTGCAGAACATAGCTGGTTACATCAAGGGCCCCCTAAAATTCTGGGACCCTTGGCCAGAGCCCACTTTGTCCTGCCTTAAAACATCTCTGGGACATGTCAAAGTCAGATGACACCTGACATAGAAAACTGAGAGATGACCAGGGCTAGGAGGGAGACACGAAGAGGGAGAAAACAAGACATAAGGGAGGTAAAGAGACGGAGGAGGTAGTGAAATCAGAGACGGAGCAAGGGAAAGAAACAGGAGAGGGGAGATATGACGGACGGGGCAGGGGAGAGGCAAATAGAAAGATAAGGGAGAGAAGAAAGGAGGGAAGAACTATTGGCAGAGAAAGAAAGCCAACGGAGATTGGGACTGCTTGGCTCTGCACAACCTCTGTCCACCAGTATGTATCCTGAATATCGACTCAAAAATATCGAGTGACCATAATGTCATGCTTACACTAATGTCATGACTACAAAAACATCAAGGACGCAAATATCAATAGAACGTACATATTGTTTCTGTTTTTAACAATAATATCAGTATTTAAAGGGACAAGTATTTGCCTTATTAGCCCACTTTACCTCTGCGGGCTTCTAATCGCACGTATGGAGCCATACATAAGCACTTCAGTAGCCAATTTCTGTAGCCCAGATCTTCATCCACCGACGCAAATTAAGCACTAAGAGGAAATGATTGGAGTGCAAAAGAAAGCAGCTGGAGAGCATGTAGGTCCCATGGTCTTACAGGTTGAAGGGGCGGGAAGACTGTATGGGACATATAGTTCAAATGTGAAACTGGTATTCTGTATCGATAAAACATCTGTGCGTACTGCTCTCCTTTGCCAGCCGCTTTGAGTCACTCAGAGACTCCACGACGTCACTGCTGTGCAGGCTGCAGCTCACTGAGGAGTTCTGATACTTGATGAATCAGCAGCAGCTTCGAGCCCTGCGGTTACACAACTCTCTGTCAGCGGCACGTGCATCGGTGCAGTGCGGCACGTTCAGAACTGGCCTGGAACATGCTAATGAGCCCCCTGAAAAAGGAAGCAGAGCGCCAGAACATCCTGGACTTACAATATCGGTATCCGTGCTTGTTGGACTTTTTTCCTTATGCAGGGTCATCCCCAGTCTTTTTGCCTCCTTCCTCCTGGTTTTTCTGACCTCTTGCTGTTGGCTCTAGGACTCGGAGCACTTTATCACTGCTGACCAGTGCAAAAGTGCAGGTGCTCTACCATCTAAAGTTGGTATGATTGGCTTATACCTAATTGAAATATTTAATTTACCTGTAAGTCCCTTGAACAGTGGTATCTCTATACCCAGGGCCTGTAAATTAAATACTACTAGTGGACCTGCAGCACTGCTTGTGCCACCCACTGAAGTAGACTTTCAAACCTGTCTCAGGCCTGCTAGCGCAGGGCCTGTGTGCGCAGTTTGCTGCCATAGGGACCTGGCATCTAAATTTACTTGCCAGGCCCAGAACTCCCCTTTTACTACATGTAAGTCACCCTAGCTAGCCCTCTGGGCAGGGTGCCATGTATGTAGAAGGCAAGACATGTGCCAGGTTGCGTGGCCTGTCCTGGTAGTGACAAACAGCCTAACTTGGTGTCTCACTGCTCTGAGTGCTGCCTTCTCATAGGATTGCATTAGAAATGCCCTACCTTAGGTATAAGGGGTATTGTCTGATTCATGAGGGGTAGCGTAGGAGTGTTTGGTATGGTTGTGATGGTGATAATAAATGCTGCTTACTGGTGTAGGTGTATTTTTTATTACCATAACAGAAATGCCACTTCTAGAAAGTGCGCATTTATCTGTGCTTATGACTCTGGTGTTTTGCAGCTTGACTCCAATCCCAGTCTGTAGGAAGCTGGCCTGGCTTGTAATGGGTACCAAGGGGTACTTACACTCTGTACCAGGTCCAGTTATCCTTTATTAGTGTAGAAGAGGTGTTTCTAGCAGCTTAGGCTGATAGAAGGTAGCTATAGCAGAGCAGCTTAGGCTGAACTAGGAGACATGCAAAGCTCCTACTATACCACTGGTGTCATATGCACAATATCATAAGAAAACACAATACACAGATATACTAAAAATAAAGGTACTTCATTTTTATGACAATATGCCAAAAGTATCTCAATGAGTACCCTCAATATGAGGATGCCAAATATACACAAGATATATGTACACAATACCAAAAATATGCAGTAATAGCAAAAGGAAGTAATTCAAGCAATGTAAAGTTACAGTAGATTGTAATAGGAGCACATAGGTATAGGGGCAACACAAACCATATACTCCAAAAGTGGAATGCAAGCCACAAATGGACCCCAAACCTATGTGAACTTGTAAAGGGTCACTGGGACTGTAAGAAAACAGTGCAGGTTACAAAAATAGCCCACCCCAAGACCCTGAAAAGTAGGTGTAAAGTGCACCTATATTCCTCAGAGAGCACAGAAGTCGTGATAGGGGAATTCTGCAAGGAATACCAACACCAGCAATGCAACCAAAGTGGATTTCCGGACAAGAGTACCTGTGGAACAAGGGGACCAAGTCCAAGAGTCCCGACAAAGTCGAGAGTGGGCAGATGTCCAGGAAATGCCAGCTGAGGGTACAAAGAAGCTGCCACCGGATGGTAGAAGCTGTGGATTCTGCAAGAACGAAGAGGACTAGGAACTTCTCCTTTGGAGGATGGATGTCCCACGTCGTGAAGAAGCTTGCAGAGGTGTTCCCAAGCAGAAAGACCACAAACAAGCCTTGCTAGCTGCAAGGGTCGTGGTTCGGGTTTTTGGATGCTGCTGTGGCCCAGGAGGGACCAGGATGTCGCCACTTGGATGAGGAGACAGAAGGGGCACCCAGCAAGTCAGGGAGCCATCACAGAAGCAGGTAGCACCCGCAGAAGTACCGGAACAGGCACTTGAAAGTGGAGTGAACCAGAGCTCACCCGAAGACACAAAAAGAAGTCCCACGACGCTGGAGGACAACTCAGGAGGTTGTGCACTGCAGGTTAAAGTGTCAGGACCCAGGCTTGGCTGTGCACGAAGGAAATCCTGGAAGAGTGCACAGGAGCTGGAGCAGCTGCAAATCACGCGGTACCCAGCAATGCAGTCTAGCGTGGGGAGGCAAGGACTTACCTCCACCAAACTTGGACTGAAGAGTCACTGGACTGTGGGAGTCACTTGGACAGAGTTGCTGAGTTCCAGGGACCACGCTCGTCGTGCTGAGAGGGGACCCAGAGGACCGGTGATGCAGTCTTTTGTTGCCTGCGGTTGCAGGGGGAAGATTCCGTTGACCCACGGGAGATTTCTTCAGAGCTCCTGGTGCAAGAAGGAGGCAGGCTACCCCCAGAGCATGCACCACCAGGAAACAGGCGAGAAAGCGGCAGGTTCAGCGTTACAAGGTTGCAGTAGTCATCTTTGCTACTTTGTTGCGGTTTTGCAGGCGTCCTGAGCAGTCAGCGGTCGATCCTTTGGCAGAAGGTGAAGAGAGAGATGCAGAGGAACTCTGATGAGCTCTTGCATTCGTTATCTAAAGAATTCCTCAAAGCAGAGAGCCTAAATAGCCAGAAAAAGAGGTTTGGCTACCTAGGAAGGAGGATAGGCTAGCAACACAGGTAAGAGCCTATCAGAAGGAGTCTCTGATGTCACCTGCTGGCACTGACCACTCAGAGCAGTCCAGTGTGCAAGCAGCACCTCTGTTTCCAAGATGGCAGAGGTCTGGAGCACACTGGAGGAGCTCTGGGCACCTCCCCTGGGAGGTGCAGGTCAGGGGAATGGTCACTCCCCTTTCATTTGTCCAGTTTCGTGCCAGAGAAGGGATGGGGGATCCCTGAACCGGTGTAGACTGGCTTATGCAGAGATGGGCACCATCTGTGCCCATCAAAGCATTTCCAGAGACTGGGGGAGGCTACTCCTCCCCAGCCCTGACACCATTTTCCAAAGGGAGAGGGTGTAACAGTGCAGTGACATGGCCTGTTTCAGCTCCTCAAAAGATTTCTGACAGCTAGCTGTCCATAATACCTTTTTAGGCATTTTCTTGGAAGAGTGGTCATTAAGAGGGGCTGCAATGGAGCCATAGTTCTTAATGAACCTCCTGTAATACCCAATGTGGCCTAAGAAGGCTCTCACCTGGGTCTGAGTTGTAGGGGGAACCCAATTCATGATAGTTTGGATTTTCCCCTGAAGTGGTACAATCTGTTCTCCACCTACAAGGTGTCCCAGATAAACCACTTTCCCCTGCCCTATCTGGCACTTTGAAGCCTTGATAGTGAGGCCTGCCTTTTGCAGGGCCTCCAAAACTTTCCACAGGTGGACCAGGTGATCATCCCAGGTGGAGCTAAAGACAGCTATATCGTCCAGATATGCTGCACTAAAAGCCTCCAACCCCTGCAGGACTGTATTCACCAACCTCTGAAAAGTGGCAGGTGCATTTTTCAAACCAAAGGGCATTACTGTGAATTGGTAGTGCCCTCCAATAGTCGAAAATGCAGTTTTTGCTTTAGCATCCTCTGATAACTTGATCTGCCAATACCCTGCAGTCACATCAAAGGTGCTTAGATACTTGGAAGATGCCAGTGTATCTATTAGCTCATCTGCCCTGGGTATAGGGTGAACGTTAGTTTTTGTTACCTGGTTGAGACCTCTGTAATCTACACACAACCTCACCTCTCTTTTCCCATCTTTTGAGTGAGGCTTTGGTACAAGCACCACAGGAGAGGCCCATGGGCTTTCAGAATGCTCAACCGCTCCCAGTTCAAGCATTTTCTGAACCTCTTGTTTTATGCAGTCTCTGACATGGTCTGGCTGCCTATAGATTTTACTTTTGACAGGCCTGAGTTTCGATGACGAGGCGGTTTCTGCGATCCTACAGGCTCCATCAATACTTGATAATGATGGGGCCAATCCCACAGGTAGTCTAAAAGAAGACTGGGATAAACTCTCCTCTCTCAAACGTGACTTAATTAAAACTGTCATGCACGGCACGATAATGACAGAATATTTGAGAGCAAATATTGCTCCTAGCGGTCTCTTGGTTGCTAATATACCCAGGATCTTTCTACACAATCTGGCATTCAGAAAAGACTGGGCACAGATCGCTTGGAAATGCACCAGAGATTGGCTAGTATTAATCATCAGTGCTTCAAAGCGGCTGGCCGAATCAATTATGATTCAGATCACCTGCATTGAAAGCACCATAAAAACAACTATAATTCTGTCTTCTTTTAAAAGCCGTCTTCTTGAGATCAACACAGAACTGAATGAGACGAGGGAGTTTTTAACTCAGCAAAAAATAACAAAATTACAGAAAGACATCAGGAGATTCGATCGTGAGAAAGTCTACCCTTATATTAAGGAGGACTACGATACAGATACACAGTCTCGTTCATCTGATGACTCTACAACTTCCAATAAAAAAACTCGCAAGTATAGCAACAGTTCTTCATCCGATGGATGGAGCACTGACGACGGGATGCAACCACCCGTATACAACCACCCACCCATGTATAACCAACCACCATACCCCCCCAACCAACCTCTTTTTTGGCAACCACCTTACCCCTTCTTCCAACCTCGCCTTATGCCACCCTATGTACCTTTTTTAGGCCGCGGCCATGGCAGAGGAACAGGAAGAAGGAGAGGCAGAGGCAGATGGGTCCACTGGAACAGAGAAGAACCCCAAATGGTTACCCGAAGTCAGGGCAAAACCCCTCCTCCACTGAGAGCTTAGTGGTTAATCTTTCCAATAGAAACCTTTCTATTGATGAATTTTCAGCCCTGAACAAAGGTTTGGGCTTTGTTCCTACTCCATCTGAAGACCCCTTTCGCCTTAACTGTGAACTTGCGCAATTTTTCAGGAAAATACGCCTTCATTTTTTCTTCCTAGATAGGCCGTTTTTTTCTGGGAACAATGATATGGGCCTTAAAAAACCATCGACTTTCATTCCCCCCACACATTCACTCCCTGTTGAGGTGTTGACTTTCGAAAAAGCTGTTATGGCAGATTTAGACACTATTTGTCCCGGTAGACCATTCATGAATTTACCTGCCATTGAGAAGAAGGCTCTGAAAGATCTAGCCTCTGATCAATCAATCACTATCAAACCAGCTGACAAGGGGGGAGCGATTGTGATTATGAACACCGAAGATTATAGACAGGAGTGCCTACGACTTTTAAGCGACAGAATTCACTATGCCCACTTGAAACATGACCCTACTACAGATCTACAGAAAACAATCAGAAGTATGATAGAAGAGGCTAAGAACAACACATGGATTTCCGCTAAGGAAGCTGAGTTCCTAGATACTACACACCCTAGGACTCCATACTTCTATTGTCTACCGAAAATACACAAAGGGACTCTCCCACCCCCTGGGCGACCCATTGTATCAGGCATTGGGTCTGTACTAGAACCCCTCTCTGTATTTTGTGACTTTTTCCTTCAACCGCTGGTAAAAGAATCTAGCACTTTTTTGAAGGACACGACTCATGTTCTTAATCTGATTGAGAACATCAACTTATCCAATGAAGTGAAAGCCCTCATTACACTTGACGTGGAAGCCTTATATACGAACATTCCACAGGACTCGACCTTACAAGTAGTGGAATCCGCCCTTCTTGCTAGTACATGGACATCCTCTACCCCAGTCCACTTTATTATGCAGTGTGCTACTCTAGCAATGAAAAACAATTTCTTCCAATTTGAAGATTCCCTATTTCACCAAATCCAAGGGACCTCAATGGGAAGCACTTTTGCCCCTAGTCTGGCATGTTTGTATATGTATAATTTTGAGAAACTCTTTATATTACAAACATCCAATCCATTTCATAATAAGATTTCTTTATGGAAGAGGTACATTGATGACATTCTCATCATTTGGAGTGTTCCTTATGACGAAATTGACGAATTCACTACTTGGATCAATTCTCTGGACCCATTCCTGAGATTCACTGCCCACTCATCTCTCACACAAGTATCATTTCTGGACCTGGTGATCAAAATTGATAATGGCATACCTACCACCACTACTTTCCATAAGAGTACCGATCGCAACAGTTTACTTGTGTACGATAGTCATCACCCAAAAGCATTGCGGGACAATCTTCCATTTGGGCAAATTTTGAGGTTACGACGGAATTGTAGCACTACCCAAACCTTTGATATTCAATCACGTGATTTGAAACATAAATTACAGGACCAACACTATCCGAGCAAGATAATTAACTCAGCTTACAAAAGAGCTCGTAACAATCATAGGGAAGCTCTGTTAACTTCAACACCTAAAGATCCGGAAACACGTTTGACATGGTTCTCTACTTTTATTCTATTGTCCAATACCATTAAAAAGTTAATCAATAAACGGTGGAACATACTACAGAGTGGTGGCACGGTAATTCCTAAACCTCTTTTTGCTTTCAAAAGGTCAATTAATATACAAGACCTACTTGTTCATACTCGACCCCGTATGCCCAACGAGACACAGAAACAAATTACATTGTGGAATTTACCTCCAGTGATGGGTCACCACCCATGTGGCTCATGTAATGTCTGTCCCCTCACTAAACGCTTAGACAGCATTGACCTTAACCATTTCGGGATTTGGCATCTGAATAAACACACAAATTGTAATACACAACAGTGTATCTACCTAATTTCCTGTCCTTGCAACTTAAAATACATCGGAATGACTACCCGTCCAGTAAAATTACGTATTAATGAACATCGGAGCAATATCAGATGCTCCCGCATTACCATGAAGCTCAGTGCACATTTTTTGGATGCAAAACACGGCCCTGACGATATGTGGTGGATAGTGCTACAAGTACCCAGATATGACAGCAACAACCCAAACTATTTATTTAAGACCGAACAGAGATGGGTTTTCCGATTGAAAACCCATAAAGAAGGACTGAATGATGACATACCTTGAAATTTATTAACACCTTAATTCTTGGAAGAGCAAGGGTTATTATATTCCAGTAACATGGTGTATAACTTTGACAGATCGACATTTACCAGTTATTTGCCTTTTTTTAAACCTAATTGAAATGCATCTTAAAAACATCCAGTTAAGAGATTCCAACTGATCGGGCAATATATATATATTTCCTCTTTAACATGGATGTTTTACCTTTTTATTATGATAAGAATACATTTTCATTGTCTTTGAATTGTAGAATTGTTTTTTCAAAATAAAGAAAGGGCGACTCCGGTTATTTCACCATTTTTAGTTCCAGTACATGATCTCTATG
Organism: Pleurodeles waltl; assembly: GCF_031143425.1. Lineage (NCBI taxonomy): Eukaryota > Metazoa > Chordata > Amphibia > Caudata > Salamandridae > Pleurodeles > Pleurodeles waltl. The sequence goes on along the minus strand of NC_090446.1, from coordinate 537,519,776 downwards.
TCTATTTGTTATCTTTTTGGTAATATAACATGGCCCCCATAGTAAACCCCCCCTATTTTGTGGGGCCCGGACAGTAACAGTAACATTTGACAATCACTCGATGTTCCCGGACTCTCTAAGATGGCCGCTGAGATGTTAGTCCTTCCTCTATTTTCAGTACCCGGAACAACCAGCTGCTTTGTTCCGGGTTGTTCGCGCTACTCAGCGCTAGCTTAAATAACCCCGTGCCGCATCAACACGCCGTCTACAGGCACGCGGAAGGGGGCAGGTTCCTTGATGAACCGAGGATTACACAAAGTAAGAGAGGGATTACGGGGGTATTTGGTGTATTTCCCGAGCATAGAGACGGTTTAACTTTCACGTTATTTGCCTTATTACTTTCATGGTGCCTTTACTTTTATTGGGCGACCGCCATGACTTATGTAGATCCGGATACACTTTGGTATATACTAGCTTTCCCATTCAGAATAATGAATGAACGTGTGATAGTATACATCAGTCCCTCCTCGGGCATTTTAGCATACACTATTTTTATAACACGTCATTAAGGGCCAATAAAATAGGTGTGTATTCGTTATGTGTGTTTTTTTGTGCAATATGACCCCTAAACACTTACAGGGTAACCTACTTCTGAGATGATTGTGCAGCTAAATGGCAGTAACACCTTTAAGGCCAGAGATATTGCCATTAAATGTATTAGATCACACTCTTTTCCATATAACTGCTTTTTAACAAACACTATAAATGTGTATATATACATCTCTGTGCACAAGTATGTTTAATACCGAAGTCAGTGATACAATCCAGACGGAAATACTCAGACTTGTCCGACTCCATGTTTCCATGTACTACTATGCGGCGCTACATTATTACATATCATTATTATTTTTATCTAGTGCGTTCTCCTTGGTTGATGCTAGCGCAGACCTAGGGAGTCCAATCTCTAATATGGGATGGTAAGCATCGCAAAACCTTTTAAAAAAAAAACTTTTTCATCTCTATTTATTATACACTGATTAAGGGTGGTTGTCACTATTATTGTTTGTAATTGTGTTTTTTCTGCGTTGTCCACTGGCACTAACTGTTTTGTGTCTCTTTGATTATATGCAGGGCGACTGTACTGACCAACTGACTTAGACATACTCTGTCTTCTACTCTGTAAGTGACTGTATGTGCACTTGATTAATTACTGACACATAGGAGAAGTAGTTTAATAATCAAAGGCTTTTTTCGTGGGTCCTGAAGAAGTGTCACTGGATCACTTTGTGACCAACCATAGACGCGAAACATGTTGACCATGTAGGATTAGGTGAACTACCTTCCCTAATTATAGAGTGTAACGGTACATTATTTCCAGTAACACTCTGATATTTTTGTTTTTAATCTTGGCCTGAACCCAATCTCTATCGCATTAAAATAATGGCTCAGGTTCAGAGCTAATTTTAAGAGTTTTGTCTCTTTTTCTACACTCTCCGTTTCTTATTCAGTTTCTTTCCCAGACCCTTGTTGTTAGCAATTTTATAATGGTTGAGTGCCACCCAGAATGCTGGGTGGCCCGCCAGGCATTGCAGCACCAGTCTGGCGAGGAGTAAGCTTGATGATGATACCTGTCACCCAAGTGGGTGCTTGAGGGCTCTCCTAAGTATACTCAGTACTGATTCGCTACTTCCAAACTCGATTAGTTTTCTTGTTTCTTTCTCTCTTGTGGAACAGTGCACTTATATTGATATTATAGGTTCATTTTGGGAGACTGTGCACTGGACCAGTAATCTCCCAGTCCCCACCTTTGTTTATAGATGCTGTCTCCAGTATCTATAGTGTGCTCACACCAAGAAGTGGTGCCTGGCACAGTAGAAAAGAGTTCAGAAAACTGACCCAGGAGATTTATGCAGTTGTCTTTCTGCTCAGCAGTAAGACAGTCTGCCAAAACTACACCTTCCACTAGAGCATATTGTTCTGTGGAAGAGAAGAGATCAGGGAGAGGGTCACTCTCTTCTTCCTGTCCTTCATCTGTTGCCATGAGCAGGGTGAGATCAGCCCTGTCATAGTAGGGTTTTAGGCGATTGACATGGAGCACCCTAAGTGGACTCCTGGCAGTGCCCAAGTCAACCAAGTAGGTGACTTCTCCCTTCTTTTCAACAATGATGTGGGGTCCACTCCATTTGTCTTGGAGTGCTCTTGGGGCCGCAGGCTCCAAGACCCACACCTTCTGTCTAGGTTGGTACTGAATCAGAACAGCCTTCTGGTCATGCCATTGCTTTTGGAGCTCTTGGCTGGCCGGAAGGTTTTTACTGGCCTTTTTCATGTACTCAGCCATTCTGGATTCTAGGCCGAGTACATAGTCCACTATGTCTTGCTTAGGAGCTTTTAAAGGTTGTTCCCAATTCTCCTTTACAAGTGTTAGAGGACCTCTTACAGGGTGTCCAAATAGGAGTTCAAAGGGGCTGAAGCCCACTCCTTTCTGGGGTACCTCCCTGTAAGCAAAAAGGATGCAAGGTAACAGGACATCCCATCTCCTCCTGAGTTTTTCAGGGAGACCCATTATCATTCCTTTGACAGTTTTATTAAACCTCTCTACCAGTCCATTTGTTTGTGGATGATAAGGTGTGGTGAATTTGTATGTTACACCACATTCCTTCCACATGGCCTTCAAGTATGCAGAGATAAAGTTGCTACCCCTGTCTGATACCACCTCTTTTGGGAAACCCACCCTGGAAAAGATTCCCAGGAGGGCTTTTGCCACTGCAGTTGCTGGAGTGGTCCTTAGAGGGATTGCTTCACGATATCGTGTGGCATGGTCCACTACCTCCAAGATAAACCTATTGCCTGAAGCAGTAGGAGGGTCAAGGGGGCCAAGTATGTCAACCCCTACCCTTTCAAAGGGAACCCCAACCACAGGCAGTGGAATAAGGGGAGCCTTTGGAGTGCCACCAGTCTTGCCACTGGCTTGGCAGGTCACACAGGACTTACAAAAGTATTTTGTGTCCTCTGACATCCTAGGCCAATGAAACAGGGGGACAAGCCTTTCCCATGTTTTAGTTTGACCCAAATGTCCAGCCAAGGGAATATCATGTGCCAGAGTTAGGAGGAACTCTCTGTATTGCAGGGGAATGACCAATCTCCTGGCTGTTCCAGGTTTTGGGTCCCTTGCCTCTGTATACAAGAGGTTGTCCTCCCAGTAAACTCTATGTGAGTCACTGACATCCTCATTTTGCTGTTTGACAGCTTGCTGTCTTAGACCCTTTAATGTGGGACAGGATTGCTGTGCCACACTCAGCTCCTCCCTGGCAGGCCCCCCTCCACCCAAAAGCTTAGCAGTATCTGCTGCCTGCTCCTCTGGTGAAGGTTCTGCACAGGGGGGAAATTCTTCTTCCTCAGAAGTTGAATCATCTGTAGAGGGACGGATAGTGGGTAGGGATTTACCCTTACTAACCCTAGCTTTAGGGAGCACTTGGTCCATTGTTCCAGAATCCAAGTCACCCTGTCCTTTTTGCTTTATGGCCTGAGCCCTTGTCAAAGCAAAAATATGCCCAGGAATGCCCAGCATTGCTGCATGAGCCTCCAACTCCACTTCTGCCCAAGCTGATGTCTCTAAATCGTTCCCTGGTAGGCAGTCTACAGGTAAATCTGAGGCAACCGCAACTTTCTTTGGACCAGTAACCCCCCCCCCAGTTGAGATTCACAACAGCCATGGGGTGGCTAAGAGTGTTGTTATGAGCGTCTGTCACTTGGTACTAGTGACCAAGTAGGTGTTGTTCACGGTGTACCAGTTTCTCTATTACCATGGTAACACTGGCACCTGTGTCCCTGTAGGCCTGAACCTCAACACCATTTATTAGGGGAAGATGCTTGTACTTATCCATATTAAGGGGACAAGCAACCAAGGTGGCCAAATCAATGGCACCTTCAGAGACTAACACAGCCTCTTTGGTCTCCCTAACAAGACCAACCCCAACTAAATTACCAAAAGTGAGCCCAGCTACTCCCTTGGATTGGCTATTAGTAGGTTTGCTCCCACCACCACTGCTATTACTAGGGGCACTAGGTGTAGCAGTAGGGGTTGTGGTAGTGGGAGGCTTGTGCTTTTCTTTGGACAACTGGCACCAGTTGTCCAATGGCCTTTTACTTTACATAAATAGCACCATGGTTTCTTTACTTGATTAGAAGAGGATTTGGACCCACCACCCCCACCAGAGTATTTTTGTGGGCCTGATGAAGACTTATTTTTATTTTTGTCCCCACCCTTGTCTGAAGACTTACCATCCTTCCTTTTGCCATCCTTGTCACCCCCTGCTGTTCACTCTTGTTCTGACCCATTTGTATGCCTTCTTTCCCAATTCTTGGGGAGAGGTCAGATCTGAGTCCACTAGATATTGGTGTAACAAATCAGACACATTCAGAATATGCTCTCTCAGGATCAGATTATACAGGCTTTCATAGTCAGAAACTTTACTGCCATGTAACCACCCCTCAAAAGCCTTCACTGAATAGTCAACAAAGTCTACCCAGTCTTGTGAGAACTCTTTTCTGGTTTCTCTGAACTTAATCCTGTATTGTTCAGTGGTGAAGCCAAATCCATCCGAGAGTACATTCTTCAAAACTGTAAAATTATTGGCATCACTTTCCCTCACAGTAAGGAGCCTATCCCTACCCTTTCCACTGAAAGATAGCTATAGGATAGCAGCCCACTGCCTTTGAGGGACCCCCTGTACAACACAGGCCCTCTCAAGTGCAGCAAACCACTTGTTAATGTCATCCCCCTCCTTGTAAGGGGGAACTATCTTATGCAGATTCCTAGAATCATGCTCTTTCACAGGATTACTATCTGGAATACTGCTGCTGCCACCATAGGGTCCTAATCACAACCTCTGTCTCTCTTTCTCTAAGTCTAAAGATTCCCTGTCTAGAGCCAGCTGTTGCTGTTTAAGCTTCAGCCTGGACTCTTCCACTCTCAATCTACTGAGCTCCCTTTCTAACAATCTGTCATCAGGGTGGGTGGGTTGGGCATGCTTAGACACAGAAGAATGATGTGAATGAACAGAGGGAGACCTGTCCCCAACAGCTGACACTCTATCAACCTGGCCTGCAGGAATACTATCCCTACTGTGATGTGAGCTCACATTACTACCAGCTATGCTAGGTGGTCTGCTAAGGGGCAGGTTGGGAAGGTCACCTTCTAACACTCTTACTGGGGGTGCCCCTGAGTCAGAGTGTGAACCATCTCCTAACTTCTCAATGGATGTGCCAGCTAAGGCCTTATCATTCTCAATAAGCATGTTAGATAACAATTCTCTAGAGGGATTCTTTCCCACCCCTAAACCTCTATCAATGCAGAGACTCCTTAAACCCTTCCAGTTAAGGTGGTCATAAGCTGAGCTGACCATGTTAGTTGAAGTTTCTACACCAGACATGATAGAAGAAAGGTTTAGGGACAGATAAAAGAGAGAAAAAGTTTCAGGACATTTTAAGGAAACAGAAAAAAAACTTTTTCAACTTTTTAGAACCTTTTTGAAAGTTTAGAGGTACTTTTCAGCACTTAGCAGAGAGTGTAAGAGAAGAAAAGCAAAACATTTTGGTTAGGTGTACATACACTGAACTTGTTTTGTATATTATTCTCTTATGAAAAGTACACAATGACAAAGTGGTAAGTAGTTGCAAGTACATATCCCACCGCTGCACAACCAATATAGGAGGCTGGCCTGGCTTGTAGTGGGTACCAAGGGGTACTTACACTCTGAACCAGGTCCAGTTATCCCTTATTAGTGTAGAAGAGGTGTTTCTAGCAGCTTAGGCTGATAGAAGGTAGCTATAGCAGAGCAGCTTAGGCTGAACTAGGAGACATGCAAAGCTCCTACTATACCACTGGTGTCATATGCACAATATCATAAGAAAACACAATACACAGATATACTAAAAATAAAGGTACTTTATTTTTATGACAATATGCCAAAAGTATCTCAGTGAGTACCCTCAGTATGAGGATGCCAAATATACACAAGATATATGTAAACAATACCAAAAATATGCAGTAATAGCAAAAGGAAGTAATTCAAACAATGTAAAGTTACAGTAGATTGCAATAGGAGCACATAGGTATAGGGGCAACACAAACCATGTACTCCAAAAGTGGAATGCAAGCCACGAATGGACCCCAAACCTATGTGAACTTGTAAAGGGTCACTGGGACTGTAAGAAAACAGTGAGGGTTAGAAAAATAGCCCACCCCAAGACCCTGAAAAGTAGGTGTAAAGTGCACCTATATTCCCCAGAGAGCACAGAAGTCGTGATAGGGGAATTCTGCAAGGAAGACCAACACCAGCAATGCATCCAAAGTGGATTGCCGGATGAGAGTACCTGTGGAACAAGGGGACCAAGTCCAAGAGTCGCGACAAAGTCGAGAGTGGGCAGATGCCCAGGAAATGCCAGCTGAGGGTACAAAGAAGCTGCCACCGGATGTTAGAAGCTGTGGATTCTGCAAGAACGAAAAGGACTAGGAACTTCTCCTTTGGAGGATGGATGTCCCACGTCGTGAAAAAGCATGCAGAGGTGTTCCCAAGCAGAAAGACCGCAAACTAACCTTGCTAGCTGCAAGGGTCGCGGTTAGGATTTTTGGATGCTGCTGTGGCCCAGGAGGGACCAGGATGTCGCCACTTGGATGAGGAGACAGAGGGGGCACCCAGCAAGTCAGGGAGCCATCACAGAAGCAGGCAGCACCCGCAGAACTACCGGAACAGGCACTTGGAAGAGGAGTGAACCAGAGCTCACACAAAGACATAAAAGGAAGTCCCACGACGCCGGAGGACAACTCAGGAGGTTGTGCACTGCAGGTTAAAGTGTCAGGGACCCAGGCTTGGTTGTGCATGAAGGAAATCCTGGAAGAGTGCACAGGAGCCGGAGCAGCTGCAAATCACGCGATACCCAGCAATGCAGTCTCGCGTGGGGAGGCAAGGACTTACCTCCACCAAACTTGGACTGAAGAGTCACTGGACTGTGGGAGTCACTTGGACAGAGTTGCTGAGTTCCAGGGACCACGCTCGTCGTGCTGAGAGGGGACCCAGAGGACCGGTGATGCAGTCTTTTGTTGCCTGCGGTTGCAGGGGGAAGATTCCGTTGACCCACAGGAGATTTCTTCAGAGCTCCTGGTGCAAGAAGGAGGCAGGCTACCCCCAGAGCATGCACCACCAGGAAACAGGCGAGAAAGCGGCAGGGTCAGCGATACAAGGTTGCAGTAGTCATCTTTGCTACTTTGTTGCGGTTTTGCAGGCGTCCTGAGCAGTCAGCAGTCGATCCTTTGGCAGAAGGTGAAGAGAGAGATGCAGAGGAACTCTGATGAGCTCTTGCATTCGTTATCTAAAGAATTCCTCAAAGCAGAGACCCTAAATAGCCAGAAAAGGAGGTTTGGCTACCTAGGAAGGAGGATAGGCTAGCAACACAGGTAAGAGCCTATCAGAAGGAGTCTCTGACGTCACCTGCTGGCACTGGAGGTCTGGAGCACACTGGAGGAGCTCTGGGCACCTCCCCTGGGGGGTGCAGGTCAGGGGAGTGGTCACTCCCCTTTCCTTTGTCCAGTTTCGCGCCAGAGAAGGGCTGGGGGATCCCTGAACCGGTGTAGACTGGCTTATGCAGAGATGGGGACCATCTGTGCCCATCAAAGCATTTCCAGAGGCTGGGGGAGGCTACTCCTCCCCAGCCCTGACACCTTTTTCCAAAGGGAGAGGGTGTAACACCCTCTCTCTGAGGAAATCCTGTGTTCTGCCTTCCTGGGCCAAGCCTGGCTGGACCCCAGGAGGGCAAATACCTGTCTGAGGGGTTGGCAGCAGCAGGAGCTGCAGTGAAACCCTGGGAAAGGTAGTTTGGCAGTACCCGGGTCTGTGCTACAGACTCGGGGGATCATGGAATTGTCTGGCATTGTGGTGACAATTCCATGATCTTAGACATGTTACATGGCCATGTTCGGAGTTACCATTGTGACGCTATACATAGGTAGTGACCTATGTATAGTGCACACATGAAATGGTGTCCCCGCACTCACAAAGTCCGGGGAATTTGCCCTGAACAATGTGGGGGCACCTTGGCTAGTGCCAGGGTGCCCACACACTAAGTAACTTAGCACCCAACCTTTACCAGGTAACGGTTAGACATATAGGTGACTTATAAGTTACTTAAGTGCAGTGGTAATTGGCTGTGAAATAACGTGGACGTTATTTCACTCAGGCTGCAGTGGCAGGCCTGTGTAAGAATTGTCAGAGCTCCCTATGGGTGGCAAAAGAAATGCTGCAGCCCATAGGGATCTCCTGGAACCCCAATACCCTGGGTACCTCAGTACCATATACTAGGGAATTATAAGGGTGTTCCAGTATGCCAATGTGAATTGGTGAAATTGGTCACTAGCCTGTTAGTGACAATTTAGAAAGCAGAGAGAGCATAACCACTGAGGTTCTGATTAGCAGAGCCTCAGTAAGACAGTTAGTCATCACACAGGGAACACATACAGGGCACACTTATGAGCACTGGGGCCCTGGCTGGCAGGGTCCAAGTGACACATACACTAAAACAACATATATACAGTGAAATATGGGGGTAACATGCCAGGCAAGATGGTACTTTCCTACACAGTCTGTGCAGAATGACAGTGGGGGCTTTGTGCATACCTTTCAGACAGCCTGTACACAGGGAGGGTGGAGGTGTCACAGAGGTGAATCTGCATACTGATGAGTCTTCCTGGGCTGAGAGAAGGGAGAGTCGGGGCACACTTACATTTGTAAAGGCTGTGCTCTGGCCTCACACATTAGGGTTGTTAATCCCCCACTGATGTTTGGAGCCTGTGCTGAAGGAGAGAGGGGGAACTCCCAGAACCAGATGTAACTGGCTGGAATCTCCTTTCCCTGCCATTGCAAAACATTGTAAGGACTGAGTATAAGTACAGGGGAATTTTCCCCACAATTTGGAGACTCTTGGAATCATCTTGGAACTGGACACCCAGGACTGGAAGGACTCACCAGGAACCGCCAAGGACTGCTCCTGTTGTGCTGACCTGTGACCTGCTTGGTCACTGTAAAGGACTTGCCACCTGCTTACATCCTCTGTGCTGGCCTGTTGCTGGGGCCCTCCACCTGTGGGCCTTTTTCCAGAACATTGTCCCCCAGGGGCAGGGTGCTGTGGCCCCTGACCCCTGCATCCATTTTTATCATGAGGGGTGCTTCACTTTTGTTGTGGCCGTCATAGCGCTGAATGCAGCGCGCTTATGGAGCCTTGGGAGCTCGTAGGCGCCTTGCTGTGTTTTGCCCTTTAAACAATCACCGCTGCGACCGGGCTCTCCAGGAATCCTTCAAGCTCGTAAGCGCGCTGTGTTTGCCCTTTAAACACTCACTGCGGCGACCAGCCTGTTGCCTCCCAAGCACGAGAGTCACGCCACCTTTGGTGCCCCTGGAGCACCACAAATAGAAAGAAAAGGAGCGCGCGTGCTCCTACCGTGCTCCGGGGCAAGCGCGCTCCCAGTAGCACCCCCAGGGCACAAGCAAGCACCTGCTTTGGTGTCTGTGTGCTGCAGTGGGCCGGAACATCTCACTGTTTTGCTTCCTGAGCCGGGAGGGGGAAGGAAGCCTCATCGGAGGCTCCCCTGCCCCACTGGGCCCACTTGTTGCTTTGGGGTCCTGTTGAGGCCCCCCTCCTCTCGAGGACGCGGGCCCCAGGAGGGGCCAATTCTTTCAAGTCAAAAGGCAGGTGGGGTGGAAGCCTCATCGGAGGCTCCCTGCGCCGTTGGGCTGATTCTTGGACCTGGTTGTGGGCCCCCTGTGAAAGGGCCAGTGAGAGGCCCGGGGGACCCCCAGTGATTGCAGGCCTCAGGAGGGGCCCATTACTAAACTGGAGGTGGTGCGTGGCCCCCCCTCCTTTACCCTTTACTCTTGCTGATTTTGGCCCCTCCTCTTGAAGGCCGGGTGAAGCCTGAAGGGGACCCCAGAGATCAGAGGCCCCAGGAGGGGCCTGTTATAAGAATCAGAGAGGGTGCGTGCCGCCCCTCCCCCTCACAGCATCGCAAGGCCCCCGTTTTGTGCAGTGGAGTGCCCGGGGACCCCATTGTTTTCGTTTCTCAGGCACTGGAGGTGCTTTCATCACTAGAACAGATACTCCCTAAAGGATCCATATATGTATTCTAAGTTCTTGCTACAGACTTTGTGATACATGTATTGCCTACCTGCTTTTGATGTTTTTTATATGTATGCAAATGTTCCTATTATGGGCATACCATACTAATATGTGTTTATGACTTGCCATATGGTTTATAATGTTCCTACTATGGGCGTTTATGATATTCTTATGACAAGTTCTTTGGTGTAATAACGTATTTCCTGACTACTGCTTATGTTGCAGAACACTGAGTAACCTGTGTGTTATATGTGACTACTGCTAGTTTGCAGAGTAACTAATGTGTAACGTTCTGACAACTGCTAAGGTAGCAGGATAGTACTGATATGTGATGTTTGGTCTAATAATTGCGTTGTGTACAATACAATATATTTTCATATAATCTGGTGTTGTGTTTCCTTTGTGGTGGGGATGGTGCATCACGTGTTTTGTGTGTGTTGTGCAAACGCTTTACACATTGCCTCTGGGATAGGCCTGACTGCTCGTGCCAAGCTACCAAGGGGGTGAGCAGGGGTTATCTTGGACGTGTAACTCCCTTGCCCGCTAGAGTGGGTAGGTTCTGCCTGGCTGAGGTGTATACCCTAGCCAACCAGAAACCCCATATCTGACATTGGTCGTCAGCGGTGAGGATAGGACTTGAGCTTGCAAAATACCATTGTGACTCATTATTTCACTACAAGGATTGCGTTTAGACCATCACAACCTTATCTCTTAGGTCATTTTTCCTGTTTTCAGTTCTCACTTTTGGGTATTGTGGTTGTCACATTTGTGTTTTTAGTACCTTTTCAAGATGGGGCTTACCTTTGATTTACCTTTGATTTAGATGACCTGCCGTTTTACATGCAGGGGGAATTAAAGGGGTTCTGTAGAGAGAGAGAGGGCTACCTGTAGATGGGGACCTCAGGAGATCTCTGAATTTCTTTGAAAGGCTTGTGACATATACCCAGGGAGGGAGTGTGCTTAGGGGGTACCCAGAGGATCCTGAGTGTAGCGAGGGTTCCCAATGGGAGGGCTCCCAGACCTCATCCCTAGAGAGTGGTAGAGAGACTGATCAGGAGGGTGAGAATGACCGGGTGGGGACGCCATTTGACAGGGAAGGCCCCAGTGATAGGGAGTCCCTTGCTGGGTCCAGTGTAAGAAACAGGGCTACCTCTCATTCCTTGACGCCAGATGAGCTTAGAGATAGGCAGGAAGAGAGGGACCTGAAATTGCAGTTAGCGCGTCTAGCTGTTGAGGAGAGAAGGGCTGAGGTAAAGAAGGCCTTAGTACAGGAGAGGATGGCAGAGGCAGAGAGGGCCTTTACCAGAGAACAACTCACTCTAGAGCGCAGTCTGAAGATTCTGGACTCACCAGCGCTGCAGTTGGAGTCCAGTGGTGGCAGCAATGTAGAGTGCTGTAGTAAAGATGCTCCTCACATACCCATAGATCTGGTACCTAGGTTCCAAGAGGGGGGTGACATATGTCAGTGGTTAAAGGAATATGCGAGGGCTCTTGTAGAGTGCAGGATCCCTGAGAAGTATTGAGGGACTGGCCTAGGGAGCTTTATTCCTGAGGAGGGGAGGGATGCCCTACTGACTCTAGAAGAGAGGGACAGGGAGGGGTATTCCACTGCAAAGAATGCACTGATTTTGAAGTATGGTTTTCCTCCTGAGGATACAGAAAAAGGTTTAGGGGCAGTAAGAAACTGTCCCAGCAGTCTTGGGAGGAGTTTGTGGAGGATTGCTGCATTGCACTAGATGGATGGGGGAAGGGTAAACAATTTTGAAGGGCTGTTTAATCTGATTGTCAGAGCACCTGCTTTCTTGTTGTTTTTCAGAGTTAAGCATAGTGGGTAGGTGCTGCCTGGTTGAGGTGTATACCCTAGCCAACCAGAAACCCCATTTCTAACAGTGCTTAATTCTTTGAATTTCATCACAAATCAGTAAAAGTAACAGAGTTTGTTTAACTGAATGCAGGAAAAGCACCAACCAAGATGAACGGGCACATAGACGCCTGTGTATCAAAGATAGCCAATTTGAGGAAACATTTAAAACAGGTGTTGGCAAAGCCAAAGGGCCTGGCTTTCATGTGGTAAAGTATGAAACCACAGGCATGGACTAATGCTGCTATGATGGGGTGAGGGTGGTTGTAGTTTTGATATCAGTAATGGTGGCAATAATAGTCCAAGTGTTAATAGTGTTGTAGTGGTAATGGTGCTAGCACAGATGTTTTAGTAAAAAAATATTAATGAGTGCTCATGTATTATGAGAAATGGATTTATGTAGAAAATGAAATAGCGTAGAAAATGAATGCCGATATTTGAAAATGTAATCACGATGAGTGGAAGCCAATGTTCACGAAGTCTACTTACTAATGGTTTATTAATATAAAATGTTCAGTATATGTTAGATTAATGTAGTAATATGTCATATTAAAGGTTATGTATTATGTATTAGCTTTATTTACTGTAGACTTAACTTAGTGAAGGTCTTGGCCTGGTTGCACAGCCTCACGTCAAGCTGTATTTCTTAACGTTTAATAAAATGTCTGTTCAGAGATTTAAACTGTGATTTTATACTGTACTGTCTATATGTGCTCGTAGCTAAAAGTCTTTCTCATGAGAACCGATTGCTAGAAGATGTTGTTCTTGCTAATGTAACATTATGAGTGTAAAATGTGTAAGACTGACTTTCTCAGGAGGAGAACAATGGAGACACTGACTGGAGTATAAGCTGCAACAATATTGTTACCTGATGAGCCTGATGATGAGGACATTGCAAGAGAAGCCCATCGGCGACATGTGAATGGAGTAGTGGTAGAATTCATAGATTTGAAGTTTTATATTTATTGGACAAAGTGTGAACATGCGATCCCTTGACCAATAGGGACGTGGGAAGTAGTTTTAGGAAATCTAACGTAGCTGGACTGCACTGAGAGAAGAAGGACATTTGCTCAATTTCTTGCTGGCCAAAAGGTTGTTGCTCTCTGGAGCATCTTGTCAAGAGACGTCCTTATCTTTATTGCTTAAAGTCTTGCGTTTTCTGAACTTTGATGCTGAATATTAATGCCTTGCTGACCAAACTGATGTCCTGCTGACGAAGACTATCTTAGCTTGCCGATCCAAATTGAGGAGAGGTATATGAATTCTAAATGTGACTTGCAATGTATGTTTGCTTTTTCTTTCTAGGTACCAACCGCACTGTTTTGATAGAGCCATAGTTTGATATTTTCCAAATTTGAGTTTGCTAAATTGTTTTGCATGAAGCCCAACATACTGATGCTAATCTGGTGTTAGTTAAGGATTCTCAATGATGAAAGTTCGCGATAGGGAATAACATTTGATGCTTTTCTTTGGTGAATCTAAATGTATGTGATATCGTTTGCGCAATTGTTCTTGTTATTGAGTTGCACTGTAACCTTAGAGTGTGTGCTAGTTCAAGCTTTGATTAGATTACGTTTCACTTGTATATTTGGACAGCCAGTGTTGTTTCTGTATGTGTATCAATTAATTTTGAGATTAATTTACGTGACATTAGCATTGTTAATATAGGGAAATAAATATTCAAACTTTTACTAAAGGTGTGGTTATTCATGACTGATAGGCCATGGTGTGTGATAATGACTGACTCCAATTGATTATTAATGCTATTGATTATCATTGATCATTGACAATATTGATTGATTATTGATCTGCATGTACTGGAGTTATGGTGGGATCATCTTAATTGCAAGTCAAAAGGTTCATTCACCTATTCTCGTCCCCTTGTAAGTTTACTTAGTAAGGTCTGCCGCGCTATTGTACTAATAGTGGGAGTAACAGTTTTTTTTGTAATGGCAATGGAGGTATTGGTAATCGTGTTGGTGGTGACGGTTATTTTTTTTTAAAAATCTGTGTATTAAACATTATTAACAGGCAGCAGTGCATTTCACCTTTAAAGTTTTGTATTCTGTTTACACGCATATATATCCTTATACAATGTGGTTCGTATTTTGCCGTACTGTAATGTAACATATAGCATAACAATTTATAGGTAGCGTCCCATTTGAGTACCAGGAGTAGTTTAATGGGCATGTGGAGTGATTTGGGCTGTTCTTGCTTGAAGATTGGGGGTGGCGCTCCACATGCTTCTATGTGCTGTGGGGGGGACTGGTCGAGCCGGATGGAGGCACAGCATTGGGAATGGTATTGTCGTAGCATTCTAAGGGAGCTCAGTTGGAGGGCGGTTACTGAACTTGTTATTGCACGACTGGCGGATGTGGGTCTTGATTGGTGCACTGTAAATATAATGTCTGGGTTATTTCTGGGGGCCTTCGGAGGGGTGTGCAGTGTAGAGATTTGACGGGGACCGTATCATAGAGGTTCCCTAGTGTTCAGGGGGGATATGTGTCGTCTCTGGCCTCGATGTTAACCACAAAATGATCCCAGATTTCAGCGCCGCCTTGGATCAGACCCCAGTGTTGTAACTGGCGGAATGTCTGGGCCTCTGCTTGCGGGCAACTGTGCAGGTCACGGAGCCAGGCTGCTTGTGGCGGGCGTGTGGGGCCTTCCAATGCATGGCTATCAAGCGCTTGAACACTACAAAGGCTAGGTCAATAAATTTATGGAGGTGTTAGCCACCTTTGTCGCGCCCGCGTATGCCTACTTAACAGGATTCCGGTGTGGGCGCTAGGGTGTGTGTGGTGATGTCGGCTGTGGTATCGGTGATACGTTGCCAGGCCGTGCTCACTGGGTAACAGCTCCAAACCATATGATAAACATCTGCTGCTGGGGTAGCGCATCTGGGGCATACTTGATTTGAATTCGGGTATATTTTTTTAATACGGGCAGGAGATAAATAGGAATGCTGAATGTAATTGAACTGGGTGTAGCGCAGTCTAGTGTTGCGGGATATATTCTTGACCATAGAAAGTGCTGCTACCTAAGTATTCTGGGGTAAGGGTGAGGGGAGGGTGGCGTCCCATCGGGCTTTTGCTTGTGATAATTCCGAGCAAGCTCCAGCTAGGAGCAGCTTGTACAGCTTTGTTATTATGCCTTTTGTATTGCCTATAGTGAGGATTGCGGTGAGCAGCTGTGATTCCTGTGGGTCGGTATTGTTGATGAGTAGTAGTTTGAGTGCACTGTATGTCAAAAAAGCCCCAGCGTGAGTCGCCCCTGCGTCCACTAGTTCTCCAAAGGAGCACAGCGGGGAGCCTGAATAGCAGTCTCCTGTGTTAAACAGACTTATGTCTCGTGTATCATGATGTACTGAGAGCTTTTGGGCTCCTGGGAGTTGTGTCAACGGCAGCAAAGGGGAGTAAGGGGGGAGGAAGTTTGGCCTTGGACGTATCTGCGCCAGCAAGATCGGGCCACATCCAGCAACATAGGGGGTTATTACAACTTTGGAGGAGGTGTTAATCCATCCCAAAAGTGACGGTAAAGTGACGGATATACCACCAGCCGTATTACGAGTTCCATAGGATATAATGGACTCATAATACGGCTGGTGGTATATCTGTCACTTTACCGTCACTTTTGGGACGGATTAACACTTCCTCCAAAGTTGTAATAGCCCCCATAGTGTTTTAATCCATCTAAAGTAGCCGTTGCCAAAACCCAGCGCTGTGAGTGTGTGCACAAAAAAATTCCCAACTCAACGTGTTGAACGCTTTTTCTATGTCTAAGGGTAATGCCACCGCTTCTCCCCCGGTGTTGCTGTGCATTATACGGATTAATCTTCTGATATTTAAGAAAGTGCTTCTCCCGGGTATAAATCCAGATTGATCAGTATGTATCAGGTTTGGTAGGTAAGGGAGCAGTCTATTTGCTAGGACTTTCCCAAGATGCTTGCAGTCAGCATTTAGCAGGGAGAGTGGTCTATATGATCTGACATCCAAGGGACCGCAGCCTGGTTTCGGGAGCACCACTATCAGGGCCTCACCATGGAATCCGGTAGTTGGGCCCTGGCGTGCGCCTCGTTAAACACCTCTAGGAGTGGTTGCAAGTGGTGGATTGCTTGGGAGCTTAAATATTCTACCGGTAGGCTGTCTGAGCCCAGTGTTTTGCTGCGTGCCATCTATGACAATGCTAGACGCACTTCATCCATGGTAATAGGGCCTTCCAGTGTGTTTGCGTTTTCAGTTAATTGTCGGTTTTGGGGGATTATTGACAGGAGTTTAGCCATTTGCTGCTCGGTTGATGGGGGGGGGGGGTGAATATAAGGAGCGATAGGATGTATAAAAGGCCTCACTGATTTCCACCTGCGTGTTGATAATATTACCTGAGTGCAGCTGGATCGCACCTATAGTAAGGATTGCGATGGCTGTCGTACCAGCCATGCCAATAAACGTCCTGATCTGTCTCCTTCTGCGTGTTGACATGCCATGTAATGTCTATAATCATGTTTACACAATCTGGCATCTGGCTCTCTGTGGCTGGCCCTTAAAGTTCCTCAATCGGGCTCTCATTTCTGGAGACCGCCACTTCTGCCTTTCACATCCTAATGTCTAACTCTTGCAATTCCTTGGTTAGCGTGCGCCTTACTCCTACTGAAGCTGCAAGACAATGTCCGCATACCACAACTTTATGGGCGTCCAATTCAGTTGAGCATGATGTAGTTGTGTTATTATTCGTGGAGAAATAATTGGACAGGCACTTGGCTAGTTCTGCGTGGAAGGGGGGATCTGCGAATGCCTCTGTCTGCAGGCGCCATGTTGGTATGCGTGTGTGTGTGTGCAGCTCTAAAATTGAGTATAACGGACTATGGTCCGATATGGTTCGGGCCAGATATTCCGCTGAGCATATTTTGTAAATTACTGCCACTGATGTGAGAAGCATATCTATCCTGTTGTGCAGGCTGTGCACTGAGGAATAGTGGTAGTATTCGCGGTGTGTGGGGTGTCCGGATCTCCAGACATCTTTCAGGCCATTTTTGGAGACCCCAGTTACCAGGTCGTGAGAGGCGCGGGTGGTCGGGGCAGTATCAAGCGGGGGGAAGGAGCGGTCCTTGTGGGTGTCTAGCGCGCAGTTAAAGTCGCGCCCCATTTGCTGTCTGGTGCCGGGTCGTTGAGATTACCGGTCGTTAGTGTACCTAGGAAGTTGCGTTGGTTGGTGTTAGGGGCGTACAGTGCTACCAGCGATAGGGGTGAGCAGTCAAGATCGCCCTCCAGGACCACATATCTACCATTGGGGTCTATCTGCGTGCGAGCCATGACAAATGGGACTCCCGGGGCGATCCAGATCGCCACTCCGAGAGCGAATGAGGAGGATGTGGTACCATATAATTGCCCCTTCCATTTTACGTGTGCACTTTCTAATGTAACAGTTGAGAAGTGTGTCTCTTGTAGCATGGCTAGATGTATCCGGTGTCTCCTAAGATAGGTGTGTACCTGTTGACGCTTACGCAATGACGCCATCCCTCTTACGTTCCATGTAAGCACATTATATCTCGGGACATTTTTTTGGTCTTGTGTAGACATGTAAGGTTGTAGGTTTAGCTAATTGAGGATCAGGGGTGAGCCCTGCCGTGTTACTATTGGGGATATGCCCTCTGCCACCCGATACTGGCTTGTTAATGCCCCTGATCACGTTGATCATGCTATTACTAGTGGAACAAATGTGATGTGTAGTGCTGAAAATGTGTGTCCTTGAGAACGACATGGAGGAAACCCATTGGGTGATAAAAGAACTGATAACTTTGTAAAACATTAACTTTGGTTGTGTCAGGGCGAGGTCCAGGCGTCTTCCGGTTTGGTGAAGAATAGGACTCGGGAGTCATCTTGCACGCGGAGCCTGGCCAGATACAACAGCATGTACTTGATGTTGTGCTCGCGAAGGCGTTCCTTAACTCGGTAAAAAGAACTACGTTTCCACTGTACTTCCATAGTGAAGTCTGGGTAGGCTGTGATTCTTGCGTTTTCAAAGCGTATTGCCCAACGTGGTGCGCCATGTCGCGTAGGCTCTCATTATTCTAATGAGACTACTGGATTTTGAGTGACAAGTGTCATCCACCATGGGTCAGACTCAGTTCCCCCACACTGTGAACGATCTTGCCACTCAAAATCCAGTAGTCTCATTAGGATAATGAGAGCCTACGCGACACTGTCTTACGGAATAGCTGCAGAAAGAAGTCTCTGTCTCGGTAATTGAGGACCCTTGCTATCAGAGGGCGAGGTTGTACTTCAGGTGGAGAGGGTCTGCCTGGTATTCTGTGGGCGCGTTCTATTGAGAAGAACTTCAGGACTTTGGTGGTCATTACAACCCTGGCGGACGGTGTAAAAGGTGGGGTAATACCGCAAACAGGCCGGCGGGAAAAAAAAGGGAATTATGACCCTGGCGGAAACCGCCAACAAAGACAGCCACTTTAACACTTCGCCCACCACGGCGGTACAGACAAACAGCGTGGCGGTCACCGCCAACAGACAGGCGGGATACAAAGTACCGCCCACACTATTACAACACACCAATCCGCCACCTTTTCCGGGGCGGATTCACCGTGGATAAAAACATGGCGGAAACAGCCTTTGCTATGGAAAAACGCTCACCTCAACACACTCCACGAGGAACGACGACTCCATGGAGCCGGAACTCCAAATACTCCCTGCCCTTGTCTTTCTGCTCCTGTACGAACAACAGCGACGTAGGCACAGAACATACCGGTGAGTACTGCATCTACGACACAGGGGAGGGGGAAGGCAAAAGTTAGGGGGACACCCCCACCCCCACCCTCGCATAGTACAACATACACACCAATGCAGTCAAAAATATCACATTAACAACCCACAATCCCCCCGGAAGAATGCATAGACAAAGCGAGATCCGTTCAAATATTGTAATGTGCCAATATACATGTCATATAAAAATATACTGAATCATATCTCGAAATCTGTCATATTTATATATACAATACAAGAAGTAGTGCAGATATACACACAACAATGTCCGTGCACCAACAGTCCAAAAATGCATGGGCGAGGCCCACAATAGATACCTGAAAAATCCGAGAGAACACTGCCGGGGCATCAGATTGAAACACTACAGGCACCTCAGGGGGAAGGGAAGGGGGGGCACCTCAGCCACATGACTGCAAAGCCAGATACACAACGGGGCTCCATGCCCATTGATGTATCCTGGGGAGTGCAAAGCCACATTCTCTCAATTCTTTACAGTGGGTGGGTTGCCCACTGTGCCATCCTGGGGAGTGCAAAGCCACAGTCTCCCAAGTCACAACAGTGGGTGGGTTGCCCACTGGACCATCCTGGGGAGTGCAAAGCCACAGTCTCTCAAGTCTCTACAGTGGGTGGCTTGCCCACTGGACCATCCTGGGGAGTGCAAAGCCACAGTTTCTCAAGTCACAACAGTGGGTGGGTTGCCCACTGGACCATCCTGGGGAGTGCAAAGCCACAGTCTCTCAAGTCTTTACAGTGGGTGGGTTGCCCACTGGACCATCCTGGGGAGTGCAAAGCCACATTGACGCAAGTAGATGCAGTTCTCAACTGGTACTGGGTGGGACTGGTGGCCAGACTGGATGAGTCTCCATGTGAAAGTGCCTGTCCTGTCACTGTCCCAGCTGCACATGGGAGAAGGATGCCTGATGTGGCGGCCTATTCATACCCACACAGTGTTTGCCCTGATCAGCGGTCTTCACCATTGCGGTCTTGGCCTTGTTCAGCGGTGCTTTGCCATGGCTGGCTATGGACTGTTCAGCGGTGCTTTGCCATGGCTGGCTATGGACTGTTCAGCGGTCTTCCCCATGGCGGTCTTGGCCTTGTTCAGCGGTCTTCACCATGGCAGTCTTGGCCTTGTTCAGCGGTGCTATGCCATGGCTGGCTATCGACTGTTCAGCAGTGCTTTGCCATGGCTGGCTATGGACTGTTCAGCGGTCTTCACCATGGCGGTCTTGGCCTTGTTTAGCGGTCTTCACCATGGCGGTCTTGGCCTTGTTCAGCGGTGCTTTGCCATGGCGGTCTTGGCCTTGTTCAGCGGTGCTTTGCCATGGCTGGCTATGGACTGTTCAGCGGTGCTTTGCCATGGCTGGCTATGGACTGTTCAGCGGTCTTCACCATGGCGGTCTTGGCCTTGTTCAGCGGTGCTTTGCCATGGCGGTCTTGGCCTTGTTCAGCGGTGCCTTGCCATGGCTGGCTATGGACTGTTCAGCGGTGCTTTGCCATGGCTGGCTATGGACTGTTCAGCGGTCTTCACCATGGCGGTCTTGGCCTTGTTCAGCGGTGCTTTGCCATGGCGGTCTTGGCCTTGTTCAGCGGTGCTTTGCCATGGCTGGCTATGGACTGTTCAGCAGTAGCCTGAGATGGCGGTTCAGATTGGTGTGTGGCATGACGAACTCCACACTGGACATTGGTGTGTGGCATGACGAACTCCACACTGGACATTGGTGTGTGGCATGACGAAGTCCACATTGGACATTGGTGTGTGGCATGACGAACTCCACACTGGACATTGGTGTGTGGCATGACGAACTCCACACTGGACATTGGAGTGTGGCAGGACGTTCCATCATCGCCCAGCGGGACTGTGGGATCCTGGTCCCTCCTGGGCACTGACTCCGGCGGTGGTCTCCTGACCAGTGACGATACTCGGGCCCTCCTGGACACTGACTCCTGTGGTGGTATCCTGACCAGTAACGATACTTGGGCCCTCCTGGGCAATGACTCTGGCGGTGGTCTCCTGACCAGTAACGATACTTGGGCCCTCCGAGGCAATGACTCTGGCGGTGGTCTCCTGACCAGTAACGATACTTGGGCCCTCCTGGGCACTGACTCTGGCAGGGGTCTCCTGACCAGTAACGATACTTGGGCCCTCCTGGGCAATGACTCTGGCGGTGGCCTCCTGACCAGTGACGATACTCGGGCCCTCCTGGGCACTGACTCCGGTGGTGGTCTCCTGACCAGTAACGATACTTGGGCCCTCCGGGGCAATGACTCTGACGGTGATCTCCTGACCAATAACAATACTTGGGCCCTCCTGGGCAATGACTCTGGCGGTGGTCTCTGGACCAGTAATGACGGTGCTGGCGGTTGTGTCTGGACCGCCGGAAATGATGGCGCACTTCTCCGCCATGACACTCACAACAGGCTGGGCAGACTTCCTAGGAACCTTCCCCACCTTCTTTGGAGTTACAGCTGACTCACCAATCGCCTTCGATCCCATTTCACTTGTTGTCCCACCAGGAGTCTTGACACAGTCCCGTCGTCCACTGTCCAATTTCGGTGCCTTTACAGGGGGTGGGCTGACAGTGCCTTGTCTCCGGGTCCTACTGCCTGCCCTGGTGGACGGTGCACTCCAAAAACCTGGAACACGCACCACTGATACTGGAGGCTTTTTGGCTGAGGCGCTACAACGGGACTGATGAACTGGAGGGGGGGTGGGGCAAACAGGTCAATTTGACAGAGGGGCAGTTTCTGACGGACACTGGGATGGGTAGTTGGAGAGGGTCTGGGAGTGGAGGTAGAGGAAGTGGTTGTAGGAGGTGTCACTTTAGGTGTTTTGGGTGCAGGGGCAGGTACTGGAGGCTGTCGTGAGGTGGATGGATGTTGGGTGAGTGATTGCCGGCGTTTGTATACTTTGGGAGGGGGCGTCACAGACACACTGGGAGAGGACACAGGGGACGTGTAAATGGCAGTGGAGGTGGTGAGTGCAGGTGAGTGGCTTGTGGTGCTGGGTGTTCTGGTGCGAATCCTAGTGCCTGTAGATGTGGTGCATGCAGGTGTGTGTGTAGACGAGACTGGGAGGGAGGAGGGAGTAGAGGAGGAGGGGGACACAGTGGAGACAGTGGATGTTGCTATGTCTGTATGGGTGTGATGCTTGCGTGAGTGCCTGTGGTGTGTGTGGTGCCTATGTTTGCTTGAGCTACTTTTGGGTGTTGACTTGTGTGCAGGCTGGTCTGTAGGTGTGCTTGGGATGGGCTGGGGTACAGGGGATTGGGTCTGGGTGGAGGAGGTCGGAGGGGGGTGGCTGGACACAGGGACAATGGCTGCCATCAGTGCTGAAGCCAGAGACTGCAGAATTCGCTGAAGGACAGCCTGACCAGAATGGAAGCCTTCCAGGAATGCATTACCGTGTTTTAACTCTTGTTCTACACCCTAGATGGCATTCACAATGGTAGACTGCCCAACAGTGAGTGACCTGAGGAGGTCAATGGCCTCCTCACTGAGGGCAGCAGGAATGACTGGGGCAGTGCCTGAGGTGCCTGGGGCGAAGGTGATGCCCACCCTCCTGGGTGAGCGGGCACGGGACACGCGCTGTGGGGCTGCTGGGAGGGCGGTGCTGGTAGGGGAGGTGGCGGCTGTACCTGTAGAAGTGGGGCGCACAGATGGTGCCGCCACCACAGGGGAGCTCCCATCGGCAGACGAGTCCGTGTCGCTGGTTGGTGATCTGTGGCCGACGGGAAGCTCCCCTCGCCCTCCGTCCCACTGGTGAATCCAGAGTCTGTGGTGTGGCCCTCCATGACCATGTGGGATGCAGCTCCCTCGTGCTCCGGTGCCACTGTACCTCCGCCTGTTGATGTTGATGTACAAAAGAACAGGGAGAGCAGGAAAAGGGGGGAGACAGAAGAAAGAGAGTTTTAGTGCATGGCATACCGCTACCGTTGGCGGACAAGACAGGCGCAGCAGCCCCATGCATTACGCCGTGCTCCTGACCTCTGCACATGCTATTTCTGGGATTTGGCCTACATGGCAATGGTAGTAATCTGCCCACATGGATGGCAAAGGGGCAACTATACATCAACTTCCCTCTGTTTTGAGCTGGGGTAGAGTGCCACATGGCCTACATAATGGAGGGGCCTTGCCTACCTAACTCGCCCTGGCCCTGGGACACCCACAACCCACCACCCCCATCCAGACACCTCCACTGCACGCAAAGTCCATATGATGAGGTAGTACTCACCCCCTTGTGTCTGCTGTGATGTCCTTAAGCGCCCATCCAACACCGGGTAGGCCACCGCCAGGATCCGGAACATCAGGGGGGTCATGGTGCGACGGGCACCCCTCCCACGTTGGGAGGCCATCCCCAGCTGAGCCTCCGCCGTCTTCTTGCTGCAGCGGCGAATGTCCTCCCATCTCTTACGGCAGTGGGTGCCCCATCTCTGGTGGGCCCCCAGGGTCCGGACTTCCTTGGCGATGGCACGCCAAATGTCCCTCTTCTGGTGGGCGCTGACCTACATGACATGCACAAGGAAAGATGACAGTCATTACCTACTGCACTGTCGTTGTGATTGGCCCCCTCCCAACTCTATCCCTGTGGCCCATTCATCCCCATGTATAACTTTTCTATGTACTCTGCCCCCTTCCCTCATCCACCCAGCCCTCTCTACCCAGGCCTAGCCCATACAACGTGCTCCCTGTGTACTACCCTGTTGGTCTGGAGGACCGTAGAGTAGCGTGTACTGGGGGAGGACCCCATCCACAAGTTTCTCCAACTCCCGTGCAGTGAAGGCAGGGGCCCTTTCCCCAGACGCAGCAGCCATCGTCGCTTCCAGACCGAGGTCACAGCAGCAGTAGCAGTGTAGGTCCTCTCCTCTCGAAGGTCAGGTATCTAGTGATTGAAGAGATAGAAAATGGTGGTGACGTCCGCGGCGGTGACGTCCGCGGCGGGCGCATCATCACCGCCAGCGCACCTGTTCATTGGCTCCTGGGACCCATAGGGTCCAATGTTAACCAATGCAGCATTGCGCCGCGCTCTACGACCGCCTACCGCGACGGTGTCCAACGCCAACGCAGTTATCCCACAATCCCATTGTCCCAGTTTAGAGGTCAGGCAGCCACCTTTTCAGGGGCCCACATGGCTTCAATTACTACTGCGTCACACATACCGAGGCCTACACTCAAAACCTTTCCTGGATGGGTTAATTGTCTGAAGTAGTCTTGTGTGTGACTGTGGGTACATACCTGGAGGAATGCTGACAGTTTCTTCGCTGTTGTCCTTCTTAGGCACCATCAGTTGGGACATATTGGAAGATGGCGGAATCCGCCGGTGTACCGACCGCTGGTGGACCTGTTGACAATGGAAGAGCGACATGTCATTGTGACCTACCGGTTTGACCGTGCCACAATACAGGAACTATGTACCCAGTTGGAGCCAGACCTGATGTCACCAATCCGCCATCCGACTGGAATCCCCCCTGACATCCAGGTGCTGTCAGTGCTTCATTTCCTTGCAAGTGGGTCTTTTCAGACAACAGTGGCCATGGCATCAGGGATGTCCCAGCCTATGTTTTCCAACGTCTTGTCCAGAGTGTTGTCTGCACTGCTGAAACACGTAAGGAGATACATCATTTTCCCAGAGGTGGAGGATTTGCCTACAGTGAAAGGTGATTTCTATGCCCTTGGACATATCCCCAACGTCATAGGTGCCATTGATGGGACCCATGTAGCTCTGGTCCCCCCCGCAGGAATGAACAGGTGTACAGGAACAGGAAGAGTTATCATTCGATGAATGTCCAGATGGCCTGTTTGGCAGACCAGTACACCTCGCAGGTAAATGCTATGTTCCCTGGCTCTGTGCATGACGCCTACATCCTGTGGAATAGCAGCATCCCTAATATGATGGGTGAACTCCAGAGGCACCGTGTATGGCTATTGGGGGACTCTGGTTACCCCAACCTGTCATGGCTATTGACTCCAGTGAGGAATCCCAGGGCAGAGGAACAGTACAATGAGGCCCATGGACGGACTAGGAGGGTGATCGAGCGGACCTTCGGCCTCCTGAAGGCCAGGTTCAGATGCCTCCATATGACTGGTGGATCCCTATTCTACTCACCGAAGAAGGTGTGCGACATCATCATCGCCTGCTCCATGCTCCATAACTTGGCATTGCGACAGCAGGTGCCTTTTCTGCAGGAGGATGATCCAGATGACGGTGTTGTTGCAGCGGGGGAGCATGGGGAGCCTGTGGACAGTGATGAGGAGGAAGCTGATGAAGATGAAATCGACAACAGGGAGTCAGTCATACAACAATATTTTCGAGACACAGGTGAGTACATTTTCATGTTTCACATATTATTAACTTTCACACGTCTACCTCTATCCTGTACCTACATTTCACTCCCTATTTGTTAACTGAGTTGTCCCCTTCCATTTCAGTTTCACTATCGTGGTAACCTACGTGTCAACAGCTTGCACCCTTGAAAGGCTTGTGATGTGTGACACTGGTATGTTGGCCTTCCAATGGGTAACCTTTTTTAACATTGTAATTGACAATACAAAGTTCACAATCATTGACTGACTCCAGTTTTATTAGTGTTTCAAGGGTGTTTATTTAAGTGCATAACAATGAAGGGGGGTTGTGAAATGGGGATGGGTGATGGTGGAGTCCAGTCTATTAGTTCCACAGGTACATTGCACATCTGGCCATTGGAAGTGGAGCTGGGGCAGTTCCTATTTGGACAGGGTAACAAAGTGGGACAGTGGGAGGACGATCAGGGTGGTCTTATTTCCTGGCGGGGGTCTTGCCATCTTGCTCTGTCCTGTTCCTGGATCTCAGGGCCCGCTTGCGTGGTGGTGGTCCGTCTCCAGGGGATGGGGTGCTGGTGTGTTGGTCCTGTGGCGGTGCCTCCTGTCCACTAGCGCCGGCGGAGGTGGTGGGCATTTCATCGTCCTGGCTAGTGTCAGGGGCCCCTTGGAGTGCCACGGTGTCCCTCAAGGTCCTTTGAATGTCCGTCAGCACCCCTACAATGGTGCCCAGGGCGGAGCCGATGGTCCTGAGTTCCTCCCTGAACCCCAAATACTGTTCCTCCTGCAGACGCAGGGTCTCCTGCAACTTGGCCAGTACCATTGCCATCATCTCCTGGGAGTGGTGGTATGCTCCCATGATGGAGGAGAGGGCCTCGTTGAGAGTAGGTTCCCTTGGCCTGTCCTCCCTCTGTCGCACAGCAGCCCTCCCAGTTCCCCTGTGTTCCTGTGCCTCCGTCCCCTGGACCGTGTGCCCACTACCACTGCCCCCAGGTCCCTGTTGTTGTTGGGGTGGATGGGTTTGCCTGGGTGCCCTGTAGTGGTGGACACACCGCTAATTGACCTGTCCTGGGTAGGGAGGTTTGGGCCCGCTGGGTGGGTGCTGTGCTGGTGTTCCCAGAGGGTGGCAGTTCAGTGTTGGGCTGTGGCTGGGCAAGGGGAACCGACTGTCCTGAGGCCCACGATGGTCCGGGCTGGTCATCAAGATCCAGTGGGGCAGAGCTGCTGTCGTCACTGTGGGCCTCTTCTGGGGGTGGAGTGGTGTTGTCTGGACCCTCTGGTGTGGTGACGTTCCTTCGGGTTCCTGCGGGGGTATGAGTACATGATTATTGCAGGTGTGTGTTTCATGATGTGCAATGTTTGGGTGTGCGTGTACCCCAGTGCAGGCATTCCTGTGTGGGGGCTTGTGTGGTGATAGTTGGGGGGCGTTGTGGGTCTGTGCAGTGGGAATGCTTTAGTGATGGGTATCCATGCTTAGTTAGGTCATGCAGGTTTTGGGGTTGGGATGGGTGGTTGGTGTCATGGGTAGATAGGTGAGGATTTAGAGTGATAGGGAAGGGTGTGAGGGTTGGGGTGTGTGATAGCATGCAGGTAGGGTGGGGGATATGATAGTTGAAATTTGACTTACCAGTGTCCGTTCCTCCAACGACTCCTGCGAGGCCCTCAGGATGCAAGATGGACAAGACTTGCTCCTCCCATGTTGTTAGTTGTGGGGGAGGAGGTGGGGGTCCGTCGCCAGTCCGCTGTACCGCGATGTGGTACCTGGATACTGTGGAACGCACCTTCCCCCGTAGGTCGTTCCACCTCTTCCTAACGTCCTCCCTATTTCTTGGGCGCTGTCCCACAGCGTTGACCCTGTCGACTATTCTTTGCCATAGCTCCATCTTCCTGGCTATTGATGCGTGCTGTACCTGTGATCCAAATAGCTGTGGCTCTACCCGGATGATTTCCTCGACCATGACCCTGAGCTCCTCCTCGGAGAAGCGGGGGTGTCTTTGGCGTGCCATAGGGTGGTGTGTGTGATGTGTGGGGTGGTGTATGTGTTGATGAGTGTGGTGAGTGTAGTGGTATGTGGTGTTTTGTGTGTGGGTGTTGTGTGGGTGATGGTGTAGTGTGCCTCTGTGTGATGGGGTTCTCTATTCTGTGCTGTCTCTCTCTGGCCTTCTCTCAGAAATTGTGGTCGTAGGGGTTTGTGTGTGATGTGGGTGTGTGCTTTATATTGTATTGGGTGTGTGGGAGTGCTGTGTGTATGTGTATCAGGTGTGTGTATTTCGAAATGTCCTATGTGGCGGTGTTTTGGAGATGTGTGTGTATTTTGAGCGCGGCGGTGTGTACCGCCAATGGAATACCGTGTTTGAAAGACCGCCGCGTGGATTCGTGGGTCGTAATAGCATGGGCGTGTTTCTGTTGGCGTGGAGGTGGAGGATTTGTTTTCGCCAGTTTATCGCTGACCTTTGGTGTGGTGGTGTTGTGTGGGTGTCTGAATTTCGGCGGATTCCGAGATGTGTGTCACAATAGCTGTGGCGGTCTACCGCGGCCGCGGCGGTGTATTGGCGGTCTTCTGCATGGCGGTTTGCCCATTTGATGTCCGCTGCAGTGGGAGGCTTAAGGTGTTGTGCGCCCGGTCGTATATGTCTGAGGCTGATCAACACGGCTTAGGTGCTGTGGTGCTGTGCTGGTTGGGCTTCTGTCTTGTGGTGATGGGGATAAACACAGGCCCTCGCTACGGCGCGGGCGCGATCAGTATGCCCAATGAAGTCCAAGGTAGTCGTATGCTTATCGCGCTGGAGGGCGCGTGGTCTGCGTTGTCATGCAGTCTAATCTACCTCCTGATCTCTTGTGTCATGTTGACCAGGTGTTCGCCTCCCTGCTGATGCGTCCTGGCCCGGACAAGGGCAGGGTTCAGTTCACCTACCTGCGTTATATTGTAGAGGTATCTGCACACAACCCGGCACTATGGGTCTAGCACAGCGCGGGCGCAGCGCCTGCTGCGTGGGTCCTGAGTGGGGAGCCACGGCTCCACTGTCTCATTCTCCCCCGGGGCTATCAGTCAACCAGGGTGCCGGGATACTGCAGGAGAAGGGGCGGGTAGGGCCACAGTCCAGTACGGCCGTTCTGGCAGGTGAGAGGTGGTTTCTTAATTGAGATGCAATTATGTTGGAGGGGAAATATGGAGCAGTTGCAGCAGTGTTGTTGTTACAGGGCCTCGGTCGCCATAGTTCCCTATGTTTGGGAGCAGGAACCAGGCCTTTTTTACATACGCCGTGGCTCGATTTGTGCCGTCAAAGTCTTTAAGGTCGCGCCCCGTCAGCCGAAGGCGGCCCGCTCGGGCGCCCGAGTGCGAATAGGTCAATCTTGTCGTCTCTATCCTCCTTGCTTGCATCGATGTAGGAGTAGGGCCTAGCACTATGGCGGCACTCCTCCTGCGGTGTCAGGTTCCGGCTCCGATCGGCGCTCGACTCGGGTGCAGGCCGCAGGTCCACCTCATTCCTGCGCCGGTCGTGGTTCTGGTCAACTGATGGCAGCTGCCCTGGCGTCGAGGCTCCAGCTGCACTTGGGGGGTCCGGGCGGGAGAAGGGGCGGGCAGGGCCGCAGTCCAGCTCAGCCGCAGTAGCAGGTAAGAGGAGGTCACGTATTAGAATTGCTATTATGTTGGCGGGGGAATATGGAGCAATTACAGCAGAGTTATGGGGCCTCGGTCATTATGGTTTCCTTCGTTTGGGAGGGGGAATCAGGCCTTTTTTTACATGTGCTGTGGCTCGATTCGTGCCGCCGAGGTCTTTTAGGCCGCGCCCCGTCAGCCGGCGTCGGCCCCGCTCAGGTGCCCGAGTCCAAACAGGACAATCTCGCCATCCCCGCCCTCCCCCTCCTTACTTGTGTCGACGGATGAGTGGGGCTTAGCGTCCTGTCGATACTGCTCCGACAATATCGAGCTCTGGCTCTGATCAGCGCTAGACTCGGGCGTGGGCCACCGGTCCCGCCTCGTCTCAGCGTCAGTTGCGATTCGTGTCAACTGACAGCTGCTGTCCTGGAATCGAGTCTGCAGCTGCTCTAGGGGGGGCCAGGCGGCTTTGTTAATGATTTCTGCTGATGCTGTTCAACAGTGGCATAAAGAAAAAAAATGGTTATTGCCAATGCTGAATAGCATCAGCAAAAAAAGAGAAAAGTCCTGCGTGATTATGTATGCGTGCACATGCGCCACAACATTTGCACAAATATGTCATTTTTTTGGTTTTTTAAATTTACTGTTCACATCTGGAGGATGTCCTTGAAAGACATATACATATTTTAAAAGTTTCAGCTTATGAGACACTGAAATGCTTGTACGAGGTGGTAGCACTTTTTGCTGGAATGCATTGCAGATGCTACTGCGGAATGCATCCAATAGCCCTCCAAATGAAAGACTGGTAGAGTTTCCCACAGCTCATCACTACCTCACGGGTACACACTATGCCTAGAAGGCATTACTGGCATTCACTCACATGCTGGAAGTTCAGGCCTGGTATCACTCTGCTGCTGTGTCATTAGTCTATTCATCCTGCATGAATACCTAGCCTTTAGGGCACAGTGGTGGCATCTCTGATAGATTTATTTGTTGTGTATTGCACAACCCTCCCATGTGGTTGTATGACAGAACCACGCATGGTAGAACCACGCGTGGCTGAACAATGTGATTGGAACCACAACTGCGTCTTTACCACCCATGCCTTTACCACGCATGCGTGTATAACAACTTTTGCTGTTATTAAAACCCCCCTACCCCAGCCGCACTTACGTAGCCACTGGGTTGCTCCACCCGCTGTGTGCCTGAACCACTCATATGCATGGTGCCTTAACCACACATTTGTGTGGTTCAGGCACACGCGTGGTTATGGTCTGCATGGCTCCCCCCACTTAGTAAAGGTCATTTCCCCTCCCATGTGAACAGACAGAACTAATCTATCAAAGAAAAGACTGGATGTTGGCAAAGCAGAAAACTCCATACACCATGACTGTTTGTTTTAGTCAGCCAATGGTTAAATGGTTGATAGATGTGGAATGATCGACATATGAATGACACTTACACAAACCAATGGCAAAGCGAGGCTGATCTTTTGCACCTGTTTCATTATATATAAAATACGTTCTTGCAAGACTGTTTCCACTGTGAACTAAAAACAACAATTGCAGCTTTGAGTTTATGACTAGTAAAACTGTGTTTTACATCAAAGACTCTATAGTCACCTATAATAGTTGATAGTGGTAGAATAGAAATCTAGAGAGAGTTTAACTTGGAACTGGTATTCTGAAAATACCAGACTTGAGAAAAAGAATCATCAACATTGGACAGTTTCATACAGATTAATACAGAAAACTGGAATGGACTAACCTGTAGGAAGAGCAAGGGTGAATGACCATATATATATTGGATTTTAAAAAATTGTGTGACGTGAATATTGTGTTAAAACTATCATTACAAACTATCAATCAATCAATTAATCAATCAGTGATTCAATTAATCAATCAACCAGGATTTGTATAGTACTGCTAATCAGCTGATAGGGTAGCCAGGTGCTTGCAGGTCCTGGGAGGCTCATTCGAACAGCCAGGTCATACGGGCCCTCCAGAATTTCAGCAGTGAGCTGATAGTCCAGACCTGCATGAGGAGGCTGTTCCAGGTCTTTGCTGCAATGTAGGAGAAGGAGAATACTCCAAATCTTCTTTAGTGGATGCACAGAGTGTGGGCAATTGAAAGGGAGGCATAGTGTAATCTCTTCAGCAGTTGGTGGGAGTTCAGGTGGTGGTTAATGTAGGCCGGTCCTCCAGTGTGTAGAGCCTTGTGTGCGTGGGTCAGCAGCTTAAATTAGCCTCTCTTTTTTATGGGGAGCCAGTGGAGTTGCCTGAGGTGGGGTGTGCTTGGATGTTGTAAGGGGGAGGTCGAGGGCAAGTCTGAATACAGTGTGCTATATGGTTTGAAGTCTCTGTAGGATGTGTGTGGGGTATCCTACATAGAGTGTGTTGCCACAGTCCAGTTGGTGATGAGGGCCTGTGTAATGGTGCGTCTGTTGTGCAAGGGTAGCCAGTTGAAGATCATGCAGTGCATCTGCATGCGCCATCTGAGGGTCTGTGGCAAGTCTGAACCCAAAATTGAGTCCCAAACAGGTATGGTCTCAGCTTCTTCAGTGCCCAGACCACAGCAAATGCTTCTCTTTCAATGGCACTCCACCTCTGTTCCCGTGGAAGTAACCTCCTGCTAATGAAGGCTACTGGTCGGTCTAGGCCCTCCTCATTCAGCTGTGCTAAGACTGCCCCTATGCCATGCTCTGAAGCATCTGTCTGCTAGGCCTGAGTGGAGTTCATGTAGATGCACTACGCAGAACTCTGCAAAGTAAAAAAAAAAAACTCAGTCACGCTACGTGGAGTTATGCTAGCGGCGAAGATTCTTTCTGCACTAGTTCGCAGGATGTTTAACATCACTGGCAACAGGAAGTACAGCCTCGCGTTGGAATTCTCATGCAAACTGCACCACGTGGTTTGCATAGGTGCAGCCATCTTGTTTTTCTGCTTGTTACGGTGCTGGGGCCAACTTTTACATCCCTCTATATCTGTCCCATCCCACACTTTAAAAAGTTATTTTCCCCTAGTTTCTGTTTAATATATTACCTTTCTTTTATCTTTGTGTATTTATATTTTAACTTTTCTCCTAATTTTTTGTTTTACAACTTTTTTACTTTTTTGCTTTAATTGCTTGTTTTTTCCCTTCCCTCATACTTATCTCTTCCCCTTCCCCAAGTTCCCACCACCATGGCAAAGCAGGGGAGTGACTGCACCAGGCCCAGAGCCACCACCGTCAGCCGCAGGTGGTGGCGACGTGAAGGGGTGAAGCCCAACGCCATTTTTGTAGAGATGGCTGCCTTGGTGTTTTATGTGCAGTGCCACCTACCCTCCACCTTGCAGCAGACCCAAGTTGGGTACGGCTGGCAGAGGTTGTGCAGTTTTTGCACTTCAACTCTTGGGTTCAACGCCCCCAGCAACAGCTTACGCACTGGTGGGCCGATATCCTGGACCTTGAAACAGACCTGCTCAACCAGCTAGGCGTAGAATTTGCGGGGCTCGGTGAGTAATTGTAATTATTAGTTGTATTCTATGATAATAGTTTCTTCCCAAATAGCAAGCATGCTGCTCACACACAGGTAAGTTAGCCTTATGTTACAAATATAATATTATGTGATCGTCATCTAGACAGGTGCTCGGCACTACCTAATTGTACTTGGTTTTAGTGCTTACTTAGGCTGATTAAGAAGTAATGCAGAGACTCCTCCTGTGCCCTGTCTAAGATGGTCATAGTTAATATTAGTATTAGTGATTTGGCATGTTCTCTGACTTCTCTGCGCCTTTATTTTTTGTAGTTCACACAGTGCCAACTGGCAAGCAATTGCCTAGTGATGTGTAGTAGTTTTGCATGCATGCATCCAATTTATGCATTTGAGAGATTAAGAGTGAAATGTGAACTGTAGAAATTATTAATTGCAATTTATTAGTAATTCCAAAATGTAGTTTAGGAAGTATGGAATAGGATGGTTCATGATTCTAGTATTATTAAAATTATTATTAATGTGCTCTGAACCTGCCTTTTCCTTTAAAAAAAATTATATTCTTGGAGAGATTCTTTATCAACAGAACAACTACTCTTTTCTCATTTTTTTCTTATTTCATTCAGAATCCAGCGGCAGGGGGATTGGTTGATGAGGCGGGTGAGGTAGCTGAAGGTGGCCTCACTACAAGTGCCGGGGCTCTGCTGGCTCCAGTAAGTTCTCCTGTTGTTTTTAATATTAATATTTATTTCCCTAACTTTTACTGCTTTGCATTTAGAATAATTTTTTTTCTGTTTTGTATATTTTTCTTATCCCTGCATTATCCTATTTACAAATTTTCTATAATTCAAGTTTCTTCACTTCAAAATCTCTGGCCCTACTAGTCTGTCTGCAGCTTCAATTCTTCTGCTTTGTCAGTGAGGATTCTCTCTCCCCTTCTGTATCTTATCTTGTGGAGTGGTGGTAAGGCTCAGATAAAGCATGTACTGAAGATTGCATACCCATGTAAGGTTTTCTAAACATCTTCTGTGAGAAGGCTTTCCTTTTTCTTGCTCCAGCTCAATTATTAAAAAAAGGGAAAAAAGGTGTTTTTGGACATGGTCATGTAATTGTTTCTACCCTCCAATGTTGTGTTTTAGTAGCATACTAGCAGTTGATGGCCGCGCACCATGGTTGGAAGTATGAGGAGGATGACCCCATTGCATTAGCCAACCAAGACCATGGCCCTCATTACAAGTCGGGTGGTCCTAAGACCGCCAGACCCACGGTGGTGGTCTGACAGCCACCAAAGTGGTGGTTCAACCTCTTTGGCGGTGGTCAGACAGCCACATTATGACAGTGGCGGTTCGGCCACGGTCGAACCGCCAATACCGCCAGTTTCCCTCCACTGAAGGGACTTGGCAGTGCTGGTGGTCCTAATCCACCAGGGCAGCGCTGCATGCAGCACCGCCCTGGGGATTATGACCCCCCCAACAGCTTTTACATCGCAGTAGCACCGCCATGGAAAAGATGGCGGAGATGGGGTGTAGGGGGCCCCATGGACAGCCCCGTCGCACTTTTCACTGTCCCTACGCACAGCAACATTGCCGCTGGCTCGATTACCAGCTGGCTTCAATGTTGTGGGCTGTCTCCTGCTGGGCAAGCAGGAGGAAACTTTGTTTCTGCCTGCTGACCCAGCGGGAAACTCGTAATAGGGGCCACAGAAAAGTCACCGCACTGGCGGTGAGCTGACCCCAGGAGTTTGGCCGGCACCTGCCAAACTCATAATTAGGGCCCATGTGTCCTTCATTGACCCATTCTTGCACCCTTTTGTTTCACGTGAAAACCTCAGATTCGTCAATAGCTAGTTCTGCCCCTCCATTACCAAACGTTTTTGTTTTTTTTTTACCGGACTACCTGGCTTTTAAAAATTGTCAACCAACAAAATGCCCACCTGATGTTTTGATAGAAGAGAAGTACTAACTAAAATATATTGATGTATTGCGGTTACATTTTGCCATCCCAAAAAATAGGGGGAGGCGTATCTGGCTTCTCAATTGTGTAATGTTTTTTTCTAGCCACAATGACCACCAGTGCTGGGGTCAGCAGTGCCATCACAGACGTGGCTGGTGGAGCTGATGAGGTGGGAGTCTCGCAGAGGCAGTGGCAGGCGGTGGTAAGTTCTATTGGTTGCTTATTGACAATTAGTAATATAGTCACTGCAGGGGTGTACTAGTGATGTTAACTCACTCATCAAAACCCTGCTTTAGCAGATGCAACGGGAATTATGTATTAATGGCCTCTTCTATCTGCAATTTAGCAGACTAAGGTGGTCATTACAACCTCAGCGGTCTTTTAAGAAGACCGCCGAGGGACCGCCGTGCGGAAGACCGCCAGTAGTGGCGGTTTGCCGCTTGGCGTATTATGACCGTTGGCTGCCCTCAGTCGTTTTTCCGACGGAGAGCCGCCAACAGCCATACTGGCGGGCGGCGGGGAAGTGGAGGTTGCACCACCACCACCGCCACGCCAACAGAACACTGCCGAGCTAATCACATCCTGTGATTCTGCGCGGCGGTGTTCTGTTGGCAGTGTGGTGTTGGCGGAGCTGCCCCCATGGCTCCCGTCCCCTCCCGGAGGATTGACGGAACAGGTAAGTCGATCGTCCGTTAGGGGAGGGGGGTGTGGGGTGTTGTGTGTTGTGTGGGTGCATGGAGGTGTGCGTCTGTGTATGTAGGGGGTGTGTGTGAGTGCGTGTATGCTTGCGGGGGTGTTGTATGTTTGGGAAATGTGTGCATGTCTGTCTGTATGCATGTCTGTATGGATGTGTGCGTGAATGTGTGAATGTGGGTGTACGTGTCTGAGTGGGTGTGTGGATGTTGGCATGTATGTCGGTGTGTGTGCGTGTATGTGTGTTGGTGATGCCTGCATGCGTGTCGGGTGTGTGCCAGTAATGTTATGTTGGGGGTCGGGGTGGGGAGGGGGGCCCTGCCACCTTTGGGGGTGGCAGGGGTCGTGGGGGGTGTAGGGGAGGGAGGGAGTCCGGTGGGGGAGACCCCTATCAGTTCCAGGGAAGGAATTCCCTGGCACTGATAGTGCGTACCGCCATGGATTTCATGGCGGTTCCTACCGCTGGAAATCCACGGCGGTAAGCAGGGTCACAATACCGGCGGCGGTATTGTCTCGGCCGCCGGGCTGGAGACCCAGGTCTCCAGGCCAGTGGTCGTCTCCGACCCTGGCGGGCGGAACGGGGAACGGCAGATACCATGGCGGTAACCGCCATGTTCATAATACTAAAAAAAGACTGCCAGCCTGTTGGCGGTCTAACCGCCGCTTTAACACCGTCCGCCAGGGTTGTAATGACCCCCTAAGATTCATAAAATGAATTTGAACTGTGATGTGTTTTGGAAAATTGAAAGAAGGATGAAAGCAAACAGGATGAGTGAAATATAATATGACTGAAAGGATGTGTGGATGAAAGGGTGCATAATAATCATATAGGTGGGTGATGAGGAGGATGACAGGATGCATGGGTGGGGGGTGGATGGATGAAAGGTTCACAGGTGAAAGGATGCCAGCCCAGGTGGTTGAAAGGGTATGGGTGAAATGATTCAATGCCTGGAAGGGTGAACTGACTCCTCGATGGGTTAGATCTCTTGCACCAGAAGAGACTGCACCAACCAGGTCGGTGGAGGAATCGCCATCGTTTTCAAGGACTCCATCAACATCACCACATCCACCGAAGACACCCCCCTCGCCGCCGAACACATGCACTTCCAGATCCACACCTACCCCAGGACCACCCTCAGAGGAACTCTCATCTACAGACCCCCTGGACCACGCGCCCTCTACAGCGAATCCATCGCTGACTTCATCTCCCCGCACGCCCTAGCCTCGCCGGACTAAATCCTCCTCAGTGACCTCAACTTCCACCTGGAGCAGAACAACGACCCCAACACCACCACCCTGCTCGCCAACCTCGCCAACCTCGGTCTCAAGCAACTGGTGAACACCCCCACCCTCGTCGCCAGACACACGCTCGACGCCATCTTCTCCGCCAGCAACCACATATCCTTCAGCCACTCCTCCGTAATACACTGGAACGACCACAGATGTGTCCACTTCACCTTCATACACAAGACTCTCCACCTCCACACACAACCCATCCCACGCAGACATTGGAACAAAATCCCCATGGAACAGCTTCTCTCCACTCTCAGCGACAACCAACCCACCTTCTCCACCGACCCCAACAACGCAGCCCTCAGCCTCACTCATTGGATCACCAACTGCGCGGACAACCTCGCACCCCTCAGACGCCTCCCAAGACAGACCAGCACCAGGAAACCTCAATGGTTCACAGACACCCTCAAGGAATCCAAAAAAACCTGCCATACCCTCGAGAAAGCCTGGCGCAAAGACCACACCGCAGAAAACATGTCTGCCCTCAAAAACGCCACCCGCGAACACCATATAGCTGATCCGCGCCACCAAAAGAACTTCCTTCACAGACAGACTGGACAAGAACAGTCACAACAGCAAAGAACTCTTCAACATCATCAAAGAGCTCTCCAATCCTAACGCCAACTCCAACTCCATCACGCCCTCACAGGACCTCTGCAACTCCCTCGCTACCTTCTTCCATCGTAAGATCGCCGACCTACACGACAGCTTCAGACACCAGACCCAGCCAACCACCACAGAACCTACAACCTCAGCCATTACCCTCAACGCCTGGACTCACATCAGCGCAGAGGAGACCAAAGCTACCATGAACTCCATCCACTCCGGTGCCCCATCGGAACCCTGCCCACACTTCATCTTCAACAAAGCTGATGACATCATCACCCCTCATCTCCAGACCATCATCAACAGCTTGTTTGCCTCTGCCACCTTCCCCGAAAGCTGGAAACACGCGGAAGTCAAGGCCCTCCTGAAGAAACCTACGGCGGACCCCAGCAACCTGAACTTCCGCCCCATCTCGCTCCTCCCCTTCCCTGCCAAAGTCATCGAGAAGACCGTCAACAAACAAATGACCAATTTCCTTGAAGACAACAACCTACTCTACCCCTCCCAGTCCGGATTCGGAGCCAATCACAGCACAGAAACCGCCCTCATCGCAGTCACAGATGACATCAGAACTCTGATGGACAACGGAGAAACAGTCGCCCTCATCCTCCTCGACCTCCCGGTGGCCTTCGACACCATCTGTCACCGAACCCTAACATCCCGCCTGCGCTCCACCGGTATCCAAGAACTGGCCCTGGACCGGATTACCTCTTTCCTCTCTAACCGCTCCCAAAGAGTCTACCTCCCTCCGTTCCGCTCAGACCCCACCGAGATCATCTGCGGCGTCCCACAAGGGTCCTCGCTCAGCCTGACTCTCTTCAATGTCTACATGAGCCCCCTCGCCGACATCGTACGCAAACACAACATCAACATCACCTCCTACGCCGACGACACTCAGATGACTTTCCCTCACTAAGGACCCCACTGGCGCCAAGACCAACCTGCAAGATGGAATGAAAGACGTTGCAGAATGGATGAACCTCAGCCGTCTGAAACTGAACTCAGAAAAAACGGAAGTCCTCATCCTCGGAAACACCCCGTCCACCTGGGATGACTCCTGGTGGCCCACGGCCCTAGGCACCGCACCAACCTCTTCAGACCATGCACGCAACCTCAGATTCATCCTGGACCCACTTCTCACCATGACCAAACAAGTCAACGCCATTTCATCTGCCTGCTTCCTCACTCTCCGCATGCTCCGAAAGATCTTCCGCTGGATCCCCGCCGACACCAGAAAAACTGTGACCCACGCCCTCGTCACAAGCCGCTTGGACTACGGAAACACCCTATACGCAGGAACCACCGCTAAAGTCCAGAAACGTCTGCAGCGAATCCAAAACGCCTCCGCCCGCCTCGTCCTCGACATACCCCGCAACAGCCACATTTCCGTCCACCTGAGACACCTGCACTGGCTTCCCGTCAACAAAAGGATCACCTTCCGGCTCCTCACCCACGCACACAAAGCCCTCAACAACAAGGGACCCGAATACCTCAACCGGTGCCTCAGTTTCTACACGCCAACCCGTCAACTTCGCTCCGCCAAGCTCGCACTCGCCGCCGTCCCTCGCATCTGCCGCACCACGGCAGGTGGGAAATCCTTCTCCTACCTGGTGGCCAAGACATGAAACTCCCTCCCCGCCAAACTCAGGACCACCCAGTACCACCCTGCATTCCGGAGGCAGCTCAAGACCTGGCTCTTCGAGCAGCAGTAACCCCCTTCCCCTAGCGCCTTGAGACCCTCACGGGTGAGTAGCGCGCTTTATAAATGTTTTTTAAATTTTTTTTTTTGTTTGCATGGGTAAATGTGTGAAATGATGCATGGGTGGTTATTGGGTAGATGGATGTTTGTGAAAGGTTAGTAGAGAGCCATGTTTGGAATTTGGATGGTTTTAAATAGCGAAGGACTGGATGAGGGAATGTGAAGCTTAAATGGTATGTATCAAAGCCAAGAGTGAAGAATAAGAGTACTAGAAGAACGAATTTCCAATTATGAATAGGCAAATGCTTTGAATGAAAAAACAAGGGAGCTCTTCTGAATAGGAGCGTTCTTCTCACCTACTTCACTCGCTTGTAATGGTTTTTATCAAAGGTTTGATTGAACGGGTTGCATGGTATTTCAGAATATTCCCTTGACAAACAGTATTTTTTCAAGTGAGGCAGGTAATATGAATCCCAGCATTCATTTACCGTCGCCTGCCTCACTATGGTTTTTCACCAGTGCCACCCATGATGACCTAACAGCTGCATGGTTCAATTCAGCAGAATTGGCAGTGCAATGTTGGCTGTGCAATGTGCGTCTTTCTGTTCAAGTTAAGTTAATATGTCAAACACTTTTCATTGCATGGTAATGTAAAAACAAGGGGGGTGATTCTAACTTTGGCGGGCGGCGGCCAGTGGCATGGGCACTGCAGGGGCCCCCAAGGGGCCCACGACACCCGTTACCGCCAGCCAGGTTCTGGCGGTCAAAACCGCCAGAACCAGGCTGGCGGTAACGGGGTCGGAATCCCCATGGCGGCGCTGCCTGCAGCGCCGCCATGGAGGATTCCTCAGGGCAGCGGGAAACCGGCGGGACACCGCCGGTTTTCCGTTTCTGACCGCGGCTGTACCGCCGCGCTCAGAATGCCCTGGGATGCACCGCCAGCCTGTTGGCGGTGCATCCGCGGTCGTTGGCCCTGGCGGTAGTCTACCGCCAGGGTCAGAATGACCCCCAAGGTGTGTTTCCCTTTCCTCTTAGTGCCCACTGGCTCAGTCACTTCCTAGTACTTTACTCCTTCAATCTTTCTTAAATTCTGTCTTAGACTTCTGAATAATTTGAAAAATCCAATCTTTGCTTGCCCCAAATCTTTCTAGCCAAGTGATATAAATATAATTCGTTATGGCTTCCATAACGGATTTACTTCTATTCTAATGTTTCCCTTTCAACATTTGCCAACCACAGTGAGTCACACTACTAGCCAAACCTTAGGCACATTATGATGGTGAGTAATTGATTGATCAGTAAAGTGTGTACTCTACCCATCCTAGTCCCCTCTACCTTACACTACAGTTGAGTAAGTTAAGAAGATGCATTTCCTTACTGCAAAGAAAATGTATTATGTTGGGAAAAAGTAGTTATTACAAAGTGTGGTGGAGGAGGGGCATGAGGACAGTGAGTAAAGGGGTACATAAGTAAGTGCCTTGATTTTCCTGAATGGGACAGTCGGTCATGGTGCGAAGCAAATGCCCTAAATACAATGTGTACATATATAGCCCATTCCTTAATCCTTTCCCTGTACTGCAGTGCATCGTTTTTCCCACTACCTACTTATGGCAGACAGGATGTCTGCATGATTGATTTTATTATACTATGTGGGGTGTTTCATTCTTAGTATTCACCAGCCTGTAGTCTGGGTACAAAGAAGAACAGGGCCATTGGAATAAGATAATTTTCTAGTACAGTTGCCCCAGTTGCAGACAATAACTAGTACGACTACTAGGGTGCCAGCTCAGCTATCAATACCACCATTAATTTAGCACGACAGGAGAAAGAAGAATACTTGTACTCCATAGAGCATAATGACTGTGACTCTTATCACCTTAAAATTGAATGGCCTGAGGTGACCACCAAATGTACTGCTACTGTGCTGCTACACTACAAGTATTTTCCTCAGAGCATTGTTTACAATTTCTCTTTTTTATTTCTTGATATAGCAATTCCTGCTGGTCCACCATAACGGCAGGAGATAGCAGCCCAGTGTGGCAGCAGAAGCTGGAGGCCACACGGGCCCAGTACCAGTGGCTGGTGGTCCTTGAGGAAGAGGAGGAGGATGCGGCTGTAGCAATTGCTGGCAGTACTCGGGGCTCCAGCCATGGCCAAGTACCTCCGGCCCAACAACACTACTGCCACAGTGCCAGGGCAGCCGCCGGCTGCCCTATCATCCCTGCTGCATCCCCCTTGGATACCATCTTCCAACACTGCATCCTGCAGAGGCTGGTGCTGTTAGAGGCCCGTCAGGCATGCATGGAGGGGCTCCTCCGATGAATCCTAGCCTGCCTTTAGTGTCCTCTTCTGCCCCTTTTTTAACCTTTTATTTTGGTGGGTGAACTTGTTGTAGGTGAAGAGGATGGGAATGGGTTTTTGCAGGACTTTTCTACTTTTGTTTTGTGTTAAAATTATATTATGGGCGTTTGGACAGTTTCTTTTGTGACACTGGTTGGGGAATGGAACATTTGTTTGGGGATAGGAATAGACCTGTGTGGGTGGAAGGGGTGGGAATCTATTCTTTTTGTTAGAGATGGGTTAAAATAAATATTTACTTACAGTTGTTTATGCCTAAAAACATTTTGGGGTGTTTTACTTTGCACTGCTACCTTTACACAGCGTGTTTTTCAAATCTGCTGATAGTGTGTTCCTTTTAGTGCAGCATGTTTTAAAATCT
Organism: Pleurodeles waltl; assembly: GCF_031143425.1. NCBI lineage: Eukaryota > Metazoa > Chordata > Amphibia > Caudata > Salamandridae > Pleurodeles > Pleurodeles waltl. Next base: position 537,478,672 of record NC_090446.1, on the reverse strand, counting down.
GCTGATAGTGTATAACAATTATTTATGTGGTTAGGTGACCTTATCCAAATACTCTCCTAGTCTCTGCAGTGCATTGTGCAAAATTTGACTCACAGGAGGGGGGCAGAGAGATTTGCCATTGCCAATTATATTGCCTAAACTAAAAGTACAACAGTGCTCCAAAAGTCTCTTACCTGAATGGATGAAGCGAGGGCTGGGTGGTTTCTCAAGGTACCATGGTGGTTTAGTAGTAGCATGATAGCGCACTAACAGCGAAGTCATGGAAAGGGAGGTCCCACTCCACCAAGGTGAACTCAAATGACAATCCTGTACACTGAGTTGACGTTGCTTCTAGCATATCCACCCCACCAAGTGTGCGATTGATCAATGGTGTAAATTATTAAGTAACATCTCAATAAATCACACAGCCCAGGGGGAAGAGGGTTAGGGATTTGATGAATGGATGGGAAAGGGATTTGGGGAAAGGTCTGACAAAAAAAACAAACACTACACAAACACTATATTCATCTGGGAAATGATCAGCAGCCTGTTGTGGGAGGAATAGAAAAAATGAATATGTGTGACACAGATAACTTTACATTCCTTCAGCCCCAGTGAGACCCAAGTTGTTAAAAAGTATATCATATGGTCGTGTATGTTTGCAATAGTACATGTAATTAATCTTGGGTGAAGCTAACACACACAGTTCTAAAAAATTATTATTGAAAGTAAAATGATACTAGTCTATATTGCCAAAATGGGTGGTTCATCTTCAGTCTTCTTGGATTGCCCCTTCAATCTTCTTGGGTGCCTGCCTGAAGCGGTCCGATAAGGTAAGCATGAGTGTTATGGTACAGGAGAAAAGAAGGCCTGCGGATTGTAAAACAGAAATGATTAACATGATATTGTAGAATCAAAAAGGATGGAATGGAAGGTAAGCTTCATGAGGAGTAGTGTACCATGAAGACTCAGAGGTGGCAGAGCAAGAGTAAAGACCTTTGCAATCATTCATTTTATGACTGATGTGTGATCAATTAAGTGAGAGCAGTTACAACAACCAACAGCCAAAGACAAGTGGAAGCATGTACCTGGCTGATCAAACTTGCAAATGTCATGATCATCATAATGCTTAGCCTAGAGCAGGTTCATAATGAGACATTATTATCTATTGCATATCTGTCTTCTCCAGTTTCCTATAACAGGCCCCTAACACAACCACATAATTTCAAGTTTGATCTAGCCAGCAGACACATGCAGCAGCACTGTATTTTCCAAATCAAGCAATCAACGCACCTCTCACCACAAGTCCACAGATTGGAGTAGGCCTCTTAGACTCATCATCACATCATCCATGTTGATTTCCATGAAGTTGATAACTTCCTTCTTCTGGCAGTTGTTTAGGTGGTCAATTCATGCTCTGATTTCTTCCATCATTCTCCAGACTCCGATTAAAAATTATTAAGTCCAACTCCATACCCACTGCTCCCGAGAGTCACAGTCTCCCGAACTAATTGAGTTCGAGCAACCCCTAGCGCACAGCTGCATTTAGCTACAAGAGAAGCATAGAGTACTTTTTTCTGGACTACAATTTTGTTTGTTAGCTAAGTGGACTGGTCGGGTCTTCTTTGACAAATGTGAAACAGAAAACAAAGCCCTGGAAAACAAAGCAGTGTGAAACTGCCGGCAAACAAAGTTTCTATGTGTCAAAGGGGCAGGGAAAAAAATCACCTTTAAGAACAAAATTATCACCCATGTAGGAAAGTATCATCTTGCCTGGCATGTTACCCCCATATTTCACTGTATATATGTTGTTTTAGTCTATGTGTCACTGGGACCCTGCCAGGCAGGGCCCCAGTGCTCATAAGTATGTGACCTGTATGTGTTTCCCGTGTGATGCCTAACTGTCTCACTGAGGCTCTGCTAACCAGAACCTCAGTGGTTATGCTCTCTCTGCTTTCCAAATTAGTCACTAACAGGCTAGTGAATAAATTTTCCAATTCACATTGGCATACTGGTACACTCATATAATTCCCTAGTATATGGTACTGAGGTATCCTGGGTAGTATTGGGGTTCCAGGAGATCCCTATGGGCTGCAGCATTTCTTTTGCTATCCGTAGGGAGCTCTGACAATTCTTACACAGGCCTGCCAGTGCAGCCTGAGTGAAATAACGTCCACGTTATTTCACAGCCATTTACCACTGCACTTAAGTAACTTATAAGTCACCTATATGTCTAACCTTCACCTGGTGAAGGTTGGGTGCAAAGTTACTTAGTGTGAGGGCACCGTGGCACTAGCCAAGGTGCCCCTACATCGTTCAGGGCAAATTCCCCGGACTTTGTGAGTACGGGGACACCATTAAACGTGTGCACTGTACATAGGTCACTACCTATGTACAGCGTCACAATGGTAACTCCCAACATGGCCATGTAACATGTCTAAGATCATGGAATTGTCATCCCAATGCCATTCTGGCACTGGGGGGACAATTCCATGACCCCCCGGGTCTCTAGCACAGAACCCGGGTACTGCCAAACTGCCTTTCCGGGGTCTCCACTGCAACTGCTGCTGCTTCCAACCCCTCAGACATGTTTCTGCCCTCCTGGGGTCCAGGTAGCCCTGGCCCAGGAAAGCAGAATAAAGGACTTCCTCTGAGAGAGGGTGTAACACCCTCTCCCTTTGGAAATAGGTGTGAAGGCTGGGGAGGAGTAGCCTCCCCCAGCCTCTGGAAATGCTTTGATGGGCACAGATGGTGCCCATCTCTGCATAAGCCAGTCTACACCAGTTCAGGGATCCCCCAGCCCTGCGCTGGTGCGAAACTGGACAAAGGAAAGGGGAGTGACCACTCCCCTGACCTGCACCTCCCAGGGGAGGTGCCCAGAGCTCCTCCAGTGTGTCCCAGACCTCTGCCATCTTGGAAACAGAGGTGTCTGTGGCACACTGGACTGCTCTGAGTGGCCAGTGCCAGCAGGTGACGACATAGGCTCGTTCTGATATGCTCTTACCTCTCTTGGTAGCCAATCCTCCTTCCTAGGTAGCCAAACTTCCTTTTCTGGCTATTTAGGGTAGTTGGGGATCTCACCAGATAACGAATGCAAGAGCTCATCAGAGTTCCTCTGCATCTCCCTCTTCTTCTTCTGCCAAAGGATCGACCGCTGACTGCTCAGGACTCCTGCAAAACCGCAACAAAGTAGCAAGACGACTACTAGCAACCTTGTATTGCTTCATCCTGCCGGCTTTCTCGACTGTTTCCAGGTGGTGCATGCTCTGGGGGTAGCCTGCCTCGTCTCTGCACCAGGAGCTCTGAAGAAATCTCCTGTGGTTTGATGGAATCTTCCCCCTGCAACCGCAGGCAACAAAAGACTGCATCACCGGTCCTCTGGGTCCCCTCTCAGCACGACGAGCGTGGTCCTTGGAACTCAGCAACTCTGTCCAAGTGACTCCCACAGTCCAGTGACTCTTCAGTCCACGTTTGGTGGAGGTAAGTCCTTGCCTCCCCACGCGAGACTACATTGCTGGGAACCGCGTGATTTGCAGCTGCTCGGGCTCCTGTGCACTCTTCCAGGATTTCCTTCATGCACAGCCAAGCCTGGGTCCCAGACACTCTAACCTGCAGTGCACAACCTTCTGAGTTGTCCTCCGGCATCATGGGACTCCCTTTTGTGACTTTGAGTGGACTCCTGTTCACTTTTCTTCTAAGTGCCTGTTCAGGTACTTCTGTGGGTGCTGCCTGTTTCTGTGAGGGCTCCCTGACTTGCTGGGCGCCCCCTTTGTCTCCTCATCCAAGTGGAAACATCCTGGTCCCTCCTGGGTCACAGCAGCATCCAAAAACCCTAACCACAACCCTTGCAGCTAGCAAGGCTTGTTTGCAGTCTTTCTGCATGGGAACACCTCTGTAAGCTTCTTCACGACGTGGGACATCCATCCTCCAAAGGGGCAGTTCCTAGTCCTCTCCATTCTTGCAGAACACCAAGCTTCTTCCAACAGGTGGCAGCTTCCTTGCACCCTCAGCTGGCATTTCTTGGGCTCCTGCCCACTCTCGACACTGTCGCGACTCTCGGATTTGGTCCCCTTGTCTTACAGGCACTCAGGTCCGGAAATCCACTTTGTTTGTTCTTCCTGCAGAATCCCCCTATCACGACTTCTGTGCTCTCTGGGGGTAGTAGGTGCACTTTACACCTACCTTTCAGGGTCTTGGGGTGGGCTATTTTTCTAACCCTCACTGTTTTCTTACAGTCCCAGCGACCCTCTACATGCTCACATAGGTTTGGGGTCCATTCGTGGTTCTCATTCCACTTTTGGAGTATATGGTTTGTGTTGCCCCTATACCTATGTGCTCCTATTGCAATCTATTGTAACTTTACACTGCTTGCATTACTTCTTTTTGCTATTACCTGCATAATTTTGGTTTGTGTACATATATCTTGTGTATATTTCTCATCCTCATACTGAGGGTACTCACTGAGATACTCTTGGCATATTGTATTGTATTGTATTGTATATCTGTGTATTGTGTTTTCTTATGATATTGTGCATATGACTCCAGTGGTATAGTAGGAGCTTTACATGTCTCCTAGTTCAGCCTAAGCTGCTTTGCCATAGCTACCTTCTATCAGCCTAAGCTGCTAGAAACACCTCTTCTACACTAATAAGGGATAACTGGACCTGGCACAAGGTGTAAGTACCTCTGGTACCCACTACAAGCCAGGCCAGCCTCCTCCATTGGTTGTGCAGCGGTGGGCTAAGTACTTGTAACTGCTTACCACTTTGTCATTGTATACTTTTTATAAGAGAATAATATACAAAACAAATTCAGTGTATGTACACCTAACCAAAAAGGTTTGCTTTTCTCCTCTTACACTTTCTACTAAGTGCTGAAAAGTACTCTAAAACTTCTAAAAAGTTTCTAAAAGTTTGAAAACGTTTTTTTCTCTGTTCTTTAAAAAGTTCTGAAACTTTTTCTTTCTTCTCACTGTCTCTAAACCTTCTTCTATCATGTCTGATGTAGGGGCTGCTCTTAAAATTGTCAATACTACCTATGACAATTTAAATTTCAAGAGCCTAAGGAGTCTCTGCTTAGATAAAGGTTTAGTGATAGGAAAGAACCCTACAAGAGAGTTTCTATATAACATGCTCATTGTGAATGATGAGTCCCTAGCAGGCACTTCAAACGAGAAGTTAATAGATGGCTCCCATTCTGACTCAGGGGAACTCCTTGAGGGAGGTGGGGAGGGTTCTGTTCCAAATCTGCCCCTTAGCAGACCACCTAGTAATGCTGGTAGTAATGGAGGCTTCCATCATAGTAGGGGTGTCTTCATTCCTGGAGGCCAGGTTGTTAGAGTCCAGTCAGTTAGGGACAGATCTCCCTCTGTTGTGTCCAATTTATCTTCTGTGTCCAAACATTCCCAACTCACCCACCCTGAAGACAACATGTTATAAAGGGAACTCAAAAAGTTGAGAGTGGAAGAGACCAGACTGAAGCTTAAACAGCAACAGCTGGCTCTAGACAAGGAATCCCTAGACCTGGAGAAGGAGAGACAGAGATTGGGGTTAGGACCCCATGGTGGCAACAACAGCAGTGTTCCTGATAGTAATCCTGTTAGAGAGCATTTCCTTACAAGGAGGGGGATGACATCAACAAGTGGTTTGCTGCACTTGAGAGGGCCTGTATGGTACAGGGGGTCCCTCGAAGGCAGTGGGCTGCTATATTGTGGCTATCTTTCAATGGAAAGAGCAGGGATTGGCTCCTTACTGTTAGAGAAAGTGATGCAGTTTTGAAGGATGCACTCTTGGTTGGATTTGGCTTAACCACTGAACAATACAGGATTAAGTTCAGAGACACCAGCAAAGAGTCCTCACAAGACTGGATAGACATTGTTGACTGTTCAGTGAAGGCCTTGGAGGGGTGGTTACATGGCAGTAAAGTTTCTGACTATGAAAGCCTGTATATTCGTATTCTGAGAGAGCATATTCTGAATAACTGTGTGTCTGACTTGTTACACCAATATATAGTGGACTCAGATCTGACCTCTCCCGAAGAATTGGGAAAGAAGGCAGACAAATGGGTCAGAACAAGAGTGAACAGAAAAGTTCATACAGGGGTGACAAGGATGGCAAGAAGAAGGATGGTAAGTCTTCTGACAAGGGTGGGGACAAAAGTAAAACTGAGTCTTCATCAGGCCCACAAAAACCCTCTGGTGGGGATGGTGGGTCCAAATCCTCTTCAAATCAAGTTAAAAAGCCTGGGTGTTAATTGTGTAAAGTCAAAGGCCATTGGACAACTGATGCCAGTTGTCCAAAGAAAAACACCAAACCTCCCACTACCACAACCCCCACTGCAAACTCTAGTGCCCCTAGTAATAGCAGTGGTGGTGGGAGCAAAACTACTAATAGCCAATCCAAGGGAGTAGCTGGGCTCACTTTTGGTAATTTAGTTGGGGTTGGTCTTGTTAGGGAGACCACAGAGGCTTGTCCCCTTAATATGGATAAGTACAACCAACTTCCCCTAATAAATGGTGTTGAGGTTCAGGCCTACAGGGACACAGGTGCCAGTGTTACCATGGTAATAGAGAAACTGGTACACCCTGAACAACACCTACTTGGTCAGCAGTACCAAGTGACAGACGCTCATAACAACACTCTTAGCCACCCCATGGCTGTTGTGAATCTCAACTGGGGGAGGTGGGGTTACTGGTCCGAAGAAAGTTGTGGTTGCCTCAGATTTACCTGTAGACTGTCTACTAGGGAACGATTTAGAGACATCAGCTTGGGCAGAAGTGGAGTTGGAGGTTCATGCAGCAATGCTGGGCATTCCTGGGCATATTTTTGTCAGGCCAAAAAGCAAAAAAGACAGGGTAACTTGGATCCTGGAACAATGGACCAAGTGCTCGCTAAAGCTAGGGGTAGCAAGGGTAAATCCCTACCCACTATCCCTCCCTCTACAGATGATTCTCCTTCTGAGGAAGAAGAATGTCCTCCCTGTGAAGAACCTTCACCAGAGGAGCTGGCAGCAGACACTGCTGAGCTTTTGGGTGGAGGGGGGCCTGCCAGGGAAGAGCTGAGTGTCGCACAGCAATCCTGTCCCACATTAGAGGGTCTCAGACAGCAAGCTGTCAAGCAGCAAAACGGGGATGTCAGTGACTCACATAGAGTTTACTGGGAGGACTACCTCTTGTACAAAGAGGCAAGGGACCCAAAACCTGGAGCAGCCAGGAGATTGGTCATTCCCCTGCAGTACAGAGAGTTCCTCCTAACTCTGGCACATGACATTCCTTTGGCTGGGCATTTGGGCCAGATCAAAACATGGGAAAGGCTTGTCCCCCTGTTTCACTGGCCTAGAATGTCAGAGGACACAAAAGATTTTTGTAAGTCTTGTGTGACCTGCCAAGCCAGTGGCAAGACTGGTGGCACACCAAATGCTCCCCTTATTCCACTACCTGTGGTACCCTTTGAAAGGGTAGGGGTTGACATAGTTGGCCCCCTTGACCCTCCTACTGCATCAGGCAATAGGTTTATCTTGGTGGTTGTGGACCATGCCACAAGATATCCTGAAGCAATTCCTCTAAGGACCACTACAGCACCTGCAGTGGCAAAAGCCCTCCTGGGAATCTTTTCCAGGGTGGGTTTCCCAAAAGAAGTTGTATCAGAGAGGGGTAGCAACTTTATGTCTGCATACTTGAAGGCTATGTGGAAGGAATGTGGTGTAACCTACAAATTCACCACACCTTATCATCAACAGACTAATGGACTGGTAGAGAGGTTTACTAACACAAAGGAATGATAATGGGACTCCCTGAAAAACCCAGGAGGAGATGGGATGTCCTGTTACCTTGCCTCCTTTTTGCTTACAGGGAGGTACCCCAGAGAGGAGTGGGCTTCAACCCCTTTGAACTCCTATTTGGGCACCCCGTAAGAGGTCCACTAACACTTGTGAAGGAGGGTTGGGAACAACCTTTAAAAGCTCCCAAACAGGACATAGTGGACTATGTACTTGGCCTAAGATCCAGAATGGCTGAGTACATGAAAAAGGCCAGTAAAAACCTTCAGGCCAGCCAAGAGCTCCAAAAGCAATGGCATGACCAGAAGGCTGTTCTGATTCAGTACCAACCAGGACAGAAGGTGTGGGTGTTGGAGCCTGTGGCCCCAAGAGCACTCCAGGACAAATGTAGTGGACCCGCTCTAATTGTTGAAAAAAAGGGCGCGGTCACCTACTTGGTTGACCTGGGCACTGCCAGGAGTCCCCTTAGAGTGATTCATGTCAACTGCCTAAAACCCTACTATGACAGGGCTGATCTCACCCTGCTCATGGCAACAGATGAAGGACAGGAAGAAGAGAGTGACCCTCTCCCTGATCTCTTCTCCTCCACTGAAGAGGATGCTCTAGTGGAGGGAGTCGTTTTGGCAGACTGTCTTTCTGCAGAACAGAAAGACAACTGCATAAAACTCCATGGACAGTTTTCTGAAGTCTTTTCAACTGTGCCTGGCACCACATCTTGGTGTGAACACACAATTGATACTGGAGACAGCTTGCCTGTCAAAAGTAAAATCTATAGGCAGCCTGACAATGTCAGGGACTGCATAAAACAAGAGGTTCAGAAATGCTTGATCTAGGAGTGGTTGAACCTTCTGAAAGCCCATGAGCGAGTCCTGTGGTGCTTGTACCAAAGCCTCACTCAAAAGATGGAAAAAGGGAGATGAGGTTTTGTGTTGATTACAGAGGTCTCAACCAGGTAACAAAAACTGATGCTCACCCTATACCTAGGACAGATGAGCTCATAGGTACACTGGCACCTGCCAAGTATCTAAGCACCTTTGATTTGACTGCAGGGTATTGGCAGATCAAATTGTCTGAGGATGCTAAACCGAAAACTGCATTTTCAACTATAGAAAGGCACTACCAATTTACAGTGATGCCCTTTCTTTTGAAAAATGCACCTGCCACTTTTTAGAGGTTGGTGAACACAGTCCTGCAAGGGTTGGAGGCTTTTAGTGCAGCATATCTTTATGATATAGCTGTCTTTAGCTCCACCTGGGATGAGCACCTGGTCCACCTTTACAAAGTGTTGGAGGCCCTGCAAAAGGCAGGCCTCACTATCAAGGCCTCAAAGTGCCAGATAGGGCAGGGAAAGGTGGTTTATCTGGGACACCTGGTAGGTGGAGAACAGATTGCACCACTTCAGGGGAAAATCCAAACAATCATGGATTGGGTTCCCCCTACAACATAGACCCAGGTGAGAGCCTTCCTAGGCCTCACTGGGTATTACAGAAGATTCATTAAAAACTATGGCTTCATTGCAGCCCCACTTAATGATCTCACCAGTACAAAGATGCTTAAAAAGGTATTGTGGACAGCTAGCTGTCAGAAAGCTTTTGAGGAGCTCAAACAGGCCATGTGCACTGCGCCTGTCCCAAAAAGCCCATGTTACTCTGTAGTGTAGCCATTTTTAATATAGCCTTTGCATGTTTGCTTAAAGCATTAGGCCTATGTGCAACTTTGTTCTAGATGCATTTTATTTAGCCTCGCACTGTTATTTTTCAATAACCAGTTTCACGGTCTTGTTTTATTTCTTCTATCACACTGTTTAGCTTACTTCAGCACCGGAGTTCTCAAACATTACATTCTTGCTCACTCTGTGCTTCAGTCAAAGATACAGTCTGGTACATTGCCAATAGACGTGGTAGGAGTTTAGTCTTTAGGGTTCGTAGAAAGTACACATTCTTACGTAGGGACATTTCTTAGAACACCAGCGTGTTAATTATAAAAACACTTCCTAGTCCTGGTACACGTAAGAGGGAGATTCCGACCAGGGAACCACAACTAGACGGTGACTGCCCTGTTGCAGATGCTGATCCAGATCACAGGCCTTTGAGGGTTGATGTCCTCCCGGGGAATCTGAAAGGCAGGCTTAGAGCTTAACATGCTGTGCTCAAAATAGAACTTAGAAGAGAGAACATAATCTAGTAGCACTATGATAGCGTTATTTCTATGTTTTACTCTCCTCGTTACTATTTCAATCCTACTGTGTTGTATGGTTCTGGTTATTGCAGCTCACGCTTTGTTATCTAAAATGCAGTCGTTTTATGAAATCAATCTGTAAAACTTAAACTGCCTCTGTCATTTGTATATGAGACCACATTGGGTATGAGAGAACTGGTTGGGATCTGAGTGACCACGACTTCCCTGGGAAGCACTAAGATGTCATGCGCTCGCCTGCCCAATTATCTCTTCCCTCCGGTGAGAGATGTGGCACTGCTAGTTAGCCGGAGCAAAACCGGATTGGGGGTGACAAGGGTCCCTCGCCTTGGGTTAGACTTAGTCCCCCACACTGTGAACGATCCTGCCACCCAAAAATCCAGTAGTCTCATTAGGATAATGAGAGCCTACGCGACATGGCGCCGCCAACGATTAGTCTGGCTCTAATTTTCAGGTCCACCAGTCTCTCTCGGTATCATATATTATAATGATCCCTCAGTTCCTTTAACGGAGACGTCCGTGGCACTGAGGATTTCCACCACAGCGATATAGGTAATCCTAGAAATAGCGGATGGTTTTTCAAGCTTGAACCTTAAAAGGAAAGACCCTGTTTTTGGTGTGCCTTCTCTGAACCATCACTGTTTTTCTAATGGCGAATCCCCAGGTAATACAAATAGCTCTTAATATGAGACAACCGCTCACAGCACATTTGCTTGCACATGGTCTTCCGAACTAGGGGGGTCCAGTCATGTTTGTGGTGGCCGCCCATGCAGCCTATAGAACAGAACTTTTTTACTCTTGGGTCACATTTCCAGCAGTTGACGGGAATACAAATACATTTCACACATATACAATTGCGAACGCGTCTGGCCAATGCAGGGCGTACGCATATTTAGAGATACCTCTGTCTTATCAAGAACATAATAATTGGCTTGATGGTGCCCTACCCCATACAATATTACCAGTAAGGTTAGGTCCACTGAGTAATGATGGTCCGACCTGGCCTTTATTGGCCACATATACACCACATCCTGCGGTTGCAAATATGCCAGTGGCTGAAGTTCGTCGTTTATATACAGACTTAACGGCTACATATAGACGCTTAGTACAGTTTGTGATGCAGACAGTAAATACAAACCCAGCACGTGCTGCTCCAGCACAACAACATTCAGTAGCTCCAGGTATAAACCCGGCACCTGTACACTCTATCATGGGTAAGGTTCCAGCCAAACGGGAAGAGACTCCATTTTGGCTGGCACAAAAAATTAATACGCTGGAGGCGGTATTCCTCCATACGGGACCTCAGGATAAACATAGAATATTAACAATGTGTTTACCGTTTGGCATGGTTCCCACAGTGAAACATTGTAATACATGGGGCACGGTGTTTGCCGCGCTCTACACAACAGCACACGGTACACCAACATTGGCAAACCTACCGGAAGTGCTTAAACAGACTCATTATGAATATGGGGCTGCCCCAGCCTTAGATTTGGGAATCCAACTGATGGGCAATTTTGCCACGGTTTCTTCAATAATACTACGTAAAGGGGAGGCAGTTGCATTAGTGGTGCGTATGCGCCTCCATGATGACCCGCAACTAGATCAGGAGCTGGAACTGCCTAAAATAATAGCGGAAACATATTCCAGTATCGGTAGAGATAACTTAGGGGCTAGACCACAGAAACCACAGCTTCAAGGAAAAACTAGAAAGGATAATACTAAAAAAGCAACCTGAGGGTAATAAAAAGCGCTGGGAAAAAAAATACGGAACCTACAAAAGAAAGGGGAAAATCTCCAAGAGCGGAGACCCCGCAGACTAGGTATAATCACAGAAATAGGGATAGCTTGAAAACGCCTGATCGATATCAATACACTGATACACGCCAATCTCGTTCCTTTCAGGACTCATCAGAAAAGAGAAATGAGAGAGGTGGGCGGTCAGAGCGGAGAACAGAGAACGTGAAACCAAGACAGGAATCACAACGCTCTTCAGAGGTTTCTGTCAAGAAGGAAGAGAAACCGATACAACAAAAACAACAGTTTAAAAAGAAAAAGGTGGCGGCAGTCTCAATTAGACATGCCACACAGGATGAGAGTTCTCTTGAAGAACAAGACGTGGGCACTAGCACTGTTAGACAGCGCAGCAGAGGTCACAATAGTTCGCTGGAATCTTCTAGAGCATCTGGAGGTGAAAGCAACTGATGACTTCATACAAGTTGAAACAGCAGATATGCGTGTCTCTGAACCCGATAGGGTATATACATTGACTTTACAATTGGAAGGAGACATTGAACGCACTATAAATGCAATCTTTTGGGATCATGTAGTCAAGATATATGACATTTTGTTGGCTGAACAGGATTGGCCGCCTGACTTTGTTCGCACATGCCCAGTTGGGGAGGAGGTTATTAAACCTTCGTTCTCACCACTTGTTCCAGGGGAACTTGCAGAGTCCTATAGCATCAAATGGGCTCTAGCACAAGCACCTGCCTTATATAGAAATCACGTAGGGTGGGATAGGGATTCTCCATATTATGTCATTCCGATTAAAGGTGAACCTCAGCCACAACCGCAATATCCAATAAAACATGAAGCTAGGGCACTGGTGAGAGAAATACTTACTCAATTAGAATACCAGGGAGTAATTGAACCGTGTGTCTCGCCGATGATTATCCCTTATTCCCTGTAGCTAAACCGGACCATTCCTATAGAATTGTCTTATACTACAGACATTTGAACGGATATACACATACATATGCTATACAAAATTCACATAGCGCAGCACTAATGAACAACATTGTGCGGAAAAAGTACAAAACGACCTTAGATATCTCGAATGGTTTCTTCTGCCAGAATATACCACCCAAAAGTAGGGACCTCACAAGTTTTAGTGCGTTAGGCTCCCAGAAAATTCTGTCGTTTGCCTCAGGGGTATAAGAATAGCCCAGGACTGTTTGCGGCTCGTGTGACTGAAATATTGCACGAGTTGGACCCTGAAGCATTGTCATATGTAGATGATATATATCTCACGGATGACGAGTAACATTTAAGACGAGTAGCCCGCATTGTTGTAGGGTTTGCCAATATTGGCTACAAATTTAACTTAAAAAAATTGCCTACCTCAGCGTCATATTCCTGGGATATGAGCTGTCAAACGAAGGTAAGAGCCTAGCGCCACAATTCTTAGAAAAATTTGCACAATTGCAACCTCCTAATACGATTAAGAAACTCCAATCATTGTTGGGATTTATACATTTTGGCAGAACATACATTCCTGATTATGCTACACGCATAAAACCATTATACAAATTAATACGTCCTGATTTTTCAAGCAAATTTTGGATGATTGAGCATACACATACTCTTCGAGAGTTGCAAGCAGATCTCCTAGCTGCAAAACATTTACATACACTGGACAATAAGACATATTTGGTCATCAGGGTAATAGCTGGGGCCATTGGGTTTACGTATGTCACCTTTAATGAAGGTGAGACAGTCCCAATAGGATACAAGTCTCACCTGTATTCGGCTGCTGAACAACGATTCGCACCAACAGAGAAAATTCTCACTGCTGTGCAGATGGCTGTTATTAAAGAACAACCTCTTGCCAGGGCAAACACATTATAGTTGTTTCCCCCATTCCGGCCCTAGAAGCTGTTACGAAAGCGAGTGTTTCTAACGCAAAAGCACTACATCCAAGGTGGATACAATGGGCTACTTCTTTGACAGCCACTGATGTTGACTACATTTTTGACCCAAAGTTACAAACTCAGGAATTTCTGCAATATGAAGTTGAATATCCAGTCCCCGCTGACACATTGCCTATTGATCAATATCTAGTAGTCACGTACACCGATAGCTCTGCGCAACCGGCGGTGGGGACAAAACACCAATATTCTGCTGCATGTGCACTAGTGAGCAGCCATATGGAGGGGGAGAAATTCTGCCCCCAACATATTTATACACAAACATTAGGGGACTGTACGGCTCAATTGGCTGAGCTGAAAGATCTATTGATGGCTCTAGAACATACGGATACGACACAGTTTACACTGATTGTTTGTGATTCATATTATTGTGTCCAGTCTTTTAATGAATACCTACATTACTGGCGATTGAATGGGTTCAGAGATTCAAAGGGCAACACCATAAAACACAGACTACTGTGGGGGAAGGTAGCAGACCTGAAGGAGACGCTACCCAAAGTCCATGTTGTACATACTCTTGGACACCAGCGCGTTGGAATACACGTTGCTGGGAATACTTTGGCTGATGAAGCCACAAAGTCGGCAGTGGCAGTTGCCACTGTGGTCGCAGCTACTCGTTCTAGTTCCAAACCAGACACAGAGATTTTGGCTGCCATAAAAGCTACGGTTGAAGGCATACCTTATCCTAAAGGATTTCCTAATAAACATCAATACTTTATGGGAAGTATGCTGAATGCTGAGGTTAAAATTCCAGGCGTAGGCGTACGCGAGATCCCCAATAAAGTTGTAAGACCTCAATTTATTAATGCAGCTCATGAGGGAGTGGCATCTGCACATGCTGGCGTGGCAGCGACAATTTCGCTATTACAAATTAAAGTGTCAACGGCTAAGCACCCGCCGCAGACACCCCTCTTAATATCAAACAGACCATTACAATGTGTGTACTCACATCAGACAGTGCATACAAATATATACTAGTCGCTGTTGATTCTTGCTCCAGATTTGTGTGGGTATTGCCACAGTGCTCGGCTGACGCTCGAACTGTTATTAAAGATTTCCGTGTCTTTGTCAGTACATATGCAGTTGCGGCGTTCCATTCGGACCAGGGCACAGCTTTTGGCTCAAGGGCATTCAGGGACACCATGGTTTCGTTGGGGGTCCAGCTCCAGTTCTCGTCTCCATTTCATCCAGAGGGAAATTCTGTCATGGAGCGATTAAATCGTGATTTAAAGCAATCTATAACGGCAAGAGTCTTAGGTATGGGTCATAGTTGGCTAACCCACCTGTATGGAGTACAGAGAGCACTGAATAACTTGCCTAGAAGGTCCCTGGGGGGTAGTACTTCATATGAGTGCCTGTTCGGAACATGAATGTTTGTTCCAGATCTAGATGGTCCTTGTGTGGAGGCGGCAGAAACGCCTTTTGACATAAATGATCGTGTCACTGTTTTGCAGGAATTACAACAGTTCCGTGAAGATAACTCTTCTGAAAGTGCTGCCTCCACAGGAATTAAGGATGTGCCAGTAACGCCTACTGGTTGGATTCCCAGAGTTGGGGATCTTGTGCGTGAAAAGGTCGCAGTGAAAAAAGAATTTAGCCCTTCTTATCGAGCACCAGTTCCTGTGTTGGGGATACACGGAACAAGAACTGTTATTTTACCACCATTGCCAGGTGCCAAAGAAAGCCGCTTTGCTTCCATCGACAATGTCAAGTTACAACATGTGGCCGATTCTGCACAGCAGACCAAGAGGAACGTCCAGTAGTTCCCGAATCCCTCTCACTACTGGGGAAGATGTTCCTCTCCAAGTTATTTACACCAACACTGTTGCCTCTCCGAGCTTGGGGAGGGTGGAAGATGATCTTGCGATAGTTTCACTGACGACAAATAATTTGGAAACATTTGATCGAGTCACCATGACTGCTGATGTTGCGGGTGGTGTTATCTACAGTGTACCACCGCGAGAAACACCAACTCCTCCATTGAATACGGCAGCACCTTTTGCAAGAACTGCCTCTGGGTACTTTGTCAACAACAACGATGGTCTATCGGACTCATTTGCCTCTTCAACACTTGACCCAGGTCCACGTAAGCTGATTTATTGGCTCAAAGATACGTATTTTGTTTTTCCTTGGAACTATCTGTGGCTCTTATTGACCATGATAGCAATTTTCTCTGGATAGGGTTTGTTGTTACCTCCTTTCTGTTGATACATGGTCATTTTCTTCCTGAGAGATCAGCCGTTGAACAGGTGGAGGAGGTGTTGAAGCCACATTTTTCATCACATAAGGTTCGGAGAGACTTGTCCTTTGTGAACATTTCTGCAGTACCAATTCCGGATGGGATTGTGTGGGATAAAGTAATGTTTGATATATACGGTCCCACTGAGATAATTCAAATACCATACGTTCTAAAGTTTTCTATGAATTATATCGTGATACCAGGCATTGTATCTGATGATTGGGACGTGAAGACAGTTGATTCCATGATGACTGAGTTACAATATTATACTGTCTATGACAATGAAGATGTTTACCAGTTTAAAGACAATTATGGTGACATGTTTTGCTATAATTATTATGGGCACCACTTTATACATAAAGCAAGTAGTCCGAAAACAATATTTGACTATACGCAATGGGAGCATTGCCCAACTCCCCCGCAAGGGAGTTCTAAAACATATTCTGACAAATTTGCGTATTTTTCTGGGCATCATCAAATGAATGCTAAGTCATATTATTTTAAGTTAACTTAGAGCATGTCTCATTCCCGTCCAAATGATTTTTTAAAATGAAATAGTACAACAGGCTAGCTGTTTGGGCTTAGCAACGATTAGAGAATTGACTATGCCTAGTATACCTGTCCCTACAAAAATGAAGGATTGGCAGAAATATATCAATGCCACTTTTAGTGAACTTACAGACTAGGTCCAGAATGGTACATTTAACACTTCATTGTCACGTCTGGGCGGGTGGATATTGTGGCCTATAGACACCAACGGGTGTCATCAACGTTTTGTCACCTCCTCGGGGGGTTTCAGGACGAGTAGGGCAGACCCTCGCTACATATCACCTGAACATGCTGAAATTATTACTACATATAGCGTGGGAAAATTGTGTCAACATTGGTTAAAATCATCCACGCTAGATGCAGTTAAGACACATCTCACTCTCCTGTCTAATAACACTGACTTGCAAGATTTTTTGTCAGGCCCGAAGACACCACTTAGGATACGTTTTTTGTATGAAGTGTACAATGAAATATGGAAACTTTCCCAACAAGAGGCTGCGGCCCGGTTAAGGCAGACAGATCAGGAAAATTTGAAAAAGGCATTAGCTGTTGTGGATAATGGAATTCACACCCTGTCCGACCTAATATATACCATTGACAACATTGTTTCTTCTGCCATAGACATTATACGATCTGACATGTCTTCTTTATATCATGGACAAAGTCAAACAAGGTCCATTATGCAGTTGGGTTGGACACTTCAGACACTGAAGGCGGGTCGCCAGGGAGATAATTTTTTCCTTTAATTTGACACGTCAACAACAACTGATGGCTAAGAAGGAGACGACTTATGTCATGCTTAACATTGAAAAATTGGAAAGATTGCCTTTTACCTTGGCCGAGATCCCCTCAGCTGAGTGGTTAATACACGGGGTTATTAATCTGCCAATTTCTACACTACAATTCACTTCTTGTTTAAAACATGATCCGGTGGGTAGATATGAAAAGCTGGGAGATAGTTATATACATGAGGTGTGGGAACTTCCCTTCTTGTACAAATGTCTCAATGGCATGAGAGAGGTTTTTCTTAGCGGTAGTGAATGCGAGACTTCAGTCAGCCATTCAATGATTTGTAAGCAGCTGTCCTTGCATGGGGCATGTAATGCCTCGGTTGCGAACTTGTCTTGCTATCTGAAGGGAGTTCCGGTCCCCTTGATTAAACGCACATTCCAAGTGCTTTCAGACGGCAGCTACGTCCTCCTCAATAGTGAAGACTGTTGTGGCATGCGGGCCGGAATAGTTTACGTTGTTTCGGTCACCAAGGTCGTTACTTGCTGCGGAAATGTGTTGTTTCCCCGCACTAAATTAAGGGAGGTAGCAGATATCTGGCCTCACATTGCTACTTCCAAGGTGAATTTCGACAAGTTAAGTAGACTAAAGGCTTTATTGTTTCAAAAGCATGTGGCCCTTACTGTACATCTGCGTGCGAGACCTACGCACTTCAGGTGGCAAGGTCATCAGCAGAAATACAGTCCCTGTTGAATACCAACTTTCCGAGCCACTTTGGTGAACTCGTGGGACGTATATTTAAAGCGGCCAGCACAGCTGGATTGGCACATTTTTTCAAAGCTGTAGGTGTTGGTTTTGTTCACACCTTCTCTTCCATATTCGGTTTAATACCTTCGGCTATTCATTCAATTTTCGGAAGCATTTTTGGGGGATTTCCGATCACTTTGGCTTTATTAGCCGGCATTTTGCTGTTGCTTTTGTTTTTCCGCAATGGCTGTCCCGCCACAACAAGAACGAATGTGGGTGCTCCCATCAGCGCAGCTGTGTCGTGAACGCATGATCCAGCACTTCGGAGCAACACTCCTGGAACATTTGGGGTGTGACTGTTCTCTGTCATTCAGACCGGTTTTGGATTGTGTGCAGCCCGTGTTTCGGTGCCGTTGGTGCTCTTTTGAACATGCACTAGACATCTGGCTCTCCCA
The DNA here is from genome assembly GCF_031143425.1 of Pleurodeles waltl. Classification (NCBI taxonomy): domain Eukaryota; kingdom Metazoa; phylum Chordata; class Amphibia; order Caudata; family Salamandridae; genus Pleurodeles; species Pleurodeles waltl. The sequence goes on along the minus strand of NC_090446.1, from coordinate 537,460,292 downwards.
GCAACGCCCCCAGTGGTTGATGCTGATCTGTTGATGTTCCCTATAAGGGCTCATTCCCAGAAATGCGCGCTGCGGCTGCGTTTGCTTCGTGAGGCTGATTACGAAATACCCTTCCTGGAGGAAGTTGATATTAACTAGTTCACAGGCCCTGCACAGGATGCCGCCTTGGTTGATTCTGAGGCTTTCGAACACACCTCCTCCTTAATAGTCTTTGGCGTGGATTTTCCGGTCTTGTCATCTGCCGAAGTGGAGAACCTCCTGCTTTCAATGACCACCGTTTGAATTGGATTTGGTCTAAATTAACACTGTTCCACGAATTTGGCTCTTAGCCGCATGCTTACTTTTAAATTTAGGATTATTGTGCTTTGGTGTCCTCTTGACTTGTTGAAATTATATGGTTTTTATTATTTTTTTTTAACATAGGGCATTTTTAGGGCATTTTTAAAGATTAGATTCAAACCACTTTCTACCGACAAGGGGAGGGTGTAGTGTAGCCATTTTTAATATAGCCTTTGCGCGTTTGCTTAAAGCATTAGGCCTTTGTGCACTTTGTTCTAGATGCATTTTATTTAGCCTTGCACTGTTATTTTTCAATAACCAGTTTCACAGTCTTGTTTTATTTCTTCTATCACACTGTTTAGCTTACTTCAGCACCGGAGTTCTCAAACAATTCATTCTTGCTCGCTCTGTGCTTCAGTCAAGGATACAGTCTGGTACATTGCCGATAGACGTGGTAGGAGTTTAGTCTTCGTAGAAAGTACACATTCTTACGTAGGGACGTTTCTTAGGACACGGGCGTGTTAATTATAAAAACACTTCCTAGTCCTGGTACACGTAAAAGGGAGATTCCGACCAGGGAACCACAACTAGACGGTGACTGCCCTGTTGCAGATGCTGATCCAGATCACAGGCCTTTGCTCAGGTATGAGGGTTGATGTCCTTCCGGGGAACCTGAAAGGCAGGCTTAGAGCTTAACATGCTGTGCTCAAAATAGAACTTAGAAGAGAGAACATAATCTAGTAGCACAATGATAGCGTTATTTCTATGTTTTACTCTCCTTGTTACTATTTCAATCCTACTGTGTTGTATGGTTCTGATTATTGCGGCTCACGCTTTGTTATCTAAAATGCAGTTGTTTTATTAAATCAATCTGTAAAACTTAAACTGCCTCTGTCATTTGTATATGAGACCACATTGGGTATGAGGGAACTGGTTGGGATCTGTGTGACCACGACTTCCCTGGGAAGCACAAAGATGTCATGCGCTCGCCTGCCCAATTATCTTTTCCCTCTGGGAGTGATGAGGCACTGCTAGTTAGCCGGAGCAAAACCAGATTCGGGGGTGACAAGGGTCCTTCGCCGTGGGTTAGACTTAGTCCCCCACACTGTGAACGATCCTGCCACCCAAAAATCCAGTAGTCTCATTAGGATAATGAGAACCTACGCGACAACTCCAAGAAATTCATTGTTCAAACTGATGCATCTGAATTAGGGGTAGGGGCAGTCCTATCACAACTGAACTCTGAGGGCCAGGATCAACCTGTTGCTTTTATCAGCAGGAGGTTGACCCCTAGAGAAAAGCGTTGGTCTGCCATAGAGAGGGAGGCCTTTGCTGTGGTCTGGGCACTGAAGAAGTTGAGGCCATACATGTTTGGCACTCACTTCATTGTTCAGACAGACCACAAACCTCTACTTTGGCTAAAACAAATGAAAGGTGAACATCCTAAATTGTTGAGGTGGTCCATATCTCTACAGGGAATGGACTATACAATGGAACATAGACCTGGGAGTACCCACTCCAATGCAGATGGACTCTCCAGATATTTCCACTTAGACAATGAAGACTCATCAGGTCATGGCTAGTCTTATTGTCCCTCGTTTGGGGGGGGGGGTTGTGTAGGAAAGTACCATCTTGCTGGCATGTTACCCCCAAATGTCACTGTATATATGTAGTTTTAGTCTATGTGTCACTGGGACCCTGCCAGGCAGGGGCCCAGTGCTCATAAGTATGTGCCCTGTATGTGTTCCCTGTGTGATGCCTAACTGTCTCACTGAGGCTCTGCTAACCAGAACCTCAGTGGTTATGCTCTCTCTGCTTTCCAAATGTGTCACTAACAGGCTAGTGACTACATTTACCAATTCACATTGGCATACTGGTACACCCATATAATTCCCTAGTATATGGTACTGAGGTAACCAGGGTATTGGGGTTCCAGGAGAACCCTATGGGCGGCAGCATTTCTTTTGCCACCCATAGGGAGCTCTGACAATTCTTACACAGGCTTGCCAGTGCAGCTTGAGTGAAATAACGTCCACGTTATTTCACAGCCATTTACCACTGCACTTAAGTAACTTATAAGTCACCTATATGTCTAACGTTCACCTGGTGAAGGTTGGGTGCAAAGTTACTTAGTGTGAGGGCACCCTGGCACTAGCCAAGGTGTCCCCACATCGTTCAGGGCAAATTCCCCGGACTTTGTGAGTACGGGGACACCATTACATGGGTGCACTGTACATAGGTCACTACTTATGTACAGCGTCACAATGGTAACTCTGAACATGGCCATGTAACATGTCTAAGATCATGGAATTGTCACCCCAGTGCCATTCTGGCATTGGGGGGACAATTCCATGATTCCCCGGGTCTCTAGCACAGAACCCGGGTACTGCCAAACTGCCTTTCTGGGGTCTCCACTGCAGCTGCTGCCAACCCCTCAGACAGGTTTCTGCCCTCCTGGGGTCCAGGCAGCCCTGGCCCAGGAAGGCAGAACAAAGGACTTTCTCTGAGAGAGGGTGTAACACCCTCTCCCTTTGGAAATAGGTGAGAAGGCTGGGGAGGAGTAGCCCCCCCCAGCCTCTGGAAATGCTTTGATGGTTACATATGGTGCCCATCTCTGCATAAGCCAGTCTACACCGGTTCAGGGATCCCCCAGCCCTGCTCTGGTGCGAAACTGGACAAAGGAAAGGGGAGTGACCTCTCCCCTGACCTGCACCTCCCAGGGGAGGTGCCCAGAGCTCCTCCAGTGTGTCCCAGACCTCTGCCATCTTGGAAACAGAGGTGTCTGTGGCACACTGGACTGCTCTGAGTGGCCAGTGCCAGCAAGTGACGTCAGAGGCTCCTTCTGATATGCTCTTACCTCTCTTGGTAGCCAATCCTCCTTTCTAGGTAGCCAAACCTCCTTTTCTGGCTATTTAGGGTCTTTGCTTTGGGGATCTCACCAGATAATGAATTCAAGAGCTCATCAGAGTTCCTCTGCATCTCCCTCTTCACCTTCTACCAAAGGATCGATCGCTGACTGCTCAGGACGCCTGCAAAACCGCAACAAAGTAGCAAGACGACTACTAGCAACCTTGTATCGCTTCATCCTGCCGGCTTTCTCCACTGTTTCCAGGTGGTGCATCCTCTGGGGCTAGCCTGCCTCCTCTCTGCACCAGGACCTCTGAAGAAATCTCCCGTGGGTCGACGGAATCTTCCCCCTGCAACCGCAGGCAACAAAAGACTGCATCACCGGTCCTCTGGGTCCCCTCTCAGCACAACAAGCGTGGTTCCTGGAATTCAGCAACTCCGTCCAAGTGACTCCCAAAGTCCAGTGACTCTTCAGTCCAAGTTTAGTGGAGGTAGTCCTTGCCTCCCCACGCTAGACTGCATTGCTGGGTACCGCGTGATTTGCAGCTGCTCCAGCTCCTGTGCATTCTTCCAGGATTTCCTTCATGCACAGCCAAGCCTGGGTCCCGACACTCTAACCTGCAGTGCACAACCTTCTGAGTTGTCCTCCGGCGTCGTGGGACTCCCTTTTGTGACTTTGGGTGGACTCCGGTTCACTTTTCTTCTAAGTGCCTGTTCAGGTACTTCTGTGGGTGCTGCCTGCTTCTGTGAGGGCTCCCTAACTTTCTGGGCACCCCCTCTGTCTCCTTATCCAAATGGTGACATCCTGGTCCCTCCTGGGCCACAGCAGCATCCAATAACCCTAACCGCGATCCTTGCAGCTAGCAAGGCTTGTTTGTGGTCTTTCTGCGTGGGAACACCTCTGCAAGCTTCTTCATGACGCGGGACATCCATCCTCCAAAGGGGAAGTTCCTAATCCTGTTCGTTCTTGCAGAACACCAAGCTTCTTCCAACAGGTGGCAGCTTCCTTGAACCCTCAGCTGCCATTTCTTGGGCTCCTGCCCACTCTCGACACTGTCCCGAGTCTTGGACTTGGTCCCCTTGTCTTACAGATACTCAGGTCCGGAAATCCACTGTTGTTGCATTGCTGGTGTTTGTTCTTCCTGCAGAATTCTCCTATCACGACTTCTGTGCTCTCTGGGGGTAGTAGGTGCACTTTACACCTACCTTTCAGGGTCTTGGGGTGGGCTATTTTTCTAACCCTCACTGTTTTCTTACAGTCCCAGCAACCCTCTACAAGCTCACATAGGTTTGGGGTGTCAACACCAGAGCAGTACGCTCTCTACTGGCGACAAAAATGCAAAAACCCAGCACTCTCAAAACAACGTAATTTATGCATTGTGCTGATATGTTGTGGTTTAACCTTTTGCATTGCAGAGTTCAATCCTGAAAATTTATTTTTAATATGCTTACAAATACTGTTCCTTTGCAATGTATTGCTGCAGTTTTTCAGAGTGTGTTATGGTGTGGCCCCTTTCAAGGGCCTTCCAGAGACTTTCCCTGCAACATGCCTGGGTGTGGTTCTGGGCTGGGCCAAGACTCTATAAAAGAGAGCCAGCCTAAATCCCAGTGCTCACTATTCAGAGGTACCGGTGCAGAGCAGCAGCTTTTTCCTGAGCTCCTGTCCCAGCGGACTATTTGGATCTTCCAGACTTCTGCCCTTCATCCTTCATTGGTGATCATTGTTCCAGGCGGTAAGACGGTGGTTGGACTGTCCCAACACCGTTATTGAGAATTTTCATATTCTTGTTTTAATTCTTAAATGAGTAACAGATTATTTGCGTGCTACCCTTTCTTGCCATTTATATGGTAGTTTACAAATAGGCAAGACGCAAAATTTATTTCATAAAGGTTGGACTTTGTTGTTCATTGCGTACTACCATTTCTTGACATTGGCATGGTGGCTTAAGAATCGGCAAGACGCGCAATTCATTTTATGGTGTTTAAACATTGTTGTCCATTGCGCGCTACTATTTCTTGACATTTACATGATGTTTTATGAATTGGCAAGACGCACAACTCGTTTCATGAGGATTTAACTTTGTTGTTCATTGCACGCTACCATTTCTTGACAGTTAAATGTTGGCTTAAGAATCGGTAAGACGCGCGATTCGATTAATGATGATTTGACTTTGATATTCATGGCTTGCTGCCATTTCTTGGTATTTTACATGGTGCCACTCGAATCGGCAAGACGCACGATTCTCTCCTCAAGTTTAATCCATGTTGTTTATTGTATGCCACTATTCTAAGATATTTCTTATGTAATATTCGAGTTGACAAGTTATGTGATTTGTTTCCTGAATCCATATTGTGTTATTCATGGTGCACAATCCTTTATGGTATTTACTATATATATATATATATATCTGCAATATGAGCAATTTGTGTTGAAACATTTTAAGAGTACACTGAAGGCCAGAGTTTCTAGATGCAATATTGTATGGTCCTAGTATACATTCTCAAAACAGGATTTATATGACTGGTTTAAAATTTAGTCAGAATGTTTTTTCTGATTCTCATGTAAAGGAAAGTACTTGAATAAGAAAGTTTTCATTTAATTCATCTTGATTCCCCTACAGGTATCCGGCCATCTTGAAACTTAGTCATTTTAAACTTAACTCTTTGATTGTTCATGTTTTCAGAGTGACTAGGTTTAGAATCATAGTCTAGTATTGATTTCAGGAGATATAATTTTCATATGGTGTGTTCCAACCTTTTTCTTACTACAGGTCTCCTTCCCGGCTGTTCCCTTCCTAATACCCTCTTCCCCTCTTGAACTCTCTCAGTCTCTGTGATTTATCTATCAGAGTCTTGGAGCTGTTCAGTGGTGGACGTGTTGGGAACGTGCACAGACCCCGAGGATCTGGTGACTCTGACATGGGGGTCCATTTGTGGTTCGCATTCCACTTTTGGAGTATATGGTTTGTGTTGCCCCTATACCTATGTGCTCCTATTGCAATCTATTGTAACTTTACACTGCTTGCATTCCTTCTTTTTGCTATTACCTGCATAATTTTGGTTTGTGTACATATATCTTGTGTATATTTCTCATCCTCATACTGAGGGTACTCACTGAGATACTTTTAGCATATTGTCATAAAAATAAAGTACCTTTATTTTTAGTATATCTGTGTATTGTGTTTTCTTATGATATTGTGCATATGACACCAGTGGTATAGTAGGAGCTTTACATGTCTCCTAGTTCAGCCTAAGCTGCTTTGCCATAGCTACCTTCTATCAGCCTAAGCTGCTAGAAACACCTCTTCTACACTAATAAGGGATAACTGGACCTGGCACAAGGTGTAAGTACCTCTGGTACCCACTACAAACCAGGCCAGCTCCTACAACCCATTGTTATTATGCCACCAACACTGTAAATCAATCATGACACAAACACAACAAGCATAATATTATAGGTAAACAATTAACACCCACTCTCACTGTCTTCCACCACTAGACATGAGTCACACGAACCATCTCAACATTGAAACAAGTATCCTCATATCAATCGTTGAGGCATATAGCATTACTTACCTGTTCCTATCAAGCATAGTGGTACATTGCTGATCCTCTTCGATTCAGGAGATAATACGCACATTGGTTAGTAAGTTGTAAATCAAATATCTGGGGCAGTCCTGCCAAGGGACATAAAGGAAGGATAGGCACAGAATGGAGGCAGGCATTGTCTCTCAAATCTCCGAGAAGTGATTTTGGTGGTTTGGGGACTTCTTCAATGCACACTTGTCCAACTCCAATCCGCCCATACATGTGCCTAAAACAGTTGCGGTTCATAGTCATTTAGACTGAAACAAATGATATCAAAGAATAAGGTTCCCCCAGTTAGCTATTGTTTTCTCAAAGGAGTTCATCAATAGCAGAAAGTACAAAGTTCTATGGTGCACCATATCTAGTCAGGGATGTAGAATTCGTCTTCAAACTCAGGTGGTTCGCCCAGGTCAGCTAACACACTACCATGACCTGAGTCTGACCAATCACCCTCATCCACCTCCTGTTGTACTTCAGGTATGCTGTAATTTGGTGGTATAAAGTGCTGATTCATTTTGATCGTGGTCAATCTCTCAACGTTTTGGGGCAAGAGACTGGTCCTTCTCACTGTGACAACCGCACCAGCTGCACTGAACATACATTCAGCAGATACACTGGCTACAGGGCAAGCCGGATACTTTATTGCCAGTCTGCTGAGCACTGGCCATTGGCGCCTCTTCCCATACCAATACACCAATGGGTTTTGATCCAGCTAGACCTCCGCTGGGTCATCCAGGTAGGCATGGACCATACTCTCAATAGTCATTGGTGCTCCACCTTGTTCACGCTCTTTTGCCTTCACCTCTGCAGTGGACTTAAGCCCTGCCTTTAGAAACCAATCAAATGCAGATTTTAGGGCTGCTGCTCCTGTTCCTGTTGTGGTTGATGGCGTTGATTTTGACTGCAGTGAGCCAACAGCACTGTTCGCAGGCTCTATGGAAGTTGTAGGCTGCACCACAGAACTTCTGCCTGTTAGTGGGCCTCTAATTTCCAGCCATCCTTTTTCTAGGTCTCTTGCTTGCTCATCAGTCCATGTCTTGTAGGTTGAAATGTCCCAGTCTGAAAAAGGAATGAAAGTGGTTAGTAATTGTTTCAACTGTGTGTCAGAAATTGTGGCAAAGATATAATGTTTGATGACACAATGTCTCTTTGCAGCCTTGTATTAACAGATAAGCAAAGAATTAGGCTCTCCACCAACTCCTGCCCAACTGTTTTTTTATCCACACCTGCGTATATTTCAGATGCCTCCTTTAGCTGTTTCTGCAGCATATGCACCAATGGGATAGTTTAGCCCATGGTACAGTCCTCCTTGCTGATTTCCCGTGTAATAACTTAAAAAGAAAGCAGCATCTCTGTCAGGCATTTGACCAGGACCCATTGGTCCATCTCAATGATCAAGCCATTCACAGTTGCATCCCCTCCTTGCACGACATATTCATTGACTGTTCTGTACTGCTCGAACAGACACTGTAACATGTTATAAGTAGAATTCCAATCTGTTTGCAGCTCCTGTATGAGGGCTTTAACTGGCATTCTATTATCACCCTGGATAAACCTCAACAACTTGTGGGCTTTAAAAGAATGGCTATAATTAGTGCAGATTCTTATGCATGTGGACAGTAAGTTATTGACTCAGGGTTTGTTTTTGAGGAAGTCCTGTATGATGATGTTTATGCAGTGTGCCAAAACACAGGACCCTGAAATAGCCACCATCTGACATGCCCTTAACTACATTACTGCCATTGTCTGTGGCAACACATCCAATGTTAAGCTCTCTGGGGCACAGCCATTCAAAGACCTTGTTGTTAAAGTCATCCAAGATGTTTGTAGCTATATGGGATTTCGCAATGGCAAGCATAGCTACTGTTGCATGCTTCCAAGCACCATTAAAAATTTCAGCTGTGTCAAAACCTGCAAATAACCTTTCTCTAACCCCCACAAAAGAGATCCAGTGTGCAGTGATGTACATATAATCAGGTGGATAACAGGTGGATTCTGTGGAAAGCACTCTGCTGCAAAGCTTGTTCAACCAATTCCAGCACATCATGATGTAGCACTGGAACAGCTACTCTAAGGAAACAGTTCTGGCTGGGAACCTTCCATTTCTGGCAGATAGCCACCACAAATTCTAGAAAACCCACTCCTTCCACAAAAGAAAAAGAGAGGCAGTCCAATGCTAAAAGTTTAGCGAGCTTCCCGTGGTACAATAGTGGTGTTGGGTGGATGCTTTCAAACATGGCAGTAATAGTAGCATGGATTTGTTTCTTTTCTGGTGCCACTGATACAGGTGGCTTAGAAGGGAGTGGTAGGCTCAATGTGTGTCACAGGGAGGAAGCCACTGTATGTCCTTGCATTGGTGTTTCAGCCTGACTTTGAGTCTTCCTGTGCCATTGCGATGTTGCTGATGTGGGTGACGGGGACGATATTACTGCACTTCTGGGGACAGGGTTGATTTGTGTAAGTAAAATGTCTCCCTCTTCTTCACCTTCACCTTCCACCATCATTGGATCAGATTCCTTGCTTTCAACACCTTCACTAACAGCACTTGCAGGCTTTTGGCAGCTAAGGTGCACCTCCCAATGGATTGCATGGTGTTTTCTCAAGTGGGTTGATTGGCCTCAGGTTCCATAGTTTGTACCAAGCTTACCCCAACACTTTCTCAGCAAATAGAGCATATGGCAATGTTTGCCTCCTTTTCACTAGCCGTAAAGAAGTCCCAAACTGGGGAGGTCAACTTTCTAACGCTAGGGCCACTGCCAATAGGTGGATGTTGTTTTGCTGACGTTTGCCTCTCTGCATTGCCTTTTTAGGGTCGAGCTGCATCGTATGCGCCTGCGCATGCGTTTTGCTTGCAAGACGCTTTAGGAGTTAAAAAGGGCTCTGAGCCCCATCAGTTGTCTTTCATTGGTTCATGGGCTTGCCTGTTTAAATCTGCTTGTTTTCATTAGAGGAAGCCACGCATCATCATGCCTTTTTCCGGTGGCTAGCCCTCCTCGAACGCAGCAACCAAATACTGAAAACATGCGAGGCTTGTTGTTTTCCATCAGGTTTGTGGACTACTTTTTATCTTTTATTTGCAGCGCGATCTTGCTTGGCAGAAGTCGAGTGCTTTGCATAACATCGATCCTGTTACAGCACGCCGACGCTTTAACAATCAGCGCTTTGCATGGCACCTAAATAAATAAAACATGTACAAATAATTGTTGCCTTTCTGAGTGAAGTTAAAGTTGTGTGAAGAGGTACACACCAGTGTACCCCGCGGTTGTACGTGAGCTGCAGCTCAGAGAGGCGCCTCAGAGGTTGTGGTGTTTTACCACTATAATCTCCTGTTCATTCACGGGTAAGGCGCTTCACCCACACATTACCTCTTTACATTGAGAGATATGTGTATTCGCTTCTCAGGCTGAAAATACTGCGTGTATTGATGGTGGGTGAGGCGTGCTCGCTATTTTTATGAGGGAGGTGTTTATTTAAATGAAACTGAGTAAACACAATTATTGTGACTGTTTTATAGGACACAAGGACACTGCTTGACTCCTTCCACTGCAAATATTTTTATTGTGGTCTCTTTGGTGGGGAGGTGATGCTGAATCAAACCCCACTTCACACCTTGAAAGTACCTCTGGTGTTTCTGCCTCCTCCCACCTGTAAAAATGTGAACAAGCAGGCTTCTCTGTTTTAAAAATTCTAAAATGTTCAATATAAATAACTGGATACAATGAAAGATCTATACATCTTTGCTCTTTTAAAATAGGTTTAAAATAGTAAGCAATATATATATTTATATATATATATATATATATATATATATATATATATATATATATATATATATATATATATATACTAGTATATAATATTACCACAATATTAAAGGTTACACATGTGCATATATAACTTTTAATTTAATAATGTAATTATGTAAGACTAGTATTGTTCTTAAGTGTCCTCATTGTCTGTAGATAAGGGGGATGTCTCCAACTACATAAGAACATTTACAATTTTAGACGTTTACGTCCCCAACTTATGCACCTTTACATCGCCAAAGTCCACTGTCATTACTAGTTTACTTTGGCATTTACTCAAGCAAATTACCACGTTTGCAAGCAATTGTAAATTATCTGATTTTATTTTCGAAAGATGCGTAAAACACAAATTTAATATAGGCTTTATTTTCAAATTTAATAACTTAAGTTTTAATTATCGTTGTTCAGGTTTTTCTAAAGGAGTGATTTTTAAGTGCCTAGTTCATGTTTTTTGTTCTACCGGGTTTATTTGATTCTAAGTTTGTTTTCCTTTTTTTGCATTTAAAAAAAAAAAAAGAGGGGGTGCGATGTGTGTTTTTCTATCCATGTGTAATGTCTCTAAACCCCACGGTTTTTGTCTTCCGACCTTGCTATTAGTAACAAGCATTTACAATGCATCGGGTCTCGCGTTTTCTCATGTTAGAGCTGATCGCGTTCTAAACTCCTAACCCGACTTTTCACCTATCGGGAAAAAGTGCATTAATGTACATAACCAGAAAAAGTGAAATTAACTATGTAAAGCGCTCGACTTCTGCCAAGCGAGATCGGGCTCGTAAATTAGAGAAAAAGAAGTCCATGCGCCTGATGGAAAACAGCGAGCCTCGCATGTTTTCTGTACTTGGTCTCTGCGCTGGAGGAGGGCTAGCTACCGGAAAAGGTATGACATATGCCTGCTTTCGACTAATGAAAGCAAGCAGATTTTTTTAGGCAAGCCCACGAGCCAATAAAAAACACTGACGTCATGTTGACAGGACTCAGAGCCCTTTTCTGAACACTAAAGAGTATCCCTGCTTTACGCATGCGCAAGCGCATGCAACGCAGGCTCGACCCTAAAAAGGCACGAGACAACATCGAAAGCCGCAAACCTGTCACAGTGTCTGAGAAGGGGGAGGAGCTGGGATGAGAGACAGCAGCGAGCTCTTCCCAAGTGAGGCACCTCTCTTGCTATGTGTCTCTCCACCTGACCCCTCTCTGCCCACCCCTCCCTCTGTCTGCATATGTGCCCCCCTTACGTGAGCATGCAAGTTCATATGTACCAAGTTTTCTAACACATGTAACTGAGTACAGTCTCAAGCAGACCCCCGCCTCTCTTCAGAGACTGCGCATGTAGCTGCCAACAGTCTCAGACCCCCACTTGTCTCTAGAGACTGCAGATGTAACTGTGAACAGTCTCAGACCCCCTGCTTGTCTGCAGAGACTGTACACGTAACTGAGACAGTCTCAGACCCCCTTACTTGTCTGCAGAGACTGCACATGTAAGTGCGACAGTCTCAGACCCTCACTTGTCTCTAGAGACTGCAGGTGTAACTGTGGACAGTTTCAGACCCCTGCTTGTCTGCAGAGACTGTAGATAACTGAGACAGTTTCAGACCTCCCACTTGTCTGCAGAGACTACACACGTAACTGCGGACAGTCTTAGACCTCACTTGTCTGCAGAGACTGCACATGTACGTGCAGCAGTCTCAGATCCCCACTAGTCTTTAGAGACTGGAAATGTAAGTGCGGACAGTCTTAGACCTAATTTGTCTGCAGAGACTGCACATGCAACTGCGGACAGTCTTAGACCCCACTTGTCTGCAGAGACTGCACATGTAAGTGCGGACAGTCTCAGACCCCTGCCTGTCTGCAGAGACTGCACATGCAACTGAGACAGTGTCAGACCCCCCCACTTGTCTCCAGAAACCACATATGTAACTGGGGACAGTCTCAGACCCTCACTTGTCTGCAGAGACTGCACATGTAACTGGGTACATTCTCAGACCACCCACTTGTCACCACAGATTGCACATGTAACTGGGTACAGTCTCAGACCCACACTCGTCTGCAGAGACTGCACATGTAACTGGGGCAGTCTCAGGCGCACACATGCCTGAAGAGAGTGTAAAGGGAGCAGCCTCTACATGACAGGGCCTGAAGTAACAGCTCCTTGTGCTCCAATTGGGGGAGCCCTCCCATCCCAACCCCCACATGCAATCACAGGCTGCACATTTAGGAAGGTGCAGTCTGTACATGGTAGGGCCCAGTTGGGAGCTGCCCAAGCTCCCGTCAGCCTCCCCGAGCTATGGATGTATGAAGGGGTGACCCCCCCCTCCACACACACACACTCATGCCTGCAGAGACTGCACATGTACCCCCCTCCCCATCCCTAGGGGTGCAGCCTGCACATGGCAGGGCCCAGGTGAGAGCTGCCTAAGCTCACATCTGCCTCCCCGAACTATGGAGGTATGAAGGGGTGACTCCCACACACACACACACATGCCTGCAGAGACTGCCCATGTACCCCCCCTCAAAGGTGCAGCCTGCACATGGCAGGCCCCAGGAGCTAAAAAGGCAGCTCCCCATGCTCACATCAGCCTGACCCTGGTGTAAAGGGGTCTCCTGCTCATCTGCTAAAGTAATTGCCCCCTCCTGCAAGAACCTGATATCTGAGCGGGAGGGGGACCCCCTGGGCCCTGCCATGAGGATGTCTGCTGGAGTGGCAACCCTGAAAGCACACAGTTCATGGAAAGCTTGCCCTAGAAGGGGCAGGGGGGCTCTGCCTATGTAAACCAGAGGCAGCCCCAGTCTGGAAGCTACAGCCCCCGCCAAGAAATGTAAATCACGCTCTGTTTGGCCAAATCTGCTTCTCTGAAATCACCACCCGGGAGCAGCTTGGAAACCCACTCAGGCTGTATTACAGGGGTCCAGGTGGGGCCGGGACTGCATTAAGACATATGGAAATATTCTAGCACGGTGGAATTTGCTCTAGCACCGCAGTCAGTACTGATGTGAAGGGAGGAATTATGGTTCATTGTTCCTATTTCAGAGAACGGGTTTGTTGGACCCAGTCATACACCCATCATTCATCCTTTCATTCATGCATCTTTTCACCCATCCATCAATTCATCCATCCTTCCTTTCACTCATCCGTCCATCCACCGTTTAGCTGCATTCATCCATCCAAACTTTCACTTCATCCATCCATTTACTCATCCACCCATCCTTTCACTCACCCATCTATTCTCTCATCATCCATCTAATCATCCTTTCACTCAGCCATCCAGTCACACTTTAACTCATCTACCCATCCTTTCAATCACTTACTCACTCATCCATCTATGCATCTTTTCACTCATCCATCCATTAACACCTTCACTCATCCACCTGTCCGTTCATTCATTTACCCATCCATTAATCCATCATCCATCCATCTACCTTTTCACTCATCCATCCATCCTTTCACTCACTCATCCAGCCATTCATCCACCCTTTCATCCATCCACCCATCTACTTTTGTGTATCCATAGGTATTGCTTTCAGTGCTTGTATATTGGACTCAGTTGTTGAGACATACACATACAAATTTACAATTTAACACAATGTCAGTATTGCCAAGAGCGAAACCAGACAAGGGTTTTGTTAATATGATCGTTGTCTTTTCACCCTTTTGTGCCTGAAATGCATTCTTCACTCACAAGGAAGGAGGCAGGGGAGAGTAAGAAACTATTATTATGGTTTCTAGAGATACATAAGAACAAGCATTGGAAAACTCAATAGGGCTCGCCTATTTGACCTAGCTGCTTTACTAGTATGTTTAGGTAGAGTGCACAAGTGCTTTGACCTGTTGAAAGTATTGTGAGCTTTTAACCACGCCCACTGCACACCTATCACTATCACTCATTCATGGTCTTCCCTTTCACAAATCCTTTGTTATCATTGGTAAATGCTGTACGTTTGTCCCTCCTTCGGACAGATTTGTTACCTCCTTGGCCATCGACTCTGTTACATTGATAATTGCACGTTTGCCGATATGTTTGACTGCGAACAAACTTCTTTTTAGGTCGAGCGCGCAAGTACTCTGGCATGTTGTAATCTGTCTTTGGGCTTTTAACCATGCCCACCGCATGCCCATCACTATCAATCGTTCATGGGCTTGCCTTTCAAAAATGCTTTGTTATCATTGGTAAATGCTCTACGTTTGTCCCTCCTTGGGGCAGTTTTGTTACTGCCTCGGACACCAACCTCATTACATGGACAATTGCACATTTGCTGATACGTTTGACTGCGACCAAACTTCTTTTTTTATGTGTACTCCTTCATGGCAGCCATAGTGCTTTGAATCGGCTCGCTTATGTCAACTGTTTCACTTTTCATTTTCAATTTATGTGGCAAGAAAAGTCCAGTTAGGAATTTACAACGCTAATAGCTGTAACTTGAGCAAACGCGAGACCCAGTACTTTGCAAATGCTTGTTTTACTGAGGCAGCTGTGGATGCAGGTCGCACCCGGGGCCTTGTAAATATGGAAGCTGGTGGAGGTGGTGATATCTGTTAGAAAGTAGCCTCTTTCTAGCCTTGTTACCCCCACTTTTGGCCTGTTTGTGAGTATATGTCAGGGTGCTTTCACTGTCTCACTGGGATCCTGCTAGCCAGGGCCCAATGCTCATAGTGAAAACCCTATGTTGTCAGTATGTTTGTTATGTGTCACTGGGACCCTGCTAGCCAGAACCCCAGTGCTCATAAGTTTGTGGCCTATATGTGTTCCCTGTGTGATGCCTAACTGTCTCACTGAGGCTCTGTTAACCAGAACCTCAGTGGTTATGCTCTCTTTGCTTTCCACATTTGTCACTAACAGGTTAGTGACTAAATGTACCAATTCACATTGGCATACTGGTACACCCATATAATTCCCTAGTATATGGTACTGAGGTACCCAGGTTATTGGGGTTCCAGGAGCTCCCTACGGGCTGCAGCATTTCTTTTGCCACCCATAGGGAGCTCTGACAATTCTTACACAGGCCTGCCAGTGCAGCCTGCGTGAAATAACGTCCACGTTATTTCACAGCCATTTACCACTGCACTTAAGTAACTTATAAGTCACCTATATGTCTAACCTTCACCTGGTGAAGGTTGGGTGCAAAGTTACTTAGTGTGTGGGCACCCTGGCACTAGCCAAGGTGCCCCACATCGTTCAGGGCAAATTCCCCGGACTTTGTGACTGCGGGGACACCATTACAAATGTACATTATACATAGGTCACTACCTATGTATAGCGTCACAATGGTAACTCCGAACATGGCCATGTAACATGTCTAAGATCATGGAGTTGTCACCCCAATACCATTCTGGTATTGAGGGGACAACTCCATGATCCCCCGGGTCTCTAGCACAGTACCTGGGTACTGCCAAACTGCTTTCCGGGGTCTCCACTGCAACTGCTGCCAACCCCTCAGACAGGTTTCTGCCCTCCTGGAGTCCAGGCAGCACTGGCCCAGGGAGGCAGAACAAAGGACTTCCTCTGAGAGAGGATTTACACCCTCTCCCTTTGGAAATAGGTGTGAGAGCTGGGGAGGAGTAGCCTCCCCCAGTCTCTGGAAATGCTTTGATGGGCACAGATGGTGCCCATCTCTGCATAAGCCAGGCTACACCGGTTCAGGGATCCCCCAACCCTGCTCTGATGCGAAACTGGACAAAGGAAAGGGGAGTGACCACTCCCCTCACCTGCATCTCCCAGGGGAGGTGCCCAGAGCTCCTCCAGTCTGTCCCAGACCTCTGCCATCTTGGAAACAGAGGTGTTGGGGGCACACTGGACTGCTCTGAGTGGCCAGTGCCAGCAGGTGACGCCAGAGGCTCCTTCTGATAGGCTCTTACCTCTCTTGGAAGACAATTCTCCTTTCTAGGTAGCCAAACCTCCTTTTCTGGCTATTTAGGGTCTCTGCTTTGGGGAATTCTTTAGATAACGAATGCAAGAGCTCATCAGAGTTCCTCTGCATCTCCCTCTTCACCTTCTACCAAAGGATCGACCGCTGACTGCTCAGGACGCCTACAAAACCGCAAAAAAGTAGCAAGACGACTACCAGCAACATTGTAGCGCCTCATCCTGCAGGCTTTCTCAACTGTTTCCAGGTGGTGCATGCTCTGGGGGTAGCCTGCCTTCACCCTGCACCAAAAGCTCCAAAGAAATCTCCTGTGGGTCAACGGAATCTTTCCCCTGCTAACTCAGGCACCAAAAGACTGCAACACTGGTTGTCTGGGTCCCTTCTCATCCTGACGAGCGTGGTCCCTGGAACTCAGCAACTCTGTCCAAGTGACTCCCACAGTCCAGTGACTCTTCAGTCCAAGTTTGGTGGAGGTAAGTCCTTGCCTCCCCACGCTAGACTGCATTGCTGGGTACTACTTCATTTGCAGCTGCTCTGGCTCCTGTGCACTCTTCCAGGATTGCCTTTGTGCACAGCCACGCCTGGGTCCCGACACTCCTTTCTGCAGTGCACAACCTTCTGAGTTGTCCTTCGGCATCGTGGGACTCCCTTTTGTGACTTTGCATGGACTCCGCGTCACTCTTCTTCTAATTGCCTGTTAGGGTACTTCAGCGGGTGCTGCCTGCTTCTGTGAGGGCTCCCTGAGTTGCTGGGCGCCCTCTCTGTCTCCTTCTCCAAGTGGCGACATCCTGGTCCCTCCTGGGCCACAGCAGCATCCAAAAACCTCTACCGCAACCCTTGCTGCTAGCAAGGCTTGTTTGCAGTCTTTCTGTGTGGGAGCACCTCTGCAAGCTTCATCGCGATGTGGGACATCCATCTTTCAAAGGAGAAGTCCCTAGTCCTATTCTTTCTTACAGAACTCCAAGCTTCTTCCAACTGGTGGCAGCTTCCTTGCACCTTCAGCTGGCATTTCCTGGGCTCCTGCCCACTCTCAACACTGTCGAGACTATTGGTCTTGGTCCCCTTGTCTTACAGGTACTCAGGTCCAGAAATCCACTGTTGTTGCATTGCTGGTGTTTGTTCTTCCTGCATAATCCCCCTATCACGACTTCTGTGCTCTCTGGGGTAGTAGGTGCACTTTACACCGACCTTTTAGGGTCTTGGGGTAGGCTATTTTTCTAACTCTCACTGTTTTCTTACAGTCCCAGTGACCCTCTAGAAGCTCACATAGGTTTGGGGTCCATTTGTGGTTCGCATTCCACTTTTGGAGCATATGGTTTGTGTTGCCCCTATACCTATGTGCTCCTATTGCAATCTATTGTAATTCTACACTGTTTGCATTACTTTTCTTGCTATTATTTACCTAAGTTTAGTTTGTATACATATATCTTGTGTATATAGCGTATCCTCATACTGAGGGTACTCACTGAGATACTTTTGGCATATTGTCATAAAAATGAAGTACCTTTATTTTTAATAACTCTGTGTATTGTGTTTTCTTATGATATTGTGCATATGACACCAGTGGTATAGTAGGAGCTTTACATGTCTCCTAGTTCAGCCTAAGCTGCTTTGCCATAGCTACCTTCTATCAGCCTAAGCTGCTAGAAACACCTCTTCTACACTAATAAGGGATAACTGGACCTGGCACAAGGTGTAATTACCTCTGGTACCCACTACAAGCCAGGCCAGCCTCCTACATTGGTTGTGCAGCTGTGGGATAAGTACTTATAACTACTTACCACTTTGTCATTGTGTACTTTTCATAAGAGAATAATATACAAAACAGTTCAGTGTATCTACACCTAACCAAAAAAAATTGATTTTCTCCTCTTAAACCTTTTACAAAGTTCTGAAAAGTTTCTCTAAACTTCTAAAAGTTTTCTAAAAGTTTTTTTCTCTGTTCTTTAAAAAGTTCTGAAACTTTTTCTTCCTTCTCACTATCTCTAAAGCTCCTACTATCATGTCTGTAGAAGATTCAACTGTTAAAATGGTCAATACTACTTATGACAATTTGAATTACAAGAGCCTAAGGAGTCTCTGCTTAGATAGAGGTTTAGTGATAGGAAAGAACCCTACAAAAGAGTTTCTATTTAACATGCTTATTGTAAATGATGAGTCCCAAGCAGGCACATCAGATGAGAGGTTAATAGAAGGTTCCCATTCTGACTCAGGTGAACACCTTGAGGGAGGTGGGGGGGGGGTGGGTTCTGAACAGGGTCTGCCCCCTAACAGGACACCCAGTAGTGTTGGTAGTAATGGAGGTTCCCATCACAGTAGGGAAGACTATTCCTAGGGGCCAAGTTACCAGGGTCCAGACAAATAGGGTCAGATCCCCCTCTGCTGTTTCAAACTTGTCTTCTGTGTCCAAGCATTCCCAACCCACCTACCCTGAGGATAACTTGTTAGAAAGGCAACTCAAAAAGTTGAGGATTGAAGAGACCAGACTGAAGCTTAAACAGCAACAGTTGGCCTTAGATAGGGAATCCCTAGATATTGAGAAGGCGAGACAGAGGTTGGGGTTAGGACCCCATGGTGGCAGCAGCAGTATTCCTGATAGTAATCCTGTTAGAGAGCATGATTCCAGGAATCTGCACAAGAGAGTCCCCCCTTACAAGGAGGGGATGACATCAACAAGTGGTTTGCTGCACTTGAGAGGGCCTGTATGGTACAGGGGGTCCCTCAAAGGCAGTGGGCTGCTATTTTGTGGCTATCTTTCACTGGAAAGGGTAGGGATAGGCTCCTCACTGTTAGAGAAAGTGAAGCTAACAATTTTACAGTTTTGAAGGATGCTCTCTTGGATGGATTTGGCTTAACCACTGAACAATACAGGATTAAGTTCAGAGACACCAGAAAAGAGTCCTCACAAGACTGGACAGACTTTGTAGACTGTTCAGTGAAGGCCTTGGAGGGGTGGTTACATGGCAGTTGGGGATAAGGGTAAAACTAAAGATCCTTCTTCAAATCCTAAACACTCTTCAGGGGGTGGGGATAAATCAAATTCTTCCTCTTCTTCACAACATACACACATTAAAAAGCCGTGGTGCTATGTGTGTAAAAATAAAGGCCATTGGCAAGGGGATAAGTCCTGTCCAGGTAAACACCCTGAGCTAACCACCACTAATACTTCAAACTCTAGTGCCCCTAGCAGTAGTGGTAATAGTGGTGGGACTGCTGGCAACAGTCAAAGTAAGGGTGTAGTTGGGTTCCCTTATGGGTCCATCATAGAAACTGGGGTAGTCAGTCCCAAGACAGTTTCTTTCACACCTAGTGGCATTGGCCTTGCCACACTGACTGCTTGTCTCCTTACAATGGATAAGTACAGGCAGACATTTTCAATAAATGGTGTTGAGGCCCAAGCCTACAGGGACACAGGTGCCAGTATCACTTTGGTGACTGAAAAACTAGTGCCTCCTGAACAGCACATCATTGGACAACAGTTCAAGATTATTGATGTCCATAACTCCACTAAGTTTCTTCCCTTAGCTATAGTTCAGCTTAGTTAGGGTGGAGTTACTGGCCCTAAGCAGGTGGTAGTGTCACCTAGCCTAGCTTACCTGTAGACTGTCTCTTAGGTAATGCCAAGAGACCTCAGGTTGGGCTCAGATAGAGTTTCATACCCATGCAGCCATGCTGGGTATCCCTGAGGAATTGCTTCCTCTCATTTCAGCTGAAATGAAAAAGCAAAGGAGAGGAACAGGCCTGAAAACTCAGGAACCTTCTCCAACAACAGGTAAAAAGGGCATCACAGTATCCCCTACCCAACCTGCAATTCAGGATACCATTCCTGTGGTAGGAGAAACCTCTCCTGGGGTACCAAGGGAACCATCAGCTGGCACAGCTGTACTCCCTGAGGTGGAAGTACCTCTCTGTGGGATAACTAATATTAGTGAGAAAAAGTCCACCATTGTAGTTAACATGGAGCATCCCTCCAACCCTCCCAGAGAAACGTTAGTGCGGAAACCCTGCACTGCCTCAAAACACTTGGGACAGCAGCCCTGCCCTAGTGTGGAGCTCATAGAACAGCATCCCTGCCCTGCCCCAAAACAAGAGAAACAGCATCCCTGTTCTCTCTTACAGCCATATGGACAAAGTTTTTGCCCAGCTATGGCTTTACTGAGACAGCATCCTTGTCTGGCATTCTCATCACTAGAAATAGGTCCAGTGGACAATTCCCACTGTTCTAAACTAAAACTTACTGATAGGAACTCTGATAATATATCTTCACATTGTTGGTTAGCTAAAAAAACTTCAAACAGGGTGGTTTACATCCCCACAGGGAAGTAACCATATAGTGGATGATAAAGGGAGTAACCAGTCTATTGCAGAGCTACTCTCCACTTATCATCACTTAGACAATAAAGACTCAACTGGCCAAGGTTAGCCTTATTGTCCTTCATTTGGGGGTGGTGGGGGGTTTGTGTGAGAAAGTAGCCTCTTTCTAGCCTTGTTACCCCCACTTTTGGCCTGTTTGTGAGTATATGTCAGGGTGTTTTCACTGTCTCACTGGGATCCTGCTAGCCAGGGCCCAGTGCTCATAGTGAAAACCCTATGTTGTCAGTATGTTTGTTATGTGTCACTGGGACCCTGCTAGCCAGGACCCCAGTGCTCATAAGTTTGTGGCCTAAATGTGTTCTCTGTGTGATGCCTAACTGTCTCACTGAGGCTCTGCTAACCAGAACCTCAGTGGTTATGTTCTCTGCTTTCCAAATTTGTCACTAGCAGGCTTGTGACTAAATTTACCAATTCACATTGGCATACTGGTACACCCATATAATTCCTTAGTATATGGTACTGAGGTACCCAGGGTATTGGGGTTCCAGGAGATCCCTATGGGCTGCATTTCTTTTGCCACCCAGAGGGAGCTCTGACAATTCTTACACAGGCCTGCCAGTGCAGCCTGCGTTAAATAACGTGCACGTTATTTCACAGCCATTTACCACTGCACTTAAGTAACTTATGAGTCACCTATATGTCTAACCTTCACCTGGTGAAGGTTGGGTGCAAAGTTACTTAGTGTGTGAGCACCCTGGCACTAGCCAAGGTTCCCCCACATCGTTCAGGGCAAATTCCCCGCACTTTGTGAGTGCGGGGACACCATTACACGTGTGCACTATACAGAGGTCACTACCTATGTATAGCGTCACAATGGTAACTCCGAACATGGCCATGTAACATGTCTAAGATCATGGAATTGTCACCCCAATACTATTTTGGTATTGGGGGGACAATTCCATGATCCCCCTGGTCTCCAGCACAGTACCCGGGTACTGCCAAAGTGCCTTTCCGGGGTCTCCACTGCTGCTGCTGACAACCCCTCAGACAGGTTTCTGCCCACCTGGGGTCCAGGCAGCCCTGGCACAGGAAGGCAGAACAAAGGACTTCCTCTGAGAGAGGGTGTTACACCCTCTCCCTTTGGAAATAGGTGTGAGAGCTGGGGAGGAGTAGCCTTCCCCAGCTTCTGGAAATGCTTTGATGGGCACAGATGGAGCCAATCTCTGCATAAGCCAGTCTACACCAGTTCAGGGATCCCCCAGCCCTGCTCTGGCGCGAAACTGGACAAAGGAAAGGGGAGTGACCACTCCCCTGACCTGCACCTCCCAGGGCATGTGTCCAGAGCTCCTCCAGTGTGTCCCAGACCTCTGCCATCTTGGAAACAGAGGTGTTGGGAGCACACTGGTCTGCTCTGAGTGGCCAGTGTCAGCAGGTGATGTCAGAGGCTCCTTCTGATAGGCTCTTACCTCTCTTGGTAGCCAATCCTCCTTCCTAGGTAGCCAAACCTCCTTTTCTGGCTATTTAGGGTCTCTGCTTTCGGGAATTCTTTAGATAACGAATGAAAGAGCTCATCAGAGTTCCTCTGCATCTCCCTCTTCACCTTCTACCAAAGGATCGACCGTTGACTGCTCAGGACGCCTGCCAAACCGCAACAAAGTAGCAAGACGACTGCCAGCAACATTGTAGCGCCTCATCCTGCCGGCTTTCTCTACTGTTTCCAGGTGGTGCATGCTCTGGGGGTAGCCTGCCTTCACCCTGCACCAGAAGCTCCGAAGAAATCTCCTTTGGGTTGCCGGAATCTTCCCCCTGCTAACGCAGGCACCAAAAGACTGCAACACTGGTCCTATGGATCTCCTCTCATCCTGACGAGCGTGGTCCCTGGAACTCAGCAACTCTGTCCAAGTGACTCCCACAGTCCAGTGACTCTTCAGTCCAAGTTTGATGGAGATAAGCCCTTGCCTCCCCACGCTAGACTGCATTGCTGGGTACCGCGTGGTTTGGAGCTGCTACGGCTCCTGTGCACTCTTCCAGGATTTCCTTTGTGCACAGCCAAGCCTGGGTCCCCGACACTCCTTCCTGCAGTGCACAACCTTCTGAGTTGTCCTCTGCCATCGTGGGACTCCCTTTTGTGACTTCGCGTGGACTCCGGTTCATTCTTCTTCTAAGTGCCTGTTAGGGTACTTCTGTGGATGATGCCTGCTTCTGTGAGGGCTCCCTGAGTTGCTGGGCACCCCCTCTGTCTCCTCCTCCAAGTGGCGATATCCTGTTCCCTCCTGGGCCACAGCAGCACCCAAAAACCTCTACCGCGACCCTTGCAGCTAGCAAGGCTTGTTTGTGGTCTTTATGCGTGGGAACACCTCTGCAAGCTTCATCGTGACATGGGACATCCATCTTCCAAAGGAGAAGTCCCTAGTCCTATTCTTTCTTGCAGAACTCTAAGCTTCTTCCAACCAGTGGCAGCTTCCTTGCACCTTCAGCTGGCATTTCCTGGGCTCCTGCCCACTCTCGACACTGTCGCAACTCTTGGACTTAGTACTCTTGTCTTACAGGTACTCAGGTCTGGAAATCTACTGTTGTTTCATTGCTGGTGTTTGTTGTTCCTGCAGACATCACGACATCTGTGCTCTCTGGGGGTAGTAGGCGCACTTTACATCTACCTTTCAGGGTCTTGGAGTGGGCTATTTTTCTAACCCTCACTGTTTTCTTACAGTGCCAGCGACCCTCTACAAGTTCACATAGGTTTGGGGTCCATTCGTGGTTCGCATTCCACTTTTGGAGTATATGGTTTCTGTTGCCCCATACCTATGTGCTCCTATTGCAATCTATTGTAATTCTACACTGTTTGCATTACTTTTCTTGCTATTACTTACCTAAGTTTGGTTTGTGTACATATATCTTGTGTATATAACTTATCCTCATACTGAGGGCACTCACTGAGATACTTCTGGCATATTGTCATAAAAATAAAGTACCTTTATTTTTAGTAACTCTGTATTGTGTTTTCTTATCCTACTGTGCATATGACACCAGTGGTATAGTAGGAGCTTTACATGTCTCCTAGTTCAGCCTAAGGTGCTTTGCCATAGCTACCTTCTAACAGCCTAAGCTGCTAGAAACACCTCTTCTATACTAATAAGGGATAACTGGACCTGGCACAAGGTGTAAGTACCTCTGGTACCCACTACAAGCCAGGCCAGCCTCCTACAGTATCTGTGCCACCTCCCTCGGAGCAGGTTGAGAAGATGGGGTAATGTTTGACTCCACTGGGGCTGGGCTAACATCTGTGATGACTGGCTCATCGTCAGACTCGTCATCCTCCTCCTCTTCATTTATAACTCTAAGGCTTTCAGGAACTTTCCTTTTCACTCCTTGCCTGTCCTGGCATGTTGCAGACTGAGGTGGCATCCAAGTAGAGTCTTGGTCATCAGAAGGGGGGCTTGAAGAAGAAGATGGCGGAGATCTGGAAAACAGTGGATCTTGTGACAAAGGGGCTTATTCGGCTTCCTCAGCATGAAGCTCAACATCCTGATGTGCTCCTACATTTGGGGGAACTGCTATTGCTGGCTGCAGCTGTTGTTGTCCACTGACCTGAGTTTCCAGCAACGATTGAGTACTACTTTTAGAAAGAGATAAGTCCAATTCAATGTCACTGCTCGTCGGCGTTACTGTGATTAGAGAGGCTGCCTCTGTGCCAGACATGGGCTTTGGCATATTTTGGAATAGGGCTGCTGATGCAGGAGTGCTGCTCCTAGCTTGCTAACCAGAAGCTCATGCGGCAGACACACGTTTTTGCCCAAAACAGGTCTGGGGCAACATATCAGTGGTGGGAAGCTCCTTCTTATCACTAGCCGCTTTGTTTATAGCAGCTTTCTTTGGGGCCATCTTGAAGCTGTCATTTGGCAGTAGAACTTAGTTTTACAAGCTGAAGAGATGTCCTTGTGGTTGTGAGTGTGGTTATGCATTCCGTCATGCACTGGCCTTCTGTCTGGCAGTACTGTGGGTGATGTCTCTTTCGCTTTGTGCACCTAAAAGTAAACATGCAAGAAGGATCCGTGAAATGTGGCATTGTTGCAGTTGCGTTAGTAGTAGAAGCAATATCATTTAATGGTTACTTAACTAAACCTATAAATAATTATGAAATACAGTGTATCGCTTCGTAAAAACCACACCAACATTAACTTTAATTATCATGTACATTCATGAAGGATAAGAAACAGCAACAACTACTACAACATGCAGAATGTAACTGTTACCTTTATTTGCATCAAAGTGACATGTTGCACTCAGGGAGGTGCTGGTGACAAATGGAATAATACTTCTTAAATAATGTAATGTAGTGCAACTGTGTACCTATGGCAGGCATGGGGCTGATAGGGAAATAAAAATAAAAAACACAATTTTAATTTAATTTGTTTTAAAAATCTAAAACCAAGATATAATTTTTTTTTTTTAAATTGAATATTAATGTCATACTGTTATTATAAAATTAAATTAAAGTTTGTGAAACAAATTACAAAAAAGAATAAAACATTTTTAAAATAGTTTTTAATTGCTGAGGTACTAGGGGAAGGGGACTACCATGAAAAACCACAGGGATTTTGGGAGGCACGGAGTGGGGGAAGTGAAAAATGCATAGAAAGTATATAATAAAACATAAAACACTGCCACTGCTCAAACAGTACATTTAGTAATAATCATTCACCTACAAGGCCTCAGTAACACACAAAATGGCCACTAGCCACATGGTCAAACAACAACCTGCAAGGAGGCATGGCCACCACAAAAAAGAAGCAGGCCTAAAAGCACACTGGCTGCCTACACATAATGGCCGCCAGTCACATGGTCAAACAACAACCAGCATGGAGGCATGACCACCACAAATAAGAAGAACACATGGAGGCCTAAAAGCACACTGGCTGCCTACACAAAATGGCCACCAGCCACATGGCCAAACAAAAACCAGCAAGGAGACATGGCCACCACAACAAAGAACACATGCAGGCCTAAAAGCACACAGGCTGCCTACACAAAATGGCCACCATCCACATGTTCAAACAGCAGCCAGCAAGGAGGCATGGCCACCACAACAAAGAAGCATAACTGCAGGCCTAAAAGCACTCGCTGCCTATACAAAATGGTCACCAGCCACATGGTCAAACAATAACCAGCAAGGAGGCATGGCCACCACAACAAAGAAGATCACATGCATGCCTAAAATCACACTGGCTGCCTACACAAAATGGTCGCCAGACACATGGTCAAACAATAACCAGCAAGAAGGCATGGCCACCACAACAAAGAAGAACTTATGCAGGCCTAAAGCACACTGGCTGCCTGCACAAAATGGCCACCAGCCACATGGTCACCGTCAAACAGCAAGCAGGATGAATAGAAAAAAAAAACCACATATATGGCTGACTTTAAAAAAGGTCCATGCCCACATGGCATGGGGAACAAAGACAAATGGTGGCCTATGACAAACATTCTCATACTCTAGCCAGACAAAGAAAGCATTAGTACAGGAGAAAAAAACAGAATTACGTCAGTAATTCTAAAAACAAAAATTAAAGGGGCTCAAAGTTTTACAACAGCACAAATCATACAAAGGCATCACATACTATTACCCCACCATACACTGTTTGCAGAAACAAAAATGTGAAATAGCGCCAAACAACATTTTGTTATCTTTAATCCAATGCCATCCATGGTGTTTCAGTTCAACAGACACCACAAACAGTTGTTTTATCATGCACCCATGACTAGTACTGGGCCTACAGCTGGAAGGTATATTCCATTGGCAGACTCGGACTCTTAACATTAACATAGTGAATTAAATGAATATTGCAAATTTACAAAACAAAACATGGATAAAATGTAGTGAACTGTAAAACATGTTTCCTTTATAGAAAAAAAAATACAAGTAAAACTATAACTAGGCCCCAAATGCAGGCCACCTACCACAATAAATTCTAAATATTGAATAAAAGTACAGATAAAGTCCTGGTGCATGCCCTCTATCAAATAAACAAGTTGTACTACACCCTATACAAGTATTTTTTTTAATTACTTGTGAAATCTCAAATACAACAAAGTCCTTAAATCCAATGATACATCCAGGAGACAAAGACAAATAACTTTCCAGCTCGAAGTCCAAGGGAAAAGTGACCAGGAGATGGACAAATCACTGGGAGGAGCCTGCTAGACAGGAACAGGACATTTGAGTCTCTGAGTCACTTCCTGTTGTTGAAAAGAAGTAATTAAAAAAGTTCTCCTTGCACAACAATATCAACGTGAAAGGTCAATTAGAAAAGATTTTTCACTCAAAGTTTCAGATTTTAGCTGCTTCAGCTTCGCAAGGTAGCAGCAGCAGTCGATCACGCTCACTCGCCTATGTCAGAAAAGACGTGCAGGAAGCCGCCTGCGTGGCGCAAACTATTGCGAGTGGGTACATAATCTCGTATGTGCTCGCAAAAGACAGGAAGTCTCTTGTCTCACTTTCCGCAGACCCGAAATGACAGTAAGTGCACACCCACGGGGAAGAACAGAAAAGACTCTGGTACGTTGGGGAGTGCAGAGTCTATCCGTAACTCCCTGTTTTCTGCAGAACGTGGAGTTGCTGAATTCCACAAACTCCGCCAGCAAAGCGGGGTTTTTCACCCAGGCCTACTTTCTGCAAAATTAATTCTTTGGAGCAATCAGGGGCCCTGATCACAGGTGCTGTGGACATGTATTCCTTGAGAGAGTCAAAGGCTTTCTGACAAGCCTCTGTCCAATTCACCAATCTGGGCTGCTTCTTGGAAGTCAGCTCAGTTAAGTGGGCAACAATGGTGCCATTTCCCTTAACAAATCTTCTGTAGGCCTAGGAAAGTTGTCACTTCTGTTTGGGTTTTAGGTGGTTGCCAGGCCATGATGGTTTCAATCTTGGCCTGGAGGGGCTGCACCTTGCACCACCTACCAGGTGTCCCAAATGCACTACAGAACCCTGCCCAATCTGGCACTTGCTGGCCTTGATTGTCAGGCCTGCCTGTTGCAGAGCAATGTAATCTAAGTAGGCCACACACAGAGCCTCCTTGCCAACCAGGACCCTAATAACCAACTGTTGGAAAGTAGCAGAGGCATTCTTTGAGCCAAAGGGCACCTGGAATTGGTAATGGCCCTGAGGAGTGGAGAATACTGACCTCTCTTTTGCTCTCTCAGTCAAGTCTATCTGCCAGTACCCTGATGTTAAATCAAAAGTACTGAGGAATTTAGCAGCACCTAGCCTGTCAATGAGCTCATCAGCTCTGGAAATGGGGTGGACGTCAGTCTTGGTGACAGAATTGAGACCCCTGTAGTACACACAGAACCAAAGTTCTGGTTTGGCACCCACTGGGGAAGCTTTTGGTACCAACACAACAAGGCTGGATCAGGAACTGATAGAGTTTTCAATCACTCCTAAAACAATCATCTTGGAGTCTTACTCCTGTAAATTTTGTTCTTTACAGGGGGACTGTCCCCGATGTCAATATCATGAATGCACAGGTGTATGAGTCCAGAGGTGAGGGAGAACAGTGAGGCAAACTCTCCCAGCAACTGGTAACAGTCACGTTGCTGCGTGGCGGTCAAAGTGGCAGAGAGGTTATCACCCTTCACTAACCCATTATGTTCCTGTGCAGAGAGGAGAGGCTTACTCTTCTTCTTCACACCCTCATCTGTCACAAGGAGCATGCTCACTTCAGACCTCTAAAAGAAAGGCCTTAATCTGTTAATATGGAGCACCCTTAGGAGGTTCCTAGGGGTCTGGAGGTCCACTAAGTGGCCTCCTCCTTATGCTCCTTATTCATATGGGGAAGTCCAGCACTCCTGGAGAGCCCTATGCTCTACTGGCTCCATGAACCATACTTTGACATCAGGTTGAAACTCCACCAGAGTGGCCTTACCAGCATTTCATTACCTCTTGACTGGCCTCAAGGTTGCTTTTGACTTTTTCCCAGAAGCAGTGCATCTGGTTTCTGAGGGCTAACATGTAGCTGACCACTTTCTAAAGGGGTTTCCAGGGAGCTTTCTTCCACCCCTTCTTGACAATACTTAAAGGTCCTCTAACAGGGTAGCCATAGAGGAGCTCAAAGGTGACCCATACTCCTTTCTGTGGCACCTCTCTGCAGGCAAAGAGAAGGCATAGCAAGAGGACATCCTACTGGTGCCTCTTGGCCTCACGTAGGCCTGCAATCATGCCCTTCAAGGTCTTGTTAAACCTTTCAACTAGACTATTGGATTGAGGGTGATAGGGTGTGGTGAACTTGTACTTTACACCACACGAATCCCACATGGACTTCATGTATGCAGGCATGAAGTTAGTGCCCTTGTCAGACACCATGTCTTTGGGGAACCACACGTGGTTAAAGATCCCCATCAAAGTTCTGATTACCACAGGTGCAGTCACTGTCCTCAGAGGAATTGCCTCTGGGTAGCGTCTGGCATGGTTCACCAAGACCAGTTTGAACCTGTTGCATAGGGCTGTCTTGGGTTCCAATGGACCAATGACGTTGATGCCCACCCTTTAAAAAGGTGTGCCAATGACAGGAAGCAGGATCAGGGGAACTTTCAGCTTTTTCCCTGAATTCCCACTGGCCTGGCAGTTGGACAGGACCTCCAGAATGTATCTCAGGCTCTCTTCATTTGAGGTCAATAGAAGTGGGTGACAAGCCTAGCAAAGGTCTTGTCTTGCCCTAAATGTCCTGCCAGGGGCATGTCCTTGTCCATTTCCATTAGGAAGGCCTGGTAATACTGGGGGACCACCAGCACACATACTGCCCCAGTACCCTGATCCTTAGGATTGCTATACGGGTGATGATTCTCCCAATAGATTAGGTGATCCCCAGTGGCTTCAATGCTGCATGGGCTCAGGCCTGTCACCTCAAGAGTGGGACACTCTTTCTGTGCTTTGCAGAGTTCCTCCCTGGTGGGCTTGCCAGCCAGAAAACTCAGGTAGGTCACCTAGGGTTTCAATGTCCTCCCTGGTAGGCTCAGGGGCCTCCTCCTCAGGGATCCCGTCAACCTCCACTTCAGGAACTTCAGGGACTGGTTTCCAGCACCCCTTGCCCCTCTCCTTGGCATCTGTCTAGGCCATTGTTCCAGGTACAAGGCACCTTTGTCTCCCTTCCGGGGCAGCCATGGACAGTGTGGTCATACAGACCCGCTCGGGCAATCCCATCATCTCCAAGTGAAACCTGAGCTATACCTCCCTCCAGGTAGTGTGCTCCAGGGCATTACCTCACAGACAATAAATAGGCATGGCAGGGCTCACCGCTACTTTCAGAGTACCAGAGACCCTCCACTCAAAGGGAACCAGAGCCACCAGTAGATGGCTCTCACGATTGTCAGCTACTCTGACGTGGTGGAATGTGTTTGGTAGGACCTGCTCTGCTGACACCAGCTGACACTTGACAGTTGTCATGCTGGCTCCTGTGTCATGCACAGCCTCCACCCGTTGGTCATTAATGGTGACTTCCTGCCTATATTTAGAAGTATTGGGAGGCATGTGGGCTTTTGGCACCGTATCTGTATCCCCCAGGGTCAAGAGAGTTACCTCTGTCTGTTCCCCAAAACTATATGGGACTACCTCTTCCCCAAACGGTCACTAGCCAACCCAGGTGTCTTCTCACTAGTGGGGGACTGTGCCCTCTTTGGACATTTGGAGTCGCCCTTAGAGTGACCATACTTGGAGCTCTCTACAGATTGGGTATCCCACCTCCCTGTCTTGTGATCCAAGGACCCTTTCTTCTTAGGATCGGACTGGGACTGGTTACCACTATTCCCTTGGGAATTATTTTGGGAGCTGTTAGAAATGGGGTCTCTGGTTGGCAGTCAGTTTGCACTCTGTTCAAGCAGGGACCCTCACTCTAGTCAGGGTAAGGAAGTTACACTCTTACGACAACACCTGCTCACCCCCTTGGTAGCTTGGCACACAGTCAGGCTTATCTCAAAGGCAACGTGTAAAGTATTTATACCAACACACACAGTAATACAGTGAAAACACTACAAAATGGACACCACACCAGTTTAGAAAAATAGGCAATATTTATCTAAATCAAACAAGACCAAAATTACAAAACTCCAACATATACAAGTCAAGATGTGAGTTTTCAAAGTAAAAAGAGTCTTACTCCATAGGAAACAATGGAAACGTTGATTTTACACAACGTACCTGGTTTGCATTGAAAGTAAAGCTGCATGTCGAAAAAGTCAGAGATGCGTCGATTCCTTACTCACAAGTGATACTGTGCATCATTTCTTCTTCGGTTGGATAAGTGCTGCATTGTTTTTCCTCTTCTTCAGCGATGCGTCGATATCCTGACAGGGCACCTCGGATCCACGCAGGCTTGCGTGATTTTTGACTACCAGCGATGCATGAGAAATCCGGCAGCACGGTGTTCGAAAACTGCCCTGCACGGGGTTTGCATCGTTATCAGCAGCTGCAAGCAGGTGTTGCGTCATTTTCTCCAGCTCTTATGCGTCGATCTCCCAGCCGCGATGCAGATGGAGCGTCAAAATTTTCCCCACATGGCTTCCTGTGCGTGGATTTCCATCCTTTTTCTACAAGCCTCATCTTTCAAGGGCCCAGGGACTGGCTAGGGCATCACTTTGCAGGGCAGGGGACTCAGCAGAGAGCCCAGGTGCTGGCAGAGGAAGTCTTTGATGGTCCCGAGACTTCAAAACAAGAGGCAATCTCAATCCAAGCCCTTGGAGATTCTTCTCAAGCAGGAATATACCACAAAGTCTAGTCTTTGTCCCTTTTCACAGGCAGAAGCAGCAACTGCAGGATAGCCTAACAAAGCACAGTCACAGGCATAAGCAGCACTTATCCTCAGCTCTTCTCCTTGGCAGAGGTTTCTCTTGGTTCCAGAAGTGATCTTGAAGTAATCTGAAAATCTGGGGTTTTGGGTCCACTACGTTTACCCCTTTCTGCTTTTGAAGTAGGCAAACTTCAAAGGAAAGTCTCTGTTGTTCACAAGATCCTACTATGCCCAGGCCTGGTCCCAGACACTCCACATGGGGGTTGGAGATTGCATTGTGTGAGGGCAGGCACAGCCTATTCAGGTGTAAGTAACCAATCCTCCCTCCACTCTAGCTCATATGGCTCATCAGGATATGCAGGCTACACCCCAGCTCCCTATGTGTCACTGTCTAGAAGGGATTCACAAACAGCCCAACTGTTAGTGTGACCCCGATAGGGAATATGCAAGCAGGTAGAGTCACAGAAAGGTTTAAGCAAGAAAATGCCCACTTTCTAAAAGTGTCATTCTTAAACTAACAATCTAAAAACCACCTTCACTAAAAGATGTATTTTTAAATTGTGAGTTCAGAGACCCCCAAACTCTATCTCTATCGGCTCTCAAAATGAAACTGCACTTTAAGGATATTTAAAGGCAGCTCCCATGTTAACCTATGAGAGAGATAGGCCTTACAACAGTGAAAACTGAATTTGGCAGTATTTCGCTGTTAGGACATGTAAAACACATCAGTACGTGTCCCACCTTTAACATACACTGCACCCTGTCCATGGGGCGTCCTAGGACCTACCTTAGGGGTGCCTTACATGTATAAAAATGGAAGGTTTGGGCCTGGCAAGTGGGTACACTTGCCAGGTTGAATTGAATTAAAACTGCACCCACAGACATTGCAGTGGGAGGTCTGAGCCATGTTTACAGGGCTACTCTGGTGGGTGGTACAATCATTGCTGTCGGGCCACTAGTAGCAGTTGATTTACAGGCCCTGGGCACTCCTAGTGCACTTTCCTAGGCTCTTACTGGTAAATCAAATGTGCCAATCATGGAAAAGCCAATTATACATACAATTTACACAGGGGGTACTTGCACTTAACACTGGTCAGCAGTGGTAAAGTGCCCAGAGTATCAACAACAGCAAAAACAAAGTCCAGCACACAGTCAAAACATGGGCAGCAGAGGCAAAAAAGACAAGAGAGACCACGCCAAGGATGCCAGGTCTAACAGGATCTTTTGTCACCCCTCTTTCTTCTGTTGGAGACCCTGACCACCTTTGTGGGTGTCCCTCCAGATACCCTTTTGGACACTCTGGTGCTAGCCCAGAGGTCCGCTTCCTCAGCAAGATTCCCGTGATCAGTCGGATTACTGTCAACTAGGTGCTGGCACAACTCTGTAAAACAAATACTGAGCATAGGCTCTCTCAGGATTAAATTGTACAACCCAACATAATCACTGACTTTGCTGCTCCGCATTCAGCCATTCAGAGCTTTACTGGAGTAATCAATGAAGTCTACCCAGGATTGGTTAGGGAGCTTGTTACTGTCCCTGAATCTTTGGTGATACTTCTCAGGGGTCAGTCCAAATTTAGCAATCAAAATTGATTTCATGGGAGTGCACTTGGGCTGATCCCCAACCTCTATTGTCAGAGGTGTGTTCCTCTCAAGGGTTGGCATGTGTTTCTACAGACCCACCCCTAGGGCTCTTCAGGAACCCCATGTGCCCTTAGTGCTACTCCATAACCAGAAAACCACTTATCAATGGCATCTCCCATCACATAACTGGGCACCAAATCCTTAGGTATATGAACCTTGTCTTCATCAGGTACTGTACGTATGCTGCCATCATCCCGGCTGGAATCTGCCTGCCTGACCTTGAGTTCCAGATCTATCAGACTCAGTTCATGGACCAACAACAGTTTCTTCTCTGCTAAGGCTCTTTCAGTGTCAGCTTCCCTCTCAGCCTTCCTCACCTTTGCCTCTATTTTTAATGTTGCCAAGTGCAGCTGGAATTCTCTCTAATCCCTCCTTTCCTCTGCGGTCAGGTCATGGCTAGAGACACTGCTCCCTTGTCTCACAGGTAACACAAATCCAGGGGCATACCAACCAACTGCTGCATCATAAAATAACAATGCAAGGGGCCGCAGAGGAGGAGATGCCTTAAAAATAAGGCACTGCATTGGATTTCTTACTGCAATGAGGGGATATTTTAATGCTCAGGGACGATGCGTTGAAAATCCTTGATGCGCTGGTAAGAAGGAACAGGCTCTGCATTGATCTGGCAGGCGATGCAGCAATTTTTCAGCCGTGATGCAGGCGTGCATCGATTTCTGCTGGTGTGGCGTCGGTTTTCCAAAGCATAGGTATTTTCTTCTCTTTAGGGAAGTGCTTGTGGCCCTGAGACTTCAGAACAGGAGACAAACTCAATCCAAGCCCATGGAGAGCACTTGTGGGGAAGGCAGAGTCCTTCCAGCAAGTCAGGGGCCCGCAGGCAGCAGGGCAGCAGTCCTTCCAGCAAAGCAGTCTAGTTGAGTCCTTTGAGCAGCCAGGCAGTCCCTCTGACAGAGTCCTGCTGTAGATCCAGATGTGCCTGATTTGGTGGGATCAGAGACTCAGTATATTTACCCAAAAGTTCCTTTGAAGTGGGGGAACTTCAAAGAGTGGTTTTGAAGTGCACAAGTTCTCCTTTCAACCATTCTCCCTTTCACTAATCTGCTGCCCCAAGGGCCGTCATGATTTTGCAGCTGCCCCAGGGAAAGAGCACTACCTGTAATCGGGTGCACTGCCTTGCTTGACTCCAACAAGCAAGGCACACACAGGGAGGCCGTGGCACACACAGGGACAGTGCACCAACTGTATATAATATGGCTCACAGTCCGCAAACACCGTTGTGAAACTAGTATTTGATGTATGCAACACTTACTGCTTTTAAATTATTTAAACTATGTAATAGTATAAAGGGGGCAAAAATAGTGGTAATATCAATGTGATTAGTATTTTGCCCAAGAGCAAATAGGATGGCAACTTCAGCATTACACAAACAGCAGCAAAGTTAAAATGGCTTAGCCCCAGGCACCTGTGAAAGAGAGCAGGGTAAATCTATGTGCTCCGTTTTTACTGCATGATAAACATGCAGAGCACAAATTGATTTTAGAGTCCTTTTCCTGTGTTTGCTTGACACGAATGTGTTCTCTTCTATTGAAATTGGAAAGATTAGATTGTTTTTGAGTCAACGTTTAGCTTATTGTATACATTTCAAAAGTGGTAAACAATGTGCCAAATCACATTGCACTGTTTCTTTAACGAGTTGTTCACGGACTTGGCTTTTGCTGCTAAGTCACCTATGATACAAATAAAAATATTCATAAGCACAAAATGGGCCATCGGTGTATAACAACAGTTCAGTGTTTAATGTGCACTGTTTTATTTGAGTGCAAAAGCTTTTCTGCAATATGTCAGTGGGAGAGTGTAGCTTATATTAATATGAAATGTTTATGAACTAACGTGTAATAATGCTGCATAGAAAATGTATTAATATATTTTGCTAAAACGTGCGCTTAAAATGTGCCCACGGGGAGTGGCTGCCAATACATACAATGACTAATGAAACTGACTAATAATGTTGAAATGTTATATTATAATATGATTTTGCACTAATAATAAAAGGTTATATGTAAAGGTTTTGCTAATACATCATTAGGCCTTAGTTAGCATGAGCCGAGACCTAGCTGCCTGGCTTTCATATTAAATGTATTTTTCTAACATGCAGTGTGCTGACATACTGAAGGACATGAACTCTTGTTTTTCCAAAGCTAGAAGATGAATGTAACTGTAGTAGATCCGTTACCATGAAATTTGACTTGTTTAGTGAAACATTCTTGCTGAACGCAACAGTGTAGGCTACTCGCAGGTACAAGGTCGCCTGAATCGGTACAGACAATGGAGCCACTGACTAAAGATGCAAAGAAGACCACGACAGTATGAAATCATACCGGACATTCTACCCGCTGAAGACGTCAATCATAAGGACCAATAAACTATGTGAGAACAGTTATGGGGTGACAAAAATTCAATGAAGTAATTGATTAACTATTGGATAGAGATAGTGGGGTACTGACCCCAGCCAATTAGCTTTTAGGGGATTGTACAACAGAAAAGGGATAAAAACCCTTGACACAAGGAAGTAAGGCAGAACAGGAGAGACTAGAGACTAGGAGAGAGTTAGGGAGATGCTGATGCGATTTGCTATGACCCAGACACTTTGTCACTCTGCATAGAGACTTTGCTGTTCTTAAAACCATCCTTGCCTTATTTTGCCCGTTCACACTTTACCTCCTTATGAGGGAAGTGCCCCTTTTACCCGATAGCTGAATTCCTGATGGCGAATTAACTGATGTCCTGAGGACGAAGACCAAACCTGAGTGCTGACCCAATACGGAGGGTAACTATATGACAATGAAATTGTAATTGTCTGTTTGCTTTTCCTTTCTAGGTACCAACCGTTTCTTTTGACAGAGACCCTAGTTAGATGTTTTCTAAATTGGTGTGGCTAAATTTTTTGCATGAAGCCCAACATGCCAATGCTGATTTGAGGTTAGATGAGGGGTTCACTAAACTGACGCAAATAGACAAATGACTGAAATCTATGCTTTGTTGAATAACGTGATGATGATACTCTGCTAAGGATAACCTATGCTGACGCCGTGTTAAATTCTGATGTTCGTGATTCTTGCTTTGATGAAATCTTATCAGAGTTGCCATATTGTGACTATACTAATGTGTTTCTTGGTTTTGAGACTAATAAACTTGCTACTAGAATTGTAATCAATGGGGAATAAACTTTAAATAATAGTACTAAACAGGTGTGGTTATTCGTGACTGCAAGGTCATGGTGGTTTCCGAGTTTTATTAAATGTCTTTGACTAATTTGAATTGTCGTATTACTGTGACCTTGATGACGTCATTGACATATTGATTGACATGTTGATTAGTTATCTCGTCCTAAGGTGTCTTCAATCAGGGTCAAAAGATTCATTGGTCTAAAACGAGTCCCAAAGTGAGTAAATTAGTCATAAAGGGATGCGTCAGGTTACTCAAAATGTTTTCTTCTTTCCTATTAGGCAACCAGCAAAATTGATTTCCGACATTTGCATCAGTACAAATTCTTTGTTATAGAACCATAGGCTTGACGTGCTTAGTTGGCAATAGGTATTTACTATAAATCACCCTTGAAAAAGCTTGAGATAGTATTGCTCAAGTCATGCTACGTGCTACCAGGAAGCATTTTTGGAACATACTGGAAAAGGTGTATTAAGATTTCTTTTTTTTTATGAATCATCATTCTATGGTTGTTTAGATTCTGGCGGGCGAAAGAAGATGAACCCAGTGGACACTGCAATTTAAAAGGGAACTCTGACGAATGGACTAAGGAATTATGCAAACAAGTGAGCCCATTGTGCAGGACGTGTGACATCAGCTTTATACATCTCAAAGTGTCCTACATTACTTAACTCTGCCGGGAGACTTGTTCCCAGTTCTCTGCACAGCTCCTCCCACATTACCTTTCTGTGTGACTCATTAAGTGGAGACGTAATCCGGTCTTTTCTCCACTCTCGCACATCCAATGAACATTCCGCACGTGCTGTTTTGGCTTCTTTATCGAATGCACGCGCCGCAGCAGTGGCCCTAATTTAGGTTTTTCGTCCTTGATTACAAGCTGGGAGTTGAATTCTGATCATTATCACAAGCCATCTGTGATACACTACGGCATATCCAACCTGCTGAATTGCAGGGGCTGGGGGGCTCGAAGACGGCAAAACATGTAGTAATTGGTGATTTAAACACTGACCTCCATGTTATTCCTCATTTGAAAGTGAAAACAAACCTTGAAACAGGAAGTATGTACAGCACCGGCAAATCCTGAACCCCAGGATAATGGTACTCATTGTGGTGAATACCTAACCTCTTTCCGACCTACTTGTAATCAGGGCCTTAGAGTTGTCTGTCTTTTGTAGAATCTGGTGGTAATGTCCAGGGTAGGCACACCTGCTCGATGTTCATTTGGCATTATTGTGGTGGCTGTAACGGGGACAAAGACACAGGTCATTAAATTACATTCATAAGTGCTGGGTCTGTGAGGGTATACTAATATACACTATTGGTTTGATTTTTGCTTTCTTCTTTAACACCAAACCACTTCCTTTTTATTGTACCCCTACCCACCTGCTGTTATTTTTTCTCAGTATATTTAGTTGACCATGTTTCTGATGGAAAAATTACATGTTTTTTTCATGACTGTTTTTAAGGCTTGAGTTGGGTCATTAGGTTTCACCTGCACAACGGTTGCGCTGTGCTTGTGAAATCTCATGAAATTAAAATAAAATCTTAAAAGGGGCTTCGAACCTGTCCCTTACTTACCAATACTTACGATTGGCTGTGTCCCATGTGGGCTCCTACCTCACCTTACTTACCATTGGCTGTCTTTCATGTGGCTCCCTCTTCACTGTACTTACCATTCTCTGGCTTCCACGAAGGCTCCTATGTCACAGGCTTGTCAGCACCTCCTCCATGTCTCCGTCTTCCTGCCGTGGAGCCTTCCCCAAGTACTACTTCTGGTGGCCAGTGTTCGTGCACTTGCAAAGGTACTTTTTTTTATTTTCAAGAGTAGCAGTCCATCAGAGAGCACTGTTGTGTATGCTGTCTCTGCACCCTCATTTGTTGATGCTTACCCTGCCCCCCATCACTACCTTTCCCTCCTGTTGTTGCATTAGAAATCGGAGGCTAGTGAGGTGAGCTGAATTACAGATTACAGGGGTAGAGTGATATGGGGAAATGGTTGATTACATTTTAGTGCTTTGTTTATGTCAGCAACCATTTAGATACTGACACTCCATTCATTACATTCCGAGTCCCAGCTTCAGAACAAATCCACCATCCCATATGCTGTTGTGAAGGTTACTAGCCAGTCTGTTTTTCCCCTACCAACAATCAGCACTTTAGGACCTGTAGTTTAAATTCCTGTAGCATTGCTATGTTCTCCATGTCCCAGCACGATGCTTTTAAAAACAAAGGTATTAATGTTACTAATGTAAGAGAGACTAAATAGTTAAAAGATGGCTCGCCGATTGCAAGCATTGTACTCTTCTTCAGCTAACAATTTCCCAGCGCGTTTTCAGTTTATTTTCGTATTCGAACTGTTAACGCGTCCCTCTATGTTACGTTTTAGGCCAATGAATCTTTTGACCCAGTTGAGAGACACCGTAGGACGAGATAGCTAATCAATATATCAATCAATATATCAATAATGTCATCAATATTTATTACAACAATACATTTCACTTTAGTCAAAGTCATTAATCAAATTGACGACACAACCATGACCTTCCAGCCATGAATAACCACACCAGTTAATAGAATTTTATTAGTTTTATTCCCCATTAGTTACAATCTAAGATTAAGGGGGTTATTACAACTTTGGAGGAGGTGTTAATCCGTCCCAAAAGTGACAGTAAAGTGACGGATATACCACCAGCCGTATTACGAGTCCATTATATCCTATGGAACTCGTAATACGGCTGGTGGTATATCCGTCACATTTCGGACGGATTACCACCTCCTCCAAAGTTGTAATAACCCCCTAAGTGCGTTAACCTCAAAGCCAAGAAAAACAACAACATAGTCACGATATGGCAACTTTGATAAGATTTCAATAAGGCAAGAATCACAAACATTAGAAGATAACACAGCGTGAACATAGATCAAGATTAGTGGAATATCGATATGACATCAGTTCAACAAAGCATTGTCACGGTCGTTTGTCTATTTGTGTCAATTTGATGAACACCTATCCTAACCACTAATTAGCATTAGCATGTTGGGCTTCATGCAAAACAATTTAGAACACCAATTTGGAAAACATCTAGCTATGGTCTGTGTCAAAAGCAAGCAGTTGGTACCTAGAAAGGAAAAGCAAAGAGACAAATCACAAATGCATTGTCATAATTACCCTCCAAGGATTAGGTCAGCGCACAAGTTCAGCCTTCGTCTTCAGGACATCAGTCAAATCGGCATCAGTCAGGACTCAACTAAAGGGCGAAAAGGGACACCTCCCTCATAAGGAGGTTAAGTGTAAAAGTGTAGTCTATGGGTGAGGATGATTTCTAATAAGTCTCAAGTCACCAAACAGAGTGACAGAGTTTCTGGATAAAATCAATAGCATTCCCTACCTAATTCTCTCAACCTTTCTGTGGCATGAGTTTTTATCCCTTTTTCGTAGTACATTCCCCCAAAATTCTATTGGACATTTACTATACCCCACTATCTTTAACCTATCAAATTTAACATTCAGTAATCCCAATTGGCACCCCACATTAATTCACAGGTCTTTGATTGGTCTTCATAATTGACGTCTTCAGAGGTGGCACATCCGGCGTTTGCTTCATTTCTTGGCACGTCTTTTGGGTCAGCAGATTCGTTGTCCACCGGTTTAAGTGACCTTGTACATTTCATTAATCTACATTTGTTTCAATTCATTTATAACTTTTAGACCAAGGCACCGAATATGCGCTTGGGAACGGATTTAACATAGTTACATTCATCTTCCAAGTTTTGAAGAAAATAAAATTTGCAGGGTCATGGCCCCTTGTGAGTCAGCACACTGAAAAACAGAAAATGCATTTAATAAAGGAGCCAGGCAGTTAAACTGCAACTCACGCTAACTTAAGGCCTATAGAGATTTTCAATACAGATTCAACAATATGAACGTTAATATAAGCTTAATTGAACATAACATAAACACTCTATTCATCATTATTAGTCTGCGTATACATTGGTGGCCATCCTTCGTGGTCACAATTCATGTGCATGTTTAAGCAAATCGCTATTATTATAGTTTTCTATGCAGCGTCATCACACATTAATATATAAACATTTCATCTTAATATAGGTTATGTAAGCTACGCTCTCTCAGTACTAAAGTGCATTCCATTAAATATATTTGCATATGTTATAACACTTAGGGGGTCATTCCAACCCTGGTGGTCGGTGATAAAACGGCGGCCAACCTGCCAACAGGCAGGCGGTAAAAAAAAATGAATTCTGACCCTGTCGGGAACCGGCAACACAGACCGCCACTTTAACACTCCGACCGCCACGGCGGGACAAACAAACAGCGCGGCGGTCACCGCCAACAGGCAGGCGGCAGACAATGTACCGCCCACAGTATCACAACTCACCAATCCGCCACCTTTTCTGGGGCGGGAGCACCGCCGATAAAAACACGGCGGAAACAGACTACGAACGGGAATACGCTCACCTCTATACACTCCACGAGGACGGAGGACAGCATGGAACCCGAATTGAACATCCTACCTGCTCTCGTCTACCTGCTCATCTACCACGAGTAAGAACTCTGGCGCAGACGACAACGGTGAGTACCGCACCTACGACACAGGGGAGGGGGGAGGAGGAAGGGTTACGGGCACACACATACGCAATACACCCACCCTCCAACTATCTACACGCCAATGCAGAGCACCAAGTCACAGTGACACCACCCAAACCACCCGGAATAATGAAAAGATATAATTAAATTGAGAAACTAAATTTATGTATAAAATAGGTTCATTGAAGTCATGGTAAAATAGCAAAATGAATAATAAAAAATCAAGTAAAAACATTGCGTAACCGATAAACTGAGGCAATAAGTCCTGCACAGTCACTGAAATTTCAACTGTCCGTGGGCCAAAGTGTATCAACACAAGGGCAAAGCCAACACAGGAGACCTGAGTCCGTTGGAGAGAACACTGCAGGGGCATCAGATGATAAAACTACAGGCACCTCAGGGGGAAGGGAAGGGGGGGCACCACAGCCACATGAGTCCACGACGCCAGATCCACGAAGGGGCCACCATGCCCGCTGTGCCATCCTGGGGAGTGCAAAGCCACAGTCTCTCAAGTCTCTACAGTGGGTGGGTTGCCCACTCTTCAATCCTGGGGAGTGCAAAGCCACAGTCTCTCAAGTCTCTACAGTGGGAGGGTTGCCCACTGTACCATCCTGCGGAGTGCAAAGCCACAGTCTCTCAAGTCTCTACAGTGGGAGGGTTGCCCACTGTACCATCCTGGGGAGTGCAAAGCCACAGTCTCTCAAGTCTCTACAGTGGGTGGCTTGCCCACTCTTCAATCCTGGGGAGTGCAAAGCCACAGTCTCTCAAGTCTCTACAGTGGGTGGGTTGCCCACTCTTCAATCCTGGGGAGTGCAAAGCCACAGTCTCTCAAGTCTCTACAGTGGGAGGGTTGCCCACTGTACCATCCTGGGGAGTGCAAAGCCACATTCTCTCAAGTCTCTACAGTGGGAGGGTTGCCCACTGTACCATCCTGGGGAGTGCAAAGCCACAGTCTCTCAAGTCTCTACAGTGGGTGGCTTGCCCACTCTTCAATCCTG
This sequence comes from Pleurodeles waltl, assembly GCF_031143425.1. Lineage (NCBI taxonomy): Eukaryota > Metazoa > Chordata > Amphibia > Caudata > Salamandridae > Pleurodeles > Pleurodeles waltl. The sequence continues at coordinate 537,418,400 of NC_090446.1, read as the reverse complement.
GGGAGTGCAAAGCCACAGTCTATCAAGTGGATAACAGTCTCCACAGGCAATGGAGGAGGCAGGGTGGCCCGAGTGCAGCGTGAAAGGTAGCTCGACACAGAACCGGCACTGTCATTGGGCCAGCGGTGCTTGAGACGGCGGGGCCCAGCAGAGCGGTGCGTGAGACGGCGGGGCCCAGCGGAGCGGTGCTTCACAGGAAGGGCCCAGCGGAGCGGTGCTTGAGATGGTGGGGCCCAGCGGAGCGGTGCTTGACAGGAAGGGCCCAGCAGAGCGGTGCTTGAGACGGCGGGGCCCAGCGGAGCGCTGCTTGACAGGAAGGGCCCAGCGGAGCGGTGCTTGAGACGGCGGGGCCCAGCGGAGCGGTGCTTGAGACGGCGGGGCCCAGCGGAGCGGTGCTTGACAGGAAGGGCCCAGCGGAGCGGTGCTTGACAGGAAGGGCCCAGAGGAGTGGTGCTTGAGACGGCGGGGCCCAGCGGAGCGGTGCTTAACAGGAAGGGCCCAGCGGAGCGGTGCTTGAGACGGCGGGGCCCAGCGGAGCGGTGCTTGACAGGAAGAGCCCAGCGGAGCGGTGCTTGACAGGAAGGGCCCAGCGGAGCGGTGCTTGAGACGGCGGGGCCCAGCGGAGCGGTGCCTGTCTTGGCGGGGCCCTGTTCAGCGGTGCCTTTCTGGACGGCGGGGCCCTGTTCAGAGGTGCCTTTCTGCACGGCGGGGCCCTGTTCAGCGGTGCGTTTCTGCACGGCGGGGCCCTGTTCAGCGGTGCCTTTCTGGACGGCGGGGCCCTCTTCAGCGGTGCCCTTCTGGACAGCGGGCCCTGTTCAGCGGTGCATTTCTGCACGGCGGGGCCCTGTTCAGCAGTGCCTTTCTGCACGGCGGGGCCCTGTTCAGCGGTGCCTTTCTGGACGGCGGGGCCCTCTTCAGCGGTGCCCTTCTGGACGGCGGGGCCCTGTTCAGCGGTGCCTTTCTGGACGGCGGGCCCTCTTCAGCGGTGCCCTTCTGGATGGCGGGGCCCTGTTCAGCTGTGCCTTTCTGGACGGCGGGGCCCTGTTCAGCGGTGCCTTTCTGCACGGCGGGGCCCTGTTCAGCGGTGCTTGTCCAGTAATTCAAGGGAGTCAGACCTCGCCAGGACTCCCTGCTCAGTCGCCCTCCGACCGTGCAGTTGCTGGACCCTTCGGTGACGGTGTCCTGGGCCCTTGGGTGTCACCCCTAACACCCGGGATGGGGCTTGTGGGGCCCTCCTGGTCCGCGCTCCTGCTGGCTGACTTCTCCGCCCTGCTGCCCTTGCCCTCCTTCGATGTGGCTCTCTGGGCCTTGCCTCCCCTGGATGTTGTGGCAGGTGAAGTGGCAGAACTCTGGTCCTTGGGGGCAGCCGTGTCAGTCTTCTCGCGGCGGCCCCTTACTTTACGGGTCCTCTTTCCAGGGGGGGGGGGCTGGCTGTCCCCTTGCTGCTGACCGATGTATCACTGCTGGCAAAGGGTGGACTCCAAAATCCATGCACTGCGGTGACACTTGAAGCCGGGCTGGTGGTGGCTGAGGTGCTCTTGGGACTCTTAGCAGATGGAGGGGGTGGGTCAGGTGAGGGAAAGAGGTTAAGATTGGAGAGGTAAACTTTTTTAGGACCAAGGTAAAGGGTAGGTGTAGTGGTTATGGGAGTGGAGGAAGAGGAGGTGGTTGTAGGAGAGTCAGGTGTGCTGTCTCTGGGTGAAGGTGCATGGGCTGGAGGCTGTCGTGAGGTGGTTGGCTGTTGGGTGGGTGGCTGCCTGCGTTTGTGTGTCTTGGAAGAGGGGGTGACAGACACAGTGGGAGAGGACAGAGGGGACGTGTAAATGGCAGTGGGGGTGGTGACTGCACGTGTGCGGACTGTGCTGGAGGGTGTGCTGGTGATGGAAGTACTGGCTGTTGGTGGTGTGCATGCAGGTGTGAGTGGAGACGTCACAGGGAGGGAGGAGGGAGACGAGGAGGAGGGGGACACAGAGGTGGTAGTGACTGTTGGCATGTCTGCATCTGGGTGTTGCTAGGGTGACTGTTTGTGTGATCTGTGGTGCTTATGTCTGGATGAGCTGCCCTTGGGTGTTGAGGTGTGTGCAGGCTGGTCTGATGGTGTGGATGGGATAGGCTGAGGAACAGGAGACAGAGACAGGGTAGAGGCAGTTAGAAGAGGGAGGCTGGAAACAGGGACAATGGCTGCCGTCAGTGCTGAGGCCAGAGAATTGAACGATCGTTGATGGGCAGCCTGACCCGAATGAATGCCCTCCAGGTATGCATTGCTACGATGCACCTCCCTCTCTACCCCCTGGATGGCATTCAAAAGGGTAGACTGCCCAACAATGATGGTCTGTAGGAGGTCAATGACCTCCTCACTGAGGGCAGCAGGGGTAACAGGGGCAGGGCCTGAGGTGCCTGGTGCGAAGGAGATGCCCGCCTTCTTGGGCGAGCGGGCACGGAGCGTAGGCTGAGGGGCTGCTGGGAGGGCGGAGCTGGTGCGCTGGGTGGCGGCTGTACCTGTAGAGGCGGGGGGCACGGATGTTGCCGCCACCGCTAGGGAGCTCCCATCCGAGGACGTGTCGGTGTCGCTGGTGTCACCACGGGTCCCCGTTGTGAAGCTCCCCTCGCCCTCTGTATCACTGGTGGCCTCGGTGTCTGTGCCATGGCCCACCGGGGCCTTGTGAGTTGCAGCTCCCTCGTGCTCCGGTGCCAATTCTCCTCCGCCTGATGATGCTAATGCACACATGCAAAAGTAGATAAAGAAAAAGGGTGGGGGGAGAAATAAAACAGGTTGAGTGCATGCATTGTCAACACCGTTGTCGGAGAGGACAGACACAGGAGTCTCATGCACTAAGCCGCGCTATCGGGGTACACTACTCAGTACTTGTGACTAGGCCAACAGGTCTAGGGACAACAAATGCGCACATGGGTGATGCAGGACCATGGATAGCTGTACTTGTCACCCTACAGAGGTGGGGGGCGGGGGCACAGGGCCATGGCTAAAGGAGAGGACTACACTACAGAAAGCGCCCTGGCCTAATGTCACCCACAGCCCTCCTCCCCCACCCAGGCACCTCCACTGCGCGTAAAGATAGCTGAATGTGCTGGTACTCACCCCCTTGTGTCTGCTGTGATGTCCTCACACGCCCATCCAAATCAGGGTAGGCCACCGCCAGGATCCGGGACATCAGGGGGGTCAGGGTACGACTGGCACCCCTCCTAGGTTGGGAGGCCATCCCCAGCAGTGACTCGGCGGTCTTCCTGGTCCCGCGGCGGATGTCCTCCCACCTCTTGCGGCAGTGGGTGCCCCGTCTGTTGTAGACCCCCAGGGTCCGGACTTCCTTGGCGATGGCACGCCAAATGCCGACTTTCTGATGGGCGCTGACCTATTTGACATGTACAGGGTGGGAAAGGAAATATCATCATTTTTCTGCATGTTCGATGTGATTGGCCCCCCCTCCCCAACCTTGCCATGTGGCGCTCTCATCTGTCTTGCCTTGCACTCGTCATTCTCTCCCCACCCCACCATCTTATATCCACCCCACTCAACACAGGCATAGCCCATTCAACGTGCACCCTGTGTACTAACCTGTTGGTCTGGAGGACCGTAGAGTAGTGCATACTGGGGGAGGACCCCATCCACTAGTTTCTCCAACTCTTCAGAAGTGAAGGCAGGGGCCCTTTCCCCAGTCACAGCAGCCATTGTCTCTTCCAGACCGAGGTCACAGCAGCACTTGCAGTATAGGTCCTCTCCTGTGGATGATCAGGTCTTGAGTGATTAATCAGATAGAAAATGGCGGTCACGTCCGCGGCGGTGCGTACCGCGGCGGTGCGTACTGCGTCCGCCGGCACACCTCGTCATTGGCTCCTGAAACCCATATGGTTCAATGTTAACCAATGCGGCTTCGCACAGCGGTCTTCGACCGCCTACCGCCACGGTGTGCCACGCCAGCGCATTGACCTCACATCCCATTGTCACACTTCACAGGTCAGGCAGCCGCCATTTCAAGGGCCCACATGGCTTAATTTCTACTGCGTCACACAGGCCTAGGCCTTGCATTGCCAATCATACAAGCCTTTCAATGACTAGCGATTCTTGTACTGTGCAAGCTGTGGTTACGTACCTGTGGGTTTCTTGACTCTATACTCCATGTTGTCCTTCCTAGGCACCGTCCGCTGGGACTTGCGAGGAGAAGGATGAATCCTCCCGTGTACCGACCGCTGGTGGACCTGTCGACAATGGAAGAATGCCACATTATACTCCGATACCGACTTGACCGAGCCACTATACATGAACTGTGTGCCCAGCTGGAGCCAGCCCTGATGTCCTCCATCCGCCAACCCACAGGAATTCCCCCTCTGGTGCAGGTTCTGTCAGTACTCCATTTTTTGACAAGTGGATCATTCCAAACAACAGTGGCCATGTCATCAGGGATGTCTCAGCCTATGTTTTCTAAGGTTTTGTCAAGAGTGTTGTCTGCCCTGCTGAAATACATGTGGAGCTACATTGTTTTCCCTGAGGAGGGTGATTTGGCCACTGTGAAGGGTGATTTCTATGCCCTTGGACATATCCCCAACATAATTGGTGCCATTGATGGGACCCATGTGGCTTTAGTCCCCCCAAAAGACAATGAGCAGGTGTACAGAAATCGAAAAAATTACCATTCTATGAATGTCCAGGTGGTCTGTTTGGCTGACCAGTACATCTCCCATCTAAATGCCAAGTTCCCTGGGTCAGTGCATGACGCGTATGTCATGCGAAATAGCAGCATCCCCTATGTGATGGAACAGCTACAGAGACAACGTGTGTGGCTAATAGGTGACTCTGGTTACCCCAACCTGCCTTGGCTATTGACCCCAGTGAGGAATCCCAGGGCTGAGGAACGGTACAATGAGGCCCATGGGCGAACTAGGAGGATCATAGAAAGGACCTTCGGCCTCCTGAAGGCCAGGTTTAGGTGCCTGCATATGACAGGTGGATCCTCATGTACTCACCAAAGAAGGTGTGCCAGATCATCGTGGCCTGCTGTATGCTTCACAATCTTGCATTGCGACGCCAGGTGCCTTTCCTGCAGGAGGATGGTCCAGATGGTGGTGTTGTAGCAGCTGTGGAGCCTGTGGAGAGTGAAGAGGAGGAAGACGACGGCGACGAGACAGACAACAGGGACACAGTTATACAACAATATTTTCAGTAGCACACAGGTAAGAATCACCCACGACATTTTACATTTACTTAAGGCCTCCTGCATCTCTACTTTCTGTGTTTCCCCCCAGTTCCTTTTAACTGATTTGTGACTTTGCCTTCCCTTTTCAGAGCTGTATGACCCAGTGCGTGACTACTGCTTTGTTTGCCCATGGACTAAAGCTTATTGACATTGGTATGTTGTCATCACAATTTAACAGAACATAATTGAACCGTTGTGTGTAATACATTTGTTAAGAATACAAGCTGACTCCAGAATATTTTCTGTGCAAATAGTGATTTATTTTTAGTGCTACATATATGTCCATGATTGTAAGACGGTGATGGGTGGGGGTGGAGTAATGTCCATGGCAGAGTCCAGTTCTCAGTTTCACAGGTGCATTGTCCATATGCCTGTGGAAGGATGGAGCAGGGGCTGTTTAAGGTTGGACAGGGTGACAATGTGGGACAGTGGGATGACTTCAGGGGGTATCTTATGCTGGCGGGGTCTTGGCATCCTACTCTGTCTTCTTTTGTGATCTCAGGTTCATCTTGCGGGGTGGTTGTTCTTCAGCAGGAGGTGGGGTTCTGGTGGCCTGTCGTTGTGTGGGGGCCTCCTGTCCACTAGCGCCGGCGGAGGTGGTAGGCTGTTTCTGGTCCTGGCTAGTGACAGGGGCCCTGTGTGGTGCCACATGGTCCCGCAATGTGTTTTCTATCCGGTTGAGGGCCAGGACGATGGTCCCCATTGCGGACCCGATGTTCCTGAGTTCGTCTCTGAACCCCATGTAGCGTTCCTCCTGCTGTGCCTGGATCTCCTGGAACCTGGCCAGTACCGTCACCATTGTCTCTTGGGAGTGGTGGTATGCTCCCATGATGGTGGTGAGGGCCTCTTGGAGAGTGGGTTCCCTGGGCCTGTCCTCCCCCCCCTGTCACACAGCAGCCCTCCCAGTTCCCCTGTTTCCCCGGGCCTCTGTTCACTGGACGGTGTGCCCACTACCACTGCCCCCAGGTCCCTGTTGTTGTTGGGGTGGTGGGTCAGCCTGGGTGCCCTGTAGTGGCGGACACACCGCTGATTGACGCATCCTGGAGACAGAGGCATGGGCCCGCTGGGTGGGAGCTGTGCTGGTGTTCCCAGAGGGGGTTGGGTCTGCTGTGGACTGTGTCTGTGTGTGGGTAACCGACTGTCCGGAGGTCCCCGATGGTCCGGGCTGGTCATCAGGTTCTAGGTCGACAGAGCTACTGTCATCACTGGGGGCCTGTTGTGGGGGTGGGATGGACAAATCTGAACCCTCCGTGGCGGTGTGTTGGCGTTCGGGCCCTGCAGGGATAAAAGAGTATGGTTATTGCTATTGTGTGTGCCATGTCGTGCGATTTGTGGGTGCCCTTGTCCCCCAGTGCTGGCATTCCCTTGTGGGAGGAGATGTGAGGGTGGTTTGGGGGGGTGGATGGGTATGTGCAGTGGTCATGCATAGGTGATGGGTGTCTATGGTTTGTGTTGGCATTCAGGGATTGTTGTTGGGTTGGGTGGGTTGTGCTGGTGAGACATTGGCAGGGAGGATGTGTGCTGGGGGGTTGGGGGTGAGGGTGGGGGTGTGGGTTGGCATGCTGGTGGTTGGGGGGGGGTGAAGTAGTTGAGATTGGACTTACCAGAGTCCATTTCTCCGGGTACTCCAGCGAGGCCGTCAGGATGCAGGATGTTGAAGACCTCTTGCTCCCATGCTGTGAATTCGTGTGGAGTGGGTGGGGGTCCGCCGCCAGTCTTCTGCACAGCGATGTTGTGTCTTGAGACCATCGACCGCACCTTCCCCCGTAGGTCGTTCCAGCGCTTTCGGATGTCTTTCCGATTTCTGGGATGCTGTCCCACAGCGTTGACCCTGTCGACGATCCTTTGCCATAGCTCCGCCTTCCTGGCTATTGTGGTGTGCTGCACCTGTGTGCCGAAGAGCTGGGGCTCTACCCTTATTATTTCCTCCACCATGACCCTGAGTTCTTGCTCTGAGAACCTGGGGTGTCTTTGGGGTGCCATGGGGTGGTGTGGATGAGGTGTGGGGTGGTGTTTGTGGTGATGTGAGTGTTGGTGTGTGGTGATGTGTGCGTAGATGTATTGTGGGTGATGGATTTGGGTTCCTGTGTGTGTTGTGGTTTGCGTTCCCTGTGCTCTCTCTCTGTGTATTGCGCCTTCTCTCAGTATTTCTGGTTGTAGGGGTTTGTGGGTGATGTGGGTGTGTGTTTTATATTGTATTGGGTGTGTGGGAGTGTTGTTTGTATGTGTCTCAGGTGTGTGTATTTCAAATTGTCCAATGTGGCTGTGTTTTGTATATGTGTGTGTATTTTGACTGCGGCGGTGTGTACCGCCAATGGAATACCGCGGTTGAAAGACAGCCGCGTGGATTTGTGGGTCGTATTGGCATGGCCGTGTTTGTGTTGGCGTGACGGTGGAGGTTTGGTCATCTCCAGTTTATCGCTGCCCGCTGATGAGGTGGCCTTCCGTGGATGTCGGGTTTTTGGCGGTTTGCCAGTTGGAGGTCAGAATGACCGTGGCGGTTTACCGCGGCCGCGGCGGTATGATGGCGGACTTCTGACCGGCGGTAAGGGCCTTTTACTGCCGAGGTCAGAATCACCCCCTTACTCCTTTATTATATAAACATTTCACATGTTTTGCAAGTATAGCATTCACTATTATTTGGCCTTTCAAAAATGCTTAGTTAGACACGCTGAATCAAATGGGGGGAGCCTGAATTCCAATCCCCAGCATCACTTGCGGCAGTAGGAGGGCTGCCTTCCCACAACCGCGCCTGAAAGCGAATAAAGCTCACAGACTGCTCCCATGGCACGGGGCCTGCTGAATCGAACGAGAGGAGCCTGAACTCCAATCCCCAGCATCACTTGCGGCAGGAGGAGGTCTGTCTTTTCCCTACTGTGCCCAGAGGTGCACAAAACTCACGGACTGCTCCCGCAGCGCGTCTGCACCTGGGCATGGCTGGGGTGGGCCCTGTCTCTTGGTTTTGCCATTCATGGGCCTAAATTATAGTTTCTTTGCTGTTGCTAATCCTGTATCCAGATTAGAGTAATGGGCAAAAGGAAAGTCAATGCGTCTGTTAGCTTTAAAGAAACTAAATTTACGGTATCCATAGCCTAATTTCTTACTACGGCTATGTCTTCATGAAATACCGAAATTGAATCAGTTGAAGAGAGACTGAGGGCTGCAAGGAACTCTTTTGTCCCCTCCTCTCAGTCCTTGTCAAGGGTCAGCAACCAATCTATCTTGGAAAGGGCAGAGGGCGGGGACCCCGTGGAGGTTATTAAGGAAAGGAGCAACCGTAATTCATTAAGTCACCAAAAGGGGTGTGCTTATTAAACGAGGAATTAGATATTTCTTCTAGTAGGGAAAGTGATCCGACCATCAATGACAAAAATGTGGGCTTGGATAATATCATCTTTCCACCCATCAAACGGAAGAAGTCTGCCCCCTGGAACTTAGGTGTGACCAAGATGAAAGGCTCCAAATCCAGTGGTCCTGAGAAGGTCATCCCCTAGATGTGCAAGACACACTTAGTAGGGCAGAGAAAGCTGGAGGATATAACAGGACCCCGGCACTTAGAGGGCAATTGTCTGAATAGAGCTTTTGCTGAGGACATTTTAGAGAAAGCACTCAAACCTTTGGTGAATTTATTGAATAGTATTAATCCCACCTTAAAACTTTTTCTGGAGTCCACTAATTGTAATACACTATCTATCCGAAATGTGGAGGTGGACACAGAGACTCGTCCCTCAGGCCGTCATTTAACCTTTATGTGGAAGCACAAAAAAAGGAAGGCTAATCTTGACCTAGAGGGCTGATTCAATCAGCAGTTACCCCCCACGATTCGGCCAGACCATGGTTTTCAGATTCCTGAAACCCCGTAACTGTATCCTTAGGAAATTACAGGAGAGTGCAGGTCTTGTGGAGGGAAGGGTTGCAGAGTTCTGAGCCTGATCTTTCTCCTAAGGGAAGAAACCTACAAGTTTTGCAACTTCCGCCACAATGCACCCCTTATAAAGGTGTGTTAGAAAAATGCCCCTGCACTACCTAATACAACTATGGAACAGGAATACCAACAGAAAAACAAGGTTGTTTTCTGGTTGAAAACTCTTTGGGGGGAGCAAATACAGAGTTTCTTTGAAATGGCATTATTGGAGTGAGGAGGGTACAATGGGTAGGCCATAGGAAGAAACGATTCCCTGGTGAATGTCAGAAACCCTTATTAGGTAGCATAGATATTGGACCAGCTTGGACCATTGCAGGACTGTGACTCTACTATCCAGGCTGTTCCATTGGAATACTTCTATCAGCCCAGTCAAGCCTAGTGTGGTCGGCTGGGGGAAACTCCCAAGTTACCAGTTCCTACTCAGAATTATTATTGCCTTTTGTGCACTCTTTTGGAAGAGGTAGATTGACAAGGGGAGAAGGCCGGGTTCTTTACCCCAGTTAACCTGGCGACCTTGAGTGATTCCCCCAGTGCTGAAATGGATGGGTTTAACTGAAGTTCCCCACATATTGGTTAAATGAGTGGTGGTTTGGAGGGGAAAAAGAAGGGGAGACAAAGGGTCAATCCACTCCAGTGGAAATCAGAGTGTGGGAGCTCTGATATACATGGGTTAGACTCTACTACGCAATATGTGGAGCATAGAGGGATCTCTCTGCATCCCTGGCAGATATTATTCTGGAATGTGGCAGGTATTGGGGTGAAACATGCCAATAGTAATTGGCTTGCTCTGATAAAAAACAAGCAGGTAGTCTGCCCACAGGAAACATGGGATAACAGAGACATTTATATTAATGGTTTCCAATCAATAACATCTTTGGCTTAACAGACGCCTGCAAGGCAAAGTAGTGGGGGTCTGCTAACTCTGCCTAATATTTCTTCAGGTGTTAAAGTGATTAAATATAGACCTGATTCCCCTTACTACCAATCATGGGTGTTATCATTGAAGGGTAGCCTGATAACGCTCTTAGTAAATTTTTATCATACCATTTTCCTGAGATCTAACGTTGAGATCATAGATTCTCAAGCGAAGGCTTTTGAGGAGATGGTAGGTCTTATGGATAAGGATTATGTAATTGTGTGGGACGGGGATTTTAATGTTTCCCTTTGCGCTGTAGGGGATGATAAGGTCAGTGAGATATTCTGTGAGGGTGGCAGTAATCACTCTCACTTTACTTATAATCCCTGTGGGGATAAGTTAAATAATCTTATGAAGTTCTAAAATTTAGTATTGACAAGTGATATATCAATTAATTATACTGCCCCTGATAAAACCTTACCTGGGAGGGTGTGTGTAAGGAAATGCCTCCTTGGCATGGTTACCCCCTGACTTTTTGCCTTTGCTGATGCCAAGTTATGATTTGAAAGTGTGCTGAGGCCTGCTAACCAGGCCCCAGCACCAGTGTTCTTTCCCTAAAACTGTACCTTTGTCTCCACAATTGGCACACCCTGGCATCCAGGTAAGTCCCTTGTAACTGGTACCCCTGGTACCAAGGGCCCTGATGCCAGGGAAGGTCTCTAAGGGCTGCAGCATGTCTTATGCCCCCCTGGGGACCCCTCACTCAGCACAGACACCCTGCTTTCCAGCTTGTGTGTGCTGGTGGGGAGAAAAAGACTAAGTCAACATGGCACTCCCGTCAGGGTGCCATGTCAACCTCACACTGCCCATGGCATAGATAAGTCACTCCTCTAGCAGGTCTTACAGCCCTAAGGCAGGGTGCACTATACAATAAATGAGGGCATAGGTGCATGAGCACTATGCCCCTACAGTGTCTAAGCAAAATCTTAGACATTGTAAGTTCAGGGTAGCCATAAAAGTATATGGTCTGGGAGTCTGTCATACACAAACTCCACTGCACCATAATGGCTACACTGGAAACTGGGAAGTTTGGTATCAAACTTCTCAGCACAATAAATGCACACTGATGTCAGTGTACATTTTATTGTGAAATACACCCAGAGGGCATCTTAGGGATGCCGCCTGAAAACATACCCGACTTCCAGTGTGGGCTGACTAGTTTTACCAGCCTCCCACACACCAGACTTGTTGCTGGCCACATGGGGAGAGTGCCTTTGTCACTCTGTGGCTAGTAACAAAGCCTGTACTAAGTGGAGGTGCTTCTCACCTCCCCCTGCAGGAACTGTAACACCTGGCGGTGAGCCTCAAAGGCTCACCCCCTTTGTTACAGCCCCACTGGGCATCCCAGCTAGTGGAGATGCCCGCCCCCTCCTGCCACAACCCCAGTTTTGGTGGCAAGCCCGGAGGAGATAATGAGAAAAACAAGGAGGAGTCACTGGCCAGTCAGGACAGCCCCTAGGGTGTCCTGAGCTGAGGTGACTCTGACTTTTACAAATCCTCCATCTTGCAGATGGAGTATTCCCCCAATAGGATTAGGGATGTGCCCCCGTCCTCTCAGGGAGGAGGCACAAAGAGGGTGTAGCCACCCTCAGGGCTAGTAGCCATTGGCTACTAACCCCCCAGACCTAAACACACCCCTAAATTGAGTATTTAGGGGCCCCCAGAACCTAGCAAGAGAGATTCCTGCAACCTGAAGACGAAGAAGGACTGCTGACCTGAAGCCCTGCAGAGAAGACGGAGACACCAACTGCTTTGGCCCCAGCCCTACCGGCCTGTCTCCCCACTTCAAGAAAAACTGCAACAGCGGTGCGTCCCCCAGGGTCCAGCGACCTCTGAAGCCTCAGAGGACTACCCTGCATCTAAAAGGACCAAGAACTCCAGAGGACAGCGGCCCTGCTCCAAAGAAACTGCAACTTTGCAACAAAGAAGCAACTTTTAAAGACCACACGTTTCCCGCCGGAAACGTGAGCCTTTCCACTCTGCACCCGACGCCCCCGGCACGACCTGCGGAAAACCAACACTACAGGGTGGACTCCCCGGCGACTGTGAGCCCATGAGTAGCCAGAGATGAACCCCCTGATCCCCCACAGCGACGCCTGCAGAGGGAATCCAGAGGCTCCCCCTGACTGCGACTGCCTGCTTCAAAGAACCCGACGCCTGGGAAACACACTACACCCGCAGCCCCCAGGACCTGAAGGATCCGACCTCCGGTGCAGGAGCGACCCCCAGGTGGCCCTCTCCCTAGCCCAGGTGGTGGCTAACCCGCGGAGCCCCCCCCTTGCCTGCCTGCTTCGCTGAAGAGACCCCTGGGTCTCCTATTGAAACCTATTGCAAACCAGACGCCTGCTTGCACTCTGCACCCGGCCGCCCCTGTGCCGCTGAGGGTGTACTTTTTGTGCTGACTTGTGTCCCCCCCGGTGCCCTACAAAAACCCCCTGGTCTGCCCTCCGAAGTCGCGGGTACTTACCTGCTGGCAGACTGGAACCGGGGCACCCCTTTCTCCATTGAAGCCTATGCGTTTTGGGCACCGTTTTGACCTCTGCACCTGACCGGCCCTGAGCTGCTGGTGTGGTAACTTTGGGGTTGCCCTGAACCCCCAATGGTGGGCTACCTTGGACCCAACTTTGAACCCTGTAGGTGTTTTACTTTCCTGCAAAACTAACCAATACTTACTTCCCCCCAGGAACTGTTGAAAATTGCACTATGTCTAGTTTTAAAATAGCTTATTGCCATTTTTGCCAAAACTGTTCATGATATTGTGTTGATTCAAAGTTACTATGATACCTGAGTGAAATACCTTTCAATTGAAGTATTACTTGTAAATCTTGAACCTGTGGTTCTTAAAATAAACTAAGAAAATATATTTTTCTATATAAAAACCTATTGGCCTGGAATTGTCTTTGAGTGTGTGTTCCTCATTTATTGCCTGTGTTTGTACAACAAATACTTCACACTACCCTCTGATAAGCCTACTGCTCGACCACACTACCACAAAATAGAGCATTAGAATTATCTCTTTTTGTCTCTATCTTACCTCTAAGGGGAACGCTTGAACTCTGTGCATACTATTTCTTACTTTGAAATAGTACATACAGAGCCAACTTCCTACATTGGTGGATCAGCGGTGGGGTACAAGACTTTGCATTTGCTGCACTACTCAGCCAATACCTGATCACACGACTAAATTCCAAAAATTGTCATTAGAAACAGATTTTTGAAATTTGAACTATTTTTCTAAATTTTTAAAAGCCCTGCTAGGGCCTTGTGTTAGTCCCTGTTAGCATTTCTTTTAGAGTTTAAACGTTTTGTAAAAGTTTGAATTAAGTTCTTGAGATAGTTTTAGATTCTTAAAAAGTATTCCAACTTTTAGAAACAAAGAGAAACAAAGGGGGTCATTTCAACATTGGCGGTAAAAGGCGCTTACCGCCGTGCAGAAGACCGCCAATACACCGCCGCGGCAGACCGCCACAGCTATTATGACACACATCACGGAATCCGCCGAAATTCAGACACCCACACAATACCGCCACACCAAAGGTCAGCGATAAACTGGCGGAAACACATCCTTCACCTCCACGCCAACAGAAACACGCCCATGCTATGACGACCCACGAATCCACGCGGCAGTCTTTCAACCGCGGTATTGCATTGGCGGTACACACTGCCGCGCTCAAAATACACACACATCTCCAAAACACCGCCACATTGGACAACTCCAAATGCACACACCTGATACACATACAAACACCACTCCCACACACCCAACACAATATAAAACACACACCCACATCACCCACAAACCCCTACAACCAGAATTTCTGAGAGAAGGCCAGAGAGACAGCACAGCTATTGACAACCCCATCACACAGAGGCACACAACACCATCACCCACACTACATCCATGCACAAAACACCACATACCACTACATTCACCACACTCATCAACACATACACCACCCCACACATCACACACACCACCCCATGTCACGCCAAAGACACCCCGCTTCTCCGAGGAGGAGCTCAGGGTCATGGTGGAGGAAATCGTATGGGTAGAGCCACAGCTATTTGGCTCACAGGTACAGCACACATCAATAGCCAGGAAGATGGAGCTATGGCGCAGAATAGTCAACAGGGTGAACGCCGTGGGACAGCACCCAAAAATAGGGAGGACATCAGGAAGAGGTGGAACGACCTACGGGGGAAGGTGCGTTCCACGGTCTCCAGGCACAACATCGCGGTGCAGCGGACTGGCGGCGGACCCCCACCTCCTCCCCCACAACTAACAACATGGGAGGAGCAAGTCCTGACCATCTTGCATCCTGAGGGCCTCGGAGGAGTCGGTGGAGAATGGGACACTGGTAAGTCATATCTTAACTATCACATCCCCCACCCTACCTGCATGCTATCACACACCCCCACCCTCACACCCTCCCCTATCACCACAAATCCTCACTAATCTACCCATGACACCAACCACCCATCCCAACACCAAGCCCTGAATGACAAAACTAAACTAAGCATGGGCACCCCTCACTAAAGCATGCCCACTGCACATACCCACAACACCCCCCCCAACCATCATCACCCAACCCCCACACAGGAATGCTTGCACTGGGGTACACGCTCACCCACCCATTGCACACCATGACACACACAGATGCAATAATCCTGTTCCTATACCCCTGCAGGAACCCGAAGGACCGTCACCACACCAGAGGGTCCAGGCAACACCACTCCACCCCCAGAAGAGGCCCACAGTGACGACAGCAGCTCTGCCCCACTGGATCCTGATGACCAGCGCGGACCATCGTGGGCCTCAGGACAGTCGGTTCCCCTTGCCCAGCCACAGCCCAACACCGAGCTGCCACCCTCTGGTAACACCAGCACAGCACCCACCCAGCGGGCCCAAACATCCCTACCCAGGACAGGTCAATCAGCGGTGTGTCCACCACTACAGGGCACCCAGGGTAACCCACCACCCCAACAACAACAGGGACCTGGGGGCAGTGGTAGTGGGCACACGGTCCAGGGGACGGAGGCACAGGAACACAGGGGAACTGGCAGGGCTGCTGTGCGACAGAGGGAGGGCAGGCCAAGGGAACCAACTCTCCACGAGGCCCTATCCTCCATCATGGGAGCATACCACCACTCCCAGGAGACGATGGCACGGTCCTGGACAAGTTGCAGGAGACCCTGCGTCTGCAGGATGAACTGTATTTGGGGTTCAGGGAGGAGCTCAGGACCATCAGCTCCGCCCTGGGCACCATCGTAGGGGTGCTGACGGACATTCAAAAGACCGCGAGGGACACCGTGGCACTCCAAGGGGCCCCTGACACTAGCCAGGATGACGAACTGCCCACCACCTCCGCCGGCGCTAGTGGACAGGACGCCCCGCCACAGGACCAACACACCAGCACCCCACCCCCTGCAGACGGACAATCACCACGCAAGCGGGCCCTGAGATCCAGGAACAGGACAGAGCAAGATGGCAAGACCACCGCCAGGAAATGAGACCACCCTGATTGTCCCCCCACTGTCCCACTTTGTCACCCTGTCCAGATTTGAACTGCCCCAGCTCCACTTCCAATGCCCAGATGGGCAGTGCACCTGTGAGACTAATAGACTGGACTCTGCCATGGACATTCCTCCACCATCACCCATCCCCATTTTACAATCTTCCTTGATTTTTTTTGCACTTAAATAAACACCCTTGAAAGTCCAAAAAATCTGGAGTCAGTCTATGATTTGGAACTTTGTATTATCAATTACAGTGTCATAATGGGTTACCCATTGTAAGGCTAACATACCAATGTCACACATCACAAGCCCTTCAAGGATGCAAGCAGTTGACACGTAGGTAACCACACCTGTGAAACTGAAATGGAAGGGTACAACTCAATTAACAAATAGTGAGTGAAATGTAGGTACAGGATAGAGGTAGACGTGTGAAAGTTAATGTAATGTTAAACCAGAAAATGTTCTCACCTGTGTGTCACTGGAAATATTGCTGTATGACTGACTCCCTGTTGTCGTTTTCTTCATCCTCAGCTTCATCCTCATCACTGTCCACTCGCTCCACAGGCTCCACAGCTGCCACAACACCGTCATCTGGATCATCCTCCTGCAGAAAAGGCACCTGGCGTCGCAATGCTAAATTATGGAGCATGGAGCAGGCGATGATGATGTCGCACACCTTCTTCGGTGAGTAGAATAGGGATCCACCTGTCATATGGAGGCACCTGAACCTGGCCTTAAGAAGGCCGAAGGTGCGTTCGATAACCCTCCTAGTCCGCCCATGAGCATCATTGTACCGTTCCTCTGCCCTGGTCCTGGGATTCCTCACTGGGGTCAATAGCCAGGAAAGGTTGGGGTAACCAGAGTCCCCCTATAGCCATACACGGTGCCTCTGGAGTTGACTCATCATATCAGGGATGCTGCTATTCCACAGGATGTAGGCGTCATGCACTGAGCCAGGGAACATAGCATTTACCTGCGAGATGTACTGGTCTGCCAAACAGACCATCTGGACATTCATCGAATGATAATTCTTCCTGTTCCTGTACACCTGTTCACTCCTGCGATGTTGACCAGAGCTACATGGGTCCCATCAATAGCACCTATGACGTTCGGGATATGTCCAAGGGCATAGAAGTCACCTTTCACTGTAGGCAAATCCTCCACCTGAGGGAAAATGATGTATCTCCTTACGTGTTTCAGCAGGGCAGACAACACTCTGGACAACATGTTGGAAAACATAGGCTGGGACATCCCTGATGCCATGGCCACTCTTGTCTGAAATGACCCACTTGCAAGGAAATGGAGCACTGACAGCACCTGCACGTCGGGGCGGATTCCAGTCGGATGGCGGATTGGTGACATCAGGTCAGGCTCCAACTGGGTACATAGTTCCTGGATTGTGGCACGGTCAAACCAGTAGGTGATGATGATATGTCTTTCTTCCATTGTCAACAGGTCCACCAGCGGTTGGTACACCGGAGGATTCCGCCATCTTCTCATATGTCCCAGCTGACGGTGCCTAAGAAGGACAACAGCGAAGAACCAGTCACTATTCCTCCAGGTATGTACCCACTGTTACACACAAGACTACACCAGACAAAAAAGCCTTCCTGTATGTGTGTTGAGTATAGGCCTAGCTATGCGTGACGCAGTAGGAAATGAAGCCATGTGGGCCCCTGAAATGGCGGCTGCCTGACCGCTAAACTGGGACAATGGGATTGTGGGGTAACTGCGCTGGCGTTGCACACCGTCGCGGTAGGCGGTTGTAGACCGCAGCGCAATGCTGCATTGGTTAACATTGTACCCTATGGGTCACAGGAGCCAATGAACAGGTGCGCCGGCGGTGATGATGCGCACCGCCGCGGACGTCACCGCCATTTTCTATCTGTTCACTCACTAGATACCTGACCTTCGACAGGAGAGGACCTACACTGCTAGTGCTGCTGTGACCTCGGTCTGGAAGCGACGATGGCTGCTGCGTCTGGGGAAAGGGCCCCTGCCTTCACTGCACAGGAGTTGGAGAAACTTGTGGATGGGGTCCTCCCCCAGTACACACTACTCTACGGTCCTCCAGACCAACAGGTTAGTACACAGGGAGCACGTTCTATGGGCTAGGGCTGGGTGGAGAGGGCTGGGTGGAAGAGGGAAGGGGGCAGAGTTCATAGATCAGTTATGAATGGGAATGAATGGGCCACATGGCCAGAGTAGGGAGGGGGCCACTCACATTGACGGTGCAGTTGGTAATGACTGTTCCTCTTTCCTTGTGCATGTCATGTAGGTCAGCGCCCACCAGAAGAGGGACATTTGGCGTGCCATCGCCAAGGAGGTCCGGACCCTGGGGGCCCACCAGAGACGGGGCACCCACTGCCGTAAGAGATGGGAGGACATTCGCCGCTGCAGCAAGAAGACGGCGGAGGCTCAGCTGGGGATGGCCTCCCAACGTGGGAGGGGTGCCCGTCGCACCATGACCCCCCTGATGTTCCGGATCCTGGCGGTGGCCTACCCGGAGTTGGATGGGCGCTTGAGGACATCACAGCAGACACAAGGGGGTGAGTACAACGTCATTCAGCTGACTTTGCGTGCAGTGGAGGGATCTGGGTGGGGGAGGTGGGCTGTGGGTGTCCCTAGGCCAGGGCGAGTTAGTTAGGCAAGGCCCCTCCGTAATGTAGGCCACGTGGCACTCAACCCCACCTCAGCAGAGTGCCAAGTTGAGGTATAGTTGCCCCTGTGGCACCCATGTGCGCAGATTTCCACCATTGCCATGTAGGCCATGTCCCAGAAAGTGCATGTGCAGAGGTCAGGAGCACGGCGTAATGCAGGGGGCTGCTGTGTCTGTCTTGTCCGCCAACGGTAGCGGCATGCCATGCACTAAAACTCTCTTTCTTATGTCTCCCCCCTTTTCCTGCTCTCCCTGTCCTTTTGTACATCAGCATCATCAGGCGAAGGTACAGTGGCACCGGAGCACGAGGGAGCTGCATCCCACATGGCCATGGAGGGCCACACCACAGACTCTGAATGCACCAGTGGGACGGAGGGGGAGGGGAGCTTCACGTCGGCTACCGGATCACCAACCAGAGACACAGACTCGTCCGCCGATGGGAGCTCCCCTGTGGTGGCGGCACCACCTGTGCGCCCCACCTCTACAGGTACAGCCACCACCCCCCCTTCCAGCACCGCCCTCCCAGCAGCCCGTCAGCGTTCGCCCTGTGCCCGCTCACCCAGGAGGGTGGGCATCACCTTCGCCCCAGGCACCTCAGGACCTGCCCCAGTCACCCCTGCTGCCCTCAGTGAGGAGGCCATTGACCTCCTCAGGTCACTCACTGTTGGGCAGTCTACCATTGTGAATGCCATCCAGGGTGCAGAAAGGGAGTTGCAACACGGTAATGCATTCCTGGAGGGCATTCATTCTGGCCAGGCGGCCCTTCAGCGAACCCTGCAATCTCTGGCCTCAGCACTGATGGCAGCCATTGTCCCTGTGTCCAGCCTCCCCCCTCCAACTTCCTCCACTCAGACCCAATCCCCTGTACCCCAGCCCATCCCAAGCACACCTACAGACCAGCATGCACACAGGTCAACACACACAAGTAGCTCAAGCAAACATAGGCACCACACACACACCACAGGCACTCACGCAAGCCTCACCCACATACAGACACAGCAACATCCACTGTCTCCAATGTGTCCCCCTCCTCCTCTTCCCCCTCCTCCCTCCCAGTCTTGTCTACACACACACCTGCATGCACCACATCTACAGGCACTAGGACTCGCACCAGGACACCCAGCACCACAAGCCGCTCACCTGCACTCACCACCTCCACTGCCATTTACACGTCCCCTGTGTCCTCTCCCAGTGTGTCTGTGACGCCCCCTCCCAAAGTACACAAACGCCGGCAGTCACTCACCCAACATCCATCCACCTCACAACAGACTCCAGTACCTGCACCCAAAACACCTAAAGTGACACCTCCTACAACCACCTCCTCTTCCTCCGCTCCCAGACCCCCTCCAGCTACCCATCCCAGTGTTCATCAGAAACTGTCCCTCTGTCAAATTGACCTTTTTGCCCCCACCCCCCCCTCCAATTCATCAGTCCCGTCGTAGCGCCTCAGCCAAAAAGCCTCCAGTACCAGTGGTGCGTGTTCCAGGTTTTTGGAGTGCACCGTCCACCAGGGCAGGCAGTAGGACCCGGAGCCAAGGCACTGGCAGCCCACCCCCTGTAAAGGCTCTGAAAATGGAGAGTGGACGACGGGACCGTCTTAAGACCCCTGGTGGGACAACAAGTGACATGGGATCGAAGGGGATTGGTGAGTCAGCTGTAATTCCAACAAACGTGGGGAAGGTCCAGAGGAAGTCTGCCCAGCCTGTTGTGAGTGTCACAGCAGAGAAGTGCGCCATCATTTCCAGCGGTCCAGACACAACCGCCAGCACCGTCGTCACTGGTCCAGAGACCACCGCCAGAGTCACAGCCCAGGAGGGCACAAGTATCGTTACTGGTCCAGAGACCACCGCCAGAGTCACAGCCCAGGAGGGCACAAGTATCGTCACTGGTCCAGAAACCACCGCCAGAGTCACAGCCCAGGAGGGCACAAGTATCGTCACTGGTCCAGAGACCACCGCCAGAGTCACAGCCCAAGAGGGCACAAGTATCGTCACTGGTCCAGAAACCACCGCCGGAGTCACAGCCTAGGAGGGCACAAGTATCGTCACTGGTCCAGAAACCACCGCCGGAGTCACAGGCCAGGAGGGGCCAAGATGCCACAGCCCCGCTGGGCAATGATAGAACGTCATGCCACACACCAATGTCCAGTGTAGAGATCGTCATGCCACACACCAATGTCCAGTGTGGAGATCGTCATGCCACACACCAATGTCCGTATCAGAACCGCCATGTCAAAGCACCGCTGAACAGGGCAAAGACCGCCATGGCAATGCACCGCTGAACAGGGCAAAGACCGCCATGGCAATGCACCGCTAACAGGGCAAAGACCTCCATGGCAATGCATCGCTGAACAGGGCAAAGACCGTCATGTCAAAGCACCGCTGAACAGGGCAAAGACCGCCATGGCAAAGCACCGCTGAACTGTCCTGAACCGCCATGCCAAAGCACCGCTGAACAGGGCAAAGACCGCCATGGCAAAGCACCGCTGAACAGGGCAAAGACCGTCATGTCAAAGCACCGCTGAACAGGGCAAAGACCGCCATGGCAAAGCACCGCTGAACTGTCCTGAACCGCCATGTCAAAGCACCGCTGAACAGGGCAAAGACCGCCATGGCAAAGCACCGCTGAACTGTCCTGAACCGCCATGTCAAAGCACCGCTGAACAGGGCAAAGACCGCCATGGCAAAGCACCGCTGAACTGTCCTGAACCGCCATGTCAAAGCACCGCTGAACAGGGCAAAGACCGCCATGGCAAAGCACCGCTGAACTGTCCTGAACCGCCATGTCAAAGCACCGCTGAACAGGGCAAAGACCGCCATGTCAAAGCACTGCTGAACAGGACAAAGACCACCATGTCAAAGCACGGCTGAACAGGGCAAAGACCGCCATGGCAATGCATCGCTGAACAGGGCAAAGACCGCCATGGCAAAGCACCGCTGAACAGGGCAAAGACCGCCATGGCAAAGCACCGCTGAACAGGGCAAAGACCGCCATGGCAATGCATCGCTGAACAGGGCAAAGACCGCCATGGCAAAGCACAGCTGAACAGGGCAAAGACCGCCATGGCAAAGCACCGCTGAACAGGGCAAAGACCGCCATGGCAAAGCACCGCTGAACAGGGCAAAGACCGCCATGGCAATGCATCGCTGAACAGGGCAAAGACTGCCATGGCAAAGCACCGCTGAACAGGGCATGCACAGTGTAGGAATGAATGGACCGCCACATCAGGCATCCTTTTCCCATGTGCAGCTGGGACAGTGACAGGACAGGTACTTTCACGTGGAGACTCATGCAGTCTGGGCACCAGTCCCCCTCCAGAACCAGTGGAGACTGTTATCCACTTGAGAGACTGTGGCTTTACACTCCCCAGGATAAAGCAGTGGGCAAGCCACCCACTGTAGAGACTTGAGAGACTGTGGCTTTGCACTCCTCAGGATGGCACGGTGGGCAAGCCACCCACTGTAGAGACTTGAGAGACTGTGGCTTTGCACTCCCCAGGATACATCAATGGGCATGGAGCCCCGTCGTGGATCTGGCTTCGCATTCATCTGGCTGAGGTGCCCCCCTTCCCTTCCCCCTGAGGTGCCTGTTTTCTTTCTATATGATGCCCCGGCAGTGTTCTCTCCGATTTTGGTCAGGTATCTATTGTGGGCCTCGCCCATGCATTTTTGGACTGTTGGTGCATGGACATTGTTGTGTACATATCTGCACTACTTCTCGGATTGTATGTGTAAATAAGAGTGATTTTGAGATATATATATCTGTATATTTTTGTATGACATGTATATTGGCACATTACAATGTTTGCCCGAATTTCGCATTGTCTTTTCATTCTTCCGGGGGGATTGTGGGTTGTTACTGTTATTTTTGTGACTGCATTGGTGTGTATGTTGAGATATGCGAGGGTGGGGGTGGGGGTGTTAGGTGGGTGTCCCCCTAACTTTTGCCTCCCCCCTCCCCCGTGTCATAGGTGCAGTACTCACCGGTATCTTCTGCGCCTACGTAGCTGTTGGTCGTAAAGGAGCAGAAAAACAAGCGCAGGGAGTATTTGGAGTTCGGGCTCCATGGTGTCCTCGTTCCTCGTGAGATGTGTTCAGGTGAGCGTTTTCCCATAGCAAAAGCTGTTTCCGCCGTGTTTTTATCCGCTGTGAATCCGCCCCGGAAAAGGTGGCGGATTGGCGGGTTGTAATAGTGTGAGCGGTACATTGTCTCCCGCCTGTCTGTTGGCGGTAACCGCCGCGCTGTTAGTCTGTACCGCCGTGACGGTCGGAGTGTTAAAGTGGCTGTCTTTGTTGGCGGTTTCCACCACGGTCATAATTCCCATTTTTTCCGCCGGCCTGTTTGCGGTCTTACCGCCGCTTTAACTACGTCCGCCAGGGTTGTAATGACCCCCAAAATGTCTACAGAAGAGTTAGTGATGGAACTCAACCTCACCCCTTACCTGCATCTTAGGATGTCAGAGTTAAGGTCTCTCTGTAAAATCAAAAAGATAAAGACTGGTTCAAACCCTACCAAAGTACAGCTCCAGGAGCTCTTGGCAGAGTTTGCTAAATACAACCCCTCTGATGATGCCTTCACAGAGGGGGACACTAGTGAGTTGGAGGAACTCCCACCTCCAACCCTAGATAGGGAGACCAGGGTTCCTCCAACCCTGACTCCAAGTGTGATAGTCAGAGATGCTGCTTCTCTCACAGGAGAGTCCAGCAACTCTGGAAGCATTGAGGGCAGCCTCGATGAAGATGACCTCCTCCTAGCCAGGTTGGCCAAAAGATTAGCTTTGGAAAGACAGATCCTAGCCATAGAAAGGGAAAGACAAGAGATGGGCTTATTTCCCATCAGTGGTGGCAGCAATATAAATAGGGTCAGAGATTCTCCTGACATGCTAAAAATCCCTAAAGGGGTTGTAACTAAATATGAAGATGGTGATGACATCATCAAATGGTTCACAGCTTTTGAGATGCAGAATCCTATGACCTCATGAAGGCTACCCTGATTGAGGGTTTTGGATTCTCAACTGAGGAGTACAGGATTAGGTTCAGGGGGTCTCAAAAATCCTTGAGCCAGACCTGGGTTGATTTTGTTGACTTCTCAGTCAAAACACTGGATGGTTGGATTAATGGCAGTGGTGTAAGTGATTATGATAGGCTGTACAACCTGTGTATGAAAGAACACCTGTTAAGTAATTGTTTCAATGATAAACTGCATCAGCATCTGGTAGACCTAGGACCAATTTCTCCCCAAGAATTGGGAAAGAAGGCGGACCATTGGGTCAAAACTAGGGTGAGCAAGACTTCCACAGGGGGTGACCAAAAGAAAGGGGTCACAAAGACTCCCCAGGGGAAGAGTGTTGAGACATCCAAGGGAAAAAGTAAAGAGTCTTCTACAGGGCCCTAAAAACCTGCTCAGGAGGGAGGGTCCAAACCCTCTTCACAATCCAATTTTGGGTACAAGGGTAAAAACTTTGATCCCAAGAAGGCCTGGTGTCGTAGCTGCAATCAGCAGGGACACCAAACTGGAGACAAGGCCTGTCCCAAGAAAGGTTCCACTTCAAACTCTACTCCAGTTAGCACTGGAATAGCCAGTCTCCAGGTGGGATCAACAGTGTTCCCAGAGCAAATCAGGGTTCACACTGAAGCTACATTAGTCTCTGAGGGTGGGGTGGACTTAGCCACACTGGCTGCCTGGCCCCCTAATATGCAGAAATACAGGCAGCAACTCTTAATTAATGGGATTAGTGTAGAAGGCCTGAGGGATACAGGTACCAGTGTCACCATGGTGACAGAGAAACTGGTTTCCCCTGGTCAATACGTGGCTGGACAAACATATCCAGTCACCAACGCTGACAATCAGACTAAAGTACATCCCATGGCTATGGTAACTTTAGAATGGGGAGGGGTCAATGGCCTGAAACAGGCAGTGGTCTCCTCAAATATCCCTGTAGGCTATTTGCTTGGAAATGTACTGGAGTCCTCAGCATGGGCTGAGGTAGAACTCAAAACCCATACAGCCATGCTGGGTATCCCTGAACTGGTGTGTGTCAAGACAAGGGCACAGTGCAAGGCTCAGGGTGAAAAAGTGGTGTTGGAGCCTGGAATAATGGCCCAACCCTCCAAGAGAAAAGGAAAGAAGACTGGGGAACCAGCTTCAACACAACAAAAGAAAGAGAACCTCTCTTCCCAGGAAGAAGTTCTGCCCTCTGAGGGAACTGAGACCATGGAGTTGGAACATTATCAGGTTGAGCTCCTAGGTCCAGGGGGGCCCACAAGGAAACAGCTGTGTAAGGGGCAAGAAACACGTCCTTCTCTTGAAGGCCTTAGGCAGCAAGCTGCTGAAGGGACCAAAGGAAAAATCGCTGGAACGCATAGAGTCTACTGGGAATATGAACTCCTCTACACTGAGGCAAGAGATCCCAAACCTGGTGCCACTAGGAGAGTGGTAGTGCCTCAGGAGTTTAGGAAGTTCATCCTGACCTTAGCTCATGAAATTCCACTTGCTGTGCATTTGGGACAAACCAAGACTTGGGAAAGGTTAGTTAACCATTTCTATTGGCCCAACATGTCCCAGAAAGTAAAGGAGTTTTGTGTCTCCTGTGCTACCTGTCAAGCCAGTGGTAAGACAGGTGGACACCCAAAGGCCCCCCTCATTCCACTTCCAGTGGTGGGGGTCTCCTTTGAAAGAGTGGGTGTAGACATAGTGGGTCCACTTGAACCTCCCACAGCTTCAGGGAACCAGTATATCCTAGTGGTAGTGGATCATGCTACTAGGTACCCTGAAGCAATTCCCCTTAGGTCCACTACTGCCCCTGCAGTAGCTAAAGCACTCATTGGTATATTTACCAGAGTGGGATTTCCTAAGGAGATGGTGTCTGACAAGGGTACCAACTTCATGTCAGCATACCTGAAGCATATGTGGAATGAGTGTGGCGTGACTTACAAATTCACCACACCATACCATCCACAAACCAATGGTCTTGTAGAAAGATTTAACAAGACATTGAAATGCATGATCATGGGGCTCCCTAAAAAACTCAAAAGGAGATGGGATGTCATCTTGCCATGTCTGCTTTTCGCCTACAGAGAGGTGCCTCAGAAGGGAGTAGGGTTTTCCCCCTTTGAACTTCTGTTTGGCCATCCTGTAAGGGGACCGCTAGCTCTTGTAAAAGAAGGCTGGGAGAGACCTCTTCATGAGCCTAAACAAGACATAGTGGACTATTTACTAGGCCTACGTTTCAGGATGGCAGAGTACATGGAAAAGGCAAGCAAAAACCTTGAGGCCAGCCAACAACTCCAGAAGATGTGGTATGACCAAAAGGCTGCTATGGTTGAGTTTCAGCCAGGGCAGAAAGTCTGGGTTCTGGAGCCTGTTGCTCCAATGGCACTTCAGAAAAGATGAAGTGGCCCTTACCCAGTGCTAGAGAGAAAGAGTCAGGTCACCTACCTGGTAGACCTAGGCACTAGCAGGACCCCCAAAAGGGTGATCCATGTGAACCGCCTCAAACTCTTTCATGACAGGGCAGATGTGAATCTGTTGATGGTAACAGATGAGGACCAGGAATCTGAGAGTGAACCTCTCCCTGATCTCCTCTCCACAGACCCTAAAGATGGCTCAGTAGATGGAGTGATCTATTCAGACACCCTCTCTGGCCAACAGCAATCTGACTGTAGAAAAGTCTTACAACAGTTTGCTGAGCTCTTTTCCCTAACCCCTGGTCAGACACACCTGTGTACCCATGATGTGGACACAGGAGACAGCATGCCTGTCAAAAACAACATTTTCAGACAGTCTGACCAAGTTAAGGAAAGCATCAAAGTGGAAGTCCACCAGATGCTGGAATTGGGAGTCATTGAGCACTCTGACAGCCCCTGGGCTAGCCCAGTGGTCTTAGTCCCCAACCTCACACCAAGGATGGTAAGAGAGAGATGAGCTTTTGTGTGGACTACAGAGGACTTAATTCTGTCACCAAGACAGATGCCCATCCCATTCCAAGGGCAGATGAATTAATTGACAAACTAGGTGCCGCCAGATACTTAAGTACCTTTGACTTGGCAGCAGGGTACTGGCAAATCAAAATAGCACCAGGAGCAAAAGAAAAGACAGCATTCTCCACACCTGATGGGCATTATCAGTTTACTGTTATGCCCTTTGGCTTAAAGAATGCCCCTGCCACCTTCCAAAGGTTGGTGACTCAAGTCTTTGCTGGCTTGGAGTCCTTTAGTGCAGCTTATCTTGACGATAATGCTGTCTTTAGCTCCAGCTGGCAGGATCACCTGGTCCACCTGAAGAAGGTTTTGAAGGCCCTGCAAGCAGCAGGCCTCTCTATCAAGGCATCCAAATGTCAGCTAGAGCAGGGAACTGTGGTTTACTTGGGACACCTTGTAGGTGGAGGCCAAGTTCAGCCACTCCAACCCAAGATGCAGACTATTCTGGACTGGGTAGCTCCAAAAACCCAGACCCAAGTCAGGGCATTCCTTGGGTTGACTGGCTACTATAGGAGGTTTGTGAAGGGATATGGATCAATAGTGACACTCCTCACAGAACTTACCTCCAAGAAAATGCCCAAGAAGGTAAACTGGACTGTAGAATGCCAACAGGCCTTTGACACCCTGAAACAAGCTATGTGCACAGCACCAGTTCTAAAAGCTCCAGATTACTCCAAGCAGTTCATTTTGCAGACTGATGCCTCTGAACATGGGATAGGGGCAGTTTTGTCCCAAACAAATGATGATGGCCTTGACCAGCCTGTTGCTTTCATTAGCAGGAGGTTACTCCCCAGGGAGCAGCGTTGGAGTGCCATGGAGAGGGAGGACTTTGCTGTGGTTTGGTCCCTGAAGAGGCTGAGACCATACCTCTTTGGTACTCACTTTGTAGTTCAAACTGACCACAGACCTCTCAGATGGCTAATGCAAATGAAAGGTGAAATTCCAAAACTGTTGAGGTGTTCCATCTCCCTACGGGGAATGAACTTTATAGTGGAACTCAGACCTGGGACTGCCCATGCCAATGCAGATGGCCTTTCCAGGTTCTTCCACTTAGAAAATGAAGACTCTCTTGGGAATGGTTAGTCTCATCCTCTTTCGTTTGGGGGGGGGCGTTGTGTAAGGAAATGCCTCCTTGGCATGGTTACCCCCTGACTTTTTACCTTTGCTGATGCCAAGTTATGATTTGAAAGTGTGCTGAGGCCTGTTAACCAGGCCCCAGCACCAGTGTTCTTTCCCTAAAACTTTCCCTTTGTCTCCACAATTGGCACACCCTGGCATCCAGGTAAGTCCCTTGTAACTGGTACCCCTAGTACCAAGGGCCCTGATGCCAGGGAATGTCTCTAAGGGCTGCAGCATGTCTTATGCCACCCTGGGAACCCCTCACTCAGCACAGACACCCTGCTTGCCAGCTTGTGTGTGCTGGTGGGGAGAAAAAGACTAAGTCAACATGGCACTCCCCTCAGGGTGCCATGCCAACCTCACACTGCCCATGGCATAGATAAGTCACCCCTGTAGCAGGCCTTACAGCCCTAAGGCAGGGTGCACTATACCATAGGTGAGGGCATAGGTACATGAGCACTATGCCCCTACAGTGTCTAAGCAAAACTTTAGACATTGTAAGTCCAGGGTAGCCATAAGAGTATATGGTCTGGGAGTCTGTCATACACAAATTCCACAGCACCATAATGGCTACACTGAAAACTGGGAAGTTTGGTATCAAACTTCTCAGCACAATAAATGCACACTGATGCCAGTGTACATTTTATTGTGAAATACACCCAGAGGGCATCTTAGGGATGCCCCGTGAAAACATACCCGACTTCCAGTATGGGCTGACTAGTTTTACCAGCCTGCCACACACCAGACATGTTGCTGGCCACATGGGGAGAGTGCCTTTGTCACTCTGTGGCTAGTAACAAAGCCTGTACTGGGTGAAGGTGCTTCTCACCTCCCCCTGCAGGAACTGTAACAGCTGGCGGTGAGCCTCAAAGGCTCACCCTCTTTGTTACAGCGCCACAGGGCATCCCAGCTAGTGGTGATGCCCGCCCCCTCCGGCCACAGCCCCACTTTTGGCGGCAAGGCCGGAGGAGATAATGAGAAAAACAAGGAGGAGTCCCTGGCCAGTCAGGGCAACCCCTAAGGTGGGGGGGTCGGGGTGGAAGTGGAAAGGATTCCCCTTCCATCCACGACCAGGGGGTGTGGGTGGGGGGCACCAAGGGAACCGGTGCCTTGGACGAGATCACCTCATCCAAGGCACCGTAGCGGTTAAGAAGAGGGCTTTAGGCACTGGCAAGTTTTTTTTTTTTATTTACAAATTACGCACTGGAGAGAACACAATGCCCTCAGTGACAAAATAAACATTTTATCTAGCAAGCGATCACCTCAGCCAGTCAGCCTGCTGAGAAGCATGATTTATTGCCCTGAGTGCAGCCCGGTGCCCTCCAGCCAGACAAAGCTAATAAAACTCCGTGACCTGCGTGCTTTGTAAACGTGTGCGCAGTGAGAAAAGACATTGTGCGCGCGCGCCCACGCGCACACCTTAAAGGAAACACTGGTCATAACAATTCACAATGGATTTAACAAAGGGAACTTTAAGAGAGTGGGTTGTCCTGTTGAATATCAAAGGAATAAAAGTGTGCTTTGTAAATGGCAAAAAGTGGACACAAAGGCTCTCTTATCCTTTGTAGTCGGTACAAATCTAAAAAAATTTGAAGCCTTTTAAAATACTGATTCACCCCCAGCCCAGGTTTTTGGAAGTTTTTGCCAGCATCTGTGTGTTCGTAAAAGGGTATCTAATTCTTCCTATTCACTGTGACGGAACCAAACCAGTAAAGTGGGTTGATAAAACATGCACACATGCCCGTGCTAACCTTATACGGGCCTTAAATTCCGCCCCAAGAAATCAGGCAGAAGTTATAAGGTGCAGAGCCCAGTATAAGAAGGCAATTTCCCTAAGGAAAAAGATGATCAGAGAAGAGGCATGGGAGAAACTAGTGATTGCCTCAGCTGTAAATAACTGGGCTCAATTCTGGAAAGTAGTTAATACTCCGTTTTTTAGGCCAGCCTCTAATAAGGGAATTAGGGTCCATATCCCAGAGCACAGTTGGATTACTCACTTCACAAAGATGTATTCATGTAATATGGATGAATGTGAAAATACCTTGTTAGAAGGATAAGATAATTATATCAGTGAGGAAGTGAATATACATTTGAGTCATGTAATACTGGCAATTAATTGCTCAACCGTCAATAAGGCCCCTGGTCCTGATGGTGTCCCAGTTGATCTTTTTAAGAACAATGTTATTAGAGCTGCTTTAAGCTCCGCCAAACATGGTCCAATGCCACTATTGTGCCAATTTTTTAAAAAAGGTGATCCTGCATGCTATTGCTCTATCTCTTTGATTGATGCTACTGCAAACATTTTTGGGAGAATTCTCCTGGGTTGCCTGGAAGCATGGGCTTATCACAAAAATATTATTTTAGAGTCACAGTATGGTTTTCGGAAGGCAGTGGGGACAGTTGATCAATGTCTGAATCTCCATCTGCTCAGAGAAAGATATGTGGGGAACCAAACAAGGGTGTTTGTATTTGGTGTTTATGGTTCTAACAGTGGTGTTTGATAATGTCATTAGAAGTAAATTATGGGCAATGCTGATTGGGAAAGGAGCAAACCCTAAATTAGTATGTCTGCTGGTGCAACTGCATAGTAATGTGGAAGCTAAGATCAGATATGGACAACAGGAGGAATGCACCCGTTGAGAAAGGGGTCAGGCAAGAATGGGTTCTGGCACCCTTTCTATCTACATTTTATATATACGGCTTAGGGAAAGCCTTAATAGGTGAAAAGGCAAACCCTCTGCTAAAGCGTCCCTTTATGACTAATTTACTCACTTTGGGACTCATTTTCGGCCAATGAATCTTTTGACCCTGATTGAAGACACCTTAGGACGAGATAACTAATCAGCATGTCAATCAATATGTCAATAACGTCATCAAAGTTCATAGTAATATGACAATTCAAATTAGTCAAAGACATTTAATAAAACTCAGAAACCACCATGACCTTGCAGTCATGAATAACCACACCAGTTTAGTACTATTATATGAAGTTTATTCCCTATTGATTACAATTCTACTAGCAAGTTTATTAGTCTCAAAACCAAGAAACACATTAGCATAGTCACAATATGGCAACTCTGATAAGATTTAATCAAAGCAAGAATCACGAACATTAGAATATAGCATGGCGTCAGCATAGGTTATCCTTAGCAGAGTATCATCATCACGTTATTCAACAAGCATAGATTTGGTCAATTGTCTATTTGCATCAGTTTAGTGAACCCCTCATCTAACCTCCAATCAGCATTGGCATGTTGGGCTTTATGCAAAACAATTTAGTAACACCAATTTAGAAAACCATCTAACTATGGGCTCTGTCAAAAGAAGCATTGGTACCTAGAAAGGAAAAGCAAACAGACAATTTACAATTTCATTGTCATATAGTTACCCTCCGTATTGGGTCAGCACTCAGGTTCGGTCTTCGTCCTCAGGACATCAGTTAAGTTGCCATCAGGAATTCAGCAATTGTGTAAAAGGGGGCACTTCCCTCATAAGGAGGTAAAGTGTAAACGGGCAATATAGGGCAAGAATGGTTTTAAGAACCAAACAGCAAAATCTCTATGCAGAGTGACAAAGTGTCTGGGTCATAGCAAATCGCATCAGCATCTCCCTGACTCTCTCCTAATCTCCTATTCTCTCCTGTTCTTCTTTACTTCCTCATTGTCAAGGGTTTTATCCCTTTTTCTGTTGTACAATCCCCTAAAAGCTAATTGGCTGGGGTCAGTACCCCACTATCTCCCTCCAATAGAGTTTCAATTACTTCATTGAATTTGTCACCCCATAACTGTTCTCATGTAGTTTATTGGTCCTTATGATTGACGTCTTCAGTGGGTAGAATATCCGGTATGATTTCAAACTCTCGTGGTCTTCTTTGCATCTTTAGTCAGTGACTCCATTGTCTGTACTGGTTCAGGCGACCTTGTACCTGCAAGTAGTTTACACTGTTGCGTTCAGCAAGAATGTTTCACTATCTTCTGGTTTGGAGAAAAACAAGAGTTCATGTCCTTCAGCAAGCCAGCACACTGCACGTTAGAAAAAAACACATTAATCTGAAAGCCAGGCAGCTAGGCCTCGACTCATGCTAACTAAGGCCTAATGATTTTCTTAGCAAAACTTTTACATATAACCTATTATTATTATTATTGCAAAATCATAGCCTAATCTAACATTTCAACATTATTAGTCAGTTTCATTAGTCATTGTATATGTTGGCGGCCACTCCCCGTTGGCACATTTCAAGCGCACGTTTTAGCAAAATACATTAATACATTTTCTATGCAGCATTGTTACATGTTAGTTCATATACATTTTATGTAAATATAGAATATATAAGCTACGCTCTCCCACCTCCTAAGATTGAAGGCACACCACAACCTGTTCTAATGTATGCTGATGATAGTGTCCTTATGGCCAGAACTGGGAGGGTCCTTCAAAAATTACTACATAAATGTTTGGAGTTCATGATGGTTCTGGGTTTGACCACAAACAAAGCAAAATCATACATTATGGTCTGTGGCCGCCTGAGAAGTAGAGTGCCCAGGTTTTATATCGATGGCATCAGTTTGAACTGTGTGAATGCATTCACATATCTTGGGATTCTTTTTGACAGTAAGTGTAAATGGAATCACCTTAGAGAAATAAAGGTTACGCAAAACAATCAGGTGGTGGTAGCATTGCGTAAATTTATTGCTAATTTGGGTTGTGCCCCATTAAAGTCTATCACTACTATCTATAAGGCACGGCCTGCATTAATTGTTAGATATGGTGCTAGAGTGTGGGGATATATGGGTGCTCCATCTTTGCAAATCAGTGAAAACTAATTTTTGAGAAGTTTACTTTCACTTCCTGCAAGTGTACCTGCCATTATTCCACATGAGGAACTGGGACTCCTTTTTATTAAGGATCTGATTAAGTTAGCCCCCCCATCTCTCTGAATGTCTGTTTAGATTAGACCAGAAGCAGCCCTTACTCAGTCTTTGCTCATGGACTGTACGAGACTGGGCGGGCTCTGGGAAGACAATAGATCAGACCTATTTTTTAATCCTAGGTCTATAATTAAACAGGATGCTACACTCGTTAAAAATTAATTTCATGGATTGATATATGGAGGTGTGACTTGGGTAAAGGTGTGGTGACAACTTACCTTCCTCTATGTACTTCGCCAAATATTGAACCCTGTCTGTTAGTTGTCCCATGACACCATAGATTTTACTTGATGAGGTTTCTCCTGGGGCTGGCTCACTTTCTGGGGGCCTGTCCACCAAAGGTATATTGCCCCACAGATTGAATACCCTGTCCATGTGATACCCACTCAAAGCTATCACAAATGCACATGTTTTTATTCTGTAAATTATACAAAGAGCAGAGAAGGGCTTTTTAATCCCAATTCTTAGGGCATTAAAAATTACAAGGTGCAAAGAAGCAATCCTTTATCTGCAGTTATTACAATCTGACATGGGCTGGTAACTGACTGTTAAATGTATGGAACTTTTTGCTGGATATTAACACATTTTACAACATTTGTTTAAATCAAATTTGACTAACTGACCATTTTGATAAATATTAAACATTTTAATGATTTTAACTTGTGTATTTTTGTCGATTACTTATTTTATCTGGATTTTTTTTAAATTAACTTATGTAATGTTTTACCTATGTTCTTTTATGGATCTTTTTAAATATCCAAATAAAGATTATGACTGACTGACTGACTGACTAACTAGTTAAATTCTTATATATGCAGGACTATTGAACCATTATGCGCTGTTTTTTTTTTAACATGATCCTCAAAAAGCATTGGACTGCTGTGCAACGTGGCTTAAAGTTTTAAAAAAGCACTGTGAATCAGTTAGTGCTGGCCGCATCATAATGTTTTTTTTCATTAAACTATGTTTGCACACGAGCTCATGCTGCTGTGCAGCACGTAAAAAAAACATAAACAACATTGACAAAGCTAATAGATTTTGCAAAGGCGAAACCTATTGGCTTTGCCAATGCTTGTTTTTTTTAAATTATTGAAGGTAAGGATTTTGGTGGTTGTGCACGAAAGCATACACTTTTCATAGTTTCTGCACAAATACTCTTTGATTATGATCATAGACCCTGTCAGGAAACTAAAAAGAATAACCCCATCTTGAAAAGCAATGTTAGGCACGTCTCATTTAGGGTACAAAGATAACTTTATGTCACAAGACACAGATTTTGCAGTTTTAAATTTTGAGTTACTATATCGCTGCATTCTGGAAGATACAGGTCCTTAGTCACAAAGGTAAACTTGCACATTTGGTGTTCAGGTAAATCTATTAAGATTTGAGCAATAAAAGAAATGTGCTTATACTATTCAATGTTCTAACAATTTTCCAAAACGTGCTTTTGGGGATGGATGCTCAAATATCTTGAAGCAATTGTTTTATGTACTGTTGAGTTGAGGCAACTGGCCCAGTGTGTTCAGAAGTCACTACTTGTTATAGACTGTCCCATAATGTAGAATATGGGGGTCCACATCATACTTGGCCAATTTACCTGATGCAAGATAAAATACATATGCCATTTGTTGTGTTACAATTATCTCACACACTGCTGGACAATTTGAGGACTTTAATCTATTCCAGCACTGCATATCCCAAATAGTTATACACTCTGGCTCCTTATTTACATCTCACAATGACACTCAGGTATGGGGTGATAGTAAAAACACCCATCCCCGCAGATTTCTCCACTTCTCTCTCCCTCCAACCATGCCAGCTCAGGGCCACAACAATAGACAAAGGGCCTCATTACGACTTTGGCGGTCCTTTCACAGGACTGCCGAAACCGCTACAGGCAAAAGACCACCAGTAATGAGGTCTTTTGCCGACCATATTAGGAGTGTTCCGCTGGGCCGGCGGAAATACAATAAAGGGACCGGCAGAGCTGTTCAAACCTGGCAGCACACTGAAAACCTTAAAACTGAGCATTTTTTTCTCACATATCATCCACCACATGGCTACCCGCTGCATCTCGTACCATGATAACGCCATCCTGTGGTCCTCACTCATCACAGGAAAACACTTCCCACATAGGATCATAAAGCAGACAATACCCTTCCAAACACACACCTTAAATGGCGTAACCTGGAGCACATTTTGCTAAGCGCTTCACTGACTCATATAGGAGTAGTGAGCGCTAGATGAATGCTGAAACACAATATAATAGAATTTTCTTTGGTAGTTTGACTCGCATTTCTTTAGGCATTAAAGTTCACTTAAAAGGTAGTAAAAGTGTACAACAGAGAAGTTTAGTTTTCATGGGGGGAGAGGAATAGACAGCACTTGATTCCAGGAGTATTCAGCCCTTTACGGGGATGAATACTTATGAGCCCGCTCATGCGTGCACTGTGTTTTGAAGAGCAATTATTAATTTCTTCCTTAAGGGGCTTTCCGCCTTAAGAAGATCACAAAGGAAGCCACCCACGAGGGTCCATCAGTGGTGAAGCTTCACCGAAAAAAGAGACAATTCCACAGAGACTGAACAGCTTTATAAGGTTGAGCGACTCAAAGCCTGTCTGGAACCCAGGCCAACTCGATGCCCTCAGAGTCTCCAAAAGACAAGTTAAGGCAGCTTCCTTATGGTGCCACCTGCAGGGTGCAATGAAACCCACGGAATCATAGTTGACAGCAGAAAGTGGGCTGCTTTGTTGAGAAAGAAGGAGCACAAACGAGAAAAATTTATTTTTTGCTTTTTTCAAATTCAGTGAATAAAGGGACTGCGGTAATAGATGGGACTGCATGGGTTTTCAGAAAGAGTCATAAACTCAAATTTACAAGTCACAGCCACATTTGCCAAGATACATCTGGGGACACAATGTGCCCTTAGATTTGTTCATGTTACACTTTGCCTCCTTATGAGGGAAGTGCCCTTTTGCCCCGGAGCTGAGTTCTGACTGATGGCGAATTGACCGATGTCCTGAAGACGAAGACTGAACCTGTGCGCTGACCTAAACTTTGGAGGGTAATTATGACAATGCAATTTTGATTTGTCTGTTTGCTTTTCCTTTCTAGGTACCAACTGCTTACTTTTGACAGCGACCATAGATAGATGTTTTCCAAATTGGTGTTCTAAATTGTTTTGAATGAAGCCCAACATGCTAATGCTAATCAGTGGTTAGGACAGGTGTTCACTAAACTGACGTAAATAGACAAATGACCGAATCTATGTTTTGTTGAACTGCCTCATTGTTGACACTCTCTTGAATTTTATCTATGTTCACGCCGTGTTATGTTCTGACGTTTGTGATTCTCGCTTTAATGAAATCTTACCAAAGTTGCCATATCGTGACTATGCTATTATGTTTCTTGATGTTGAGATTAACGCATCTGCTTTTAGATTGTAATTAATAGGGACTAAAACTTATAAAATTCTACTAAACTTATGTGGTTATTCATGGCTGAAAGGTCATGGTAGCGTCTTGAATTTGTTAATGACTTTGACTAAAGCGAAATGTATTGTCGTGATAAATATTGATGACATTATTGACGTATTGATTGACATATTGATTAGTTATCTTGTCCTAAGGTGTCTCTCAACTGGGTCAAAAGATTCATTGGCCTAAAACGAGTCCTAATGTGTAATAAATTATCATAAAGGGACGCGTTAACAGATACATGAGCTTTAGCATATTGAGAGGTCTGAGCATGTGACTTCTGTATCTCTTGCTGATACCCCTGTAGTGCAAATCCAGACAGATGGCCTGATTCATAAAGGGCCTCCACACTCGTGGCAGAGACCACTCAGTCGAGGGGAATCTCCGCACTCAGGACTGAATCTCCGCTATGGGAATGTGGTAATGCCGTCAAATAGTGCAGAAACTCCCTCTCAACTGCAGGACCTCCCCCACGAGTGTGGAGGCCCTTTGTGAATCAGGCCCAGAGCCTGCGGGTCTGTATATAACCTGTGGGGTAGGTAGACTTTGTGGGGGCCTCTGAAGGCCGGAAGTGATGGACGAGATGGAATGTGGGTGTGATTAATGGCTTCCTCATCTCTTGTATAAAGGGGGAACAGTTTATATGTTGTGTGAATGAGCCCGTGAACGCATTTGCTTTTAAAACTGTGATTATGTGTTTCCTGGGGGGCAGAATCACTGGCTGTTGTGCTGCTGAGTTGAAGGCAGTTTTTCTTTTGTTGTGCTGCCTTCTAAGTGATTTGGCAGCCAATACCTCACTTCCTGTACTAGGCTGAGGAGCACCGGCCAATACAGTTTACTTACACCACACGTCGTTTTCTGTTGTTTGGATGGACTATCTTTCTTTGCTTCCTGCCTCTCGTGTTTATCAGCACTCCTGTTCACACGCGCAGTTTGTTGTCATGCGATATGACGTCATTAAGGTCACGACGAGGCCGTCTGTTTTCCTTTGCCATTGTTTGGTTAGGTTTGTGACTGCTGAGAGCTGTGATGAGAATCTTTGTCATGGGATTGGTTACAGGAATTCTTAGGAGTAGTTTATTCGCTGCACATCGTTGGAATTGGCTTAGTGGTTTCCGATTGGCAATGCAAACTGCTGTGAGTTGGCTGTTGGAGGCTGCATGAGCCGCTGGCACTGTTTTGAGCTGCTGCACTGTGGCACAGCCATCAGCGGATTAGGTTGCAGTTCTCAGGGAAAGGGTGCCCTTCCAGCGCTAGATCAAGAGCATTGGCGATCCATGTGGATAGGATCGGTGTGGGTGAGTAGATTTTCCTAATGCTTTTCTATCAGAGCGCAGCTACAGCTAAGCATGGAGGACTGTGATACCACAGGTTGCTGAGAGTCACCCGGCCCATTATTGACTTGTGAATACTTCATCTCTCACAGGCCTCCGTCTCAAGCCCTCTTTCCCGTTGCTCTTGAGCACCGCAATTTCCCAACCATGTGCAAGCCTCACCCCACCCTTCACCATGGCAGCAAAAGCTCCTGTGGTTTTCAGGCCGAGCTCTGGTACAAGACTGGGTAGATGGTTTCCTGCTCCAAGAAGCTCCATCTCTTACAGTTGGGGGTCACCTGAACGTCCAGCGAGTGACGTGCAGAACTTGCTTCTCTTTTCTGCACCCACCCGCTCAGCTTTCGCAGGGCATATAGTGCTTGTGGTGTAAGGCTCACAAAAGCAGAGTAGAGGCGCTTTCACCTTTCTCTACTGCCCATGAAGTGTGTCACAGGCGTGCACAGGTTTTCACACTCTTCATGGCATCCAAGTGCTTCCCAGAAGTGCTTGCATGCCTTCTCCAATCCTGATCATTCTTGCAAGCAAAACACCACCAGGTGGCTTTTACTGTTTGCTGTATTTATGGAACTTGTGTTGTGCGCTCTATGAATGAAGTCCTCTCATTCTTTTGGGTAGATGTCAAGAAGAGCGATATGCACAGAACCTCGGTCCTGGGGAAGAGTATATAGTTGAAAGAGAAGTTATGGGGAAAACGTTTTGCTGACAATCTGGGTGAGGATGTGGAGAAAATAGAGATTTTGGAATGGGGTCCCGGAGGGGGACCTGCCGAAGAATGAGGTCTTCTCCCCGGGGTCTTTGGGGAGGGTGGTGCGGTCCGAGGCACCGTAGGCTAATTTGGGCGTTTTTTGGGCTCTGGGAAGGGGGGTATATAGAGAGGCCATTTTGTCGCCGGCCACCATTTTGTCATAAGGTGACACGGTGGCCGGCTCGTTTTTTAGGGCAGGAACTTTTTTCACTTTTCGACTCTTTCGGAAAAAAAAATTCATTGCAGAAACTGACGTGCCTTATTTTTATTAATACACGCGCACAGAGACAAGAGCGGTTTAGTCATTCAGGCGTGCTTTCACTTACGTGAGGCCTCAGGAGTCCGCGAGTAGTACCCGTGATTTGGTGTTACGACGCTGTGATGCTATTAATTGTGTTTGACCAATGACTTTGTGTTTCACCGCTGCGCATATTAGTTGCTCAGTGTTCACCAGTAGCACATTATATGTTTTGTTCAGTTCAGCTGCCTATTGGCTTTGACATGGCATTAGCCATTACTTTCTGTATTCAGTTTAGCCGCCTATTGGATTTGACATTGCATTAGCCATTACATTCTGTATTCTGCCTATTGGCTTTGACATGCTGTATTCAGTTTAGCTGCCTATTGGCTTTGACATGATATTAGACATTACATTTTGTATTCAGCTCAGCTGCCTATTGGCTTTGACATGATATTAGACATTACATTTTGTATTCAGTTCAGCTGCCTATTGGCTTTGACATGACATTAGACATTACATTTGATATTTAGCTTAGCTGCCTATTGCCTTTAACGTGGAGTTAGACATTGCAGTTGAGAATCCAAGCTGTATTCTTCCAAGCTGTGTTTTTCCACAAGATGAACCAAGCTGTTTTCTTCACACCAGACTAGACCTGATAAGAGAGAGTACATTTGGTGTTTTCCTTTCTGCTCAGGCTTGGGAAGAGGAGAAGTCTAGGAGATCTGGCCAGTCTCCAAAGGCTTGCGTAGTTTCCCCAGGTCTGAGAGGAGGGGGCACACTTTTGTAAGGATAACTCGGGGCTTCAGAGATTTAGATTCGAATCTGCTTGACTTCAGGCTGGAACTAGGCGCCAGTTGCCAGTCTCCCGTTTGGGTAGATAATCTCTTTCTCGCAGTTGACCGGAGTCATCAACTTGCAGACCACAGAAAGATGAAGCTGAAGATAGGTCTCCAACGGTGATGCATTTAATTTTTATGCTTTGCATTGAATATCTTATATATAATCTGCTGTGTACATTGCAACTGAGAAGTACTGTGATATATTTTGTTTTCATTGCTGCAACTACTTTTACTCATTTGAACGTGTGCTTGAAAGCTATTAATTCGTCTCTCAAGAACTTGTGGGTGGTGAAGAATTAACAACAATAAAGGTCTTCTTTGAACTCAGAAGTGCATTCCAGAGAGGTTCTGTAAGCTCTGATACGAGATAAGTAGGAAGGCAGAACAGACGCGGCTCTTTGTGTGGGCGTAGTTCGCGTCCAAGAGTGTTTTTTTTTTCCCTGAATGGAGGCCGGCTTTGTTGAGCAGGCGCTTGTGTTGCTGCGCCGGGCCGGGCGCATGGACCTCGTAAATCAGGAGGCCCTTCATGCACTGTGCCCTTTGGATGGCAGAAGGGGTTGCGGCCGCTGTGCTGGCGTGCTCGCCGCCACACTCCCCGGCCCGGGGAGCGAAGGTGAGGAGTCCTGGCCGGGCCGCGGGGCAGGGCCATGGGCGGGTGAAAGTCTCTGGGGCCGGCTGCACGGCTCTCAAGGCGGTCGGTTTCAGAAGGAGGGTTGGGGTATTGCAACACGCCCAGAAGGGCAGGGCTGGGGCCGTAAGGGCCCCCAGCACACGGGGAAAAAGGGGGAAGGGGGCCCATTAAGGTCGTGGGCCAGGGCTCCAACCGCGAGGCAGCGGGCAGGCTTGTAAGGCGGGGTAAGGCTGAGTCCAGCAGTGAAGAAGGGAGCTGGGGGGGCTGGAGCCTGCAGGGTACAGAAGGGCAGGGGGCAGCTGGGAGCTTGCAGCTAGAGTCTGCTAGTGGTAGTGAGGAGGGGGTGGAGGGGGTTTTGGATATGGGGAGACAGTTGACCCATCCATTCCTATATCTAAGAAATGGCCCACTATGCTTGAGTGGAGTGCCACTGATAGTGAAGGAGAGGAGGTAGGAGCAGGACAAGGGATTCAGAGGACTCATTCCTCCTCCCCCGCGTTGTAGATTTCCCCGTCTGGTTTATGGGGGCCGGGTGGGCAAAGGGCAAGGCAAGCACCCTGGGGGTGGGGTGTCCCGGGAGGCAGGAGTGGGGGATAGAGCGCGGGGTGGGGTTCAGTACAGGGATAATGTTTTTGCTGGCACGCCGGTCCTTTTTTGGCAGAGTGAACGTAGTGGCATAGTGCAGCCAGGCGAGCCAGGGGCGGCTCAGATACCCTGGCGTGAAGATCAGGCGGAGCCTAGTGCGGCCGGCCAGTGTGCGTCAACAGGCAGACAGAAGAAGAGGGCGTTGACTGCGGACGCTTCCGAGGGGTGGTGTGGTAGTACGGGTTTTGCACCCAACGATGCCGCCACTCTTTGGGAGCAGCATCCGGGTCCGTTAAGGCTTCAGCAGGGTAAGGCCCGGCGTCGCGCGGGCGTGGAGCCAACGCATGAGTTGCATCTACAGGGCACCCGGGTGGCGGTGATACAAGGAGGGGACCTGTGGTGCGAGGAGGAGTGTGTGTTAGATTTTGATGAGGGCAGTGTGGAGGAAGGCGAGTTAGTGGATGAAAGAGAGGAAGAGAATTGGTGGGCACAGGGTGGGGCGGGGCCCGCTAATGCTCTGTCTCATTCGTTTCAAAGGTCACGGCAGGTGCAACCAGCTGTTGGAAAGGCGTTTGATGGAGCCCACGTTGGTAGACGGAAGGCACAGGAGCGGCCACCGTCGTTGACTGCAGGTGAGGAGAACGCGGGCGTGTGCAGGGTATATGTTGCGGTTGAGGCGACTGGGGACCTGGGTAATGGTGCAGCGTGACTGGTCAGGGTCAGGGACATCTACGTGTTCGATGTGGGCGTCGGGACAGACGGGGCATCTGAGCCGGAGCCCATAAATGGGGAAGGTGGAGAGAAGGCGGCCGATAGCGGAGTCAAGGCAGGTGGGGAGGGCGTTAATGCGGGAAGCAGCACGCAGCAAGGGGATAAGGCGGATCAGCCGCTACCTAAGCGGGTGAGTTTGCCTTACATGGGCACAGCTAAGCCATTGGGGGCTCACCTTGTGCAGTCAACTAAGGAAAAGATTTGGAAAGGGGAATATGTGGAGGTTCTAAAACTTCTACACAGGGAAGTGCGAGCAAAAGAAGGCTCTAAAGAAGAGGAGTTTGAGCTAGCCAAACGGCTGAGGGTGCCAGTGAATATCCAGAATTGGACGCCGGCTTTATTAATTTTCACCAGCGTCTATTACGAACGGTATCCAGAGCGGTCTGTCGCTTTGTTCAAGTACATGGATATCATACGAAAAGCTCACCTCAATTATGGGGTGTTCGCTTGTCGACAGTATGACGAGGAGTTTCGTGCACGTATGGCGGCAGATCCGGACATCAAGTGGGGGGAGATAAATGCTGACCTTTGGCAGCACACTATGGGTCCGGCGAAATTTGGCAAAACTGTTTTCACAGCCAGCAGCTTGCCGACCACTTACCGGCCCTTTCGAGAGCGCCCCACCCAAGGGGTGGGGAACGGGGGCAATAACCAGACTGGGGCCAGTTCTTCGGGCAGTGGGAGGACGGGGGCTTGTTGGGACTACAACAAGGGGATCTGCCACAGGGAATATTGTAAATTTTGGCACGAATGTTCAAAATGTGCAGGAAGACATCCGCTCACTAATTGCTCCGGGCAACCGTCCACAGGAGCGTCGTCTGGTCAGGGACAGGGGGCATAGGGACGTGATCAGTCTTGGCCGGTGGGGCGAGACACTCAGACAGGGACAGTCGGGCAAGACACAAGATTTAGACAAGGACCTGCTGGAAAGGGCTCGTACTCCGGTTAAGGTGGACGTCTTGGCGGCGTGGTTGCGTCTTTATCCGAACGCGAGGGACGCGGACGTATTGCGTCGGGATTTCACCCAAGGCTTTAGATTGGGGTATGAGGGCCCGCGACAACATCGGTGGGCGGAGAACTTGCGATCAGTGAAGGAAGAGTTGGTTTGGGCAAAATTGGAAAAGGAGGTGGCTGGGGGCCGCATGGCGGGCCCCTTTTCACAATGGCCCTTGCCCAACCTCATTGTGTCCCCCATTGGCGTGGTGCCTAAGAAGGAAAGGGGACAATACCGTTTGATCCAACATTTGTCTTGGACCGAGGGCTTTTCGGTGAATGACTTAATTCCGGAGGAATGCACGCGCGTGTCGTATGCATCGGTTGATGTGGCCATTGGCATGGTCGATGGGTTGGGGCCCGGGGCTTTGATGGCAAAGACGGATATCAAGTCAGCATTTCGCTTGCTCCCGGTCCACCCAGA
This sequence comes from Pleurodeles waltl, assembly GCF_031143425.1. Taxonomy (NCBI): domain Eukaryota; kingdom Metazoa; phylum Chordata; class Amphibia; order Caudata; family Salamandridae; genus Pleurodeles; species Pleurodeles waltl. The sequence goes on along the minus strand of NC_090446.1, from coordinate 537,376,114 downwards.
TGATTTTGAGCTGCTGGGGATTCAATTTGGTGGATTTTGGTTTGTGGACAAAGCTCTGCCTATGGGGTGCGCGAGCTCGTGTGCGCTGTTTGAATGCTTCAGTTCTTGCCTGCAATGGATTTTCACGGAAGCGTCCGGACAGGCTCAGGTTACGCATTATCTGGATGACTTCTTTTTTGTGTCAGAAGCTGATTCTCCGCGGTGCGCGGAGATGTTACAGAAATTTCAAAAGATCATGGGGGACCTTGGTGTACCCTTGGCCCCTGAGAAGACAGTGGGGCCTGGTACGGCGCTGTCCTTTTTAGGCATCGAACTGGATACAGTGGCAGGGACCGCGAGGCTGCCGGAGGAAAAGAGAGTGGACATGATCCACAAGATTGCGCACTTGCTGGGGAAAGAGAACGACACAGTGCACGAGGTCCAAGTGTTGTTGGGCCACTTGAACTTTGCATGCACGGTTGTAAGGGCGGGTAGGACATTTTGTCACCGGTTAGCCGTAGCACTTGCAGGAAAAGCAATGCCTCACCATCATGTGCAGATCAGAGCGGGAGTTCGGGAAGATCTTAAGATGTGGCTTACTTTCCTGGAATCTTTCAATGGCATTCCCTTGAAGGCGTGGCAGGAGTGGGAATGGGACGTGCAGATTGTTTCAGATGCGTCCGGGGCAACGGGATTTGGAATTTATTGGGAGGGCAAGTGGTGTGCGGAGGAGTGGCCGTCCGAATGGAAGCGAGGAGGGCGGAGCATTGCATTCTTGGAACTTTTCCCTCTGGTGATAGCGGTGTGTTTGTGGGGGGCTTCTTTAAGACATAAGAAAGTGTTGTTTAGGGTGGACAATTTGGCAGTGGTCCAATTGGTAAACAGGCAGTCAGCGAGAGAACCCCAGGTCCTCCGGTTACTTCGGGTTTTTGTGCTGCAGTGTTTAAAGCTTGACATTGCATTTCAGGCGCGACATGTGCCGGGAGTGGGCAATGACATTGCCGATGCTTTGTCTCGTTCACAGTGGGACAGATTCCATGGGTTGGTCACGGGCACGGAGTTGTGCAGGACGGAGATGCCGGAAGCGCTATGGAGCATAGGCACGAGAGGATGCTTCAGCTGGTGGTAAACTCTTTGGCCCCTTCAACTCGCCGGGCGTATGCAAAGGCGTGGGAGGAGTTTAGACAAACGGGTGCGCGCAGAAGGAGCCGGCCAGAGGATGCGGCGGATGATGTGTTTCAGTTCATATTGACGTTGATCGAGAAAGGTCAGTCCCGGGTGACGATAGCGGGTAAGCTCGCGGCTCTGGGTTTTATGGGTAAATGCTTGTGGGGTTATGAACCGTCGGCGGGGAATTGGGCCAGAGGATGCTGGAAGGTTGGGCCCGGGAAAGGGGTACGGTGGTGCGCAATCGTCGCCCGGTGTCTCTGCGCCTTTTAAAAGACTTGTCGGGGGCGTTGGGGTTGGTGTGTTCCTCGGGGAGGGAGGTTCTCCTTTTTCAGATGCTGATGTCCTGAATGTTTTTTGGGGCTTTTCGGGTGTCGGAGTTACTTGGGTCGCAACGAGCGCCAGGGATTTGCTGGTCGGAGGTGCATCTTGGGGCTCGAGGCGTCACCGTGCACATTCACAGTTCGAAGACGGATCAGAGGGGCTGTTGTTTTCCTCAGGCGTTACCTGGTTTCGTCAATATGCCCGTTAGGGTTGGGGCGGCATTGAAGTCTCCAGGCGGGTAGCGCGGGGCGCTGTTTTTAGACACAGGGATGGTACCAGGGCCACACCTTCCTAGTTGCTGGCGGTTTTACGGAAGGGGGTGGTATCCCTAGGTGAGGATCCCCGTCTTTTTGGCAGCCATTCTGTCAGGATCAGGGCGGCGACTGAGACGGGGAGGAAAGTGTGGACAAGGGAGTCTCTCATGTCTCTGGGCTGGTGGAAGTCTGATTGCTTCAGAAGGTACATCAGGGGGCGGGAGGTATCAGAAGGGGCTGTGTATTAATTCTCTTCTTTCTGTTTCAGGTGTCGTAGCCGGACCCGAGGTGGAGGTTGTGCTCATTTGGGTAGTTGGCCACTCGTTTGTAAAATGGGCCCAGCGGCAAGCTCGGCGGACATCTTTGGGCGAGAATTTGGGCCTGGACCTACGTTGATATCAAGTCCGTTGGTTTGGTAAGGGGGGTATGCTTTGGCCGGAGCTTTTACCACGTTTACAAGGGGTTCAGGGGGGAGGCCCCTGCCCTGATGTTTTGTGCATCCACTCGGGGGAAAATGACATGGTAGTGAAGACAGGTTTGGATTTGTTGAAGGCAATGAAGAAGGACTTGTTGTTGATTTTATCACAGTGGTGTGGATCGCATGTTTTGTTTACAGGTTTTGTTTCCCACGTCGGGTGTGGAGAGGGGCACGTAAACCAGGGGCAGTGGAAAGGGCCAGGCGAAAGGTTAATAAGGAGATGAGGAGCTTTTGTTTGGAGAAGGGCATTACATTTTTGGAGCATAAGGATTTACGTTTTGAAGATTCTGAATTTTTCAGGGATGATGGAGTACATTTGTCTTTTATAGGGATGGATCTGTACCTCTTCCAGTTGAAGAATGCATTGAGAGCCTTGTTTCGGGAGACATAACGCGTTGGTGGGGCAGAAAAAGGCCGTAGGGCTTTTTCTGGTGGCGGTTAGGAGAGCTGGCAGACATCGAAACACGTGCAGATGGGCAGGATGGCAGAGCAATTTTGGATAGTGGGGGGGTACAGCAGCAGGTCGCGACGGGCAGGAAGGAAGATTCAAAGTGTTCAGGAGGAGAACAAACAAGTAGGATTATGAAGTAGCTAAACAGGAGTTGAGACGGTTGGCAGGAGAACCTGACAGGGATGGGGGAGGTTGGGGTATGGGAGAGGGAAGGATTGTGTGGTTAGGTGGTATTTATGTCTAGTGAGGCTTTAGTTTTCTGAGGCAAAGGCCAAGGTTAAAATGTTGTAAGTGCACCTGTTCCAATAAAGCGGCCTTTTACACACAGCAACGGTGTCGAGTTGCCGTGACTCTCCTCCCCAAAGTGAAACTTGAAAAAGGGCCCAGTCAGGCTCGAGCTGCGCCTCGCATATGTTGAAATACGTAGTTTTGTTTGAAGCAGTTTTAGGGGCAGCCGCTGTGTTTTGGGAAGCGTTTGAAGGGTAAAAGGTTAACATGTTGGACACCAGGGTGCGATTTAATAAATGAACACCTGACCGGCAGACCCCAGTCACACCAGTCAGCACTGGGCAACTTTTATCCCAAGTTTCCAGTTCAGCCTTTATTTCCTCCCACAAGCTGGCAGTGGCCAATGTCACTCCTTTCCCGTTCCTGCCCATGGGTGTCTCTGCTTCCGCCGGGGGGCAAGATACGGGGTGGTGTTCTAGTAGCAGTAGCATCTTTTATAACTGCTATCCAGCTGAGTAAGTGCTTTCATGTGCGTCGCTTGAAGTGCCTAAAAAAAGCATCTTGTGGAGAATATGACGTTTCCTGTAAATAAGATGCACACACATTATCTGCTCAAGCACAAACATAAATGCTGCATCAGCAGATGAAGTGTGAGGCACTTGCGGATGGGATAGGCAGTACAAGTGAAAATGAGAGGCAAATCTTTTATATGATGCAGGGGTTACACATCTTAACTTTAATTAGTCAAATTAAAATACATCCAATAGATTAATCAAATCAAGTCTGACTGCATTTTGAGATGCAGTGTGCCATGCAGGGACTATTATCCCCTTTTAGTGACATAGTGAAATTCCAAGGAGTATAGAACATGAACTATTTCATGTTAAACTATCAGCTGTTGGCCACTGTCAGCCTATTTCAAACTCCAAAATGGATTCACCCACTAAGTGGTCAAACTGCATAAAGGAAAGTATGGGATTGTGTTCTCCTTAGTAATGGAAAATTGTGCACCTGTCATTTTCATTGAGTATTCTGGGATGAAATAATTGTTACAAAATTAAGAAACACGTTGTTTAACATGTCAAATTGCTGAACATCCATTTCGGAGATTGGCTTGACTGCTTTTACACACTCGTATTTCAAAATACAATGTACAGTAATATCTTACCAAAATATTGTTTCCTAAATATCATTTCTAAACATATGCTCCTACTGGGTGTAGATAACTGTTTGAACACTTGCTATGTTTGGCTGACCCTTCCAGTTTATTTCTCTTGTTACTCCTCCGTGGCTGTCTTGTGTCTTTTTTTGGGCACTTGTGTTAACCAGCCTGCAGCTCTTATGGTGGGGTGGTGAAAATGGTATTCTATTGGAATTAGCATTGGCAGATTTAAATTAGGATTCTAAATGGCAACATTTACATTTTTGCCTGCAGATAGAGGAAGAAGGTAAATGGAAGTGATTTAGTCATATGCAGGGCCACTGGAATAATGTGGCAGAAAAAGTCCAAATTATGAGGCAGGGTTGACCAATTTATGTGTCAAGAAAAGTCCAGTTATGAATGTACAGCACCATTAGCTCTAACTCAAGTAAATGCGAGACCATTTGCATTGCAAATGCTTGTTTAAGTAATGTATCTGTTTCTCCTAGGCAGCACAGAAGGGGCCTGCTCCCAGCAGAAAGACAGAGTGGGGAGGAGTGGCCAAGGGGTGCAGGTCCTGCCATTGCTAATGTTAATGTAGCCTTGTAAAGGTGTGTGTATATACATATGTACTTGTAAAGGTGTACATATATGCACACATTTACAAGATTTACAACACTAGTGTGCGCACGCACTCACACACACACGCATGTTATCCCAAACACATATTTACAAGGCTACGCAAAAAAATAGAGACAGGCCGGATATAGAAGTAAGGCTAAAGGCTTTAGTCCTATTTTTATGTCTCACCGGCCCAGGTTTTTGCTTTTCAAAATCTAGTCACCCTAGTAAGGGGGGCACAGAGAATTCTGACGTCTTAATTTAGTGGTAGGTGAAATATTAGGTTGTTCCACATGGACCATATATGCGGGAACACTGATTTCTGCCCAGAACCCTCTAACGATCGTTCTCATTAATCCGTTTCTGAAATATCAGAATGTGCTGATTAATTCTGCATAAATCGGACTTATAAGAAGATATGACATTGTTTTTGCAAGGCAGTAAAGAACTCAAGGTTCAAACCAGTGCTTAATTAGTGCTTATTGATTCCGGTGCTGAGCACTGGCACTTATTTTTGAGGGCCTGGGCTTATTCTTCTGCCTCAAGCATTCGCTGCAAGCAAACAACACACACAGGAAAGACTGAGGAAGAGAAAAAGGGAAAGGCGTCACTAAGGTAGAAAGCAGAAAGCTGCCAAGGGGGTCTTGGGGGGGAGCACCGATATCGGCAGTCTCCCCCCCGGCAAGTTTGCGAGATAGCACAGCCCATTCACGCCATTTTGGGCACTGTTTGGGCTACGAGGGTGCATGGTTTAGTAGCCTGAGGCTACTATATAAATAAGAGAGACATTTTGAATCGCCACCATTTTGTTGGTGACAATTTGCCAGGAGGCAGGTTTTTTCCAGCACGCCAGGTTTTGTCAGGAGGCAGTTGAGGAGTTAGTGGTGTGGGAGGAGAGTAAAAAAAAAAAAAAAAAAAATAGACTAGCAAACCAGTTTAAGGACAGGTCGCTAGGTCAGTTGGTGACAGGTCATTTTCTTACCTGTTTCTCCGTAGCGAATCTGACGGTGCTGTTGTGGCCTGTCCTGGAAATGGAGGAAGGCATGGACCGGCGCGTCATCCAGGCCATGCAGCTATTGCGGAAAGCGGGGCGCCTCGACTTACTAGTCGAAAATGACGCCCGCCGGGATCGTCCCGTGTGGCGCGCGGAGAGTGGCGTGGCGGCCGCGGTGGCGGCATGCTCCCCGCCCCGCAGGATCCGAGTGCGGTCGGCGCCGCAGGTGAGGAGAGGGGGCGGAGGGAGGGGCAGGGGCGGGAGATCCGTTGGCTCCGTCGGTCGGGTGAGGGGAGGTGTGTTTAGACGGCCATGCCCTTTGGGGGCGCGGCCGCAATCCCCAGTTATGGCAGGAGCAGGGGGCGGGCCGGGGGCGGCCTCGGCTCCGAATGTAGATGGAGCAGGATGGCGGCGGCCGTGCCCCTCGGGGGCCCGCCAAGCGAGGAGCGACAGGGCAGGTGAGGCAGGCCCCTCGAGGCAGGAGAATGCAGTTTTAGCGCACGCCCTTGAACTGCCAGGGAAAAAGGCAGCTGAGAAGTCGGCTAGACCGGGAAAGGGCAGTGGGGAGGGCAGGATGAGGGAGGGGGAGGGAGGGTTCCAACAGGGACCCAAAAGGGTATGGAGGATCGTGGGGGTTGTCAGGAAGAGGGTGGGTGGGGGGTCAAAAGGGGAAGAAAAGTGGCATTTCCAGCCCTTGAAATGGGGGCACGTGGAGGAAGGTGCAGAGATGTCGTCCCCTCGGGTAAAATAATTAAGTCACATCCTGGAATGGAGTGACGATGCAGAGCAGGAAGTGGAGGAAGACGGGATTACCCTTAAGGTGCGCCCACCCACCCGTACTTATGGTGGAGGTAGGAAAGGAAGGGGTGTGCAAGGTGTTCCTAGTTCAGGCAGTTCAGATATTGATGAGGTTGAAGGAAAGGAGGAGGGTGGGTGTAGCTCAGGTGGGGAAGATCACGGCGAAGGAATTTTGATCAATGATACCTTGGGATTGTTGCAGGGGGAGCGGAGCGGGAGCGAGGATGGGGACCCAGGCGAGCTCTTGACGGGCTCGGCACCCTGGGAGGAAGAGAAGGCGGGCCCAGTGCGGCTAGCTGGATTGCACCTCAACGCGTTGACGGGACGGTGCGGGCCAAGGCAAGTGCAAGGCGACGCCAGACTGGATCGGGTTTTGCACCCACCAGTTGGATGGTGAGTAGAGCGAAACGGCCTGGCCATGCATCAAGAGGAGAGGGGCCTCAAGCGGCTCCGCAGCAACCGGCAGCCCGAGTGGAGGACTTGATCAAGAGGGCACATTTTGGGGAGGGGTGGGAGGACACAGACTGTGAGGACGCTGGGGAGCAGGAGCTGTTGGATTATGAGGAGGACAGTGTAGAGGAAGCAGAGATACAAGAGGAGGAAGCATTGTGGGCAGCGGGGGGGAGTCGAATGCTGTCCATCAGTCCTTACAGGTTCCGGCGGGGAAAGGAGAGAAGAGAGAAGCGAGACGGATGGTTTCAGAGGGGCGCCCGTTGTTGCAAAAAGGTAATAGGCCGGAAGTTTTGAAGCACATTGGAGTGGCGGTAGGGACGGAGGGCGGTATCGGGGGTGCAGGTGAGCATCTACATTAAGGGGTGTACGTGGCAGATGTGGGGGTAGTTACGGAGGAAGTGAAGGAGCAGGTAAGTGCTGCGAAGGAAGGGGACTCTAGTAAGGTGGGGGAAGAATTTGGGGTTGGCAAGGTCAGCGTGAAACACAAGCGGCTACCGTATATGGGGACAGCAAAACCCTTAGGTGCGCATCTCATGCAGGCAACGAAAGAAAAGATATGGAAAGGGGAGTACGTTGAAATGCTTAAATTGCTGCATAGGGAAGTGCGAGCAAAAGAAGGCTCAAAAGAGGAAGAGTATGAGTTGGCTAAGCGAACTATGGTCCCAGTGACCATTAAAAATTGGAGGCGGCCTTTTTAATTTTCGCCAGCGTCTACTGTGAGCGCTTCTTAGAGCGGGCAGTGGCTTTATTTAAGTACATGGACGTTATACGGAAGGCGTACTTAAATTACGGGGGCTATGCGTGGGCACAATATGATGAGGAGTTTCGAGCGCGCATGGCGGCGGACGAGGAGGCTCAATGGGGCGAAATTGATACGGATTTATGGCAACACACAATGGGGCCAGCAAAATTTGGTAAGACCGTTTTTACGGCCAGTGGTTTGCCTATCATTTATCGGCCCTTTCGGGATCGCCCCACCCAGGGTGGGGCCAATTCCGGGGCTAGCGCAGGTGAAAAGGGAAGTGCGGCAGGTACGGCCGGGAAGAAAACCGGAGCCTGCTGGGATTTTAACAAAGGACTGTGCACTAGGGAGTATTGTAAGTTTAGACATGAATGCTCCAAGTGCAGAGGTAAACATCCTCTCACCAACTGCGTGGGGGGAGCCAGCGTCGGGCAACAGTCAGCGCCGGCAGGAGGTAATATCATGGGGAATCAGGGACAACCCAAGTCGAGGGGGCAGAGTACTCTGGTTAAAAGCTATTACGCCAATTAAGTTGCACAGGCTTAGCTTTTGGGTGCGCTCATATGGTCTGAAGCGTCAAGGGCAATTGCTGTTGCAGGGATTTTCTGACGGTTTTGAACTGGGGTACAACGGACCGCGACAATGTTGATGGGCGGAGAATCTGCGTTCTGTTCGGGGGAAGGAAGAGCTTGTGCGGCTCAAACTCGAGAAGGAAGTGGCTGAGGGGAGAATGGAAGGCCCTTTTACGGATTGGCCTTTGTAGAATTTAATTGTCTCCCCTATCGGAGTGGTACCCAAAAAGGAGCCGGGGCAATATCGGCTGATACACCATTTGTCCTGGCCGGAAGGGGCATCGGTTAATGATTTCATACCGGAAGAGCTTACTAAAGTGTCATATGCCTCTGTGGACGTGGCGATGGCATTGTTTGAAACATTGGGTCCTGGCACCCTTATGGCAAATAAAGACATTAAATCCACATTCAGACTCCTGCCGGTGCACCCGTGGGATTTTGAATTGTTGGGAATTCAATTTCAAGGCAGTTGGTATGTTGACAAAGCACTGCCCATGGGTTGCTCCATCTCTTGCTCCTTATTTGAAAGTTTTAGCACCTTTTTGCAGTGGTTTTTTGTAACGGTAACAGGGCATGCTTCTATTACCCACTATTTTTTCATTGCAGGGCCGAAAGAGTCTGAATCCTGTAAAGTAGCTTTGCAGTCTTTCCAGTCTCTCATGGGGGATCTGGGTGTGCCCCTGGCCCCGAGAAGACAGTGGGGCCCTGTACAGCATTGTCCTTTTTGGGCATCGAGTTCGATACAGTAGCCATGGTGACACGTTTGCCCACAGAAAAAAAAGCGGAATATGTTGGAGACGGTCCGCTACATGGTTCAAAAGCGGAAAGTAACGGTGAAGGAAATTCAAGTACTGTTGGGTCACTTGAATTTTGCTTGCAGGGTTCTGCGCGCTAGTAGGACGTTTTGAAGGAGGCTCGGTATGGCACTCTCGGGTGGCACTCTGCCACATCATCACGTGCTCTTTAGCGCCGGGGTAAAAGAGGACTTGAGAATGTGGTGCGTGTTTTCGGAGTCATTCAATGGAATTCCGATTCAAGCATGGCCTTTGTGTGAGTGGGACGTGCAATTTTTTTCTGATGAGGCGGGAGCGACGGGGTTCGGAATCTACTGGCAGGGCAAGTTTGCGCATAGCAGTGGCCGGAGGCATGACGAGCGGGGGGCCGGAGTATTGCTTTTCTGGAGTTGTTCCCATTGGTGGTGGCAGTGTGTGCCAGGGGGCAATGCTTGCAACACAAATGAGTGCTGTTCCGGGTGGATAACATGGCGGTGGTGCAAGTGGTAAATCGGCAGTCAGCCAGGGACGCGCAAGTGCTGCAGCTTCTTTGAGTTTTTGTGTTGGAATGTTTGCGGCGTGACATTTATTTCAGGGCGAGACACGTGCCGGGTGTGAATAATGATATTGCGGATGCGTTATCTCGTTCGCAGTGGGAGAGGTTCTGTGGGTTGGTTGCGGGCGAGCAGTTGAGCAGGACGGCGATGCCAGCGGCGCTTTGGAACGTAGGCAGCAGAGGATTCTGCGACTGGTTGTGAATTTGGTGGCCCCTTCTACGCAACGCACGTATGTCCGGGCTTGGCAGGAATTTCTGGAATCGTGGGCCCGCCACCGGCGGCCGGGGCAGCAGCGGGTTCAGGACGTAGTCAATTTCATTATGGATATGGTGGATAAGGGGCTGTCAAAGGTGTCTATGGCTGGGAAATTGGCAAGTATTGCGTTTATGGGTAAACTGTTGTGGGGATATGCACCGTCGGCGGGGGAGTTGGACAACGCATTTTAGAAGGTTGGGCCAGGGAACAGGGCGGACGGGCGTGGGAACGCCATCCGATTACTCTGGGGCTGCTGAAGCAGTTGATGACAGTAACGGAAGTAATTTGTAGGTGTGCGGCAGACGCTGTGCTGTGTCGGACTTTGATGGCCTGGATGTTCTTTGGGGCGTTTCGGGTGTCGGAATTATTAGGCTCCGGTGCTTGGGATGGAGTTCGATGGGAAGATGTATGCATTTCGGACCGCAGAGTAGGAGTACACTTGAGGCGGTCAAAGACGGATCAGCAAAGCAGGGGGAGACAGGTCTTTATGCGGGCATACCCAGTGCGAGAAATGTGCCCAGTGCGCCTAGTGCAGCGGATGCGGGGGATCTGGCGCAGAGATGAGGGTTGGGTTTTTTGTCATTTGCGAGGGGACGCGGTGTCCGCGTATCAGTTATTGGCGGTCTTGAGGGCTTGCTTGAGACATATAGGTGCTGACGCTTCGCTATATGGAACACACTTCTTTAGAATTGGCATGGCGACTGAGGCAGGTCGGCGGGGTTGGCAGAGGGCTGCGGTCCTAGAACTGGGGCGATGGAAGTCCAACGCACATAAGAAATATTTGCGATAAGCGCTGTTGACAATAAAGAAGGTAACATGTCATTTTCTTTTCTTGATGCAGGTTCGGTTTCGGGCCAGCAGTGCAGCTCTTATCCATATGGGTCATGGGACATTCTTTTGTGAAATGGGCAGCAAGACAGGCACAGTCGACGGCACTGGGGTCCAACTTGGGATTAGATGGTGCGCGTTATCGTGTTCGGTGGGAAGGCAGAGGGGGTATGTGCTGGTCTGACCTGTTGGGGACTTTACAGAGACTAAAAGGGCGGGGTTGTTGCCCGGATGTGCTATTAGTACATTTGCGTGAGAATGATTTAGTCAAACGGACGGGATTGGACGTGTTGCGGGATATGAAGAGTGACTTGACGGTAGTGAAACAGCAGTGGCATGGTTGCCATTTGATTTGGACAGCATTTGTTCCCCCGCTAGTTTGGAGGGGAGCCCGAAAGCCAGGAACAATAGAGAAAGCAAGGAGGAAGATTAATAAAGAGATGAGGACGTTCTGTGCAGAACAGGGATTTACATATATGGAACATTCTGACATCAAGTTTGAGGACAAGGAGTTTTTTCGGGGCGACAGAGTACACCTGTCCTTTGTGGGCATGGAATTGTACCTGCTCCAGTTAAAAGAAGTGTTACGAATGACATTTAAGGAAGGGTAGGCACACCAGGTAACAACGGGATAGGGTGTATTGGGGGGGCAGAAAAGGAGAGGATGGCCTATGGGCCGGATCCTCTTCTTTTCTGGTGGCGGAGACAGAGAACGGGCACATGACAGATGAGAACGGATGGGAAGAAAATAAGACAAGACAAAGGCAGATTGAATGAGGGTGGACAGTAGCAGGGCTACGTAAATAATATGGAGATGTAGGGGCTGGAGACTTGCACGCTCAAGACGCTAGCTACTGACTATTAAGGTACTAGACAGATTAGACAGGAGCAGGAAGTAAGGAGGAGTGGACTTATGAGCGGCAAGTGCAAAGGGGGGAAGGGAGGGGGAGGGGATGTTAGAGGAGGGGGGAGTGTTGATAGAAGAGTTTATGTATAGTGAGGCTTTGGTTTTGTAAGGCACCAGGCCAAGGGCGACATATTGTGAGTGCACCTGTTTCCAATAAAGCGGCCTTTTACACACAAAAAGGGTGTGATGGCTGAATTTATCTGGCAAAGTCAACTGAAGGGGCACAGAGTGGCTTTTAGTGGATTGAAGAGGCCCGAGATGGCTTCATGATTATGCTGCCTTGGTATTTAAAAGCAGCAGTGTGTTTAAGAGGAGGATTTGGGGCATTGGTACGTTTTTATTTACAAATTGAGAACTGGTTCAAACGAAATGAAATTATGTCCACAGCAGCGGCAGAACTAGGCTGTACCAAAATGACATCACATCCTTTTGTGTTGAGCCTTCTTGTGAGTAAACATGCTCTCTCTTGGCACCTTTTGTACCTTCTTGTATTGACTAATCACATAAACCCTCTCTCACCTTGGAACAATTATGCTGCTTGTAAACAAGAGGTAACGCCTCTCTGGTGCGCTGTCAGAGCACATGACAGGAATATCGTGGACACCGCCCTACACGACTAACGATTTCCAAGTCGTTCTTGTTAGAACAGGCGTTATTACTTTAGAATGCAAAAGTTCACGAGCAAATACATTATAAAACAACCCTTCGTAATTCGCATTACATTTTTAGAACTACAAATATCTATATAAAAAGCTATAATTGAAGACAGCTTTGAAAACAGCTCTATTTAAACTTCTCAGTAATACATAGAACGAGTCAAGGCAAACGTAAATGCATTTACAACTGATAATTTCCCCACCGCAAGTGTGGCGAAATCCACTGCTGTAAATCCAACTCAACGGTTTGAATGAAGAAGCATTCCAAGTCTCAGCTGGCCTTGTAAGTTTGGGAACGCCCACAAAATGGGAATACCCACAAATATGTATTTTTTATCAGCTCCAGTCCGACCCTTTCCACTCTGGAAATGGTCAGAGATTTACAACAGCCGAGAGCTGGAGTAACTCCCTTTCCAGGATGGGAAGAGGATAGGATCGCCATCCATTTGATCAGGAAAAAAGTAAAACAATATGTACGCGTTTATACTGGATGTTCTCTTCCTGTTCCATTCCCCCGCGCGGAATTCTACACTGTGCAGGCCTCCAGCAGAGAGAATAGGAGTCATAAGGAGAAGTCACAAGAGATTACTAGTACTATACTTGGAAACCTGCACCTGTCACATCTTACCAGATGTTCTACTGGCAATGCGTGTGAATATAAATAAACCTTGGCAAAACCAATAGGTTGCTCATTTGAGAGATCTAATGATTGTGTCAATGTGTTTTTTAGACATGATGCACAGCAGCACGAGCCGCAATGCAACATGGCTAGAAATAAAAAAAAAGCTCTGTGACACGGCCAGCGTTGACCGAGTCATAGCATTTTTTCTTCATTTGGGATACAATGCACAGCAGCATGCTGCTGTGCAATATGTGTAAAAACAGCGCTGGAGGAAGCAGGTGGGTTAAGGAACACAAAGGAGGTGGGTGGGTGAGAACAAGATGGACAGCAAAGGGGTGGGGCTAAATGGACAGGGGGTGGGGGCAAAACAGACAGGTTGTGGGGGTAAAATGGACGACAGCACAGTGGGGGGAACAGAGAGTGGGGTGGTGATGGGTAAATGGTTGTCTGGGGCATGTGGGAAATGGATCACAGGTGTGGGGGACCCCATACAGTGCCATGCACTTTATAAGAGTGTATGGCCAAAAGTGAAAAAAAGTACTTGGAGCAGCAAGCTGCCAGTGGAAGGACACTGGCAGCAAACAGGATTCTGTGCTGAGTCCATTCTCCATGGCATGTACAGAACCCCAGAGGAGGAAACCAGAGTGAAGTGAAAGGCAGCCAGTGGTAGGTACCTGTAAGTAATGGGCGGGCTGTAAGCACCTTTTTAAGCTTTTAAACAAATTACAACAGCTTTTGCTGACAGTGCATGCATGCTGTAGGTGAAACTGAAAAATGCAAAATTACTTTCAGGTAGAGATGTAAATTTCTGTCCATACTATTTATCCTTTTTTTCCTGAAAAGTCCCACTGACTTGATTACCTAAGTTTAATCTTCATTACTGTTGGGGTCAGTTTCTTCATCACCATCTTAAAACCCTCAGGTGGTTCTATAAAGAACCTACCTCCTGACACCTCTGATGCTCATTAAGAGGCTAATACTAGCATCTGTCATCATAACTCCTCCCACTAATGACCTGCTTCAAATATGCAACAATGAGATTAGTCAGAGATACACATTAATCCACAAAGATATCTTACTACAGAGATGGGCACTCCTTAAGTAAGACATATTTATTGCCAGCAGTACCTTATAGCTCTGTCAAGAATATTACTTCAACAAAATCTCTTTGCAGAGGCGTTGCATGTGTCCATTACCACCCGAAACAGAATGTATTGATCCAAGTATTCAAGTGTTTAGTAGCTAAATACATTCTGCTGATGTCAAAATCTACAAACCATGCATCTTTATATATATGTTAAAAGAGAAGCATGTATGAGAAAACAATCCTTAGTCAATACCTGAGAGTTTGCCATGCAAAAAAAGTGCTTTAAATTGTGAAAGGTGGCTAAGATTTTCATTTCAAAGTGAGCACTGTGATGATTCTTTTTTGGGTTGTAAAAGCCATCATTTTTGGACATTACTTTTCCCGTATAATGATTCTCAATAGCAATGTAATACAGTTGGTCTGGTTGTATTTTCTCCTGTATAGCTTGTTTTAACACCTGAAGTTAATTACCCACATTAACACATGTCAGGACTTGATTTGTGAAGGTGTGCTAAGGCCTAGATGTTGAAACAGACTAACTGCAAAAAAGGCAGCTACTTGTGCACCTACATTTTGAGACCGGTCTTTAATTTTGCCATGTGTCCTTGTAATAGGCTTTGTTGCAAAATCTCCAGTGGCAAGAGGCCACAGAATCATCTGCCCAATGATTATTAGTTAGGCAGGTCGCTATTTCTCAACCCCTTTGATTGACTACAAACACAGAGATGATGGCCAGCAAGGAACAGATAACTTCCATCCCTAAGTTTGCATTCCAAATGGAAACTATAGGCCTGATTTACAAAGGGCCTCTGCACTCGTGGCAGAGACCCTGCAGTCATAGCGGAGTCTTCACACTCGGGGCAGAATCTCAGCAATGAGAATTATTATTGCGGAGATTCCTCCCCAAGTGCAGAGACTGTCCCACGAGTGTAGGGCCTCAGCCACGAGTGCAGAAACCCTTTGGAAATCAGATCCAATGTTTTTTAAAGCAGCCCATGGAGCATAAAGGAAGTGGGGTTGCTTTAAGGAACACAAATAGTTGTGGTACACATTGGGGTAGCAGGCAGTTGTTTTCTGGATCACATAACACCAGCCTCCTCCACCTCTGAAGCAGTCCAACTTGATTCACAAAGGGGAAACTGCCCAACAGGTATAGCTTCCTCTTTGCAATTGTTTACCACCTTCTTTGAGAAGTTGGTACTCTTTCAATGATTTGCAACTACAACTGAGATCTCAAACCACTGATACAGCTCAGCGGTAATCGCAGATAGCAGGGTTTGTCCATTTGATGCATAATCTTGTGATTCAGAATCTGTCATTAAACACATTTTGCATTTTCGGAAAGGCTTTAACAAATCATAAAATGGATTTAATTTCCAGCAAAACACCAGTTTGCATTTGTAAACTGTTGTGATTTAGCAAAATGGTTTTGTATATATGGCCGGAGAGTCTTTAATTGAATCACTTAATTCAACTACTCCCACCATCATTCACAGGGACATGTTACTCTGCCCTGGGTGCCATACTGTGTGTATCTGCTATAATGGATTTTGATATTTGGCCATAGTCTCAGGTGATCTAGTTTGTGTGCAGAGGCCTAAGTCTGTGCCTTGACATGCGTGAGTTCCTAGATCTGTCCTGAGATCTATTGGGGCATATCAAGTGTGCCCTCATTGTGCAGACAGTGAACTACTTTCAGTGTCATGGTTTTAGTACACAGAGAGTGGTGGTGGCATGTTGTGTGAAATTGCAGTTGTGACCAGACTTTTTTATCCGTGTCACTCCAGTCAGTGCTTTAAATGTAAATATAGAAGCACAGGTACTTACTTCATAGAGTACTTGTTTGCTCCTGAGAAGTACTGGTCCTCTCCCATTAAATGTATTGCAGCAGTGCTGTGAAGTTGATAACGCGTCCAGCCCTTATAAATTACCTGTACCTGGACACGTTGGAGGTCGGTGAATCTTTTAGCCGAGTCGGGCTCTCCTCATCCTAGAATAGTCGGGTCATTCAGATCAATAATCAATAACTATTATAATCGGTAATCAATACTCAATTAATAGATCAATATAACACATCAGAAATCAATAACAGTTGGTATTTCGGCGTACCATGACCTTTCAGTCATGAATAACCATACCAGTTTATTAGAAGTTAATGAATTTATTTTCCTATATTAACAAAGCTAGCACGATGTATATAAGTCTCAAAACCAAATGATATAGGTATACGAACATTACCAGCTGTCCATAGCGGCGGAAGAAATGCAATCTACGCAAAATCTGAATTACGATACATTCAGTTATGGCAATGCAAATCACTAATATGAGTAACTGTATTTGACTAATTTCGTACATTGGTCAGCATAACAAGATTTCAAATTAGCCTGGTACATCGAATGAATATCTCGACTAACCTCTAATTAGCATTGGCATGTGGGGCTTCATGCAAAACGATTTTAGTCAACACAAATTTGGAAAACTTCTAGCTTGGGCCCTATCAAAATAGCAGTTGGTACCTAAAAGGAAAAACACAATGCATAATACAATTATCCTTTCATATTTACCAAATACAATCAGCATTCAAGAAAAGTCTTCGTCCCTCAGGTACCGGTTTGATCAGCATGGGGCAGGTTTCAAAGGGGCAAAGATAAAGGCAAGCTTCCTTGCGGCGGCAAGGAGAATGGGGCAAAGTTACTTCATGGGCAGGACGGGGCAAATCAAAGTTAAATTCTCTAGGGTGAGAATTCTTAAAGTCTCTTTCTCTGTAATAGAGAAAAGGGCATCAGGGTGTCGTCCAAAATGGAGTCTGGCATCTGGCTTCAAATTGGCATCAAGGAAAATGGCTGACTTCTCTTTGTCCAGTGGGTTTAAATAAGAAACATTCCAAATTCTGCAGGGTCTTCCATTGGAGGGTTCATAGGTTGGCTTCAAATTGTCCAATGAAAACTGTCTTTCTACTAGCGCTCATTTATGCATACTTTGTCCTTGGAGCCTTGGAACACAAGTTGCAACATGGTTTGCCAATTATTTTGATATCTGTACCTTCATTGTCCGCACCTGCAGAGACTGACCTTGTATCAAAGGGGATGAAACCGGCCTAGTACGAAACCTTGGAGATAAGTGTATTAGTCATCTCTACTGGAAAAATACAACTTCAAGCAAGAATATATGTTTCATTAGTTCAAGGAAAAGTCACGCAGTTAGAATTTGAGACCAGGCAACTAGGCCAAAGCCTCTACTAAATTTAAGCTAAGCAAAACAGTTTCAAATAAGAAATCATGGCATACATTTGCAATTATGAAGGATTACTACAATTTTAAATTCTTCATGATTAATAAAGCTCGTTTATAATGATGGCGAACTACCCCGAGGGCACAATTTCCCTCGTACATTATTTTCTTTACTAAAATCACACCACATTATACGATTTTGGTTATATGATATATGAATATATGTTGGACCCTCTTTTTCTGCGTCATCAATCCCTCCTCTGATGACTAATTATGTCATCACATCAAATCTACCCACAAATTTTATTCCATTAAAATTCTGTTTAGTAATTTGGCACTTCAGTCAATTCCCTTTTTCTTTTAATCCCTTTAGATTTTTCTCTATATATTTCTACCATTTTGGTTTGTTGCTTCTCTTCTTTTCTCCTTTTGCGTCTTGTTTTCAATATTTTGATAGCTTTCCATATTCCCCAAAAGCCTAATAAACAAATTAATATTATCAATATTCCCTTCACTATTTTTAGTAACAATCCGTTCCAAACGTTGCTGAGCCAATTTCCCACAGAAGCAAATCCCTTTCCAACTTTCTCCCAGACTCCTGGTTCTTTCAATTCCTTCAAATCTGTACTTTCATTAGTTAAATTTGTAAGCATCTTTCTAATTTATCCACTGCTGTCTGGTATATATGTACAACAGTGATGTGTACCAAGCATTTTGCAAACGCCGCCATCCTTTGCTAAAAGAATGTCTAAGGCAAGCCGATTTTGAAGAGTCATAGCTCTTTCTGCAGCGAGTTCAGCATCCATCAGGATTATAGCTCCTGAGCATTTTGTCAGCATGTTATCCACAATAGTAGCCAACTTTCGTATTTTGATTGAATTCAATATGACTCCCACTGAAGGAATCAAAGCTCCAAATATATCTCCTACCACACCAGAAGCTGTCTCCCTTTTCTGAACATGATGTGATTCAGACAGCTTTGGAAATTTCTTTAAATCGTCTAGTTGGTAAATCTTTGGGAACACTATTCCCAAATAACATCTCCCATACCATCCTTTAGGAAGACGATAATAGGCGTTAAGTCCGCAAATATAATATATCCCAGCAATAACTGGGTCTTGTCCATTCAGCATGACCGTCCACTTAGGTTGAAACAAAAACGTGTGTTTACATTCACTCGTTCCCACAAAAACTGTGTCATAATATGATTTATGTCTATGTATACAGAATCTCCCTACGTGCAATGTATCTAAAGCTATTTTCCCTTGTTTCTTTATTGCGGCAAAAGCATAGTTATCTACAGATGTCCTTTTGTGTAATTCCCTTTCTAATTCCTCCTTCATTTCTTTTCTCCTATTGTCAGTGTGGTCTAAGAAATTTATCTCCACCGGTGAAAGCAAGCATGTAAGGTTCTCTCTATGTGCGTGAGCTGTGTGAAAAGGTGACAACGGCTCAAAGAAGCCTCTCATCAATTTTATATAATAATCTCTGGCTACTTTACTCAGGTATTCAATTATGGGGACATATACAAATGTAACATCATAATTAGAGTAAAAATAATGAATGTACTGCTGACCATAAAATCTGGACATTATTATACTACATGTAATTCCGTACGTAAGAGGCATGCTATGATACGTCACCCCTTCCACCACTGAGATAGGTATTTGTGTGCACACATAACAATCTTTCGCATCCATGGTCTCAACATACTCACTCAACAAGCTATAGAAAACGTTAGATGAAAGTTACTTTTTATCATGCAAATGTCTTTCGTCTTGTTCGAGTCTCTTCAGAGCTGTTAGTTCAGTAATAATAGTAGGTTTAGAAGTAGAAGCATCATTCATCTCACTCTCGTTCTTCCCATGCATTCCAAGAACTATTGCTACAATGATTAGTACACATGCGGTTATTAGACCTATACACGTGTACTTACAACTCTTCATTTTATGTCCCCGTGTAGTGTAGCCTCATCTGTATAGTATAGAATCAGAAAGTTAAAGACACTTTATCAAAGCGGATTTGCAGATATATAAAAAGCTGAACGAGTTCAATGTTCACACAGTTTTCTTTTAGCAGCTTAGTCTCTTATCGGTTAGCAGCGTTGTCTCAAAATTGGTTTCAAAGTCAATCAAGTTAGCAATGTCTTAGCCGGTTGAAAAGTCAATCAGGTTATCAATGTCTTTATTCCGTAAAGTCCATGGAGTTTTACTCCCCAGGTACCAAAGTGAAGTTCTGCCTCTTCGTTCTCGAGACTGAGGGATACGAATTCGTCTGACCAATCGTTAGTGGCTATGTATGCCCACTCCGGACCAGAATATCTTTTGCTCTGTATTCTTTTTCTTTTCAATTTTGCATCTCTCTTTGACTCTCTCTCGCTGGTACTTTCTTCCTTGGCCAAGTATTTCTCTTCACTTGGTGCTGCTATTGCGACAGACACTTCCTTTCTTTTCTCTTTCACCTTTGGCCCTTCACTTTCGTTTAATGTTTCTCTGATCCTTAATTTTACTGGTGATATGCTTTGTCTTCTTTTTGTACTGTGTCCACTTGATGGACCTGCAACCTCTTCTGAAGGAGTTTGAACAATTTCGCTCTGTCCTGCCTTGTCTTCTCCCTCTGGGAAGTCAATCAGGTTTTCCTTCTCCTTTCCTGTATCATCTGCTTCTGGGAAAGCCCTCCTCTGATCAGGCTCTCCTGCTTCTTCACCTGTCTCGAGCTCTTTGTCACTGTCACCTGTTTCAGGCCCTTTGTTACCTTCAGCTGTTTCAGGCACTTTGTCACCTTCAGGACCCTTGTCACTTTCTGAGGCTCCTCCTTGGTCCTCCCCAACTGAATCAGTTTCTTCGTCCTCAGAAAATATTTCTCCTTCCTCTATTTCTACCTGTTCGTTTCTAGGTCCTCTTCGCTCTGTCTCGGTGCTTGGTACTCTGCTGTCAGACACTGGTGATTTCAGTGCTTCAACTTCCTCATCCGTGGGGCACGTCACCCTCTTCGTGTGACTAGCGTGACTCCAGTTGGGAACTCCGGCACACTTCACAGCGGTGGTAGTTGTCAGAATCACTTGAAAAGGTCCTTTCCAACGGGGTTCCAAACACGACTTCCATATGTGCTTCTTTATTACGACCCAGTCACCTGCTTTCAGGGCGTGTCCTGGACCTTGGATCGGTGGCAAGGTGGTTGCCTCCACCTGGTGAGAGAAAGAGCGGACCACATCAGCTAGACCTTTGCAGTAGTCTAACACCATATCATCTGTAATATTCAAAAGAGCATTTGCAGGAACTGCTGGAAGTCTCATGGCTCTGCCCATGAGGATCTCGTGCGGGGACAGTCCTGTCTTTCTGTCAGGGGTGTTTCTCATCGACATTAACACCAAGGGCAATGCGTCAGGCCATTTTAAGTTTGTTGATGCACATATTTTCGCCATCCTTGATTTCAATGTGCCATTCATTTGCTCCACTAGTCCTGATGCTTCAGGGCGGAAGCTGCAATGCAACTTTTGCTTAATGTTCAGCGCTGCACAAAGTAGTTTTATTACTTCGTTACTGAAGTGACTTCCCCTATCTGATTCTCAGGAGATCGGGAATCCGAAACGTGGTTTTAGCTCTCTCAACAGCAGTTTTGCAACTGTGAGACTATAATTCCTGCGTGTAGGGTATGCTTCAATCCAGTGGCTAAAAATGCACACAACCACCAACACATACTTCAAGCCTCCATGCACAGGCATCTCAATAAAGTCCATTTGCATCCTGCTGAAGGGACCCCCTGCTCTTCCAATGTGGCTCAAATTTACTACGGTTCTCTTCCCTGCGTTCATCTGTTGGCAAATGACGCAACGATGGCAAACTGCTTCAGCAACTTGACGGAATTTGGGGTTAAAGCACTCAGTTTTAAATAGTTTAATCATGGCATCCCTCCCAAGATGGGCTTGGCCATGGTAGAATCTGGCTAACTGTGTCAAAAGGCTGTTTGGCAGAACAAATTTCCCTTCACTTGAAACCCATAATTCGTCTAGTCTCTTTACACACTGCGATTTGGTCCAGGAGAGTTTCTCATCCTCACTGACATCATTCTGTAAGGACTTCAATTCATCCATTGTATCTACAACTTTTAGAGCAAAGATTTCGCTTGGTTCAAGTTCTGGCTCATTTATCAAGTTCCACTCATTCCTGAGCAATATAAAGTTCAATGCGCAAAACCTTGCGACTTGATTCGCATATCTATTTCCCAGAGAAACATAGGCCCTCATTCTGACCCTGGCGGTCGGTGATAAAGCGGCGGCCAAGCCGCCAACAGGCCGGCGGTCTAAAATATGCAATTCTGACCCTGGCGGGAACCGCCAACACAGCCCGCCGTATTAACACTCCGCCCGCCACGGCGGTACAAACAAACAGCGCGGCGGTCCCCGCCAACAGCCAGGCGGCAGACAATGTACCGCCCACCCTATCACGACCCACCAATCCGCCACCTTTTCCGGGGCGGGAGCACCGCCGATAAGAACACGGCGGAAACAGACTACGAACGGGAAAACGCTCACCTCTACGCACTCCACGCGAGATTCCGGCAGTATGGAACCAGAGTTGCAGGTCATCCCCGCACTCCTATACCTGCTCATATACCAGGAGCACGCCCGGCGGCGCGGAAAACATCGGTGAGTACTGCACCTACGACACAGGGGAGGGAAAAGATTACCGGCACACACCCACCCACCCACACCCACTACAACACACACATCAATGCATTCCCACAGATCACTGTCACAACCCACAAACCACCCCCCTCCGAAATAATGCAAAGACCAAAATAAGAGATCATAAACGGGCAGATATATTGAAATATGTACACCAGTAATCCAAATAAATAAATAAACTATGTACAAAATATACACAGCTACTAAATGTAGTCCAACCACTGTCCGTGGATCACAGGGGTCCTGTGCAAAGGGGCAAGGCCCAGTCCCACGACAAGAACTCCACGGAGAGAACACTGCAGGGGCATCAGAAAGAAAATAGGACAGGCACCTCAGGGGGAAGGGAAGGGGGGGCACCTCAGCCACTTGAGTACACGACGCCAGATCCACGAGGGGACTCCATGACCACTGGCCCATCCTGGGGAGTGCTAAGCCACAGTCCATACAGTCCATACAGTGGGTGGCCTGCCCACTGGGCCATCCTGGGGAGAGCAAAGCCACAGTCCAAACAGTCCATACAGTGGGTGGCCTGCCCACTGGGCCATCCTGGGGAGAGCAAAGCCACAGTCCAAACAGTCCATACAGTGGGTGGCCTGCCCACTGGGCCATTCTGGGGAGTGCAAAGCCACAGTCCATACAGTCCATACAGTGGGTGGCCTGCCCACTGGGCCATCCTGGGGAGTGTAAAGCCACAGTACAAACAGTCCATACAGTGGGTGGCCTGCCCACTGGGCCATCCTGGGGAGAGCAAAGCCACAGTCCAAACAGTCCATACAGTGGGTGGCCTGCCCACTGGGCCATCCTGGGGAGAGCAAAGCCACAGTCCAAACAGTCCATACAGTGGGTGGCCTGCCCACTGGGCCATCCTGGGGAGAGCAAAGCCACAGTCCAAACAGTCCATACAGTGGGTGGCCTGCCCACTGGGACATCCTGGGGAGAGCAAAGCCACAGTCCAAACAGTCCATACAGTGGGTGGCCTGCCCACTGGGCCATCCTGGGGAGTGCAAAGCCACGGTCCATACAGTCCATAACAGACCCCACTGCCACTGGAGGAGGCAAGTTGGCCAGAGGACATCCTGCAGCCCTGCCCGAGATAGATCCTGCCCTGCCACGTCTGCCAAAGGGCCAGCGCTCCTTGCCTTGAAGGGCCCAGTTCAGCGGTTCTTGAGACGGCGGGGCCCAGTTCAGCGCTCCTTGCCTTGAAGGGCCCAGTTCAGCGGTTCTTGAGACGGCGGGGCCCAGCGGAGCTGTTCTTGAGACGGCGGGGCCCAGTTCAGCGGTTCTTGAGACGGCGGGGCCCAGTTCAGCGGTTCTTGAGACGGCGGGGCCCAGCGGAGCGGTTCTTGAGACGGCGGGGCCCAGTTCAGCGGTTCTTGAGACGGCGGGGCCCAGTTCAGCGGTTCTTGAGACGGCGGGGCCCAGTTCAGCGCTCCTAGCCTTGAAGGGCCCAGTTCAGCGGTTCTTGAGACGGCGGGGCCCAGCGGAGCGGTTCTTGAGACGGCGGGGCCCAGTTCAGCGGTTCTTGAGACGGCGGGGCCCAGTTCAGCGGTTCTGGAGACGGCGGCCGGTCTATGGCCAACTGCTCAATGCCTGGTGGTGCCCTCCTGGGCAGCGGGTATGGTGCTCCTTCAATGCCCACCTGGGCTGTGGGTGGTGGGGCCCTCCTGGCCAGCTGGGCTGGGTCCTCCCTGGGCAGCGGCTATGGGGGTGGTGGGCTCTCCCGGGGCAGCTGTGCCGGTTCCTCCCGGGGCAGCGGCTATGGGGGTTGTGGGCTCCTCCTGGGCAGCAGGCCTGCTGCCTGACCTCTCCGACTTGCTACCCTTGCCCTCCTTAGTCGTGGGCCTGTGGCCCTTTCCTCCCTTTGGAGCTGTGGCTGGTGACTGTCTCTGGGTGGTGTCCGGGGGGGATGTAGAAGGCGGGCTCCTGCGGCGCCCCTTCCGCCTTCTGCTCCTCTTCCCAGGGGGTGGGCTGGCTGTCCCCTTGCTGCTGGGCGAAGATCCAGACATGCGGGCTGGCGGGCTCCAATACCCCTGCACCCTTGTCAAGGGGGCTGCAGGGCTGGTGGTGGCTGAGGTGCTCTTCTTACCCTGACGAGAAGGAGGGGGGGGCTCAGGGTCAGGAAAGAAGTTAGTAGTGGCGAGGAAGAGTTTCTTGGGACAATGGAGAGTGGGAGGTACAGTGGGAATGGGAGTGGAGGGAGAGGATGTGGTTGTAGGTGAGTCACGTTTGCTGTCTTTGGGTGCAGGTGCAGGAGGGATAGGCTGTCGTGAGGTGGATGGCTGTTGGGTGGGTGGGTGGCTGCGTTTGTGTGGTGTGGAAGAGGGGGTGACAGACACAGTGGGAGAGGACACAGGGGACGTGTAAATGGCAGTGGGGGTGGTGACTGCACGTGTGCGGACTGGAGTGGAGGGTGTGCTGGTGATGGAAACACTGGCTGATGGTGAGGTGAATGGAGGTGTGAGTGTAGACGTCACAGGGAGGGAGGAGGGAGACGAGGAGGTGGGGGTCACAGAGGTGGTAGTGACTGTTGGCATGTCTGCATCGGAATGTTGCGTGTGTGAATGTCTGCGTGATCTGTGGTGCTTATGTTTGGATGAGCTTCTCTTGGGTGTTGAGGTGTGTGCAGGCTGGTCTGATGGTGTGGGTGGGACAGGCAGAGGAACAGGAGACTGGGAGGAGGGAGTTAGTAGAGGGAGGCAGGAGACAGGGACAATGGCTGCCGTCAGTGCTGAGGCCAGAGCCTGGAACGATCGCTGATGGGCAGCCTGACCCGAATGAATGCCCTCCAGGTACGCATTGCTGCGATGAACCTCCCTCTCCACCCCCTGGATGGCATTCAAAAGGGTAGTCTGCCCAACAATGAGCGTTCGGAGGAGGTCAATGACCTCCTCACTGAGGGCAGCGGGGGTAACAGGGGCAGGGCCTGAGGTGCCTGGGGCGAAGGAGATGCCCGGCTTCCTGGCAGAGCGGGCACGGGGCGAACGCTGAGGGGCTGCTGGGAGGGCGGAGATGGCGCGCTGGGTGGCGGCTGTACCTGTAATGGCGGGGGGCACGGATGGTGCCACCCCCGCAAGGGAGCCCCCTTCCGAGGACGTGTCCGTGTCGCTGCAGGGTCCAGTCGTCCCCGTCGTGGAGCTCCCCTCGCCCTCCGTCTCACTGGTCCAGTCTGACTCTGTGGCATGGCCCTCCTGGGCCATGTGAGATGCAGCTCCCTCCTGCCCCGATGCCACTTCTCCTCCGCCTGATGATGCTGATGCACACAAGCACAGAAAGACAAACAAAAAGGGGGGGGGAGAGAGAAATAAAGGGATATTGAGTACATGGATCTCCGGTACAGTTAGCGGACATGACAGACACAGATGCCCCCTGCACTAAGTTGCGCACTTGGGGTCCGCTACGCATTCCGTGGAACATGCCCTACACGCCTAGAGTTGACAACTGCACCCATGGATGACACGGCCCAGGGATGGCTGTACTGACAAACTACTGAGGGTGGTGGCTGGGGACACAGGGGCTTACGGGGGTGCCCAGCCTACAGATATCGCCCTGGCCTAGGGGGACCCACAGCCCTCCTCCCCCACCCAGACACCTCCACTGCGCGACAACAGAGTAGATAATGCTTGTACTCACCCCCTTGTGTCTGCTGTGCTGCCCTCACGCGCCCATCCAAATCAGGGTAGGCCACCGCCAGGATCCGGAACATCAGGGGGCTCAGTTGACGGCAGGCACCCCGCCTACGTTGGGAGGCCATCCCCAGCAGAGACTCAGCGGTCTTCTTGGTCCCGCGGCGGATGTCCTCCCACCTCTTGCGGCAGTGGGTGCCCCGTCGATGGTGGACCCCCAGGGTCCGGACTTCCTTGGCGATGGCACGCCAAATCCCGATCTTCTCATGGGCGCGGACCTATGTGACACGTACAGGGAGGGAGAAATACCACGTTCAAGTTTGTCAGCATTTTCCTTGCCAGTGGCCCAACGCCCCCCATCCCCGCCAGGCCCCCCGCCATGCCCCCCGCCAGGCCCAACATGCCCCCCATCCCCGCCAGGCCCCCCGCCATGCCCCCGCCAGGCCCAACATGCCCCCCATCCCCGCCAGGCCCCCCGCCATGCCCAACATGCCCCCCATCCCCGCCAGGCCCCCCGCCATGCCCCCCGCCAGGCCCAACATGCCCCTCATCCCCGCCATGCCCCCCGCCAGGCCCAACATGCCCCCCATCCCCGCCAGGCCCCCCGCCATGCCCCCCGCCAGGCCCAACATGCCCCCCATCCCCGCCAGGCCCCCCGCCATGCCCAACATGCCCCCCATCCCCGCCATGCCCCCCGCCAGGCCCAACATGCCCCCCATCCCCGCCAGGCCCCCCGCCATGCCCCCCGCCAGGCCCAACATGCCCCCCATCCCCGCCAGGCCCCCCGACATGCCCCCCGCCATGCCCAACATGCCCCCCATCCCCGCCAGGCCCCCCGCCATGCCCCCCGCCAGGCCCAACATGCCCCCCATCCCCGCCAGGCCCCCGCCATGCCCAACATGCCCCCCATCCCCGCCAGGCCCCCCGCCATGCCCAACATGCCCCCCATCCCCGCCAGGCCCCCCGCCATGCCCCCCGCCAGGCCCAACATGCCCCCCATCCCCGCCAGGCCCCCCGCCATGCCCCCCGCCAGGCCCAACATGCCCCCCATCCCCGCCAGGCCCCCCGCCATGCCCAACATGCCCCCCATCCCCGCCAGGCCCCCCGCCATGCCCCCCGCCAGGCCCAACATGCCCCCCATCCCCGCCATGCCCCCCGCCAGGCCCAACATGCCCCCCATCCCCGCCAGGCCCCCCGCCATGCCCCCGCCAGGCCCAACATGCCCCCCATCCCCACCAGGCCCCCCGCCATGCCCCCCGCCATGCCCAACATGCCCCCCATCCCCGCCAGGCCCCCGCCATGCCCCCCGCCAGGCCCAACATGCCCCCCATCCCCGCCAGGCCCCCCGCCATGCCCAACATGCCCCCCATCCCCGCCATGCCCCCCGCCAGGCCCAACATGCCCCCCATCCCCGCCAGGCCCCCCGCCATGCCCCCCGCCAGGCCCAACATGCCCCCCATCCCCGCCAGGCCCCCCGCCATGCCCCCCGCCATGCCCAACATGCCCCCCATCCCCGCCAGGTCCCCCGCCATGCCCCCGCCAGGCCCAACATGCCCCCCATCCCCGCCAGGCCCCCCGCCATGCCCAACATGCCCCCCATCCCCGCCAGGCCCCCGCCATGCCCAACATGCTCCCCATCCCCGCCAGGCCCCCCGCCATGCCCCCCGCCAGGCCCAACATGCCCCCCATCCCCGCCAGGCCCCCCGCCATGCCCCCCGCCATGCCCAACATGCCCCCCATCCCCGCCAGGCCCCCCGCCATGCCCCCCGCCAGGCCCAACATGCCCCCCATCCCCGCCAGGCCCCCCGTCATGCCCAACATGCCCCCCATCCCCGCCAGGCCCCCCGCCATGCCCCCCGCCAGGCCCAACATGCCCCCCATCCCCGCCAGGCCCCCCGCCAGGCCCCCAAGCCAGCCAGTGGCCCCAAATCCAGATTGAATTAAACTCACTTGTTGGTCTGGAGGACCGTAGAGTAGCGCATACTGGGGGAGGACCCCATCCACAAGTTTCTCCAACTCCTCTCCAGTGAAGGCAGGGGCCCTTTCCCCAGGCGCAGCAGCCATTGTCCCTTCCAGACCGAGGTCACAGCAACACTTGCAGTATAGGTCCTCTCCTGTGAAAGTTCAAGTCGCAAGTGGATAAGTAGATAGAAAATGGCGGTCACGTCCGCGGCGGTGCGTACCGCGGCGGTGCGTCCCGCCACCGCCGGCGCCCTTCGCCATTGGCTCCTGAAACCCATAGGCTTCAATGTTAACCAATGCGGCTTCGCGCCGCGGTCTTCGCCCGCCGCCCGCCGCGGTGTGCCACGCCAGCGCATTGACCTCACATCCCATTGTCACACTTCACAGGTCAGGCAGCCGCCATTTCCAGGGCCCACATGGCTCCATTTCAACTGCGTCACACAGGCCTAGGCCTTGCATAGCCACTCAGACACGCCATTCACTGCATAGAGAATCGTTTACTGTGCTAGCTGTGAGTACGTACCTGTGGGTTGCTTGACTGTGTGCTCCATGTTGTCCTTCCTAGGCACCGTCCGCTGGGTTGGGCGAGGAGACGGATGAATCCTCCCGTGTACCGACCGCTGGTGGACCTGTCGACAATGGAAGAACGCCACATTATCCTGACCTACCGTCTTAACCGTGCCACTATCCATGAACTGTGTGCCCAGCTGGAGCCCGACCTGATGTCCCCCATCCGCCAACCCACAGGGATTCCCCCTCTGGTGCAGGTCATGTCAGTACTCCATTTCTTGGCAAGTGGGTCATTTCAGACAACAGTGGGAATTGCTTCTGGGATGTCTCAGCCCATGTTTTCGAAGGTGTTATCCAGAGTGTTGTCTGCCCTGATGAAATCCGTGAGGAGCTACATCATTTTCCCTGAGGTGGGCGAATTGGCTACAGTGAAGGGTGATTTCTACGCCCTTGGACATATTCCCAACGTAATTGGTGCCATTGATGGGACCCATGTGGCTTTGGTTCCCCCAAGAGACAGGGAGCAGGTGTACAGGAACAGAAAAAATTACCATTCAATGAACATCCAGGTGGTGTGTTTGGCTGACCAGTACATCTCGCATGTAAATGCCAAATTCCCAGGGTTAGTGCATGACGCCTACATCCTCAGGAATAGCAGCATCCCTTACGTGATGGAACAGCTACAGAGACACCGTGTATGGCTAGTGGGGGACTCTGGGTACCCCAACCTGTCGTGGCTACTGACCCCAGTAAGGAATCCCCGGACCAGGGCAGAGGAACAGTACAATGAGGCACATGGGCGTACTAGGAGGGTGATCGAACGCACCTTTGGCCTCCTAAAGGCCAGGTTTAGGTGCCTGCATATGACAGGTGGATCCCTAATGTACTCACCTAAGAAGGTGTGTCACATCATCGTGGCCTGCTGCATGCTTCACAACCTGGCTTTGCGCCGCCAGGTGCCTTTCCTGCAGGAGGATGGTCGAGACGGTGGTGTTGTGGCAGCGGTGGAACCTGAGGAGAGTGACGAGGAGGAAGACGACGGGGCTGAAACAGACAACAGGGACAGAATCATTGAACAGTACTTCCAATAGGACACAGGTAACATTTCTAAGATAATTTAGTAAATGTTAACTACTCTCCTGCATCTCTGCTGCCTGTCTATTTGCCCCAGTGTATGATGACTGAGTTTTGGCTTTTCCCTCCCTATTTCAGATCTGGGGTCCCCACTACGAGTCCTGTGCTTCGTTTCCCCATGGACTACAGCTTTGTGGCAGCTGTTTGTTGACTTCACCATGTACAAGGACATATTTGCACTGTCATGTCAATTACAATATTTTGAAATCACAGCCAGACTCCAGATAGTTTTGTGCAAAATAGGTGTTTATTTAAGTGCTCAAAATGGGATGGGTGGTTTCAAGTGGGTGGGGGCTATGGTGAAGGAATGTCCATGGCAGAGTCCAGAGTAACAGTCACACAGGTGCATTGTCCAGAGGCCTGTGGAGAGATGGAGCATGGGCAGTTCAAGGATGGACAGGGTAACAATGTGGGACAGTGGGATGACATCAGGTGGTATCCATTGCAGGCGGGGGTCTTGACATCCTACTCTGTCTTCTTGCGAGATCTCAGGGCCCTCTTGCGGGGTGGTTCTTCTCCTGCAGGAGGTGGGGGTCTGGTGGGCTGCTGCTGTGCGGGGGCCTCCTGTCCACTAGCGCCGGCGGAGGTGGTTGGCTGTTCTTGGTCCAGGCTAGTGGCAGGGGCCCTTGGGTGTTGTTGAGTGTCCGCCCTGCTGTTGACGAGGTCCTGCAGCAGCCCTACCATGGTAACCAGGGTGGTGTTGATGGCTCTGATGTCCTCCCTGTACCCCCGATAGTGTTCCTCCTGCAGTACCTGGATCTCCTGGAACCGGGCCAGTACCGTCGCCATCGTCTCCTGGGAGCGGTTGTATGCTCCCATGATGGTGGTGAGGACCTCGTGGAGAGTGGGTTCCCTGGGCCCGTCCCCCCACTGTCGCACAGCTGCCCTCCGAGTTGCCCGGTTTCCCTGGGCCTCTGCCCCCTGGCCGGTGTGCCCACTACCACTGCCCCCAGGTCCCTGTTGTTGTTGGGGTGGTGGGTTATCCTGGGTGCCCTGTAGTGGTAGACACACCGCAGATTGACGCGCCCTGGAGACAGAGGCATGGGCCCGCTGGGTGGGAGCTGTGCTGGTGTTCCCAGAGGGGTTTGGGTCTGTAGTGGCCTGGGCCTGTGTGAGGGGAACCGACTGTCCAGAGGTCCCCGATGGTCCGGGCTGGTCATCGGTGTCCAGGTCGACAGAGCTGCTGTCATTGCTGACGGCCTCTTGGGTGGGGGGTGTGGAGAATTCTGGCCCCTCCGCCGCGGTGTGTTGACGGTCGGGTCCTGCAGGGGTATAGAGGTATGGTTATAGTTTCAATGTTTGGCATATGGGTGTATCTATGGGTTCTCGTGTCCCCAAGTGCTGGCATTCGTGTGTGGGGGCTTTGTTGAGGGTGGCTTGTGGGGGGGATGTGTATATGCATTGGGCATGCTTTGGTGATTGGTGTCCATGCTTAGTGGACGCATGCAGGCCTAGGTTTTGGGATGTGTGGGTTGTGATGGTGAGACATTGGCGGGGAATAGGTGTGCTGGGGGTGGGGGTGAGGATGGTGGTGGGGGTGAGGATGGTGGTGGGGGTGAGGGTGGGGGTGAGGATGGGGGTGGGGGTGAGGGTGGGGTTCGAGGATGGGGGTGAGGGTTGGGGTATGATTTGGCATGCAGGTGGGGGGGAAGCAGTATTGAAGCTTCAACTTACCAGTATCCATTCCTCCGCCGACTCCTGCGAGGCCGTCAGGATGCAGGATGTTCAAGACTTCCTCCTCCCATGATGTGAATTGTGGGGGTTGAGGTGGGGGTCCTCCGCCAGTCTTCTGCACGGCGATGTTGTGCCTGGATACCATGGAACGCACCTTCCCCCGTAGGTCGTTCCATCGCTTCCTGATGTCTTCCCGATTTCTGGGGTGCTGTCCCACTGCGTTGACCCTGTCGACAATCCTCTGCCATAGCTCCGTCCTCCGGGCAATGCTGGTGTATTGTATCTGTGTGCCGAACAGCTGGGGCTCTACCCGAACGATTTCCTCCACCATGACCCTGAGTTCTTCGTCTGTGAAGCGGGGTTGTCTTTGGGGTGCCATGGGGTGGTGTGTATGATGTGTGGGGTGGAGTATGTGTAGTTAAGTGTGTTGAGTGTGGTGGTGTGTGTTGTTTTGTGTGTGGATAGTGTGTGGGTGATGGTGTTGAGTGGCTGTGGCTGTTAGTTTGTGGATGCTGGTGTCTCGCTCTGGCCTTCTTTCAGAATTTTTTTGCGTAGGGGTTTGTGGGTGATGTGGGTGGGTGTTTTATATTGTATTGTGTGTGTGGGAGTGGTGTGTGTATGTGTATCAGGTGTGTGGGATTCAAATCGGCCAATGTGGCTGAGTTTTGTTCGTTTATGTGTATTCTGACCGCGGCGGTGTGTCCCGCCAATGGAATACCGCGTTTGAATGACCGCCGCGTGGATTCGTGGGTCGTAATGGCATGGGCGTATTTCTGTTGGCGTGGCGGTGGAGGTTTGGTCACCTCCACCTTTCCGCCGACCGCTGGTCTGGCGGTCGGTTGTGGCTGTCGGATTTTCGGAGGTTTGCCTTCTGCGGGTCAGAATGACCGTGGCGGGTTTCCGCGGCCGCGGCGGTGTTATGGCGGTCTTCTGACCGGCGGTAAGTGCATTTTACCGCCGAGGTCAAAATGACCACCATAGTCTTGTGCCTTCGAGTGTGCACTGCATTTTACTACTGCTACTTCTCCTGGCAACTGGATGGCATGTAACAATTCCCTTATTCTTTCGCCATTTTTCACTGGTGATCCCGAAGAGGTCATAAAGCCTCTCTGTGACCACAATTGTCCAAAGTCATGCACTATTCCAAATCCGTACTGACTGTCAGTGTAGATGGTAACTTTCATTAATGCGGAAAGTTGGCAAGCTCTAGTAAGGGCTACCAGTTCCGCTACTTGTGCAGAGTAAACTCCTTGAAGCCAGGAGGCTTCCAGAACACCTGTTACCGTACATACAGCATATCCTGCTTTCAATATTCCCGGTGCATCTCTTAAACATGAACCATCAACAAAAATAACTTGATAATTTTCTTCCAATCGGGTATCTTTGATATCTGGTCTTGGTTTGGTGCAAAATTGAGTCACCTGAAGACAGTCGTGCTCGATGTCTTCAGCGTTCTCAAATTCGGCATTTTCACTGGGAAACAAGGTTGCTGGATTCAACGTAGTGCACCGTTTCAGCTGCACATTAGGTGATCCCAGAATTATTGTTTCATACCTTGTGAGCCTAGCACCAGTCATGTGCTGTGTTCTGGAACGTGTCAAAAGTATCTTGACTGAGTGAGGGACCATGACTGTTAAACGGTGTCCCATCACTATTCCTTCACTTTGAGTTAGGCTGATACCAACTGCAGCTACGGCACGCAAGCACCCTGGCAGGGCAGCTGCAACCGGATCCAAAGTAGCTGAAAAATATGCTACTGGTCTGTTTACGCCACCATGGGCTGTGGTCAAGACAGACAAGGAACATGCATCACGTTCATGATAAAACAATGTGAAAGGCTTTGTGTAGTCAGGCATACCTAAAGCTGGAGCCCTGCACATGCATTCCTTCAATTCAATAAAAGCATCCATCTCATCTCCTTTCAGCTCTATTTCATCCAGCGCATATTTCTGGGTCAGTTTCAGTAAAGGTTTTGCTAGGGTTGAGAAATTGGGAATCCATTGGCAACAGTAGCTCACAATTCCCAAAAACTTTCTCACCTCTCTTCTCGTCTTTGGGGAACTCATTTGAAGTACAGTTGTTATTCTTTCTTTCATAATTCTTCGTGACCCTTTCTCTAATTGGTGACCCAAATTTTTCACTTTCTTCTGGCAGAACTGTAATTTTGAAGGGGACACCTTGTGTCCGTTCCTTCCCAAATGGTTCAATAGGGCAATGGTGTCAGCGGTACAGTCACTTTCTGTCTTGGATGCGATCAGCAAATCGTCAATATACTGTACCAGCGTTGACTCGAATGGCAACTCTAACGATTCCAAATCTTTCTTTAGAATCTGATTGAAAATTGATGGTGACTCCGAAAACCCTTGAGGAATTCGACATCAACTGTAGACTCTATCTAGGAATTTGAAACAAAAGAGAAATTGGCTGTCCTCATGAAGAGGCACAGAAAAGAATGCTTGTGACAAGTCGATGACCGAGAACCATTCAGCGTCACAGGGAACTTGAAACATTATCACAGCTGGATTTGGTACTACGGGACCACATTTTATTATTATGTAATTTATTTTCCTCAAATCCTGAACAATTTGGACCTTTCCACTTGGTTTTATTAGTCCCATGATTGGTGAATTACATGGACTGCTTAACACTTCTTTCAGTACTCCCTGCTTTACAAACTCATCAATGAGTTGGGCGACTTTCATGAGGGTGTCTTGTGCCATAAGGTACTGTGGGGACTGGGGAAAAGTTACATTGGGTTTTACAGTCACTTTCACTGGTTCTACTCCTTTGACCAATCCTACTTCTTTCCCTGTCATATCCCACACTTCATTTCCGACTGTTTCCTGTAACTCAGCAGGAACATCTGCTTCAGTGAGCATTGGATAAAGAGTAATCAGGGGATACTCTTCATCAACAGTTTCCACTTCATCCCCTCCTACACTGTCCTCTTCTTCCCCATCACTGTTTGTCTGAATTTTAATTCCATTGTTTGAACACATAATCAAACAACCCAATTTACACAATAAGGGCCTGATTCTAACTTTGGAGGACGGTGTTAAACCGTCCCAAAAGTGGCGGATATACCACCTACCGTATTACGAGTCCATTATATCCTATGGAACTCGTAATACGGTAGGTGGTATATCCGCCACTTTTGGGACGGTTTAACACCGTCCTCCAAAGTTAGAATCAGGCCCTAAGTCTCTCCCTAATAGTGATATCGGGCTTGAGCCACACACCACAAATTTATGTGACCCTTGATAGTTACCAATTCTGACTTGAACTGGATCTGTGATTGGGTTCGTCAGGTACCTATTTGCTACTCCCACTACTTGAACTGTTCTCCCTGAAAGTGGCAAATTTGGTACTTCAATGCTCCTAACAGTGGAACGTTTAGCTCCTGTGTCAACCAAGAATGAAACGCGGTTACCCAAAACTCTTCCCTCCACATACGGACCCTTTTGATCAACTTCCAGAGATGCTGCAAGCATACAATTCCCTTCCTCATCTGAACTTTCACTCTCCCATGCATCGTTTATTCCATTCTCACTATGTAATGGGAATTGGTGCACTGTGTCACTTTGATTCATTCCTTGACCCGTGACCTGTTGAGGAAGCTTTGCTTGCTGCTGATTCATTGGTGCTAAGGGTATTTGCATTTGCTGATTAGGTACCATAGGAAACTGCTGTTGCATTGGCTGCAATTGTGCCATTTGCACATGGGGCATTTGCACCGGTTGAGATTGCATGGGCTGTAAACCCTGCATCTGATTTACATTATTTTGATAATTTGGATTTGGACCTCTCAACTTTAGTCCCCTCATATTCTGAAATGCATTGACATCATTGTTTTGCTGACCTACACCTTCCTGCACCATCATTGGGCACTCCCGTTTCCAATGCCCGACAATTCCGCACGTGTGACATGGCATCACCTTTTTCATTGCCTGTATGCCATTTGGAATCATGACAGTATTTAAATCAGGACCATTATTAACAAAACCTCCTCGGCCTCTGCCTCTCATCTGTGGCTGAAACATAGCATTTCCCTGCTGCTGCTGCTGCGGCATCTGTTGTTGAAACCCTTGCAAACCTTGCAAACCTGTCTGAGCTGCTCTAAGCTGCATCACCATCACCTTTTCTTTCAATCTTTTCTGCTTTGTCTCAATCTCATCACTGCAGTATTTTGCATAATTCAACACTTCATCGATCGATTTTGACTGCCAACAAATCAAATGCGTTTTAATCATCTGGCTGATTTCAGGTCTCAACCCTTCCACAAACCTGAACACAAAATGAAGCATGTCCTTTGCCTCAATCGTTTCCGTACCACTGTAATTTTTAAACGCCTTTAACAACCTCTCATAGTATGCATGTATCGACTCTTTGACCTCTTGCGCTGTTCTGTCAATCATCTGCCAATCCACATTTTTCGACGCAACCTTTGTTTTCAAGTGCTCGATCACCTTGTGGTACAAACTCATTACCGTAGGTGATGGCGCACCTGTGTCCCTATCTCTCTCTGGCTCACTCGTCGGCCACCCTACAGCCCTTTTACAATCCTCCCACAAATCTGCCGGAACCACGATTTCAAATAAGGTATTTAGGTCTTCCCAGAGACATGTTGAGAGTTTCACCAATCTATCTGTTTTTTGATACCACTCGATCGGTTTTTCTCTTAATTTAGGGAAATCATCTGTAAAGGATTGAATATCGCACCTGTGCCATGGTACATGTACAAGTTTTCCCCCTGCTGTCTCTCTCATTGGTAACATGGTTATCAAGTCGTCATTCTGTTGTGCTTTCTCATTCCGCTCTGGGGTATGTTCTTTCTTTTTGTCCTTTTTCTTAACCCATCTACTTTCCCACTTGTCTAAACATCTCCAGACCTGTGCGCTCTGCAGTATCTCCTTAAGGTGTGTTTTCATCCCTGTAGATCTCATGTGTTCAAAGTCTTTTTTCTCAAAGTCTAGCCTGTAACTTCTGCTCAAGTGTTTCGTCTTACCTATATCGATCTAATTTCTGTCTGCGATTTCTTGTAACTTCTTATGGATGCTGCTTACTTCTCTTGTAATTCTGGGGCACATATATCTCAGCTCTTCTTCTGTGTATGATTCTAATCTGTTCACCCATAGTTCCCTCTACCAGTTCGACAGCCTCCAGGCCCAATCTTATTTAGTTCAGGTATTCTTCTCCCTTCCCGCTGGATGTACTCTGTGGGGAGTTCAGGCTGTTGAACCATTGTGTTAGCTGTTGTGCATTCAGTCCCATCAATGTAGCACTTACGTCAACTGCCACTGAAGTTTGCTGGAATGTTTCAGTCTTTGAGGTTAATGGTACTAATAGTGGTGGATGTGACCGTACCACTGTTGACGGAGCACAAATTGGAATTGGACTAAGTCCCGACAAGGACCCAGATCCATTTGGCAGTGTTGCTATCGGAGTTGTTTCTGGAGTGTTTTCTACGCATCTTCTCCCTGTCCCACTTGGTATCACTACCCCTTGGTCGCATGCGTTTGGGTTTGCCTGTATGTACAGTGGTACTGGTGGACGTACAGTGATAGGCAGAGATATTGCGTCTGGATTCTGTCTGTTCCCCGAATTCTGTGGCATGTTAATCCCCACATTATGGTTCATCATTGCTGGCATACCTAACTGGCTCTCTGTTACTCGAGTATACCTCGGTACTTCTTGTGCCTGCTTTTGAGGCATCAAAAACTGTGTTGGTTCGGCTTGAATCAATGTTGGTCTTTGACAATTCTGTCCTCCCTGCGCCATTGAATCAGAGGTCATTCCCATGTTATGCTCATCACAGCAGTGCCTTTGAACCTGTGGCTGATAATTATCAGCCGGTTTCAATTTAGGCACGTCTGGGTATATTCTCTGAATCTGTGGTATTTGTGGTGAGAAAGGCATATCGGAACTGCTCTGCCTCTGAGATATTCCCAAGTTCGGTGTTACATTACCCTGTATTGGTTCTGGAGGGGCAGTACTAATGCTTGAGCCTTTTTCGCTTTCCACATATGGTGGCGGGCGATCATTCAGCAATTGTATAATGAACTCCTCATCGTCTGACTCTTCTGACCTTTTCGAGTTTCTCTTGTTCTCTCTATCTCTGGACTGACTCCTGTTTGTCTTATAGGTAGCTTTCCTTCCTTCCGTCTCTGCTTCATCAGTAATTGCTGGAAACAATTTAATCCCCTGCAATACATCTGATCTCCAAACCTTTTGTGAGCTGTCCCATCTAGCATCCGCTAGTGTCTTTTCTACTTTTCTTATTCTTGTCTCAAATTTCTTTTGTTGTTGGTTTCTAGCTATTAGCTCCCAAATTGCCAGTGCCTCAAACTGTGCTGGTCTAGGGCGTACTTTCATGTCGTATAGCGCAAATCTTAGATTTTCCAAAACCCTTAGATTAAACGACCCATGGATAGGGAACGCTACACTTCTGTACTTCTCTGTTAATTTGCACCATTGCTTCAGCCAAAGACATGGTGCTACCCCCTTTTCTTCAATCCCGATGTGAGCTGGTGTACCCTCAGGCGGTGTTTCTTCTCCTATGTTTGCTTTTATATAAACATCTCCCCTCATGGCACTCTTAAATGCTTTGAAAAATGTAATCTTTCCGTCTTTTATTTTTCTAAAATATGTAATCAATAAGTGACTTTAATTCCCGGAATACTCTTCGCTTGCCTTTCCCCTACCAATTGTGCTTCACGGACTGTGTCCAATCCGTGCGCGACCCTTCTCACCAACCGACCTATCCCAGCGCGGCTCCTAGTGACTTCACACTCACACACACTGCGGCTGACAAAGTCCCGCGGCTTGTCCTCTTTCATTCGGCTTCACTCACAACCTAATTTCTGCAATATAACGTGAGCACTAACCAAAAGAATAAAACAAATCTGTCGGTTTACTACAGGAAGGGTAATACAATCGCTTCAGAAACCTTAGGGATTTTTCACTAGCCTCTGCAGTTATTCCATCTTTCTTGGTTTCCCGCTTTCGCAAGCAAAATTTGACCCTCAAACTTTACCCTCAACTGATCAATGAACTATTCTAGTGCACTTTAGAATTCTTCAAATCTCAAAGTAAAAAATGTTCTTTCATTCCTCAAAATTCATGCCGAGTTGTTGACCATGCCCGATCAACCTATTAAACCGACCAGATCACAACATCAATCAAGTGTCTCATACACTTTTCAACATACTCCGGAGTCTCTTGACCTCGCAGGGCCCGTCTCAACATCAACAACCACGTGGACAATTTTTCTGCACAAAGCGCTACACACATGTGAAGTTCGACGACTTCCCTGCTCTCACACTTTGGAGTAACACTCCTCTAATATCTTTTAACCCCCTAAAATCCTCACAAACCTCTCAATTAATCTGCGGCAAGAAGCTGTGCAAGCGCAAAACCCTAACATCTCTTATACCGTCACTAGAAACGCCGAAAACATTCTCACACCTCCATCTCCTCCATTCGCAAGCTCCGAGATTCCGGGAAAGTCATTGGGGACTTAGGGCATCTTCATCTCTCCAACTTGTTTTATCAAAGAAAATTCTAACTTAACTCCGTCTATTGTTTGGATGGGGTCCCAAAGGGCTAAACCATCAATCTCTGCTACCATCTAATGATAACGCGTCCAGCCCTTATAAATTACCTGTACCTGGACACGTTGGAGGTCGGTGACTCTTTTAGCCGAGTCGGGCTCTCCTCATCCTAGAATAGTCGGGTCACTCAGATCAATAATCAATAACTATTATAATCGGTAATCAATACTCAATTAATAGATCAATATAACACATCAGAAATCAATAACAGTTGGTATTTCGGCGCACCATGACCTTTCAGTCATGAATAGCCACACCAGTTTATTAGAAGTTAATGAATTAATTTCCCTATATTAACAAAGCTAGCACGATGTATATAAGTCTCAAAACCAAATGATATAGGTATACGAACAGTACTAGCAGTCCATAGCGGCGGAAGAAATGCAATCTACACAAAATCTGAATTATGATACATTCAGTTATGGCAATGCAAATCACTAATATGAGTAACTGTATTTGACTAATTTCGTACATTGGTCAGCATAACAAGATTTCAAATTAGCATGGTACATCGAATGAATATCTCGACTAACCTCTAATTAGCATTGGCATGTGGGGCTTCATGCCAAACAATTTTAGTCAACACAAATTTGGAAAACTTCTAGCTTGGGCCCTATCAAAATAGCAGTTGGTACCTAAAAGGAAAACACAATGCATAATACAATTATCCTTTCATATTTACCAAATACAATCAACATTCAAGAAAAGTCTTCGTCCCTGAGGTACCGGTTTGATCAGCATGGGGCAGGTTTCAAAGGGGCAAAGATAAAGGCAAGCTTCCTTGCGGTGGCAAGGAGAATGGGGCAAAGTTACTTCATGGGCAGGACAGGGCAAATCAAAGTTAAAGTCTCTAGGGTGAGAATTCCTAAAGTCTCTTTCTCTGGAATAGAGAAAAGGGCATCAGGGTGTCGTCCAAAATGGAGTCTGGCATCTGGCTTCAAATTGGCATCAAGGAAAATGACTGACTTCTCTTTGTCCAGTGGGTTTAAATAAGAAACATTCCAAATTCTGCAGGGTCTTCCATTGGAGGGTTCATAGGTTGGCTTCAAATTGTCCAATGAAAACTGTCTTTCTACTAGCGCTCATTTATGCATACATTGTCCTTGGATCCTTGGAACACAAGTTGCAACATGGTTTGCCAATTA